>NW_026606664.1:2149019-3460538 GCF_029890125.1 Rhinichthys klamathensis goyatoka | reverse complement strand
TCACTTGAAGTTGATTAGTTGTCCATAAAAGATACCATGAATTCAGTTTAGTTCACTCTTCTGCATTTTGAAAAATGCAGAGGTTGTTTCAACCCTTGTTTGGGTCAAATATTTAATTTTGTCTAAATTTTTAAACCCAATGATTGGGTTTGCCCATATTTGACCCAAATATGGGTTGAAACAACCCAGCTTTTTTTTTTTTTTGATTGTGTATCCTTAGATGCTGTTGATTCAACAAACGAATGGCATAATCCATTGTTGTGGCTAAATCTATGTACGTCCATTGCTATTAAGTCAGAGACATATTAAAACAATACAAAGCAATACACGCACACACACTATCACACGAGCAGTTATACATTAGAAAATCTGTTTCGTGGTTTCTTAGTCAGCACTGCAGTTTCTTTAAAGGAGACATCAACCATAAACCAATTGAAATGGGTTTTATGAAATATGAAACCTGTGCGTCTGTGTGCTATCGGTCATCAGGTTGAGGTGGACACTGAGCCGAGATGCGTCTGAAAGTGTTCATAACAAACACAGAGGAGTTTAATCTGTGGAGACGTGCAGGTTTTTGAGCATGTCTAAGTCATAGGTTCAGAGCGAAATGAGAGTGAATAAATGAAGATCCATTTTTGAGTGAACTGCCCCTTTAACTGTATAATAAGCTGTCCCACTCTAAAAAATGCTGAGTTGTTGTTTCAACCCATGTTTGGGTCAAATATGTACAACCCAACCATTAATTAAAACATTTTAACCACCGATTGGGTTTGTCCATATTTGACCCAAACATGGGTTGAAACAACCCAGCATTTTTTTAGAGTTGCTCATAAAAAACTTAATTCATATAAAAAGTCCTCTATGTAATTTGCAATCGTTTGTGTGCGTCATGTCCATTGCCTCTTATCCACTGTCGGCTGCAGACATCAGCACATCAGTGATGCGTGTGTTTATGTTTGGGAAAGGCAGAGGTTAGTGGTCAGGATCCCAGACCACAATGTGCGCTCCTACAGAAACACTGCAGCCGTTTCCAGACACAGCCCCACAGATAAGGTCAAAGGTCACTCCTGTGTTTTTATACATACAAGTGGGCCAATCTGTCATTAAAACATAAAGACATAAGGCATTATACATAAACATCACTATATAGAGAGAGAACGTGTAGTTGAGGTTTATATATTGATTTCAGTTGGCTTTTGGCTTTCCTGTACAGACCTCAAAGAGGATGTTGTTTACAACGAGCTTGACTGATAGCACATCAATGCTATTGATGTGTAAACATGCATTTCCTTATCCTTTTATGACTTTCTTCCGTTGTTTTATTGGTTGTCTATGATAAGTCATGTATCGTTATTATTTATTGACTACCACAGAAAAACTAACAAAAAACAGGAGAAAAATCTCTTATTGAAGGCAGGAATTTGGGGGTGCTGAGAACACCTTAGCAACCACCTAGCAACACCATAGCAACCACTTAGAAGCCTAAGCAACAATATTGCAAGTTTGCAACCCCTTGAACATCTTAACATCCACATAGCAATACCACAGTAACACTCAGAACACCATATCAACCACTTAGCTACACCATAGCAACCACTCAGAACACCTTATCAACCACCTAGCTATGCCATAGCAACCCCTCAGAATACTTCAGCAACCACCTAGCTACGCCATAGCAACCAGCTAGCAATCTATAGCAATTACTTAGAAACATAAGAAACAACATTGCAACCTCTTAGAACATATGAGCATCCACATAGCAATACCATAGTAACCACTCGGAACACCTTATCAACCACCTAGCAACACCACAGCAACCACATTGCAACCCTAATAGAACACCTTAGCAATGTCATAGCAACTACTCAGAAACCCAAGCAATAACATTGCAAACCTTTATAATATCTTGGGAACCACCTAGCTACACCATAGCAACTCGGAGCACTTTAGGAACCACCCAGCTACGCCATAACAACCACCTAGCAATCACTTAGAAAGGAAACAACATCACAACCTCTAAGAACACCTTGGCAATCATGTAGCAATGCCATAGTAACCCATTAGAACATCTTAGCAACCTTCTCAAAACACCTTAGCAACCACTTAGTAACCACTCAGACCACCTTAGCAACCACCCGGAACAATCTAGCATTGTAACAAAGTGTACTGCATGGGCAAACACCTCGCACATTTTCTTCAGGAGAAAAATGATGTATGAAGCTCAAAGTAACAGGAAACTTTACTTTGCTTGAGACACCATAAAATGTCAGTGAAACATGCTGCAATGTTTATTTACTATGTACTTATCTTCAATTTCCTTTGAACAGATTGTCTCAAAATTCAGGAACCTCTGTCATTTAGGACTTCTCATTCTCTTACCACCCCACACAAACAAACAAACAAACAAAACACACAATGTGCAGAGAGTGTACGTAAACAAGAACAAAACACTGTGAAACTGACAAAAATCTTTGAAACACAATGGCCGACAATTATTTGGCAGCTGTTGGTGAACAATTGCGTTTAAATGATGCATTACATAAGTGGAAGTGACATTCCTGAGATGGTTTGATGATAACGTCTGACAGTAGCAGACACTCTTATCTCTTGCGCTACTACCAGCTGAGATGTCCCTAAATAACACTGTGATGATATCTACATCCATTATGGATACAGTTTATGGAGGCTGATCAAAAACTTGGTTGAACTCGAGTAGTATGACCACAGGTGACCATTTTGCATGCCGCAGTTAATGGCCCGTACTGCGTAACGGTCTCATCACCCGTGGCTTTTTACGGCATGATTTTGGAATGACTCACTTTAATGAGTCACTGTGAAGAAGGGATGTCTGCTGTGGATTAATGATTTAGGATCATGATGGGGGGAATCATATCGAAACTAGCCAGTCAGACGATAGCTACAGTACATACATACAGAAACTCCCATTTTGGAGTCTCATGGCTGTAAAGCTAGAAATAGGGATACAGTTCAACAAGTGGGTAATAGATATTTTTGACTAAGTTAGCATTAGCATCTAGCAACTGTTAGCTGATCCCACCAGCTGAAATCATTAAACATTGATGGATGATAATACATCTGTTTGTGGCGAGCAGGACGAGGCCGAGGGCCGTGAGAGAGCGGCGCGAGGCCGGTGGCGTGACTACTGATGAGCGACACCTGCGCGACACACCGGTCTCGTATCTCTCTTCTCTCACGAAGGAGCGGAAGCATAATGGAGGAGCGATGACCGTGAGAGATACGAGACCGGTGCGTCTCCTGCTCGCCACACTCTTGTTGCCATAATTGGTTTGATCAAAAACAAAACAAATATGGGTTAAACTGTTAGCATCTACGTTTCTTGTTTACAGCTGCCAGTCCAGACAGTGAAATTTTTCGAGCTTTGCAAAATTTACTCCTGCATTTAAATGCAATTGTAACTCCACAACTGTGCATTGTGTACATAATTAAAGATGAATTAAAGAGCCTACATAATTGATTTATTCAGGTTGGCTCTGTTCACAAAGCGCAAAGTATACAGTACTTGCATGTATGCTTGGTTACACATATAGTACACATGACGTAAAAAACGCACACATCCTGATTTTGGCGAATTAGACGAGCTCCTGGGACAAACGAAGGCTTAAGAGATACAAGCAACTCTAGTTTAAAAGAGTATTAAACATTAAACATTTTATTGGTCATAACCTCTGGAGAGAAACAAACATTAAACATTTTATTGGTCATAATCTCTGGAGAGTAATAGAGCAGGCATTCAGAGATTAATCGGAATTCAGGAAGTTCACAATAGGTCACAACCAGAAAAAGAGTTTAGTTGCAGGGAATGATGCCAGTGGCTTCTAGAAATATCTTTATTTTAAACCAAAACATTAACAACAACAATAGTAGGATGGGCGTCATTAGTCAAGAGTCTTGAGGGTCAACAACTACAGATCCAGTAAACTCTTTGTTTATTATGGTTTTAATGACTGTCAAGAGCATATTTATTTTTTAATGTACTTCATAGAGCACTTTGTGGATTTTCCATGGTCGGCGTTCCAATCGATTCCAAAAAGATGATGTATTTTCAACAGAGAAAACCTCAACGTCTGGGACTCACGTCCGCGCAAGGTCTGCAAAACAAACATTAAGCTAGGTACGGATACGGATTTGAGCATAACTCAAACCGGATTCTTCTGCTTTTCCCCGTGTTTGGTCAGCTGGGATTGTGGAATTGTGCTTCAGCCAACTGAAATTGCAGAAGCCTGTCGATTGAGGCAAACGGGAAAATGGTGCACCACAAAAATGGAACACGATTCCAATAAATGCTAAGACTGTGACGAAAGCCACTCGCTACCACACGGCCTCTTCCAAAGATAGAAAACCGACGCTTTGAACTACCTTTACACAATACGTTACACAAGAGATAAGAGACCAAGGCGTAATGAGGAGGACAGGAAAAAAAGAAAGATGGCAGGAAAATAGAGAGTGGGACAGAGGAGAGACGAGAGAGGCCCTGCAACTCTTTGTTAGCCACACAGGACGATCTCCAATTACCGCACAAAAGGAGCTCATTCAGGAGGCACGGACTGAACACTAGGGCTTTGCATGGGAAATGAAGACTACACGGAATGCTAAGAGGAGCTCTCCGTGCAACACACACACACACACACACACATTCCCTCAGTTGCTTTGCCATTGTGGTGCCACTAAGTCCCGTTTTTTGCAGTAGCGTATATTGATTTGTTTACCTTTGCTGCCAAAATCAGTGCACACTATTTCCTCTGGAGTTTCACCATACATCCGAATATTTCAAGTAGCATTCCGAGACTATCATTGGACTTTCCAACAGTTGCTGAGGCAGCTTCCTGCGCACCTGAACACATAAGTGTGCACTTGGCATTGCATTGACGGTCTCTTTGTTGTTTGAGTTTATATATCCGAAACATGGGCCCACTCTCAAATCTCACTTTTACTTTGGGGTTTTCAGTGGAAGGATGTGTCGATGTCAATGGCATTTGTAGGGCACGCTGAACGGGACAAAGGTCAGCTGCTGAGGAAGTGACTCACTCTGGCTAGCGCATCCCTTGACTGGAAGAGAATGGCATTCCACAGGCCTTTCCTGGTCACTCTAGACTTTTTCCAGGCCAACACACAAAACAATCTGTAGTGTAATTGCACCGTTTTCATGACCTTAAATTGTTTACACATGGTGCATATCCATAATAATGCATGCTCATTACTCTTGAGGCTTCTAATTCCTGACGCATCCAACAGTTTTGGTGTGTCTCAAATTCCCCAGGGTACGATTAAAGCAGGACTTCACATGTTGGATGTTATCGTAATCGAATTCTAATGACTCAACTGTCATATGTTCCCAAAATAATACTTATGAGATTATGTTTCAGAGGGAAACCCGAGTTTTTATGAAGCATCAACTTTCCAAGTAAGAAAGTGTGCCACAGTCAAAGAATAATGGTGGAAGCTAATCAGTTTTGGTCATAATTTATTATAATGCGACTGTCGATGAAACGGTTTCGTTTTCATGTTTTTCGTGTATGATGCTGATGAAAAATTGTATTGAAGCTTGCCTCATTTAGCCATGTTTTTAAGGCGAGTGGCTTGCGCGACAAAGCTTTCCAAGTTTGAGACATGTCAGTTAAAGAATCATGGTAGAATCTACTCAGTTTTGGTCATAATTTGTTTGGTCACACTTTAGGGTCCAATTCTCAAAACTCTCAAAACTATTAATTACGACTTTTGCCTCAATAAACTCCTAATTACTGCTTATTAATAGTTAGTTAGGTAGTTTTTGAGTTTAGGTAGGATTAAGGAATGTAGAATATGGTCATGCAAAATAAGGCATTAATATGTGGTCTATAAGTAATAATAAACAGCCAATATCTTAGTAATATTAATAATAATAAGCAACTAGTTATTTGTGTGAATTGAACCCTAAACTAAAGTGTTACCATTTGTTTAATTGTGAATGTCAATGGAACTATTTAGTGTTTACATATTTTTTTTTTCATGTACTGATAATGATGAAATATAGCGATGAAGCTTGCCTTATTTAGCCATATTTTTGAGGCGAGTGGCTTGCGCGACAAGCATTCATTATATATCTAATTCACATTCTTTGCTCTTAATCTTGTTGCATTAGCACTAACCCAGCTAGAAATTTTACGTTCCCAGAACGTTCTGAGAACGTCCCCGCTGGTGTCAAGGACGTTGCCTGGTAACGTTCCCACAACGTTCCCAGACAGTCACGATGTGGAGTTCTTTAAAGGGTTTGGGTACGTTATTTGGAGGACCTTCAGGGAACATTCAGGATGTTCTGGCAACGTTTAGAGGACAATATTTAATTCAGAAATCCAATGTTTCCAAAACATTCTGAGAACGTCCCGCTGGTGTCAGGAAGTTTGCTTGGTAAAAAAAGCCAATATAGCCTGACCATCTACGCGAGAGTGGTTCATTAAAATAACTAAATCACATTGGCTTTTTCTGGCTCGCTGTCGGTGAAGAAAACAGGAAAAAGACCGCCGTCAGGTGTCCGTCCGACAAGGGTCCAGCCTGCAGACAAACCAGATAAACGTGACAGAAGTTGACGGAAGTTGAACCTCGGTTCGTCCCACGTCACCGCGCACAAAACGTGATGTATATGAGAATGTTCTCATTAAGTTAGTCACAAAACGTTCTCATATGGTCAACAGAGAACCATATGGGAACGTCCTTATTATGTCCTCTTTGTAATGTTGCTATGTGACCATAAAATAACCAATATGGAACGTTCCCCTAAAGTCACATAAAGAACGTCATTGTATGACCAACTTAGACCCATATGAGAACGTTTTGATTACGTCCTCTTTGTAACGTTGTTATGTGACCATAAGATTACCATTACGGAACGTCCCCCTAAAGTCATTTAAGGAACGTTGAACTGCAGCACTTTCATTAACAAAAGAGGACGTTTCAGGAACGTCCCTAATGTTCTGTAAAGGTTCGGAATGTTCGTCACCTTTAGAGAACTTTTAGGAAACGTTACCCATGGTCGCGGGAACGTCACATTCTACCTGGGAAAAGGCTAGCTGAAATTTCCCCAATGGCCAATTTTTCTGAACACACGTTGCTTGAATGCAAATCATTATTATCAAGTCCAAACTCGTAAGTTGGGGCATTTCGTGAGGATTTGAAGGTTACAAGTGTTGTTAGTTGGTCACATGACTTCATGACATGCACACTACTCTGGATCAGTGGAAAGCACATGTTTTCTCTTCCTCTACATTCTGGTCCCACTGGTTATTAGTAGCTATTCAGAGCTCCATGCTGTCAGCTATGTATAACCTAGAGGGAGGATTACGGAGAAAAAGGTGGGGAGTGAAAACACAACAGACCCCAAAAAAGACATTCTTCAGTATTCCCCTGACACGTCTGCCTCACAGCGACGACGTACGCAAAGAGCCAGACACTTCCCACTGAGAATCGTGGGAGAAGGCAGTGGCCACTGGGGGAATATTCATGCCCGGAGCACAGGAATAGGAAACAGGGGGTGTTCTTCCTGTTATTGGTTTATTTAAACTGATCTAGGCATTATCAGCTATTTTTTGTTTGTAGGTATTTGTATGGATGCAGAGAGGACTGAGGAAAAGGGGGTTTTGTATTGGTTTTATATAATAAACTGGACATTCCTGTCATAATTATATAATGTTTCTGTTGATGTCCTGTGTGTGTATAAGGGGCATTGAGCTCTTCTCTGGATGAGTAACGATGCCAGCTTCCACTGGGATCCCCCCCTTTGTACCCATCTCCCTTTTCCCTAGAATAGATAGAAGAATGTCTATCTATTCAAATGTAATGAATTAATTAATAATGATAACGACAGAAGATAAACTATGTCATGTATGCTAATAATTTATCGCTAAGAAAACAAACTTGGTAATAAACTGAATTTCTTCAAGCAGAAGCTAAAAGAAGCAAATATCTTAATTGTTTCTCCCAGACACCATTGATTGAAGGCAGAGAAAATTGAGATATTTGTCTCATCTAGAGTTTAAAAAGAGATCTCGACAATGTCTCAAACTGTGCTCAGTCAGACTCCAAGTCTACACTCAAAAGTCTCATAAACATTCAATATAATTTTTTTCTTAGACCAAATTATCTATTCACATTCATTTTAAACTCTGTACTCCTGCTTTAGGTCAACAATTGTCTAGAAAATGTCTATATATTTTTTTTTAACAGAATATATACATCATTTGCATAATGTCTAATAAAATTTCTACATTTTTTATTTTGCCGGTTAAATGTGACCCGGACATGTTTTCGTGACATTCACCCAATTAGTTCCCACCAAGACAAATTTCGAAGTCACAGCAGTGATTTGATTTATTGGTCCAAAGAAACCCCAAATTCCCACCCCTTCACGCCTATCTCAACCTCTTCTCTGGTAATCTAGTGGCACCAGGTCCTCTGAGCTGATGTTAAGGTGGTACAACCAGACCCTGGCAATGACAAACAGTTAATTTTGCTGTAGGGACCCTCTCTCTTGCCACAGTCCAACCAGATTGGCCCTTTCTGCTGGGACAATTTGCTACTGGCTGACTGGGTCCAAACAAAACCAGGGAAAAAGGAGATGGGTACAAAGGGGGGATCCCAGTGGAAGCTGGCATCGTTCCTCATCCAGAGAAGAGCTCAATGCCCCTTATACACACACAGGACATCAACAGAAACATTATATAATGTTGCACTCAGAAATCAGTGGCATTAGTGACGTAAATGATGAAAAATTAGAGCTGTTTCTCATTCGGGATTGGGTACTAACTTTTTGTACAAATGTTTCTACATTTTTTGGGTCCATTTTATATGGGCTCATACTGCACTAATTAAAGAAAGTAAGCGGAATTTTAAAGAAATATGCAACGGAAAAAAAGTACATGTTCGGTTCCTCCAGTATGCCTTAGAAGTACATGACAAGTATGCAAGATCCAGGCGCCTCATTCCTTCCTTCCTTCCTTTTTTCCCCCTTCTCCTCTCTCTCCCACCCCCAATTTTCCCACCATTTGCGCAAAGTAAATTCTCATTAAGAACCAAATTGTTTTCAGATGCTGGCCTGGTCCGGTTGCCGTAGCAACGAGCTGGGAGGCAGCGAGCAGCGCTGGCAGTGGAATGGACAGCACCGGATCCAAAGCCCACAGCGCAAAAAAAAAAACCTCTCTTTGCCAGGCTCCACTGAGCCCATTCTGCCTGGCACAATGCAGACTGACGGAATCCATTCTGCTCTTTACAAATGGCGAGGAAGCTCCACTGGAGAGGCCTCGAGACGAGTCATATGTTTTCACACATACCTCAGTCTGAGATGTGCTTAACACGTCAGTTTGAGTGAGGCAAACAATGACGCCTCTTAGTAAACACAATGAGAGATCAATATGCATAACAACGACAATGTACTTGTACATTATGACATTAAAGCACTACCTTACTCTACTAAAAAAAGTCCTTTCTTTTACTCTACACTACTTTATTTTACTCTACTATACTTTAGAAATATATTTACTATACATTATCGGCATTTTAAAGTATTTACTGTTTTATTTTACTTGTACTACTCTAAAATTAAAAATAAAAGTGCTGTCAAATCGAATAACTGCGATTAATCGCATAACATAAAAGATTTGTTTAATGTACATAATATGTATGTGTATATATATATTATTATATTTATATTATATATATAGTATGTGTGTCTGTGTGTGTATACTATATATATACACACACATATATATTTATATATATATACATATATACATGTATATATATACACATATATAAACAGACATGCACACACTCAGACATACAGTATATGTAATATATATATATACACACATATATATATATATATATGTATATATTATGAAAACAAAACTTATACGGTAGATGTGATTAATCGTGGTTAATCAAATTGACAGCACTTAAGATTAAAAGAAAATCGTACAGAGCCCCTAAAGGTACATGGTGATGGAAAAAATATATTTCAATAATTTTGAACACAAAAGTTTTGCGTTCCCCCAAGACATTTTGCGTTCGCTCAATAAACCTTTGCTTTCACTCAAAAACATTTGCGTTTCCCCAATAAACTTTGCATGGGCTATGCTCGCAAAACATTTGCGTTCCCCCACGAAAATGCATTTGCTCGCAGAAGTAACTTGCGTTTGCTTGCAAAATGTTTGCTTTCCCTTGCAAAACTTTTGCGTTCCTCCAAGAAACTTTCTTTGAGATTTCCAGAAGGAGCTGTGCTTGACTTGAAATAGCCTTCTGGAGGCGTGGCCAAGATGGCCACCAAGCGACTTGCTCAATTCATATGGATTAGTTTTAGATCTCTTTATTAACTTTTTGAAGCGTCAAAGTGTTAGTTGCATAACTGTCAATTTAGGGACAGAAATCTCTTTGATTTCATTAAATACCTTAATTTGTGTTTCGAAGATTAACGAATGCCTTACAGGTTTGGAATGACATGATGATGAGTAAATGATGACATAGCCTAATTTTCATTTTTGGGTGAACTAACCCTTTAAGGGACTTTGTCCAAAGAACTGTAGCCTAGCCCACTTTCCGAAATAAAACAGATAGACCTAAATAATTATGTCAATCAGCACAGCCTGAAAAATCTGACATGACTTTGTTTGACTTCATGTTTCAAGTTCAATGGGGGTGGAAACCAGATGGTCCATGAGCCTTTAGGGCTTGTAAGCCTTATATTTAGATTAAGACCTTTGACTGCACTCTGTGTTCATTCATTACAGGTATCAGCTGTCTGTAACAAAAGGTCCTCACCCTAATTCACAGCCTATTAACCTACAAATAAAACAGGTCAAGCTCACGGTCCGCTAAACCATGGTTATTAAGTACCATGGATTTATCCCAAATCACATTATGAGTCATAGTACAGCTTCACACAGTCATGCATACAACCCATAGACAACAAGGAAATTATTTTCACATTATTATTATTAAGATTTATTCATTTTTCAGTCAATCCAATATCCAAACAATCATAAATCCATAAACGGTCATGAAAAACACCCTGGAATCTGCAACATAGTAAAAGTGCTGCTCCAAATACTAAAAGTGCTGCACAAAACATAAATCAACAACACATTAAGTAATAAAAAAGTTCTATGGTATTTGGGAAAGACTGTGTGCACATTTTTCTTCATAATGTTTCTCTGCAATTTGAGGGAGAAACTGATGGCTTTACAGAGTAAACAAACAGCAAACAGCACAGTAAATAGCCCCGAACTTAGCCATTATTCATCCTTTTGCACTAAACTACATAATATGGTTGTAATTGCACAATGTCTGAATGTGTGGTTTTAAGGTTAGTGAGAGTTCACCCATTAAACACCTAGATTTTATTCTAAATCAATGTGTTGTGAGCTGTGTGGCAATTATAGGTCACACAAAGAAACATATGTGCTAAAATAACAAAAATGCAAGTAAAACAGGCATTTCAATTTAATTATAGGTTATACCTGTTCAGTATAAACTACACTAATATTAATACTGATATTTGTTTATACCTTTCTATTATAAAATATATTTTAATATAGCCTATACACATAGGTATATATAGGTTTTTAATAAAGTATATATTAAAATATATTATAATACAATACTAAAAAGGTGTATATGAACAAATATAAAAGTTTATATTCATTATTTTAACTTTAAAATATCCTAATGGCAATAATTAACTGTTCACCACATCCTAGACACAATAAATGTGAATTTAAATGAACATCTAGTTCACTCCAGCTTATTTTGTTTCTATGGTTACCAGATGGTTACAGCACGCGACATTGTCGTGAAGTAGTCTATGCTTTACGGCAGGGGTTGTCAGTTGCTCCATGTGGCACCATGTGAGTGCTTAATAACAGTGAAACTCAAAGTATTCTGCAAGCTTTTCAGTGTCTGATAAAAGATCGCAAAAAGTATATTGACAGACAACTCCTTTGCATTCTTTAAAGCGCTTCTAAATGTATTATTTTGCGATTTAGCCTTTTAGCGACGGGTAACGGTGAAACCTGCTGTGTTCTCTGATCTAGAGATGTTCTATTTCATCGGTCTCGGGCTGGGCGATGCTAAAGACATCACTGTCAAAGGTTTAGAGATCATCCGACAGTGTAGTCGCGTTTATTTGGAGGCTTACACGTCCATACTGACCGTCGGGAAGGAAGCTTTGGTATGTGTATCATTCAACATATTATTAGGTCTGAATCTTGACGGTTGACAGCTCGATATATATCTCGATAAAGACTATGATTGCATTTTGAAATATTGCTGTAATTTGAGACCTAAGATGGAGAGATAGTACTCACGTGCCAGCAATATGCAGGTTGATGACAGATGATGCTTGGAATGATCTAAAGATTTTTTTTTTTTTTTTTTTTTACTAGATTAAAACACGCATGCCATGAAATGTGATATTTGTGTTCATTACTTTTTCAAATATTTCTGAAAAGGTTTATTCCATATTCTACAAAAAATGATTTATTGATTCTAAAATAAGAATTAAGTAAAACGTACTAATTTCATAAAAGTTTTTAAACATATTTTTCAAGGCTAAAAATGTATGAATCATGAACATTAAGAATATATAGTTTGACCTGAACTAGCCGTGGATTTTCATAAAAGGTCAAAATATGTGATATTTTTAAGGACTTTACTGACTCTCTGTGATGCCATTTCCTGTTAATAGTTTTCTTGTCACTTGACAAAAAAATGACTCCCTGCATGTTGGTTACCCCATACTAACTGATATGGCGGACAAAAGTTTTTCTGATATTAAGTATTTTGTCAGCAGTGATAATATAAGGTTATGCAACCGTACCTAACCCAATTTTATTTTTATTATAATTAATTTTTTATATATATAAAAAAAATTGTAAACCACTTTGACATTCTGGACTATTTCGGACTGTTGGCCCGACAAAAAATATCAGAAGTAATATGAATTCCATTTTTAATATTTTGAGAATCAAAACTAAATAAAATCTACTCTACCAGTCAGGTTGTTTCTCCTTTGCTTTCATGGTTTGTTTCAACTATCCAATAAGAAATTCAATTATATTTATTATTTTTATTTTTAATTATATTAATTATACTTACAAATATAATGTTATTAAATTATTATATTTGTCTGCAATAATAATATCAAACATTTAAGCATAAAGTGCAACACTGATATGAAAACCCACATATGAAACTTAAATACGTGATCATTCTGAAATATTGATATATTTCTGCTGCCGTTGTTTTCTGTCTCAGGAGCAGTATTATGGGCGCGAGTTGCTGCTGGCAGACAGAGACATGGTGGAACAACAGGCGGATGAGATCCTGAAGGGAGCAGATGTCAGTGATGTGGCGTTCCTGGTGGTCGGTGATCCTTTTGGGTAAGACTAACTAACCACTTCGAAATCTACAGTAGCCAGTCTCTTCTGTTAAAGACATATTTGATCCAACTGCAAACTTGACCTGAACTAAAACATCCGGTCAGACTGTTGAGGAGGACTTACCCTCAACAACATAGTTGGCAACTTTCATTTGAGGTTTCTGTGCATATTTGTCATGTAATGTTTTGAGTCACTCTTACGTTGCCATCACTTATACCACTATCCCACAAATGCAATGACTTAACAGGAAATTTAAATTCAGATGTTGCACAGGCTTTTATTGGAAAGCTTTACAGTGTTTCCCCTACCATTGTTTTGGGGGGGCGCCATACGAAATCCAGTCATAAAAAAGGAATTTAGTGTATAACGCGGAATTTCACGGAACTTGTAAATTTGGGGAAAAAATAGAAAGCAGTTCAGTACACTTGAAATCAAATCGCGATGTAGACTAGTGTGTGTGAATATTAAAACACAAAGACTATTTAAATACGAACCCTGCATGTTCTGTGTGAATGAATGGTGCCGCCGACGCGCAGTTTCATTTACCACACACACACACACACTGAAGCAAGTGTGACGCTTGCGCTGTTTTTTGGCCTATATGAAGACACAAATGCATGAACTTCCTCTCCAGGCTCTAGATCCACTCTGAAAGTCACTTCGTGATCATTTCACGCTTCATTTGAGAAAAACTATCATCATGACATAAACCATAGACTGTGTAAACACACAGAAACTCAAAAGGTCTTCACGGCAACCCGTCAAAATAAAAGTTCGGTTTAAACTGACAGAAATATATTACTGTTGTACATTAGAATTTAGATATGTCCCAATGTAATAATACTAACACTAATCCAAATAAATTATCATCAAAACTGACATTTTTATGGAATAATCCATGTTTTAATTTTAACAGTAAAGCTCATTGTGCAGGAAGTTATTTGACAAAACGTTTATTTAATTTCATATGATTGAAATTGATGATAAATGATAAAATTTGTGTTTTATGTCTTCATTTTATTACCAGAAAAAACACAACACAGAATTAGTGTGATTTTTTTTTTTCATATATATATATATATTTTTTAAATTATAAGTTTAATGATTCATAATACATGATTTCAATTAATTAGACATGCTTTTTGATTAAAAAAAAAAAAAATTACACCACGTATCCGTAACACGCCCGCTCCGCAACACTAGCAGTCGTCTCCCCCCCCCTCCCCCCTTGAAAAAAAATCCTAGGGGAAACACTGCTTTATCACAAGTCTATCCAATTAATATTTCATCATAAAATGAAAAAAAGATATTACATGAGAAATTGGATGAAATGTTCAGACTTGTTTGGTTCATTTTGATTCTGATAATGCCCTTACGTACAATCAAGTGCACTTAAAAGCATGCACGCCTTAAAATAAATTTCCCTTTCAACCAAAAGTATAAAAAAAAAACAAAAAATCCATCAGAATACACTTTCTACAGCCTAATTGTAGATAATGTAAATGTTTCCTGTTATTCCGAATATTTGAACCACAGAGTGGTTGAGCACCAATGCTCTGGGCTGCAATGATATCGGTCTTACAATAAGTGGGATGTGGACGCCTGAGGTCTGGGTACTTTGGGAACTCTCCAGAAGAGATGAGCTAATTACGCCGCACTTTCCCGTCTCTATCGTTTCTAGTCACGGTTGCGAAGTGTTTGGCTCAGGCGTTTTTCCATCCAAACCACCAAAACCCACATGGTGGGGGGAGGGATGGGGGTCTGACTCCTCATTTTCCTGCACTTAGGAACTTGTGGGTTTAATAAAATTTAATGATATATTCAAGATCGAAAAGGATAAGCGTTTGTGGTGCAATTTGGATTACTTCCAAATTGTAAACAGCGCAACACAGTAGTAAGAAAAGATGTTGACAAGTAGCCAATCTGTGGTTGGCGCATATTTTGGAGTAATGTACGCAAAAAACAAAACAGATTTTTGCTTCTCTCCAGGGCCACAACTCACAGCGACCTGGTTCTGCGAGCGCTGAATGCTGGGATACAGTATCGCGTTATCCACAACGCCTCCATCATGAACGCGGTGGGCTGCTGTGGATTGCAGGTACATTTACCGCTGTTTGGCGAATTTTCTCAGGCGAAATCCAGTCATTTCAATTCGCCTTTGGCTAAGCCACACCCTAGAATGTAGATTGACCAATCACAGCGCAGCCAAGAACGAGCTCCCACAGTGGTCCGACACTTTTTCACAGCGCTCCATTGACTTTAACACAGGCGTCTCATATTTTTGGTCTCGGCAGGCTATTACCGTCGTAGTTTTATCAAAAATATGGTTAAACGTTGTGCCTGGGGCATTTGTAACACAGAAATGCGTTTCCCAGAGAGGTTGGAGGGGGGTGTCCGTTTTTTTCCCTTCCCAAACCGAAGTCAAATCCTGACAAGTGTCGTCTAGCACACGCTGCTAATAAATACAACGTTATACTCGCGTAGTCCGTTTGCTTTGTAATAACGATTATAGAAGTGAATAGAGACCTACCCAGCTTTGCATGAACAGTGTTGCTCCTTGATATTGTTAGTCCCAGCCTCCGTCTCGATTAGTAGGATATGCGGTGGTTCATTTTTGACTGTGACCGGTATGCTTTTGCCTCTATTTGGATGCCTTGTTGTTCCTTGCGTTTCACCTGTATGTCGTGAATATAGCCTTCGAACGTATATCGCAGCCCCTTTTGCCTACTTCTATCGGACACTTTATTTGCTGCTTTATAAAAGTTTGATAAAATATCAGCAGGAAGAGCATAAGCCATGTTGATACCTGAGCCCAGATGAAGTTTGTTTGTCAGACGTAGCAACAGTAACTAAGGGGGGCGGGGCTTAGCCAAAGGCGAATTGGAATCTACGAATTGTGAATTTCGTGTCAGGGCAAGATATTTCCCCACGAACTGGTTCAAATTGGTCATGCAAATTAGCTGCGCCGACCAACAAAAAGCTGCTTGGTTTTGAAATCGACGCCTTTGTCAGTTGTGCTTCATACATCGCTACACAAAAGTTTGCCGAAATGTCGCTAATGTGACCGCACCTTAATGCAAAGCTTCCCCATGGTGTCATTGTCAACATGCACTTTCCAGAGAACGTAATTTGCTATTGCGCATCATTCGTGCCCAGTCTCTCGTGAAAATGATCAAACGGCATTACGGCCTTTGTGCTGTAGGCGTCCCAGCGGAGTCTATCAACGAAGCCTAGTGGCCATCAATAACAGCCCCTTGTATTGACCTGTCAGGGCAGCTTTGTGTACCAAGAGGCCCCAGATGCCGCCCTAAGCTCACGATGGGCATTTTCAGTTGATCTGAGATCAGTGGCGCCATTTCTAAAGGATATTATTTAGGTAGGGAAAGCAGGTCCTAAATCATCTACCGCAGCTGCCGCTCTCAGCTACAGAGGGATTTGGTAGGTTAACTCACACTTTGCAATTACTGTTTTGGGTGCAGATTAAGATGCGCTAATTGGACTCAATCAAGAAATAGGGATGCCAGAAAAAAGCATGACATTCCCCAACCCATGTGTGTATTGTTTTTTTGCAACTCTCTGTTACCCAAAACTCAAATTGTTGTATTAGAAGAATTAGTTTTGTCCTACTTCCCACTATGTAGTGGATTCTGAATGACGGTCTTAAGTCATAACGAAGTGGAAGTAACGACAGATCTTTTCCTCTGTAAGGAGGATCTGAATGCGAGCTTGCAGTCGATTGTAAGAAAGGGGCGGAGTTTAACCAGACAAAATGATTGGAGGAGTCCAGCATACATCACTAGAGGGAAGTCTGACGTTTCAACGGATCATTGTGACATTTTGATTACAAATTACGAGGTCAAAACTAAATTTTAACAATGAAACATGCAAAAAAAACAGACATTTTTCTAAATATCTTCTTTACTTAGACTATCAGCATGCTAAAACCTACTGAGCCCCACACATAACGTGACAAAAAAAGATGTAGTGGGCATGAATTAAGAATTTGTTCACACATTATTTTGTGGCCATGTTTTCTTAAATAATTCCCTCGTTTTAGGTATATATTGTTCGACAAACATATTAATTAATTCTCTTGTTTAGTTGAATGGAGTCCACATTGTACTACATTTTTCACACGTTTTAATTTAATTACACCATTTCCACAATTGAACTAAAACGAGGGAATGAATTTATAAGTCAGGAACAAATTCCTGATTTTTGGTTACGATAACTTGTTTTTTACTTGATAAAATTACGTTTTATTTCAGTTAACATTTTTTTTTTATTTCAGGTAACAATTGTTTAATAGTTTTAGTTTCAGTTATCTATAATAACCCTGGTTGGGTCATATTGGACTAATATATGCTTTACAAGGTCTGTAGAACGTAAAGTAACTTTAATGACACTTTGTTGTGTCAGCTGTGCGGCACTCTAGTGTTTACAATGATGTCATGCCCACTGAATAACAGGAAGCACCTTGTCGCTGAAAATGGTCTACATTAACACACTGAAACATAGATGCTGTGCGAGTAAATTAAATATGAATGTGATTGCGTTTTCCTCCTTAGCTCTACAACTTTGGCGAGACAGTGTCCATTGTGTTTTGGACGGAGACGTGGAGACCTGAGAGCTTCTATGATAAGATCAAGAAGAACAGGGATATGGGCCTGCACACGCTGTGCCTGCTGGGTAAGCACTTCCTTCAAGTCTTTGTGAACGTGATGTTATATTTAGATAGAAAGTTATATGATGTCGTACAATTGGCATGCTCTCCGGTCTGTCCCGTAGCTCACATGTCCCCAAGCAATTTATCCAAGCATGCATGTTTGTTGCATCTTTAATAGTCACTGTAGCAATGAATGTGTCAAAACCAGATGCGACAACCCCCGTATTTTGACGTCCCGTCAAATAGGCTTTTCCCTTCAGGGGGCACATTAAACTTGGACCCGTTGCAAATGCTTTGGTACCCCCAAGGCAGATGGTAGCAAATAATTTACGTTTAAATCTGTTTGCCGTAGAGATTTCCAGCCAACTCTCTATAAACCCCCAAAAGTACCAGTGGGATTTCCCAGTGGAAGGCGTCTTTGGTAATGAATGTTGGTAAAATCGAAGTCTACGGATTGGTGGTCGTGTCTCATTGGCTGGTGGGGCCAGAGGAGGAGGGGTGGGAGTCCCCAGGTGCTTCCCAGCTGAGGAGTCGGAGAGCAAGAGCGAAGACCAAAATGAGCAAGAGAGGGATCAGTGTTATTAACCTCATTATTCAAAAGCAAACAGAGGGAGGCGGGGATCGGACACCCCCCCCCCCTTCCACCCTTGGCCGCAAGTCCGCTTATCTAACACAATAACCCGCAGACACAACAAAAGCACACACAGACAAAACACAAGGACTATACGCTGCATCCATTCATCATAATGTTGCTAACAAGACATGGGCTATTAATCAAGCTGGCAAATATTGGTCGATTTATTTGCTGATGTTTCTATATTAATTTCAAAATAAAAAAATCTAGGCAAACACAGTGTCTACTCCCAACATAGTCAGATCATTCTGTTTCAAATTTTGGCACGCTACACAGCAACTACAGCCACTTCATTATTTTATTTTTTATTAATTATGAATTTTATGTCAATATTCTGATTTCTGTTTTCCCCCCCCCCCAAATATTTTCTTAATGATTTTTATGTACATTTTCTGGTGTCTAGCCTAGTAAGCCTACTAATTTAAATCATCTTTTTCAAAGTTGGAAGGTACAAAACTTGTGAAAACGCTTTGCTATTGTCCTGAAAGAAAAAAAGAAATTGTCCTGTTTTACTGTAGCCGAAGTCTAGCCTTGAACTTTCAGCCGATTGCTGTTATTCATGAACATTTTGAGGTTAACATCGATGCTTTCGGTGTAGACACGGTGTGAGAACATGACTGGTCATGATTTGTACATTTGTCTTTGCTTTGTTCTCAATATGGGCCTCTCTCAGGTGCAGTCTGAAAATGTACTTAACTCCAGACTGCGTGGGGTTAACAGCCCCAGATGGAGGGGCGACCTACTATTTATGATGTGACCGTAACATCCAGAGAGGCCTAGTTTATAAAACTCAAGCTTATTGTATCTTACACTTACAACTCCCCTATTTCACAGATATCAAAGTCAAAGAGCAGTCCATGGAGAATTTAATGAGGTAAGACTCTCACTTTCTGGTTTTCTGTCGGGATGAGGGGGTTCTGCTGATTTATATCAAGTCTGTGGTGCTTTTCCGGGAGGGTCGACTTGTGGTTTGCAGCAGACATTGAGTTAACATCATTCATGCGAGTTGCAGGGGGGCCGACTGGTTGAGCTGGAAAAAAATAACAACAGTAAAAACTGTGGCAGCTTGTTTGACTTGGACGCATGATATGTTATCATGGACCTTCCCTGGGCCGCCTCCAGAACTGCCACATTATAATTTTCCCATCTGAAGCCTTCAGAAATATGTTTTATCGGCAATAGGGAACTTCATCCTCTGCTTTCAAACTTGAACTCGAAGTCTTTCCGAAAAACCTTCACTGGTGTTGAACTTGAGTTATTTCTCCTCATAGAAGATGGCTGTTAACTCCTTGCTCTCTCCTTGGTGTCCTACAATTATCTCCCCCCATGGTTGCGCACTTTGTGTAATTTTATATCCAATCCACATAAACCCCAAATGGGTTTTAGTGTTCCACTATGTACGCTATAAGGAGACGAGCATAAGCGCTGGTGCGTGTTCACTGTTCAAGGCTGGAAAGTGTGCTAATGTCTCCCAGATTTATTGGCACTGTTGTACCATTACTCGGAAATGGAATAACCATATGCTGCATGATTCTGGTCACAGTCAGATGCTTGTCCAGTGAGGTTGATGCCCTTCACTGCAGGGAGGGGGAAACGGCCCCGAAAAGAAATTCAAAGCATGTTTCCAACTTCTTCAAGTTGACTGATTTCATCAAGGATGGATGGCTAATGCACCTTAAAGCATGCAAAGTATTTTAGCTCAGATGTAAATTGCATCAATGGGCACCTTCTTGCTCAGTGTTCTGGGGCCAACTGCAACTTCAAGTTACCTGCGCATTAACAGCTCAGATCTAATTTCAAGAAAAATTAATAGAAGATACCAGACACTTCTGCTCACTTTAAAGAGTTCAAGTCCACTTTGTTTCCAGGGGTCGAAAGATTTACGAGCCTCCCAGGTACATGACTGTCGCTCAGGCAGCTGAGCAACTCCTGGAGATTCTACAGAACAGACGGGATGGTGGCGAGGAACTGGGTAAGAAACTCTTCCAAACCTTTCTGAATTGCTTGAAAACCTAAATGAACTCTGTGGTTGAACCATCTGGACGTCTGGCCAGCTTGAGATACTGGCAAGCATTGACGGAAAATTGAATTAGATTTGATTAAAAGGCTGTTTTCATAGGTTTATCCCATGTTCTTTCTTTCAATGCAGCAATGACTGAAGACACAGTGTGTGTTGGTCTGGCTCGGGTCGGAGCCGAGGACCAGGCCATTCGTTCCGGGACGCTGCGTGAGTTGGCCTCCTGTGACCTGGGAGGACCACTTCACTCAATGATCATCAGTGGACACCTTCACCCTCTGGAGGTGGACATGCTGAAACTCTTCAGCGATCCCGAGGGATTGAAGACCTTGAAGATGACTGATAGTTCCACGTACATTTCCTGATATCCAAGAAGCTTGTGGTCCTGAAGAGAAAGGTTCCCTTCCCAGGACAAGTGGACAGAAGTTGGTCCACATGAGAGGCCAGAGCTGCTGGAGGGTCAGAAGAATTCCAGATCAAATTTGACCACTTTAACCTTTAAGCACCGGTCGGGCTAGAGTTGCAGAAGATTTAGATTGGGAGTGGGATGGTTAGTTTGATGTGTGGCAGTCATGTTCATGCTGTAAAAAAATAAATTATGGAATTATTATAGAGGAAATGGAAAAGGTTATTGTGGACCAACTGCATCTGGGTTGCATTAGTGCCTATGAAATTGAGCTTTCTTCAAAATCGGCATCATGTTTCCATACCAAGAGCCTTTCTTAATGGAACTTTCTTAATAAGAATGTAAATAAGATAAAAGGGAATTCTGAGATTCTTTTGAGAATGTACCCACCCATGTCATAATGGATGAAGATCGATTTTCATACAATAAAGACTCATTTCGCTGCCACTGATTACATCAACGCCCAAAATGTGGTTTGACTGTTTTCATCTACATCTGTGGTTTTGTTTGTGATCTCTCATTTCATTTCTGTCAGCATGACTTGCATAGAAAGTGAGCCAAGCAATTGTCAAACAAACTTTCTGGTTTGTTTATATAAAGTCAAATTCATAAAACATTTACTGTTTCAAATGAAGGTTGTGTACCTTTCGGCACACCTTTAAGGAAAAAAAAACTAGGGGGGAAAGTGGTGGTGTTGTTTTTATGTGATGGGCTTAATTGTTTGAAGAAAAGTTTTCTAACCACCAAATATTCTTCAGATATATTTGATCGTTTTTAAGAACTTGCGTTGTCATGGTGTAGGCCTGATTTGTCATCGTTTTTTCAGAACGGTTTTGTATTTCCAGTTAACATTATTTTAAGGTTGAAACTGGTTCTGTGATAACACACTCAAAATCCTGTGTTTCTCTCAAAGAAACTTGGTTTATTCTTACAAAGGAGAAGTGAAATTTCAGTTAAAATTGTCTTTATACCCTTTCAGTGGTAGGGTTGAAAACACTGCATTAAACCCATCTGTAAACAATATTGTGGATCATGAATATTTTACCTAACATTAAAGCAATTATATATATATATATATATATAAAGATAAAATCTAACATGTTGGTGCAATTTGAATAGGTTGGTAAACATAAGGTTTAACAATTGGTTTGACGCTTGTTTAATGTGATATTGTCCTGAAACTCATAACTCAAAATACATAATTGGACCATTCAAAAGCAACCAAACATTTTCATTTGTCCTTTCTTCAACCTATTGCAGAACAGAATAATTTTTTGTTTTGCTTAGATTTATAATTACAGCTGAAAACAAAGTAAAAGGTTTATATTGAGAAAATCACTGAAGGAAATCAAGCCATTTTAAACTGGAAAAGGTCTGTGTCTAGACAGGACTAACCGATCTTGATTAACTGTTTCCACCTATTACTTAAAAGGAAATAAACAGTAATAGCCTCTGACATTTTACTGCAAATATGTTGAAGTTGGCTTCTGATGCTTGTACCTTCTTTGTGCATTAAAAATAAAAGTGAAATAGGAGTTTAACGATTTCCATTCAAGTCAGGCATCAGATTTATATTTGAAACAGCTGCTTCCTTGTCGTTCTGTTGATATGAGGTTTTAGAAACTTGTTCATACAAACTTTAAACAGCAAAGCCAAATGCAAAGGAATGTTTTAATTGTAGACAACTCAAATTCATAAAGATCCAGTTTTCATCGCATTCATGTTGACCATCAAATACGGTCCAAGCGATTGTCCATGATCGTTTTTAAAAAGGCACTTAAGAAATGCAGGCAAATCTGTTTATGTTTACATAATGGCATTAGCAAACAAATTCTGCATCTCTTTACAACTGTGCAACTGAAACACAAAGAAAGCGATGTACAAAAAGAGTCAATGAATCACATACTGCTATTTTTTTTGTTTTGCTTTTTTACAAATGTCCACTGAACTCCACATTCATACCACCAATAATTAAAACCCCATTCTGATCATGGAAAATGGTGACAATTATGAGGAAAAGAAACAGTTTGGTGGGATCATAAAAGTAAAAAGCAACGGGGAACTTCAAATGACCAAGAGGGTGCAAAAATGTTGCAAGTTCTTTCTTCCCTCCAAAACATCAGATTGTTGTAGCTGGTCAGTTGTTGTTTTCTGGCAAGAGTGGAGTCAGACTGCTGGACTGCACCAGCTCCATCTTGATCCAAGATGGAGGTGGAGCGACAGAAACCCAAAGAGATGGGTTGAGGTGGAGAACTTCCCCACAGCAGCACAGAAGGTCTTTGGTCCCAGGACTCCCAAAGATCAGGAGAAATTTGGCAGACTCCTACATGGCAGCCACCTCAATCTGAACATACAGTTGTCTGACGCCAACCTGGGCACAGGGCGGAAAAGATCATGTAATGGAAACTTTGAAATGACCTTTAATGAACGAGATGACTTTGTTAAAGCCGTATTTCTCAACAGTCCCCACCTGTGTGAAAATGTTGTGCGTTTGGCTGAGAAGCCATCTAGAATCTGCATCGGGCGCCACAAGGAGTTTGAGTGTACCGATGTAGACGTCTGTGCAAAGGGTCCAGAAGTGAGGTTCTTGAAGGTTATAGACCCCCTGAAGCTGCTGGACCTGCAAAGAACATTACTGGTTAGCAAATGCAACCTCCGTTTTTTTTTTTTTAAATCTTGCAACGGGACAAATTGAGGAGGTTCTGGAGGTCATTAAGGTTTTTTTTTTGTTGTTGGTTATCTGGAAATGTTTAAGGACAACCTGGCATCGCCATTTTGCAGCAGGATAAAGTTTAAAGATCAGACCCTCAATAAGGTGTCAAGTTCCTGAATCTTCAAATGTGGCTACTTGGTTAGCTAGTTAATTTTTGGGACAACTTGGCTACTATCCCAGTTGATATCCCAGATTATCCTGAAAACTCTCTCTAACCAAGTAGCCAAATATGAAGAACAGGATCCAGGAGATGGAAACGACTCACCCTTTGGTAGCATTCAGGAAGGGCATGGTCCAGAGAAGGAGGCGTCCGTTGCATCAAGATCCCTATAGACTCCCTGAGCAGAGGAACCACACTGTGGGAAAGAGGAAAGTGAGAAATGAGTTGCCGTTCTATCAGAAATTAACTCAATGGGGCGCCAAGTACAAGGCAAACTCGGGCAACAGGATGGGACGCCACACATAAAGACGTCATTGGGTATGATTTGGTTTGTGATTTTACAGCTTGACACATCTTGTTATAAAACTGGGGAGAGGAAATTCTGTCATAATCCTAATGAAAAGAGTTCTTGTTTGTCAGGATTTTTTCAGAGCATGCTAAACATGGTCCAACATAAACTTGCCCATCTTATAGTTGGGGTGGAGTAGCAGAGAGCTGTGCTGATGTCATTCCAACAGCTGTAGTGCGCGTGAGCCGGCAAGCAACCCTGAGCACACTAGGATAGACATCCAAACCCATTCATTCTGCAGAAGAATCACTTGGCAGAAACGGTTGACTGGTTAGGATAGGACTAAGACTATTTCTCTCCTAACCAGTCAGCCGTTTCTGCCCCATCAAAGCTAGGTCTTGGCTAGGCCAGCATCTTATAAAGTCATCAGTCCTCTTTCAAACCTTCAAGGCCTGACCACTGCTCCATCTGGGAACCATTAGAGGGTTCCTTGGTTTGGACTCCTTTACCGGTCCCTAATCTACTCTATCACCCCCACATTCTCCTGAACTCCTCCCTGAAACCCCAGCCTCAGTTTGGGACACGCCAAAGTGGAGAAGCTGATCGTTGTCTCTTTTAGACCTTCACAAAACTGAAACGCAAATGTGGCAATCAACAAAGAAGCATTTCACAACATTTGACCTTTTAAAAAAAAAAGTCAAAACAGCAACAATGTCAGCCTTCAAAATATTTTGCCCCAACATTGTTTTGATAAATTATTACAAACTGCAATCATATTACTCACAACAAGGCTTCGATTTCACAATAGTCATGTTTTGACTCAGCTGAAATGTTCCTGTCAGGTGCTCCAGACTTTCACTGCACTACTTTAAGAGCACAGATGAGTAATATTAGCACTGCACTCCAGACCAATCTATAGCTTTACTGGCTACTCAGCAGTCTTTGTGGTCAAGTAACATTAGGTAATGCGTTAAATGCACTTGTTAAATTGCAACGCATGCAAACATTTTTGTTAATACTTCACTTAAAATGACTGTGGTTTACCAAGCAACCGAACAAACTTGTAATCTATATAAAAGCCATATAGGAACATGACACCAGAGCCTGATTGGTCTGTTTCGTCCTTCTTTGGATCTATCAGCTTGAGTACACCGGGAAAGTAAAATGAATCAAGTCTACTAGCAGAATGACCGCATATATATATATATATAATTATTTTAATATATTATATATGCAATTTTATATACTACTATTCCATGTAGACTCTTAATTAAAATTAGATTATAAAAACTGCATTTATAAACAAAGAAGAATAAAGAATAAAATGCTGTTTAAAATAGTGTTATATGGAGTATAGCATGTCACATCACAGAACAACTTCCTGAAGGATTTTCTATTGTCTGTTACCTATTCCACTGCAACATATGACCATACGTTTCCATCGACATGTACTGTGACAGGTCATAAAACTGGCCACTGTGGATTCCTCTCAGTAACTGGTCTGTTTGTCCCTCTTTTAGAAAATAAAATGAAAACAGGAAAGTACTGGATGAGGGTACCTCAGACCTCTGACATCATACTATTGTTCCACACCTTCCTGTTCATTGAAACAGAGGCACTCACCGTTCACTGGTGCTTGATCGCTAACCTGTCCAAAAAACCCCGTGATGCAGTTACATTAGTGACTCAGCCATCCAAAATGCAATTACGTGCGAGTGTCAAGGGTAAGCTGGCCAGTGACATAGACAAAATGTCACCACCTAGGTCAGGGTGACGATCAGGATACATTATTTCTGCACGGACGAATGTCGAACAAACCTATGAACTTTTTTGAAACCAGCTTGGAGTCACAGTAAAACACAAGCACTTCTAAACCGCACAGAAATTATTGGTTATCACGCCCAGATAACCTGAGTCCCTAATTGGAGCGCAGAAGCATTTATGACACCAGAACCACCGCAGGAATGATGTGACCTTAGTGAAGTCTGCGTCTGAATCAGCACAGTGGGAATTAGAGCAGGTACTTTTAACTTGAGATTTATATGGAAAAGGAAACTAACTTTTCCATTTCTAGGGCAAGAAGTTCTTGGGATTCTACCACAAAAAGCTTAAGGTGCTTTACTGCAAGGAACCTACTGCACTCAAGTTATGGTCAAATAGCTATTAAGCCTTGAACATAAAAATGTATGTCTGGATTCAAGGGCATATTTTTGTAGTATGAGTGTCTACAGACATTTGAACATCTGACCAGCTCCGCCAATACTTTACTGTAAATTATTACTAATACTAAAACTTTTTCTCTTGCCACAAAGCGTATTTGTAAAAAGGGGTCCAATCTGAATATACAAGACAATTTAAGTAAACCTGGATGAATCGTCGGTCTCATTTCACCTAAAAAATTAAGACTGTAAAAATGTTAATTAAATTAAATATTTTATTTTTAAAATACAAAAAAAAAAAAAATCATATTTAGAGTCTACTATATATTTTATAGCTAAAGAAGAGATTATATATTAAATATATTAGATTAATTAATTTGTATATATTAATAATATTATCTAGCCTAATAAATATATAGTGTATGCATATTATTTAATATATTTAAATTATTATTGCATAACATTTATTTATTAAATTAATTATATATAAATCATGCATTTTATTTTTGTATGTATTCTACTGAAATGTTATGCAAAAAATAATCAAGTAATTGTTTTTAAATATGCTCCATAAGAGCTAGAACTTACAAGTTAATATGAAATTATAATGAAATCAAGTTAACAGTGAACATTCATTATTTTAATATGCAGAGCTGAGCTAAAATAAAGTGAATGACGTTGCATGTATATGTGGCTTGTTCCCCACCAATTAAACACCATGAATTAGAATTCTGAAAAAAAGTACAGTGTAAAGTAGCTAGTTTTGCAGCCAGCACAGTGCTAAAGCATAGTATGTGAAGAAATACAGTAAATCAAAGAATAACACCGTAACATGAAACAAAAGCAGCTTTGGAGAGACAAACGAATCCATCCTCAAAAGGCCCAGCTTAGTACACCCAGAACAAATGTTAATTACTGTTAACGTTCCTTGTGCGCCCATTCCTTGGGCTTTAGGCTGCGACCCAAAGCGATTAGTGGTTTTTGGAAGACTTTGGTGGTGGGGGACTGCTGTAGGTCACAGCAGCAGGACTCCTCCACTCCCTCTTACTAACCACAGGGTACCAAGACAGCTCCCCAGATATCCCCCTAAAGCAAGGCTACCACACCCAGAGCGGCCTTAGCTAAACACACCCCTGTTCACGTACAGCGGGGGGTCTTCCCGCGCACATGGGTCATGCCTCAGGTGCGGCTGATGAAGGAGAAGTCCATCACCCTAGTGAAAGGTCAAACATCTGAATGTGAGCAAGACGGCTGGATCAAAATAAGGCACTCTACTGAGAATATCAATCTCACAATGTGGGGTGCATGGGAAAAACGCTGTCCAAGCAAAGCAGAGTCCATCTTAACGATCAAACGAAGAACCACAGACATTCCACGTGGCCAATTATGGTTTATCTCTCTCAAGACTCAAACAATAAATGATTCTGCTGCGCCAGACGTACACAGTCATGAAGTTCAAACGCAAAAGAGAGTCTAGAGTTCCAGATGAACTCATGCTTTGGTCCACATCTTTCATACTGGTATCATGTGTTTAATAAATCCATATACGTAACAGGCAGGTTTCCCCAAACACATTAAGCCTAGTTCTGGATAATGCATCACTTTTCTTGGGCTGTTTTCAGAAAAGCATCCTAGAATACTACTATTTCTGCAATATATATGCAAAATGGGTGTTTTATCCCACAACTTTAAGTGGAACACAACATAAAATACTTTTTGTTTTGTATTTTATGTTGTATTTTACAATTTAAAAAAAAATTGTTTTGGTCCCCACTGACATTCATTATATGGACGAAAACAGGCATACTACAGTATCCCACAATGCAATGTGTTTGACATGGCTTTCCAATCAGAAGTTATTACTTCCTCAATTTAACTTCTTTTAACTCATTCTTAAATTTTTACATCAAATTTAATTAAAAATACAAAATAAGTTTTAATTTGGGTCATGTGATTTAGAATGTTGTTTGGAATGCTTATCATTCCATAATGAAGCAATTTGACATACTGTTCCACATAATATTTTTAAAGAGTAGCAGACTCTATGCAGCATTCTTTTTTTTTAATCAAAAGTGTCAGAAGAGCAGGAGAGACTTCTTACCAACCCCAAATGTTTGAACAGTAGTTATACTGCCCAGTATGCTAGTATTCAATTGAGAACACAGCCAGGAATTTTTTCTTAATCTGAGGTCTGAGAAAACCAATACAGGTTTAGTCAAACTGTGTTTTCAAAATCTGTTAGCGTCAAAAGACAATGTCTACATATGGAACACAGGAACGAGACGTCTAGAGCTTCATGAGATGGAGGCTAAGCTCTGTTCTAGTTTGCAGCTATTTTAATTATGTGCTCTGGAAATGAAGGGCTTTCCATTTTCATGTGATACCTTTGTGCGTGTGCCATACCAGATCCACCTCCAGATTGCACCTGAATGAGACCGAGACGTCGTCACGCAGGTGCAATGTGGGAAATCGTCCATGCTCTTAGCCTTACTCTCAATTCTCAGTATTTGCCACTTTAGAACTGCATGGAAAACTGAAGAACAGAGGGGAAAAAATGTCTAAGCTGGGGTCTCCGACATAAACCTCCCCTCTTTGAGAAACAAAGAGAAGGAAAAAATCCATCTTAAAAGATGCCTTTGTTGCAGTAACATTCACAGATCGCCACCACATTCCAGAGAGGGAGAAGAAAAGCCTCAAACACGGACAAGAGCGAGGAAGAGGGGGGTTGGAGAGACGAGATTAATATACGGGACATTTTGCAAAAAGGGGCCACGTTCTCCATTGGAACGGTGGTATTTCACTGAAGCACAGTAACCACAGGCCATCTGCAATTTAAACATGGGGCACACACACAGCAGCTCCTGCTCAAATTTACACAGCCTTTACGCACATTTACCTACATCACACAGAAAAAACGAAGCCTATTCATCACCATAAAACTATCTGATGCTTTTTCCGGGATTTTGCAGGAGGAATGGTAGATTTGGTAGGTTTAAAAAGCGAACAAAGGCACAAGAATGCTAGACAAGCATGCATTTTTTCCTGCTCGACTGGAGTTGT
This sequence comes from Rhinichthys klamathensis goyatoka, assembly GCF_029890125.1. NCBI lineage: Eukaryota > Metazoa > Chordata > Actinopteri > Cypriniformes > Leuciscidae > Rhinichthys > Rhinichthys klamathensis. The sequence goes on along the minus strand of NW_026606664.1, from coordinate 3,430,989 downwards.
TTGAAAAATGCCACATGAGAGACCTCAGTCCTGGTTTTCTGGCTTTGCCACATGTTGAGAAAGTGCCCAGGGCTCCACCCTCCGAGCGTGTATCCTGTAATTCACCCGGCTGGAGTGCCAACGGCTCCACAGGGCTCTTAGTGAAGGGCACTGTGAAGTGGCTTTTGTATGATCTGTGTTGGGTGCTGTTGAGGGTTTCTGGGTGGGGTTGAGGGTGGAGGATGTCTTGAGCAGAGTCGAGAGAGGTCAATGCTCATAATAGCGTGGGCCGAGGTGTGCGTACTCACCTCACTCCTATGAGAAGTGCGATGAGCATGGAGCAGATAGGGTCTGCGATCATCAGGTCGTATTTCTGCATTAGGATGGCTGATATGATGACTCCGACACTGCCCAATGTGTCCGCAACAATGTGAAGAAAAACTCCTGCAATGAAGAAAACTTCGGATAAAAGCGTCTGCTAAACAAATAAATGTAAATGTTAGTTGTTCCAAAACCTAAAAAAAAAAATACACATTACCATTCAAAATTTGGGGTTGTTAAGATGTTTTAAATGTTTTTGAAAGAAGTCTCTTATGCTCACCAAGGCTGCATTCATTTGATTAAAAATACAGTAATAATGTAAAATATTGTTACAATTTACAATAACCGTTTTCTAATTCAGTACATTTTGAAATGTAATTTATTCCTGTGATGCAGAGCTGAATTTGTATCATCATTACTCCAGTCTTCAGTCACATGATCCTTTAGAAATCATTCTAATATGGTGATTTTGAGCACAGGAAACATTTCTTATAATTATCATCAATGTTGATCATCTGCTTTATTCTTGTGAAAAAAAAATTCAGGATTCTTCAATGAAAAGAAAAAGTTCAACAGAACAGCATTTTTTTTTTTTAATAAATCTTTAGTAGCATTATAAATGTCTTCACTGACACTTGATTAATTTAATGCATCCTTGCTGAATAAATGTGAATTGCTCTATAGATTTATATTGACTACGGATGCACAGATATGAAAATTTTAGCCAACACCAATAACTAATAATTCTTTATATTTCAAAGCCGATAACAGATATATATCGGCCGATAAATCAAAATCTAAATCCAAATTTTCTTATCGGGCCGATAACGCTAACATTACAAATTAAAATATGGGCCGATACCTATATGGTGGCCAATATATTGTGCATCCCTAATATTGACCTCAAACTTTTGAATGGTAATCTACATGTTTATAAATATTTAAAAGATATACACAAATATTCTAAATATATTTTACGATATCTCAAATTAGTATGTAATATTAATATTATAACTAAATCTTTAATATGTATAACAAATTATATTAAAAATAATATACAAATAAGTGCAGTGCGTTGAAAACCTCTGCTCTAGGGCTTTTGTCTACATGAAAGGTCCTGGTTTTCACTTAAAAATCACTAATAGTGAGTAAATATGGAGTCTGAGATGAGGATACAACATTTGCTAGCACCCATATTCAAAACATAACAACTGTGGACAGAACTTGCTGTCTGGGATACCAAGTCTAGTGGTAACCCTCAAACTGATGATGTCATTTCACAAACAGCTAATTCGAGAACATCCTAGAATGAATAGCTAACCTGTAAGACTGTCCTCCCCGACAAAATCTCCAGAATATATCAAAACATACAATACTACGCTAAAACCTTGAAGTGAGTTAGTCAACATTTCCTAAACTCAAAGGTCTGTACTGGCTGTCCTGTCTTGACACTGGAGAATAGTTGTGGACTGTGGTGTGATGGCACGCCATGAGACAGTCCACTAAGTCCTTTTCTTTCCCCAGAATCAGATGACATACTCGCGGTTACTCTCAGTTTTGCAGAAAGCATGACCGCAGTATTGGAGCAAACTCCCTAATAAGTGAAGACCCCCGTCCAAATGTGGTCAAAGCAAATACTAGAAAAATAACAAGAATGCTGGAGCTCGCCGCGTCCTTATAAACAGGCTGTGTTTGGAATAGAATACTAGCTTACTATTTACCAAATTCTATGCAGTATATACTGCCAACAATTAAGACAATAAAATACTAATGGGAACAGTATACAACTGAAAAAGAAAATGACCTGAAAGTATTTGTTTTGGTAATAATATTCAATACTATACTATTATTAATTAAAACAAATGTTAAAAATAAAAACACTTCTAAAACACTTGATAAAACATATCACTATTTTTATTATTATAAATATATTAATTTCCTTAATAATAATCATATCTATTTTTGTAAAATAATAATAATAATACTGTTTTAATTTAATAATAATAATATTAATGATGGAATTAAAACAATGTTTTTTGTCAAATTACTTTTTTTATTATTAAAACATTGTTTAAATTATTATTATTAATGAAAACATTTGTCTTTTGTAAAATAACATCAATAACTAATATTTTCATCTCATAATGATACTAATACTAATAATAATAATTATAATAAAAATATTTATATATTCCATTATATTTTCCCCAAATAACATTATTTTGGGAAATTAATAATATTAATAATTGTATTTATATATATATATTTAAAATAGTTACAATATTGAAATACAATATAATAATGATGATAACTGTGTGAAAATGTCAACCATTGGCATTGCATTTTGGGGAACAGGGCAGGGCATTATATTCTGTGCAGGGCATTATATTCTGTGCAGGGCATTATATAGCATACTGCACATTTGTGCAAATACAGTACATCTAAGTATACTACGCATAGAGAAAATTAGCATACTAAGCTCTGTGTAAAAAGTAAGAGTAGTACACTAGAATGCTATTCCAAACATAGCCAAAATAGACATGACGAGCTTCAGGATGGAAGGTTGGTACAATCTACTTGCAATTCATCACAGTGAGTGAGAAGAGGATCCTCGGCTGGGATGGAGGCAGCGTAACCTCTTGCACTGTCACCTCCTCCCCTCCCCTCCCCTCCCCCTTCTCTACATGGTCCTCCCTTCTGTGCCCCGTTCTTTCTCCCTCGAGCAGGCCTCCCAAAGGATCCATTCTCTCTCTGTGTGTGCCAGGGTGAAGGGGACAAACTACTTTCTCTGCTCTGCTCTTTCCCACACAAGCTCGGACAAAAGGATTTAAAGCGACAGTGTACAGCACTTGCTCTGGTATCAGTGTAAACCAGGTTAGAGTCCAAGTCAAAGGTTAGAGGTTGGGATGGTCAGAGGTGTCACTTCGTCACACATAAAAGTCCATCATCCAGTCACATCTGATGTAGACCACTCATTTCAAGAGTTTTCCTTGTTTAAATGAAGATGGATAATTTTCAGAATTGTTACGACTACAGAACCTCATCTACTAAGAATTCAAAATATTGACCGCCTATAAAAGAGGAAAAAGCTGTCTAGACCAGATATATGTGGTTGTAAATATTTTCATATCTGGTACCTTGCTAAAAGCATGCTGATTATCGTTAAACAAGAGATCTCTAGCGCCATCTGGAGGTGGCTAAACATAAATACAAAACATACCTTGTAATATCTGCTTGCTGGCGCCTTTCCCCGGTGTGTGTGATTGGTCATCTGAGGACACAGACAGATTAGAAATGAATCATGCTATACCAGACACCATCACGATGTATCAAAACAGCTTCTAAAATTTTGACACAGCATGAGGACACCAAATAACACATCTGATGCATTATAACAGTACTGGCTCGAAATAGAAATACACTACACACAAATCAGTGAGATAACTTGAGGTCATACCGTGGCCGTGGGGATCGTCATGCGAATGGCCATGTCCTCCGTGGGAATGCCCATGATCATGTCCATGTTTGGACTCATGACTGTGGCCGTGGTCTCCATGACTGTGTCCATGTCCCACACTCCCATTGAACAGAGAATGACTGTGGCCATGACCTTAAAATTTTAAACAACATGACACATCTATGAAGAAGCACGTGTGTGAACGACTCGGACCGCTTTCACCTAATAGTTACAAGATGCTTACCTTCACCATCGTGTGAATGTCCATGTCCTCCATGCTGAAAAACGAATATTCCTACAAGATTCACCAACAGCCCTGCTATAGACACCGGGAGCAAGCGGTCATGGTGCACATCAGGGGGTTCCAGCGCCCTCTGGTGAGAAGACGAGATGCCATCATTCATAAACAGATTTTAGTGGATCAGTGTCACTTGGCAAGTGAATCAACAGTAATCTTATAATCGTACGTACCTCTACTCCTTCTGAGAAGATAAAGAAGGCGGTAAAGATGAGGAAAAGGCCGTTCACGAAGCCCGCGAGAACTTCTGCTCTGACATACCTACAAAAATAATCAAATGGGCTTGCAAAAGAATGCCATGATGCAAAAAAGACAGGCGTTTCCTGTCAACACCACGCAAGCAGAAGTGAATATATCCTTAATAGGAAACTTGTGTCATTGGTACTCTAGCACAAAAGTTGTTTTAAGTTGTGAAGTGGTCTCTCACCCGTATGAGAAGGAGTCGTTGGACCTCCACCGTGAGATGACTGATGCTGCAAGGCCTGCCAGAAGAGCCGTGCAGTCGAAGAACATGTGAAAGGAATCGGATATCAAACCTAAACTGAGAATCAAAGCAACACAAAAAGGGAAGTGTTTAATAATCATGAAACCTGAGAACTGCGTCCCACCCCATACTGAGGTCAGAGTCGCGTAAGGCCTTTTGTTAGATATTATTCACTCTTTCATTTAAAGACAAAGATATGTTCATACTGACAGAGATTTGGGTTTCAAATATTGTTGGTTGCAAGTGGGTCAAACTGTGCAATGAAATAGATAAATAATTTTAGTGAATAAAAATGTAAATAAAAAAAGAATATTATAACATATTTATACTCTTATTAATGTTGATATTTGTTTTTAAATGTACAAATACAATGAAATAGTTCATAATAATAATAATAATTCAGTTTCTCATTCTCAAATGACAGATAGTCTATTAAATTATTATAAAAAAAATAAAATAAAAATATTATAAATATAATTATTAAAATAATTCAAGCTTTGCTGCAAGCACTCCCATTCGCATAATATTTTCAAATGACAGATAGTGTATTAAATCAATTATAATAAGTAATAATTTTAACATAAAATACATACCTATTAATTTTATGTAAAAAAAATAAAATAATAATAAGTCTTCACTATCTGCACTTCCATTTGTAGGAGTTGTGTCATTAATTTGCATAATACTATCAGTGTATTAAATAAATGATTATATTAAACAACAATAATAAAATGTAAACAAAGAAATTATTCACGTCAACTGGAAAAAAAAACTTCTGCTAACTTTGTCATTGCAAATTGCTGACAGTGTTCAGTCAAATAATAAAGAACAATAATAATTGTTATAACAATTGATTAAAGAAAATAGTAGGAATAATTATTATTATTATCATTTGCATAATATTATCAGTGTATAAATAAATGATTATAATTAACAATAATAATAAAATGATAATTTATTATTTTATATTATAATTATAAATAATAAATAGTATTGTTGTTATTATTATGATGAATATAGTAATGATAATAAGTTATTATTACAATAATTACATATTATAATTATTGATATTATTCATCAAGTAATAATAATAATAAAAAAAGCTTCACTGTCTGCACTCCCATTCGTGGGATTATGTAATTTGCATAATATTATCAGTGTATTAAATAAATTATTATATTAAACAACAACAATAATAAAACAAACATAAAACACTAATTTCGCATAAAAACTGAAAATAAAAAACTTCTGTTAACTTTGACATTGCAAATTGCTGTTAGTGTGCACAATTTACTAATAAACATCATATATCATATATATATAAATATAAGTCTAAACCAACAATATTGCAACCTCAATAAAAGTATGTATGGTATACAAATGGGAATATATACTGTGATTAATATACAATGGCATACAAATGGTTAATGCCACTTTCCCCATATTTGATATATTACAGCTGTTCTAAACCAAGCCAGATCTGCTTCACTAAAAAGCATTTTTGGGCATTTAAGGCATTGTTAAACATTCAAACATACCTATATGCTCACATATGCTGTCTAGATGAAACACCTCAATAGGTTTTGAGCCACATCCTGTATTTATAAACTTCGATAAGCCAGCAATCTCACTTCAAAGATGACTATGACAACAGATCATGGGAGAAACTCCATTCAAAACATTCCTAACAGACGTAAGGGCCCAAAACAAAAGCACACTAGCTCATCCCACATTAGACCTACGTGGCATATCCTTGTTTGCCCCCCTACTGTTAACGTTACCTGTTACTCCATATGCCGTAGCTCAGCTCCACGAACGCGAAGGACAGGTTCAAACATAGGAAGAAAAACAGATTCCGAGAGGTTTTATCGGCAATAATTGATCTGAGGAAGAACACAAAGACAAAAATAGAGAGGGAGGTTTCAGACTGATTCATTTTAAAAAGTGGACTTACCAGACAGACTGGCTGTAAACCTACAGCTAACAAATACACGACTGAAGTTTATAAAAATTAAATGCTCTGGGAAAATGACATGGGGTCCAAATACACTCTTAATAGACGTGTTTTGTTGTGGAATATATCGTAACAAATTTAATAACGTAAATTGAGTGAAATTATACATTTTGTTAAATGTTAACTTCGCTTTGCTAACATCTGTCTGGCTGAACGATAACCTGAAGCTGTCTGCTTCCTTGTCATAACAGTTAAATTAACTTTTCAGGATGTATTTATTCACTCTATATATTTTGTAAAGGAATTAGTCTAAATGCTGTTTTATAGACACATTTTAATACGGTTTCCCGAGCTAACTAGCATGCTAACTGCATTAGCCACACAAAACCGACAGCTGTGAGTGAAACTCAATGAATTATTATACATTTAAGCGTCGTTACCTGAACCAGCCCGATAACTTGACGAACAAGTTGAATTTGGCAGGCTTGTACTCGTCATCTTTGATGGATAACGGGAGCATGTTTCAGCGAAGCGTCTCCGGTTAGCCGTTGAGCAGCACTGCGGCTTCACGAGCGTCTGGACGCAAGACAGCGGAAAGTCATCGCGCCGACGTCGCGTGCGTCATGTCACTGACCCGGTGTAACTTGTATTGAACAAACCCCACAGATTTTCTTTAATAGATGTATACTCATTGTAATGTTTATCTCGTGTAATGTGTTTCATTCATTCATTCATTCATCTTTGATTATATATTTAAATAATCAATCCATACATATAGAAATATTCATACATTTTCATTTTATTACTCAGAAGTGAGGTTGAGGTTTATTTATTTATGTTAGAAATATCCTATAGGCTAATGAATATTGCCCTTCTAACAATAATAAGTTATTATTTCATTACACATCTGCAGATGCGAAGATGTTATTATTAAATAATAATTTATTTAATGCCCTATTTAATTCTTTCATCAATTTTTAAAACTTTCATATATACCCATAATAATTTTTTGTATTAATATTATGAATAGAAAATAAATTAATATTTTAAAAGAATTATTATATAGTTAAGGTTGCATACTGTAAATGTATGTTAATTGAGATGTAATTTTTTTCTTAATATTGTGAAACAGTGAAAGACTTCTGTCAGTTTGAAAACTGTCAACATCAACTGCTGAAGGTTGTGTCTAGGTTTAATAAAAAAAAAAAATATATATATATATATATATATATATATATATATATATATATATATTATACATAAAACGCTTTCCAATTAAAAGGCTTCTTCTTTGTGTGAATGTATTGATCAGAGATAATATTCAAAAAGACAGAACGGAATATTAATTTATGAAACTGCTTTGATTAGGCTACGTATGTTAGTACATAGCTCAGCTGGAGTGTTTCTGTTCATGCAACATGGCAGAGTATTGATGATACATTTTTACAGCACAGAACCAGCAGGTGTCACTCTTTTATCATAGAGTTAGGCACACGATTTTAGTAGAAACTTTGGTCAAAGATATATTTTTTTTTTTTCAGAACTTTATTGAACAATATAAACAGACAACAGACATTAATCTTAATCAGACAGAAAACAAACATCATAGCATAGGATAAAGAAAATATAAATAGGTAAATAAATAAATACATACATTCAAGTAAATAGTAAATAAAGAAAAAAAATCTAGGGGTTCTCAGCAAGTTTAAGATCCTCCATCAAAGTACATAAGATTAAGGCACTATTTTTCTTCATTAATTTTAACGATAAGAATGACACAGTTCCTTGTGAAAAAGGTCAAAGTTTGGAAGTGTTTTTAGGAATCTATTCTTGTGTGAAAAGATTTTCCCAAGAATAATAAATGTGTTAACTGCCAAGTCATGTGTTTCATCTTCCATAAACATACCAAATATTATACATTTTCCTTTGTTAATACAGGTAAATCTTCAAATTTAGGAAATGATCTTTGCTCAAAGATCTGTTCTCTCAAACTTAATTTATAACAAATGTCTTCGACTAGATTATACCAACACGTGTAAATATTTTCTTTTCCAAATAATCTTACTGTATGATAAGCCTATCTAAAATAAAAACTGATAAAGAAAAGTAAAGCTCTATGATTATTGTTACAGGAAACACGATATAGCTACAGTATCGTAAAAAAGTGAGTTTTATAATCTCAATATAAAATTAAAATCTGTTTTGATAGTCTCTAAACTTTAAACTCAGATTATTAAAATATTATAAATATTATATATGCATGTAGCAAATAGTCAAATAAAACAAGTATCCATCCAATAATTAAGTATTCAAGTAGGCTACAATAAAGAACTCAAAGGCGATAAATAGCTAAAGCCTAAGTTTAACACCTAAAGATGAACAGAAACTAAATGCTAAACTGTGCAAGACCTGCATTTCAAATACTCCAAAACAACACTTCAATGCTCCCTCAATACTAGAGGAAAAAAGGGTGTTCCCATGGTAACTGCTTCAGCAGACAGGAATGGGAACTCAAGCACAGCCTGTTGCCTGTGAGCCAGACGTGCACAATGTGCTTTCCCTGATTTACACAAATGTGAACTGACACTTGTATTACATAATGCTGATCATAAGCAAATCTCAATCATTTACTTGTTGGGGTAGCCGCTCAGTAATTCCATACGGATCCATTGATTCCAGTGCAACTGAAATTAAAGATCATTTTTAGAGTGCAAAGCAGTTTTGATTGATTCACACACTCGGATCCTTGTGTTGAATCCTACGACATGCATGAGCATCTTAAAGGGCATGGGAGAGGCTTAAGCGATTGTATTCCCACACATCTCATTAATATGCATGAGAAGACCGAGGCTTTTGTTGGTCCAGAAATATCATCAAACTTGTGGTGTGTTCTAATAATAGACAGAACACCACAGATCGCTGTTTAACCAATGGTTAATATGAGGAACACTTGTGCAACATTTTCTAAAATGGACATCAGTGTCCAAAAACAACAAAACAACTCCTGCGAGACATGGTGGGAGTTTTCCGGTTTTCAATTAAACAAATTGTCGATAGCAAGGGAATTTCTTGTGGAATATGAAAGGCCCGTTCACATCAAGAAGGATAAATAGCCTATTAGCGTCCACACCGACGTACGATAACGTTCTGGGCTGCGTTTCCCAAAAGCATCGTGAGCTAATTTGATCGTGGAGAACAATGGTCTTCATGATCAATTTGGGCTCAAAATGCTTTTCCTGTTTATTATAAGCAGGGCCGTCCTAAGCATGGGGCGGGGACCAGTGTGAGTTAGAGGAAGCGAGGCCCCCCTCAGCAGGTTGATGTTCGTCGCGGGGCCCCCTAAAGCATGGGGCCCGGTGGCGGTGCGGTTGCACCAGTTGCACCGCCCTAAGGACGGCCCTCATAAGCATGCGCTGCGATTATGTCATCTGCCACTTTAAATGCTCAAGCTTAAAGTCAGGTGGATTCTGATTGGCTGTCAATGGTTTTTTAGCATTCATCACCTAGTTCTGAAAGTGATTCCAACCATATCGTTCCTCTGTGTCGTTATCATATCATTTTTATGCCCTTCCCTAGCTAACTTCCCTCTCTCTCGTTCACTCGGAGGTATGTCACTGCTTACGGTGCACGAGTGCCCACTACTGGCGGTAAGTAAGGTAACCCTTAAACGCATACCTTGGGTCTTTATCGACCCGGGACGTCATTCACTTGTCTCCTCCTTAAACATTTTTTAAAGTTAGTCATCAACCTTCTTAGTATTCCTCAATCTATTCATTAAAAAAATAGAACATGAAAAAAAATATAAAGAATTTCTGTTTATCACTTTTTTTTTGTTGCAAAAATTGTATAGGGTCGATAGTGACCGTGGTAACAGTGTAAGTCATTTTTTTCCTGCGCAACAATAATTGAATCTCTGATTAATCAATAAGTGCAATTCACCTTTATTCCTCAAGATGGCAATCTTTGACATGCAATGATGAAGTGACGTTTCACTCATAGTTACCGCAGGCAGAAAACAAAAGAATAGGAAGTATCATCAGCAAAACTTGAAATGGCTCATCGATTTACTGCAGAGCAAGTGCTGAACGCAGTCGGATATTAATTAGTGTCACTACCAGTTAATGGTGGATCCGCCGAAGAAGCAGTCAGAGATCAAAATATTTATTTTGAAGACGTTGAAAATGATAGTTTTGAGAATATGTTTAAGATCGCGAGCCAGATGCTGAATGTGCTGGGAAATGAGGATATTGATGATGTTAAAAAGCATCTGCTCAAATTGAACCCTTCTCCTATAACGAAATTTGCTTTGTTTCATTCTTTTATAGTTATTTAAATATTAAGAAAGTTTTATACTATTGCGGCAGTTAGAGATCCATCCGTGATAGATATAGATCCAGGTCGCTAAAAAACGACCTAATGTCTTTACGACAACCTGTCAAAATAAAAGTTCGGTATAACTTGAAGAAATTATAACAGAAATATATTACTATTGCACAGTAGAGTATACTTCAATTAGGCCTAATAATAATAATAATAATAATAATAGATAATTAAAAGACACAGAAACTCAAATGTCTACAACCCACCAAAATAAAAGTTCGGTCTAACTCAAAGAAATTATGAAAGAAATCGCAGAGTAAAATACTCACTACACAAAACTAGACTATACACCACTGGGCACTAGGCAGGTTTTTTGTGTTCATTTGTCCTGTAAATGTGCAGGCTCTTTTATATGACAGCGTAAACAGCCCAATAACCCTTTTATTTAAAGGCTCAATTTTTGTCCCGTAGACCGGTCCGTTGCATTAAATGAGTGTTGTTGTTGCAATTTAAAAATGATTGCAACCTCATATTTTTTTTATCCCCATGTACCTTTAGGGGCTCTGATTATTAAATTCTTGGTGCTGGCCTTTTGGATGCTTCTATAAAGCCATAACATGAGTACTTTGTAGTCAGACCAAGTTTCACCAAAATCTAGTGAGTCCAGGGACCATGATCTCATCTTACGACTGCTTATTTCCATAAGAGAATGAATGCAAGCTAAGAACATAAACAAAAATATAGTAGGCCAGATGTGTGTCAGGCTAAATGGTTATGTTGTGAAAAGAGACGCTCATAGTTTGGGCTGAAGAGTCTCTGTAAGAGACAGCGTGTGATTTTAAACATTAGAGGCCTCAGTTTGGCTACATTACCTGTAAATTAAACAAGAGGAAGGTACAAATGTTTGTTCTGGCCGGTTTGTATCTGATAAAAAGAGCGAAAGAGAGAGTCAGTTGGCTGCTAACACTTATGGTCCCATCTTAAGGGGACAGTTCAACTAAACAGGCTCTTTTGCATGTAGCAACATTTAACCATTCTTAAGTGTTATGTATTTAAACCGGAGTATTATTATTTATTTATTTTTAACCAAAAAATCCACAATCAGTTTAGTATTTTCATGTCAGATATTCTGGTCCCTAAGTCTATGGGATTTTTTCACCCTGTGGTGAAAATCAAGCTTTGATTTTTAATGTTGATTATATGTGTATGTGTTGCTTTTAATATGCTTTAAGACAAACCATGTACAAATGCAAAAGTCAACACCATTGCTGAGTATTTTCTCCATAAAACTGCAGTGAGAGAGTCTCAAAAACGCGGCTTGATATCGCTGGTGTTTCTAACATCACAAACTACGTTGTAACCAATCACGTCAACGTGTCATCATCAACGAGTGGATCTCTGAGCTGGTGAGTGAGTGGAGGCGGGGCTAATTTTCATTTTCATAGAACCGCGTATACTAAATGAGGCAAGGGTGTAGAGTTACGTTCAAGGTAAATTAAGGCATGAAGATTTTTTTTCCAAGTTTAAAACGTTTAAATGTGTCATTTTGGTAATCAAAGATGAGGTTTAGGGGTATAATTATTGACTACAGGGAGACTTTAAGTCCAATTGCTTTGAAAAGGAATAGCATGTCCTCAACAAACATGTGATTTGAGGTATTCATGTCAATAACCTAAAGTTTTAAAAATAATCACAAACATCACAAATAATGATTAATCTTAATCTTTAAAGAGTTTTTAAAACCCTTTTCCTGACTAGCAGCTCTTGAGGTCATAGCATCACAGTAGCTGAATAACTCAAGCACAGTTTGTACTCTGGTTGACAGAGATTGTGCTGAGGTTAGCAACTCGGGCTTCATGCCAAATACGTCTTAAAAATCACTATCTTCAAGATGTACGCCGTATCCAGAGGAAGGTCACGCAGCCATATTGTGGGTCAAACTGTATTCCGGAGTACATGCAAATCTCTGCTTCCTGGAATAACATGAGGCTCATACCTTAATATAGGTTAGGCCTATGTCACAAATGCATCATGCATCATATCCCCATGAATTTGGGGGGATACAACCAATGCCAACGCAAAGATTTACATTTTAAGTTTTCATTGTGTTAAGGAGGAAACCGTGCACAAGTTTCAATATGGGTCCAGAACCCAGAGGGGGCAGTGGAAATTCAAGGTCATTTTGAATTAAAAATAGACCACTCTTGTAAATATGTAGGCATGCATGCTTATCTATATAGGTTAGGCTGATGTGTGCATGAGTAGGCTATACATTGCATGCACTATATTGGGGTTTGTATGATTGAAGCAAGGCAAGAATCATGTTATTACAGGTTGTGGATTTAAAAAAAGAAGAAAAGCCTAAATTTAAAAATGTAATTCGGAGTGAAACTTCCCATTTTTATGGAAGCTTGTTTCCGCCACGAAATAGTTTTAAAAGGTAATTGTGACTTTTTATCTCGCAATTCTGACTCTTTCCCTCAGAATTGGGAGATATAAACTCGCAGAATTATTTGAATACAGTCCAATGATAGGCAATAGTCCAATGATTATTGTTTCATCAAAACAGATGGTGCCTTACAAAGATACAGTACATGGGAAGTTTTGTTGCATGGATCACTCACTGATATTTGAAGTTCAAAAGCAGCATTTGGGGGAGTCAGCATGAAACTGCCTGTTAATGATGAAAAGGATACTCATCTGACCTGCACTGATAAACATGCCAGCCAAATGAAACATTCCTCATGCTGTTGGCTGCTTTTCTTGGAAAAGATCATTTTCCATTTAACATGCAAACAGGCCTGTGGGCATTTTAGCGCGTATCTGCAACTGTGTGTGTGCATTTGTACCATCAGCACCCAAAGACATGTGCACGTAAAGAAAACAAATCACAACAGATCTCATGGAAAAGACAAAGAAGTGGGGATGTTGTAAAAAAGCTGCTGATCCGCCATATCGGCAAAGGATGCGCCGCAAGAACGCCGAGACCCTGGGTCAAACGCCATCTGCTGAACCAGGGGTTCATCTCCATAAATATTCAGATTTTCTTTAAACAGCAATCAAACAAACAAGCTCGAGTGGAGGCGTTTAAAGCGGCTGGGCTATACACTCCAGAGATGTTCTATGTCCACACAACAGCTGAGAACCAGGAAATACCAGTGTCTTTAAGTGATTAAAAAAGACAGGACTCGGCACAAATCATTGTTGCTGTTCTTTTTCACCGGAGAGTTGCATAAGCAAGTGCTTTTAGGGGCCCAGGGGTTAGAATGTGTCACAGTATTGCACAAGCAGTTCATAAGAAAGCTTTTAAAAATAATGTCGGTTTTGCAAGCTGAACTATAAACTATTGATCTTTCTCATCCTTGGAGGGGTTTTGTGCTAAATGCCAGTGCCATGGTTCATTCCCCTCAACTAAGTAAATAGAAAACATACTGTAACTGTCAGGGATGATCACAATGGCAACCGAAAAACAAGATCTCTTGATTGATTTAATGGCGATTCAGAGTTCTAAGGAAGAGTAGATTGAAAAATTGACTAGATTTGTTGCTAGGCTAAGCAGTTGCTAAGGTGTTTAAAATGGTTTTAGCATGCTACTATGCAGTTGCCAATATGTTCTCGGTGGATTCTGGTCTAAAAATGAAAGTGCCCGCTTTGTCATAATTCTGTTGGATGTGGGGGTGGGGGGTCAATTAACATCAATTTTCAACAAACCACACATTTCAAGGTGTGCGCCAAAGTTAGGGGTTTGTTAATATCACTAATTCTAACAAAAGCATTAGATATAGTTACGACTAATTAGGAAAAAAACCCGCAATAATAGTTCAAATTCTAGTCAGTGCGCATGTGGATTCATTAGATAAACTCACCGGCCACTTTATTAGGTACATAATATCTAATCAGCCAATCACATGGCAGCAACTCAATAGATTTAGGCATTGAGATGATCCGCTGAAGAAGTTCAAACTGAGCTTCAGAATGGAGAAGAAAAGGTGATTTAAGTGACTTTGAATGTGGCATGGTTGTTGGTGCTGGTGCTAGACAAGCTCGTATAGTTTTTCAGAATTTGGTGTAAAAAACATGAAGGCATGGATCCATCCTGCCTTGCATCAACGGTTCAGGCTGCTGCTGCTGGTTTAATGGTGTGGAGGATATTATCTTGGCAAACTTTGGGCCTCTTCTTAGTACCAAATGAGCATCGTTTAAACACCACAGCCTGAGTATTGTTGCTGACCATGTCTGTCCCTTTTTGACCACAGTGTATAATCTTCTGATGGCTACTCCCAGCAGGATAACGCAGCATGTCACAAAGCTAAAATATTCTCAAACAGGTTTCTTTAACATGATAGGGAGTTCACTAAACTCAAATGGCTTCCACAGTCATCAGATCTCAATCCAATAGAGCACCTTTGGGATGTGCTGGAACGGGAGATTCACATCATGGATGCACAGCCGACAAATCTGCAGCAACTGCGTGATGCTAACATGTCAAAATGGAAGAAAATCTCTGAGGATTGTTTCCAGCAACTTATGTCACAAAGAATTAAGGCAGTTCTGAAGGCAACAGGGAGTCCAACCAGTTACAAGCAATGTGTACCTAATAAAGTGGCCGGTGAGTGTATATTGCTTTGTTATTAGTGTCTGTTAGTGTTTCCTGTATGAATTTGGCCTGACAGTGGAAATGTGGCTAATGATTGGCGAACAAATGACTGAAATGGTTCTTTTTAATGGCTCAGATAAAGAATACACCACACAATACTGTTGATGAATTCCGCAATTCATGTTTCATTATAAACTGGGAATAGTTACTTTTTGTACACTGGTCAATTTACGGGCTAGTCTGAACCATTTTATTGCCCAATTTTATAATTTATCAACTAAAAATACTCATGTGGCTCCGACATGTTTTATCATGTTTTAGCCAATTCCATTTGTCTTGTCTGGGAGCCCTGCGTATACGGTACAAGATTGAAACTTGAGTCACTGTTGAAGCAATCCTTCAAACATGAGTCATTTCAAACAAGAATGAGATGTTCTTGACCGACATCGTTATGCTGATAGTAGATTCACAACGGCACTTACCACTAACACACAATTCTCACATAACCACCATGTTCAGAAAAACTTCAAGTGCAATACTCATAAGGACGTGGTTAAGTGTTTAACTGGAAAACACTTGTAAATCAGCATTCATCACTATTATTACTCATACTTAGGCAAACACCAGCCTCTTTGGAAATATTACTGTATAATGTCCAAATAAAGACAAATGTTAGCACAAAAATGATCAAATACTGCCATTTTTGTTAAGCAAAAACACATTACTCATCGCTGGTTCATCCTTAGTGGCCTTCCGTCTTTCTAAGAGAACATTGTTCCATTCACACCTTTGCTTCTCCTTTTCCCTGTGGAACATGAAAGCACGACCCACCCCCCTTTCCCATTGCATCTGGATGGTCACCATGGCAACAGCCTTTTATAGTAACACTGACAAAAAATCAATATAAGACACTAAAAAAGGAGTGAGGATCTCGAGTTTGAGTCATTTAGTCTTAATGTGCTGGCTAAAATGAATTGGAATGTTTTTCAGAGGGTCTGTTCTGATTGGTCTTGAAAGGATGGAGGCACCAATGTGGTGGAGAGGTTTATTTTTGGAAGGTGTGCTAGTTCTTATTTTGATCAACTTGTTCCTGTCTTGTTGGAATTTAGGAAATTGTTTGTACTGATAGCTAAATATGCAGTGATTGCACGCCTCCAGATTATCCCACATTTATTGTGCAGAACGGATAGTATAACATTGTTTTAAGCCAACAGGAAAACCGAAAAGCAAAACTGAAATCTCAAAGGAAAAGTGAAGCTATAACAGACGCAGTGGATTCCTGTAACACTCAAATTTCCCTGGATTTTCCCTGGATTTTCCCATAAAACTCTTCGAGATCAAATGACAGATAGCTGCTTTTTAATAAATATGAAAATGAAAGCAATTTGACAAGATTTCAAACCACATTAAGCACAGCATTTTTAGGACACAATATCTACTTCAGTACATCAAATATATTATCATCTAAAATGAACCAGTTAAACCTTGGTGGCTAGGTTACATTCTATTAATGTTAAAATGTTTACATCTGTTCTTCACATTTTTATAATTTGCATTTCAAAACAGCTTTGACTTTCAAAAAATAAATAAAAATCACATATTTGAAACCGCTTTAAGTCCAGACCAGGCGGTCTCAAAAACCACTTCCCAACATTAAGACCATGGAGAAATCACACCGGTTCGATTTCCCTCCTCTAGGGATGCGTGAAAAATCTCGGGAACATTGATTGTCTCTGGCTGTGGAGAATGCAGGTTCCCATCCGGCTGGGGGTTTGTCACCTGAAGATCCAGATGATGAATCCAGTCACCTGCAGTTCTTGCTTTCGGTAGGGCTCTGGGCCCTGGCAAGACAGTTCAGCCGAGCTTAGCTGCTTCCAAAACAGTTCATGGAGTCTATACACAGTCTACACAGTGCCCGGATTGCACTTCGTAAGGTCGTACGATCCCTTCTTTCTGGCTCTCCACACGTTCACCACAGCACCAAGCAGCGCAGCAGCGGCTCCCAGGCAAATCGCAGGGATTATAAAGTCATTCCAAACCAATGGAGAGTCATATTTTTTCTCTGTAAAGAAATATCAAAAGAGATCAGAAAATTTGAAATATGTTGTAAATTGTCCTAACCAGCTACAATTGCCCTATGATAGGTGAAGTGAAAAGACTAATATGTCCAAATTCATAGTATTCATAAAACAGCAGATGAAAAGTACCCAGATGTACACAGAGTACCTACTAAAAACAATATGTGATTTCTTGTGTTTTTATTTCGATGACATTAAGCTGGGTACCCCTTCCCACAGTGAAATTTTATTGGTCCAAAATCCTTCCTCACTTCACATTAAGCATCAGATATGTTCTGATCACCTGGGTTTATGTTGCTATGTGAGAGTTACTCAGACATTCAATAACTTGATATAATATCTGACCAGTTTCACTCACCCATCACGTTGATATTGAAAATCTCCGTCTCATAGCCTAGGTCGTTGGTGACGTTGACCTGATATAGGCCTGTGTCATTGGGAGTGAGGTTGATCAGTAGGAAGATGCCATCAAGGGAGTAGATGTTTGTCTCGCTATCCAGCTTGCTGAGGAACACCGCAGGTGGAGGGAAGCTCACGGAGCGACAACAGATGGTGATATTCTGCCCCTCCTGAACATCTGTGGATGGAAAGATCTCCACCGTTGTGTTCCTAGGTGGTGCTGGGTTACAAGAGGCATAATAATTGTCAATTGCTTAGACAGAAACCGTTTAATAAGAGCAATTAAAACAGTAGACGCAAAATTAATCCATTTTGATGAAAAGGAGAACGAGGCAAAATGGAGAGCAAGGTACTCCTGAAATTATAATATATTTCAAATAACTGTTGATATTTCAAACACTAAAACACATTAATACTATGCCCAGGGTAAATTGATTGATTTTGACCAGATGTGATACCTTCTAATTCGAAAAATAATTAACTTACCGTTCACAGTAATCTCCACACTATCACTGTGATTTCCATACATATTAGAAGCTTGACAAACATAGAAGCCAGAGTCATCGAGCGCAACCGAAGGGAGGGTAAGCAATGTTTCAACTCCATCACTGGCCATTAGCTCTGTTTGAATGCTGTCCGACACCCTGCTCAGCACCGTACGCCCCACTGGAAAGCTGTCAGAAACGCAAGAAATGCTCACAGTTTCTCCTTCCTTCAACTCTGTCAGAGGGCTGACAGTAATCTTGGTTGCTCTGGGGGGATCTGTAAAAGGAGCGCAATGTCAAAAAACCAAGACGAAGTCATACTTTAAAGGAACAAAGAAACAACCTTGACTTACAGTGAATGGATAATGTAGTAGACGCCGTCCTTACTACTTGAGCGGCTGGCACACCATGCATGTCCAGCAAGACTTTGCAGGTGATGAGTTTGCCCTGGTCTTTCCTGTCTATGCGGTATGAGTACACTGAAGTCAGATTTGTTGTTCCATTTGAAAATGACCCAAATTCCGAATGCATTTCTCTCTCTCCATCCATCCACAGGATTTGGAAAAGGTTGGCCGGGAAAACTTCCTGAACAGTGCAGGTCAATTTCATCATCTCTTTTACCAGAAAAGGTCCAGAACCTTTTATGATAGGACTTGTAGGAAATGCTGATAAAAGAATAAAATGGAATGTCAGTTATAAATACACAGAGATCCTAATAAATACAACGAGATTCAGGAGAACTTTGAATGAGGACAGATTCAATATGTAGTACAACATGTAATGTAAACAAAGCAACACTCCCTCGCACATTCTAAAAAGTTAATATCCGCTGAGAGCAACAAACCATTTTAGGGAAGTTTGTTTTCTATCAGGGGAGTTTTAAATCTTGACAACATTAACCACTTTGATGACCTCTGAATTCTTTGTTCATTCTCGTTCTGGAACATTTATAATAAATGCTTTTATTCCTGCATCAAATCAATGTCATAGTGAACTTTAAAGTTTTTAAAACTTTCTACAAAGAGACTTGACTGGATTACTGTTCACTGATGACTCATTGTTAAAGGGATACTTCACCTCTGGAAAGATGAATGTGTATTTTAAATGGGTCATTTATGTAGAAGAAATGTGAAATTATTTTTGAATTTGGAGCTTTCTAGACTGAGAAAAGCCAGAAAATGTATTTTTGGCTTATGTGGATGAAAGACAACAACTCCCAGAATGCACTTGCTTCGCTGCCCTAGGAGGCCACGCCTACCGGTAACAGAGCGCAGTAGTTAAACAACAAGTCTAGGCTACTAGTGAGTCTCCGTGATGAGTCTCCCCGGGATGAGTCTCCCCGAGATCGCCCAAAATGTCCGGGCTTTTGCGTTCATTATGTTTACTGTGGCGAGCAGGACGAGTGAGGGCCGCGGGAGAACGGCGCGAGGCCGGTGGCGTGATTACCGATGAGCAACACCTGTGAGATGCACCGGTCTTGTATCTCTCACTTTTTTTACGATCTCGACGGCCGGACATGTCCGTGAAAAAGAGGATGAATGGTAACCCCTACTTACTCAGCTTTCTCCACAGAACAAGAGCCTGCTAACTTAGCTTCCAAAAAAGATGTCTGACACTATGTATGTGTAAATTCTGTGAGTGAGATCCCACCCTCTATGGGCGGGTTGAGAACATGCGGGACAGCCCCTACTACTGACTGTAGTCTTTAGCCTCTGGCCAAAAAATCCTCAGATGACGCAAAATGACGATTTTTGCGTCATCGGAGGATTTTTCCAGACAAAAAAATACATAAATCTCTCGTCTTAGGGGGATATGAGGGTGGAAAGCACGGTAATTTGAAAATACTACAGGTTTTCTACTAATACAAAGCTTAATGCTAAATCCTGAAGTATCCCTTTAATGGCTGGTTAATTGCAAATCAAGCTCAAACTCTCAAACTTTGAGGAGTTAAAATGAACGGAACTTTTCCCTTGATAGTAAGACTAACTCTTTTTTTTAATTAAAATCTTTTAGTATCATAATATCTATTTGTTTGAGCATCCCACCTAGCCAGACGAGTTTTGGACGGGATTATTTGTTTTATCAACCAATGGTAGATGTGGGGAATGTTCAGGAAGCATAGCGAATTATTCTTGCGATTCCATTTGGTGATGCTAGTGACAGAATTGACACATTTCACCTTTAGATGTCGAAAACCAGTGAACTATGTGACATTAATGTTTTGACAAACTCGAGACTAAATAGTAAACCTTTTGAGATACTTACAAAACACCTTCACTTCCGTCTGTTTGGACTTCTTTATTGAGCCACATGTGACCTCACAGAGGTAAGTTCCCTCATCTTCCAGCTCCACTGGATCAAGAAAAAGCTGGGACTGGAAGCCATCAGGCTTAATTCGCCTGAGGATCGGCATATTTGAAAGATTCTTCCAGGAGAACTCAGGTCGAGGGCAACCTGAAGCCTGACAGGAGAGCACCACACTGGAGCCTCTGTCTGACACAATGACGCTATCCGATTGCAGCTCCACTTCTAGAGAATGGGCTGTGAAGAAGAAAAAAAAGAGTTTTTGACTTGTTTGACTTGCCAAAGTTTTGACTTGGTACCTCAAGCCATGTGTGCAGAACTGTGAATTGTACTTCAAATATGTTAAACTTCAAGCTCAAATTTAGGATGAGGAACCGTAATCTCAATGTTACTACTAATCTCTCTCAGGGGCTGTTTACTCGACACCGTTTTCAACTAAAAACGGAAAACTTTTTATGCGTTGGTGACATGAAAATGTAAACTTTTGAAAACGGGTTTCAAAGTGCACGTTTTTGAAAACGAAACCCTCATACATCGTGAATGGTTCTGGCTTTAAGATGGAATTTGCACAGAAGACAAAGTAATAATACAGTATTATCAAGATTAACATCCTTAAAATCAAAATGATAGATTATGTAACTTGTGTGGGCATGTGTGTTCGTCTCGAGTGCACTGTAACTAAAAGAACGCGTATGTGCGCAAGCTTTCTTTACAAAGGACATCGCCAAAGACTTGTTTGGCATGCATAATACAGCGTTATTAGTCGTTTTCACAGATCCGTGTGAACGGGGATCGTTTTGATAACGTTCTAATCTGTACAAAGAAAAACTTTTACGTTTTTAGCACACCGTTGTTGTGTAAACGTACCCTCAGAGTGTCTTTAAGAGACTAGGGATTTGATTTAGGCCTACAATTGGTTCCTCTACAATTGGTTACGCTATAACTGCTCAACAGACCAAACTTTGTACCAACAATATCCAATAACACAAGACATACATTCATGGTCTTACCCTCAACGGTCAGATTGAGAGTGGTCCTCTGACTGCCGTGCTCATTGAAAGCCTCACAAACAAACATGCCAGAGTCGGACAGCTTGACGGAGTGGAGGATAACTGATGTTTCATCCCCTTCACTGGTCATGAGCTCTCTGTCTTTACCATTCTCCCTCCTGCTAAGAACCACTTGTGTTACTGGAACACTGCTGGACTTGCAGGAAATGCTCACAGTGTCTCCTTCCTTCAGACTTGATTGTGGACTTGCTACAATGAGGGTATCCATGGGAGGTGCTGCCAAGAAAAATAAATAAGATTAAAAAGTGACCATTCATATTTAGTAGGAGGGTAACAGTACACGTATTTGTCCCGAGCCTTCACTGTACGGACGTCATGGTTTGGTGCATACTGTTAGACGACGAATACAGTCATCCACACTCCAGTCCAGAAGGGGGAGTGCACTGTAATGCAACGCTGTTTGCTAACCGCCACAACCGGAAAAAAAGCAGAAGAAGAGTCGATCTATGCGCCATCAACCCAAAACAAGAGTATAGATGGCAGATCATGGCACGCAGGAGCTTGGTAGTAGCCTATACGCTGAGTTTCGGTTCATTTTTGTGACGCGCTCTACAAGCTTCACGTAAAGGAAACCGGGACTGCAGAAAACGGCATCCTGTATATTTTCTTTCTTTTATAAAACCACGATGATTTGTTTTCATTGTGGGTGTACACAAAAATCTTTGTATGAGTTTTTTTTTCGTATTCGTCATTCGGTGGCTCTGAATTATCAAAACACCTCTCAAAATGCTTGTGGATGCGAAAAACGCCAAAAAAATCGAACCCGATCCAAACAAATGTATGACGGACGAAAGATTCGGAGGCAGTGTGCAAACGTGATTGACTCATTTTTTAACGTGCGGAAATTTCGGATGAGAATTTCAGACTCAGTGTGCAAGGACCTTTACTCTTATCTGTATGACCATAAATAACAGAGTATTTTACGTTTTTTCCGCTGTTCAAAAAATCATTTGGCATTGTGCCGATTTGTGTCGTGGAAGTCAAGTGATAAAATATGCCTGGAAATGGGAAGCCTCAGCCGCTCCACTCACCGTATCCCCATGGAAAGGTGAAGTAGGCAGATGTAGATGGCTCTGTATCTCCTTCTCGCTAAACTTTCTGAGATTTATCGAAAAAGCTTAATATTGAACTTTGTGCATCTGCCATTGACACCGCATGTTAATGAAATGTACCGTACTCCTATGGAACCGTGACCCCAAAACCGAGGTACGTACCGAACCATGACAGCTGTGTACCGTTACACCGATTTCAATATTTAGAAATTCGAAACTTAAGGAATTATATGAACCACTAACCTTGAATGATTACTGAAACTGTGGTGTTTTGTCTTCCCAAGTCATTGCTAACGTCACACTGATAAGTACCAGCATCCGATAAGGACACATTATGCATGAAGAGATCGTGACTTTTTCCCATTTCCACAGACTGGCCATCTGGTTTAAGAGCCGTCCATGTAAATTCAGGCTTTGGGTTGCCCTCAGCCTCGCAGGTCAAAGTTAAATTGGATCCCAGTGAGACGGCAGTCGCTCCAGATACTTTAACGTTATGCGGTGCAGCTGTGAAAGCAATGGGAAAACGAATGACCATGGGGGTCATATTCTTCAGAGGGGAACTACTATTCCCACATCCGTTTTGAGTTTCATTTAAAAATGGTTTGCGTTAATATATGTAAGTACAACTTACAAAGAACTTTCATGCGTCCAGACGTCTCCTTGGTCATCTCATCGGAGGGAACACCCTCCAGACGGAGTGTTGCTCTGCACGTTATTGCCTTCCCATCATCCTCACTTGAAGGTGTGAATATGTATGGAATCCTCAATACATCTGTGCCATGTTTTCCCTCATCAGTTTCGAGAACCTTGTCTCCATTTAGCCACTGCACTTCAAAGTACTCCGAAGGGTATACAGAAGATACCTCACAGTCCAAAACGCTTTCCTTTCCCAGTATCAAGCGATCATACCTGGATATAACTGGGTTTCTTGGAAAAGCTGAAAAGATGTAAAGTTTCAGATATGAGTAAATAAGCTGAAATAATCTAGAAAAGATGTTTAAAAGTTTTATGTAGCATTATGAACAAAAAAGACGGGCTAGTTGTCACAAAGTATGCAAATTCACAGTAAAAATTTTTTTTTTAAATAATTTATCTTAACATTTTTTCTTTACCCAAATCAACTTTCCAACTTAATTTCAACGAACTTAAAATTAAGGCAACCTGGCCACTTATTTTTTTTAAGTAATTTTTTTTTACAGTATATAAGGTTTTGAACCAAGTCACATTGCACAAATGTGACAGTGGCCAAAATGGTTACTTTTCACATTTTTGCCTTCATGAATTAATTTTCTGTCGTAATTGTTTTGTATTTATATATACTATAATTTAGACGTAACATAATATACATTTTAAAAACATCTAGTGGAAGGTGGTACTTTTTTCAAAAACTTTAAATAGTAGGCCTACTTTATAATTCAAACACTCATATTCTTTTAAACAGTGTCAATGCCTATTATTGTTGACAATTTAACCCACATAGTGTGAAGAGGTCAAAGAAAACATTTTTATGCTGGAAATGTTCATCAGCTTTTTTTTTGTAGGCAAAATTGAAAGATGTTATATAAAGTGTGACAACTTGACCCCATCTCATCTTGCATTGTAAAGCCTATTCAATTTATAATGAAATTGAAAACATACAATGAACTCACAATAAACGGTAATCTTTGTTTTCGCCTGTTTTGTTTCCTTCTCACAGATTGCTTTGCACACTATGGTGTTTTCGTGATACTTCCTCACATTTTCAAAGACCAGCACAGATTCTTTGTCCTTCGTATTAACTGTGGCGAATATTGGTTTGTCTTCTACCGAGGTCCAAGTAAACTTCACCTTCTCTGGGCAAGATGACATTTTGCATGTCAACTCCCTCCTGTCTCCCGCTTTGAACAGAGGTTTCGATGGCAGGTCCAGTACATGGGAAACAACTATTCAAGACAACATTTTCTTTTAGTTCCAACATCAAAAGTTAACATTTAACAAGCATCATTAACTCATTTGAAAATTTTAAGAAATTATGCAGTTAAAATGCATAAATAAAATATATGGATATGTAATTAAATCATGAAAGTTTCATATTGAATTCCAAATTAATATATATAATACATAAAATGCAAAATTAAATAAAATATTAAGCATTTTATAAAACATCAATACACTGTAAAAGATTATATGATCAATGTTATGGCAACATATTTTTACATGATGCTTTAACTCATCAAAATAAGTTAAATCTTGTTAAACATAAAAAAGTGGACGATTTTTTAACTAATTTTTAAGTACATTTTGATGTCATTTAAGTTGAAATGACAAACATCCAAGTTGATTGAACTTAATTTAAGTTAAAAAAGTAATTGAAAACTTAAGTTTTTTACAGATAGTAAAGATGCATTATAATGCTCAAATCTGCATATGTGGATCAAAACTATTTTCAGACCAAGGGGTATTAATAAAATTTATACTTTTAAAATAGAAAATACTTTTATAATAAAAAAATAATTAAATAAAAAAAACTTAATTGCAAAAAAGCAGTTATACACATAACAGAGAATAAATTCTATGAATTTTGCAATGCGTAAAATAAAAGCAGTTTAGTAAGACTTTAAAATATGCAGGTTACCTATTAGCATATTTAATTAAATGTAATAAAAGTTCTAAACTTACCTGCAACTGGTAGAAGCAAAGTCAACAGAAAAGCTGAATCCATGCTTAATAAAGAACTTTCTAAGTGTTCAGAGAGAGTTGAAATGAGTTAGTGCTGTTGCTTTCATTCAGCCCTGGATCTCATTTATAGGAGAAGGGGGTGGGATTGTAACCCACCGCCCCACGAATCTGAATACGCCGCCAAGGAATTTCCCAGCCCTAAATGCTTTTTGTTTAGATTCACAGGGGACAGGATCAGAAGTCCCACCGCAAGCTCCCTCTGCTGTTCTGATAGGGTTCTTCTCAAATGCAGGAAATTAATCTGTTTACGCCTCTAAGATAAAATTTCCATTATGAAAATAACTGGCAATGTTTTTATAAGCTCGGGCAGATAAAAACATTTTCCCAGAAATCCTGAATCTACAAGAAGCAGCTCGATTCGTGGAGGTGGAAGCTGTGGTCATTTTTTATTTTGAGGGTTTAAATTATTTCCATATAATTTATTCATTTGCATATTCGATACAATTAAAATTTGTAAATAAAAGATTTGTTTGCTAGTAAAATCATAAATTGTTTTTATAAGGATTTTTGAAGTGACATGTAACCCCATCCTCGGAATTTGTCCTCTGCATTTAACCCATCCAAGTTAGTGCACACACACACACTGCAAACCGTGGACACACACACCCTGAGCGTTGCGAACCCACAACCTTCTGGTTACCAGTCTGACTCTTTAACCATTATGCCACAACTGCCCTATATGAAATTTAGCTTCTAATATTTTAAGTTCTCATTTAAAAAATAAAATTTTCCTCTCACTGTGTTCTGTGCCATTTTACCTATATCAAACTGAAGTCAACAAATTGGTGTCATCGTTCAGGTCACTCGCACAGATGCTTGCTCAGGTTTTTAACAATAGAGCCTGACGATTATGTAAGCGAGTGTTTAAGACCGGATATGACTGGATGGAAGTTTCCTTCGGAGGTTAAATCACCTGCAGGCATTCTTCTCCACAGAGCTACACTATATCGCATTAATCATAATGTGAAAATGTGATTATTAAATGAAAAGAAATAAACAAAACATGAGAGATTTAAGCTATTTAGATGAATAAACACAAACAGAATATGCAATTAATAATCAAATGTTATTAATAATGTTACTTAATATTAATGGCATTATTAAATTATATTAATATTAAAAGTTTATAATATAAAACATTATTATAATAGACATTTTAAAGAAGCTGTTAAAATAAAAAGCAGTTTATGCACTTACTTATTCAAAATAAAATAATTGACATTTTAAATAAATCTTAAAGCAATTTAGCATTTAATATAATATTGATACACTTTATGAATAATTCAAAATGAATTATATTTATATAATTTACATTTTAAAATAAAATGCATCTAACATAAATTATATATATATATACATATACTGTATGTGTGTATATATGTGTACACACACATTTACAAACTTTTATGTTCATTGTGATTAATCGATTTGACAGTTCTAATTTAATATAACATCATTATGACTATTAATTTAAAATAAAAAATACATTTTAAATATTTAAAAAAAAAATCACACACTATTAAAAAAACACCATTTTATATAATAGAAATATTAAATCATATTAATATTCATTTTATATAAAAAATTAAGATATGAAACCAGTCGAGATATTTAAATTTTTATTTGAACATTCATAAACATTTCATATTTATAAAAGTGCCAGTGTAGTCTTCACAGTTGTGCAAAAACAATTCACACTTCAACTTGCACAAAAATGTTACAAAAACTTTGCTTTACAAAACACTGTAAAACACATGCAGCTTATATTGAAGCATCTTCAACAGGCACAAGCCAAATTCAGCCACAGTACTAGTAAGGTTTCGCAGGTTCGTCTCAGTTCATCTCACCCAGAAATGCCCTGCGGCTGTTTTGTCTCGGGAAGATGTGAGAAATAGTATTGATGGTGATGGGCTCGACCCCGACCGTGGATCCCCGCAAGAAGTCCCCCCTCATCACAGACCTGAACGACTTCCGAAACTCCTCGTTTTTCCAGGTGTACAGAAAGGGATTGGACACGAATATAGTGCAGAACACAATCCAAGTTGACGTCCAAAGCGCCACTGACACCGGGATGAACAGCCCGGCGATGAGAACCCAAAAAATGGGTTCGGTTGTAAGAAAAAAAATTAAGCACACTGCTAGAACGTAGAAGCCGAGTCGCTTGTCCTTTCTCGGGAAAGAATAAGGGAGGTTGTTCACGATTTGGAAATTCAAAATGCTGACCCTCTTCACGCTTATTTGCACCCGGCGGAAAATCTTAAAGTAGCAGTACATGACGACGACGGTTTGTCCGATGATAGTGAACGCCAAAGTGCAGGCGGCAAACCGACTGGACAAAACGGACACCGTGGTGAAGGATCCGTCTTCTGCGTCCCGGCATCTCTCGGGAGGGTATCGAAAGGACGTGAGCCACGGGAACAAAGAGCCCACCGAGATCAGCCACGATCCTGCGATCATCCACTCTGTGTTTCTCTTCTGATACAGACTTTGATACACAGCAGGCGTTTTGGTGATCAAAACATACCTGTTCACTGCGATAAGCGAATGGGAGAGCAGTGACACGGTGATTCCAAGAAACAGCAGCGCTTCTTTGAACGCCTGGTAACCCACCACCAGAAACGTCCCAGTGGAGGTGGCCACCGCTTCGTGGGGCATCCAGAAAGCGCAAACCAGCAGATCCGCCACGCAGCCGTTCACGATAAACGCATTGCTGGCTGTGCGGAGCTTCTTGAACGTCACCACCAAATAGATCACCACGAGGTTGAGGACGGTTCCCAGAACGCACATGAAGGAGTAGAAGGTGGCGAGAGAGATGCGCGAGCCGCGTCCCAGCGCGCACATCGACAGTGGCACGTCTGTGTCATTTGGCATGATGGGAGCAGGCTGGAAAATAATGTCATCTCATCTCATATTGTGTGGAGAAGCGTGCGCGTGAGAGAGCGCAGCTCCCTTTGGCGATGCTGCGGTGGAGAAACCAGCTTTATATGTGCGTTCGTGTGTGTGTGTGTGTGTGTGTGTGAGGACTGAGAAGCGTGAGATCAACAAGAGCCCACGCTACAATCTGGCTTGTCTTTCATGATTCCCAGGGAGCATAATCACCACGAAGGCAATTCATTATTCATAATGGACTTAGCCTGTAATAATCAATAGGGCGTAATATAATGGGCTCCCCATTGAGAATCTTTAGGAAGAAGGAGGCGGCAGTAGGATGCATTTTGAATAAGCAGAGAACATAAATAATATTAGTTTGTTATTTATATATGGAAATTCTGGCATCATTTACTCACCTTCATGTCACTTTAAACCTGTAGGGCTTTCTTTTGTCTGTGGAACAGAAAATGAGAAGTTTAGCAGAATGTTCATGCTGCTCTGTTTTATACAATGAAAGTGAATGAGGACTAGGGTGAAAAAAAATCTCCAAAAATGAGAAGAAAATAAAAATACATGACAAAACTAATAACCTAGTATCCATTTTGTTTGGTTCATAATTGTTTTTGATAGACTGAAAAAGAACTAGAACAAAAAAGATACAGTATGGTTTTAATTCACTACAAAGAATCCGTTCATAATTTGTTGGGGAATCAGACTTCCATTGGTGGCGCTATATGTTATTGATTCACTAAAAATACAAATCAGACTACACTGATTACTGATACAATGTTGAATGTATCAAAAAAAAAAAAAAAAAAAAATAGGCTTAGAGTCAATTGTTCGAGAATCACACTTCCACTGGTCATGCTATGCGTTTTTGATTCATTAAAAATAACAGAGTCATGCGATTAATTTGTCGGAAATCAAACGATCCTGTTGTTTATGATTCACTAAAAAGAACTGGCTCGAATCGGACTACCATGATCGTGTTGTACATGTTTCATTTATTAAAAGAACTGGCTTGTAAAAGTCATTCGTTCGTTCGGAAATCGTATTTTTTTTCGTTTATGATTCATTAAAAAACCTTAAAAGTCATTGGTTTGGGGAATTGGACTACACTAGTCAGGCTGTATATTAAATAGATTCCGTAAATACCAGCTAAAAACGTTCCCATTCACCTATGAAAATTTTATTTCTAAATGTTCTCTGGAAGGTCAAAATGTCCAGGTTGCTTTA
Organism: Rhinichthys klamathensis goyatoka; assembly: GCF_029890125.1. NCBI lineage: Eukaryota > Metazoa > Chordata > Actinopteri > Cypriniformes > Leuciscidae > Rhinichthys > Rhinichthys klamathensis. Next base: position 3,401,366 of record NW_026606664.1, on the reverse strand, counting down.
ACTCATTGCTTTAACATTGCTTTAACTCATCAAAATAAGTTAAGCAATTTTCATATTTTTCAAGTTATACAAGATTCAACTATTTTATTTTCAGGTCAGTTTCAATGTAATTTAAGTTGAAATAACTTAAAGGGTTAGCTCACCCCAAAATGAAAATTCTGTCAGTAATTACTCACCTTCATGTTGTTCCAACCCCGTAAGACCTTCGTTCATCTTCGGAACACAAATTAAGATATTTTTGATTAAATCTGAGAGCTGGATCACTCCTCCATAGGCTTCTAAGGGATCGAAACTTGCCGGCCAGAAGCACAGCGCTTTTGGTTGTACGTCACACGGATCACACACGACCAGCGTTGGCCAATAGTGAGCCTACGTGTGACGTACAACACAGAAGCATTGCGCAGTTACACTACGTGAACTACCTCGAGGCCCACAGAGAAGGAAATGAATAGTTGAATTAAGTCGTTATTTTTGTTTGTTTTTTGCGTACAAAAAGTATTCTCGTCGCTTGATAAACTTAAGATTGAGCCACTGTAGTCACTTGGACTATTTTAACGATGTGTTTAATAACATTTCTGGGCCGGCAAGTTTCGATCCCTTAGAAGCCTATGGAGGAGTGATCCAGCTCTCAGATTTAATCAAAAATATCTTAATTTGTGTTCCGAAGATGAACGAAAGTCTTACGGGATTGGAACAACATGAGGGTGAGTAATTACTGACAGAATTTTCATTTTGGGGTGAACTATCCCTTTAAACATCCATGTTGATTGTACTCAAATTTAAGGCAGCAGTTGTTGTTGTTTTTTTACACAGTATAGTAACGTTTAAATACATTAGATGAAGGTCCAACTAAATGTTTATATATATATATATATATATATATAGCTTTCCTGTAGCTCAAACAGTAGAGCGTTGGCAAGGTCATGGGTTCAATTCCCAGGGAAAGCAAGAACTGATAAGAATGTGTACCTTGAAATGCAATGTATGTCGCTTTGGATAAAAGCATCTGCCAAATGCATAAATGTAAGTGATAGATATTTTATATATATATATATATATATATATATATATATATATATATATATATATATATATATATATATATATATATATATATATATATATATTTCAATGTTTTGAGAATATTAAGACCATATAACTTTGAACAAAATTCTATTACCGTTACTAGAAGCACATGTTCAGAAGTGTGAGAGAACCTCGTGCTAGGCAAAATGCTAGCTAAAGTTCTGAGAATCTTCCGTTTTCCATCACATTATTATGTTACGCATCAGCGGCCGAGAGCGCACTTTAAAGCCTTCAACAATGGTACATCATTAAAAGAGCAGCGTGAATATTTCTTCATCCGATCTTCAAGTGCTCATATGAAGTATAGGTTAGTAAGAAAAACCGTGACAGTTTTGACATGTCAAGCTGCATTTCCGGAACCATTTCAAAGATACTTAAAAGACTATTATTATAGCGAATGGAGCAGCAGCAGCAGCAGCCTTGAAACCTGCTATTTGCTTTAAATGATTATTGAATTTAATGTGTATTCAAAGAAAGACATTGGACCTTCATAATCTGAAAGAAAGGGCTCGGAAATACACAAGGCCATGGTTTCAATTCAATATAGTAGGCCTAACGTTACACCTATGACAGCTATAGCACTCAAGTAGCGTAGCCTAAGCCTAGTATCCTAAATTAACTTTTTAGTAGAACATTTTAGACCCGCAAGACGGTTTTCTAAATAAAGAATTCACGACACTGCATCAAATCGTGCAGAAATTAAACTGACATTTTGGAATACTTACTGAAATCATGGCTGTGAACAGTCGCTCGACTAGCAGTCATTTTCACAGCTGTCTCCGGTCGCCCACGACCCGACGCCTGCTGCCAGATAGACTCGAAATGAAAGACTTTAGTTCACAAATGTGTGGTGATTTGCAGTTCACACTTTGTTGTCAGGGAGAGAGCATCGTTGGCACTTAATTTATTTTTGTGGAGCTGTTAAAAAGAAGCTGTATTTTTGTCATAGAATAACACAATCTGTACAGTAGGCCTATTTACTTACCAATAAGACTAATTAGGGATCTGCACTTGAGGGAAGTCATGTTTTTTCATGCACAAAGAAAACGAACAAACTAAAGCAAAATTAATCTTTTATTTTGGTCTTTGAAGTCGTGTTTACATTGTAAAAGAATAATGTACAACCCACTAAATTGTATTTTAATGTCCATTTAGTATGTTCGTGAATAGCAAACACTGCTCTAACATTGTTAAATTTTCTTTACACACTACTCCAAAAATATATATATATACTTTTTTCATAAGCAAGAGTAGTTTATATCATGTATATGTCAAAGAGGTAGAATACTTCAATCAAAAAAGATTCTCCCAAAAGTATATACACATAACACCATCTGGAATGTACAGGGCTAAAAGATACATATACACAACAGTCAATCAAGTTATAATTGCATAAGCTTGTACTGGAGTATTTGTTCAAATAGAAACATATGGGTTAGTTTAACCCAAAAAATAAAATTGTTATCATTTATCATCAACTTGTACTATTTACTTTCCTCTCTGCAACGAAAAAGATGATGTTCGGCAGAATGTTCAAGCTGCTCTTTTCCGTTAAATAAAAATAAATTGGGCATTTTGAGGTCTAAAAGTACACTATGAAAAGTAGTCCGAAGAAAAACGATACCAAAAGTTTACAGAAGGCCTGTTTACAAACCAAAATAATCATAATTTGCAGAAAAGCTGCCTCTTTGCTGAAGCTCTTAAGTTTCATTCACCAATTGTTATTGTCAAGATGTGTCACATCAGATTTGACATCATGATTGTAAACGTTTTTATTTCTAATTTACATGAAATCTGGAGCAACGTTTTCACAAGGAATTCTTGAACTGAATGAGATTTGACAGTTTCGGCAGAAGGGGAGGCTTATAATTTATTATAATTACACAAAGCGATCGTATTACTTCATAAGCTTATTTACCACTTTTATGGTGTTTTGTCATAATTTTGTCCCAGTCCTTAAAAAGAGCTCTGTACATTGTGCAAAAAATCATATTTTGTGTTTCACGGAAGAAATAAAGTCAAATTCGGAACGTCATGAGAGTTACTAAATGACCGTATTACCATTTTTGTGTAAATAATCCAAAGGTTTTAGCTTAAACCCTGCTGGTAAACCTATAAGAACACTGTACGATAAATAACTTGCACTTGATTGTAAACATCCTAAAATAACTGAACCCTCAACGGATACATTTTTCTGGATTAGTTTGTACATTCATTATGTGCAATAACATAAAGGGTTTTGTTATACATATCATCGCCTACACATAAGCTCCTCTACTATAATAGAAAGTTGCAACTTGCGAGTGAGTATTCGTTATCGTTAATAATATATATTTTAACTTAAGCAGTTTGTGCTACTTCATGCAAAAATGGTGCATGTTAAAACCAGCAGCCAGAAACTCGTAACTCACTCCTATATTCTAAAATATTATTATATTTCAGAGTTGCTGGTGAAAGATGAAGTGTCGGTGCTTGTGTTTTCAACAGCCCTTGAAAACCGTGAGAGCTCAGATCTCAATTAGTTTGATAATAACACACATTATGATGTCACAATGGAAAAAAAGACAAGGAGTCCATCCTGTTTCTCATACTGAACAAACAAAGCCCTTCATTTTCCAAAGAAAAATAAGTTTGCTTGCAAATTGGTCGTGGTCTCATTAGCCGTCCGCCGTTGCGTGGAGACAAGCCCACCTTAGACCCCAAATAAAGAAAACACACACTCTTTATCCCTTTCGCTGGCCAAAAATCCCTTTGAAGACGACACGTGGCTGGCGAACCATTTTGCACCTTTCAAATATAGCCCTCGCACTTGATATGTTACTCAGTAAGTACACTCAGGAGACAAAAACGTGATATTTACGTCAGAACAAATTCCCTAATCCAAAGACACAAATATATCCAACAAACCTCGTCGCTGAGCATAAGAATCATAGATAAAATAGGACAAAAAAAGTACAAAATTCTTCATCTAAAAATATTTTTCAGTACAACTATGTATATTCATACATGGAGAGTATCTAAAAAAAAAAAATAAAAAAAAATAAGAAGAGATGGTTTGAAAGGATGGCCAAGGCAAGTTCGTGTTGTTTTTAACAGCATGCAGCAGATTCCAGATCAGCTCTGTCATAGCAGGACGTATCATTACCATGAGGCTAACCATGAGCCGTTCGGTTTCAAAAGCATCTCCTTTTGGCCTCGTTCCCCTTTGCGACAAGAAGCCAGCGAATTGGTGGTCACAGTGAAGGCGTCATGGGTCGGAACCAGGCCAGCAGCGCGGGACGGGGGTTAGCGGAAAGTGGCGGCTTTAGTACTGAACATACTCAGACTGAAGGGACTGTAAAAGAGGGGGAAAAACAGAAGATGAAATGATTACAAAGCTAAACAATTACAGAAAATTACATGACAGAGGGTAGTTAAATAATAGTCTAAAAAGCTAACCTGAGACATTACTATCACAGCCCTCGCTGATGTAAATGAGGGTGAGATGAGAATAAAAAGTCAAAGCTTAGAGAGGAAATAAATTTGCATTAAATGTGTGAGGGGGAAACTGACTGCAAAAAAGCCACTTAGGTTAGAAGACACAATTGTACAACATGCACAACTGCATGGTAATTGTTCTTAATTGCTGCAAGGGGGATGGGGGAGGGATAAACGAAAAGGGGGGGGGGGGGGGGGGGGGTTGGTTCAGCAGACAATTATGAAGCAACAGAAAGCATTGTGTCCCATTTAGTGTCGTCCGTTTTCTACCGTTTCATCAACGTTCTAATAACACCAGATTCGCATTCATTCAAAATCGTAAAAGTTGGATATATGGCTACTCAACGCTTTTGAACTTCTGATAAGAATATCTTGGCAAATTTGTGCCCACAGAATTCCGCAGGAAGCCCCACAGGTTTCCAACGAATTAGAATGTCGGTCGTTCAGTTCTACGAATATTCTACACGTCCAACGAATGTCCACTTATTGAATGTCATTTAAATTATTGAACTACTTTGATTGTTTTCAGCTACCTATAAGAATATAGATCAATCTGCACAATTGTACCATGTTCAAAATCATTCAATAGAATTACGAAGTGCAGAAAATCCAGAAAAAGACTTTGTTTGGCCCTGTTGCTGAAAAACCAAGCAAAGTCGTTAATTTTTAATGAGAGTTGCATCTGATAACATAATGAGAAATTAGGGGTGCGCGATATATCGAATCAATATCGTTATCGCGATATCACGTTGCTCGATATCATATCGAAAGTCTTGCAATATTTATGCGATATTTTGTTTATGATGCGTCTGGTCCGACATGCACCGTTGCATTTCCCCCGACTCATTTCCTGATTCTCCTTCTCCATAAACAACATGAAATCAAGAAGAGGGTTAACTTTTCATGCTACAGATTTCCCACAGTGGTCAGAAAAAAACAGGGAAGACACTTTGTTTTTCTCAATATGACTGTAGAGTCGCTACTCGCTCCAAAGCTAATCGCCGTCACTCTCTCACTTCTCCCTTGCTCTACTACCACACAGTCCCCACACACACACACTTGCCGGCTCGACGCACACACCAGCGCACAAGTAAACATCAGGCCACCTGGCAACTTCATGCGTTTTCACTGATCGCATAGCTATCTGATTTATTAAAACGATATTCCTTTTACACCTGGTCACATAAATGTGTTTTTGCAAAACGGATATAAATCCGATCTTCAATTCAGATTTAATGGAGTGCACGTGAGGGTATTCGTTGATAGTGGGGGAGGGGTATGAGAGTTGTAAACATTAAACATTTTGCCTAAGTCCACTCGATCTGCCAGACTTGCCGACTTCAGCTTTAAATTTTTTGTGGGATTTTTTGGCATGTGGAGGAAAGCTGTTTTCTGAACTGCAAAAGCAATGCACTTCAAAAGGATGAGGACTCGCACTTAAATTAATACAGTAAAATCCCAGGCTAGTTTCGGAAGGCATTTACACCTGGTCTTTTCACGATCAGATAACTATCCGATCACAGAAAAAGCATTAAGTGGCTAGGTGGGTTCTGTAGACTTGCTCTTTATTTATTGTTTTTTACACTGTAGTGTACATACAACCAGTAAAACATGTCCTGTACTGTAGACATGGTTATTTATTTATTTATTCATGTTGTACCAGTCCAATATGACTGTCAGTTGAAATAAACCTTATGTTGTAAGAAAACTTGTTTTATTTATTAATCTTTTTTGATGCGTTTTCCCATAACTTTTGTAGTTTTACATACGTTTAAAAAATATCGAAATTAATATCGATATTGCAATATTCATTATCGATATCGCAATATCACCTTTTTGTCAATATCGTGCAACCCTATGAGACAACTTTATACTAATTCACTGCAACCTGAAGCAGGCATTTTAAGCAGCAAGAAAACGGATGACATCTTGACGGTAATTATATTCGCTGTAAACACCTAGCGTCAAAAAACTTTGTCAGTTGATCGCCCTTTGAGGAAGAATGTTTAACGGAGCGCAGGGCTGCTGTCAGTGGAAGGCAGAATATGATATTCATCATCACTGCAGTGAAACTTTGAGTCACTCCTGCTACATATGTAGGCGTTGTGGGTTTCTGAACAAAGACAGCGCACTACGATCTAGAACGGTGATATGAGCCAATCGTCAAATCACATAAACGGGGTAATCAGGGAGAAATTCTGCCTGGAAAGTTGTGAAATCACATGATAAACATGTACAGTGGCTTAAGCATAAAAACACTGATTCACAATGGGAAACAAAGGCACTAAACAGGAAATTGTAGGGGAACTACCAAACTCCCTGAAGCAGGACCGCTTCCAAGAGTTCTAGAGAAGGTCCAAGAACAACAGACCAATAAAATCAAGCTCATGACCTTTCAGTCCAGTCAGTGCCCTCAGGTCACGCAATACCACAGACAAATCTATTTTCTTTGCAGTGGTCAAGTGTTTCTTATAAACCTAGACCTGTTCGGCATTCATTGCTCCAATAAAACGTACATTTATATTATATTACAGATAAAAACAAGATGAAGGCTTTACAAGTTGGGATCAATGACTCTGATTTCAATGATTCACCAAAAATATATGGAGAAATTTAAAGGTAGGCTAGGCAATGTTTTTCATAAACGCTTTTAGTTACACTGGTTAAAACTCTAACAACCTGTGAAGTTCTACTCTGAGATGTTTACGTCCTGTTATGCTTTCAAAGCTAGCTTTTACGAAACTGCACACACTAACTTCAGTGCGTTTGGTTCTGAATCAGATTCAATTTAACCACTCTGATTCCTTAACCGTTCCATGAATGATTCGTTTAGTAATTATGAGTAAGATGGAACTGAGAATGTAACATAAAAGGTGCATTTAGAGACCATTTAATCATGGGAAAAAATGTATAATACGTTTAAAAGGTGACTGATTCGCGAATCAGAACACTGATATATACGAAACAGAACCATCATAAAACTTTGTTGTTGCCACAAAGGTCTACATACGTCATCGGAAGAACATAAATGAACAAACGCAACCATTGAACCAAACTTCAAGAAAATCATATGGTTTCTGGAACCAGTTCAACAAATAAGTTGTTAATTAAGAACCAACCAAAAAAAACATCTTTGATTAATATAACAATTTTTTGTTCGCCAATTAGTCAGCATTCAAATGTATGAAGCCAATTCTGAGTCGGAAGAGCATGAACATAAACCAACACAAGACGAACGTTGATCCAAACTTCAAGAAAATCATCTAGTTTCTGAAACCAGTTCAAAATACGAATCAGTTGTTGAATAACAACCGTGAAAGTTTAACTACTTGAAGCGGGGGGAACATTTGTTTGATCATTTCAAACAATTACTGAATATATTTGCAACGTACACCACTCCCATTGCATCAAACAGCAGCATTGAGGTGCCATTAGTACTTGTTAGCAGCCATGTTAGTGCTAAACCAGACCAGAGCTGTCAGCCTTCCACCATACATGTAAAAAGTACCCATATTAGCTACGTTTTAAAGCCTTCATTATATCCCCAATGAATCCCTGCTCTGCATTTTTAATATTTGTTTATTTAGTATTAATTTTCATCAGCGTGGGATGCACTCACAGAAATTGAAGGGCGACGGATTAGCTCAAAATAAAAACATTAGTCTCATCCCGACCACTCGATTAAAGCTCACTTGACAATAGTAATTAAGTAAATATTAGATCATCCAAGTAAGAGCTTTCTGAGAACACACTAGAGACAGACGTACACAGAGTGAGATGTAACATGAGTGACATGCACATGAGAATGTATTCAGTAAAACAGATGACATGCAACATGCTCAGGGAAGCGTTTAAAAGCATCTGTTAGAGAAAACCTGTCAATATTTAAACTGAGATGTGTTGTGTTAGATCAGAGTAAAGTAGGAAGGATTTTGTACCATGGCAACCATAGTTTCCACTAAAATACCTTTGTTACAGTTGTGAAACATAATAAATATATACAGATTCTTTTTTGTTCAAGTTTAAGTGGTTCAAGAAGCTTCCAAGAATTAGAATATGTCTAATACGAAGTCATTACTGTGTCTAGTTGCACTCGTCAAACATAATTTCCATAACTAAAAAAAAAATTATAATACACTTCTAAATATAAAAAAATATTAATTGAAAATGTTTAGAATTTTAATTTAAACAAGTTAGTTAATTTTCAGATTTTTCTGTAAATTTTTTGTGAATAAGTGTTTATTTTGAGTCATTTTATTGACAACTCATTTTCCATCATTACATTACATAATATATAATTTGAAGTGGATCAAAACCTTTCATCAAAGTTATACACTTGTTGACTACTGTGTGTGTGTATATATATATATATATATATATATATATATATATATATATACATATACACACACACACACACACACATACACATATATATATATATATATATATATATAATAAAGGAAATGTATATAATTAAAAAGTATATAAATCAAATATTAACTTAAAAAATTGTTTTATTAATGTATTACACAGGCAAACTTAAATGAAAGATTTCAGTGACCACATTAAATTCCAAATATAATTTATCAACAGTATAAGCATAAATATATTAAGCACCCTCCACTGTAGTTTAAGAAAGAAAAGCCATATTTGTGAACTATGGCATCTTAGCAGAAACCAACAGTAACCATGGTAAATTGTATGAAATGCTGCTGCTGGGTGTGTATCTTGGGAGGAGAGATCACTTACAGGAATGGACCGGCTGAGGTAGCGTGCGGAGAGCCCGCTCAGCCCTGTCGCGGGGCTTCTGTGGTGCCCCTGTTCACTGGCCCCCAGCCTTCCATTGGTGGAAGGTCCGCTCAGGCCGGTGTGGTTGAGGTTGTAGGTCACACTTTTTGCCCCGCTGCTCGGGCTCACCCCGTTGGTGTTCGGGGTGCTGGTGGTGTTATAATGATTGTTGTTGTTGTTGACCTCATAGTGGTAATTGTGTGGGGCGATCGGACTGCTGTAGCCCGTGCGGACGGGATGGGAAGTGAACGAGGAAGGGGAAGGTGGTTTTCCAGAGCCGTTTGCTTCGCCATTTGGTTCGTACAGGTTACCCAAAGAGCTGGCTAACCTGGTGCTGGAGGATGGGATGGAGGGGAAACAGACATGAAGGGTGCAGGACAGGGAGGACACACTCGTACCCATATCTACACTGCAGGACACGGAGATCATGGAAAATCTTCTGACAAAAGGATGAGGAATTGCATGTAGATTGGCTGAGACTTGGAATAGGGCCGGGCAACGTATTCAAAATTGACTACGGAAAAGTCTCTTTAAACTTAAATGAATTTAACTTGCCAAATGTAATGCCGTTTCTGCTACTTATGTATATCAAAATTTTGATTCAATCATACGTTTGTGTCATCCCTCAATGTTCGCAGAATTATAAGCGAAATTTAAATTTTAAGTGAAAATGAATGTGGGCACGAGTTTATTATATTTAGGCATTTAAAAGAAAAATGATTAAACTGCATCCTTTAAGTCAATTATGAAGAATGCAACTTAAATTTTATTTAAAATTCTCTTTATAAATTGACAGCTAACAAAAATGTTTTCAGTGACTTAAAAAGGTTTTCTCTTGGTTAAACGAACATTAGAAAAACAAAAAACAAAATGGGAAACAAGTAGTTAGTAACGTTTAAAAAACTTCATATATATGTGTCCAACCAAAACGTTTTGGGGGGGGGGGGGGGGGGGGGGGGATTATAAATGAGGCATAAATAACTTTTTTCGCTTACATTTTGAGAACATTATTAAAGACCAGATAACTTTAAACAAACGTTTTATTAACATTACTGCAGAATAATCAAATTTCAGTGAATGTTCCAATATTTTTTATTATACATCTATAAAATATCGCCCAGCCCTAGCCTGGAGAGTGTTAGAAAGTGCTTTTCAAGATGGTCTGAACAGTACTGGAAAGTAGTGGGTATGCACTTGGTCCAAAAATACATCAATATGACTCGACAAGTGCAAGTTTGGAGAGAGTGAAACTGTAGTAGGTAGGTGATATGGCTCTGGATATTTGATTACATAAACGGCAGGGAACGAGTCGCTTGAAACCAGTGCACCAACAGCACGGAGCAACCAACTTGATTCCTTGCGTTTACGGCTCTCCGTTTCAGAGCATAGGGTAGTCACAGAGCGGAAAGAAGGCCACCAGGGAGCTGGGAGGAGAGAAGGCAGGAGAGAAAGAAGAGAGGAGGAAGAAGTTACACAAAAGAGTTGGTGGACAAGTGAGAGAATAAGCAGACAGAAGAAAGATATGGAGAGTGTAGAGAAGATTGAGGAAAGCTGATTAGAAGGGAGGTCAGGCTCACCTCTTGAGGTTGGTTGATGAAGATGAAGAGCGGCCAATGCGCTTGGCAGAGGCAGAGACGGAGACGGAGGAGGATGGTGGGACTTTGGAGGATTTTAGGGGGGAGATGGAACCCTGGACAGTGGCTGTGGGTTTCATTCGGCTATAAAACACACACAAACACAAATACAGGCATGAAATCAGCTGAAATCACGTAAAAATCTTAACACTTAGGTGTTAACACCGTATTGCAAACTCTACAGGAGTAAATAAATATTTTGTGTATAAATAAATTAATTGATATTTATTACAACACACACACATACATACATACATACATACAACACACACACAGTTTTCAGGGTGGATTTGAAGTAAAAAGAAAGCAAAAGCAGGTCTGCAAAAATAAACAAGATACAGTAGTCTGGGCTGCTACTGGGAATCTGACTACTATCATTTAATCTCCAAAATCCACCCCGGTGTCATGAAAAATGCCATACTGACTATTTAGAAGTACATTTCTAAGAGACGTTATGTTCTTGCCAAAAACTTCTACTAGGAAATTAACTGTTTAGAAGAAACTTTTAACAGAGGCATCACTTCCGCTAGATTCTGTACAACAAGGGACGAGAGTGTTGTTTTAAAGAGGCTTTCTTTGAGGAAAAAGATATCAGGAAAAAGAAGCAGGGAAAGTTACAGGCGAGGGTCCAAAATCGGCCTAGTAAAATTTACTTTTGTTTTCTCTTTACTTTCAGTGTAAAAAAATAGCCGTTTTACTTTTTCTTCTGGTCTTCATTCTGAAGTGTTCTTTATCTCTACCACTAATCACAATCTCCCACACAGCTTCTCCTCCTTTTTCACCCACTCCAAAAACTCCTGTTTGACTCAGTTTAATCTCACAGTTTAATATCATCAGTGAAAGTCAATTGATGAAGAATTTGTGTCAAAAATAACATGTTTTTAGAAGAAAAATGAAATAAGTGATGCTAACGAACTGCTTCATTAAGAATGAATTGTTCTTTTTTTAATGTATCAAACACTTCAATATTTTATGTGCTAACATTTTTCACATATCATATTCATCTTAATATAGTATCTAATAATGTGATCCCCATTTAAATGAATTTGTTAGGGTTAGGGCCATGTCAGCATAAAAGGCTTTATTCATAGCAAATACTGATAATAATACTATTTCAAATATTCTTATTGTTTACAATAATTGAACAATATTATCTCTGCAAACAAAATTATAAACAAATAAAAATAACAGCAATAATAATAATAATACCAATAACAGTTGTCTTAATATAATCTTTCAGTTTGATGTTTGAAAAAAAATTCTAATATTTTCCCAGGAGAAACTTTTTTTAAAATCTCCATTGATATACTTTTTGAATTTTACATAATTAATTATGCTTATGTTATTAATTAATTTACATAACTTATGAATACATTTGGTTAAATAAGGGTGAGTGTGACATTTTTTGTTCAAAATTTTGGGTATATATATATATATATATTAAAATATTTCAAACTAATACAAATCTAAATATGTAATACTACTTAATAAAAACTAATTTTATACACAAAAAATGTAATACCTAATATATTACTACTCAGCTATAACAGAATCTGTACCAAAAGTCAAAATGAAACTCTCAGCTCTCAGTGAAAATGGCTCTCAGCTCTTTCCCTCTCTCCATCTAGGTCTCTATCGGCTAAATACAAAACAAACAAATTTGCCAAAAGCTCATCCTTCATCCTTGTGAGAAGGAGCTGCGACAGGAAGTGTAGGAGGGCCAGTTATGTCCAAGAGGCCTCTTCAACTCGCCGCTCTTCATGGGAAATTAATTAAGGACTGCGCATTTGCTCACGAAGGGGTGATTAATTTACATCTGGGTTAAACGTGCTAAAACGGGGCCTGTTCAAATTATTGACGACATCAAGCACACGAGGATGAAGAGTCCTATCCTTATCGAGCGGTACTTCAAGATCTTGCTTTGTTAGCGTTGTGCGCAAGGAGGGGTTGGAAATTAAGATTCACCAGGGTATAATTTGTCTTTTAGAGGGTGAAGTACGTAGAACGCCAACCGTAAGTAGGCTGTGTTTATTCCTTGGGCTATTTTTGTAAACTTGGAGAGGTCCGAGGTAAAATAGCTAGTGTACTGAGCCAACAGCTTACACAAAGCATTTCAGAGATGGCCATATTTTATAGTTTCAGAATTTTTATTTATTTATGCAAAGTTCATATAAACTGTTTTATAGACCAAAAACAGGCCACAAAACCATTTTAAACCTTTAAACAGGTGGTTGTGCTACTGTACCTTTAAGACTTTTATATGTAAATTACCTCCCTTATGACCTTTAAAGAAAACGAAATGAAAGTTTGGAATGAAAAGTTACCTGAGAGGCTGAGATGGAGACTTGGTGTGCATCTTCATGTCCTCGAGTCTGTTGGAAGAACATTGAGATGACACTGGGTTCAAGTACACACTGCTTGGTTATGTAACAAACTGCTTTTGAAAACCCAGAAAATAGAGCTGTATGTAATAATTGAGTTCCAAGTGAAACAAAATGATATTCAATGCCCAAATTATCTACTGTGCAGTACACAAGCAGAGCACACTGTGTGAAATACTATATCCCACAATGCAATGCACTCAACAATCGTCAATTTCTAGTATTACAAATCCAATCAATCAATAAACCGCAACTGCCTTTTAAAAATTATTTATATACAGAAATGTTTCTGAGGTAATATTTAGATGTAAGTTGAAAACGTTGTGCATACTATTTTCACAAAACCGGAACACGGTATACATTATACACTGCATAGTATGCAATAAGCAGCATGCTAGTATTCCATTTCAAATTAGGCATTAAAACTAAACATTTTAAACTATTTTTGGAAAAACTAGTAGCATGCAATATGCATTAAATATTCAGATTATACATTACATTTGCTTTACTGTGCAGCATAACAACCAGAGCAGTGTGCGGAATACCGCATCACACAATGCAATGCACTCGACTTGTTCTTCCAGTATTCAGTGTGACAAACTAATCCGATAAATATAAAAAATAGCCTAGAGATGATTTTAATAATTTACTTGATCAGACTACCAAATCAATGTTACGACATTTCTGCACAAAGCTAATTAAAAATTCTTGAAAAATAAAACGTATTTCTGGGGCGATAACTGGAGGCTAGTCACTGAATTAAGCATGCAAAGTAGTAAGGACATGTTATAAATGTTTTGCGTACTAGTTTTACAAATACAATACACATGACGTTGGCGCCCTCTGCAGGCTGTCAATAACGATTATTTTGGTAATCGAGAAATCTTATGTACATTATGTATTAATACAAATGCCTGCAGAGAGGGCGCCAACGGCCTGGTGTTGTTACACTTTACAGCAGAGCAAATCCTTGTTTAATATTGGCCAAATACATGGAAGCTTTTTTTCCGCCACGGAATAAAACAATTTCTAAAAAGATAATGTGACTTTTTTTCTCAGAATTGCGAGATATAAACTCGAAGAAAAAAAATTATTGCAAGAAAAAAGTCAAAATTGCGATAAAAAGTCAGAATTGCAAGAGATAATTCTGAGAAAAATAACACGCAATTGCGACTTTTTATCACACAAATCTGATTGCAATTGCGTGTTTTTTCTCTCTCTCAAAATTGCAATATATATTGCAATTCTGCATTTATTCCCTCAGAATTCTGACCTTTTTTTCTCATAATTGCAAGTTGTAAATTTTATAACTAGCAATTGAGAGTTTATAATCACGCAATTCTGAGGGAAAAAAAAGAATTGTGAGATAAAAGTCGCAATTACCTCTTTTTTTTATTCAGTGGCGGAAACAAGCGTCCATACCAAATGGCATTTATTTCAAATGTTTACTTAATCTTTAATATTTGGCCACTTCTACAGCCACTGTAATTTCTTGAAGAATTTGTGGACATCAAAACATGCTAAACTCAGGGTATAAACTTTTATTTTGAAATCGCGATGAACAGTTCACATATGTAGAAATATATTGATGTATTCTCCTGTGTTGGCATTGGTTTATAAATTATATATATAAATTATATATATATATATATATATATATATATATATATATATATATATATATATATATATATATATATATATATATATATATATATATAGTATGAAATAAGCATGCTAGAAATCCATTTCAAACTTAGGACTAAGGGATGTAAAAGCAGAATGTTTCTCAATGGTCAGCCAATCCAGAGGTACAGGGAAAACATCTCTCCAAGACAACAGGAATGCCATGTTACTATGCCAACTAGCTCTGTGCCCGATGCATCAGTGCTCTTACCAATCTGTGTTCTTTTGTATTAATTTTAGCTCGGTCTTGCATTTTAGAGTGGACTGGAACACTAACTGTGGCCTGGCGTCATTTATCTCTTCACTGAGCTAAAAGCTAATGGAAGTTGAAAGAGTCGTGATAAAAGACTTCATTCATGAACAGGAAGGAATGAGTGTCATTTATGTAATGTGGCTCATTATATGGACATCTGAATAGAAGATGTGATATTAGTCTTAGACCAGCTTTGCTTTTTATGTCTAGGTTGAGATCCAGGCCCAAAATAGACTACTGCATCACGAAACGCAATTTGAGTCAAAATGAGTTACATTCTCAGTGTTGTCACATGTGGCCCTATTGTAGGTTGTGCTATAGCTCAACCAACTAAAGAATAGTTTTTTTCCTTCAAAAACCAAAGGAATGGCATCTTACCTTATGGCTCCAGCAGTTGCAGACCTCGGCTGCCGTCGACCCTTTAAGGCACGCAGTTTGTCTCCTTGTGTCATACCGAGATCGTTCTCAGTGTAATCATTCTGTCGAGAGTTAGAGAACATCTAAACAGCTGACATAATTCCAAAGAGGTGCTGCTTGAGTTGAGTTAAAGGTCTAAAATCTGATTTATACTACACATATGCAGTATTTCAGTGATTTTATTTAAATAAGTTTTAAAAATATTTGAATAACCATTTTAAGTAGTAAAATACAGATATTAAAACTTCGGGCCAATAAATAAGGTAATAAATATTTATTACACTAAGGTAATAAATATTTTCTTTTTTTACATTATATTTGTAAATTTGTTCCTCGATGTATATAGTGGTTACGACCCTCTCTAACATTATACTCTACCAATAGTAATATATTATAAATAAATATTTTCATGTTACGGCTGATAGTAAATAGCTGATATTCATATTCTGTATTGTTTTTGTCTAAATTAATTACACTATAAAGGTCCCCCTTGCAAAACATAGCATCTTCTGCAGGAATATACTCTTTTTTTATACTGAATTATAACAATTATATATTTGTTTATTTTTTAAGTAATTCGATTTAAAAATCATTCAAATTTACTTGAACAAATGTAAGCACAAATATAAAATTTAAAACACTAAAAACTAAAATAATTTGAAATTCTACAAGTGAATTTAGGAATTAGAACATTATCTTTACTGCTTTTATTTTGTAAATTTATCATCTAAATGCAAAAAGAAGAAGAAATGAGCATGAAGAATTAAAAGTTCTATATCGACCGATGTGGTAAATTAAAAATCCCTAATATACAATATATATGGTACTGATATATTGTGCATCCCTAATTTAAATAGATTTTTTGTTTTTTTTTAAGTCCCATTAGGCCTCACCTCCTCCATACGGTCCAAGCTGTGGGATTTAAAGATGGAGGTGCTGATGGAGAGGTTGTCTATACTAGAGATAAGGTGAGGCACGGATCTGTCCTCATACTGCCGCTGCTTGGAGCGGTGAATGTCTCCATGAGCCCAGAGACTCGCCTGCTTCCTGTACAGGTACAAAGACAACAGTTCCCATTCAATGTCTTGTTTTGCACAAATAATTCAGCCATATGAAAAGAAATCTGGTCTC
The DNA here is from genome assembly GCF_029890125.1 of Rhinichthys klamathensis goyatoka. Lineage (NCBI taxonomy): Eukaryota > Metazoa > Chordata > Actinopteri > Cypriniformes > Leuciscidae > Rhinichthys > Rhinichthys klamathensis. Next base: position 3,384,510 of record NW_026606664.1, on the reverse strand, counting down.
AGATTGAACCGTTTCCTTAATTCCAAAGCCCCGATAACAGATACTTTGTGTCCAGCACACAGGAAGGGGAATCTCAAACGTCTCACAGTGTTCTAAGGTGGAAAATATGCCTGAAGATAACGTTCATCTATCCTGCGGAGGGCATTCTCACGCTGCGGCCCACAGCATTGTCTAAGTCCAACAAAACATTTGAGAGATTACGTTTAACTGTCCTGCACATGGCCAGTGCTCTGTTTTAACTCAGACATGACAACCGAACCATGGTCTGGTTTTACAACGCACGAAAGGCCTCATTGATAGACGAAAGCTGAATCAAACTCCACGAGCACTCCTTTTCCCAAACCAGAGTTGGATGATTCAGCCAGATCTGGAACATCTGCTGACCTTCCTTATCTGCTTAGCAAAGGAGTGCGCTCTCGAAATACACTCTTACGCTGTTGAAAATACACGCCTTTGAGACAAAGTTAGAGCACTCATCAACATTATGTAAACGTAGTGCACAATAAAAAGGAGGGGAAAAAAGTTGTTAAGAGGCCAAAAGTGGTGTATTGTGGGTAGTTTTGGGACTTACTCTTCTAGGTAATGCTGCTGGGGTCCAATAATAGAGCCGGGTCTGCAGACGCGGATCCAAGCGATGGCTTCAGAAGCTGTGAAACGGTAGTGCTTCATTAGGTAGCAGCCAATCAGAGTCCCCGTCCGGCCTAAACCCGCTGTGATTGGTAGGAAAAAAGGTCACAGGTGTTTTTAATGGTCTTATTGACGCACTTCCATGGCCACTTTACCATAATATTGATTATTAGGCTAATGCTTGTTAACATTTAATTTCCCTTTTAGTTCCTGTGAGACCATAAACCCCCCAAAAAACTTCTTCATTGAGTCGGATCAATAACACAGCATTTAAATGTTTCGTGCAACATAAAAAGATCATTAACATATTGACAACAATTGTCTTGCTAGTAGGGCAATGAGGTGATGCTGTGCGGCCATATTTCCATGTCTTTGATTTAAGTGGCGTCTCACCCTTGCAGTGCACGGCCACTGCTCCATCTGTGCTCTCACAAATGTGCAGGAAGCGGCGGGTGATGACGTCACCGGGTGTGCTTCCGTCCACAAAGAACAGGTCGTAATGGTCGAAACCAGCATCTGTGAAGCGCTTGGATTCATAGATCTTCTTGTTGAGGCGCACTATGGTGGTGACGTTGTGCTTGCGGAAATATGGGAAATAAGCCTCGGGGGCATGTAGAGGATAACCTGCCCCACAAGAGAAGAGGAAGTCCATACATTCATCATTTCTAGTATTATATATATATATTCTTTAATCTAAATATGGGAAATATAGAATATATTAATAAAATTAATATAATACCATTACATTATTATATATTGTTATTTAAACATTTTTATTTCTATAAAAAAACTCCAAGCACACATACTTTATTCTATACACACATACACATTAATTCATATATATATATACACAAACATACATACACACACATACATGCATGCATATATAAAGTGAAGCACAAATACATATATTCACATATAATATAAATTAAATAACTTGGTATGTAATCAATTATAGTATATAATAAATTAATTTAATAAAATTAAAAAAAAGCATAAATTGCATGCCAGTTTAATACTTTGGATTAAGGATTTAAACAAATACCTAAGCCCTAACTAAACAATCTGCTTTTAAAAACAATCATGTTATCTAATATGTTGAAATCTCTACCTATATGCGTGTGTGATTCTGTGATGACTTGTAAAACAAGGGCACCCTCTACTGTCACATAAGTAAATTACATCAAACATCATGGCAGAGAAAGTGCTTAAATTAATACAATATATGGCTAATACATGGCAAGCAGCCTTACCGTTCTCTATTTTACTTTTCGGATGTGGACCGCTGAAAGCAAGAAGTTTGCCCGGGACGATCCAGTTCAGATCTCCATTCTCGACACGCTGGAAGGACACAAAGTGAGTCGAGGGATGGAAAATGAATAAAGACAAAGGGAACCAGATCAAAACAAAGAAATTAATCAGGGAAGTTTGTAAAACAGCCAATAGAGTATCTTTTATAAATGGCAAGTTGTGCTGTCCTGAAACGCATTATAAACAAGACTGTCGTAACCCCTTCAAATCCGAGAGCACAGCGGGTAACGGATTAACACAAGCCAGAAAATTTACATAATACTAAAGGACAAATCAATCGAATGCTCATTTGACGGGAATTGTTCCAGTGATTGTTTAAACTGAGATGTACAACAACCTTGTAGCAGATTATAAACACAGGTAGGCGACATATAATCATGTTGTGTGCGATTTAAATCAAATTGATCGAGCCGAGACTTTCATTACGTTAAAATGTCTTTTGGGCCCCAATGGAATAAACATGATTATGTAACCGGCTTGAAGAGCAATGGAAGTAATTCTGGGTAAAAAACATTGCCTGCTGGTCCGCCTAATGAGCGCATTTCATATTGAGGGGGCGAAGAGGGGCATCATTACCTCATAATGCTCATACTCATTCACGTCGAACGTCTCGAAGTTCAAGAATCCGTGCTGAAGGGCCTGAAAAACAAAGTTAATTATAAACATTACTTAGTCATATGTTAATCAAATTGAATTACAAAAATGTGCATTTGTAAGGTGAATTTCCCTTGAAAGTCTCAAATAATTCCCCCCCCCCCACCCTAAACAAGCTCACATCCATACCGTCTGACTATGTTTAACCAATTAGTCAGTGTAATGGGGCTAAAGCGGCCTGTCTGGTACTCAATGAAGAGCTGCACGGGAAGACATTAAGGAAAAAGGCGCACGAGTCGATAAGCCGTGGCAGTGAGCGATGAGGGCCGCGTCTAATGGAGTGTCAGATTTCTGCTGCTGTTGGAGTCCACAGCATTTCTCACAGTTGGCTACCAGAGAACTGGTTAAAAGGTGCACAAAGTCTTTTATTCTCTCTTATTCACTTTATTAATAACTAATACAGCAGTAGTACTGGACTTTATACTGCTATATAAATGCAGCATCATACGAAAAGCAAAGACTTGCTGTCCTGCTCACAGATGTGCCAAAGAGATACGCACCAACAATTTGTCCTCTTTTGAACTCTGATATGTCCCCTCCCCATTATGTTGTGTGGATTACAATAGAAGAGTCGGATTTGGGTGGTCACATGACCTCAAGATGCCACTCACCATAAAAAAAGTGGCATGGGTGGTCTGTGGATAAATGTAATATTTAGTGCACCTTTCAGAATCTGAATGGAAACAGACCACTGAAAGACTGTCACCGGAACCATCCAACCGTGGAACATGCTGTCCTGAGCTGCAGGGTTGAACCTGTCAATCAAAACCTAATCAGTGCTGAGAGAGGGCACCACACAGCGGGTGAGTGATTATCACAAGCTGGTAAAGTCGCATCACTCTAATGGACCAATCAGCTGAGGGCGTTCAGGTATGAAACGTTGCATCTCTCTAACACAAACAAGTCAGTGAAGTCTACACGTGCAGACGTACAACTGGCGGCCGTGTCCGTTTACTCTCTAAGTCTGATGTTATGTAACTGTTCTTGGTCAGGTTTAATCGAATGAGCCCAGCCGCCCTCCTCCCCTCTGCAGCTGACTGGACAAAGAGCTTACTGTAGAAATCCTCTTCTGCAGTGTCAATGGATGGTGTGGATGAGCTGCTCTTAATTACTGCCAACACTACCAAAATCTCCAGTTTCCTCATTTTACCCTTGCAATAGTAATGGTGGAGTGTAGTGGGCCGGTAATCTACAAGCGAACTTCATACTTGATCAAGACACTTGGCCCTGTGATGCTAGCGTCTTAGAAAGCACTTTGGTTAAAAGCTTGAGAATAAAACCTGGTTAGCTTACAAACAGTAGTCTAAAACAATGCCCAACATGGCTGATGGTTAACATGTTTTGGTGACATTGGCCGAATGTTTAAGACGGAGTAGTTACATATTATATATAGAATTTAAAGCAAGAAAGTCGTAATTGTTTTTCGTAATTGCGACTTTTTTTACAATGTGATCTCACAATTGATACATTGACAATTTGCAACTTTCCTCATAATTGTGACTTCATATCTCACAATGTGACAATACAAAAATCACGATACTGTGAGTCACAGTTACGAGAAAAGTTAAATGTTTCTTGCAATTTAGATTTTTTGCTTACGTTTCTGACAATTAGCAACATTTTTCTCAATTGCGACTTCATCTCACAACTTGACTATATCCAAAAATTGCGATATTATATAGTCACAATTACGAGAAACAAATTTACAAGAGAAAAAATATAGGTAGTTACAAAATAGGGGTGGAACGGTACACAGAAGTCACGGTTCGGTTCATACCTCGGTTCAGACATCACGGTTCGGTACGATTTCGGTACAATGGAGGGAAAAGCAAAACAAAAATGCAGAAGGCATTGTATTTTTTAAATACGTTTTATTAATAAAGGCATAGAACCAGTTTATTTGTAGTGCACTGACAATAGTTTTATATAATTAGTTTATTAATTAAATTAATAAAAAGACAAAAAGACCTTGCGATATGTTTGGTAATTGTACCTGAATTAATTTAAAATTAATTTGCTATATATAAATTAATATTTCAGATCAATATATTTGTTTTCCTTAATTTTAATTAACATTATTAATTAACAATGTAACATTATTCTCATCTGAATTATAAATAATTGATTTCTGTATAAAATAATACTACCATTAATAACGCATTCGATTTTCTTTTTTAATCAATCAGAGAGAGAGAGAGAGAGAGAGAGAGAGAGAGAGAGAGAGAGAGAGAGAGAGAGAGAGAGAGAGAGAGAGAGAGAGAGAGAGAGAGAGAGAGAGAGAGAGAGAGAGAGAGAGAGAGAGAGAGAGAGAGAGAGAGATTTTGGTTGGGTGACAGTTGTAGGTTACAGTTTGACAAGAGTTTACAGTGTGACAAAAGCACAATGTTGTGTTTTATTGCGAGTGTACACAAATATAAGTAAACACTTTGCAGGTTTAATGATCTGTATGAACAAAATGACGGAGTATGTTTTTTATGATTCCACTGTTCGATCGCAGCCGCGCCTAGCTCTCTCTCACACACACACACACACACACACACACTCCAGCATTGCAATCTTGACATCGCAGCCTGTTCATTATGTGGTCACACCGAACGCGAATAGAGCGTTAAATTCGCGTCTATCGCGTCTAGTTCGAGGCTAGTCCAAAGCGAATAGGACGCGCGTATAAACCAACGTTTGAAGTGAACGCGCGTTCAGAGCTAAGCCGATGGTACAGATTATGTGTCCCTAAAGAACCCGCGTATCTAACAGTAGTTCCGCATTACATTAATTAATTTCCACGCGAGTTTTTATTTATTTTTATACCGTGTATTCTCCGTGTAAATTCGTGCACCGAACCGTGACGCCCGTACCGTTTCGGTTCGGTACGAATACATGTACCGTTCCACCCCTATTACAAAATCACATTGTGAGATAAAGTCGAAATTACAAGAAATTATTTTGTGTAATTGCAACCATTTCTCACAATTACTACTTTGATTTATGATCATTTTTCCAATCATAATTGCGACTTAATACTTAAAAATTGCGATATTGTGAGATACATTTTCAGATATTAAGTTGCAATTATGAGTGAAAAATTTGTTAATTGTGAGAAACAATGTAGTATTTGTAGAAATAAAGTCGCAATTACTAGAAATAATGACTTTATATTTTCCATTAATCACAACTTTCTCACAACATGGTTTCAATTACTCAAGTTTTTCTCTTGCAAATTTGTTTTTTTCGTAATTGCGTCTTTATACCTCACAATGTCGCAATTTTTTTAATATTAATTCGCAATTACGAGAAGCAAATTTGCAAGAGAAAGTCAGAAATTGTGAGTAACGAAATCACATTGTGAAATATAAAGAAGCAATTACAAGAAATACAGAAATAAAGTCACAATTGCCACCCAGTAAAAACTTGGTAAATTTGGAATTCGTGTTAACTTGAGAAAATTGCTCTCTGCAGAGTTTTAACCTAAACTCTTTGGTTACCAGCCCAGATGTTTACCCATTAGATAAACCCAAATAACTAACAAAAACAAATTAACTGCTCTCATGTCGACAAATAGGGCATTAACTCCCCTTTGGCAGCTTGGAGAGAGGAAGCAGTGGTGATTTGATCATTATCAGGCTTCAGTGTTTATCACACTCACAGATGCCGTGTGACTCATGCAATTAAGGAGCTGTTAAAACATGGCTGTTAATTAGAGCCAGAGGGGAGGCAATGATAAAAGTGTCACATACATCTGTCTCAAAGCAACAACTACAATCTAGACAGCAGAGCATAGGATGCCATGAGGGCCCAAATGTCTGCATGTCCAGTTTCTATAATTTAACTTGTTATGCAGTCTTAAAGTAACATTTTAAAGGGGATGAACTTAAATATTTGATTATTTTCGTATATTCATTTATATTCTTTTATTTTAATTCATGTTACTAACATTTTTATAACATTTTATAAAATCTAAATGAACCATTTACAATTCTTCTTTGAGCGTGTGATTTAAATAAACAACATAAGCAATGGAGGGATGGGTTTGCGTTCGAAGGATGCTGCTATTTTTTCTGACGCCGGCTAAACAAAAAGACATTCCAGAGAGTTTAAGCGGCGTGAAGGATGTTTTTGAATAGCAAGCATGTAGGAATTCACTGTCTGTGCTCAACGAGTCTTTCCGGCACGTCGAGCTGGAGACACATCGATACCTGCAGATGTATTGGGCTGTTGCTGAGATACTCCCAAAACAGACGCGACTGAAAAACTCATGCGAGCACCATTTACCTAGAAGCCAGTTTAACAACTTTGAGTAAAGAATTGTAATAGAAACTTCTTATGCAATGCTGTTTGCTCCGACAGAGCCTAGAATTGCTTCCTTTCCGAACTGCAATCATGAATAATATTCATTATAAGGGTTATGGGGTGTTTTTTAAATGTCTCAGTTCACTATATTAAGAAAAAGAGAATATTCAGACAGTCCCAGACAATTTTGCAATTTTCCAATCATTTATTCCTGTGATGGCAAAGCTGAATTATCAGCAGCCATTCCTCCAGTCTTCAGTGTCACATGATCCTTCAGAAATCATTCTAATATTCTTACTAGTTGCTAGGGCTGCACGATTATGACAAAAATGATAATTGTCGATTATTCCCTGGGCCGTTTTCCTGGTTGCATTCGCACCACCAGTAGGAACTCTGAAGTGACGCAAGCCATGCTTGTTGTTGTGACTTTTAATTTGATGGCGCTGAGAACGGCAGAGCCTAAGCACACAGCACTCCCATTCTCCATCTTTATTAGTTTACGATCTGTTTAACAGTCTTGTCTAATACGTTATTAGATAGAACTGTTATACAAAGTAGACAGTATATGAAAAAGTATTAGCGTTTGCTGTGTGGTTGATGCCCAATGTCGCTAGCTGAGCAGAAATACATAATCATGTCTGGCTTGGTCCCCTCAAAGTTGCGTCTGATTTTCTCCTTAGTGTAAAGCAGGTGTCGGCAAGTAAGTTTGGAATCGGGCCCAAAAAAATTACCAGAACATAATCAAAGGATAAATTAAGAAATTAATTGATGAAAAATGCAACTAGAATTGCCTGTGACGGACTGTTACATTGTCTTTTGCAACTGGTAGTGAGCTGTTACTCTGTGTTAAATCCTGTAGTAGGACAGTCATTAACAAAGTGTAAATTTTGTGTGGCGGTGTCCGGGTTGTACACAGGATAAATGAATAAAGCTAGCCTGGGAAAACCCAGACAACTTCCAGCAAATTTAGATTTGCTCTGAAAGTTAGTCTGGCAAAGAGCTCATTCAAGCCCATTTCCAATCTGTCGAAATCGCGGCACCAATCAGAAACGTCGGGGCGGGCTTTACACGATGACGACATCGCTGGGATTTTGAAGCAGATTTTGTAGCCTACATTACAAAGATGGATGCCGCCGTCGAACATCACTCGTTCGAATCAGCTATCGCGTCTGTTTTAAGCGATTTGAACGTTTCCTTTTTGTTAAAAACCGAGCAAAGAGCAACACTCGGAGATGTTTCTCCGCCCCTCTGCATACGTCATCTCTCCTTCATCGCTCTGATTAGTTTCAGGTCTATCCGCAACATCCGTTGGTGACGCCCCTCTGGAAATGATTTGTCTATGACGCTTTGCCAGACCATAACTCAGTTACAACTGAGAATGGTCTGGTTTTAACCAGGCTAGAATAAAGCAGTAGCCTAGTGACTATGGATGTCACGATTTTCGAATATTCGATAAGTTGATTTAATTATAGAATATCTAATAGGTTGTGCGATTATTGTCTAAAAATATCCCCATGTTTTCGGTGCTGACGCGTTAATGTAACCAGAGGGTGACGTGTCAATAACGCACCTAAAAGCTGTCACAAAGAACCGGCAAAAGTAATGATTATGAATGTTTCAAATATAGCAAGGAGACATTTTAATTGTTTATTAATAAACTAGTGTTTTCTCTGTCAGTGTCGGCTGCAATAGTGACCGCGCCTATAGAGAGAAATGCACATTACGGATTAGCCTAGTAGCTCTCTCTCTCTGAGACAAGCTCCAGTTCACGTGCAATGGATTGATCGCACCGGCGACTCTGATTATTTTGTCTGCTTTATTTGCTTCTTATTGATTAAATCCAGGCAAATGGTTGATGAAACATTGATTACAATTAATACAAAACGAAATTCACTTTAAAGAAAGGCTTTCTACAAAACAAAACTTAATGAGGGGGTCAAAATCATGTCTGACCCACATGTCTCCCGATATATTGCGGCATCTTGCAACACATCCCTTGCTAAAACACATATGTGGGAGATGCGGAATGGATAAAAATAACTAAAAAAATAAAGAGGACTTGAATAAGCCCATTAATGGCATGTTTGAGTCATGCTCTTAACGACTTGATGAACTATGTTTTATTTCCTCTTTCCACATTGGGAATAATAAATGAGTCTCATTTTAATTTGTTTGTTACACAATGGAGCTTAACTTATTGTAATAATTATTTGACGTACACTACTTTTACACTTAGAATTATTTCTTGGCATCCTCACTTACTAAACTTCACTTTTTTTATAGTTTGCGTGCTGGAGGTACGCTATTTCGTTGTGTGCAGTGATGTTAACATTTAAGCTAGCTGAGAGAAAATGGCACTATCAAAGAGTCTAAAGAGGAAAGTTGACAGTGAAAATAGGGCATACAAAGAATTATGGAAAGACAATTATGCGTTTATCCTACCTAGTTTTGTGAATGCAAAGCCTGTGTGTCTTATCTGCAACGAATTTGTCGCTGTTTGCAAAGAATATAATATTAGACATTTCATGACGGCTATTTTAGAGGTGTGTCTAGCGATCCACAGACTCTTTTGAATCTCTTTCAGAACTTTTCAAATTAAAAGCTCTCAATTCATCTCAAAATAAAACATTGCTGCAAAAACGTTCTTGTACTATTATTTTGAAGATAAAATCACTAAAGATGAAGTGATTGTGAGTAACTGTTGCTGTCATGACAGATCTATTTCAGAACCAGCCGCTATCAGAATAATGCTGCGGGCACGGGCCAGATATTGTTGCCGACTCCTGGTGTAAAGGTTGAGAGGTCCATCACTGTTTTTCATGTTCGTAGAGTTAGTGTTTTAGAGTAAATATATAGGCTGTGTACACGGCTTTTTAAAAATGGCGGGTACCGGCGTTTCACGTATGTTTGACCATTCAGCGTGCACTTATGTTTCTGGTAGTGCTGGTTGGGTTCTAGTAGACGTGATTCTCCTCTCACAACGTAACATGCTCTAAACATACCTCTTAAGCACGCAGAATAATGTAAGTGGACTTTTTTTTGTAACCCCGATCTTTGGACGATTATGTCATCATAGATTTCGTAATCGTGATTAGAAATTCGATTCATTGTGCACCCCTACTAATTTCTCAAGAAACATTTCATATTACTATAAATGTTGAAAACTGTTGTGCTGCTTAATACATTTGTGGAAACAGTGATTTCAAAAGTATTTATGGTCGCTTTTGATCAATTTAATGCATTTTTATGTAAAAAAAAAAAAGTATTGATTTCTTTAAAAAATCTGATTAACCCCAAACTTCTGACTGATAGTGTACTAAAGTCAGATTGTAACGATTTCAAAACAAATATACACTCACCGGCCACTTTATTAGGTACCCCATGCTAGTAACGGGTTGGACCCCCTTTTGCCTTCAGAACTGCCTCAATTCTTCGTGGCATAGATTCAACAAGGTGCTGGAAGCATTCCTCAGGGAGTTTGGTCCATATTGACATGATGGCATCACACAGTTGCCGCAGATTTGTCGGCTGCACATCCATGATGCGAATCTCCCGTTCCACCACATCCCAAAGATGCTCTATTGGGTTGAGATCTGGTGACTGTGGGACCATTTTAGTACAGTGAACTCATTGTCATGTTCAAGAAACCAATTTGAAATGATTAGAGCTTTGTGACATGGTGGAAGTAGCCATCAGAGGATGGGTACATGGTGGCCATAAAGGGATGGACATGGTCAGAAACAATGCTCAGGTAGGCCGTGGCATTTAAACGATGCCCAATTGGCACTAAGGGGCCTAAACTGTGCCAGGAAAACATCCCCCACACCATTACACCACCACCACCAGCCTGCACAGTGGTAACAAGGCATGATGGTTCCATGTTCTCATTCTGTTTACGCCAAATTCTGACTCTAACATCTGAATGTCTCAACAGAAATCGAGACTCATCAGACCAGGCAACATTTTTCCAGTCTTCAACTGTTCAATTTTGGTGAGCTCTTGCAAATTTTAGCCTCTTTTTCCTATTTGTAGTGGAGATGAGTGGTACCCGGTGGAGTCTTCTGCTGTTGTAGCCCATCCGCCTCAAGGTTGTGCGTGTTGTGGCTTCACAAATGCTTTGCTGCATACCTCGGTTGTAACGAGTGGTTATTTCAGTCACTGTTGCCCTTCTATCAGCTCGAACCAGTCTGGCCATTCTCCTCTGACCTCTGGCATCAACAAGGCATTTCCGCCCACAGAACTGCCGCTCACTGGATGTTTTTTCTTTTTCGGACCATTCTCTGTAAACCCTAGAGATGGTTGTGCGTGAAAATCCCAGTAGATTAGCAGTTTCTGAAATACTCAGACCAGCCCTTCTGGCACCAACAATCATGCCACGTTCAAAGTCACTCAAATCAACTTTCTTACCCATACTGATGCTTGGTTTGAACTGCAGGAGATTGTCTTGACCATGTCTACATGCCTAAATGCACTGAGTTGCCGCCATGTGATTGGCTGCTTAGAAATTAAGTGTTAACGAGCAGTTGGACAGGTGTACCTAATAAAGTGGCCGGTGAGTGTAGATGTGGTTTGAATTGGGTTTGTAAATATTTAATGTGTTTTTTTGCTGTTGCGAATACAAAACAAAATGGATGAGTGGGATACACCAAAAAAGAAAGAAAAAAAAGCTGCCTATTTGAAAAAAGACACAAAGTAAAATCATTCATGTGTTTAGCTAACCCACTCTCATACCAACAGATAGACAGTCAGAGAAAAAGACTGCACAATAGGGGGCTGAGGAGAGATTCATTGCCACTGTGGCTCGAAGTGAAGACACCTGTCGTGTTATATAAGCCATCAGCAAGATAACATCCCTGAAGCACTTTTTCAAAACATGCAGACACAAATGTTCTTTGCCTAATGTACAGGTTTCTAGTCTTACACTGGCTGTCCAAGGAGGATTAAGTTAACAATCAGTATCTATGGGTATAATCCAGGATTGTTGAATGCTGAAACACTTAAAACCAAATGTTTCCTGCTATTGTAAGCTGCAATATCATCATACAGACTGATACATTTGCATTAGTTATTAAAACAAATTATAATTTATCAATTTTTTTAATAATAATAATAATATCCACAAATTTTGAAATTATTATTAATATATTTAATATTTTATGAAATAATAATAGATTATTTAATTTTACATATAGTATGGTAAATATTCAGTGGTGAGGTTAAAACATTTGCATAGTACTATAGTGTATATCTCACCTTCCTAATGCCTTGCAAGGAGTCAAGAACCGTCAGATTGTATGTGCAATTCCCAAATGAAGCATCCCTGGAAGAGAAAAAAAGGCAGCATGTTAAAATTGCGTGGGTGTATTCACACAAGATACAATCTAACAACAAAAAGAAACACCCACAAGAATATAAACAGGAATATAAAGTCATGTTATGTGCAAAGAAACAGGAACACAGACACTGATTTTAAACTGCAGCTCTCGGCTCTGCAGCTTTCATCCAGAGTAAACCATAACCTGCCCATGAATACAAGTAACTGGGTCAGGGCCTTTGTGTTTGGATGTGGGAGAGAAGGTAAAGCGGCATGCGAGACTGTGTTGGCTTTTGTCGTCTGTTCATAAAGAAAGAAAACCTTGCAGTTGAAAGTGTACATGTGGGTCTCCAACAACACGATGAGTTACATCTCCAGGGTCAAGGCGAAATCAATGTCATGAACCAGCCTGATTTGATCACATATATGAGGAATTCCAATTTGGGTTTGTTTGTGTACCTAAAATAATGTCATTGGGTCAAGGGAAGAGAGAGTTGTAATAAAATACCCAATTGCCTAACGCACGTCAAGGAACAGGCTCTTTGTGCCTACTTAAATTGAGTTTTGCATTATGCATGCACTTAATTTGCTGTTTATGATGCAGGCTGGGTTGTATAAAAAGTGGGTCAGTGTTCTGCTGGGATCCTTTCATTAGTCTCCCAGTGTGCCTCAATGGAAAGTATCATGCTCCATTCACCCACACATACAACACGTACTTCACCACATATCACACATACTTATAACTCCCAGAAGAGGGCATGAGATCTTGTGTATTGGTCCACTACTTCATGGTAACCAAAAAATATATATATTAAAATGAACTTGATAAGTATGCCATTAGTAGGATGATTTCTTCAAAGCACTGTGGTTAAATGTTGGTGCCATGAATGGCTTTCAAAGTAACATTTCCATTAGGTCTGCACGATTAATCGAAATTAAAGCTGCGCATAAAAAAATTAAATAAAATAAAAAACGCAACCTTTGCGATTTCATATTTGCAATCAGCCAAATCGGTTTAAACACGATTTTATGTTAATTGTGATTGTCCTGATTTCCATTATAACTTAACCCTAGTTTTCTTCTAAAGGGGGATATTGAGATAAGTACCTTGCTCAAGGAAAAACAGTGATGGTTTTCAACCGGCAGCTTCCGGATACCAGCACAGATGTTTAACCACCACTAGGCTATACCACCACCAACTCAAACATGAAGAGAAAAACACTAAGAAAACAATGTCATGTTATGTTATAAAAATGTATTTAAAAAAATGGACAAGAAAACCCAGGCAAGTTTCCAACAGAGCTTTGAAGAAAAATGTCTTTTGTTCACACAATCATATGTACCATATACCGACAACAGGATCCAAAAACAGCAGGAGACTTTCCCACCAGCCAGAGGCTCATTCATCTTCCTTTCCACAGTACAGAGAAATGTTGAGCCAATCGATTTGGCTGTAGAAACAGCAGCTCACTGGCACCAATTATAGACTAACATCCTGAGGATTATGTAATGTCTCAACTCCGTTACTGGAGGCCAGGAAATAGACAAACCTCATTCAAAAACAACCCATCTTGGTCCACTTTTAAATTAGTAATTAGTCATTTAGTAGATGCTTTCAAAACATTGCAAGTGACTTACAATACATTACAATGAAAGTCCCACCACAGAGTAGCCAAAAGGTCAAGTGCCTTGCACAAGGGCACATTGGTTTTGCCCCTTGTGGGGTCTGGAACTTTCGGTTATCAGCCCAGACCTTAAATCCATAGACTAGACAATTAGATGGACAGTTTTGGCTAAACAAGCAATTATACAGGCGCAAGAGCTGTTCCTATAAGGGGCAAGTCTATATATACACTGGTGCTGGTTGAGGAGAGAACCCCTGATATGATTGTAAAGCGCTTTGGGTGTACAGTAGTACATATGAAAGCGCTATATAAATGCCTCATTCATAAAAATGCCTCATTCATTCAAGTCAGACAATTCTATCTCACGGAATGCATCAACCGTAATTAGTTTCTCCAACAAAGAAGGTATCGGATAGGGCTGTTGGTCACAGCATTGACATATTTGCATTGCATTGATTAATTTAGCTGCACTTTTTATCCAAAGCGACTTACAATTGTTATATATGTCGCACGCCTCTGGAGCAACTAGGGGTTAAGTGTCTTGCTCAGGGACACATTGGTGTCTCACAGTGGATTCGAACCCGGGTCTCTCACACCAAAGGCATGTGTCTTATCCACTGCGCCACCACCACCGCTACATATAAATCTGCATCTTTACAGTCTTAGGCTGGGTTTAAAATGCTGGGATAAGCAGAGCTATTAAGCACAGGGTGCGTCCTGGGCAAGCACTGTAGAGGAGCAAAGCAGGACAAGCTTACAGATGCCAAAACCTGAAGTAGCACATTAGTGCCGTTACGTAATCATCACCATGGACATGATTGCTATAGCAAATACAGATTTACAGCCACGGCAGTGGCCTATGTAATCATATCAGGTCAAAGTTCCTTGAGACTCAGTAGGCTGGGTAACTTCATGATTTAAATATGATTTATTAAGTCTAAAAGCTTTCAGCATGCACCGCAACTTGGCAAGACAGATAGAGCTTAGCGGACCAAGAGCTGAAAGAAGAAATAACAGGGCAATGAAAGCCCAAGGGAGGAACTCTGATTGGATTTCCTAAGTCGATCCTAGCACTGGTGGAAAAACGGACATGACAGGATTTTATGCAAGGTCTTGATGACGAAATGTGACAGTGATCGAATGAGGAAGGAATACATGAGTTTAGTTTAAATTTGGTAAACACATGCAGTGGTGAAACACACATACACACAAAAAGGAAACCCACCCTTCCTTGTAGAGAACTGGGTGGAGTTCCTCATTGAGAGCTAAAAGACTATATTATTTAAGCATTCTTCATCTAGATTAGTTGGGCCTACACACAGTGAGCAAGATCAGTTCAAATCTACAATTAAAACTACTAGATCTTGCCGCATAGGGCAGAGTGGACCTTGCTAACTTCCTCTGCAAGACTGCCACTGCTTTTCTCTTAGAATTGCCTCATATTTGGGCAGACAGGGAAACATTCTTCACTGTTCTTACATAATGGTTGAGCAATGTCAAGGTCTAAATTATTCATCTAAGACTGAAGCTCTCCATCCAGGGCACTAGAGCACAGACTCCAAACCTGAACAACAAACCCACACCAGTTCCCTTAAATAGAGATTGCACTGCCACCAAACCATCTGAATTTTCAAGTTACTTCAAATGTCGTTCTAAAAATATATTGCTTGAGGACAACTTCAGGTCATGTTGTGCATTCCATCATTGGGTGGATACATGTTGATTATGCAAGTTTCTTTCTATGTAGGACTTGGTGTGGGTAACTAATCTGCAACCAAGATCAATGTGCAGATATTTTGGTCGGACAGCAAGCATTTGCTTACGCAAGATGGATCAAAACCATACTTTCCAGCCACAATGATCCAGAATAGATCAGCCAAAGGTCAGGTTCACAGTTAAAAATGACAACCAACATCCATTTAAGCCTGGAACAAGTAAAATTGAACTGAAGAGAGATCCTTTCAGTTGAACTTTATAGCACTTCATAGCATTAGGTGCAACATGTTATTATTTTCAGAATTACACATACCTTTTCATCCAACAACTTCTTGTAGTTTCTTCCTCTGGTACTCAAACATGGGTCTCACACACAGCTTCCCTTTATTGAATGGTATGGCCCATTCATTGTTTCCCATCAGGAACCCCTTTCCCTCTCATAAACAACACAACTATTTACTTTCTGAATTAACCAATTGCTAAGCATTACATAACTATGTCGCACTGTTTGTCTCCACGAGTGCCATGGCTACATCTGCCAAGTGGGGGGCACACTGACAAAGCGCTTTTCTTCCCTTGTGCAGCTACACTGCTGCTGCTAACAATCACATCTTTGTGGAGAAACAAGGGCCCAATCAACCTTCAAGATGGACAGGACGGCAAACAGAGTGGAAGAAGTGCCATAAGAGGCACGACTACTAAACATACCGCAGGATTTCATACTCAATGAATGGTTACAGGGACCAGTAGACCGATGTGTCGTAAGTCTTAGTAATTTAAGCTTTTACTTTACAACATATCAAAATCCTGCCCTAACCAGGTCCATAAATCAAGTGTACTATCCATGTTACAACTTCAGGTATACAATAAGCACAACAAAACTGACTGAAATATGGAAAAATGGTTGTCCTCCTAGATGCCACTGAACATTAAACATAATAGGGAAGATACAGTAAATAGTTGCTTCCCTACAAGTGTAGACAAGCCCAAGGAGCAATTATGGTTTTATAAATCTTAAAATGATTGTGACGACTAAGTGATTAATAAGTGCCTTGCCTTTTCAGTGACGAAAAGAACATGTACAAGGCATAATTTCATAAGCAAACATTTTATTTAATTAAATGAAATTAAATCATTTTGCACACTTCAAGATAAACACTGAATAAATGCTATATACATTTAATAAATACTTATTTTGTAAATGGGAAAAACTGAAATTAATTCAAAACAAACTTTTTATAATTCAGAACGTCAACATTTTGTGAGAAAAACTCAACTGTTACTCAAAAAAGAAGTGTTAAAGGTTAATCTCTCAAGCAGTAAACTGTGCAAGAGCATTTGAACTAATGCCAACAAAGAGGGAAAAAACAATAGATGTGTTGACTAATGAACACACCACTGAATAATGTAATTCTTTCTTTAGTAGTTTAAATTGTTTCACAGACCAATGATGGTCAATGAGTAAAAGGTTTTCCCTTGATGACAAGTATGAAAGTATGTGTTCTGAAGAAGAGCAAAGGGGGATTTCGGCCTTCTGGGAAAAGCACTAATAACTGCACAATAAAAACAAATCTGCTGTTTCCTGTTAGCATCCAGTGACTGACGTTTCCAAACTGTTTGAAGGCCAGAGCTAATCTACACTCACCGGCCACTTTATTAGGTACACCTGTCCAACTGCTCGTTAACACTTAATTTCTAAGCAGCCAATCACATGGCGGCAACTCAGTGCATTTAGGCATGTAGACATGGTCAAGACAATCTCCTGCAGTTCAAACCGAGCATCAGTATGGGGAAGAAAGGTGATTTGAGTGACTTTGAACGTGGCATGATTGTTGGTGCCAGAAGGGCTGGTCTGAGTATTTCAGAAACTGCTAATCTACTGGGATTTTCACGCACAACCATCTCTAGGGTTTACAGAGAATGGTCCGAAAAAGAAAAAACATCCAGTGAGCGGCAGTTCTGTGGGCGGAAATGCCTTGTTGATGCCAGAGGTCAGAGGAGAATGGCCAGACTGGTTCGAGCTGATAGAAGGGCAACAGTGACTGAAATAACCACTCGTTACAACCGAGGTATGCAGCAAAGCATTTGTGAAGCCACAACACGCACAACCTTGAGGCGGATGGGCTACAACAGCAGAAGACTCCACCGGGTACCACTCATCTCCACTACAAATAGGAAAAAGAGGCTACAATTTGCAAGAGCTGACCAAAATTGAACAGTTGAAGACTGGAAAAATGTTGCCTGGTCTGATGAGTCTCGATTTCTGTTGAGACATTCAGATGTTAGAGTCAGAATTTGGCGTAAACAGAATGAGAACATGGAACCATCATGCCTTGTTACCACTGTGCAGGCTGGTGGTGGTGGTGTAATGGTGTGGGGGATGTTTTCCTGGCACACTTTAGGCCCCTTAGTGCCAATTGGGCATCGTTTAAATGCCACGGCCTACCTGAGCATTGTTTCTGACCATGTCCATCCCTTTATGGCCACCATGTACCCATCCTCTGATGGCTACTTCCACCATGTCACAAAGCTCTAATCATTTCAAATTGGTTTCTTGAACATGACAATGAGTTCACTGTACTAAAATGGCCTCCACAGTCACCAGATCTCAACCCAATAGAGCATCTTTGGGATGTGGTGGAACGGGAGATTCGCATCATGGATGTGCAGCCGACAAATCTGCGGCAACTGTGTGATGCCATCATGTCAATATGGACCAAACTCCCTGAGGAATGCTTCCAGCACCTTGTTGAATCTATGCCACGAAGAATTGAGGCAGTTCTGAAGGCAAAAGGGGGTCCAACCCGTTACTAGCATGGGGTACCTAATAAAGTGGCCGGTGAGTGTATACCGGATGCACTTACAGCACATCTCAGAAAGTACAGATATATGGCCTGTTCCATACATTTATAAACCCTTGGCTAAAAGCACTGTGGGACTGCACTGAAGATCGCAGATTCAGAAAATGTAGGCCTCTTCACTATTCAGTGTATACAGCTCCGAATCATTAGCCAACGAGAGTCAGACTACAACAATGAGCATTTCTGTTCGATGAGGCCAAGGGTCACCCTGCCTTTCTTGTTGTCCCTCATTATATATGCACGCATAACAGAATCTGCAGCTATGTGCTTGGACTGGGTGAACTTTAAGACTTGAGTTTCTGGGTCAGTGAATAGGGAGGACAGGGCCACTCAAATCTCATCTGGTGGCCACAAACAGCCAAGAGGATTGACTAGCCCAGAATACTAACTACATGGTGATACAATTTAGAGATTTTTTTGTTTGTTTTAAAAGAAAGACAGTGTTTTAGGAGAAGGCAATAATATCTCCATGGGAATACCTTGTCATTTTAAGAAACAGCTTGGAGCCACAACTGGCATCTAAAGACCAGGACAGACCAAGCCGACGGTCAGCCGCATTTTTTGAGCATCGGTCGGCTTAGTTTTTTCAGCATGTTGACTCGGCAGCCGGCAGTCAGTGTGAGAGAGAACTCGGATTGGCTTAGCGAACGAGTCAGTGCACGAGAAAAAAGGCGAAAGTGATGAAAGCGAACAAATAAGTCAAGACGGTACAGATAGAAGGCTGTTCAAATTTTACATCATCTTACCTGAGCCATCAAATGCACGAATATTTTCATAATAACATGAGCTGATTAGAACGAAGAAAGTGATCAGCATGATTGGTATTCAAAATGGTAAGCAAGCGCTGTTTTGTTTACGGTTTGTATATCGGCAGTCCTAGTTTCAGTTTCCCTTTTTTAGACTATTGATATCTGCTGATAAATATCAGACAGATATTTACTTACACGCAGGCGCAGAACGCATACTCGCCTTAACTCCTTTTGGTATGTTCAAGCGCAGCTTTTTGTCCGAGACGCAGCCGAGGAAAGGCGACAACACAGTCAGCTTTCATCGCCGCTAGTCGGCTTGGTGTGTCCTGGGCCTTAACAGGGCAGCTGGGTGGTGAAATAACAGAACCGCAGTCTCACAGGCACAAATCCACAACTTACGTCTTGCGTATAGTGTGACAGGAAAAACAGACTCGCACTAAGTGTGGAGACTTATTTATTGGAAGGTTACTGTTGTGTAATTGTTGTTTTGAAATGCCAACACCATTACTCAACAAGAAGACCCCATTCACAACAGAATCTTCTCTTTGATCCATTCACAAGTCAGACATAGCAGATTACCAGTCTAGAACCTGCCACAGAAGGGTTTCCTCATACTTAAGGGCACTCAGCCTTATGTATGGTGGTCAGCTCAAAGGTTTTAACATCCTGTCCTTTGCGACAGTTTTGAACTGAGTCCAGAATTCAGCTCAAGAGAAGGGATTACATGAGTGCGCTGACCCGGCTGGACTCCGTAATCCCAAACTAAAAGACAGAGATGTCAACCGGTAGGAGCAAGATAAATCTAACCCTGCTGCAATTATGAGCATCACGAAAAAAAAAAAATGGCCATGCTGTTTTTCCACTTTCCCTGTTTATTTATCCGGGCAAAGAAGTTTATCGCATTAAAAACACTGTGAGCCACAAGAGACAATATTTCATGCAAAATCAAATTAGAACGCAATGTGCGATAAGAGAGGGAGAGGAAAGTGGGTGAAATGAGGCAATATACATATAAGCTTAGTTTTGGAAACAACTGGCTTTTTTTTAAAAGGAGAACAACACATAGCCATGTAAATTCCCATGTTGCAGATGAAGTGGATATGAGGCTGTCTTACCTGAAGGGAAGATATGAGGCATTGGAGCCTGAAATCAGTGCTCTGTAGGCTTCCTCTGGAGTTTTCTTCAGGTAAATCACCTGAGACAGGAAACAGGAACAGGAAATGACATTAGTGCACTAGAAAAGCAGCTAAATGGTATTCATTTTATAGACTTTAACACCAGCGTTAACTAAAACGAATACAAATCCGTTTTCTGTAATTGAAATAAAATCTAAATATTAGTTGAAAATATTTAAATTAAATGAACTGCCTACTCATTCGTTTTTCCTATCCATGTCTGTACATGTTCCTCTTTATCAAATACACAAATGTACTTCCAGGAAAGTGATGTTTAGGCAGAATGTGTCACACAGATGAGATGCTGTGCCTCAGCACAATGGGGCCCTTCTCAAGTTTGGACGAATTGTCACGGCACAGTGCGGCAGTCACAAACACAGACTTGCTGAAGTGACGAGTTTTAGCGGTCATCTATTCCCTTCATCTATTCTACGCCAATCCCTCTTGACATCACAGAGAGAAAGAGCTCTGTAATAAGATCTCTGCTCACTCCTTAAACATTTCTGTGGCTTGATGTCAGAATGCAGCAGGGAAGTGCCAACAAGAAAAAGAAACGCATGTGAACCGCAACGCTGTCCAACATGCATTAAATACAGAAGAGGAGATAGTTCATGCTAAAACAAATTACGTAATTTACTCCCACATCCAAAATAACTTCATACAAGTTAAGAATGACGTGTAAGACAAATGAAGAGATTTTGAAGGTTGTGCTAATTGCTCTTTTCTATGCAAATACAATAAATGGAAACTATTTTTCGCGTTTCAAACATACACACAATAATTAAAATATTAAATATTCACTGAAAATTTTCTATTCCATTTGCAAAATCATTCATACTAACTTTATAAACCGCAAAAAATTGATTAATTGAAAAGATTTGACTCAAAAGAATGATTTATTCACAAATCTGACATGGCTAAATGTGATTTTCTAAAAAAAACTACCGTATTTTCAGGAAAATAAATCAAAATTGGACTGTTGAGATTTAAAAAATAATTAAATAAATAGATAAGTTGCAGAGTCCAAATCACATTTTACTATTACATTCAGAAATACATGTAAAATAGTTTATAGTTCCCCTCACTCAACAAATTCTTTAAATTTAACAATATTCAGAATAGAACAAGAATGAAAAACATAAGTATAAAAAAAAAAGAAATTTACTGAATGAAACAAACCTAAACCAAACTGAAACTACAGGCGTGTGGGAAATGAAAAACGAAACTTTTATTCCGAAAACATACTGTAAAAATGTATAATATAATAATTATAATATATTCATATATAAAATGGACCACTTTATGATACTTTTTTGGCACTTTTGCATCTTATGAAGCTTGGCAGTCTTAGTCCTCATTCATTGTGATTATTTTGAAGAGTGTGCAGGTTGCTCTTTTCCATACATCATCTTTTTGTTCCACAGAAGGTTGGAACAACAGGTTTAGAACAATGTAAATGACAGAAATTTCATTTTTTGCATGAACTAATCTTAAGCTCTCCAGTACTTGACAACATAAAAGACAAACTAGGAGAGAGTTCAAGTGACTGTTTGTGAAGGCTGTATTTGTTCAACAGGAGGCCAGATCATTTCTGAACAAGCTCATGAAATATGCACCAACAAACAATTAGCTGAACAGTTCGGCAGATTAAGTTCAGTCCCAAGAGAAGGGTCATCACTTGTTTGTTTGTGTTGCACCCTACTGTCCCATGTGACCCAGAGAAACGATGGAAGATCTTGGCCCCAGCTGTTCAACCAATAATCTCCTTCATATGATAAAACTGGGTCATCTACTGTAGGGCAGATCAGCAGCAAACATCTGCACTTGCCAGAAACACACATCCCACACAAGCCTGGATCAATAAAAACCTACTTACAGAAGATTCACTGCAAGTAGAAAGACTATTTACATTGACAGCATGTCCATGCACGCAAAGAGTGATAGGCAAGCCCACGCTGAGAAGAAACAACGGTTTTGTGCAGTTTGGAGAGGATCACAGTAGTATATGAGAGAATCATCTTAAACATCCATCTTGAGCACAATGCAGGAGAGAATCCGCATGATTTGACGGCTGTCTCCAGAGGTTGGGTTTTATGAAGGTAGCTAAATTGAGTTTCCATTTAAGACAACTAAATTAAGACCAGGATCAGGGTTCAGGCTAAATTTAGACTGAAAGGGTAAATGTGACCATTCCTAGTGGACAGATTTGGAGGAAGTACACCAACTTTGAGAGGCATTTGCAAGATAATTAGAATCGCAAAGACCAGGTTTGCAAGGAAAGAAGAAGAAAATATCCATGTGTTTTTGCATTAACATTCACAATCTTAATGATTAAATAGTGTCAATTTATACATTTAATTTATTTTAAATAAATTTAAAAAGAGGGGGGGGGGGGGGGGGGGGGTCACATTTGGGACACATTTAACAGCAGTATGAATGTAGCTATATAGTCTCTGCTGATAGGGAACCAAAAAATATAAGTGAAAATAATATATAAAAATCTAACATCCAACACAGGATTTATGGTGGCATGCAGCCATTGCATCACAACAGTTCAAAATCAGATTATACAAAAAGCCAGATTATAACTCGTCATGGCCCTCGTCCAATGGAAAGCAAGGGATCATCGGATCCCCCCTCTTTGGATAGCCCAGGATCAGAAAAGAAAAAAGAAAAAAGGATGCTGATATTGTATAACACCATCGCCCTTTTCAGTTCCCTAATATTTCACATTACAGATCTAGGAGGAACAAGTTAACAGTGGCTTTTTTGAAGGAACTAGAGAAGCATCTCTCATAACACTTCCTTTCCGTGTTGCCATTTAGGACTCATCAATATTCATGAGGAAAGAAGCGTTCTTATCTCCCAGGGCTTATGTCATTGTGAGACAGTAGCTGCTTTGTCAGTACAAATCAGCACAAATAAACTGAATATACTCGAGTAAGTGCATGCTATTAAAAAGAGGATTAAAATATCTGCAGAAAAAATGGTGCCGTGACCCTTTAGAGAGCTCAGAATCTGCCCGGACCGAAGTTATTCCGTGAGAGCGCCAGGAACAGGAAAAGTGGAGATGCCCAATGGCGCAATCGGCTGGCATCGCTCGTTCAGTTATGGCGTTTCACAATGGCCACTGTGTACGTGGTGGGATAGATGAATGAATGCATTGGAACAGGACAAACTGGCATGCGAGCAAGTCAAGGACGTAGTTATTGTGCTGCCACAACACAGGGGATGTACCAGTCAGTCAGCAGTCTGTCGCTCTCTCTGAGGGGGAGGCTGGAATGAGGACGCTGGCAAACATCCGAGAAGACTTCAAACTACATACGAATTTGCTGTCGATGCTGTGATGTGGGAGGATTGTTGATTTTGATGGAAACGGCTGAGCGGCTAATTTGCAGGGTCATGACAGATTCCGTCCTGGGCATGAATCCTCGAGACAGGCGAAAGTAATTAACGCCAGAGGAAGACAGAAGGACAGAAAGAGATGGGATACTCACAGCATAAGCACCGATGAGCACAGCAGCGTTAGCCCTTTTGCGCTGGTCAAAGCTGGTGTAGTGAACAATCCTCTTTCTGGTCAGTGTAAATGACTGGAAACAAAAAACAAATCCATTACACTGCAAGCAAAGTACAAGAAAACATTTCAAATATGCAATTTATTTTAGATAGCAGTTTATTTTAGATGTAATGCTCTACATTGAGCATTACATCAACTGTTCAAACAATGTAGTTTTTTTTTAATTACAGAAAAATGTATGAAAATGAATTACAAATTGCATAAGATAAATAAAAAGATCAACAGTTGTTCAACTTCCAGTAAGTTTACACGTATAAAAACAACATTTACATCAATCATTAAAGTTTTCGTTTAAAGCATTTTATCACAAACCGGCATTATTCGTTAAATGGCATTTTAAAGAAACAAAACTGCAATTTAAACAAAAAACAAAACCTGCAGCAATGCTATTTGAATGAAAACCAAAATCAATCATTCAACATGGTTTTCATTAAAAATGTATTTAGAAAGAAACTCAAATATAAATTATATAAAGACTTCTTTAAAATGCTATTATAAAAAAAAAAACTATCATTAATCACTGCATCAAACTTCTTGTTTTTTGTTATGTTAACATGACGGAAAAAGAGAACTGCATCAAGCGTTAAACTTGTTGGTTTGTCTTAATTAAAAATGTAAATCTTGGTTAATGTAAAAGTCACTTCAAACCCATTTACAGTTAAAATGACTGGTTAGATGTTTGGGAAACAGGTTGTGAGAATCTCATTAGCGAATATCTCAGTACCATCAAATTCCACACACTTAAAAACACATTTTTCCTGCTTAAACTAGCTTGAGGTGTATTCTGGATAACTCAATTGAGTGTCTTTAACATGAGGGAATTTGGAGACAGATGTTGCCGCATCTGCCCCAGCTGCTGCAGTAACGCACAGGGAGGTGCTGCAGGTGAGCCAAAATGTGCACGCGAGAGGCAGCGTGTAGCTGCTAAAAGGCAACTCATGTACAGCAGGCACACACCAAAAGCTTCAGAATAATCTGAGGCCTTTTCAGTTCAGCTCAGATCTAGCACAAAGCATCTGTTCACTCCACATGCTGCAGAGTAAAACTTTGTCTGGGGTGGAATAACAGTGAAATCAAACTGCCGGCACAACAAATGAGGATTCAAACTTGTCCACCTACAATCCACCCCCAAAGAAAAAGAGATGTACACCGAAGGCAAAACTAAGAAAAATAATTTTTCAGAGCTCTATAAGCTGAGAGCTCAGAAGAAATTCAACCTTTTTTTCAGGAGCACCTCTTTAAAAAAGTGACTTTTTTGCCTATTAATTTTTTAGCATAAATATTTAGAAACTCATAGTAACAGGGTTGAACCCTTTTATTTCCCCAAGTTTAATCAATAACCAAGACACCACTGAAAGACAAGTGAAGATCGAGAGGTTATCTTTTCTCGCAGAGTCATAGTAACAGGGTTGAACTATTTAATCTTTTCCAAGGTAAATCAATAAGGAAAACAATATTACATGCAAACTAGTTTGGAAAGTGAAGATAGAGGTCTTCTTTTCTCAGAGTCATAGTAACAGGGTTGAAGCCTTTTATTTTTCCCTACTGAATCAATAAGCAATACAACACTGAAAGTCAAGTGAAGAGCTAGAGGTCACCTTTTCTTAAAGTTGAACCCTTTCATCTTTCCGAGGCAAATCAATAAGCAAAACGATATTGAATGCAAACTAGTTTGGAAAGTGAAAATATAGAGATAATCTTTTTAGAGTCATAGCAACAGGGTTGAAACCTTTCAAGTTAATTCGATAAGCAAAACAATATCGAATGTCAACAAGTTTGAAGATCTTTTTCCTTTCTCTAGCTATTCTCAAACAGGTCATCTGTTCTCACAGAGTTGAACCCTTTTTACTTTCCAGGCAAAACAAGGTTAACAATCACCCAGCAAGTTAATTTTCTATTAAAATAGCAACATCTACATGCAGGAGGTGGTTATGCTAGTGAGGGGAAGAAATCACTGTCAAAATTAAACAACTCAAAAACTCTCAAGATTTGCAGCGTTTTTTTATCAGATTGTGCTTTTAAAACAACAACTTGAGATTGCACAAGCTCTGCTCAGCAATGCTAGAAAGCTTATCTGACGAGAACCAGATATTACTAGAACAGATAATACCAAAGCTTCCCTTTTTGCTGTGTGGTTCCTGCACCCTACAACCAATCAGGCCCAAAACCAGTGACATTAGAAAAAAAGAAAAGAAAAAAAAAGTAATTTCTAAGGAAACAACTTGTAAATTAGAAACAGGCAGGGACATTCACATGTGGTTTGATGGGTGTGGACGTAGTGAAAGTGGTTAGGAAGAAAACACATCATGCCTTTACCACGGGACTTTACCTTTAACATTCCACAACATGAACACATGAGAGAACTACACCTTGCCAGCTTCAGAAACACAGAACAAACACAAAGATAAAATGGTTGATTATTCAAACACCTTCCTTTACCTTAGACAGATGCTTAAAGTGGACAATGGACATGTCAGCAGAATGAATCTCTACATGGACACTATAAACTTCTTGTGTGCTTTGGGGCTTCGTCCTCTTTGCTGACCTCTCAATATAGGTTAATTGGAAACTAAAGTTGCCGTTGTGTTGAGTTAACCGTTTTATGCTCCTGAAAGCTGATGAAACTCAACAACTACATTTCTAAACTCTGCTAAAAGAGAAGAATATTGTATCTATGTTCCAAAACCAATCAAGCTTCCTAACTAGACTGCACATCTAGACAAAATATATAAGGTATGGTAGTAGGTAATAACAGAATACATTTCGGAAAGTTAAAAAAAACTAAGACGGCGAACAAAAGAAATGTTAATAATAAGTGCACTTATTGCATTCGAATGTTGAAAAATATTCTAATTTAAAAAACAGATTATTGCTAGCAAACATTGTGCTGTTAGCTTAGCAATATGCTTATGTAAAAGGTTTTGGGAGGCACATTGAGGTTCTGCTTATAGTGTTCCAAATCAGTCACTATGGGGGGTTTCATTCTAGTTAAGATGCTAACTTAGAAGGTAGCTGCCTATGTAGGTAGTAGCAAGCAAGGCAGCTCACTAGGTTTTGGAAAGCAACTAGTAAAAACCCAAAGTAAGTACCTACTGCTACCTGCCCCCAACCTAACATTACCCTTTAAAAAGTGTCTATATTTGCAATCGAATGGAAAATTTGGGAGCTGATGGATTGGGATGGATCCCATGCCTCTCCCCATCACAACTGATGCATGCAGAGCAGTACTCGGACATCTAATCCTCCTCCATAAATCCTTAGGACACGCATGAACCATATGGCAAGGCCAATGCCAGTGGCTGCTGCTAAAGTCTGGATATAGGAAAAAGGTCACGTCTAATCCCAACATTTGTTTGCATCTGATAGAAGCGAGGATCAGGCCTAAGAGATCAAGAATGGTTACATTAAGAAACTCACTTTCTCAGCAGACCGTGAGCACAGAGATCGATGACGATTGTAGTCAATAATACCTTGCTGATATCCTGTTAAGTTCAATGACAATTGCAAGAAAAAGTTGGACTTGAATAGTGAAACTTTGGCCAAGTGGATAAGTTTAAAAGTGGTGACCGGAAGGTGACTGGTTCAATCCCCAAAGTGAACAAGATCCACCATTGTGCAAGGCACTTAAATTAACCCTAGACTACACTTGGGGAAGATTATCCCTGAACAGCATTTAGATAAAAACGACAACTAAATGACTACTCACTAAACCACTGGATAAAGACTTAACTTAAAGACTTGAAAAGCTTGAGAGAAATTACAAAGCAGATTCTAGGCGTAACACAACTTGCAGATGTCCATCTGACATTCATAAACCAAAACTGAGTGGACTTTCTCAATGACTGGTTTTATATAGTATAATTATGGATTAAAGGAATAGTTCGGGTTCAGTACAAGTCAAGTGCAACCGACAATGTTAATTCCGACAAAAAGTAATTTCAACTGGTCCCTCTTTTAAAAAAAAAAAAAGCAAAAATGGAAGTGAGAAACTTAATTTTTGGCCAATTTTTGGAGCATTTAAAAGCAGAAATGTGAAGCTTTTGATTTTATCAAAGCACTTCTATTAATTGTTCCGTTAAAACCTGTGTATTTTTGAGCTGTAAAAAAGTTTAAATCGTTTTTACAGTCATTGTAGGGTTTACTTGCTTTGTCATGGCAACAAAGTTGTAAAATTAGATAAAACCCCACACAGAAAAGGTTAGTGCTTATATTAACACTTTCTTTACGTCTTGTTGTTGTTTACTATTGAAACAGTATTTTATCGTTTACAAATTCCCATTCATTTACATTGTAAGCTAGTTGTAAGCTCTCTTTTTTTTTTTTAAGAAGTGGAGGGACAAGTGGAAATAGTTTTTTTGTGGTAATCAGCATTACGCAAATGTACCAAACCAGAAATATTCCATAAAGAAGAAATCTCTTCATGGCCTGAACTGCTGATCTGCATAAAGGCCCTGAGCCAAGAACATCCTGTGGTCTCAGGAGACACTCTCGGTCCACATTAAAATGCCAAAACAGGTGAGTAAAAAACTAAAAAAGACTAAAGACTACATGGCTAAAGACGCATGTGATATATCCTATTGAGTCTCTGGTCAAAGTCGCTTTTATTAATGAGCACACGCCTAACAGACATGGCATAAAACGAGCTGATGACTTCATAAAGCGAGGGCTGAATGGAATGTTTTCTAACTGTAGCTGAAGTTCAATGCTGTATAATTAAGTTTAAATTCCCATCCCATATTACAAAACAAAGGAAACGTCAGCACATCGGACAGCCCAAAATATCCACCAAAGGGGGTGTGAAAGCAAATTCCTAAGCTGTTTTTAAATTGTTACTATATACTGCACATTTATCAGGAGAAACGTAATAAATCAAGCAGGTGTTTGACTCACCTTGAGCTTTTTGCTGAGTTTACAGCAGTATCTGTACAGCATTGCAAGGTTGAGGGGTCCAAAATCAGCATAAAAGCTATAAAAAAAAAAAGAACAATATCATGAAACTTCATTGTTTAATGAAGAAAATAATTAATTTATACATTTATTTGGCTCAGGCTAATGGGGCCCCGGGGCCTCTAACTGTGCAGGGCCTCCATCTGGGGCCCGAACACCAAGAAACAAGCCACTGCAGGTGTTAAACTGACATAGAAAGACAAAAGGTTGTCGTCTCTTTTGGAATGTACTAGGGCTGACTTCTAATAGTCGAGGATTCGACGATTCGATTCGGAGAGGTCTGATTCGACTATGAACCTCATAGTCGAATAGTAGGCAAGTGTTATGAGGGGTGTGACGTTATATAACCGTGAGACCGACGCTTATAGGTGAACACCGTCATTAGAACTCTATAACCGCCAAAACCGTGCTATTAAAATATTTTTTACAAACATTTTTTATCATAGAGAATGTTTAAATACTAATATCATCTTACG
The DNA here is from genome assembly GCF_029890125.1 of Rhinichthys klamathensis goyatoka. Lineage (NCBI taxonomy): Eukaryota > Metazoa > Chordata > Actinopteri > Cypriniformes > Leuciscidae > Rhinichthys > Rhinichthys klamathensis. The sequence continues at coordinate 3,355,191 of NW_026606664.1, read as the reverse complement.
AGGGAAACGGAGGCGGAGTTAGTGGTGCGATCGGAGGCTGCTACTGCTGGAGATGATTCGGGAGAGGTCTGTGCACCTTTACCGATCAGAGCGCGCGCTGACACGGAGTAAAGCCTTGTTTATACTCGACGCGTCCGCACGAGCGCAAAGGTGCGGACGGCAAAAAAATGACGCGTTGGGTGCGCAAGCCCGGCAAGACCCCATTTCGCTTGGCTGTGTGCACAGCTTTTTTTGTAACAGCGCGCGCGACGCCGCATCCGAGGATGAACGACTTCAAGCTGAATCTGCCCGAGCATGTAGGCTATACGTCTCACCGCACCGGCACGCAGTTTGCGCGTCTAAATTGCAAAGTTCATTGCAAAGTTTTGTTGTTAAGGTTTTATTTACTGTGTGTGATTTATTTAAAACAAAGCACGTTCATTGCAACGTTTTTTTTTTGTGTGTTAAGGATTCATTTAATGGAAAGCACATTCACTTCTAGTTGTCTTGCTGTTCATTTTAAATAAACGTAGAGCGAGTTGTCCTATAACAGACGAACAGTTATTCAACCGAACGTCTAGCTGCTATCTAAAAAAAAAAAAAAAAAAAAGGCTCCACTATCAGTCGACTATGGCAAAATCTAACGAATCAGATTCGACTATGAAAATCCTTAGTCGAAAACAGCCCTAGAATGTACTATGGATATGGTGAAATCATTCTTGTAATTTCAAATATAAATAATAAAGTTGTACTTTTTTGTATTTGGACATTATATTTTGCAATTATAATAAGATGGGCCCTCAAAGCAGACCATATTTCATCTTTAGAAGTCAATCTCAAAAACTGTTTTATGTCCAAATGATCAGTCCAAATAATGTGAAGAACATCAGCTCCATTTTTCACTAATCCCCCCACATCCGTACATTCTAAATTAAAGATCCATTATGGAACGCTGGAGATAAAAATGCAACTTTTACTAAAGAAGGATGTGTTCGATTAAAGAGTTATGTAACAGACTTTGGAACCATTTCTCGCCTGCTGGGGGTTTTGGCTTTGAAAGATGACTGAAGGAGGGAAAACTCACTTTTCGTACACAAACTCCTCATCCGTGCTAAAGTAATGCGTATTTGCAGTGCTTTTCGGCTTACTCCTTAAGGTTGCAAAATAGAGTCGATCTGAAAAAAGAAGAAAAAAATACACATGATCAATTAAGCAAGCTGGTACAGTTATAAAACAACTATTAATACTCTTCAGAGATAAGGTTTTATCATCGGATTATTGGCTTGGGCTTAATCATGTGAAACAATGGACTTATCCAATGGACTGTAGCTTTAAATACACTTAAAAACGAGATGTGTAAATTGTCACATTACTTGAACTTTAGTCAATATGGTCAGAGGAAATGTAAGTGTGTTCCATAAATGAAGGGTTTTTCTCACCAGAGTTGACAAAAATAAGTTTCTCCACTTATCTAATCCACTTATCTATGAATCCACATGGGTCATTAATTGAAGTGAGTGATTTTACATGTTCTATCAGATAAAGAATGTCTTTAAGCATAAATGTAGGTGTAAACTGCATTGTGCTGCCAATTGAAAAATTAAATGCAGTAGATATATAGCAGAACAGTGTTGACAATCTTTAGCCTTTTCGAGTTGCTTGAGGACACTACAGTGTTTATTAGTAATAGACTATAATGCTGATATTACAATATACATGTTTAATAATCAACTTTACATAATCAAGATAACATGGTTGACTATTTAAGAATGTCCTCTATTAAAAAAAAGATGAGACACTTGTCCTAAAAGAGATGCTGTCATAATGCAAAGTTTTGAATTTAACTTTAATAAAAGTTAAAAAAGTTGGAAATAGTGTTCATGGTAACAGGGTTGATGCATTACCTATATTAATTTATATATGATTAAATACAAAAAAAATGTGTTTCAATAAAGCATTTTTCACGCAAATATTATATAAAATAAATAAATGGAAAACAAACAAATACATAAATAAAACGCTGCACTCCTGCTAATAAGTTAATAAAAAATATCTACAACACAGAAAAAGTTGGTGTCAGATAATTGTTCACACACACACACACACACACATCTATCTATCTGATGGCAACACAATGAATCAAAGTTATTTAGAAAATCCTCTGAAACTTATACTTACCTTTAATAAACTCCGAAGCACCTATTAAATCATAATCGTCAGCCATTTTAAATAAGGTTGTGAGTATCGCGGAATGTTTTAAGTTGTCTAGAGTCATCGACGGAGCGCGAGTGAGGCGCAGCTACTTCTAGAAGAAAAACAAACTAACGTAACTGCTGGTTTAAAAATCCGTTTCCTCTCACCGATGCAACTTCTCTCTTACAGATGGCGCAAATATTCCTGTGGCTCAAGAACCAAAAAACAAAACAATGAAATGTGTAAATAAGGCACTTGAATCTTGTGGCATTCTACCACGCGTAAAATGTGAAGAAAAAATCTGCAACTGTTAAAACAACTCAAGGTGCGTCATTTCGGCATCGCGAGTCCCGCGTAAAAGTACGTGAATGATCAGCACCGGAGTCTTTTTTTCTCTCGCGTGAGCCGTCAAACCAGCATTCGTCGTATTAAATATCCGTTTTCGCTTCAAACTGGGCAGATACGAGACGCGAGCCTTTGCATGGTAACTCTGCCCTGGTCATTAGGTGGAAATCTTTCCCTTGCCATGGTCGCGGACAGTCAAGAAAGATCTTAAAGAGACGTCACGTGGTGCGGCGCTGTCCTATCAGCTGCACGGAAGGCTGTTGCCTGGGTTAACTCTCACTCGACCAATCAGAGGACAAGAAGTTGTTTTAGTCTCAAGCCCCTTTTACACAGATTCCGGAAAATACATTGATAAAGGGATAATGTATCTATCTATCTATCTATATCTATATCTATATCTATCTATCTATCTATCTATCTATCTATCTATCTATCTATCTATCTATCTATCTATCTATCTATATATATATCTGTCTGTCTATATCAAATTCAAAATTGCTTTATTGGCATGACTCTACATAATACAATATTGCCAAAACTTGGAATACATAGAATAATAATTAAAGAATAAAAATAATAAAATATGATAACATAACTTAAATTTAAATGAACAGTGTAACAAATTAGAACGTGTGAACATTTGATACCACAGTGTTTTAACATACACACACACACATTACTGACGGGCACTGTGGTGGACAGTAGGGAAACACACTGAGGTCAGACCTTTTTACAGTCTATGGGTCAGACACAACACACATTACACACACATTCACCTGCTGTCTCTCAGGCTGTGGCACACAAACAAACACATATCTGGCAGCCAGTGCTGCTGTCGCTGTCTGCCCCTCTCCTAATATGATCTTTATGTGTTCAGTCATGGCTAGGTCTTTATTAAGTTAGTGAATTTGTTTAAATAGAAGTCTCTGATTGAACTGTATTTGTGACAGTGAAGGAGGAAGTGAGTCTCTGTCTCGATCTCTCCTGTCCTACAGTGAACACACCCTTTGCTCTCTGGGTAACCAGCTCGTTCTGTGTCTGCCAGTCTCGATGGCTAGACTGTGTTCACTGAGCCTGTACTTGCTCATGATCCGTCTCTGCTTTGTGTCTCTGACACTCTGGAGATATTCTTCTAATTCATAATTTGATTTCAGAGTTCGGTAGAATTGTAATTTACTTTGTGTTTTAGTTTATATAGCCTACTGTCTATATCTATCTAGTTGATTATTATTGTTTTTCTTTCATTATTGCAGATTGCATCTGTGAACACACAAGTAGCCGGCAATCTGTAACACTGAGCTCAAATATCATTCGCCCACAGCAGACTGTTTATTCGGGTCATCCACAACAACAGCTGGAGAGATCATGTAGAAACTGGCCACACCGTGGTCACTGCCGCGGGTCCTAAATAGTTCAGTTTGAGCAGATGGACGTCATGAAGGAGATTAATATAGGTCCATTCATGACAGCTCAGACTGATCTTTCGGTGTTGTTTTATGTGCTTAGGCAGCAAACAAAGCAAACCAGGATGTTTTGGTGCATTGTGCGTAGGATTTGAATAATCTGCAAATGAGTAAACAAGAGTGAACTTATTGCCCCTTGGCTCAGGAAGTAGCTTGTGCTTCTTTTTGTTGTTATTCTATTAGCATTTTAGTAGAGCCTGAAAGGTGAATGATGTTGGTTGCAACCAAAAAAAAAAAAAAAAAAAATTGTATCATCATTTACTCACCCTTTCATGTGTCATTCCAAACCGCCTTTCTTTCTTTTGTGGAACACAAAAGAAGATATTTTGTCCGTACAATGAAAGCCAATAGGGTCCAAACAACGTAATTTTGGTCCCCATGCACTGATTCTCATTGTATGGATAAGAAGAGTTTTAAAAATGTAATAATTATTTAATTTCAATAATTATTTTATTAATAATAATAATAAGTTCAATAAAATGTAATAGTTAAATTAAATTAAAAATCATTTATGATATTAATATACACTGTAAAAAAGCTATTGCTTTAAATTTTTAAGTTCAATCACCTTTGATGTTTAAGTCATTTCAACTTAAATTAGAGTTTACAACCAAAAAAGTGTTTAATCTTGTATAATTTATAAACAAATTTGTAAAATTGCATTTTGATGAGTTAAAGCAATGTTAAAACATATGTCATAACTTATTGATCATATTTTTTAACAGTGTAAAATATAATATATAAATAAACACATTTATATAAATATATAAAATCCCAACTTTAAAATTATTCTCAACAATCCCATTTTAAATATTTAAATATTAATAAAGAAAGAAGTCAATTATAAATAATAAACTATTATTTAAATACAATTAATTAATTAATTGAACTTCCAATTTATTATCTATTAATTTCTATATTAATTAATATAGAAATTAATAGATAATAAATATTAATTTTAAAAATAAAAATGACAAATAAATGTATATACATTTCTAATTTGTAACTATTTATATTAATTAATATAAAATCCAAACTTTATAATAAATAAATAAAGTCTATCTAAAAATAAGTTTATATAGCCTATATATATATATATATATATATATATATACTATACAGTGTTTTATATTTTTATTTATAAAAAGATTTTTTTAAAAGAATACTAAAAAATTAACAAAAAAAACCTTCTTGTCATACAGGTTTGGAAAGACATGACATAATTTTCATTTTTAGATGAACTATCCCTTCTATCTTGAAGAAATCAATGCATTCTCACATGTCACATGCAACTTCCAATTTTTCACACAATGATTTTTGGAGCTCCAAGAAACAACATTTTGCTCCGTTCATATATTTTGCAGTACATAAACAATGTAGCTTCAAAAGTCCATGTTACCTCCAACCAAAGAGATCCAGACCTTGTTCACGGCTGTGGCTGACTGGCTCCATTCGCTATTTTCCTGGGGTCTCCAGGATGCAACGTCTGACATGCCTTCATGGAGGTTTAGCAGAACCGGGTTTGACGGGACCCTCGGGAACGGACCTGGCCCGTTCAGAGCACAAAGTGTGCGGTGGTCTACTCTACTGGGACAGAGTGTACCAGTGGAACAGAGAGGATCCGGTTCACGCGGCCCGCTCAGGTTTCCTCACATGCCGCTCGTGTTACAGTCCTGCCAAGGTGTGACTTTCAAGGTTTCTCACGTTACTTTTCCGAACGGAGTGCACTAATGTGACGTTTACTCCTCCGGATATCGTTCCAGGTTGTCACATAATGTATAATATATCTATGCTTTCTAGAGCATGCTGGCTATTGTTGTGGTTTTGTACAGGTTCACATGCTGCTGTGACATCATGGAAAAACTAGTGGACAAGAAGCTAATTGTCTTGGGTTTCATGAAGGCGGTGAATGTGCTAGTGAAAATGAAGAGTGGTTCACTGTGTTTTGAGGTCAGCTATTGACACGGTTTTCAAGAGGTGATCAAGGTCACATAGGCAACTTACTGTACACCCTTAAAATGATCCAAACAGTGGTTTTCACCATGATGCCAGAGAAGAACCTTTTTTTTTTGTTCCCCAAAGAACCTTTCAGTAAACAGTTCATAAAATATTCTTCTTCTTTTTTTCTTTCTTTTTTTTGAAGAAGAATATTTTTCCACTATAAAGAACCGTTTGTGGAATTTAAAGGTTCAATGGATGTTAAAGGTTCTTCATGGAACCACAGATGCCAATAAAGAACCATTATTTTTTAAGAGTATAAGCTTCTTTTTTTTTTAACTAGATTAAAAAAGAGAATTAATGTGATCCTTAAACCATATAGCGCTAGTATTAGAGTGTCTAAAGCGTAAAGGCTTTCGGAAAAGAATTGTTTACTGGTACAACATCTATTATAATATAATAAAATATATAAATATTAATATAAATAAAAATGATAAATAAATATGTAATATAGAAAGAAAGCCATTAAGGGAGAACACAAAGTTACAGTATCTACAGGAGCTAACAGGACATTAATAATTTAACTTTACATTTAGTTTAACTTATGTGCCAAAATAACTAAAGCTAAAACTGAAATAAAACTTAATATAAACTAAAAATACATATAAATAAAAAACACAATCAATAATAATGACAAAAACACAAAATTATTTAAACTTAACGTAAATTAAAAATTAAATATCAATGATAATAAAATAATACCCCCACACACACACACACACACATATATATATATATATATACACTCACCTAAAGGATTATTAGGAACACCTGTTCAATTTCTCATTAATGCAATTATCTAATCAACCAATCACATGGCAGTTGCTTCAATGCATTTAGGGGTGTGGTCCTGGTCAAGACAATCTCCTGAACTCCAAACTGAATGTCAGAATGGGAAAGAAAGGTGATTTAAGCAATTTTGAGCGTGGCATGGTTGTTGGTGCCAGGCGGGCCAGTCTGAGTATTTCACAATCTGCTCAGTTACTGGGATTTTCACGCACAACCATTTCTAGGGTTTACAAAGAATGGTGTGAAAAGGGAAAAACATCCAGTATGCGGCAGTCCTGTGGGCGAAAATGCCTTGTTGATGCTAGAGGTCAGAGGAGAATGGGCCGACTGATTCAAGCTGATAGAAGAGCAACTTTGACTGAAATAACCACTCGTTACAACCGAGGTATGCAGCAAAGCATTTGTGAAGCCACAACACGCACAACCTTGAGGCGGATGGGCTACAACAGCAGAAGACCCCACCGGGTACCACTCATCTCCACTACAAATAGGAAAAAGAGGCTACAATTTGCAAGAGCTCACCAAAATTGGACAGTTGAAGACTGGAAAAATGTTGCCTGGTCTGATGAGTCTCGATTTCTGTTGAGACATTCAGATGGTAGAGTCAGAATTTGGCGTAAACAGAATGAGAACATGGATCCATCATGCCTTGTTACCACTGTGCAGGCTGGTGGTGGTGGTGTAATGGTGTGGGGGATGTTTTCTTGGCACACTTTAGGCCCCTTAGTGCCAATCGTTTAAATGCCACGGCCTACCTGAGCATTGTTTCTGACCATGTCCATCCCTTTATGGCCACCATGTACCCATCCTCTGATGGCTACTTCCAGCAGGATAATGCACCATGTCACAAAGCTCGAATCATTTCAAATTGGTTTCTTGAACATGACAATGAGTTCACTGTACTAAAATGGCCCCCACAGTCACCAGATCTCAACCCAATAGAGTATCTTTGGGATGTGGTGGAACGGGAGCTTCGTGCCCTGGATGTGCATCCCACAAATCTCCATCAACTGCAAGATGCTATCCTATCAATATGGGCCAACATTTCTAAAGAATGCTTTCAGCACCTTGTTGAATCAATGCTACGTAGAATTAAGGCAGTTCTGAAGGCGAAAGGGGGTCAAACACAGTATTAGTATAGTGTTCCTAATAATCCTTTAGGTGAGTGGATATATAGGCCTATATATATATATATATATATATATATATATATAACATTTGCCCTGAATAGACCCTAATCCTACAAGAAAACATGCCTTTTGAACTTTGGACAGAAGGTATTCCGTCTATTTTATGAAAAAATATTAAGTTATAACAAATTTCTTGTATGCCTAGATTGATACTCCATATTTTTTCGTCTTATTAAAAAAAATATTTGTAATAGATTTATCTCCATGGAGTTTCATGTTTTGGCAAATACAGCGCACTCGTGTTATCCGTCCTGTCACCATATCTAATCTAATACAGTGCAAAGTCCATATACTGTTATTAAAAACCAACATATTCATTTCATTAAAAAGTTCATCAAGTTTTACTCCATTGAACGTTATTTAATTATTTAATGCTATAATGCCAATATAGCATTAATCATTATGCTGCATTTCAAAGGGCATGTTTAAATGTGTCATTGTCTGATGTCATCTTTGTGCACCAAACCACAAAGTCATCAAACTCATTACTTTGTTCACTCAGCTCTGACAGCGTTATCATAACAGCAAGATTTATAAGCCAGGGCTGTAGATTATGTCTGATTTTTACATAACCTTTCCCAGGCAGACTTATGTCAGTAACTTTTTTAATAATCTGAATTTTAATTATAAAACTTAATCTAAATATATTTACATAAATATATATATATATTTTATTTTTTTTATAAATCACAGTTTTAAAATGGATAATAAAAATTAAGCTAAATCCCAATTATAAACTTAATATAAAACATAATATATAAATAAATGTAGGCTATATGCATAAAATGAATACATTTTTTAATCATCAGTTTTTACATTAATTTTGCTTGATTACTCAGAATATATGATTTTTTTCTTATATAGCATTTTTTGTTAGTAGCTTCCAATAATTAATTAAAAAGTTAATAATTATTTATAATTTTTTGTACAATTTAAAAAATCTAAACTTTAAAATGAATTGCAAAATCGCTATATATAGCCTACTGAACTCTCTCTCTCTCTCTCTATATATATATATATATATATATATATATTACTGTATATATACATATCACTATATATGTACAGAGTGCTGTGTAGTACTGATTACACATATCTGGATTATGATCTGGATCAGATTCCAAAAATTAAGTAACATAACTTATTCATAATTCATTTATTATTGATAATGAATTGGTAAGTCAATAATAATAATAATAATAATAAATGTAATTATGTTCACAGTTCTCTGATGATGCTGGTAAACAATTAAAATATTTTTAAATCATTTTTAGTAAATGTTTTATTTTAAAATTATATTTTTCCTCTAAAAGTATACATTTTTCATTTTACATTTTTATGACTTTATTACTTAATAGATTTTAATTTACTCACAACCACCAGTCTGCCAACCCTGACGTAATGTAATATTTAATGCACTTCACGTTGTTGACAATAAACAATAGCAAATATTTTTTTGTCTTTGTATTTTATATTAACGTGGTACAAGATTAGAGATAAACGAATTAGGTCAAAATTAATCTAAAAGCAATCAAAAATAAGCCTGATTATATTACCTTAAATGTGTAATGTTTATTAGAAAATTTGTAAGTACCCAGCACTGTATATTTATTATTGAATTCAATTATATACAACTGCAGGAAATTGTATAAATTTCATATTATTTTATTTATGTAAATTATTTATATGTACCTTTATATATATATAGATAGATAAAAGAAATAAAAGATACAATATGTAAGAATTTTGTATAAAAATATCCAAAAATCACTTGCACAATGTGAAATATTTCCTGCAATTGTGTACTTATAATATCCCAAAAGTTCCAAAAGATTTTTAAATTTCAGAGAAATTCCTATTTTAAATAATTGGCCGTCCCGGAATTTTTTCGCCTGTCACTGACGTAATATCCGCGTTATCCCTGGTTTCCGCTCGTGCAATACGAGCATAGTGATATCAGAGAAGTAGACGGGCTTTGGTGATATCTATGAGCATAGTAACCATGGCGACAGACGTGGACAACAGCGTGACTTCTAGCTGCAGTTGTTTCGTTCAAACATTATGGGCCATGACAAGCAGACTTTGGGAAAAAAGGAGAACTAAAACGAGGATCAATATCAGCGTGGCGTTTTCGAGATAGCGAGAGCTCTGCGTCTGTGAAAAACTTCGACTTGACAGAGCTCTTACATGTACTATATTAGACAGGTGAGCAAATGTACATAAAACTAATCAATGTTATATAGCTCAACATGATTAAATATTAGAATATGATCTGTATGTTATTCTAATGTTGATTAGCTTACTGCTAGTCTCATACAGCCAACGAACTAACACATAGACCAAGTGAAACAGCGCTGCGTTACCTCACAAGCTTCATTCGTCAAATAAACTGACCTTTGTGAGTAATTCAGCACTTGCGGGTAACTTAGTTCGGTAGAATTAAATGTCCTTATTCCTTTATATACGCGGGACTTGCGTGTGGCGCTGATATCTGTCTCTCATTAGCAATCGCGACCTGCTTCATACCAGTCATGATAAAAACATCAATGTAAGTTATTCACTCATCCATAAGCATTATTCGATCCATAAGCTTGACAAGTTCCATAATTCAACGAATTTTGCGTCACCAACCTACGCCTTTGTTATTGTAAAAGGTTAGCGACCTCTAGCGGCAAAAAAAGAGTTACATATTGTATCTTTAATGCTTTTTTAACAAGTTTGTTTGATCATCCAGAAAATATGCAAAGATTTTCCTTATAGTGATTTTTGTCAGTAGCGTCATGTATTTGTATTAGTAATTTTACATACATTTTAGTATTCATTTTACCTAATTTTATCAATTAAAACATCCAAACTTTAAAATTAATCTCAAAATCTCAATCACAAAATTAGCATTTAAATATCTAAAAATGAACTCAAGAAAAAAAAAACTCATTAAAAAAAAACAAGTTTTAAAATTCATTAATTTGTTTGTTTGATCCTCCAGTGACCATATGCAAAGATTTTCTTTTCTGCTTTGCCAGTGTTTAATTACTCCCCACAGCAACAGATGCACCAGACAGCCAATGATCAGACTGACGGCCCATTGAATGCGGTTCAGAAGCCACACCCACCGCCCCCCACAGGGAGGCTTCTCGTTTTAACAATGTAGATGTGCCCTTTCCAGACCCAAGGGCTCGATGCATATTCACGCATCATCACATGGCTTCCCCTATTCTCTTTTGCTCTCTGTATTGTCCTGGCATCTGCCGGCAGTAATTGTTCCAGCCTGGAGCACAAAGGGTTCGAGGGAAGAGACTCCAGTTGGACCGGTAACACCGAACACTTGTAGGCTGTCTCTAGGGTGAGCTAAATGTGAAGATTTCCACTATAAGCCGTCAAGTACTTTCACTTTAGACAAGTGGTTTATATGAGAGTGAGCCATATAAAACAGCTTTAAATGCCCAAGTGTTCTTTAAGACAGACAAATGAATGCGAAAGGTAGCCAATGCCTGAATTACATTAGAACAGTGCACTTTTAAAAGAGCAAACACACTTGATAGATTAAATACTGGTAAATGATCGATTTTTTTTAAAGAACCACACAATCAAAATACAATATTGTATGTCTATCACTCATTTTATTGTATTTTTCTCCTCAAAAAAACAAAAAAAAAGTTATTTAATGCAAATAACAAAAGTAAAACACCTAAAAGTAGCCCAAAAAAAGCAAATATCAATGCATAAAAAAAAATCTGAAATTCCATCTTATAAATAACAAACCAAGAATGAAACATTTTCAGAATTCAAATGAAAGAACTTCAATGGAAATAGAATAAGATGGCAATGGAATTTCGGAAATGTGTTTCTTACCAACACAATGACTTAAATAACAAATACAAAAAAACAAAAGCAGCTACATGGAACCAAAAACTTGGATGGAAAACTTTTCCTCCACGTACACACAGTGCACTAAATTTACCAGTGACATACATGTATTTTACTACGTCCATGCAAATTGGTTAGGCTATAGTTATCGTTAACAACAGACCGCAGTATCGAAAGGGTTTAATGAAACTTTAAGGCTTGTGTTAGCGTGCGGAAAGCAAATTTGTCAGGATTGGGCGAATATTGCGAGTTCAAAACTATCCGAAGTTGACATTTCATTACAGTGTAAGGCAATACCCTGAGTAACAACAAAAGTTTCAGAGGGGGACACAACAGTCGTAAGGGACAAATATGTACTGACCTGGTGGTCAGCGCAAAAAAAGCTAATCTGTAACCGAAAAGAACGTAAAGATAATGAAGTAATCTTTACGTCATCCAGTCGGTTACAGTAGTAGTGTGTCTCTGCTACAAGTCCTCCTTATCTCGGCTGGGGACAAGCCAAGGACGACGGATCTGTGCGTTTACAAGCCAGGATTGGTTGTGCCCACTCCCTGGCACTCGATAATGTAGGTGTCGGTGTTGCCTGGCTCATCCTCTGCTTTGCGTATAACAAATTTCGCCTGTAAAAGAAAGAAAATTGTAGTAGATTGTAGTCCCCTAGTTTTCCAGGCCCTGTTTACACCTGGTATTAAGATGTGTTTTAGTCGATCGGATCACAAGTAGACGAGGGAGACGCATTCCCGTTTACACCTGGTGTTTTAATCCGTCTCTTTTGTCCACTGTCAACCACTTCTGTCCTGATTTCTTCGAGGGGAGGGTCTATGGGCTTTTTCAGATCTTTCAATCTAATGGACGAAATAAGCTCGTGCAATTTACATATGAACGTGCCCTGAGACAACAGAAAAACACACATAGAGCAGCAGCTTTGGTTTCTGCTCTGACAGCCACAAGACCTGCCAAACGCTGTGAGTGACTGTTAGAAATCAGGAATGCTGAGAACATTGTGCTTGGTCCGTTTTTAGTCTTCAAACCAAACTTGGGTCTTCAGTCGACAAAGTTTAAACCCTGTCTGGCTAGCGCGCTTCCATAATGTTTACGCATTAGGTCAGTAACCGGAGAGTAGGAGGTCTTTTGTGGCTGTTCGAACGCATTCGACCACATGAGCGTTTACACTACGAAAGCAATCTGGTCGAATGCGTTTTCAACTACCTCAAAAGTGGTCGGAAGTGGACAATCTCAAAACGTTTAGACCCGATCGACCAAAACACACCAGGGCCTAAAACAAAAATGCCTATAGGGGTTTTCACACCAAAAGTTCCTATAACTATTGGCAAAAGTACCTACTTTTTGGCGTGTTCGCACCACAGGAACTAGGAACGATTTTAGTTCTAGGAATGCCTTTTGGAGGGGAATAAATTAGCTCCTACTTCACAGTAGGCACTACCAGTGACGTAAGTGTATGTTGATTGGCCAAACGCATGCCATATGAAACACTGGCACCCGCCATTTTTAAAAAGCTGTGTAAACATCCATGAACATGGAAAGCAGCGATAGATGGCGACAACGGCGTCCTCCATCCTCCAGTTGCTGAGTCTCGCACTTAAACGACGTGGCTGTCGGACTGCTTACGTCACGTCAGAGTTTCTACTGAATCCAATGGTCCTAGGAGAAAATTTTGTTCTTGGGGGACCGTTCTGGTGGCTAGTTCCTATAACTGAGCTCCTTAAGATTAAACCACTTATGAGGTGTGTTCATGTCTGAACTTACGTTCGTGAGCAGCTCAGCGACGTGGATTGCCGTTTGCGTGTGGAGGGTGACCGGGCCCGTTCGCATTCTGGATGTGCCGTTCGCCAAGGCCATGAAAATAATAAGCTGTAAAAAGATACATATAATTAGTCTCCAGACGAGCGCGTATTTGTTCCGTCGCTCTGAAACAGTCGAGTGTTTGTGTGTCTGACCTGGTCTTGCAAGAACTCATCCACGCAACCATTGTGTCTGATGTTCCTTAGCAACATTTCAGCAGCCTCGATGCCAACTTTGTCAGCATATACGCCTGGGGACAAATAGAGGGAATACGACCAAAAAAATAAAATGTTCAACTAATATGATCAAGTTAAAGAATGAATCATCCAATTAATGGTAGGGAACATATTGTCTTCTTGTTCAAGCTAAAACTGAAAGCAGAAATGAACAAGCTTTTCTTTGTGACGTATCGCCCTCTAGTGCCAAAACTACAATACTGAACTAATTCTTCAGGCCTGGGCAGCCAGACAACCCTTACCTTTTTTGCCAAGAGCTGACCCTGCAAATATGCAGCCGGTGGATGATTCTGCAATTATTCTGCCAGGAGACAGAAAATATACAGACGTTAGTCAAAACGAAACGAAACCCCCAAACAATTTCAGCAGACAGTTTGAGATCGGATGTACTCACATGATCCCGTTGCCATTTCCACAGGCCTTGTCCTTCTCTTGCAGAGACTGAATGTTGATGTAAAGGTCCTTAATTTCTTTCCTGATAGTGCGAACCGCTGCCGTGGACATGTCCTTCGCCAACTGAACATCAAGAACAATCAGCCGAAGCTTATAGTTAAGTTACTTAAGAGTTGTTGGAAAATAAATGGATTGTTTGACAAACACCAAATGTCACTTTCTGCAAACAATGCTGATTAAAAGGCATAAAACAAAGCATGTTGTGGTTTATATACTTTTTTCAAGGACTTAATCCTAGATTAGTGAGATCATTTCTTTCGACAATAAGTAAATAAAACGAAAAAAGCATGTCGAGCATTAAAGGCCAGTTATGAAAGTAAAAAACAACGAGCAAACCGTTGTGGCTTGCAAATCAGGTTGTGGTTAAGGAGCTTTTTACACAGACTACTTAGGAAAAAAAAAATGTAAATTTGAACTGAGGTAAAAAATAAATATATAAAATAAGCATGTTGTGGTTTAGGAGCTTTTGTCTCAGCGATAGTCTCAGCGTTAGCAAATAATGTGGCGAAAAAATCTAAATCGAAGTAAAAAATGTACACTGTGGTTTCAATGTTATGTAGTTAAACCATCTTTTAAAAAATGTTTTCAATTAGCGTAAGAAAATAAAGTAATAAACTGAGCAGTTAAGCTAACTAAAAAAAAAAAAAAAAAAAAAAAAGAGTTAACAGTCTCATACCTTGAAGGGCAGTACTCCAGCAACAAAGGCCCTTCCATAGATCTTGGTGATGTTTCCTCTTTCGGTCAAGTTGATGGGACTCAGTTCCTTCACAGGGTTCACCTTGATCACCACCTCACCACCTCCCTTAGGATAGTAACCTCTGTTTTCAATGAAAAATAGTTTGAATGCATTTCAGCTTAACACGATTACAATCCGATCAAACTGAACCAAAGTCACGCTTAAATACCTCATTCTTAAATCGCAGTCAAAGTGAACTCCGAATCTCTCCATGATTGGTTTGAAGACCTAGGAGAGATTAGAACATCATTGCCATGACGTGAACAAAATTAGAAGGACGTCCAGTCTGGTCCTGCCCATTGCGCAAATATACATCTACACGTACCTTCATTGTGTAGTCGATCTGAGGTGCCATCTCAGCATTGGTTCCTCCCTTCAGGCACAGCTCGGACGGACCATGAGCAAACAGGGCGCACGGCAGCGATACCTGCATCAGCAGTCCCACGCTTCTACACAAGTCACGACAGACAACAAAAGTAGACTTAAGACCCATTCACACCAAGAATGATAACTATAATAGCATCCACAGGTGTGGATGCTATTATAGTTATCATTCTTGGTGACTGCATGATATTGTTCTGTCTATTATAAGCACGTGCTAAGTTTGTCGTCTGTTGCTTTAAAAGCTTGAGCTCTGTAAAGCTGGATTCTGATTGGCTGTCAATGTTTTTGTCGTATTAGCTGAAAAAAATTGTTGTTGTGAAAGTGATTCCAATGATATAGTTCCTCTGTGCCATTATAGTTTTAGTTGTGGAATAGACTCTTGCTAGTCTTTTACATTTAGATGTATAAAACTATATATTTTTCGTTATCATCCTTAATTTGAACAGCCTTTAGGGCCAAAAATTCTTCATCATAGTGTCGCAAATTTGTGTAATTTCAAGGCTGAGGGGACAATAAGGCATTTTAAAATGTCATGAATGTACCGTTAAAGACTAAAAACGTTCCTTACCCGGCCGTCTGAGTGTCAGCGATGTGATTCCCACCCTTAATTTTCCCAGGAGTGAGGGTAATTTCAGAGGATCCCACTGTGGCTCCCTCCAGATTGCCGTTGCACATGTCTCTCACCAGTTCGAGACCTGACAGATGCTGAGGCCTGGTGACGTTGAATAGGGGGGAGGAGGAGGGGGGGGATGTAGGGAAAACAATTGAAGAGAAAACTAAGTGCGTGCATTTCAAAATCCATTCATTTCGACCAAAAGAATCAGAAATGCTCCATTTATTGACAGAAAATTAGACCTCACATTTTGAGGTTTAATAAGTTTTTATAGGAGCTGCATCTTTATATTTATATTTACAAACAGCCAAATAATTTACACAACAAAGAAAAACATGGGCTATTACAGAGCTCTAATAAGAATCCAGACCTTTTAAAGTAAAAACATGAAGAATTACATGGAAAGTAGCCATGTGCTTCCGTGCCAACTAACAAAGGGCCCCATTAAAAATTCATGTTAAAAGTATTTAATAGCATTTTTGTGGGATAAACAACGGTACAACACAACTTTACTTCATAAACAGTCACATTTCTATATGGTTGACTTCAATAGTTAAGTGTAAATTAAGTAACTGGACTTCAACAACCAACTTTGCTTTGTTTCATGATTCACTATGGAAAGGAAAGGGGGGGAGCATACTGAGCATGTTAGACATATAAAAAACAACTATTTTAATGTACATAAAGCAACATAGAAATAAATATATAATGTGTCTAAAACAAAAATTCCCGTACCTCAAACCCGGGGTGCTTCTACCCGCTCGGATTTTATTTATTTTGATTGACGCCCCTTGGATGCAGCTCATCGCCGCAGACACCCTCAAAATCTGTCCCCCCTTTAAAAAGAAACATCGAGAAAAATGTTTTTAATAATTAACGACAACTACTACATTTAGTTCTTGCGATGCCATTTTAACATATTACATATTGAAACTTTAATCGGAGATATTAAACAAAAAGCCTCGAAAATGAATACTCACCCCTTCCATTACACTTCCGTCCATTTCGAACGTAGTTGCGGCCATTTTCGCGAAAAGCGAGAAATTGTTACGATGTATCAAAGTGCGCGTGATGAGCGACGCGCGTGTGGGAATAAAAACAGAGACAGAGCGCGCGACTTTCACACTGTATGAAAGTTAATATAAACCGGCAAATGACCAGAAACAATGCCGCGATAAACACGAACTTCTTAACAAAAGCTGTGGAACAAGGGAACTGTCCTTTAGAACTGAAATAAGAACTAAACTTGATGCGCAGTTGGGTTGATTCAAATAAATAAAGAATGAGTTGACTTCCTCACAAATTTGATTTCAGCGAATTTCCTGGCAACACGATCACACTCTCTGGCAACTAGTCTTGCCAGTCACTCTGCTATGGTGGACGAGCTTTGGACATGCGCAGACGAGCGATGTCCGATTCGTGGATGAATTGTTCTATTAAATCGGATCTTTTCATTGAATTATATGAATCGGTTCACTATACCGTTTGGTTCATTCTAATATAACTGAGCTGTTTCGAGTGAACTATATGACTCATTAAACTGAGAACCTTCTGAGTATCGGCACATCCATCAGATCTTGGTTCATTTACGAATCAGACATGTTCCAAAAGAGATGGTTATCAGTTTAATGAGTTTGAGCACTAGCAATTTGTCATTAAAATGGTTTTGAAAACCCCTGATTTAACCAATACATGTAATAATTTACATTTGATTTGATTTATTAGACAAATTAATAGTGAAAAATACACTAATTTGTCAAGGATAACACAATAAAGTAAAAAATGGTCTGTGATGTAAAGCACAATAATTTTTTCTGACACGATATTTTTCATATCCAGAGTTAAAGCAGCTTAATATATTTTGTGGATAATATGAAATAAAATAAACAGTACAATTAGTACATCGCACCAAAAGAACATCTTTCTTTCTTTCTTTCTTTCTTTCTTTCTTTCTTTCTTTCTTTCTTTCTTTCTTTCTTTCTTTCTTTCTTTCTTTCTTATAATATTAATTTATTTTTTATTTTGAACTATTCATTATTTCTATTATTTTATTTAACTGTTCTATTCAAAGTTTGTCTTTTTATCAAAAATATTCCCTGAAATATTTGCCCTTGGCCTCAAAGCTCTCTGATTGGGCAGTGGAGCGGGGCGTGAGTGTGACGTAATTTCCGATTAGACCAAAATCGGTTGGGAAACATGGCGGCCGTCATCACTGTGCGGGCTCCATTCGCTTTTATGAGACGCCTGGTATGTTTTTATCTTTCATCTTACACGTATCTTACAGTTGCAATGACCTTTAAAGTCAACAGTTGATTTTTAGATGCCGTTTAGGCGTAAATCAGCGTCTGTAAGCGAGTACAAAACTGGAGAGTCAGAGGAACTAGCAGCCTGCAGCTATCAACAGCTGAAGCAGAAGAACTGTGAATACTTACCATTACCAATATGTAAATGTTTACATTTAATTAAATGTAAACATGAAATATTAACTCTATATTAATATTAATATGTATTAAAGTATATGTGTATAGTGTGTATATACGCACTAACGTTACCTGTCAAAAGTGTGGAATAGCCTAACTCTTTTTGAAGGATTTTTGAAAGAGGTCTCTTAGTAATATATTTATCGCCTCTTAACAATATGTCTCTTTATAGATATGTATTAAATAATCAAATCAATTAATAACTATACTCACAGTTCAAAGGTTTGGAACAAAATCGATTTTTTTTATGTTTTTGAAGGAAGTTTTGCTCACCAAGGCTGCATTTATTTGATCACAAATACAGTAAAAGCACCAATGTTATCACAATTAAAAAAAAAAAAGAGCTTTGCCATCACATGAATAATTGACACTTTAAAATATATTCCAATACAAAACAGTTATTTGAAATTGTAATCATATTTCGCAATTTTGCTGTTTTTACTGTATTTTTGATCAAATAAATGCAGCCTTGGTGAGCAGAAGAGACAATTTTGATTTAAATGATTGCAATCAGCTTTTTTCGTTGGATAATCGCATGTACGTTTCAAATGCACACAAATTTTTTATTAATAATTATAATTTGAAGCAGTGGGTTTGAACATTTGGGCTTTCTGGTTTTGATTTTTGTTTTCCTGTTTAGCATTGCATAATTTATATCATGCAGCGCCATTGAGATTTAATGTCACAAACATAAAAAACTGACTGTTTTTGTTCTGTTGTGTACCGGTATTTCAGGTCTCTTTACGCCTGCACAAGCACTGCTGCTCGAAGGTCCAGGCGGCTTGCCTTGTATACCAACCCCACTCATATTTCCTCATTGCTGGACAACAGCAACGGTTCTTTCGCACTAGCTATGGTGAGTTGGTGAACGTATGTGGGTTCCCAATTAGCAAAATGTATTCATAATCCCTTTATCCTGCTTATTGCAGTTGCAGCGAGGCCAGTTATGCCGTTCAAGCTCTCAGATATTGGGGAGGGAATTATGGAGGTCACTGTTAAAGAATGGTAAGTTGTTGTTGTTGTTTTTTTGACACATACAAGTATCTGCCAGTAGAGGTCGCTATTATCTTTCTATCATCATCAGGTATGTTAAAGAGGGTGACAAAGTCTCTCAGTTCGACAGCATCTGTGAAGTCCAGAGTGACAAAGCATCCGTCACCATCACCAGCCGTTATGATGGAATCATTCGAAAACTCTACTATGATGTCGATTCCATTGCCCTTGTAGGCACACCTCTCGTTGACATCGAAACGGACGCTGGTCAGGGTGAGTATTGATGGTATTTTTTAAGTGCATGACTTTTAGTATTGAGTTATTTAGTTTTTCATTGGCATTTGCAGTGGGAGGTCCTCAGGAGGATGTGGTGGAGACGCCAGCCATGTCCCATGAGGAACACACACACCAGGAGATCAAAGGTCTCAAGACTCATGCCACCCCTGCCGTCAGACGTTTAGCAATGGAGAATACTGTACGGTTTGGATTTTTCTTGCACCAAAACCACACACACACACACACACACACACACACATATATAGATATATATGTGCAGAATATTCAAAAGACATATTGGTGAACAAATGTAAAAAAACAAAAAATTATAGAATTTTTCCTTTTGAATATTCTGTTTAATTCAGAAATACATCACATTATAAAAGTAAAATATAAAAAATGTTATATATAAAAATATGTATTTGTTTATCTTGCAGGCTAGTTTGTTAACTTTAAAACTAATCTTTATATTTTATTTTACATTGGGTATACTTTACCTTGGGTATACCTAAATAAAAATATATATTTGTATATCTTGCCACAAAACCACAGCTTTTTTTTAATAATATGTGTTTCTGAGTGAAACACACATATATGTGTGTGTGTGTTTTACTCAGAAACACATACACCAACACATATGCATATACTGTATGTGTGTGTACATACGTATATACACACACACACACACACACACATAATTTAATATATTTATGTGTGTGTTTGTTTGTATGTATGTGTGTGTGTGTATGTATATATATATATACATACACACAAAAAATGTTGACCCCTAATTAGGAAATATTCTGATTAGGAAAGTAAAAATATATTAATGTATTTAAGTAAATAAATCAAACCCTGAAGTATATAATTAAGTCCTGCGCTAGATTATTTGTTACAGAATAATCAATTTTACCTGGAGCGTTATGGGGTAATTTAAACTATATTTGCAATTAGGATGTTATCAGTAAGTCACAGAGGTACATGCAGAAATCAAACTGAGCATGGCGTCAGCATCGGTGGGGGGTTGACTTTAGCCATTGTCATCAGGGGTCATAAACTCTTCCAGGGGATGGGAAGTTGCTAGGCAGTGCAGTAACCCAATAAATCAAAGTCATGAGATGTAACTAGAAAAGTGGCTAGCCTGTCAGCGTCACATAGTTGGAGAAATTAGTGTTGTTACTATGGCCACAAATGGGGGGCAGGGTGAAGTATTACTAAGGATTTTTGAGCCGTTTCTCTATAACAAAATAAAGGATTTCTGTCTCAAAATCCTCACAGATCAAACTAAGCGAAGTCGTCGGCACTGGAAAAGACGGGCGCATTCTCAAAGAAGACATCCTGAACTTCATAGCCAGACAGACAGGGGCCATCTTACCCCCATCTCCCTTCCAGGAGATTTGTCCTCCCCCTCCTGCGTCTGTAGCACCTTCAACTCCAGCTGCGAAACCCAGAGAGAAGACGACTCCACCTAGTGTACCTACTCCTGTGATCCCTAAACCTGTATTTACAGGCAAAGACCGCACTGAACCAATAAAAGGTTTGTTTGCTTGCCTGTTTTGATTGTTTTATTCGCTTAAATATTTAACGATTTTTTTAAAAAAAATTCAAAGGCTTTCAGAAGGCGATGGTTAGGACAATGTCAGCAGCCCTGAAGATCCCTCACTTCGGTTATAAAGACGAAGTGGATCTAAGCCAGTTGGTCCGGTTGCGCTCCGAGCTGAAGGGCCTGGCTGAGTCACGAGGAGTGAAGCTCAGCTACATGCCGTTCTTCATCAAGGTATGAAAGGGATTTGTGGGGGGCGTAAACCTTATTCAAACCAGGTTTTGATATCGGTATTTTCTTCGTAAACAGGCAGCGTCTCTCAGTCTCCTCCATTTTCCCATTCTTAACTCCTCTTTGGATGAAAACTGCACAAATATCACCTATAAGGTAATGTTTCCATCTAAATAACGATATTTTGGGTTAAATCGATGTAGATCATTGACCACTGGTCTTGACCACTTCTCCAGGCTGCTCATAATATCGGACTGGCGATGGACACCAATCAAGGTCTTCTGGTTCCCAACGTAAAGAACGTACAGATGCTCAGCGTCTTCGAACTCGCAGTGGAGCTCAACCGCCTGCAGACGTTGGGATCGTCGGGACAGTTGGGGACTGTCGACCTCACGGGGGGAACGTTCACGCTCTCAAACATTGGATCGGTAAGTTGAGGGTTGCAGGAAGAACTTTGCTCACTTCTGTAATATAGTGCTAATTCCATAGCTAGCTACGCATGGAAATGACGTAACATTAACTTTGATGTTGATTGCTTCCTGACAGATTGGAGGAACCTACGCAAAACCGGTCATATTACCGCCAGAGGTTGCTATCGGTGCTCTTGGGAAGATCCAGGTGTGTAAAGTTTCACGCTAAAATTTACATACAATTCGGCCTATGTAGTTTGCGAGATTAGGATTGGTGCATATCAAAGCATAATATGTTGGAAAACTTTGCGAAGTATCCATCATTAGCAATAATGATACAATAATGTAGTATGTTCCAATACTGGCATACTAGTTTGTTACATCCTTAGGTATGCACTTTTCATACTTGCATTATAACGTCTTTTTGTACTTTGTTGACATTTGCAAAATTGTGATGTGCCTTTAGATTCATTCTAAAATGTTTTGTTAAAACCTTTTTTAAAAATGTATTTGTTATTATTATTACACTGTTTGTTTGTCTACTATGGAAGCTTGTTTCCACCACAAAAAAAAAAAAAAAAGTAAGATAATTGTGACGTTTTATCTCAGAATTCGGACTTTTTCCTCTCAGAATTGCGAGGTTTTATTCTTTGCGAGGTAATATCTCAGAATTATAACGACTTTTCTTAAAATTGTGAGATATAAAGCCACAGTTGCCAGTTATAAAGTCCAATTCTGAGGTAAAAAATACTGACTTTAATTATCAGAATTGCAAGTTTATGTCTCGCAATTCTGAGAGGAAAAAGTGAGAATTGTTAGATAAAAACTACCTTTTTTATTTTTTTATTCAGTAGCACAAACAAGCTTCCGTAGTCTACGGCTCTGTTCCAAAACAAGCGAGTTCCCTATGTAGGCAACAGAAGCAGATGTTGCCATCTAAGATATACATCATTTTTGGCCAAGATCTGTGGCAGAATCACATGTATGCTTGGCCAATCCCATAATCCATTCTGACAAGGTCAATGGCCGACAAAGCCAATATGATGAAATTATTCACTCAGTACACAAAAAGATTATTGTGTAGTTTAATCTACTTGATTTTACAAAAATATTTATGTGCGTTATGCATTTTAACGATTACTACAGTATTGCTAACAACATCCTAACGTTAAACTCAGTTGAAATCAATTGTGAACATTGCAATTTTTATGGCCTGCATATATATATATATATATATACAGTTTACAGTTGTGGTCAGAATTAATGGCACCCCTGGTAAATATGATCAAAAATGGCTGTAAAAAATAAATCTTTTCAAAAAACCTTTCATTGAAGTAAAAGAATTGAAAGTGCGGGGGAAATCACATTATGAAATAAAAATGTTTTTCTCCAAAACACGTTGGCCACAAATATTAAATTTGGCACCCTTTTATTAAATACTTTTTGCAATCTCCTTTTGCCAAGATAACAGCTCTGAGTCTTCTCCTATAATGCCTGATGAGTTTGGAGAACACCTGACAAGAGATCAGAGACCATTCCTCCATACAGAATCTCTCCAGATCCTTCAGATTCCCAGATCCATGTTGGTGCTTCTTACGGTGGCCGAGAGAGCTCAACGCGCTGCAACTGAAGAAAACACATGCAAATAGAAAACAACGCGTGCAAATAGAAAAAAACACATGCAAATAAAATAAAACGCATGCAAATTGAAAAAAAAACGTGTGCAAATAAAAAAAAACACATGCAAATAAAATAAAACGCATGCAAATTGAAAAAAAAAACGCGTGCAAATAAAAAAAACACCCGCAAATTAAGAAAACATCTTCATCAGTTTCACAACACACGTGTGCTCCAAATACTCACAACACAACCAAATACAGAAAACGCGCTGCAAATAACACAGAGCACAACGGAAATGTTTCCAGGGGAACCAAATAAGTGACGAACCCGGCTGGGACGTGCTCATAGACAGTAAAAGACGTGCTGGCATAGATATCCATAAATCTATGCGTGCTGGTGCTTACAGCTTAAAATTATACTTTATTTATTTGTTTATTTATTTATTTGTTTGTGCAAAACATACAGAGATTACATATTTTTATGACATACAACTTGTATACAATGTACAAAATGTATTAACAATATGTTCAATGTCATCAGAATACAAATGAGAAAAGAACAATGAGCTGGAAACTAAAATAAATAAAAAAGATAAAGAAGAAAAACATGAAGGAAAGATATGTATCTATAGATCAGTTACACTGTACAAATTGTTTCATGTTATTACATTTTCATAAAGAAAAGTTTCGTAAGAAATGTTAGGTAATGTAGGGTCCAAAATTTTAAAGTTGAGACACAGATATATAACGCATATTTTAAAAGCTTTTTTTGTAAAATAAAAATAAAAATGTATTAGCATCCGTTATGTTAACAGCATTATATTTCTGTCGTAAGACCAGCTGATGGACACCGTGCTGCGTTGTCATGGGAACATCCCAGGTGAAAATAATGAGGAAATTATGTTGTCTTTAGTTGCTCCCTTCATCAAGTGCGCTCCACACGGCTACATAACAGCACACTAGAGCCCTGCTCCCTCCACAGTCCCACTTTAAGGGCTCTGCAATCTGCCATTCGAAGGGAGTATGGCATAGGGAAGCTCACGAGCAATAAGCACGTCTCAGCCGGGTTCGTCACTTATTTGGTTCCCCTGGAAACATTTCCGTTGTGGTCTGTGTTATTTGCAGCGCGTTTTCTGTATTTGGTTGTGTTGTGAACTTTTGCAGCGCGTTTCCTTATTTGGAGCACACGTGTGTTGTGAAACTGATGAAGATGTTTGTTTTAATTTGCAGGTGCTTTTTTCTATTTGCACGCGTTTTTCTCTATTTTTTCTCTTCATTTTGTGCTCCGTAACACATTTTTGTGTTGATTTTGATGTTTGTTTTGGATCGTTGTCCTGATGGAAGATCCAACCACGGCCCATTATAAGATTTCTAGCAGAAGGCGTCAGGTTTTGATTTTTTATCTGTTGGTATTTGCTTGAATCCATGATGCCATGTATCTGAACAAGAAGTCCAGGACCTCCAGCAGAAAATAGGCCCACTACATTAAAGATCCAACAGTATATTTAACCGTAGGCATGGGGTACTTTTTATCACTGTTTGCACAAAACACATCTGGCAAAAAGCCCTTTTTTTGTTTCATCTTACCATAGAATCCGGTCCCTTTTGAAGATCCAGTCGTGTCTGACAACTGAATATGCTGGACTTTGTTTTTGGAGGAGCGAGGAGGATTTTTTTTTTAACCCTCCCAATGTGGTGATGTAGAGGTTGTTAGATATTTTTTTTTAGGCTTTCTGGCACCAAGACTCAAGTAATCTCTGTATTTCTCCATCTTTGATCCTTGGAGAGTCTTTGGCCTCTCAAACTTTCATCCTCACCGTCCATTAAGGCAATATAGACACACGTCCTCTTCCTGGCAGATTCGTAACATCTTTAGTTGATTGGAACTTCTTAATTATTGCCCTGATGGTGGAAATGGGGATTTTCAATTCTTTAGCTATTTTCTTACAGCCACTTTCTATTTTGTGATGCTGCACATCAGAACTATATTCTTTGGTTTTACTCATTGTGATGGATGATTAAGGGAATTTGGCCTTTGTGTTTCCTCATATTTAAACTCCTGTGAAACAAGAAGTCATGGCTTGACAATTTCATGTTCCTAGTCAACCTGGTGTGATTAAAAAAAAGTAAATATTAATGGGAATATACTTCAGAGATATTTTTCTCGTAAAAAATTCTAGGGGTGCCAATAATTGTGGCCAATGTGTTTTGGAGAAAAACATTTATTTCATAATGTGATTTCCCCCCCCACTTTCAATTATTTTACTTCAATGTAAGGTTAGATTTTTGCAATTTTTTTAATGAAAGATCAAAAGGATAAACAATGCAGAGTTATTTTTTACAGCCATTTTTTATCATATTTACCAGGGGTGCCATTAATTCTGACCACAACTGTATAATATATATATATATATATATATATATATATATATATATATATATATAATATGAGAGAGCATCCGTATGTTTGTATGCTGCCATTAGTATGCCATTATCAAGTGGCATTATCTTTTTTTGCGCTCTCCTCAGGTGCTGCCCCGGTTCAACCACAAGGACGAGGTAGTGAAAGCACACATCATGAACGTGAGCTGGTCCGCCGACCACCGAATCATCGACGGAGCCACCATGTGTCGGTTCTCCAACATGTGGAGATCGTACCTGGAAAACCCCGCCACCATGGTCCTGGATCTAAAATAGAAAGCACACTTTCTCCAAGCTCTTCTAGACATATGACTCCGTATCCCGACACTAAAGATTTTTTCGTTACTGGGGCACAGCTATTTGAGCCATTGGTCTCATGACTGTTGCACATAAAGAACATTTCAACAATGTCATGAAGCTAATAGCTTACTGGTGTTTTGTTGTTTTTCTTGTGATTCTCTCCTCTTGTTGCCTTACTTATTAAAGATGT
Source organism: Rhinichthys klamathensis goyatoka (assembly GCF_029890125.1). NCBI lineage: Eukaryota > Metazoa > Chordata > Actinopteri > Cypriniformes > Leuciscidae > Rhinichthys > Rhinichthys klamathensis. The sequence goes on along the minus strand of NW_026606664.1, from coordinate 3,328,679 downwards.
TACATCTACCAGAACGTATTGTTGAATGTTAGAGAATATGAACTTAATGTAGCAATATGAGAACTCACACATGATCTTTTTTTGTATATGAACTTTCTATATACTGTAAAGCCTCCAATGGTGTTGCACAGGGGTTTTTAATATCAGCGATGAACAGTAGTGATTATTTGTTAGTGGTTAACATCTCTAAAAAAGAATAAACTCATGAAAATGTCACCTCAAAATCAAAAGAAATGACATTTCTAGAATTACTATTACTATTGTGTCATTTAAAAAAATTACTGTTCCTAAAAATTGACACTTCTTGAAGCAAAATATAATTTCTTGTCTAGGACATGTTCTTGATTCACGTTTTTTCACTTCTGCTTTTCTCTCCAGTCATTGTTTTTAAAGGACAATGGAAGTATATGTGATTCTAACTATAGCTGTGGGGAATCTGTACTGATACGTCCTCTCATCTTCTCTGGTGTGACGATTCTTGTTGGAGCATAATGTTCTGCCACTCATGAATAATGCGAGTTTCCTTGAGAGATCTTTGTTTAAGTGTGTGAATTTCAAAGGAAAGTGTTTTAATAAATTATACATTTGAGAAACTTTATACTCCACTCAGTATTTTATTATTCCATCTCATACATGGTGAACTCCAGGAGCCAGAATGAGCACAGCAAGTAAATCTTGTAGGATTTATGATCGTTAGACAAGTCAAACAGTGTGTATCAGTAGGGGGCGGAGCCTGTGTCTCATTCTCAGCTCACAGTTTAAAGCCCAACACAAACTAAAAAGTTTTTAGCTGAGCATCTGTTACGGAAAGAACATGCAGGTAAGGCTTTTATACATATCTGAAAGATTTTCTTAGATTTCTTAAACATTAGTTTAATGTAACAGGATTAATTGTATTCTAGGTTAACTATAGTACTAAAACTGATCAAAGAATAAATTAAATGTTTGATTTAATCTGAATTCATTTATTTTAAGCAACCAATACTAATAGATACATTAGAAGATAGTATTAGCAAAATAAGACCATAAATATTGGAAAATTTAGTATAAAAAAATAATAATGTAGCATGTTATTTTTTATTATTTTAAATTAACAAAATCTAAAATCATCTATTACTAATATCAATCAAATTAATAAAAACGTATTATTCTGTAATATGCATGTTGTTGTTTTTTTAAGAAAATAATACTATTATTCAGCAAGGATGCATTCAATTATTTAAAAGTGACAGTAAAGCTATTTAATTTTAGAAAAGATTTCTATTTCAAATAGAATGATTTCTGGAGGATCATGTGACACTGACTGGTGTAATTATGCTGAAAAAACAGCCTTGATCACCGGAATAAATTACATTTTAAAATATATTAAAATAGGAAACGGTTATTTAAAATTGTAATAATATTTTCGATCAAATCAATAAAGCATAATAAAAAATAAAGAAACTTGATTTTAACAAATAGATACTGTATATTGTGTACCTTTTCATATGACAAATGACTGTAACAATGTTGTTCTCAATCCAATTACAAAAGAAAGAAGAGAAAACGGGGAAGGGACCCCAGGAGAAAAGCAAAAGCTCCCTTAGAAGGAAAACATCCAAGGAAAACCCTCAATCATCACTGATCCCCATCCAGAGGGGACGCGGCTCAACCTGGACGATGAAGAAGGAACCGAGAAACCAAAAGTTACCATCAGACAGAGACGAGCAGCTCATCCACTACCAGACCACCCCAGAAAGACGCTTCTCCACTGACCGAGCACGTGAAATAATCAAACGCATTGTTGATGAAAGACTCGAGAATGTGGAGTACAGCTGCGCATGCGCGGTCGTCTCCAGGGAACTGTCTGACTGCATTAAAACGGCTGTAAAGAAGCTGCTGAATGATCGATATAAGCTGGTCTGTTATGTGGCCATCGGGCAGCTGAATGACTCGGCGGTGAACTGCTCCAGTAGAGCCGTCTGGAGTCCCCCTGCAGACACATTCACTGAATATATCTATAAAAACAGATCCTTATTTGCGCTTTGCGTTTTGTTTGCTGTGTATAAAGAGTAGCATAAATAATTATTCAAATCTGTCACCTGCTCTCAAATCGATTAATCGCTACATATGTGTAAACGTACACACACACACACACACACACACACACACACACACACACACACACACACACACACACACACACACACACATAACCTTTAGTATATACCAACCTGTATGTAGGCTATATACACATACAAACATTAGGCTATATCAGAGACTATTTATAAAAGGACTTTGGCTATATATTTTCGAACTTTTATCTTGATTAGGCTACTCGTACTCGATTTGACAGCACTGTAGCCTATTTCATTACTCCAGTCTTCAGTGTCACGTGATCCTTCAGAAATCATTATAATGTAAACAGTTGTGCTGATATTTTCGTGGAAACCATAGTACATTTTTTTCAGTATTATTTAATAGAAAGTTAAGTAGAACATTAATTTGGAATACAAATATTTTCTCTTATGAATGCCTTTACTGTCACTTTTCAACAATTTTAATGGTTGCTTGCTGAATAATTTCTTGGAAAAATTATCCCAAATGTGCATATTACAGATCAAATACTGATCTTTTATTTGTTAATTTAATTGATTTTAGTAATACAAGACCATATTATTATGTCCAATTATTCTGTTAATTTAAAATAATAATAACATGTTAAATCAAGACTTTTGGAAATAATTCTGCCAGTATTTATGTCTCGCATTGCTAATACTATCTGCTAATGTATCTAATATGTTAACTATATTTAAAAAAATTATAAACATACAGTAAATAAATTTGTTAATAAATTTGCATTGTTTTTTATATACTTTCTTTGTTAAAAATGGTATAGAAAAGGCACAATTTGTTGTCATATTGCTTGCAAAACAGCGTGTTTAACTGCAACAAAACATGAGGAATATTTCACATTTATGGTGTGCTAATAACTGCATGATATACTCAGGAAATTTAAATATTCTAACTATAACATTAAAAAATTTCTACTAGCAGCAGTCATAATTTGCAAATATATGGCCTATACCTAACAGCGTTGTTTTGAAACTTTGTTAATCAGGTTAATGTCGCTATTCTTGAAAGCATGTCTGGTGCGGTAAAGTATGCAAAAGCAGACAGCTGCTCTTGTGCCAACTTTAACATGTGACCACACTATTCCCAGTGTTGTCTCCGGTTAAATATAGACACTGGCCAGACTTAAGCTTCAAGAGGGAAGACCATGACAATCACAGAGGGATAATTACTTCAAAATCAATTCTTTCAACACAGATCACACTTCTTGGAATTGTCAGAGGACTTATACTAGTGATACAGCAATGGGCGCTAACTTGGTACAGACATGGTATATAGGCGCTGGAAGGACAATATGACCAAATGAGAGTGGTAAGAATTACACTTTGGTATCTCAAAGTTGCTTTAACGCCAGACACGGCTTGTGATATCCACAGTACTAATTCAAATGTGTCCTATCAAATGTTAATAGTTTTGCAGTGCATACACTTTTTCTGGCCAGTAAAATGGCTTGTCTGCTGCCTTAGGCTAGCAAAATGTGTGTATGAAGTGATATTTGGGACTCTGTATCATCATGACGGGGCTCACGGTGTGCTGTGGGACAGTAAACTCCGTCAAGGCTCTGTGGGAAACCCGGATAAAGAAAAGCAAAGATGAACTGAAGAAGGAGAGCGAACAGAGAGACAAGAGAGCAGTGGGTAGGTACGTGCACTACTGTCAGTATCCCATGGGAATCATAATGGTTCTTAGTAGGTCATGACCTTAAAAAGGGTTGCAGGTCTCTAAATACAAATAATAACCATAAAATCATGAATAGTTAGGATAACAAAATACTTTTAATCATCAAACGCTAAGTGTACAATCGAACTCTATGACTCTCCTGTTACTTGGTAGAAGCTAGTCAAATTAGGCAGATGGCAAGTTGGCAACATGGAAAAGTTGCATGACAGGACATTATTCTCAAAGACCATGAGCTTAACTATGCAAGGTAAAAGATACATACATTAAATGTGATTTTGGGGTTTGGTACTGCGTTGGATCGATGTCGACACTATGTCCAATGTAAAATCTGGGACCTAAAGTAAAACCGGTTGAGAATCACTTCACAGTCTGTGCTTTTGTCTATCCCAAAACTGCAGTTAACATTGAACGTTTTTTAATAGTTTAAAATCTTTGACATAGGTTAACAGGTGCCTGGGAGGATCGTATCACTTTGGCCAAGCTAAAGGAAAAAGTTGTGACTGAGGAAGGACGTGTCATCCTTCGGATTGAAAAGGAGGAGTGGAAGGTAAGGCTCTTTGTGATTTGTTCTTTGTGAGTTTGAGCTCAATATCATATTAGAAGTCAGTAAGCAATGCTGTTATCTAGAGAGAACGGTGATTTAAGGCATATAAATCATATAATGGGTGATTAAAAATAGGTCTTGTCCAAAAGGAGCGGACAAAGCACTTGCACTGCTGAGGCTTACACTCGCCGGGGTTTCATATCCTGCTCCTGGAGGGTTACATTACTGCATTGCAGGGGTTGCCTTCAATCTGCTTGGAGGTTTCTAGTAATCTTGAAGACATTGAATAGTTGGTTCAGGTGTTTAAGGTTGTAGCTGCCAGTAGTGGACTGCAAGGGCTAAGGCTGCGGTTTGGGACAGGACTTTGGGCAAGGGTGCCAAATCCTGCTTCTAGAGGGCCAAGCTCCTGCAGATTTTAGCTTCAACCTGCCATCAACATATCCTGCCTGGACACATCTAGTAATTTTAAAGACCTTAATTAAGTGGTTCAGGTGTGTTTGGGGTTGGAGCTAATGCCACGTTTGAGACAAGATTGGATGTGGAAATATCCCAATTGAAATGTCCCACTTCAGACATCAGTGAGTTCCAGTTCACATGTTGACCACATGATGTCTCCATGACACAAAGAGAGCATTTCATGTTTTTGTGTCAATTATGGCAAAACAGAAAAATATCAAAATTCTGCCATTTGCTTAAAAACAGCTGCATAAAAAGCTTAATTTAATGTATCATTATATAAACATAATGTCTAAATTAAAGTTTATTACATTTGATAAGGTAGCTCAAGGCTATGCTCATTAGAAGCAGGACTTGCCGCCATCGTAGAAGTGACATCAAATGACTTGCCTCGCTGAGGTCAGGGTTGATCGATCTGCCCTGAGATCACAGGTCGAATGTCCTACTTCTGAGTGGCATTACAAGATGTTATATTCAAATATGAGGTGGGGAAAATCTAAATTTCAAGCTGTCTGGAATGCAGCATAAACTCTACAGGATAATGGCTCTCAAGGAGCAGGATTAGAGTCCCCTGACTTAGGGCAAAGATTCTGAAAGAGTTAATACTTTTAAATGGTCAAGGACAATACTACTGCCCAGATATTATTGAGATAAATAACATCTTCAATTAAACAAAAAATGGATGGATTGTTTGGTTCTCACTCTTGGAACCTTGACCCTTTCTGCAGACTCTTCCTCCAGCTCTGGTCCAACTCTCCCAGATTCAAGAATGGCAGTTACACCGAACAGGACTTCAAAGAATTCCACGGTTCATCTCGAGCTTTGAGTCTCTCATAGTCTTGGACTTATCTCGTAATTCAGTCATGGAGATTCCCAGAGAGATTGGTCAGTAAGAAAATAGGTGGAATCTGAACAAACTTTGATGAATTTCTTTAGTTAAAGTAACTCTCAGATATGCTCTTCTAACCAACAGGCAAACTAACTCGGTTAAGAGAGCTGATGTTGAGCTATAACAGAGTGAGCTACGTACCAGAAGAACTTAGTTGTTGTGAAAATCTGGAGAAACTGGAACTTGCAATGAATCGAGATCTGGATGAGCTGCCCACCCAGGTATTTATAACACTGAATGCCTATATATACACCGCATATTTTGTCTATATGTCCCTATATAAACCCATCACCTGTTTTTACTTTAATCCAAATTTCCTTAGCTTAGCAATCTTAAGAAGCTGTATCACTTGGACCTCTCCATGAACCACTTCACCACCATTCCAGATTGCGTGGTCAACCTTCCTTCTCTTGAGTGGCTAGACATGGGCAGCAACATTTTGGAGAGTTTGCCAGACGATATTCACAGGTAAAAATACTATTTGGTCCATCAATGCCTAATAAAACCAAGACTTTGTAATGGATCTGATGACCTTTATGTCACGTTTTAATTGTAGAATGGAGAAACTTCATACCCTGTGGCTCCCAAGAAATGAACTAGAGTACCTGCCAGACAACATCAGTCGCATGCAAAGCCTGGACACACTAGTTCTGAGCAAAAATAAACTACGAGACATTCCTCCGCTTATGGAGGGCATGAGTAACCTCAGGTAAGCACAAATATTTTGCTTAATTTGTAGAACGTTATTGGAAACCAATAAAAAGCTTCACAAAAGCAAAACAGTGATTCTATAGGAACGACTAAAGCCCTGAACATATTTCAAGCAAATACGTGAATGCAAATTCTTTGAGGACTTAATTGTAACGATTGGCGATGCATTCGTGTCTGGATATTTACAAATCATTATGATTACCAAGCTTAAAATGCTCATTCTGCAGGTTTGTGAATTTCCGAGACAATCCTTTGACGTATGAGGTGACGCTTCCTGATTTAAAAGAGGATGTAGACGAGGAAGAGAATGACAGGGAGATGTTTGGTCGCGAGTTCATGCACTACTACATCCAAGAAGCCCGGAAAAGAGGTTATGCCGTACTCAATATGTATTGTGTGCAAAACTTGTAGCAGAACTTTATTCTAAAATATTACATAAATAAAACAGAACTGGAATTAAAGCCTTTAGAGCCTCTTAATGACCAACTTTTGCATTACATGTCTATTGCAGGATCCCAAACTTTCACGTCACTGCTAAATGTGACGCTGGACGGCGTGTCAGAGACAGCATCATCTTTGTGACTTGCATGCTGGCTTCTGTCTGCTCATCTGCCTTTTGGACTGATTTTCCGGTCCATCATGTCAAGTATTGTCCCCCCCAAGTCCTGTGGAGAGCGCTTCTTTCTTTTAAATGTTTTGTTGCCTGTCATTTGTTGGAGTTGCTTCTTCCTGCTAGTATGTCATAAGTAATGTTCGTGGATGAACTAAAATAAAAAACTCCATAAACATTGATAAAATAAAATGAAGCATATGTTTCCTGCACTTGTGCTTGTTTGTCTTAAGAAGGCTGTTTAGATTCATCTCTATTCTGATTGGCTGTGGGAATGGCAGTTAGTAACACATTCTCCAATGACACATCTCTGCTTGTGTAGTATCTCAGACTGGTTTTAAAGCCTTTTTGCTGGAGGTAATACACTCTTCCATGGTCAATCAGGTGCTTACAAAGCCGCCCGATCTGTTCCCGATCTTCAACTGACATCAAACTGCAAGAAAGAACGTTTAAAAATTAAATCAAGAACTTAACATAATACTTATTGGTCGATCAGCAGAAAACTCACCCGTTAAGGGTATCTGGCACAGCTTCCTCGCTCATCTCATGTTCTTCCTCTTCGCCTGTTTTTTCTGTTATCTTGGAGCTGAATTTTCTCATACCGCAAGTGGCCCAGCTCGACATGCGCTGGAAAGCAGCAAACTCTTCTGGTCCAAGACCTTTCTGTCTGAAGAACTCTTTTCCCACGTAGTGTCTCCAGTCGCAACGGTGGTGGCAGCAAAGAGCGATGGCCAGTCCTGACACTATGAGCTCTTCACCAGTTTCCCTGCCTTCGGTTGAGGGAACAGGCTTCATATCATCACCAGCACCCTCCGTATGATTAAGTTTTACACGCTTGGTAGGAGGGTCATCATCTTTGTCAATGCAGTTGTGCTCAAATAAACACCGAAGGGCCAGATCTGTGGATATAAGTTGATACATCAATCTTGCAGGACTAATACCATGATAATATTTATGAAGTTTATTGAATTCTAGTCTACCAGTTGCTGCACCACAGAGGTGCTTCCCAACACCAATAACAGGAAGTCGCTTTTCTCTCAGGAGAGGAACTTTCACTGAAAGGAAATATTATTTATGAGAAGATCAAAGAAAATCTCAGAAAAATTTATATTATAATATATTAACACCATTAGGAACTGTATGAGAAGCTTACGCACGTAAATCAAGGTGCTGAATATCAACCTGAAGCCTATCAAAAGTCGAGTCTGCATTTTTGTGCTTGCCATCTACCTTAAAAACACATCAAATTCAAATGTAACCTCACTTTCGAGCAGAAAGAACAATATTTTTCTATATTTGAAGAAAGGATAGCTTCATGCAAAGGACACCACACCTTAAAGCGAGTACTGGACCTTTCCACAAGTAAAAAATGGACATTTTCAGCTGCTTTAAGAGCAATGTGAATCCAATGGGACAGTTTTCCCTTCCCTGCCCCAAACTCTATGTAGCATCTGTTTGGGCTGAGCAGTTCCAAAACCTCCATGTTTCCAAGAATAGAGGCCTGTGAAATTAGATATTATGAATATGAACACTGCTTGAAAATAAAGACCATTTATACAGAGCAACTTGAGCAAGGATGGGCAACTTCGGTCCTGGAGGGGCCACTTTCCATAAATCACCCCTTTTTTTACGCTCTTCCCTCCATCAAGTTCACTCGGATGTACGTCACTGAAAAAGTGCAAAAGTGCCAACTACTGTCCAAACCCTTGCAATGTGTTTAAATGGAATGCCCAAAGCCTTTGATCACTTTGAATCAGAGTAGACTTGCTCCCTCTGTCAAAATCGAGGCCTTCCAGGACTGACGTTGCCCACTGTTGATATTGAGTATGTATAGTTTGTCAGTTCTGGAATGCTTTACCTGTTGCTTGAGGTGTTTAAAAGCAGAATCTCCATTCTTTGGGTCATTTAGAGGCTCATATAGAGCAGAATGTGAGAGTGTTGTTTCCACGAGTTTGGTATTTAGACCTGAGGAAAAGAGATTAGAATCCCTTTACAATAAAATGACAATAAACCCTCCAACATCAAAGCTACCAATTCTTATTTTCCATATTTGTTCATCTTTTGATATCTAATTAATGCGTAACATAAACAGATTTAGTAGTCATGTGATAAAACCTAAATGACACCTGCATACCTTGTAATGCAGTTTTGAGTTTCACTATCAACTCATCCAGTTCCTCTTTGGATCGATCAGCAATGGATATCTGCATTAACACATCATTATTAAGCCCATATCTTCTTTAAAGCCATGTAATTTTAATATATGCTCAAATAGGCAGTATGATCACCTCATCTATGGTTTCATCTTGATTTTCACACCCAGCATTGATGTCCTTCACGTAATAAATCTAATATATATATATATATATATATATATATATATATATATATATATATATATATATATATATATATATATAATCAAACATAGCAGTCATTAGCGCAAGAACTGTGAAATTCAAGAAAAAGTAAGAAAAATAACATATTGAGGGATAAGGGTTGGTGGAGTTATTCATACATACAGGTTTTGGTTTCTCCTTGGAGTTACATTTCTTCAGGTGTTTAGCCAAATTATCTTCAAATACAGTGCTGTTTAAAACAGGAGATGGTTTTTGACCATAACATAAAAGCTCTACACATCTACCATTGTCCAAGACATGGGACAAAACTCAGCTATGTTTGTCAATATTCATATCAAATAATTTTATTTAATTTCGAACTGGCTGTAATACTTCTGTATGCATAAATCTGAAGCTCTGGAATGATTTCTTTGATTCAATTTGTACTGAACTATACTTAAAGTTTATATTTCTACAGTAATAACTAAGTTTATATAACTACAGAAACCTCTCCAAACTTTCTAGAAGAGTTAAAGTCTTACTGTTTGGGGTCCAAAGGACAGGGGATTCGTTTTTTCTCACTCTCTTCGCCCTATATGAAAATGACATCAAAGTTTATGCACGGTAAGAAGAAGCGCGTCCATTCAGAGCAGGACCACATGGACATTGTAACGTACAGCATTTGCATGTTCCCCGCAGAAGGTTTTCCCACTTCCAACAATCATCTTGCAGTATCGTTTCTTTTTTACTACATAAAAAGCACATCGTCCAGGTAAAGGCGCTGACACGCCGTCCGCTGTGGATCCCTCCATAGTATACTGATGACGCAACTGAACTGACTACTAACTTCCGCAAGACATTTTAAAATAAGAGACATGAACGACCGAGATGAGGAATAAACGTATAAAAATGTATGTCTGTGAAATTTAATTTAATTTGATTATTCATGTATTTATTAATTTGTTGTTGTTATTATCATTGTTGTTGTTATTATTATGATGATTATTATTATCAGTTGTAGTAGTTGAAGACTTTTATTGAATCTGTTTACTGTTTTTATCAAAACCGGAAGTGCATCGTCATCATGTGTTTTGTTAGTCAGCTGTTCATTCACACACTGCCGTGTGATGTTAGTTTGTGTTTGCGTTCATTTCGCGAGCGTCGGCACGCGCACATTCTGTGTGTAGTTGCACAACAGATTGTAAGATGTTTGTTGAAGATGCTTGTAAAGAACTTTGCACTATTAGGACAGAACCACATGCGTGAGTTACACAAACAGGAAGCTTGCATCACATGCTTTGTCAAATCTATCTATGATAAAGCACAATTTATGAAAGTCTTTTTTTTTAATGTAATGTTATTTATTTATTTTTTCCGGAGTGACTCTGGATTAGGGATGTTAGCGTGTCTCGAACCTCAAGTCATGCGTTAACTTTCAAAAACAGGCAAGTCTCCTTTATATCTATTTTTAAGTAAGATATGCACATATGCAAATATATTTCTGATAAGATTCTAATAAGTTAAATTTGAAATGTTTAGAAAGTGGTAGACTTATCAAAGAATGTTGATTAATATATAATATTTGGGTTTTATTACGCTGCTTTGCATATCCATCAAAGAATGTTGATTAATATATAATATTTGGGTTTTATTACGCTGCTTTGCATATATCTCCGACTATTTTTGACTCCAGCTCATGGCCAAATTCTCACCTAATTCTTTAAGTCAAGTGATAAACCCACATCCTGCTGACATGATCTCCACTTCTCGGATCTAAATGAACTGAAAGAGTCAGTCTATAAAAACGGGTTTCGAGGCTTTTTATAAGGGTTACCCAGTTGTTTTATCGTTTTAAGTCGTTTTGATTTATGTTTTGGCTCGTAAATATAGCTACATGTTTCCTTTAGGCTACTGGCCTACATTCATCACAAAGAAAGCTTTATGATTTACCAAACGCTTATCGCGTTAAAAGTGACGTTGTTAATCTGCATACCAAGACATTTTTCTTTCTTGGTTGGTTCACTGGCTGTCGACGTCTAAACGGCTGGAAAGCCTGAGTTATGAAATAGTATGAAAAATCGATTTATTTTTTTGATAGTTTATTGATAAAAAATACATTTGCATATGTTTTTGTTTAGTATAACATAGTATATACTTCATATAGTAGGCTAGATAGAAGAATATGATGCTCATACTTATGGAAGCTTGTTTCTGCAACTGAATAAAAATAAAAAAGGCAAACTGACATTTTATCCCACAATTCAGACTTTTTTCCCCCTCACAATTGAGTGTTTTCATCGCACAGTTGTTTCTCGCAAGACACCTGACAGGACCCGAACTATGGAAGCTTGTTTCCGCCACGCAATAAAAAAAAAGAATAATGTATATTTTCTGTAAATCGCTGTATATTAATGTGCTTTATAAATAATCCTCCCTTGTCTACTTACATAAAATGCATATACTATTTGTCACTCTATCTTCTAATAATGTGTGTTAGTTTTATGATCAAAGCTCTGTAGTTTTTATTGTGAGGGCAAAAACAGAGAAACACTTTATTCTACAGTGTCATTGTTACACGTTACTGAAGTAATAACTTTAAATGATGCATAATAACATGCAACTAACCCTAAACCAAACACGGTTACACTTTATTTTAAGGTGTCATTGTTACAGTGTTATTATATATTTAAGTAGGCCTACTGAGTAATATTAATTAACATGTACTTACTATAGGGTTAGGGTAGCATTAGGTGTTGGTTGAGGGTTAATTGCATGTAATTATGCATAATTTACTGTTAACTTATTACTATGGTAAGTACATGTAACATATGTACCAAGGACACTGTAAAATAGTGAGTAACACTTTATTTTACAGTGTCCTTATTACATATGTTACATGTACTTACCATAGTAATAACAGTCAATTATCCATAATTACATGCAAGTAACCCCTTAACCAAATCCTAATCCTACCCTAACCTTTAGTAAGTACATGTAGTTGCTTATTATTACTCAGTACTTAAATATATTATTACACTGTAACAATGACACCTTAAAATAAAGTGTAACCATAAAGTGTTACCTCAAACCCTCATCCTAACCCTATAGTAAGTACATGTAGTTAATTATTATTACTCGGTACTTAAATGTTTAATAATCACACTGTAACACAGACACCTTAAAATAAAGTGTAATCCAAAAACCTATAAAGCAATGCAATACAATGATGATTGAGAGATAAACAAATAAACATTCCTCAAAAGCCTGAACTTCATGTCGGCATATTTTTAATGAAAAGTCCTGCCCATCGAAGCGGTGTCATGTGCTTGTCTTCTTTTTCCTCCAAACTAAACAAGGAAATCACATGGCAGTCATTAAAAGAATTTGCCTTCATAATTGTTGATTAGTGCAAAGAAAAATGACAATGGATTTCACAACATCTTGAAGGATCGAATGATTTTCTGATTGTTGATGTTCCAGATATAATTTCTCACAGGCCTGCTCTTCTTCACACTTACTGGCTCAGGTTTATGATTATAATGCTGTTTTGGTTGTTTTTTTTGGTAAAGCCATGGAGGAGCTGGACCCGGAGGAGCAGTTCCTCAGGGATGCCAGGAACGGGAACCTAGAAGGTATCCAGAGGCTATTGATGTCCAAGATAAAGGAGGAGGCCAACATCGACATCAACTGCAAGGGTAGGGCACGTCATTAGGTTTCCTTTGTTTGACCGTTCATATCTATCTACATATTTTTGAGTACTTCTAATGGCATTGCATTGTTTCAGGCAAGAGCAAATCAAATCATGGCTGGACGCCTCTTCATCTGGCCAGTTACTTTGGACATAAGGATGTTGTTGAGGCATTACTGAAGGTATCGATCATCTCGGGCTTTTGATACAACACACATTCTATGTATGATATATGTGTATGTTTATTATGAGAAGAATGGCTTTGCGGGAGCTCATCTGTGCTTCTTACAGGCTGGAGCAGATGCCAACTTGCCAAATAATGTCGGAGACACGGCCCTCCATAAAGCAGCATTCACAGGGAGGAAAGTACGTATTACTTCTATAATATATCATAATGCACTGAGACTATGGATTTAAGCTAGAGCTAGAGTGATATTTGGTTATTTGATGGGTAAATGATGGGCCCATTTTAGAGGGGCCCATTTCTTAGTATCTTAAGAAAATAGCACCCAACGTTGTAATTCAAAGGCAAAGTCATTTATTTGGTGTATGTTTCTGGATAATTATAAACATTTTCCTGGATTTAAAAGAGAATGTGTAGCTTAACAATTAGACTGCTCAAAACAAAGATAGAAATACATTTGCAACCTTTCAGATCACAAAACAACTTGGCATAAATTATATAATAAAATAAAACAACAGTATTTAATAATTATTCATAAAATGATTTATTGATAATTATTATACATTTTATAGTTAGTTGATGATAATAATTGTATTAATAAGTATTAATCATGTTACATATTATTATTAATATTGTTATGAAGGAATGTTCTAATTATTAATAGATACTCATAATGAATATTACGTTTTATTGACTTGACAAAACAACTTGGTATAAATATGACGACACCAGTGGTAAAAATAATGATTATTAATACAATAATTGATTATTATATGTTTGAATCGTTATACATTTTCTAATTACAATACTATTAATTTTATTATGATTAATATTTTTTATTATTATATAATTAGTAGTATTCTAATTAATAAAATACTACTAATGAATTTTAACGTTTTATTAATTTATTTAATTAATAATATTATAATGTATTATTCATATTATTGTGTAATTAGTAATATTCTAATTATTAATAAAATACCATGTTTTATTGACTTATTGACAAATCCACTTGTCATAAACATGACATAACAGCAATGGTAATAATTATTATTACCATTGTTGTTATGTCATGTTTATGGTAATAATCAATATTATTGTAATTATAGAATGTATAATAATAACATATAATAATAAATTGCTTTAATGATGATAATTATTATTACCATTGTTGTTATGTCATGTTTATGGTAATAATTATTATTATCGTTAAAGCAATTTATTATTATATGTTATTATTATACATTCTATAATTACAATAATATTAATTATGACTATCTATTATTATTATTATTATTGTTTTTATGTTAATTTCCACTATTGTAATTATTAATATAATACTAATTATTAATATATTATGTTTTATTTATAATTAATTAATAATATAGTTGTTTTATTAATAACATAATTGTATTATTATGCAATTAGAAATATTCTAATTATTAATACAATTCTCATAATAAATATTATGTTTTTATTGACATTTATTGACAAAAGAACTTGGCATAAATATGACAACAACAATTGTACAATAATAATTATTAATAAAACAAATTATTATTATTGTTATACATTCTATAATTACAATAATAGTAATTTCATAATTATTATTATTATCATCTCATCATCAATAAATAATATGTCTTAATTGTTAAAAAAAAATATTCATAATTAATGTCATGTTTTTAACCAACATAACTACTCACCTGAATGCTGAATACAGATTGTCTGCTGAACGCCGAACACTGATTGGACTCTGAATACTAACCGAATGCTGACTTTGCTGTTTAGGAGGTTGTAATGTTGCTTCTTCAGTATGACGCTTGTCCTTCTGTCATCAATGGGACGGCGGAGATACCTAAAGATGTTACCCAGAGCGCTGAGATTAAAAGCATGTTGGAGGGTAAGCATGCTGAAATTGCATGAAAACGTCCCTCTACTAAGTGTACCGAAGGCGCTTTGGATCAAATCTACTGGGTAATTACTTTTGTTACTAGATCATTACTGATACTTTTTTACCAACTAGCTGCGGAGAGGACTGAAGAGAGGAAACGAGAGGAGCAGCTGCTGGAGGCGGCGCGGGAAGGAACCATATCTACCCTCACTAGACTGGTAACCTTTGCTATACCATTTTAAAGACGTCTACATCATGTAGCATCGTTTAAACGTTGATAATAACTCTCTTGTTACTCGCGTAGCTAAACATGAAGAAACCCCCGGACATAAACTGCACGGACCTGCTGGGAAACACGCCGCTGCACTGCGCCGCTTACAGGGGTCAGAAACAGTGTGCCATCAAACTCCTGCAACTCAAGGCCAACCCTAATGTCAAGAACAAAAACGGTACCCAGCGACAACTTATTGTGGCATCATTTTCTAATGCATTCAAAGCTGTTGTGTTAAAAGTCAATATATTCTTAATTAATGGTCTTATTGTTTCAGATTTGTTCCAATTTTTTACTCTATCAATTCAGTACGTCTACAAATTTATATGAATCATTAACTTGATTAAATATATGTATTTTATAAGGGTATTTTGTGGTCGCCCGAAACATGCTGATGTTTATTTTTGCATATTTGTTTTCAGATCAGACTGTTTTTGATTTGGCTAATGATGCGGAAATGAAGCAGATCATTGCAGGAAATGTTATGAAAGTAGGTTCATTTAACTGGACAGTTCTGATGTAAGAGTGTCACAAATTAATGCAATATTTTTGTAATAACTTGTGCGGCTTGTTTAAAAAATACCTTGTCCATCACCATATATCATAATATTTAGCATAATTTACAATGAGTGAAATCAGTGTACAATGTTGTGAATTTGGTTTTGTTTGATCCTACAGGGCATGACGCGGCATGTTAAAACATTTGAGGGGCCTCTTTGGAAGGTATGCTTTATCAAAACCTTTAGTATATATATAATTCTTTCTATATTTATTATTCATTCTTTTTGCATTGTTTATTCTGTATTATTGACTCTTTCTGTATTTGCTGATTTATTTTTTTGTATTTATTTATATATTCTTTTATAGATTTTTTCTGTTATTATTTCTTCTTTATGTATTAATGTATTCTTTATTTATTCTGTTATTATTCATTTATTATTACCCCCCCCCCCCCCCAAATTTATGTACTTATTTTTATTATATTTTGTATTTATTTTTTCCTTTTCCTTTCTGTTTTTCTTGAATTTTCTTTATTGCTTATTTGATTTATTGTTGCAGAGCTCAAGATTCTTTGGCTGGCGCTCCTACTGGGTAGTTCTTCAAGATGGAGTCTTGTCATGGTACCCTAAACAGTGAGTATCTGCCTATATTTCCAAAATGTAATGCTATTTTGTAATGCTATTGAATGATAGCAAAATTGCTGGAATTAAAGACGTATTTTAAGTTGCAGACATTTTTTTTTGAAACCTGTAATTTTTAAGCCTTTTTTTAACTCATCAAGGTCAGATGTAGATTCAAACACACGCCGGCAAGTTTGCAAACCGCTAACACAAGCCCAGTGCATGGTAAGATTCATTTTATGATTTATCATAAGATGCTGATTCATGTTTTATGGGGTTTTGAATGACTTGCAAGACTCCTTTTCTTTGCATCTTTCAGATTAAAGCGAAAGATAACTGCTATTTCACTGTCAAATACTTTGATGACAGCGTTCACCATTTCAAAGTGTCACAGAAGAACAACCCCGAAGACACCAGAAAAGTGAGATTCCTTTCTGCTCCTTTGTTTAATCTAGAGTGGAGAACATTATGTGAGTTTGGGTGAATGTGTTTTATTTGTCAGAGGTGGCTGGAGGCCATAGAGGAACATTCTGCTTTTAGCACACATTACTGCTCACAGGACCCTGACAGTGAGGAAGAGGAAGACAACGTTGTGTCAGTAAATGAGCTTTCTGACTCACTTCAGGTGAGAAATGTCCTCTGCATATTGTACATACCTAACAATCACATCAGCTGATAAAATGCACGTGACTGCCCTTTCTTCCTCTTCTACGAGGACATGTAGCTGTTCTGAAACCTTCATCATATGACAACCTTATCTATAAACTGTAAAAGTTTTTTTTTTTTTTTTTTTTTTACAGAAATTATGACAAAGATGACTGGCAGGGAAAACAATATATGTGTGTGTGTGTATAGTACATACACCTATTCACACACACACACACACACATATATATATACGTATATATACCTGGGTGTGTACATGTTTATATATATATATATATACGTATGTATATGTAACAAAAGAAGTTTGTGTTAGTTTAGTTGGTACAGACAACCTCAAACAAAAAATTTTGTTTATATTCTAAAGATTTTATGTCGCTGGTAAATTTAAATGAATATATATATTTAAATGAATATATATATATATATATAATTATAATTCTTTCTATATTTATTCTTTATTCTTTTTGCATTGTTTATTTTCATTCTGTATTATTCTTTCTGTATTTGCTTATTTATTTTTTCGTATTTATTTATTCGTATTTACTTTTTCTGTTATTATTTATTCTTTATGTATTCATTTATTCTTTATTTATTTTTATTTATTTATTCTTTCAGTTTTTTTCTGTTATTATTCATTTATTCTTTTTCGTATTTATTGATTTATTTTGTATTTATTCATACTAATACATTTAAATCGTTAATACATTTAAATGAATAAAACAAAATAAAAATAAATGAAAAGTTTAAATTATTCAGTTTATTTGGTTTTATTTGAACTATATTGAACTTTAAATAGATTTGATCTCATGCTCATATATTTCTACAGTACCAGGAAAATTTATTCTGACTTCCCTTTTTCACTCTAACCACAGGAAGTGGTAAAGTTGACCCATACCTTTTCTTACAGTCGTAACCTTTCTCTTCCTTAATATCCCTTTTCTTACATTTATTTTTGTTGTCTTGTTCCTCTTTTGTGTGGCAGCGGGCCGAGTTGTGCCATCAGAGACTGGAGACTGAGCTGTTGGTCCTCCTGTCCATGGTGAAAGAGGATGACCTTGTGGAACGTAAGAGCTTAAATCATCTGCTGCATTTGATTGGCCTCAACCGCTTGTCTAGATCTGTATTTTTAAAGCCACAGTGCTTCTTTATATCCTTGCAGGATTGCCTGTGACAGTCGTTCAGAAGCTGAAGGAGGTCTGTGAAGCCTCCAGTGAAACCTGCTCCTCACTGCACCAGTGCCTGGGGCTTTTTTCCAGACAGGAAGGAGTATGTATCTACTGTGCTGCACAATTCCATGGAGTGCATTAGTGCCCGCCCACTTTTTTAGAATTATTTTTCTATTCATTTTTCCTGTAGTGATTACATTATTCTTGTATGTATTATTCTTCATATTAGCCATGAACCAAACCAACCAAGTACGAGGTGAATCACAACATTACAAGGTTTTATTTGAAGCATGAAAGTAATGGAAATGAGAGTGTAGGGAGACTGAATCGATTACGTAATTCGTGGTGCTTCATGGGAGTGGGCGGAGCTAAAGGTGTTTTTTGTTTGTCGCGACTCTGATTGGTGGAATTTTCTGTACAGCATCATGGGTAATGTAGTTTTCACCACAAATTCTGCTGTTAGACACGATTGTTTATTTTAAAAATAGGTTGAAATAATGTGAACAGATGACTTCAACAGAAGCATATATACCATTGATTAACAACCTTGGAGGTCACAACAGGTCTATCTTTAAATGTTTATAAATAACCATAAAACAATCTTTGGACATTTTTTGAAAAATTTTCACCAAAAAAAATGAGGTTATAATAAGTGTGTGCTAAAAACTGAGCCACAGCAGAGTGGTGTTTTCGTGATTCTTTTGAGCCTTGGTGCTCACTTGGACTACACTAGTTCGAATTCGGTCTCTCCAACAATTTTACGTCCCTATTTACTATATTTGTCAAATAAACATACTAAAACCTCAAAAATAACATTTAAAGCTCCAGTCCGTAACTTTTTTAAGTTAAAAATAATATATAAATAATTATATTTAAAAAAACTTATTCTGCCAGTGGTCAAAACTATCTGCTTGCCATAGCTAGATTCAAAACGGTTAGCTTGTAATAATGATTTTAATTCCAGTGGTACTGGTGGGTTTCCGCGGGAAATTCGAGCATGTCTTTGCGTAATTACGTCACACCCGTACACATAAAGAAGGAGTTTCGGCTCCTTCGGCTATACTGCGCGTGACGAGATGTTTAGATGTATAGGCTTTTCTCGCAGCACTTTACATAATTAAACTTATGGCATCCAGGAAGATCCAAACAACAATCATCAGTGTCAACTGGAGATTCAGCAGTTATAAAACCCAAAAGACTTCGTACTTCGGATTTAAGGTGGCTAGAGAAAGAGAAAGAAACCGTCTCATGCGAACACAAGGATTTAACATCGGCGGGGCTTTTGAAAAGTGCGTGAACTCCGTGTTTTGAAGGGGTTCAAAACGGAAGAAGAGACGGCTTTTTTCTGCTGAACAAGTAAGTTAAGACATTTCAATAGTTCAATCGTGTAACAGTACGTTTTCTTAATTCACACAGTTATGGAGTTTCCTTTGTTGTGCCTTTCTCGTTTTGCTATTATGGAGAATATGAATTCTGAACTACACAGGTAACCATAAAACACATTAAATTTAACATTAGTCACGCAATGCTGATGTTGTTAACAT
Organism: Rhinichthys klamathensis goyatoka; assembly: GCF_029890125.1. NCBI lineage: Eukaryota > Metazoa > Chordata > Actinopteri > Cypriniformes > Leuciscidae > Rhinichthys > Rhinichthys klamathensis. The sequence continues at coordinate 3,308,804 of NW_026606664.1, read as the reverse complement.
GAATTTGAGAACAAAGTAGGCTATAATTTGCACGGTTGCTGTAAATCGCGTTGATTAAATCTAACGAAGCTTATCATGTCGAATGCTTTTTCCCCCTTAGTTGGTCAGAACAAAAATGGATGTTACTTACTTGTTCAGAAGACATTTTCTTATGAACATTCTTATGTTGGTCAAACTTTCAAAAAGTGAATCTGTGATTCTGTATGACAGTATCCACACAGCGCGGTGACTGACAGCAGCACTCGCCTCAAAGCACTGTGTTCATCCGCGCTGTTTCATGCCGATTTACAACCCACGTAAAGATGTTAATTCCGCGAATCACTGCAGTTACAGATTTCGAACAGAGAGATGGCGACAAAGAGGAAAAGTTACGGACTGGAGCTTTAAAAAAAAAAAAAACTCCAAGCAAAGTTGTTGTTAATGATCACAAATACATCGGAAATATAAAACATGAGCATGGGTGTATCATGTATTCCATGTATGGGGCACGTTAAGGGTTATTCGTCAAGTCTGTTTTTGGCAGGTCAGATATGTAAAACGCTAGATTATACTCCTGCATAGTGGATTTCTAAGTGTGTGTGTTTGTCCAGGCACGCAGTTTGAAACTGGAGCACGAGGTGGAGAAGAATAAAATCCTGTCAGAGGCTCTGCAGACGCTGGCCACTGAACATCATGAGCTGGAGCAGTCGCTGGTCAAAGGATCTTCGCCCCGCAGCGTCCGCAGTGAAGACGAGTTCTACGACGCTCTGTCTGGTGCGTACGTTTTAATCTTTTGCCTAATTTACTTATTACACACTTGTCACACATTTAAATGTTTTTGGATTACTTGTATTATTTAAAGCTACACTGTGTGATTTTTACCCCCATCTAGCGGTGAAAAGGTATATGACCATCCAGTGAATATTAGTTTCTGTTCCTCTCAATTCCGATTTTGTTTTAACTCCTACGGTGGCCAATGTAGTCCAATATTAACATGGTTTCCAGTTCGACCTCGTCCATGAGTTTTCATTCAAGTAATGAGGGTATTTTAGAAAACTATTATAATTTGCAGTAATTTAATTTGTCAGGTAACATATAGGTTATTTATTATGACATTCGACAGGGTGCCATCGAGTGTTAAAACGGGTATGTCCCTCTTTGGCTAATGTACTTTCAAGATGGAGGGGCAACATGGCGACCGACATTAGAACCCCTTACCCGTATGTATTTTCAATGGCATATTATACACTCACGAGAATACTTTATTACTTGAACGAAGTAAATATACATTAATGAGCACATATACACTACCGTTCAAAAGTTTGGGGTCGGTACGATTTTAAATACTTTTAAAAGAATTCTCTTCTGCTAACCATGGCTGCGCTTATTTGATAAAAAATACAACAAAAATCAGTTATAGTATTAAATATTATTCCAGTGTAAATCAGCTGTTTTCTGTGTGAATATATAGTAAAGTGTAATTTATTCCTGCGATCAAAGCTGAATTTTTAGCATCACCAGTGTCAGTGTCTTCAGTGTCAAATGATCCTTCTCAAATCAGTATAATATGAGGATTTGATGCTCAAGAAACATTTATTATTATTATCAATGTTGAAACAGTTGTTGGTCTATCAGTTGTACAGTTTTTTTGTTTTTGTTTTTAGGATTCTTTGATGAATAGGAAGTTCAAAAGAACAGCATTTGTTTGAAATAGAATCTTTTGTAACATTATAAATGTCTTTACTGTCCTTGATAAATAAAAGTATTGATTTCTTTCCTCCAAAAAATAAAAATAAAATTCTCACTGACCCCAAACTTTTGAACGGTAGTGAATTTTTGAAAGAACTAAGTGTTTTTAGCTAAGAATAAACTGAAAAAGTTACACAGTGTAGCTTTAAAGTGTATAATATCGGCCATTTATTGATTATTGGCTATAATATAAAAAATAATTATCTGCTTATCTGTACACCCCTAGTGCACTTTTTGTACTTTTGTGAATAATTTTGCCCAAAAAATGTTTTATATTTTGCAGATGTGTAGTAGAATGGATTTTTTTGTATTAATTTAATCGTAAATATGCACATTTCTGTAACGTTTTCAGGTGTATGTTTTTGCCTCTTTTATTGAATAAAATAGTTGAGTGACAGAAATGTATTAGGAGGAGATACTGTTGAAGGAATGGGATCATGAAACTGCGCAAACTGAATTCAAACCTGCATTTCCCACACGAGCACCAAGGCTCAACAACATCAGCTTTTATGACAATTAGTTTGATGAGTTTTCGCAAGTTAACAAGTGTATAGATTAAAGATGATTACGTCATGATTCCTACATCCCTTATCACTTAATCATGTGAACTCCATGATTTACAATATCATTAAAGACCATGAGCCCAATTAATACTTGCAGTCAGCAACTGTTACAGTAACAAGTAAATCTTCAGAATCAGCTTCTTAATCATGAGGCACCTTTCTCAGTGATGTGTCCAGTCATTTCCGGTTCCATTAAATGTCACCTGATCCCCTGCTCAGGTTTCCTCAGAGAGCTTGTTGCTGTCGGCCAGGCATTGTCCCACTGAGCGATGTCTGTTTGTGTTGGGTTTCCACAGATTCGGACACTGAGACTGTGCTGAGCTGTTTTGAGGCGGCCGGCCACTCGTACGAAGACGGAGAGGACTTAAAGTCCGAGCTCTACTGCAGCGTCCCAACTCATCTCGGCGGCAGGATGTCTCAGGAAGATCGTCGTGGAGAGGAAGAGGATGAAGATGAGGCGGCCAGAGTTAATGGAGTGAGGAAACACAGGTAGGAATGCAAAAAAAAAAAACTACAATACCAACTCTTTAATGCAAAGTATTTATTGCATAAATATTTAGCAAAATGTTTTTTGAAAGTTCAAAGTAACTGGACATTTTAAATCAAAACAAACTTATACAATTAATATAAAAATAAACGTGATCTTAGACGTAACATTCAGCCCAGTTTGCTTTTTAATGTCACGGTTTCTTAAAGGCAACTTCTCTGTTTTGTTTTGGTTTGTATCTTGTGGTAAATAATTTAGCGAGCCAAGGCCAGAAGAGGCGCTCATAATGAAACAGTAAAAGATTGATGAGGTAGCCGAGTTTAACGCCGTAATTTGAACTTTTAAGGCTCGGCATGTTGACTGATGGCCTGTTGACGGATAGTTGACTGACTTTGCATCCGATCGTAGAGTATTTTTATTGGATGTCTCTGGATGCCTCTATTTTATAATATTGTATTTGGAACATTGTTCTAAATATCACGTTGTTTTAACTGATTTTCTTGTTGTCCATTAAACTTTGATGTATACCCTCTTTTTTAGAGACTTCTCATATTGCTCACAAAATTTACTTTTTGCTTTAACAAAAATTAACCACACACTACATTTCTTCATTATTACATTTACATTTAGAAAGTACTATATAAAATAGAAGGTTTTGGAGTGTCTGAAACTGACACTGGCCTTGCTTTGCTGAATAAGATATAAAGCTTCCGTTACCTGTCTGATAACACCAGTCTAGACGTTTTCCGTCTGCATGACAACAGTAGTTACCATGAAAACAGCGAACTTAGTCCGTTTTTCATTATTTTAGTGGTTTCTAAATGTAAACAGGTATTTTTCAGAAGCTGATAAGGCACAGTTCAGTTCCTTTGAATTATTCCACAGGACAAGTTTACCAGCTCCCATGTTCTCCAGAAATGACTTCAGTATCTGGAGCATACTGAGGAAGTGTATCGGGATGGTGAGGTTTTTACTATCATGTAACCTTTTAACTTTTCATTCAAAACAATCAAATTAAGCAATTAAGTTTGGATTGATTCCATCTCTCCATCTCTCTTTCAGGAGCTGTCTAAGATCACCATGCCGGTTATTTTTAATGAGCCGTTAAGCTTTTTACAAAGGCTAACAGAATATATGGAGCACACGTACCTCATCCACCAGGCCAATGCTTTAGACGACTCTATTGAGAGAATGAAGGTAAAAATAAAAACAATATACATGACCCTCTATTTGTCTAAAAACCCTTACAGGTCGAACATGCTAAATAACTATGAAATTTGACTAATGGCCAATTAATCAGCCAACTTTCCATCATCTTTGGGCAATTTTCACATGTTCTGACATAAATATTAGTTAACCTTGTACTAAATATCTTGTAAAATAAATAAATAATAAATTTCGCAATAAATTCTAATATTTTCATTCATATGCTGTGCTATCATAAAATGTCTTATCGTATTAAAACATATTATATATACTGGTGATCACATACATTGCTCTCAAAATTGACAAAAACTCATATAGACAGAGCAATAATTATAACTACATCAGTTTGACTATTAAAATCGCCACTGTTATGAACTACTTTACCCTTTTATAGGCCTGTTTAATGCGTCTTAAACAGATATTTCTTGGATTCAAGGTTTTCAAAGTCCCAAATCCTTAATAGCCACCTGGATGAAATCTAGTCTAACCTATAGATTGTCATCTAAGTAAATGAATGTGTTTTCCATCCAGTGTGTGGCAGCGTTTGCAGTATCAGCCGTGGCGTCTCAGTGGGAAAGGACGGGTAAACCCTTCAACCCCCTGCTTGGAGAAACATACGAGCTAGTCAGGTGAGAGATTGAATGTTAGTTTATTAGCATTGACGTTAGCATTACGGTGCAGTCACATTTACCATTGTTCGGTGAATTTTCACAGGCTGAATCAGTCATTTCAATATGAATCCACTCGATCTGGAATTTCACACAGGAGCGAAAGATTTCACAAACAGATTTCACAATCATGTAAATTCGTCGCGCTGACCAGCAAAAGTAGTTTGGTTTAAAAGTAACTTGTGTGTGAGCCGTGGTTCATACATTGCTACACTAAAGTGAATAGGCAATGGACCCACAAAATTTTGAGCCACAAATGTGACTTTTGCTTTTTTTGAATGTGAAAGTGTTAGCATTCATGTTAGCATTAACATTAGCATTGCAACTGTACCTTTTTTCCACTTAGTGTGTGTGTGAATATCAATATATCAGGGACAATTACCATGTTTTTTCCTCATCCTTCAGGGATGATCTTGGTTTCCGGCTGATATCGGAACAAGTGAGCCACCATCCTCCTGTCAGCGCCTTTCATGCCGAGGGATTGCAGAAGGACTTTGTGTTTCATGGCTCAATCTACCCCAAACTGAAGTTCTGGGGGAAAAGCGTGGAGGCCGAACCTAAGGGCATCATCACTCTAGAACTTCCTAAGTAAGTGTTTGCGATAGCTTTTTACTGATATTCGCACATTGGTTCTCATTTGCTAATAATTGCGTGGATTGTTTAGTATTTGTATGCACATGAATTTGGTCTTAACCTCATTCCAATAAGCGAGTTCACACCATGGTGGAATTGTAATTACGAAATTCTGACTTGTAAAAAGTGTTTACGTCTTTGTAGAACTCCTAATTACAACTTTTAAACTCAGAATTTTTGGAGAGCTCCGACTTGTATCATGTGACTGCTATACTACCTGACCACTGCAGATTCATTTTGACATTTATAGTATAGTGTTGCCTTAAAAAACACATAATTCCAACAGCTCACGAGTTGTCGCACAGAGACATCCATTGTTTTAGTAACTGTCATATTAAACTTGTTACAGGCATAATGAGGCTTACACATGGACGAACCCCACGTGCTGTGTCCACAACATCATCGTGGGACAGCTGTGGATCGAACAGTATGGCAGTGTGGAGGTTATCAACCACAGGTATCAACCAGACTGTTCTGGTTTCACTTTACAAACTTGATGAAATCTACTAGTTCTGGTTTCAATTTACAAACTCTATTAATGCTGACCCTTGATGGATCATTTTGACTGATATTTGCCAATAGAACTGGTGAAAAATGCTGTTTGAATTTCAAACCGTGTGGCCTTTTTGGGAAAGAATTGCATAAGGTTGAAGGCTACATCCTGGACAAGAGGTCAGTGGTTTGAATTGAGAGTTTAATTTCCATGATAAATGTCAACGTCATTTTATATTGATTATTTGTTAATTCCACATAGCAAAAAGAAGGTTTTCATCCTTTACGGGAAATGGACGGAGTGCATGTACATAGTCGACCCAGTTCTGTTCGAAACTCAAAAGAAGAATGATAAAAAAGCGTCGGAAGACAAGAAAAGCAGTAAACAGGTGTTTCTGAACGTTTTCATACAACATTCGTCAAGATACCCGTCTATTGTAATAGAGCCAGACTAATAAGGCTAAATGTAAGAGATGCACTACATGTTTTATAATTGTTTTCTTGGTGTTTCTCAGACATCAGACTCAGAAGAAACGCCTCAACCAGGTGGAGATTCACTGGATGTGATCCCAGGAAGTCAGTTGCTCTGGAGAATTCCACCTAGACCAGCAAACTCTACCCAGGTCGGTTCCAGAATAGTTGTCGCTCTGAGAAACCTTTGAAGAAACAATTGAAGTGAATGGGGCCAATTTGTAAATGTTCAAATAATCATGGTTTCAATAGTATAGCCGCAAGACGTGAACAATATGAGTGTTGATGTGATTTTAGACTGATAAAAATATGTACTACACTGTGTAAAATTATATCCAGTTTTATAACTTTCGTAGCCATGACAAGCCAAGTTTTAACAGAAGCATTAATGTAAGTGCTTTTATAAAATTATGAGCTTTTAACATCTCCAAAAATTAACTTCCTTTCTAAGTGGCTCAATGTAACCTTGATTTTTTTCTTCTTTTTTTTCTTTTTTTTTTTTAAAAAGAAGGGACGAGTCGGAATTAATTTTTGTGGTAATCAGCATTATGCCACAAATGCTGTCATCTGAGCTTTTTTTTCTACATTTGTTTCTTATTATCTTCTCATTTTTTATATATATTATGGTTTTATTTGCATATAAAAAGATGTACAACTTCACTACATTCGCAATGCAACTCAATGAGCTGGTCAAAGAGATTGAAACGGTCATCCCAAAATCCGACAGCCGACTGAGGCCGGACATTCGAGCCATGGAGAACGGAGACATCGGTATGCGCTTTCCTGTGTGCATCTTTGTGCCATTGCTGATGATGTGCTTATGATGTCATATTACATTACATATCTGTAGAACTTCTCGCAAACCAGCAACATTGAAATATTCTTTCTTTTTTGATCATCCCAGACCTGGCTAGTGAGGAGAAGAAGCGATTGGAAGAGAAACAGAGGGCGGCACGTAAGAATCGCTCTAAGTCGGATGAGGAGTGGAAGACGAGGTGCAGAAATATCATATTACAGTTTTGTATTTTCACACAATCATTTTGCTGTTCGCTTTTTCCAAAAGTTGCTACAGTTATTGTTAGTACTCAAAAATCATATTCAATAAAAAATGGGATCTCCTTCAAACATTGTTTTTCAGAATCTAATTTTTTGATGAAAGTGTTGGCAAATACCATGTAAAATGTTGTAAAATTAACTGCAGTTACTATGCACATGTAAACACAGTTTTTTTGTGTAAAATTAGGGTTTGCTTGTGACTAACTGCATCCACTGTAAAAATTGATCAGTTGACAACTTAAAGAAAGTTAGGAAACTCATTCTTCATGCATAATTGAAAAAAAATCAGTTTTGTGGAATTGTTAAGTTTGCATAACTTAATTTTTTCAATTAAGCATGAAGTTTAGTACTTAACAATTTTAAGGCTATAGGTTTCCTCACTTTTTTTACATTGTCAACTGATCACTTTTTACAGTGTAACAAATTCTATTATGCACACTAAATTTAGTCATTTATTTTTCTATCAAGAGCTTAACAGTATCTACTTAAGTAACTCATTGATGTTTAATAGCACTCTTAGTCCTGGTTAACTGGACACTGTCTTTTGAATTTAACCCCATTTTCCCTTTCATTTCTTTTGGCATTGTCATCCATCCTGTGACTGCGGTGAACAGAAACGTCGCCTCGGGCTCCAGGTTTGACACTTGCTTTGTTGCTCTGTCCTTCTCATTAAACTGCTGCTGTTTCACTCCTGAATCACTCCTGGGATCTTTGTAACCACAGTCTGTAATTACTGCACATTTAGGGTTTTTGTGGTAGAAAAATATTTGCAACAATTTGTAACAACACAATTATAGTAAACCATTTGTTTTATGTGTGGGCCATTATGATTTAAAAAGTTTTTTTTATACCTCAAATAGTTAGTTATTGACTATTTGTGATGCAAAAAAATAATTTAATACTAGTATTACACCAAATTTATACATAAGTATAATATAGTAAGTCTCTTCTATAGTCTTTTTTTAGATTATCATATGTAAATGAGACGTCACACCAATGGAATGAGTGTTTTTTATGTCCCCTTAGACAATCTATTTTTAATGTGGAATAAGACAATGTAAACAGAGCTCCCTGGCCTTCCACTGCGAGAGCAGGGTGAAACTTTACACCCGGTTTAAGTGTTACAGCCAAATGCTCCACTGAATCTCTTAAATGAAGAAAGAGATTATTGTAATAAGGGGTCCGAAAAGAATAATTTTCTTAAGTATGTTTGGCTGTTGAGTTGACTAACACCAAGAGACGGTCTGTTATAATCAACTATCAGTGGTTTTATTCGTTTGCTGATCTGAACCTTTTCACATTGCCCAAAACAGGTGGTTTCATCAAGGTCCAAATCCACACAATGGCTCTCAGGACTGGCTGTTCTCCAGTGGTTACTGGGACCGTGATTATTCCCAAGTACCGGACATATACTGATCCACAGGAATCTTGCCCTGTCATTGATAAATGTATAGTTAAGACTACCCCTAATGTAACTAAAAAACATGTACCTTGGGCTTGTTGGCCAGGTGAATATTTTAAATATTATATATGCAATACTTTATCGAAAGACAACTGTTTTAAACTCACTGCTCTGTATAGCTGAATTTAGAGTTTTCACAGTTTCCTATTTAAAATGCATATGCAACAATCAAGGCTTTTGATATAGTAACAAGCTGGCCTTGATATATTAATATCAGTGTACTGTAATGGCAATAATGGGCTATTTTAGTCCTGCAAAAAAATATTTTTCCACAGGAAAATTTGGGTGTCCCCCAATGGTCAAGTTGGAGTCTGTTTGGTTTTCTGTTATTCGGGAAACAACATAAACATTTTCACTTGTCATTTCTTAAGCTGGTAACATGCCCACTGTGTTGAGTGTGGAATGTGTTATAAAACACAAATGATTTTGAAAATGACTGTTATGTTTGGATTACAATCTTTAATATGCAAATTCATATTTTCCACTCACAATACAGTATTAGGACAGTGAGTCTATTTCTGCTGCTCTTTCTGTCGTGATGTTGATTTTTATTTAGAGGGATGCCTCTATGGTGTCACTAATATATTGACTAATGTCTTATATTATTTTATAATATAACAATCTTATTTTAATTATGTATTTATCATAAGTTAGTTATTCTTCTGTTTTAAATTTTGAAAGTTGGTCAGTGACAGGAACATGGATCTGTAATGCATTCTACTTTTAACCCCATATCCATTTATTTTGTGTGGGTGTGTTACATGTTTTGTGTGCATATTTTTTTTTTAGAGATTTATCTTGTCAAATAATGCCTGTATACATATGTAATGCACAGAATTCTTTAAAAGGCATTAACGATTATATTTACATTACATCTAAATAAAACTGGAAAAAAAGTGTATGATCATTTCATGCAATATGGAAATACAGAAAATAATGAACCAAAACAATATGACCACCTGCCTACTATGCTGTTGAACAATTTGTGGCAGGGTGCATTATACTTCTTAAAGCGGTCACTTTCATCAGGACCACAATTGTCATGAAGGGGTGTACAGTCACAACAATGGTCACCTACAATTAGGTAGATTAACGTCTGCATGAACGGCTGGACCCAGGGTTTCCCAGCAGAGCATTCACACACACATGGCTGTCCACGTGACTCATCGGACAAGGCGACCTTCTTCCACTGCTCCAAGGTCTGGTTCCTACAAAACAATAGTCACAAAATAGCAGCAGCTGTGTTTGTATGAAACGCGAGAGCCCACAATACTGGATGGCATAATAAAACGTAATAAACGTATTGATTAATTTTGGATGAATGTAGCTTTGAATATACGGATAGAAAAAGTAGCGATTCTTTTTTAAAAAGGAGCGATTCTTTTTGAAAAAAGTAGCGATTCTTTTTGGAAAAAGTAGCGATTCTTTTCAAGGTTGTTATTATACATTTATTACAATGTAATTGAACAATGTTTACAGTTATACATTTATTACAATGTAATTATGTTTATTACAATGTAATTATACATTTATTACAATGTAATTATACATTACAATGTAATTATACGTTTATTACATTGTAATACATTTATTACAGTGTTATTATATATTTATTACAATATAATTATACATTTATTACAATGTAATTATACGTTTATTACAATGTAATACATTTATTACAGTGTTATTATACATTTATTACAATATAATTATACATTTATTACAATATAATTATACATTTATTACAATGTAATTATACGTTTATTACAATGTAATACATTTATTGCATTGTAATAAATGAGTGGTCGTGTAATACATTACACTGTAATTATACATTTATTATAATGTAATTAAACATTTATTACAGTGTAATACATGTATTAGTGTTATTATACATTTATTACAAAATTATACATTTATTACAATGTAATTATACATTTATTACAATGTTATTATACATTTATTACAATGTAATTATACGTTTATTACAATGTAATTACACATTACAGTGTTATTATGTTTATTAAAATGTTATTATACATGTTACATTATTATTATACATGTTACATTATTATTTTGTTACATTATTCATTTTTTAAAAAGTAGCGATTCATTTAAAAAAAGTAGCGATTCTTTTCAAGGTTGTTATTATACATTTATTACAATGTTATTAAAAATGTTTTACAGTGTTATTATACTTTTTTACAATGTAATTATACGTTTATTACAATGTAATTATACATTTATTATAGTGTTATTATACATTTATTATAGTGTTATAATACATTTATTACAATGTAATTATACGTTTATTACAATGTAATTACACATTACAGTGTTATGTTTATTACAATGTTATTATAAATTGTAATAAATGTATAATTATATTGTAATGCCACTTGTTCCTTAAGAGTCTTCTCAAAACATCAAGATAACATGTTCTTTCTCTCAATGAGAGGACACTTTAATCTAACAGTAAACTTTTCTTCCCAAAAAGACATGGCCAGAGATACAGTCACCTCTCAGATATCAAATACAGAAATTAGAGAATACATGAAAAGAACATTTCAGTAATCACACCGGTAACTTCTATAACAAAATAAAATCCCGTAAGCCTAGAGAAGTCATTCAACTCGTGATATTTAGAAGGAAAAATATTGATTAATACCTTGATTATAATCACTCAATATATATACATTGAAGCTGCAGTGGATTCCAGAATCGTCCCCTTCACATTCTATTCGACTCATATTCGATTCACATTTGATTCCATTCACATTCGATTCAATTCACTTCACATTCAATTAGATTCACATTCAATTCACATTTGAGTCACATTTTATTCCATTCACATTCTATTTACATTCAATTAGATTCACATTAGATTTGATTCGATTAAATTCAAATTCGATTCACATTTAATTTGATTCACATTCAATTCACATTCGCTTTGATTAACATTCGATTCAGATTTGATCCACATTCACATTCAATTCATATTTGATTCAAGATTATTTCACATTTGATTCGATTCACATGTGATTTATATTCGATTCGTCACATTCATATTCACATTCAAGTCACATTCATTTTCAAATCACATTCGATTGCATTCACACTGATCTACATTCAATTTGATTCACATTCAATTCAATTCACATTTGATTTACATTAAAGTTGATTTGCAGCATGCTTTGTTCAATTTATATATTATTTAGAAGTAAAACAGATGGTGATTATATTATACCTGTAACAGTTGGGTTCAACCATTCTAAAATTGAAGTTTTGTTGCATGTTTGCAGCAGATTACATTTGGGTTTACAAGTTATAATTTATCAGAGTACACTGTAAAAACTGCTGATTTTGTACGATTTTTTTCTACTTGAGCTAAGGCACTTTATGTAGCAGTGTGTCAGCCCTCAGACCAATATGGGGTTCAAGAAATGGCCAGGAGTAAAGATCTGAGTGACTTTGACAAGGTCCAAATTGGTATAGCAAGGCGACTGGGACAGTTTACCAACAGTAGTCCACACACAAAATGATTATCAGATCAAAAACAAAGGTTTATAAATAATATTTTACTGGTTAAATACAGCGGTATTTTACTTGGGGCTTGTTCTCCAGTAAAAATGACCTAGCGACAATCCTGGTTCTTCTACCAAAATATAATTACCATCGCCAGTGGTGGAAATGGCCAAGATTCACTGGAGGAACATAAACATTAAAATGCTTATTATTAATGTCTTATTATAAGACTTACTATTTTTCACACATAGGAGTCCTACCCTCATAACAGGCTTTGTTTCAGGAAGCGAGTCCTCTGCAAGGGGATCATCATATATGAGGGTCCATGGCATCAAATAGTCTAAAAACCTATTACAACTAAATGATTATGCTTTCCTGGGACTTCAAACTGAAATAAAAGTGACAAAATATCTACAATTTTTTAAATAAGTGACAAAAAAAACAGTTTAAGATGATATTATTCTGACACAAGACTATTCAGATCCTTATTGTATTTTTTATTTTATTTTACTAATGCGTCAGTAAAGTGACCAGGAAAGGTGTCTAATTAATAGCTGGAAAAAAAAAAATGTTTCGGGAAAATAGAATTGGAGTAGAACTTACCATTTGAGCTCTGCAAACTCCTGCCTCAAACATCATATGTCAATAAACACACATGAACGCATTTTCAGTGTTTGATGGCAAGTTTCATTATTTTATTATTGAAATTTCCTAATTCTTTTGCCCTCACAAGGTATAACTACCCTGAACATCCAATATTGACACGTTTCACAGTGACGACATGTTTTGAGCTTCAGATCGAGTTACTGACAGAGAGACCAGAGGGGATTTTTCCATAGAGAATCATGTACAGCAGTGAATAAAGTCCACTGAAGGGACAGACATATTACATCTATGAGGCCAAGAAAATAAGGTGGTGCAAATTTCACAACAATTTCACAATATATACACACTCAAAATTATTCCAAGTTATTTAGAGGCGACATCATCAAAAGGAGATACTGATGTGCTGTTAAAAGTCTACAAAAATAAGCTTGGGCCAAGAATATTATTACAGAACATCTGGCACAAAAACACAAATACGACATACAGTTTGTAAAAACCAATGTCCAAAATAAAATGACCTCCTCTGGCCCAGAGGAAGACCAGTAGGTAGTTGTGCATGGTTTTTACTTCAGAAAATGTCTGCTGTCCAGCAGAGGACAAGAGATCGAAAGTTATGGCAAAGATGCTGCTGTTCTCAAACGTAATACACAGAGGTACAGATGAGATGAAATTAGTCAAATTTATGTTCTAGCATCACCAGAGGAAGCCTGACGTACTTTAGGCCTTGTGACCGCTTAGTAATCGCCAACCCTAGTGTTAAAACTTAGCAATAAATACAACGAAAACAGCCAACTTTGAATGTAATGCATTTTAACCTGTAAAAGTAGACTAGTGAGTAGACTAGACTAGTGACATAACGCTATATATATATATATGCCAGACCTATTCAACGACCAATATTTGACCATTTTGGCATGCTTGGAAGAAAATAATTATTTTAATAAGAAATGATACGAAATGTTTCTTGAGCAGCAAATCAGCATATTAGAATGATTTCTGAAGGATCAAGTGAAACTGAAGATGCTGATAGTAGTAATGATGCTGAAAATTCAGCTTTGCATCTCAGAAATAAATTATATTTTTAAATTGATTAAAATAGAAAACAGTTATTTTCAATTGTAATATTATTTCACAATATTACTGTTTTTACTGTATTTTTTGATCAAATGCAGCCTTGATGAACATAAAAAAAAAAAAAAAAATTATTCCAAACTTGACCGGTAGAAAAACAAATAAATAATTCATTATTACAATTTTTTTTAGAGAAATAATGTAAAATCAGTTTTTAGATTTTACTAAAATTGGGCTCAACAATAATAATAAATTAACATAATTACACATTTCAGTAAAATCAGAGCACTGGCCATTTCAGTCTCATATCGGTCGATCACTCGACTTCATAATGGTGCATACAATCTTGATTTGACATATAGGTAAGGTTGGATACTCTTATTTATTAAAGGGTTAAAGCGTTACACAATACATTTTTAATTTTATGTGTTAATGTTACCTATGTTCTATCCCATGCTAAAGTATTTTGTATGATAGCACAAACTATGGGAAAGGATCTAACCAGTTGGTCTACTCAATTTATCATGTTTCTTTGTGAGAGTTACGATCAATCCTGAACACATCAAATCTGTGTATCTGCACTATGATGTGGGTGTAAATGTGAACGTGAAAATTCGAGATCATTGGGATTAACAGCTACATGAACAGTGATTCAATACTAGGCGGAAAAATATTGGCGAACACGTCCTCTGTCAGCTGAAGTCCACTGACTTTTGGTTTCTCCCTCCAGAAAAGCATTACTTTAAATGGCTTTCGTTTCGAAAAGTGCTGGACAGGAGTGGTCAAAGTACGGTGCACTTGGAGGTCGGACTGGGTCAGTGAGGGACCACTTCCTTTATGGAGGCGAGGGCAGAATGGATACGAACATGCAGTCTGTTCTCGAAGTCGTACCCGGTGTAGTTCTCCTGCAAGCAAAGGTAGTCACCATTTAATCTTAATTTACTGGCGTATTCAAGATACTGAAATCGCTGACAGTCATGGACTTACCTTGGCCTGAAGCAGTAATGATCTTCCTTTACTCAGAGTCTTAGGGCGAAAAAACAATAGTAAGTACATTTAGAAAAGATATATTTTATAATATAAATCACAAATGCACAATGTCAATCCCGATTTAATTACATTTCACTGTATTTTATTAAACTTAATAAAGAATATATAAGAGACACATCATGAGATTCATTCATGTTAGAGCAGTTATAAAAATAAAAATAAAACCTAAACTAGATAAAATTTAATCAGGACAAACCTAGATGTTGGCTCGAGAAAGACTGACCAGAAAGTCTAAAGTGGTTTTAAAAGACTAAAGTTTAAAGGTTTTCAGAAGGGATGCACCGATACCGATACCAGTATCAATATCGGTTTGAAGGTTTTCAGTAGGGATGCACCGTTACCAATACCCGATACCAATACCAGTATCGATATCGGTTTGAAGGTTTTCAGTAGGGATGCACCGATACCAATACCTGATACCAATACCAGTATCAATATCGGTTTGAAGGTTTTCAGTAGGGATGCACCGATACCAATACCTGATACCAATACCAGTATCAATATCGGTTTGAAGGTTTTCAGTAGGGATCCACCGATACCAATACCAATACCAGTATCAATATCGGTTTGAAGGTTTTCAGTAGGGATGCACCGATACCAATACCCGATACCAATACCAGTATCAATATCGGTTTGAAGGTTTTCAGTAGGGATGCATCGATACTAGGGGTGTGACGAGATCTCGTGCCACGAGATCTCGCGAGACTAAATATGACGAGATTTCTCGTTGAGTGAAAAAGCTGTCTCGCGATATCCCCATTAATATTTCACCGCTACACTCACATTCGCCTAAACTATCGTTTTGTTGTTTTTATAAAAAAATAAAAACCATTAGCCTATAAACTAATGCAAAAGTCTGCTCTGCTCATCCAGCACGAGTTGCCGTTGCAATCAGTGCAGCACGAATCACAGTTCACTGATCGCGTGACGATGGCGGAGGATTCGTTGCGCAACAGACTAAACGTCTGATAATGTCTTATCTTGTAGAATGCGCGCTCAGCACCGCTGCTCCCTATACGCCGGTCACGAATTTGTAAGTTAAAGTAAAACACAAGCTCCCTGATGTGCATTGCGCACAAATTAGGCTGTATACATACAATAATCCGTCTCCCAATACCCATCTCTGGACTGTTTATTTGCGGCTATGGTCTCTGTTGGCACTGCGAATATTGAGAGAGTACTGTAACGTATAAAGGACAACAGACAAGGGAGGCTCCGTTTCTGAACTTATAATCGGAACGCAAGAACAACTGTAGAGACAAACACACCAGCCTCGTTTCTCTCGGCCTTTTCCGAACTCACCGCATTAACCCTATAACTGCCGGTGCAAAATAAAACCGCAATTTCACAACAATTATAAAGAGTGTGTGTGCTAACTTTGATTATGGTTGCACTTGCACTTATTGTTTGCACTTAATAAGACTAAGAGAAACCAGTTATTTATTTTTGTTATTTATACGGTTTTTATTTCTCTGTTAAATGTATGTAAAGGAGTTCAGTTAGGAGGTTACACACAGCCTCAATCAGAAGTTCTGAAAGCTCTTAAATGTACAGTAAGGTCTGAAGAGACTAATGTGAAATCATACAGGAGAAAAGCCAGTCAATAAAAACCTTTTACAGTGCTTGTATATTGTTTTCTTTCAATGCATTTGATAATTCATACTCATAAAGTAGACCTGAAATGACATGCATTAGAAGATTATTAGTTAAAACATTGAAAAATGCACCTGCATGCTATTTTTCCAGTCATGAATTTTGTCATTGAGGATTTCTGAAAAATTGTGCAAAAATCTCGTCTCGTCTCGTTCTCGTGAACCCAATCTCGTGTCTCGTCTCGTCTCGTGAGATAAGCGTCTCGTCACACCCCTAATCGATACCAATACCCGATACCAATACCAGTATCAATATCGGTTTGAAGGTTTTCAGTAGGGATGCACCGATACCAATACCCGATACCAATACCAGTATCAATATCGGTTTGAAGGTTTTCAGAAGGGATGCACCGATACCAATACCAGTATCAATATTGGTTTGAAGGTTTTCAGAAGGGATGCACCGATACCAATACCAGTATCAATATCGGTTTGAAGGTTTTCAGAAGAGATGCACCGATACCAATACCAGTATCAATATCGGTTTGAAGGTTTTCAGTAGGAATTGTATGGTTGGTAGGTTCTACCAGATGGTTGCTAGAACATATCATATTGCTAGCATGTTTCAGATGATAGATATAGAAATACAAATAATTATATAATAAATGAATTCGAAATAATTATTAATTACAATACAAAATATTAAGCATATTAAGAAATAGTAAAAATCCAATAAATATATTATTAATATAATTTCTTAATAATTCTAGCTGGTTAATAAAGAACATACAAGAACCACACCATGAGATTCATGTGGTTTTGGTGTGATTTTTTAAATAATACCACACAAATGTTTCTAAAAGACACTTCTGATTTTGCACGTAAATAGAGTCAAGGTTAAAATAAAGTCTACTGGAAACTGAAGGCACTATATTTAAGTATTTCTGCATCTCTCAAACTGAGAATAAATTGATTCTGAATGTCATTTACCTCAGGTTTAGCCAGTAACACGCAGCCCAGCTCATAGCAGGAATATGGCTGCACGTAACTGTTATTCAGACGGCCGTATTCGTCCTGCGCTGCCAGCTGGAACGACTACAAACAAAATCAAATCAAATCAGTATTAAGTACTCTATGTGAGCGGATAAACAAGATTAAACCTGTGCCAGATCATTCCGAAACATTTTTTAAGCTTGCCAACTTCTGCATTTTGTAACATTTGTCCCCTGAAATCTATTTGTAAACTGTTTTTGGGTACTAAGAAACTATTTTAAGACATTTTCCTCCCTCTAACTGATCCTCAGCATCAAATATGTCTGTTCTGTTACTGTACCTTTAAGACATGTATAGGTAAATGACCTTAGTTTGCATGCACAAACCTGATGTGACTGAACAAACCTGAACAGCATCTTTAATATTTCCAAGACATTTCTGAATAGCACCAAGCAGCAGGTGTTTTAGGCCCAGGCTTGAGGGGTCATCCAGCCCCTGTAGCACTGAATACAGCATCAAGATCAGTGTTATAATGAGGGAAGAGGCGCTCAGAGCTGACTGACAGGATGCATTGCATCTCGCTTTAAGTCGCGGTTCTCTTTACCTTGGTTCATAAGCTGGAGTTTGGAGGAAGAGCAGTTTGGAAGAGCTTTCCATAAGTATAGCACCTCCACAATACCCAGAATGCAAAGCTCTCGAGTAAGGGGGACTTTCCTCAGTTTCTCTGCCTAGTGGGACAAAAAGTTGAAAAAAGGGTTTAGAAATAACTAATAAAATTAAAATAAATAAAAATGGTTATACAATACTAACATAATTATTAACATAAAAATAAGTTATGTCATCAGTTATGAGTTAAAATTCAAAATAACTATGATTGTAAAAAAAAAAAAATACATACATATACATATATATATCATATACAAAAATTGTTTATACATGAGCATAATGTATATATTTATGTGTGTGTGTGAGAGAGAGAGAGAAACGTAATATTTATAAATTATAGTTATTGTTGTATGGTTATCATACAGAAATAAATAAATAATTACAAAATACTATATAATAAACAATCAAAATTGTTTATACATTCAATATTTACATAAATGTAATTAATTTATTATTAAGTATATATTTATATATTTTTTATACATATATAATATAAATAAATAATGTGTGTGTGTGTATGTGTGTGTGTGTGTGTGTGTGTGTATATATATATATATATATGTGTGTGTGTGTGTGAGAAATGTAATATTTATAAATGAT
Organism: Rhinichthys klamathensis goyatoka; assembly: GCF_029890125.1. Taxonomy (NCBI): domain Eukaryota; kingdom Metazoa; phylum Chordata; class Actinopteri; order Cypriniformes; family Leuciscidae; genus Rhinichthys; species Rhinichthys klamathensis. The sequence goes on along the minus strand of NW_026606664.1, from coordinate 3,289,935 downwards.
AGTTATGAGCTTAAGTTTATATATAAACTAAAACTTTAGCTGATAACTATAATTGTAAAAATACAATTAACAATACACATAAATAAATAGATCAATACGCAAATAAAAAAGGTTTATGCATTCAATATATTTACATAAGCTAAGCATTATTAATTTCTTATTAATATAACAATTATTTGTATATTATAAATTGCAATAATTACAATTATATATATATATAATTTATAGTAAATTATAGTAATTATGAGTTTGAGTTTATATATAAACAATTTCTTCTTTTTTTAACTTATAATAACTTTATTAAAACATTATTATAAATGAATAAATTACTGGAAAAAGGCTTGATATAATAGAAAATAACTCACTCTTTTCAGTGCAAACTGCTCAATCTGATTGTTCTTGCGTTTAAAAAGCTTCTGGACATCTCGAAAAACAGCTTTGGCTCCCTCTAGATCACCAGAAGCCCCCTGACATACTTTGGGTTGAGACGTAAAAGCTTTCATTAAAACGGTTATTTTAAAGAGACGTTGGAGAGAGTTTGACAGAGAACATAATCTGACCTCCAGTGAGATAAGCATAGTAACACTGCGACCATCGGGATTCATTCTTCAGTCGCTCAAAAGACCTGAAGGCATCTTCAAAGTTCATCTCTATCATGCTGCACCAGCCTGCAAATAGAATGATACATGAAACACTGAAATATTAATTGGTCGGAAACTTTGTACATAGGATTAAGTGCATGTGTTTTTCTAAATGCATATTCTTTTTCTAAAATGGCAGTTCTAAATTCAATCATATTACTTCATTAAATCGAGCACCGATTCTTTTCTTTCTAAAATGAAAGACAACTACGAATTTGTACCTATTTCATAGAGGCACACGTGTTGAATCTCTCTTTGGTCTGAGGCAAACTCCAGAGCATCCTGAAATGACGCCAGCGCACTGTTGATTTGGCACTGAAAAAGAAAAGAAAAAGATACATATACTATCAAATTGATTAAATCGCATCTATTATAAAAGTTTGTATATATCTAGTAATATCTATATACACTCACCGGCCACTTTATTAGGTACACCTGTCCAACTGCTCGTTAACACTTAATTTCTAAGCAGCCAATCACATGGCGGCAACTCAGTGCATTTAGGCATGTAGACATGGTCAAGACAATCTCCTGCAGTTCAAACCGAGCATCAGTATGGGGAAGAAAGTTGATTTGAGTGACTTTGAACGTGGCATGATTGTTGGTGCCAGAAGGGCTGGTCTGAGTATTTCAGAAACTGCTAATCTACTGGGATTTTCACGCACAACCATCTCTAGGGTTTACAGAGAATGGTCCGAAAAAGAAAAAACATCCAGTGAGCGGCAGTTCTGTGGGCGGAAATGCCTTGTTGATGCCAGAGGTCAGAGGAGAATGGCCAGACTGGTTCGAGCTGATAGAAGGGCAACAGTGACTGAAATAACCACTCGTTACAACCGAGGTGTGCAGCAAAGCATTTGTGAAGCCACAACACGCACAACCTTGAGGCGGATGGGCTACAACAGCAGAAGACTCCACCGGGTACCACTCATCTCCACTACAAATAGGAAAAAGAGGCTACAATTTGCAAGAGCTCACCAAAATTGAACAGTTGAAGACTGGAAAAATGTTGCCTGGTCTGATGAGTCTCGATTTCTGTTGAGACATTCAGATGTTAGAGTCAGAATTTGGCGTAAACAGAATGAGAACATGGAACCATCATGCCTTGTTACCACTGTGCAGGCTGGTGGTGGTGGTGTAATGGTGTGGGGGATGTTTTCCTGGCACACTTTAGGCCCCTTAGTGCCAATTGGGCATCGTTTAAATGCCACGGCCTACCTGAGCATTGTTTCTGACCATGTCCATCCCTTTATGGCCACCATGTACCCATCCTCTGATGGCTACTTCCACCATGTCACAAAGCTCTAATCATTTCAAATTGGTTTCTTGAACATGACAATGAGTTCACTGTACTAAAATGGCCTCCACAGTCACCAGATCTCAACCCAATAGAGCATCTTTGGGATGTGGTGGAACGGGAGATTCGCATCATGGATGTGCAGCCGACAAATCTGCGGCAACTGTGTGATGCCATCATGTCAATATGGACCAAACTCCCTGAGGAATGCTTCCAGCACCTTGTTGAATCTATGCCACGAAGAATTGAGGCAGTTCTGAAGGCAAAAGGGGGTCCAACCCGTTACTAGCATGGGGTACCTAATAAAGTGGCCGGTGAGTGTATGTGTGTGTGTGTTTGTTTGTATGTATGTACTGTATACATATTATATATATATATATATATATAATATATATATATATATATATATATATACACACACACATAATATATTTACAAACTTATGTTAAAGGGGTGGTTGATTATGATTTCACTTTTCTAACTGTAGTTAGTGTGTAATGTTGCTGTTTGAGCATAAACAACATCTGCAAAGTTACGACGCTCAAAGTTCAAAGCAAAGGGAGATATTTGCTATTAAAGAAATCACTTTTTAAGGACTACAACAAACGGCTGGAAGGAACTACACGAGCTTCCTCCCGGGTTAGTGACATCACCAACCCTAAGATTTGCATAAACCCCGCCCTCAGGAACGTGATTTATAGATTATCATGACAGAATATGCTAACCAATGACACATAAGCTACATACGTTCATCAACTAACCATTCAGAAATGTTGCATCTACATGTTTTCACTTCTTCTCGAGTCTCTCCATCTTTCTGACTCCGGATTGAACATAAAAGGCTAAAAGTTTTTGAAATTTTCAGCGCGTGTGTGAGGTAATCAAAGCTGCTAACACAGGAGCTCTTGAAGCTCCGCCCCCTGCGCCGGGAGCAGCAGCTCATTTGCATTTAAAGGGACACACACAAAACGTTTTGTGCGTTTTTGCACACCCTCAAAAAGTGACAATTTTAAAATCTGTGGGGTATTTTGAGCTATAACTTCACACACACACTCTGGGAACATCAGAGACTTATTTTACATCTTGTGAAAAGGGCATTATACCACCCCTTTAATCGATTTGACAGCACTAATATATATATATATATATATATATATATATATATATAAAATTAAGCATTGTAGGCAGTGTATCATCTGTAATCGAGATACAATTATGTCTATGAATAATTATAGTATATAATAATGTGGCCTGATTTAACTCGTGACACATGAAACACTGTATCATCTTGTATCAATAGAATTTTGTTTTTCTCTTTGTATACGAGAGGTTTAATATTAATGGTTGGCTTGGATGCCTTCCACTGCATCAAACACAGCCACTTAAAAAGAAAGTAATTGCGGTGGTTGCATATTAATTCAATATCCTGGAAGAATAAACCGCACTATTATTTCAATTATTTGATCATGTCAATGGATTATCAAGCACCAAGCATCTGCTCTAATGAAACAGTGATGCGAATGAATGGCCACCTCTAATCTCTGCACCCGTCCCCTGAAGAAGATGAAGAGAGAGGAGTTTGGGTAGACCATTGCCTTCTTCTGCAGAATGGCTTTAGCCTCCAGGAGCCCCGCGCGCGAATCAGAGCCGTCCAGGGCAAAGAAGGGCTGCACTACGGTGTGGTACCACAAGAGAGCCAAACTGAGAGAGATAACATGAGAAAAGAAGTGAAAGTATATATAACAACACAGTTTGGATGTTTATTAGTTGTGTTTGCTAATATATTTGGTTTGTACAAACTACACAAATGCTACAGCGACGTCGATTCGAAAAAAAGCAGCGTCTATTCATCTGAAGAGCAATTTGGGAGGGTTTTGTCCCAGGTTGGATTAAGTATGCTTAAATTCATCTCTATTATTAGAGCTGCTCCGCAATCTGTCAGCCCCTGGCCATGAACAACAACTGAGAACTATGCATCTCAGAGAAGTGAAAAAAAAGCTTAAGAGCAATTCAGTTCAATGTAGTTAATAGTAGCTCATGAATAAAATCTAACCTCTTAAAAACAAATCAAAATGAAGTAGTTTCTTCGATTTTATGAAAATGTTACTGTACGAATTGCCATATTTCTAGGGTGTTGTGGATGGTTGCCAGTGCGTTGCTTTGTGGAAGCTAGATTGTTCTGGGAGGTTGCTAAGTGGTTTATAAGGTGTTACATCTACATTTATGCATTTGGCAGACACATTTATCCAAAGCGACTTACATTGCATTTCAAGGTACACATGTACATTCTTATCAATTCATGCTTTCCCTGGGAATCGAACCCACTTTGGCGTTACAAGCGCCAACGCTCTACTGTTTGAGCCACAGGAAAGTGTTATGGATGGTCTTGCTACTAATAATCCTAGGGTGTTGTGGGTGGTTGCCAGGGCGTTACTATGTGGTAGCTAGATTGTTCTGGGAGGTTTTTAAAGGGGTCATATAATGGTACATGCACTTTTTCAAGTTGATTGTACTGAAATGTGTGTTGGCAGTGCCTGTACACAACCATCATATAATGATAAAAATCCATCCAGTGGTTTTGTTTTAATCTCCTTATATGTTTTCCCCTGCCTCAAATCAAGCCGTTCGACCGTGTGACGTCACACGATCGGACCCCCCTCCCGCGATTGTTGATTGATAGGCGCGTTTCAACACAGACCCGCCCTCGCTCGTGAGAGCTGTCAATCATAGTCTGCGCGGACCGGCGCGGTCATTGTTGATATGCTGGAGCACTGTCTATGAGCAGAATGGCGTCTAAGCGATTGTGGTGTTCTGTTCTTGGGTGCAATAACGAACACAGCAGTCATTTTAATGTTCCTAAATCCGAACCGCTGAAGACGCAGTGGTTGAGTTTGTTTTCGAAGGGAATATTCCACACGAGCAACGTCACTGCTCTCATATTTGCGCGAATCATTTCTCACCAGACTGCTTTATAAACGAGGATCAGTATAAAGCTGGTTTTGCTAAGCAGCTGCTCCTGAATAAAGAATCGGTACCAGATATTCGTGTTCCTGCTGAACCTCTAGAACAACTGAAGTGAGTGTAACGTTTTATTAAACTTTATATTAATATTTATATCTTTGCAAATCGCTTCACGATGAATGAGTCTAAGGTTTACACTCAGGGTACATTACTGCATGTTTTCTATGTACGACGTTCTCCATATAATTCATAATCCCACGTTTATAATGAACAACACGTTATGGTTATTGTGTTACAAACGTGTACGCACAGAACAGAGGGGCGGGGTGAGCAAAGCTCATGATCATTTAAAGTCATATGCACTGAAACGGCGTGCTGAAAACAGAGCTGTTTTTGACCAGGTAAAATAAGTGTTTTCTTACAATACTAATGAGAATTTTTAATTCAAGTATATTACAAACTTTTAATTTAGACCCTAAAGAATCATATTAGCTTGTACAAAAATGGCATTATATGACCCCTTTAAGCCTTTTCTAGGGTGTTATAGGTGGTTGCTAGGCTGTTGCTAGGTGGTTCATAAGATGTTATTGAAGGTCTTGCCACTAATAATGCTAGGTGGTTGCCAGGGCGTTGCTATGTGCTTGTTAAGCACTCACTGGTCTCACTGTCATTATACTAGGGCGTTGTGAATGGTTGCAAGGATGTTGCTATGTGGTAGCTAGATTTTTCTGGGTGGTTGCTAGGCAGTTGCTAGGATGTTCTGGGTGGTTGCTAGGCAATTTCTAAGGTGTTATGGATGGTGGTGCTTTACGATGGACTTTATGGAAGACCTGTAAGTCTATAGGTTTTTTTTTCACCCATTTTAAAAGTCTGTTGATAACTGGCTTCAAAATACAGTCTCATCTGCTTTTTTGATAATATTTGAATTAAAAATTAAATCGTTTTCATGTAAAATTCTTTAAAAAAGCCATACTTATGTTCAGTAATTATGAGTAGATGAGTCTGTGCTAGCATTTGCTCAGATGGCCTTTCCCTCTAATGCCCTTTATCTCTAATTGACCTTTCAGATGCCATCAATTATGTAACCCCAGTATGAAACCAGTTCAGCGGTGTGACAGCATGTGCTCATGAATACACGTCACTGCACAGCACATCATGAGCGAGGGATTTTATTCTGCGATGCAAGCGCAAAACATTCCCACAAATGCTAATAAGCAAACATAAAATCACGTCAAAAGCAGGATTGTCAATGCTAAGGTGTGGAAATACCAAAAAATGTTTGCTTACGTGGCGAGTGGTGCTTTCATATCTTTGCTCTCGCTGGCGTATGCTAAGGAGGCAAGACCTTGGTGACGGTCTCCAGGGAAGCCCAGCAGGTTGACAATTTTGAGCAGGTGAGGAGGCACCATCGAAATACACAAGTGAAAGAGCCCATAGCCAAAGCTGACGGAACCCTTCAGGCGATCCAGAATCTCTTCTGTTACCCGGCCGCCACTCTCAGTGGATGTGTTTTGGTTGGCCTGATCAGAGACCAGCGCCCCCTCCTGGTCGGAGGACCGTCTCCGGGAGGCTTCCTGCAGTTGGCTGATGTCGCTGTAGCATTTGTTGTACATTTTCCAGGCCTTACGGAGGATCCAGCCTCCTTTGATGTATGCTGATGGGCGACAGGTCATAACAACGTTAAATTAAAGAAAATGTGTTTACAACTCTAAAACACAATGTTCTACAGGATTATTAAGCCTTTTTAATATTTCTGGTGACAAGCCGAATCGTTTTTAATAATGTAAATCTGTGTATAGTTAAATTAATAAAATTTTTTAAAGGAAATGTATTTTCTTAATATTAATTTCCCAAGTAAAAATATAAAATGAAGGAAATTCAATTATGTACAATAAATAATAATAATAATAATTGCATGATTGAGCCTTCTGATATTTTGGTGACATGCTGAATTGTTTTTAATAATCCAAATCTGTGCACACTTAAAGTAATTTAAAAAAAAAATCATAATTTTCTTATTAATAATACTCATAATACTTATTATTGAGATATGAATACTGATTATACATCATTTTCAAATATAATCTAAAAAATGATTACATAAATAAATGTTTAAAATGTTCTATGGTTTAAAAAAAATAAAACGGTACATCACATCTGCACTTCTATACTCTGTAATATTTCGAGTTTGTTCATCCTTGTTTAACCACCCCAAAAAAACAACTCTACATGTTGGCATGCAAATGACGTTTCAAGCTGGTTTTTCGAATGTAAAAAGTAAACATGCAGGAATCCACCTGAGAGTTCCTGTTTGACGAAGGACAGCACGGCGAGATAAACCTGGCAGTCAGCCACGATGATCTGTCTCTGAAGACGATCCACAATAGCCACTGATCTCTGCGAGTCCATCTGGCACCAAGATAAAAAGCACGAATGTGTGAAGAATTTTAATGCGAGGAATCTGCATTCCATCCGCTCACACTCAAACAAACAAAACTTACGCTCTTCTTGATTTTGTTGCGGATGGTCTCGATGACGCCGGTGTTTTCGCTCTCGCAAAGCTTTTCAGTGGTCCTCAGGTCATCGCTGGCCATCTGCATTTTTTCCTCCTCGAATGTCATCATGGCGTTCTATGATCATACGAATATTAGGGCTGCACAATGTTGGAAAATCTATTTATTTTTCTGCAATAATTTTCACCAGATGACCTGAATAGCTATATTTGGAAAGAATGAATCATACTAAAACAAGGGTTTTCAAAGTCAAAGACAGTGGGCCTTCCTTCTAACATAACTCTTTACAAGAACCAACTTAAACCTCTTTCATCTTCAGACAAAAATTGAGGAACAGATGTGTCACCCATTTTGAAGTTCATCTAAATGAGAAGATTGAGGACACCAAAATCTGTACACGCCCCTCAATAGTTACACCGTTACTTTCCATAACAGGAAGACCTTCTTAAAACATGACAAAAATGGTAATATCATTGTCGGAAGTCAGTTGAAAAATACAGACCAGAGAGTCGCAACAAAGGACCTTTTCTTAAAGTCTTGGTGAAATGGAAGCCGTGACAGATCCTTTTTTTCTGTATAGTGACGTACTCTACCGGTCAAAAGTGACATCATAATGACAAAAATCACAATTCACAACCTGAGGCACCAGCCTTGACATAAGAGGTTGTGACAAGGTCTGTTCCTCAACTCTTGAGGAGAAACTCATGCTTCGTTCGTACAGTATACTGGACACTGCACAGTAAAACACTGAACACCGTCTACTACTTAAAAAAAAAAATTGTGAAACAGTATGCATTAAACAACAATAAACATTTAGCCGTTTGGGTTTTCCATGCATGCTAAGTAAACTGTATAGTATAGTGTGCTTTTCCCATATCCCACACATTACCATTATTACGTTAAGGGCACTGCAATAAAATAGAATAGAATAGAAATTTCACTTTCGGGGAAAAATATCCTATAAAAACATCGAATAAAATTGAAAACAATGTGCTATGCTCATAAGAAATAAAATAAAATCCTTTAAAAATATCCTATACAAACGTAGAATGTGTATTTGCTATTCTCATACAAAATAAAATAAAAATTTGAAAAAAATAAAATAAAAATTTGAAAAAAATAAAATAATTTCACTTAAAATCTTACAATCTAAATAAAAAACAATGTTTGCTATTCTTCTATGAAATGATTTTTTTTTAAATCACTTCAAGAAAATGAATTTTATAAAACAGTTCAGATTTAAAACACTTATTTGCTACTCTCCCATCAAATAAAAACAATAGAATAAAAATGTCTTGCCAGGATTTCACTTCCTGTCCTCTCACTCCTATTAATGGCCAGAATGAAACGAGAGCAGCGCTGCAGGAAACAGCACCGTGGTTGGAGTATGAATGAGAGCATTTGCTGACTGTGTCATATGACAGAGATGGACTAGAAATGATGGGCTGATGTCAAACTAATTAGACAAGAAAACCACCTTGGGCTGTCCAGCTAATGTTACCACTACAGCTATTCATTTTGTTTTTCCTCAGCATGCTTTGTTAAACAGCTGGCTACTTGCCCCAATACATACAGGGTTAGCGGTAAAACTAGCAGGGTGGCTAATGTTCTGGGCAAGTATGAGCTTGAGGTTCAAACCCAAAAAGGAGTTTCACAAACTGGAGAGTTGTTGCTAGTATTACTTTCAGCCAATTCTTTGCCAAGCGTACTGAAAGTACTAACTAAAGGCCAATTTATACTTCTGCGTCGGGTGCGCGCAGTAGGTACGGCGTAGCATACGCACAGACGCGTACCATACGCCGTACCCTTCGCCGTAACCTGACGCGCACCTCCTCAAAAATGTAACTACACGTCGCGACGACGCAGACCGCAAGATCTGTGATTGGTCGGCTTGGTAGCATCGCGTTTCCTTCTATGCATTTCCGGCGTGTTCTTCTGCACCGCCCGCCATTTTTAAATTCTAAGTACAGCGAAAATGTTAAAAAAACTAAAAATTTACCTTTTCCACCTCTATAAGCTCCAACTCCAACATGATCTGCTCTCTTTCAGTCGGCATTGCTTGTAGTAACCTAAACTCAAAACAGCCGCGAGGAATCTTCTTCTTCTTGCCGCGAGGAATCTAAACACAGTGGAACATTAAAACCCTCCGCCGCCAACTAGCGTTTCGGCGCTGTACTGCAGAGCAACGCAGACCTAAACGCAGAAGTATAAATGCTCATGACGGCGTTGCCTACGTGCGTAGCCTACGTCGTACACTACGGCGTACACTCGACGCAGAAGTATAAATTGGCCTTAAGGGTACGTTTACACGAAAACGATGTACTAAAAATTTTAAAATCTAGCAAAAACGACTACAAACACTGTATTATTCATGCCAGGCCAGTGGTTCGCAATGACATTTGTAAAGAAACACTACGTGCCTGAATATAATTCATCCACATGATTTCACCGTTTTCACAAATTCGTGTTTTTGTAGTTTACACGGAGACCATACCAGTATCGTTTTCACAAATGTGCACTTTGAAAGTCTTTTAATGGAGTTCACTTACCAAAAAGCTGACAAAACTGGCACCGAAGCTCATCAGAGGACTGTGGGTCCTGCAGACAAAATAAGGAATCATGGGATATCACAAACCTTAGGTAATGAAAGTTTAGCCTTTTAAAAAACATGAAATATTCCAGAAAATATATATATTTTTTAATTTAAACATGGTAAAATGCATTATAGAGCTTAGGGCAATATATATTTGTTTTGGTGTCAGAAAGCAAAACAAAAATTAATACTACTTCATATGAATTATTAATTAATATTGAATAAATAGATACATTTTATACAAGTGGCAGGGATGTGTAGAAGTTTGTGAATGATGCGTAACTCTGTGCAGACCTGCTCATAAGATTATATTTCACATTAAACAAGGAATTACTGCATATAAAGCCAAAGCACTAAGCTCCTAATAGCATTAAACCTAATATCCATGATTCTTAATATCCTTAAGAATGTCTTAAGTAGCAGTTTCTTATGATATATAAACCCTCAGGCTTCGCAAATAATGATGTACCATATTTCTTCAGTTTTAATGCATTCGTTTAACATTTGATTTACTATTAACCATCTGCAAATCAGCAACAAGTCAAATAGATACAAATAAATAGGCCTTTTCCACTCAAAAAGGTGATTTTTATCTTTTCATCTCTGTGTGTGTATATTATCCGTCCATGTTATTGTGCAAGTTGGCGCCCATGCCTAGGGCCACATCAACCAGGCAAACAGCCATTCATCTAGTATGTACCAACCATTTTATTTATTTGATGTAGACAAAGAGCTGTCTATGTTCTCACGAGAAGGTTTGGCTGCATTATCCTTATTTTTGAAAAGCATTTGAAAAGCACCTATTAAATATGTTTGATAAATTATTCTGTAACAAAAATTAACAATGTTCATTGAACACCGGTCAAAAGTCAGTATCCCCTTTAAAATGGGGATTTTGGACCATTCCACCTTGACTGTATCCAACAATTACAATCATAAAACTATTAACAATATATTGAATTGATATTCATATCATTGTAATAAGAAGCTATTCTAAGTATTTATTTACCAGTGTTATGTTATTATACTTGAGATACTATTATGGTTCTTATTAAAATTTAGAATTATGTTTTATTTTTATATTGGTTTATTTGTCAGTTTTGGTAGTTTTTTTTTTTTTGTCTATATAGTTTATTCATTTTTATTTCAGTTTTAGTATTGAGAAATGTTGAAAGAAAGCAGAGTTTGTTTTTATTTTATCTCAGTTGACTTTTTTTATGGTTTTACTTTTAGTTAACTATAATAACTCTTTATATTTAAAGCTTAATTAATTCAAGAAACAACTATTCAACCCTGTTACCTGACTTATTGTAAGAATAAATTATCAAAAAAAAAAATGTAATGGGAAATAAACGTTTATCACTAGTAGGCCTATGTAGAAACTAACATTTGGTCCTGACTGAGTTGCATCTTAATTTAAGCTAAATTAATGACCCATTCTGTCTTTTTTTAATGATTTTTTTATAAATAAATAAATACTATGAATTTTGGTATTTAGTTAATGTACTGAAAGTGAGACATGTTCCAAATTATGGTAACAAAAACAGAAAATTCAGGAGGGATATATTTGACTTAATTTTATGCAAGTTTATGTGTGTGTGTGTGTGTTTAGGATAAACAATTGCTTAATTGATGATGGTGATGTTTAAGCGGGAAAAAATCAGTGTTCATTTGTAGCCTTGAGGCATGTCAAATATTTTGGTTATATTAAAATGAATAGAAATAGACAGGGCTGGCCAAATAATTTGTCTCCCATTTATGCAAACAAGGCCCATTTTATAATATACATAATAAAATCATAGTTCTTATACATCTTACCTGTATCTCTTGAAGAGCTCGTCGCTTTCTTTGAAGCCATTATTGAGCAGCATATTGATGCCTTGAAACGCCAGCTCGGCGTCATCGATCTGCTCGGCGCTCTCTTCAACCTGCTGCGGGGAATCAGGGCCTGCCATCCTCTCAATTTACTCCTTTATACGCAAAAAAAACTCGTTCTGCTGTAAATAAACCGAGGGGGAAAAAAACAGTCTGGTTGTTTTGTTCGCACGAGAAACGCGCCGAGTAAACAACAATCACCACAGGCGCGGTGCCGTGCGAAATGAAACGATATTTCCCTTACCAGTGCAGAGCAAACCGCTGGTGAAATGTCGTCTGGATAGCTTGATCCCTTCCGTGTCCGATCTGCAGTGCTAAGATGTTTTCAGATCCGCAATCGTCCCCTCCATCAGGCCGCCGTTAGCTATGAAATGTCAGCTTGTCGTTCGCATAGCAGCATCTCGCGTTACGCAATATTTAAAGGAGCAACAGTCAGAGAGCAGTGACGTTATTGTCCCGTGTGCGCTTCTCATTCACCCCACACTGAGGTGTTGTAGGTGATTGAGCCGATGCTGCTTTGAAAGAGAAGCTTGACAGCTTCCTCTGGAGTCTAGACAATAACACGCCCTTTGCCTCCAACCAGGAAACGACTAGCACGTTAACCCTTGCAGTTTCTCTGCCTGATTTGGATTCATCATAACACGAATCTTTTGAATCGGTTCACCAAGAAGAAGGCTGCGTCCGAAATCGCATACTTCCCTACTATAGCCTATAGTAGGCGAAAAATAAATGACATGTGTGACAAAATAAGTATGTCCGAATTCACAGTATACAAAAGTAGACAGAAAGTAGCCTACCCGAATCCCGATCTAGGTCTACTCCTTCGTGCGAGATTCTAAAGTGTGCATATGATGGACACCTTTCTACCCCATGAGGCCAGTGGAGGGGGTTTGTGAATGGCAGGGATGCAGCGCTGGTAGGTCACATAAGGGCAACAGGTTATTATAGTACGTCCAGATTACATTCATACAGTCATACTACACAGCAAACAAATTCATACTATATAGAACATACTTTTTTAGCGGTCATGAAGCAATTACTTATTCAAAATAAGTCAGTAGCACCTCATTGCAGTACACGAGATCCAGGGGGCGGAGTTGGATCCAGATCTAAGGGGTGGAGATGGGTAGGATTAGAGGTGGGGTTAGGGATCATGGGGTGGAGATGGGTAGGATTAGGGGTGGGGTTAGGGATCAGGGGGTGGAGAAGGGTAGGATTAGAGGTGGGGTTAGGGATCATGGGGTGGAGATGGGTAGGATTAGGGGTGGGGTTAGGGATCAGGGGGTGGAGATGGGTAGGATTAGAGGTGGGGTTAGGGATCATGGGGTGGAGATGGGTAGGATTAGGGGTGGGGTTAGGGATCAGGGGGTGGAGATGGGTAGGATTAGAGGTAGGGTTAGGGATCAGGGGGTGGAGATGGGTAGGATTAGGGGTGGGGTTAGGGATCAGGGGGTGGAGATGGGTAGGATTAGGGGTGGGGTTAGGGATCAGGGGGTGGAGATGGGTAGGATTAGGGGTGGGGTTAGGGATCAGGGGGTGGAGATGGGTAGGATTAGGGGTGGGGTTAGGGATCAGGGGGTGGAGATGGGTAGGATTAGAGGTGGGGTTAGGGATCAGGGGGTGGAGATTGGTAGGATTAGAGGTGGTGTTAGGGATCAGGGGGCGGAGATGGGTAGGTTTAGGTATATGTAAGGTGGGAGGAGTTGGATCTGGATCCAACTCCTCCCCCTGGATTTCGTGTTCTGCAGTAAGGACCATCTCAAATAAGTACCTACTCCAAATATGTGATTTCGGACTCAGCTGATGTATTCACTGATCCGTTTTCTGCATATCAGTAGGTGGCAACAAGCGAGTGCCTTCATTGAATTGTTCACGATTCTGTAACATTAATTTGATTGTCTACAAATCTACTGATTCCAGAAATAACAATAATTTGCCCTCCAGTTTGTTCGGTCAGTGCCACTCCGAGTCTCGTTCAGACTCAAAACAACAGGTGCGTCCCAATTCACGTAGGCTTAAAGGGGCATTATGCAGAAATCCCGTTTTTGTCAAACAGCGACCCCTAGAGTTACTGTGGAGTACTTGAATTTAATGTTACTGTCGTAAATACCACTCACTCAGAGCTTGACATGCCCTGTTACATAGTATACAATAGTACATTGTGTTTAATTTGTCGTTTAATGAGATATAATATATGTTGTTAGTGGTGAGAATTTTCACGTGATTAAATGCATAGATCCGACAATTTTAATGGTCCAGAGGCAGAACTTTTGCCAAGTGTGTCAGAGGTTCTGGGTTCTAATCGGTAGTAGTAGTATAGTTTATTTTCCTCATAAAAACCGATTGTTTATTAGTGGTTGTATTTCAAGCAGGGACATGTTTTTTGTGCATTAGATTTTGTGATTTCACCATAACAAAATATAGAGTCTCTCAGTCCCCGCAACTGATTCAGGCGCGCGTCACAACAGAACACTGTAACTTATCTGCACCACTGATCGTAGAGGCAACGAGCACTTTGCAGTCACTTGATTTCAAAAGTAACACATTTCAGATCGCCTCTTATTTAACAAACGAACGAAATGAATGCTCTACTACAGTTACCTGGAGATGTTTTATTTGTTTGTAATGGTAACGTTACATCCGTGCCGCGAGAAGTTTCAATGGGGACATAACACACCAGCAAATTACGCCTATGCTCGTGTCCGACTCCTCGCTCGGTCAGTCTGCCGTTTCCTCTTTCTCTGTTCCTCCGACAATGCTTTCCTAGCTTTCTGCATCTTATATGCCGGCTCAGCCATGACGATAGTGTGACAAACTCCATCCATCTACCTTGTTCCTGTGTGTATGTGTGCAGGTTGCCGTAAAGGATTATGTTACATCGCGAGAGCTGATATCACGCGATACTTCCTGACGCGGCCCGCCGCACCGAAGTTGCAAGTGAGATTTTTTCGCTCACAGGCACCAGGGGGGGTCGAGACGCCCACCATTCAACCAAGGGGGTAATCCATCGACCGGAAGTTGAAGCCGGCCGGGTGCCGCCATGTTGTAGCAGAACTTCACTTGCGTTAGCATTTCCATTGACTCCCATTCATTTTTGCGTCACTTTGACAGCGAATAACTTTACATCTGAGGCGTTTAAAGACTCCATTTGTCCATTATTTATTTCTAAAGAAACACGACAATGTATAAAGGGCTCCATTACCTTCTATGTTACACTATGGCCCCGTAGAAACAGATTTAGTGAAAATAGGCTAACGATTGCGTCATAACCACTCGACTCTCTGTCGCGCTGTACAGAAGTTACCGTACAGACAGGAGGAGAAGCTCGCTGGCAATCGGGGGGACGTCCCGTCAAGAGAGAAGCCCATAGATAATGAGTCCATAAAAGCAACGGAATACTTACTCCTGCTCACTCACGCCAAAGAACTCTTTGCTCAAGTTCCCCGTCTCTGCAAGATTAACGTTGGCAGTTTTCACGCACAGCTACTAGAAGAGTAACGTCTGTCAGACAGGTTGCTCACGTCATCAAGCTTAGTTTGAGTCGGTCTGAGTCTGCGCGTCAGGAACGGAAGTTCTGAAAAATCGCTAAAAGTGGGCTTCAACTGTCTCAACTGAGTTCCAATGAGATCGCTCTGTCCATTTCTTTTACTGTCTATGCATTCAACCCGAAAGAAGTTATATAACCATTTCAATAACTCTGAAGCTGTTCAGTTAAGCTAAAAAAGCTGCATAGTGTCCCTTTAAGCACTAGGCCTATTCTATGCCGTTTTGTAGTGAGTAGTGTTTTCACACTGAAAATTGTGAAAGTGAAATACCCGGATGATGCACTTAATTAACCTGGGGGTAAAATGAAGTGTGAATGTTGGGACACTTCATGCACTCGACTGTCGACAGCTTTAATTATTTTGCGGAAGGGAAAGGGGCTATCAGATTCCGATGCTGAATGACAAAATAACCTTATAAAATTCACACACAACACGGTTGAGTAGGCTACATGATTGTGCATAAGTACATAGTGTATAATTTGGGGCACAACTAACAATTCAATCAGTGGAGGGATTAAAAACAAATTGTCTGGATAGATTTACATTTTATTGAAACTAATTCGATCAGTTAAGTGTCTGTTCATTAGTTTCAGCCAAATGAAATGTGCCTTCACTGTTAGCCTACAATAATTCCACATTCACCGCACTCACGTGCATAACATAAGACAGAGAGCAAACGAGACAAAAATTAATGAGGAAAAGAAAGCTTTCTGTATGGTCTGAATGTGGAAGAACATATATTCACACATTAATGCACGTTATGAATAAATGATGAAAGTGCGGATAGACATATCAGTCTTTCTGCCCTGAACTTCTTGGTGTAGTGCATAGAACAGAAGACGTACCAGCTGTGTAAATACATTTATTTACACAAGAAGAAGCCACCCGGATGGCAAGAGCAAGCACAGTCAACCAATTCATTTTAAATATTTATTTCCATAAACTTTTTTTAATTTTTAACCGTCATATACATTGATTCTTACAATTTTCATAGTTGAGGAAATCTGCTAGCAAGTCCTTGCAATAAAGGCACTCAAAACAACCCCTGCATTTTGTATATTTGTGTAGCAAGTCAATTTCCAATCCAATTCCTGAAACAATACATTTATTTTTTTTATTCAGTGCTTGTTTTGTGTTTCATCCTTCCATTATTCCGCCGGGCACTCGCCAGTGTTTATGGGGCCGAATACACTCACATCCTCAAATGAGACAGGATTTTTATTAAGCCGTACGTTCCGCAAACACCCCACATAAGATGTCCGCATCTCCACTCCTTCTCTCACGTTCTCTGCATTAACAAGAGACAGAACTGTAAATTACTATGCACTGAAAGGCCTTTCATGCAAGAAGAGACGTTTTTGATACAGGAATGCAGGCTTTACCTGAAACGCCACCGATGTAGATCGTTTCTTGCTCTGTAGTACGTGATACAGAACGCTGTCTGACTCGTGATGTTGCTTCATCTACTTTCAGCTCGATAGTTTTCCGCCGGAAGGACACTGTGGGATACATAATTTGAAATAAATGAAACCTCGCTTACGTTTCCTGTGAAAATTGTCTTTTATAATCTACCTTGATAAGAAGAAAAAAAGCATTAAAGTAGGCTAGTACCTGCCACATGGTGAAACGCACCACAGAGGGGTCGTGTTGGGGTCAATGCGGTGCCATAGCGGTGCTCTCCGTCGTTTGCTTTCACCACCACCTAATGAAGTATAATTCCACACAGATCGCATACTATACGTGATATTAAACATAATTATATCGTTAAAGTCCAGAAACGGGCCCAAAACGTAACACAAATGCAAACTACAAAATCTTGATTACAGACACTCTTGAATTCTAAAGTGTCCACAAGGGGCGCTAGCGGTCATTAGCGCACCCTGGGGCTCATTCACTAATAATTGTGTGAATAATTTATATTTTTAATACACACAGAAGTTCTCACAAAAAAAAAAATTCAGCCTAAATCCCAGCATGCGCATATAAATATACTGTAATTGACAAATCATGATTTGTTTTGTGAAAATGTTCGTATGCAGATTTCGCAATGTTTTTTTGCGTACACACACTTGAATGAGAGCCACTTTCTTCTTCTACGGCAACATTTTGATGAGAATCTTAGTGATTGTTAGCAAGAAATCCCCACAGTATATTTCAACGTGACAGTTAGCGTTAGCGTATAGAATGTGTGAGACTTCTAATTCATTAGCCGCTATAGGTAAAAAACTATAAGACTGTAAACTATAAGTGCAGTAAACATTAAACCTGTATGCAATGTGTTTAAGATTACGATAATACATTTTTTACTGTTTGTAACCAGCACAGAAGCATAAAAACATGTTTAGTGCATTATTTACAAGAGTGTATGCATGCTAAGCGTTAGCATTCCACATACTTTTTAGTCTTATCTTCCTTCCAAATCCTGTTTTTAATCAATAATACATCCAAAATACAATGTTTTTTAAAATACTTGTAAACTATATTTTCATTCACCTTTCCTCTCTTGAGAAAAAGAGTGAGTGTCCGTCCATGGTTATCGCTTTTGTGGAAAACAAGGCCGGTGAGGTTCCTGGGTCGAATTTCAAAAGCCAAGTCAAACGTAGAACCAGAGATAAGGTACTTTTCTGCCAAACAAAAACATTTATTTAATTTCTTGAACCTATTTTTCTGTCACAAAACACATTTGTTTCAACATGAAGGGCCAAACCTAAAACTAAATGTGCGCCATTTCCAGCAAAATACGCCCCCTTCTCCGTCACTCCTTTAAAACAGGGCATGACCCCATGATTGACAGCTGGATCCACAAAGAGAACCTTGGAAACCCTGAGGTCACGGATGCATCCGACTATACTCTTATGAGGGACTTCTCCCTGTGAGAAAAACAGTGTGATGCCTTTTGACAAGAACACAAGACTTGCGGTTGAGCTACATGCTGAAATAAGGAAGTTGCACATTCGTACATATGTTTTGTGAAGCGTCTGAAGATGTCCGTGTCCCACATAGACAGGAGACTGCAGATCATGTGTGAATCCTTTCAACTGCTGTCCATCGGGTGTTTGAACACCATCCACAGCTAAACCAAATTTGTGTTTCTTCATTCTGAACTTGATCTGTACACACACACACAACATGAAATAAAACTAAAGATTTTGCAATTATGAAAATGCACCATTTTGGCATTCTGCTACATACATTGTGCCAGTCACCATCACTGATCTCCTGAGAGGAAATCACTTTATCTGCCCCAACAGAGAGTTTGACTTTTCCATCATCCAAATACAGGATCACAAGAGGAACACCATGTGTCCCTGAGATGTGGAGTAAAAGTCCTTCAGATGATGTGGTGCGGATGTCTAGGGAGAAATGGGGCCTGTAAGACAAAGAAAGATCTCGTAAAAATGCTACTAAATGAAATATTAATACGTAATTAATGTAATTTACCAGTTATTGAGCTCCTGCGGATCTATTTTAAACTGCATTTGGCTGTTGGATCCAAGATGGTAGGTGTGTTTGACAGATTTTGTGTTTCTGCAGCCTTGTTTAAAGCTTCCCTTTTAAAAACAACAAAACATAGACTGACAAATGACATTAAATGTCACATTTGTATTGCCACTTAAAATGTGTATTTGTTTAATGATCTCAGTGCAAAATGTTTAAAGGTGCTCTATATTTTTCTGTTAACATTTTATTAACTCAATACTGACACCTAGTGGTGTGGAGGCCGCCTTATACAACAACAAAACTTTTCAGTTGTCACTGCCATTTTAAAAATAGCCTATTAGTAGGCAAGCCCATCGTGACTTTTTTTGCAACCGAAAGTGTTTGTTAATGGGGGGTGCTAAAGTCAGTGCGGTGCAGTGCTAAAGTCAGTGCAGTTCAACTAGTCATGTGATCTCAACATGGCAGCCACCATAAGGGGGTCCTGCTATATGTTGAAATATATGTATTTGTGTAGCTAAAAAAGGCATTTTAGAGCAATCAAACAAGCAAAACCTCAATCAAAAATGTAATTTTGTCTCACGGATGCCATTTTGAGTGCTCCTCTGTTCCTTATAATGTCTCTGGCACTAATAATTTCTTCAGATGTAAAAGTGTTTTTAAGGGTACCTATTATGTCTTGATTTTGTCTTTGGGGTCTACTAGAATAGTTTGTCATGCTTTAATGTAAAAAAAAAAAAAACTAATTTCAAATATTTTACACTGCACCTCTCTTCCCAGTCTGTCAGTAACGCCCGGTAACGCCAGAGAATGGTAACGCTCTGTTTAGTTCCTGTCTCTATGAAGCCCCTCCTTCTGAAAAGAGCACTGTGATTGCTCAAGTTCTTCGTTTGGGAAAATGTCACACCCCTTACCAAAACTGCGAGTTTAAACCCACTACTACGCTTCTTAATGGTGTCCAGAGGGGGGCGCTCTGCTTTACAGAATCCCAAAGATACACTTCCAGTCTGATTGAATCTGCTCAAGTCGGCTGGAATGTAGCCGCTCTGTGGACTGAATCATAAGGACATTATGAGTGACTTATTTCTGTTATATGTCATGATAACGCAATAAGAGTAAATCATAAAATCAAACCTCCGTAAATACAAGTTCCTCAAACAGCCTTCAAATAAACCCTCCCCCAAAATAAAATTTTCATCGAGTTCATCGATTGTGGATGACAATGGTGGATCTCCAATGTCTGTGTTGTCAACGTTTAGCTGCATCCTGATGGGAAATGTTCAACATGAAGTATTGAAAAGCATCTCTGCAAGTAAGTTTACCAAGATATTTTTTCTTACCCCCCGCTGCTTCTGTAGGCCGTTATGTAGTGCCATTTTCCAATTTCGCATTTGTTTCTGGATGTTAATTTTTCCTTACGATCACTCATTTCGACAAAGCCGTCTTTCAAAGACAGCAAAAAGTCGTTATTCTGCAGACCAAAGGAAAACATCAAAATTAAATGTATAAATATATATTATATTTATATTGTAAATAATTATAAAATGTATTATATAAAAGTATATATATATATATATATATATATATATATATATATAACAAAATAAAATATAAATGTATAAAGAATATGGAAATCTTTCTTTATATGGAAAGATTTTTCTTGATGAACTAACCATTCCACCAGTCTGTACTAAGGCTGGAATATTTTCCTGGGATGTCTTAAATCCAAGTGAAACCATTGTCTCAGAGTCTGTCTCTTTATTAGTGGGTAACACCGACAAAGAACTTCCAAATTCAAAAGTAGCCTCTCGGGAACCCTGAAAACAACCAACCAGAAACAGTTCAGATGACTTTTCTCCTGATGCTCATACGCCGTCAAGGAAACACTGCTTTGTGAAGCTTTTAAACCTTTGCGACTCAATTGTTTCGAAACCAGTGATTCGGAGCATGTACCAAACTGCCAAAGTCAAGTGATCTCAGTAATCGAGGCTTTGTTACGTCATAACTTTTTCGAAATGTATTGAACTTTAATGTTACGCCGCTAGGGGTACGATGATCTCTGTCACCAGCACGTGGCGTTTATTTTGTGAAGCAATTTGTTCAGTTGATTCAAAGTTTCGAAAAGCTTTGTTTCTCCCATCACTACTACTTGTCCACAAAAACTGTCTTACCAGTAAAGGATTTGGACAACCTTGGACAATTCCAACTTCCTCTGTAAAACTAGAAGTGACATCTACCTGGACGTTTTTGACACACCCTCTAAGTGATGGAAGAACAATATTATATCTGCAGGGAGAAAAATTATGTAAAAATTAATATTTGGTTAGGTGAATATTGCAAGAAAATTAAGCCTCTTTTAGGACAATTGGAAATTAAATGGGCTTCATTTTTTTTATTCAAAATCTCACACAGCTGCTCCCCGTTCAGGGGTCAATTTTCTTTAAATGAAAAATATTATTTCTTATATGACCAATGCTCTTGGCATTTTTTCGCAAGATTTAACTTTCATTTAACATGTTTTCCTGGTAGTTACTCTGTCCCTAACCAATAACCTTAAAGATAAAAAATTGAAGAAATGTACCAATAAACATAAACAAAAGATAATATAAATACTTTTCCCGGACTGCAATTGGAACACCCCCAATGTAGGCCTCTTTGAAGAGCCCTTTGACGTATCCCAAAAAAATGTTGATGTAATCTGTGACAAGTATTGTTGTTGGTCTTTTATCATTCATAGTCAGTCTGATCTGGATGAAGTTTGTCTAAAGGGAGGAATATAATAATATTATATTAACATATAATATAATAATAAATTAAGTGGTTACAGGAAAACTTACTTTGGGAAATACTTTTACTTTGGACTTTTCAAAAATGATTGTGTCATTGTTTTCTCCTCGCAAAACAATATAGCCTCCTTCCAATGTAACAAAGAAGTACGTGTTCTGTAAACAAGCAAAAAACACATACATTTTATTCAAATCTTGTGATATTAAATATCAAACAATAGTTGTGTCATTTTTTCATATCTGGATTTAAAATGCTTTATTTTTATGATTTGGAAGTGTGAATCAAATCAAAGTTTTTATAACAATTTCTTTACCTCGTCTCCCATGTAAAAAAGCACAGCATCCATTTGATGACTCAGAACAAAGAACTTAATAAAAGAGTTCGAACTTGATATATCAACCTTTCCGTAGCCTGTGCCATCAAAATAATACCCCAATGTGCTGACTTTTCCCCTAGGGAAGGAATATCAGAAAAATGACTAAAAACTTTGAAGATTTGAAGCAAAAAAAAAAAAAAAAAAAAAAAAACTTCTGACGACTTAAGATCATCTTAACATCATAACGTACCTTCGACACAAGTCGTTTTTTGTGATGTTGACGGCACGTTGAAAGTTGTACAAGCCGAGGATATGATCATTTAGAGTAGAAAACTCAATACAGCCCTTGAATCCTTGGTACCTAAGCTCTGCAGGCGGCTGAAAGCGTTATTTAATTGTTAATTTTGGATAGTTTGACAAAAAAACAGGGGAAAAAAACAGAATAGAAATGTTGCAGATTTCAAACTGCATGAGCATGTGTACTTGTTATTTATTTGTTAACATTTAAAGCGATGAAAAGAAAGCATTCATCTCAAAATCTCTGAGAGCCATTAGTCCATTTTTAACAGTTTTGCAGACTTATTTACCGTAAAATTGCTTGGGTATCCGCCCACGTATAAAACGACCTCATTGGGATCCATATCGAGCAATCCATTCCTGGATCCAGGCCGATTAATCATGGCCTGCAGTTCTTTGGGTTCAGTTGATGTGAAAGTCTGTGTGTATATGACCTGTGCGTCTTGATAAACTCTGATTTGGGAACAAAGGAAATTAAAAGATGGACAAATGGTTTTCAGAAATGCAAATGTACGCAATTTGCGAAGCTCTACTGTGATGAATGATGCTTACCTGCGGAAATCGACCCTATCCATAAAGGCTTTGTCATTGCTGGACTTGGTGATTTCGCTGGTCTCTATCTCATGAATATAGCCGCCCAGTTTGTAGACACAAAATAGGACACCATTCCTCACAACCAGGCCAATGAAATCCTTGACTGTCTATTGGTCCGGAGAGTAACAAATCAAAAGATGCCCTATGATACAGCTTGAATATCAATATAAAATGCACCATTATTACAATTCCGGCTGATATTGATAAGCCGATTTATTTTTTTCATGTTGTGGCCGATATTAATTAAACTAATTCATTTTCTCTTAATGAAAAAATCCCCCACTAAAAACAATTTTAAAAGCTAAAAATAAATTTAGCGAATAATAAATAAATGAGCATGAAACATCTAATGTTAATATCGGTACCGATATATCGTGCATCCCTAATATATTAAGTAACGAAAGGTCTTCTCACATGTTTATTTCCAAGGTAAAGAACAAACTGGTCATCTTCATCACCCAGCTGGCGTCTACGCCTTCCGTCGCCTCGAGATTTTGGTTGGTGCAGCGTAAGAGTAAGAACCGTGAAGGCTCGGAAGTCTTCCAGGTCTTTAGGAGGTCGAAGTTCAATGTGAGCATCACCGGAGAACAAGATCGGCCCCCTGATCTAGGGACATAGGAGAGAAGCAAGAGGATAAACATCTGGAGGCGGTTGGAGAAACATCTCTCTCCCATGAGCACTCACTCTGTTGGCCGCGTCTCTGGTCTGTTCGATCAAGTCTTTGATTCTCTGGATACTGCTGGAAATGTTGGCTGAACCAGGCATCTGCTCACTTTGGTTCTCCACTTTGTGCAGTTTGTCAATTAGTGAAGGGAAAGACTGATCCAGTTGTGTTACTGTAATGAAGATAATTCAGCGAAAACGCTCAGGCTTTGTATTCAGATATTATTGAACTGAATAGTACAGAATAATGTTCATCAGATCAACTCAAGGACAGAAGAGCTGAGAAGACTCACATGTTTTGTTGACACCATCGAGTAAGTCGTCCAGGTTTGAATCTTGAGGGGAAATATTCATTTTCTTCAGTTCTTCGCTGATGTTCTGCATTCTGATTATTGCATCACTTGCTGTGGCGTTCACATCCGAAGCACCTTCCTTGGCTTGGATGATGAGATCGCCAATATCGTCTAAACAAAAAATGAAACCACCAAAGTGTTCATCTGACAAGACCACTACAATATTTATTGTGGGAAAATGATTGAGCAAAATGGAGCTTCTGACCTCTTTTGATGTTGTTCATCTTCTCCAACACATCTCGCATGACTTGCTTCAGCTCGTTCTGTTTGTTTTCGGCCTGTTGGATCAGGTTCTTGTAAGCTTCACATATCTGTGTGACATCTGTAGATGAAGGTTTTGTTACTACACATCACAACATGTCCACGAAAAACCCATTAAATCAAATGATTAATTAAGACTGTGATCTTGTTTGGCTGATATTATTGCTGGATGCTATTTTATGGTTTATTGTAGTTGCATTAAAAGGTGAAAATGGCAACCTTCTAGCTGTATCTCCGCTTCCTTGGATTTCACTAGAAGAGTATTTGCATAATTTTTCAGATCCTTGGCTTTATTTTGTAGATCTTGTCCTCGCACATTCTGGGGAATGAAATGAATAGAACAATGTTTGATTCTAGAACAATGAAAGATTCCTGTCCTTTTATGATGGTTATAAGTGGAGCGCAACCAAGAATGCAAAATATATCTGTATAATTTCAGTTATTATAGGACGATATTTTTAGAATTTATCATTAAAGGGTAACTAAACACTAAACCAACTTTTTTAAATTAATGATCTGTAAGACTGGGGCTTTATTAGTGCTGTTCATTGATTCGAGTAACTTTTTTGAGATTTGGGTTTAAAGTGTTTTAATTCTACAATATATGGTGTAAAAACGTCTGAGTGCTGCCCTCTTCAGGTTGAACGGTGGCTACTGCAGTTGAATTTTCCTATTGGATGTTTGCGGTAGCGGTGAGAGCTGACGTAAGCAGGTTTCAGCTTACCACGCCCTTGGTACATACATAGACAGTAAAAGAAATGGACACAGCGACCCCGTTGATTTCAACGGAGAGAGTTGAAGCCCAACATGGGCACTTACTTCCTGATAGCCAAGCGTTCTACGCAGGCTCAAACTGAGCTTGACGACGTAGTTGTCATGTGAGCAACCGTTCTGACCTTCTAGTAGCTGTGCCGGGACAAATCTGAATTGAAATCTGAAACAAATCTGTTGTTGAAATATTTTGTCCCGTTGCTTTTATGAACTCTCTATCTATGGGCTTCTCCCTTGACTTTATGCCTCCATGTCCACCCGATTGCCTCATAGACAGTAAACGATTGCCTACGAGCTTCTACTTCTGTCTATACGGTAATTTCTCTACTGTGCGACAGAGCGTCCCGTGGTGATGACGCAATCGTTAGCCTATTTTTACAAGAATGGCTTCTACGGGGCCATAACGTCAGATACAAAGTAATGAAGCCTTTTATACATTGTCGTGTTTCTTTAGAAATAAATAATGGACAAATGGAGTCTTTGGACGCCTCAGATGTAAAGTTATTCGCTGTCAAAGTGACGCCAAAATGAATGGGAGTCAATGGGATGCTAACAGCAGGTGATAGCCAGCTACAATGGCGGCCCCAGGAGGCAGCTTCAACTTCCGGCTGATGGATTACCCCCTTGCCTTGGTACGAGCTACCACCCTATAAAAACCATCTTGTTTCGTCAAAACCACTGTAGCGAGTCAGGAGTTGGAATTGCGAGTATTGAAAACGATCAGGATAGAGTATCTGTTCATCCCCTCTATCTCCGCTGGGCTCCGCCCACTTTTCCAGCATTTTTCAAATATTGCCAGTGGGTGGAGTCAGGCTCTGACCTGGGGTTTAGTTACCCTTTAAGTATTTTATATTTATTGTTCATACTCATTACATTTACCATCATCTAATGCTCACTTTTACTTTTAGTTTATTTAGACATTTATTTATCATGTGACATACTTCGAAAGCCTGGTCTGCCGCTTCTTTGGCACGTTTGGCGGCAGCTTCCGCCTCCTTTATGGCATCAGTGATGTCTGTGAATGCTCTGATGGCTTCGATTGCTTTCTGAACAGCGGTTGAGTTGGTGATGCTCACTATGACCCTACAAGACATGTGTAATCATTAAAACTTCATTAGAAACAAAAATAAGGTTTCGGAATGTTTGGAGGACTCATGATGTACATTTGAAAGTCCATAGCCAGCTTCATAAGTTCCTGCGCGTGCTCCTCAGCCCGTCTCACAATTCCCTGCTTAGCAGTGGCGCTGGAGAGTAGCTCGAGTTTTGCATCTAGATCGGTTTTTGCTCCGTCAATCAAAGCTGCAAGATGAGACAATTCCTGGCAGAGAACAAAACATAAGTATCCAAACTGGTGAATGTTTCACAGAAGAATTTCATTATTTGTCACCTCTGTTAGGTCATCCATCATTTCCTGAAGATCCTTTGTCTCTTTTAGTGTCCTTCTGGTCATGTTCACATTGGCTAGGATATTTCCTTGATTTTTACTCAATACTTTCAACTGCTTCTGTTAAACAAACAAAGGAAGTATTTAATGACATATGTGAACAAATGCAGATCTTATATCACAGTGGTTCTTAAAGTCACTGTTTTACATTATTGAGAACATTCGCCACCTATTATTAGCTTATTACCGAAACATTTTTCAGCTGTTCCTCGTTGAGTTTATTCACACCATTGGACTTGATCACATCAAGCTGTGCGTCTATAAGAGCCTCTTGTATATCTCGAAGATCTTCCATCCAATCCATGAGATTCTGTCCAATACCATCAGCTACAGCCAAGGAGCCATTTAGAGGAATCATCAGGTCATTCAAGATGAGGTTGAGTACTGTGAGAGAAACAAGCATGCTTTCGGACCCAAAAAAGAGCTTTCTCACTACTTGGGCACTAAAGCACAGTCCTAAATCAGTGGTGTCCATTCCTGCTCCTAGAGGACAACTGTCCTGCAGAGTTTAACACCAAACCCAATCAAACACACCTGAACCAGCTAATTAAGGTCTTCCTTATTACCAAAAAAATCCAGGCAAGCTGGAGCTAAACTCTGCCACCAAGAGCAGGAGTGGACACTCCTGTCCTAAGTGGTGTAATTCATAAGCGATTG
This sequence comes from Rhinichthys klamathensis goyatoka, assembly GCF_029890125.1. Classification (NCBI taxonomy): domain Eukaryota; kingdom Metazoa; phylum Chordata; class Actinopteri; order Cypriniformes; family Leuciscidae; genus Rhinichthys; species Rhinichthys klamathensis. The sequence continues at coordinate 3,262,932 of NW_026606664.1, read as the reverse complement.
ACCCACGTGTTAGTGCTTTTCTGAGCTCCTGGTTAGCCAGCTCTCTCTGAACCCTGCAGCTCTGCCTTCGCATCTTCTCCAACATCCATCGGGCTTCTTTTAACATCCTGATGGCCTCCTCTGTGTTCCCACCCGTGTGGTTTGATCGCTTCAACTCGTCCAAGAACTCTACGTGGGTCAAGAAGTAAAAGTGCAACTGGTGACCTTCCAGCAAGTTGGAAGAAGACATTTAAAAAAAGAAATTGGCTTTGAAAAGCTCAGCTGGATCTAGTGGGTTCACCTTGTATCTTTAGTAAGAGGTTCACACTCTCAGATCGTAAGTTGTCCCAGCTTTGATAGGTTTTGTCCAAAGTCTTTAGCAACTGAACTGCAGTACAGGACAGCTCAATTGCCTGTAGAAACAAACACAAGTTGTAATTGGTTGCATGGACGTCATAAAGATAAACCACCATAAACAAAGTAGCCGTAACAGTACCTTGTCATTGAGTACAGTTAGGTCATCTTTGACACTTTCGAGATCAGATTCAAGCTCCAAAAACTTTGGTTGCAATGCGAAGACAGATTTAGTATACTTGTGGACCAAAACCTAAAGAAGGGGAAATGGGTTTCAAAAAACGATGTGTGAAAATACATTAGCATTCCAAAGTGCTGTTGTAGGAAATTGTTGTAGTGACCTTTGTACCAGCAATGGCATCTTCAAGTTTGTCCAGCCCCGTGTATGAATTAACATTCCGACTAAATGACTCAAGTTGGTTCTTCAGTGTGGAGAACTCATCATCATTCGCTTCAAGATCATCCATTAACTTAATGACACAGATATCGCACTCTAACAGGAAAAGTTCAAAAATTCTAGTCAATCCACAACTTAGTCATGCATTGTCACATCTGCATATGAATAGATATCACATGATCATTGGAATATAAAAATTGTAAAGAAGCTCCAAGTAGGCCTATAGGCCCAGAATATTATTCAAATTCTTTTTAAGTAATTTGTAAGACATTTTTGAGGATTGTGAGCGCAAACCGTAGCAGTCGCCAGTGTGTGGGTCATCAGCCTCATAACAATCTATGATGAGAACAAAGAAAACAAATGTTTTCACTATAATATGAATGTAATTTTTAGGGTTTAATTATATACATTATAATTTATAAAAATATTATATCTATAACATTAATTATACTTTTTTAAATATTTTTTTGTATTCAAGCAGCCTAAACTTTTATATTATTATTATTGCTATTTTTACATTATTATTACTATTAATATGTAAATCATGAGAGCCTGCTTACCGCCTGTTTGCGGGTCACATACATAACCGTAGTCACAGTCACATGGCTGACAGTTACCTCTTTCTACTAAAGGGCTGCCGTAATATCCAAGCGCACACCTAAAATATGAAGTAAATGAGATACTCTCTCTTCAAAAACATTCATGCACAATTCTTGGCATATTTATAAGTTTTAAAAACAATACACACCTTTCACATCGAACCCCAGAGTAACCAGGTTTGCACAAACATTCAAACTCATCTCCAACCCAGAGACATCCGATCGCAAAACTGCACAAACAAATTAATAAACAATTATTATACACTAAGCAATAAAAAATATTTTAAAATAAGCAAAAAAAATAATTAAACAATAAAAAATAATAAAAAATATTAAACAATCAATAAAAAGGTTTACAGAATAAAACAAATTATATAAACAAAGCAAACTTTCAGGTATGTAATTTTATGATTCTATGACATCGCACCTGTTCGATGGGTCTGTTAAGGGACATGGACACATACGACAGGTTCTCAGAGAGGCGCTGCCATAGTAACCCTCCATACAACGCTCGCAGTGGTCGCCTGCTGTATTGAACTGGCAGTTCTGCAAAAAAAGAAGAAAAAAGCATCAATTCAATATGACAGGCCCACAATGTGACACGGCAAAAGATGCATTGAGTATACAACTATAAAGTGGAGATGCATTATGTTATCAGTTAGGGTTGACTTGACCACAAATAGGGGCTCAATGAGGGGTTTTAAAAGTAAAAAATATTAATGAAATAAAAGATGAAATCATACCAGACATTTTCCAGTGTGTGGTTCGCAGTCATAGGACAGGCCATTGCAGTTGCAAGGTACACATCGTCCCTTATGCGGTCCACTTCTCTCCCTGTAATAACCACGATCACAGTCCTGTAATGGAGCAAATGCAGAGGACAAGGTCATTATATGAGATCCAGGCATGATGTGTGGACATTTTGGAAAACCCTACAAAAGGTATATATAGGCATTATTTTGGTCAAAAACACTAACTGGTAAAAAACATTAGTATAATATTCAATGACATTTACCCTGTTCCGGGTGACCAAAAAAGAGGAAATCAAGGCACTGAAATATTTCTAAGAACAGTGAATCACAATGGAGTTGTTTATTTCATTTTCTCTATATGTGGGGCTGTTGTTAGGGTTGCCACCCGTCCCTTAAAATACGGAATCGTCCCGTATTTGTGAAATAAACAGCGCGTCCCGTTTTGAATCAATACGGGACGCGGTTTGTCCCGTAATTCCGAGTTGTCTTAAATGCATCATCACATGCAAATTATAACACCCGCATTCTGTGAAGACTCGTCCTATTCTACCCTTGATTGGGTAATACTCGCTGCCATTGTTGGTTTGATTGGTTTGTTTAATAACATCAGGTTCAGGGCCAATCAGAGTCAGAGGAGGGCGGGTCTTTTGGCAGAGAGTTGATAGCAATGCTAGCTTAGAGAAATCAAAGCACCGTCTCACAGTTCTTCATACGTTAAGGATCTCCCGAAGCAGATAGTCATAGTGTAATGACAGTTTTTTAATCAGCTCAATAATGTTCTGATTGATTACGTTTTCATATGCTCCATACCCTATGCCCATTTGCTAAGAAATAATGTTTCAATGTAAATGAATTATATCCATACATTATGGTATGATTTGTTTATTATAGTTAAGGTAGTCAGACACATGCATTTTTTAAATAAGAGAGAGATATTTAATAGGCCTACATATTTAATAATAAAAATGTGCATGTGTGAAGAAAATGACTTATGCTTAACAAATCTAGAGAATAGGTCAATAGGTCTGAATACATAAATAAATAAATACATAAATAGATTTTCTTACCAATAATAAAAATAGTGTTATAATTAAATTTAGAAATGTTTGTAGATTATAGGTTATTTATGTGTGGTATCACTGTTTGGATGGTGTTACATGTTTGAAAGAAACAGCTACTCAGTGCTGCATGGAGTGACAAGTACACTTAACGCCTATAGTCCAATACTGCACAGTACTACTGGTCTACTGATGTTTTTGATGTTCAAGATCCTTTGCTAAAGTCATAGTTTTTTCCAATCAAATTTAGTATTTGTTTGAGTATCAACACATTTGTTTAATTTATAGTGAATAATTTATGGATCTGTTAATTTAATAAGTTAATAAGTTAACATCTCACATACAACTCCGACGAAAGGCCATTTTTTTTTGTAATCTCATTGTCACACTTTGTTAACGTTGTTTGTGATAGAGAGTGATTTATTCACAATGATTTCAATAGCAGATAGCTTATTATAATGTCCATTGGTATGATCTTATTACTTTCCTGAAAAATATGTTTTGAGTTATGATACCATTGGCATACCGTCGGGCCTGTGGTCATTGTGGCCCTGAGGGCTTTGGCCCCCGCTGCGGCCGCCGGCAGGCGTCCCTTATTTTTTTGTATTGAAGGTGGCAACCCTAGCTGTTGTGCAAATCAGAGCTGGGAATCTGGTACAACTTTGACATGTATTGCCAAAAAGTCAGATAGCAACAGGCCGGCAGATCCACAAATAATGAGGATTAATGTCTTCCCTTTCTACAGTGTGTGTAGTTTTCGATTGTTTCTTTTTGGCTGCATGCCAGTGTGTTCATGCCAAATCTGTTATCTGACATACCTAAAAAAAAACATGCTTGAACCTGCTTGGTCGGGGGTCCTTCCTAAATATATTGAATTAGTTAGTGGCTCGGGGCTATGGAAGCTTGTTTCTGCCACGGAATTAAACAATTTACAAAGAGATAATTGTGACTTGTTATCTTACAATTAGCAATTATGAATTTATTTCTCGCAATTGCGACTTTACAGTAGGTTATCCGCAATTCTGACTTTTTCTCTCTCGAAATAGCCAGTTTATAGACTTTATAACACTCAAGTGCCATTTGAAAAGTCAAAAAAGTCATAATTGTGAGATAAAGAGTTAAAATTACCTTTTTATTTTTTATTCAGTGGCCGAAACAAACTTCCACGCAGGACTGCAACTCTCACGCTTTCAGAGAAAGAATACCCATATATCAAATGAATCGATAGCCTATGATTGAAATCGAGTCGGGAAATTTGTGAACCCAACAATAGCACACCTTTTCTTGACACCGCAGTTTAATCGACGATTGACACATGCTCAAAAATGATTAGTAGTTCGGTTCTCTTAATTACCTCATCACGCGGTCCATAGACCTTTTTACCGTCTGTAGACACATATTTTTGTATTACAGTTTGTATATAAAAAAGGGTTAAATAGCCTACCGGTAAGTGTTTATTTTAATTCACATCGGTAAGTGTTTATTTTAATTCACATCGGTAAGTGTTTATTTTAATTCACATCGCCTTGGACGAGAATTCGATTAGAACTACAAACACGAATAAAAAGTATTTTAAAAAACTCCAAGCATGGCGGATGTGCAAGTCCTACGTTTGAGTAGATGTTTAGATAAAGCCTTAAAGGGGTTGAGTGAGTATCTATATTCAATGTATCTATATTCAGTATATTTAATCAATGTTATCCACATTAGATTGCATCTGCAACGGCATTGTTAACTTTTGTAATGACACTTTGGTCATTTCACTGTTGAAATACACATCTTAAATCAGCCAATAAGCTACCTTGCTAGTTGGTCTAAGATGGTTTTAGGACAGCTGAAAAGTACCCCCTACTAAGCAAAGACCAGATTAGGCTGGTTTGAGGCCTTTTTTTGTACCTTTGTTTTAGGTAACACCTTACCTTAATGTGTGTGGAATCACAATACTTTCTGAAAATATGCCTCCATGATTCTTGATTGTTGTCGTTTTTGACCTGGATATCATTGTCCCACCAGAATATTGTAGGACGTCCCAGCTCATCAGCAGATACCCAGAGATCCAGAGAAAAGAGCACCAGTACTCCAGTCCACATCATTTGGACTCCCAAGAATAAGAACTTAGCCATTTATAAATGTACATGTATATATGCATATATGCATGTACTGCAAGACTACAACTCTATACTCTCTTGGACAACATGCGCTCTTTACTCTTGGAAAATACCCCTTTCTTCCTGTTTGTCTCTCCAGGTGTGTGATTCCTGTGTGTACAGAGGAGGGGTAGGGCAGTGATTTTTACACACCTGCTGGCACCACCAATAGGCAAGTCAAGGAATATCTGTGACCTCAAGGAACTTCATAAATTATTAACTTTTTATGTTTTAGCCCTAACAATGTCTACTTTTTAACATGTGTTTATTTTATTTATTGGTGATTGATTTTTTAAACATTTTTTAAATGTATTTATTTATTTGTCAAAAACCTTTTTTATAAAAAAAATGTTACAATGTAGAAATTGTTTATGAAATAAACAATTAGATGTTAGTTAAATCATTACAAATAGAATAATTGTATTGATCATTATAAATAATAATATAATTATTATCTTTGCAGCATTTTTTATGATACATTTTTAGCAATTACTATTTGTAGTAATATTTTAAAGTTTTTTTAAATGGTCAAAACAGCAACTTGAATAGTTTTTTTAATCAATGTTATTAATATTTCTTTTAATTTAACATCCTCACAATTTTTTATCCTCACAATCTTTAATCTGTCATGTATGAAATGCACTGATTAAATACAGTTTACGCAACACTGCACAACAATAGCAACAAACCTGTTGTTGACAGCGCAGGTTAATCGACACACTTAACTAGACATAACATTTAAGCATATGACCTTGTCTCTATTAGTAACCTATTGTGAGAACTTCAAAACACACCTGGGGAAAAACACGTGTGTTTACACAGTAGGAGAGGTTGTGTGGCAAGAATAAAGTTCAGCTCTGTGGTGGAAGTTGTACTAGTGCCCTAAATGAACTGATTTCTGACACAAAATTCAGACTTCATAAGTCTTTATTGGAAAATGTCTCACACGATGGGATAAAGAGCATAGCTGGCGATCCCGCAAGTGTTTTTGCCATTGCGTATCATTCTCATGTAGCCTCCTTCTCCCCATCCTGTACCCCAACTGAGGAAAGAAAGGAAAAGACGAGGTCACACACCTAGAAATTAATTACCCTGCTTTTTGACATGTACCCTGAAACATGGTATTCTATGAAGTAACTTTTTGTTATCGTAATCTACACTACAGGTGCACAACATTTAAATAGGTGTTTAGTTTGTTGTGTTGCTAACAGTGTACCAGAGGTGTTAATGTACTCATAAACCTAAATGATGGGCGTTCTCTTACCTGTTTTTGATTATCCAGTAATCTTTGCCCTCCTCTGAGCCATAACCAACCACAAGCACAGCATGGTTGAGATTGTTAGGGTTACAGTTAGATTCCTTGTAGATTCCTATAAATATAATATTATATAATATAACATTAATTATAATTATATATATATATAATAAATAAATAAATAAATAGCCTACATATTTATGTATTATATGTATATTTATACATTTACATTAAATACAAGAAAGAAAGAATCGTTTGAATTGTTATATAATAGTTTATTGTTATATAATAGTTAAATAAATAGTCACAAAACATTATGTATCTATGTATCATTTATATAATGTATATTTTATATAGGATATATATATATATATACAAGTCAATGATAAGTCTGAAAAATCAATAAATGATTGTTTTATTTCAACATTAAATAAATATATATTTATGTGTGTGTGTGTGTATAATATTAAAAATAGTTAATATGATATTTAAAAATATATATTATACAAATAGTGTAAATAGTAATAAAAAACAGAAATTATTAGTAAATAATTATTTTATATATTATTTTCTTCTTTTCTTTACAGAATGAAAATAGAATCAATAGAAGTGAAGTCTTGCCTGAACTGTAGAAGAGGAAGCTTGGATGGTCGGCATCTATAGCGACGGTGATTGGACCGACGGTTGCCACGGCGTCAGCCAATGCCTGCTCATCTCCGGCTGGGATGAACCTGTAATCACTGATTCTGGCAACAACTGAACTTCTGTCGTAGAAACAGGGCTGAATATCCTGGTTAAACCATAACCAAAAAAGATATATTCAGTTTGGCCATCTCAGAAAAAAATCATACAGTCTACTTCTCTAACTGAAATAAACAACATCTCTCACCACTGACGTATAGGGGTAAGTGCCGGAGCTCTCCAACCCTTTATTGATGACATAATCATAGGCATTGGCCATCCAGGCTCCACTGCAGCCGTATGTGCCGTAAGACCTGGAGCAGTCCACCAGCTGCTGCTCGCTGAGGGACACCAACTGTCCCGTCCTCTTGAACACTTGGCCTTCGATGGCACCCGTAGTGCTAAAGGCCCAGCAAGACCCACAGTATCCCTGAAAAAAATGACAAATCTTTAGCACCAAACATACAGTAGAATAATTTTCAACAATGTATATATCCCAGCTAACAGGGAACATTCTCAGTGCTTTGGCTAACGTTTTGGGAAGGTTCTCTCATGGTTAAGAACAAGCGTTATTACGGTATCGTTAATAGAACGTTCGTTCAAAGTTATCTGGTCTTTAATAATGTTCTCAAAATGTTAGCACAAAAATGTTATTTATACATCATACATGGAACAGAAATGTTTAGTTGGACTTCAGAGAACATCCAGAAATAACGTTTTCATAACTTAATGGCGACGTTAGCAAAAGCTAGCTTGTATTTTTTGTTAGCTGGGATGACACTTTGGAATAAAAATAAGCATATGAATGATGATCAACTAAGAAAATAGAAGAGAATCCCACCTGGTCTTTGACTTCAGTCACATATCCCTGTGCTCGATAGTCAACATTGGTCAATCCCAGTCTGTTAGCATTTAAACTGAGCGTTTGAGCGGATGCAATCTTTCCTCTTCTATCTATCGGGCCGTTGATTTTGGCACCCAGCAAGCGGTTGTACTCCATACTGGTCTGAAGAGAAGACAAAAATCAGATAAGAGAATCGAGATCATCTTGGATCCAATTTTTGTACATGATGACATCCACACCACTAGGTGTCAGTATAAGACCACCTTTAACAAAGCTAATAAAACCCATAATGTTTATCATATTGTTTATTCAGTTTTTTCAGTCGTTTTTACTTACGAGGTCACCGTATTTGTTCATTGCCATGCTAAACGTTGACAATCCGAAACGAAAATCATCGTTGTTTTTCTCAATCATCCTCATGTTTGTCTCCCAGATGGTCTGTCTCTGAATGTTGTCACTCTACAGTTATAAAGTGAAACTTCATAAGAAATACAAACAAAAATGCAGTGCATAATGTACAGTATAACGTATAATAATCTTAACAACACAGTAACTAAGTGACTTAAAATACATGTTTATACAGAGTTAAGTGCCTCAAAACTAAGCACAATAGTGATTCAAAGCTTTTAAATGAGTTTTTAAAGGAACAGTTTGCCCAAAACTGAAAATTCAGTCTTCATTCACTCGCCATCATGTCTTCGAAATGTCTCCTGTTGTATTCCAACATGAGTGGATAATGACTGAATTTTCAGTATTTGGGTGAACTGTCTCTTTAAGTCACACATGACCATAACTGACCTTTTCATCATAGGATATTTCATGGACCTTTTTCCACAGTGTCCACTCTGAGGCGACCTCCTCTTCTGAATCTGCTGCCCCCTGCAGAGGTGCCCACATCAGGAGCGCAAACACGGCCAATCTACTGAACAGCGCCACCCAGTGTGCTTGATAGGTATCTATGCAAAAGACACATTACATTTAGAAAAATGTGTTTTATCAACAAAAAAACAACAACACACACACACTATATATATATATATATATATATATAATTTAAAAAATAAAATGATAAAACAAATTTTTAAGCCTTCAATATATATATATATAGAAATTATATAAAAAAAATGCTTTGCTTTTAATTACATAAAAAATAAATCAACAATGAGCCCAAGTTTTTGGTTCAGCAATTCAATTTAAATAAATGTTTATAACTAAATATATAACATAAATGTTTACACAACTGTATTTGTTTATAATATTTACACCAGGTCCAAAACTTTGACCTGAAGCAAAAAAAGCAACAATTTTTTTTTTTGCTTTTTGAGTTCTTATTCTGAGACTGATTCACTTTTACAAACAAACAAACTAACAAGATAGAATTGTTATACTATACTATACTACTATACTATACTATAATATCATATATAATTATAACTAACATATAATAAACAATGAGCACAATTTATGTCACATTTTTGGTTCAACAATTCAATTTAAATACATATTTATAACAAAATATTTAACATAAATATTCAAACAATGAAACTAAGTCATATTTACACCATATCCAAAGTTCCTTATATGACTCCCTCCAGTCTTACCGAACATGTTGATGCACAGGCTCTGCAGAAAGTGGCTGTCTGAGCGTCTGGGGTTTTGTGCAGATGAAACTGCAGCATGTCTTCTGCATTATATACCTTCATACGGAAGGTGTGTCCATACTGTCAGAACTTGCTATACCATGTCATCCTGCAAGAGGAAGGCACTAATTAACAAGACTTCAAATGCTTAACCCTAACCAACAACTATCAAAACACTGGCATTGCTGGCTGCACATGAAACTCTCCTAAATGTCATCTAAGGAAATCAAATGTGATGGGTCATATTGCACCTTTTCTTTTGTTATTGAAGATTTAAATCAGGACTGAGTCAGCGATGTTTGAATGCCTGACGTGTTTTGTCTGACCTGATTCTTGTTTGGAATATAATGAACGTATACTACAGACATTATATCCTTAAAGTATAGTCCAGCCACCCCAAGGCCTTTATTACGGGGGTGAATGCTGAGTCATCTGTCTTTCTTGTTCTCCAGTCAGGCTGTGTGTTCTTCAGTGCTGTCATAATTTAGCCCCATTATTACGGTTCATCCCATGATTGCCTCTGCAGGGCATATTTTGGGGCTTTTCATTATAAACAGTCTGTGTTGAAGGGCAGGTACAGGTGAACAGACTTACGATTTGCCTTACAAGATTACTTTGCCGTATTAAATGAAAAGGTTAGACTTTTTTTTTCTACTGTAGCCTATTATTATATTACATTATATATTATATTATTATTATATTATATTATATTATAGCCTATTGTATGTATATCCTTTATTTTTACTATACTATATTTTTATATTATAGCGAATAGCATTACGGTTTTCCATATATTTTTGCTGTATTAAAAATAAATATAATTATTATATTATATTATTTATTGTTATATTATATTTTTATACTATAGTGCATAACCTTACAATTTTCCTTACAAACTGTATTAAATAAAAATGTAGAAAATATTTTTTACTATAGCCTATATTTTTTTCTATAATGTAGACTATTTTATATTATATTATATTATATTGCTGAATCAAAAAATAATAGACATTTCATTATAGCTTATATTTTTATTACTTTTTAATAATTGTATATTATATGTATTTATTATATTACATTTTCCTCACAAATTACTTTTCCATATTGAATAAAAATAATAAATACAATATTTATTTTTATCTTTTGTATAAAGACTTTAAAACTTTAAAATATGATAATTTAATTAAATATGCACAATTTGTAGAATATATCAAAAGTGATACAGACCCCCCAAAATTTTAACACTATTCATTTTTTCTTTTTATGGGACAAAACAACACTGTGGTATCTAAATATCAGACCCTTTTGTAGTCATCAAGTCGGATGACTCGACCAGTTCCAGCGATTCGTTTTTACGTCCTGAGCGTCATTAGCCCTACGTCTTTCTTAACAAGACTTATGAAGGAACTCGCTGTTAATAATGGCTTTTTTCACTGTTTTATTTGTAACATTTCTTGTAACACGTTTTTTGGCTATTAAAGTAACTTATTTTTCGCCTCACGTCACCAGTCTAATCCTCGGTTTACTTTATTATATCTGCTCCAGTTTTCGGCTCATTACGATTCGAACAATTTATCTGATTCTCGGTTTAATGAGTCGGTTTTGTCAACTGATTCATATGAAAGATCCGACTCATAAGAACAATTCATTCAGGGATCGAACCTTATGTGTATGTGTGTGTGTGTGTGTGTGGGTGGGTGAGAGAGAGAGAGAGAGAGAGAGAGAGAGAGAGAGAGAGAGAGAGAGAGAGAGAGAGAGAGAGAGAGAGAGAGAGAGAGAGAGAGAGAGAGAGAGAGAGAGAGAGAGAGAGAGAGAGAGAGAGGGGGTATACAAGTGAATTCGCAGTTGATGCAAAAGCTGCTCGCTCATGTTCGTGCTGGCTCGGTTCCGTGTAATACTCACTGCGGTAAACAGGACCGTTTATCCCCGTTCATTCAGTTCTTCACTGGGGATGAATGAGCGCTGCGGACATACATTATAAGGGACACCGCGCAAACCAGCAAGATGAAGCACGAATGAGATTCCTAGGATGTCTTTCAAGGTAAACATGAATATTTACGTGGGTAAAACATTATTTAATCTAAATATGTCTTAAGATTAATACAAATAAACGTGTCACCGAATAACGTATTAAGAGTTTTTCTATCAGTCACGGGCGTCTTTATGGCCTTATGACGAGGGTCCGCCCACCCCGCCCTTCCAAAATTCACCATGGTAACCGTAGCTAAGGCTAAAATATCGTATACTATTTTGGAATCTACTTTCTTTGCTGTCATTTTGTTTTAACAGGTTCATATTCTACACTTCTGAATTAATATATTTTATTTAATTTATAGTAATGAAATAGTACTGTCAAATCGATTAATCGTATCTAACATAAAAGTTTGTATATATATATATGTGTGTGTGTGTGTGTGTGTGTGTATGTGTGCGCACAATCGATTTGACAGCACTCATTTTTAAATAAATGTTTTTAAAAATGTATTTCAAATTAATTTAGTGCTTTTATTCTTTTATTTTTTATATTTTTTTATATTTTATTTAGCAACATTACTTTGCTAATGTGGACATGAAAGAGGATTTATGCTGATATTGATTCGGCAGTCCTTCAGTAATATAATAATGAGTAAATTAACTGCATGTAACATCCACCTGAGGTATAATAGTGTGATCTCTCGTATAAATGATGCTTGTCGGCCTACGTGTTAGTCTGTTTTGGTTGTGTCTGATTCTGCTTGTTTATGTGTCTGACAGAAGGAGACTCCTCTTGCCAACGCTGTGTTTTGGGCAGCAAGGAAAGGAAACTTGGCTTTGCTTCAGCTGTTGTTGAACAGCGGGCGAGTGGATGTAGACTGCAAAGATTGTGTATGAACTACTTCTTTCTGGAATGTTTCACAATGCAATATAATTGCCATAGACTAATGCTTTATGGTGTGTTTCAGCAGTACGGCACCTCTGCATTGATGGTGGCATCTTACAGCGGGCATTATGAGTGTGTTCGGGAACTCATCCTGCAAGGTGCAGATATTAATCTGCAAAGAGAGGTACTCATCTCCAGCATGCTTACATTGGTATTATAATGGACAATTTTATGTAACTGTTTTATTCCTCAATAATATTTCTAAGCTGTTTTTGTGTAATGATTCAAGGGCATGCAGTCTGTGACAGTCTATTATACATCTTCATTTCCTAAGCTACAGGAAAATATCTGAGATCTGTCAATTTTTTTCTATAACACTGTTAATCACAACCGTGGTTGTCCAATGTGCTGATTGGACAACCACGTGATAAAATATTATCTAATATTTTGATATCTGATATCTAAGATTGTATTATGTTGTTAATTTAGTTAGATGTTTTTATTTTAATGTTATTTAATTTAATGTTTTGTTATATTATTATTTTAAAAAAAATATTTTTTAATGAATTTATTTTCAATTTATTTTCAATTTAATTTTTATTTATTATAATGTTAATTTAATCTAGTGTGATATTTATTTGTTTGTTTGTATATTGTTGTATTTTTATTTAATTCGATTCTTATATTATTTTTATTTTTCATTTAATGTAATTTTATTTTAATCTAAAGTCATATTTATTTATTTAATTTATTTATTATTTATATAACTTAATTTTATTTTGCTTTGCTTTATTTTTTATTTTATAGATTGTTCATGATATTATATTTATCCTATTTATTAATTTATTAAATTTGATGTAATGTAATGTAGTTTATTTTATTATTTTATTTATTTTTATGTTTAATTTAATTATTATGCTTTCTTATATTATATTTATTAATTTATTTATTTTTAATTTACTTTTTGTAATGTTACTTTAATATCATGTACTCTTTTTATTTCATTACATTTCATTTCATTTATTTATTTCATCATTTATCAATAGTTATTTATTTAGCTTCAAATAAAAAATAAAATAAATACAATAGGAACATTAATTAAATTAATCATAAAAAATATAACATAATAAAATAAACAAACCCATTAGATAAAAATAGCATTCATTTAAAAAATATATATAAATAAGCTAATGTAATATTTATGTATTTGTTAATGCTGTTTTAATCTAATTTTATTTATTTATTTATTTTTTTACTTTTTTTTTTTCCTCCCTAGCATTTCTGTTGACATCTACCCAGCAATAAGCTGCAGTGACTGTTATTTTTGTCAGACCTAAATATAGATATATAGATAGAGTGACAGGTTGTTAATAGTGCAGTAATGTGTGGTAATTTTACTCTTCCTCAAACGGCTGTGTAAGTGCTGCTGATAACATCTGAAGTGTGTTTGTGTACTGATGATGACGCTGATGATGTCACTGTTCCCCCAGACAGGTTCCACCGCCCTCTTCTTTGCTTCACAACAGGGCCATAATGAAATTGTCAAGCTCCTGTTTGAATTTGGAGCGTCCACTGAGTTTCGGACAAAGGTGCGGTATGTTATAGTCTAAAATAAGAATTGCAGTATTTATGGAAGAAAGCTGTGACTTGGAATAAATGTGATCATCCAGAACTGACGGTTTGTAATCTACAGGATGGCGGCACAGCACTCTCCGCAGCCTGTCAGTACGGTCACTCCAAAGTGGTGGACACCCTTCTGAAGAACGGCGCCAATGTCCACGACCAGCTCAATGTTAGTCAACACGTCTCTCTCTCGCGTGAGGCCGGCCGCGCTGTTGCTCTTTAAAAGCCGGAGCTGCTCGCGAGATGCATGTTTGTGCCAGTTCCTCTAGGGTTTCTGCTGATTCAGTGCTCTTAGGAATGGGATAGGACACAGTTGGATTGATTTTTACCTTATAGCCCAAACATCTCTTCGGGAGATAATTTGGAGGAAATATGTGTTTTAGCAAATGAATGTAGTGTCATATTTACTTTATTTTGTTTTATTATGTCTTGTTTTTTTATTTTAATAAATGTTATTTTATTTTTTAAATGCAATATTTATTTATTATTGTTCATGTAATGTAATTTTAATGAAATGGAAAAATTCCAGTTTTATCTGTCAAACATAATAAATGAAATGAACCATCTTCTCTGTTTCAGGATGGTGCAACGGCCTTATTTTTGGCTTCCCAAGAGGGTCATGTGACTGTAATACGTCAGCTTATGTCAACCGGGGCTAAAGTCAATCAACCTCGAGAGGTCTGATTTATGATCATGGCGTACGAATTGTAATTTCTGTTTTTCATTAGTGGTGTTTGGTATGCTATTGTGATTTTCATTTTGTTTTCTATGTTGATTGTGTTTTTCGGGGGGGGGGGGGGGCAGGATGGCACAGCTCCGCTCTGGATGGCAGCCCAGATGGGACATGACGAGGTGGTGAAAGTTCTGCTGCTACGAGGTGCGGACCGTGATGCAGATAGAAAAGTATGTTGAAAACTTGGTTAAATTATTCTCTCTTTTTTGCAAAATTCCAGTTTGCAGTAGCTCCATATCTCTACCCAAATATTTTGTATTATTTTAATATTTGTTATATTTCTTTTATTTTTAGCTCAAGTCAATTTTATTTATTATTTCAATTTTTGTTTTTTTATTTTTTATTTTTTTATCATTTTATTACTGCTTGCTTAATTATTTTTATTTAATTCAATATTTATTATTATTTTATTATATTTTACTGTTATTTTTATTCAATTAAATATAATTAAATAAACAATGATTCATACATTTTTATTATTTTATTATTAAACTTGTTTTCCACAACATTTTTTTCATATCTCTACCCAAGCTTGAATCAAACAGTTCAGCCAGGTGGAAAAGAAGCTTATTAAAAATGCATGAAATGTTTGACAAATGCCTCATTTATTCTATTATGCTGAGTCTCATGGCTGTAATGGCTTGTGTTTCTGACTGAAGGATGGTTCCACGGCTCTGTTCAAGGCTGCACATAAAGGATACTGTAACGTCATTGAGGAACTGCTCAAGTTCTCTCCCTCACTTGGCCTTCTGAAGGTACGAGAGACATCATCTGACATCAGTAAAAAGTGATACAATATGTGACCGCATGTGTTTCCTTCCTCCTACATTTGGTCTTCAAGCAAATGTGTGTGTGTGTTTTGCTGTGTAATCTAGAACGGTTCTACAGCTCTTCATGCCGCCGTGATGGGCGGGAATCCCAAAACAGTCGCACTGTTGCTGAAGGCAAATGCCGATCCAGCTTTACCCAACAAGGTCAGTTTCAGACGTGTGGATATACATTTTTTAAATAATAAATAATTATGCCAGTTGTCCATGGAAATAAATACTGCAATTTATATATGAGGTTGTTTTGAACAATTTTAATAAAGACTGGGTAGAGATAATGAGAAAATATTGTGAATAATAAAATAAAATAAATAAAATGTTATATATATACTTTTTTTTTAGAAATACATTTATTATTTTATATATATTTATATTATTTTATTTATTTTATTTTATTTTATTAACCACAATATTTTCTCCATATCTCTACACAGGCCAGTGTATTTTAGTTTTTATTTTAGCTTTATTTTAGTTTTATTCATATTTTGAATTAGGTTTTTTGACAAATATATTGAAAATATTTTTATATTTTTGTTATAAATATGTCATGTTAATGTTAGTTTAATTTTTCATTTCGTTATGTGTTTTTGTCATTTTATGTTTTTTTTTATTTAAATATTGCTATTTAGTTTTCATTTATTTTTATTTTAGTGCTTCAGCTTATTCCAGTTCATTTCAGTTTATTGTTTATTATATTGATATATTTTTTTAAATAAATAATTGTGTGAATTGTCTGTGCAAATGAATAATTATGCAATTATTTTACCAATTCTTTGACATTTGCACGATTCTTGTAGATAAAACAGGTGCTTTGTCTAAAATGAACACTTTAACCCCCAGTTTCACAGACAAGGCTTAACCCTTTAAGTGTCACCCCCCTTTTTTTGAATATACATGAAAATGCACATTTCGAACTTAAATGGTTGTAATTCAAGAATGCTTTGGAATATAGACGTAAGATTGGTCTTGTTTTAAAGAAGACATTTGGCAGATTCTTGTAGAAGTGAAATAAATTAAGAAAGTGAAATAGAAAAAAAGTTATAGAAGTTTGAGTTTATGAAAATGTACAATGTAAAAAATTTAATTATTCATATTTTATATAAAATATATATTTTCAAAACCTGGGCGACTCTAAAACTGCAAAAAAAATCAAAGCCAAAAATCTGAACAAGTTGTGTTTCAAATTTTAGGTTGATATCTCAAAAAATGAGCTTTCAGTAAGATTTTGTTTGGGCGCAGTACCAAACTTTTTCACTAGATGACAACCAGACTCCATTACTGCCCATATAAGGGCGCCTCCATTTCCATATGTGTTTTGAATGATATGAACCATTATTTCCACAATTTTCATACAATTTATGAAGTAGACATCCTATTCAGAAGTAATATGAGAAGTTTGGCAGATTTTGATATGATTTCAACCTCTAAGAAACATAAAAAGAACACGCATGTGCGTTTTAGCTTCCTGCCTCATCATATAATTTTTTTCTTTATATAAAAAAAAAAATTCAGACCTTTTTTTTTAAATAATTGAATGGATGCTATCTTTTGAACTCTTGGAATGAAAACAAACTGAGGTTTCTACCCTTCTTTCATGATTTTTCATGTTCATCACTATTTCAAAATAAAGGTCTAAGAGTATGAAAATATTATTGTTGCAAATTGATAAATTACGGCTCCTCTGTAATTTATTTTGAAAATCAATCACCAAATATGGAAACTAGAGATTGTAAGCTTTCAAATGATATATAGTTTGTCAAGATTAGTTTAGGTTTAGTATAGGATAGGGGTGTGACGAGACGCTTATCTCACGAGACGAGACGAGACACGAGATTGGGTTCACGAGAACGAGACGAGACGAGATTTTTGCACAATTTTTCAGAAATCCTCAATGACAAAATTCATGACTGGAAAAATAGCATGCAGGTGCATTTTTCAATGTTTTAACTAATAATCTTCTAATGCATGTCATTTCAGGTCTACTTTATGAGTATGAATTATCAAATGCATTGAAAGAAAACAATATTCAAGCACTGTAAAAGGTTTTTATTGACTGGCTTTTCTCCTGTATGATTTCACATTAGTCTCTTCAGACCTTACTGTACATTTAAGAGCTTTCAGAACTTCTGATTGAGGCTGTGTGTGACCTCCTAACTGAACTCCTTTTAACACACATTTAACAGAGAAATAAAAACCGTATAAATAACAAAAATAAATAACTGTTTTCTCTTAGTCTTATTAAGTGCAAACAATAAGTGCGAGTGCAACCATAATCAAAGTTAGCACACAGACTCTTTATAATTGTTGTGAAATTGCGGTTTTATTTTGCACCGGCAGTTATAGGGTTAATGCGGTGAGTTCGGAAAAGGCCGAGAGAAACGAGGCTGTTTGTCTCTACAGTTGTTCTTGCGTTCCGATTATAAGTTCAGAAACGGAGCCTCCCTTGTCTGTTGTCCTTTGTACGTTACAGTGCTCTCTCAATATTCGCAGTGCCAACAGAGACCAGAGCCGCAAATAAACAGTCCAGAGATGGGTATTGGGAGACGGATTATTTTATGTATGCAGCCTAATTTGTGCGCAATGCACATCAGGGAGCTTGTGTTTTACTTTCACTTACAAATTCGTGACCGCGCGTATAGGGAGCAGCGGTGCTGAGCGCGCATTCTAAATGATAAGACATTTACCAGACGTTTAGTCTGTTGCGCAACGAATCCTCCGCCATCGTCACGCGATCAGTGAACTGTGATTCGTGCTGCACTGATTGCAACGGCAACTCGCGCTGGATGAGCAGAGCAGACTTTTGCATTAGTTTATAATGGTTTTTATTTTTTTATAAAAACAACAAAACGATAGTTTAGGCGAATGTGAGTGTAGCGGTGGAATATTAATGGGGATATCGCGAGACAGCTTTTTCACTCGACGAGAAATCTCGTCATATTTAGTCTCGCGAGATCTCGTGGCACGAGATCTCGTCACACCCCTAGTATAGGATATTACTGTTTTAAAAATGTAAAGGATTTGGGCCCACCGGTGGGCCCGTGACACTTAAGGGGTTAAGCTAGTCTCAGACTAAAATGCATGTTTGAGCTGTTTTAACAGAAAGTAACTTGCACTGAGATATCTTAAAATATGTCAGTGTCATTGTTTTGTGACAAGATGCACACCAGTAATGATTTTTTTCTAAGGCATGTTTATAAAAGCTACTTAAATGCCCTAATTGAACTAATGCCTAATCCTGGCTTAATCTAAGCCCTGTCTGTGAAACCAGGGGCCTATCATGAAGGCGCTTTAGGTGGCTAGCCAGTTTCAGTTTAGTTTGCGCCAACCCTGGGTTTTAGGCACCATGAAAGTGGTTTGGAGTGTTCATCGCCATAGTAACTTACACTGCACGGCTAAACGTACCGGGGCAGGTTATGTTCCAGGTAAGAGGTTGCAAACCGAACCGAACTTGGATCAATCAGCTGTGAGCAAAGGATAAAGTCACTCCAAATGTTTCTACTCCAAATTAAAGGTCACTACATAGCAAATGATTTTTAAAGACAATATCGTCTGGCCTTTACTAGTGCTTATTTAGAATAATAATTCTGTATGATTTAGATATTAGATACCCTTAATCAATCACACATGTACAATTTTAGTTAATCAATTATTATTACGCATTATTACGTTTAAATTAATAAATATATGAAGGTAATATAAATACACTTTAGAATCAATAGCTAAATCTATAAAAATGACTACATGTGAGCTTAAATGTTCAATTCTCTCTATACCTTTATCAACTGCATAAATTAACTTCACAGCTTTTACTTGCACTGATATAGCAAGACTTTTTCTTTTACTTGTCCTCTTTCATAGACGGCTATTTTCTTCTTGCTGTGTAAATTTGTTTAAATTCGTAATATTTTTCACTCTTGTGATATTCTGCAGAAGAGAGAAGTGAATCGCGCTGTTTCTCTCGCGAGAAATGAATCGCAGTTTCACTCTTTCTCAGCGTGTGATTGGCTGTTCGCTACTGATGTCACACCTAAACTCCTAAACTCAGGGTCATAGCCTGAGTTAACAGAAAAAGTTGATGATCAGCATCATGGTACCAACAGAGCAAGGTTGGATTGGTTTGGTTTTGTCAACTCGAAACTAATCCTGTAACCCTGAGTTTGTTTACCTACCATCATGGTACAGGCCCCTGGCCAGATATCTGTGGTATTGTTATTGTTCATATCTCGCACTGCCATCTACTGGTCAGTGTGGTAGTTTAAGTGGGGCTATTATGAATGGCCTGCAAGCAGGAGCTAAAAATATACTAAATTCTGCAGTAATCAAATTCAGTTCATAGTAGATAATGAAAATAGAGGTTTTATCTTGTGCTTTAATGGCACTATTGTACCACGTTCTGATGGAATCACATTATCTCTACAGAACAATGAACTGCCGGAGGATCTTACGAAGAACGAACGCATACTAAGAATCCTGCGCCTGCCGATGCTGAATGGAGAGAGTTGATGACTGCTGTGTTTATTTTTATGCCCATGAAAAATGAATGCACTACTTCTCAGTCCCAGGAGACTGAAAACAGAGCAGTCGCTGCCTGCAACATCTTTCCAGTCTCGTTCAGTGGATGCTTGAAGCTTCAGATCGACAACACAAATGCACTGAAAAGCAGAATTGCTTATTCTTCATCCTTGAAATGTTATGACATACTGTATTAATGTCATTGGATTTTTGTTTTCAGTCTAAAGCATATATTAAAGGTGCTCTGTGTAATATTTTTTGACTGTACAAAAGCATAAAAATACCATAATATGTTTGCAGATAGTTCAAATAGTTGTTTCTTTGAAAAACAATGCTACAGCCAATTATTCTACTTTGAAATGTGAGTTCCGTGTCGGAATGTCCGGTTTTGTTTTGTCCTGTGTGACTCCGCCCACTGCCAATTTACCCAATAGTATTTCGACTCCCCGGGTTTGGCATTTGGCGGAAAACACCGCGATGGAAGCCAGCAAACACACCAAGTCAGAGATCGAAAATTCTACCCGACCTAAATATCCTCGGCAATAAAAACATTGCAGACGTATACATTCGCTGATCAAGTTATACTGCAGTCTGCAAGGCTTTCTATTGTGAATTACGCTTGTTTCTGTTGTGTGGCCTCAAATCTGGCAACCCGCCTGAGCGTGGATTCTGAGGAGGAGATGGCGGAAAAAAATGCATCTTTAAATTTGCAGATTTTATAAGAAGCAGCAGTTTATGCTCATTTAAAACATTTTTTTAGCAATGTTAGAATGTCTTTTAGCCTGCAAATGTAGCCTATTTTAATTATCAGCATGTTTTCATGAATCATTGGACAAAAAGTCACAACCAAACAAAAAGCTCATTATTTAGAAAAAAAAAAAAATTGTTGGCTCTGATGAGTAGCTTATCTTGTCATATTTATTTTCTGCTGCAATGCATTTTGGACTATATTTTATTTACTTTTCAGAAAATCTTGGGTGCTTAAATGTTCGTTTTCTTAACATTTTATTCTGCATTTTGTCTGTGTGAGAAGCGTGTTAAACTGTATGTTTCTCAAATCAATAAATGTAAAAGAAAATGTTGCTTTTTAATGTCTTATTAAAAAAATATTTATTTGATTGCATACACAATTTTCTTTTTAAACATTACTGGCACCATTTTTTTTGTGTGTGTGAATTAATTGTTGGGTTTTTGACAAGTAGGTTTTCTTGCTATAAATTTATTTTCTGTTGAAATGCATTTTGGACTTTTATTTTATTTAAAAATGTCACCCTTGGTGCTTAAATATGTGCTCCCCTGAATATGAGAATTGTGGTTGAAATGTTTTTTTTGTTTTGTCAAAACAATAAATGTAAAATAAAATGCTGCTTTTTAACGTATTTTATGAGGGAGTGAACTAAATTAAATGGGCATATATATTATATATATATATAGTTTTAGTAAACTAGTATTTTTTTTATTTTTGCTACGTCACAATGGAGGCGTGTCTGATAGGCGGAAAAGGTGTGGCATGAAGCCTGTCACCCGTGACGTCACGGTAAACACTCAATGCGGAAGTGCGCTAGGACGCACAGATTTACCAACACACCGCGATTCTGCGTTACATTCATTTAAAAATGTTTAAACTTGAACCGTAACAAATCATACGTTCTCCTTCAAATCACCGTCAACAATGACGAATGCCAATTTACAGGTAAGAGACTTTACAAGTGGTATGACAGTCGTCATAATAATTGGCCTTTTCATGTATTGGCCATGCTATATAATATGTATTTTTTTTTTGCATTTGTAGTCTTTTTTGTTTTGCTCTAGTTAAATGTAAGACACAATAGAGTCTAAAATATTCATGATATTGTTCAGTTTTAGCATATATATTGGTTTGGCAGGTAAATACGGTAGCTGCTATGCATTTTGTTCATGTTACCTAGGAGGATTGTTTACGTTTTCGATACATACATAACGTTACATACATACATGCATACATACATACATGTAAGAAGGTGCTTATTAACTTATTTGCTACATTTGGTAAAGGTTTTTTAACTAGTGTCTGTTGTGTATTCCTCAGCCTGTCCTTAAACTGGTCTAACCAGTTATCCGTACATTACACCACATAACACGGACAGTCCAACAGATTTCATTTCGAGATTTTAAACATTTCATTAACTTCAGGCATTTTTATGTTTCACTTTTATGTTGTTATTGTTTTAGTCCTGTCTCAGACTTTAATTTTAACTATATTATTCATTTGAATAAGAAACATCAAGAGAAATATGGAGCAGAATAATTTTATTTTATTTACAATCAAGCTCATTTTATTAATCAAATTATGCAAAAAGTGTGAAAAAATATTGAATTGTGTGCATTTCTGAAAAATAAAATAAAATTAGAATGAGTTGCTAATGTTAAAAATGACATTTCCACTGCAAAATAATGTTAAATATAATATGGATATGGAGGAAATGACCTGGCCAAAAGTGCCTGTAGTTGATGAAATGTCCGTCTGTAACACGTTGAGGCCGATGACAGGTCCCATCTATCTTTACTTCTGTGAAATAGAAAGCCATTGATTTGGCCAGCAGAGCCTCGGAGGAGGACAAGGCGAAAAACTATCAGGAAGCTCTGCGCCTCTATCAACATTCAATCCAGTATTTTCTTCATGTGGTGAAGTGTAAGCTTTTTTCAAGCAATTTAAATACATTTATATTTACTTAAACATTTTATATTTATTGGGAAAATATTTTTTATAAAATAAAAAATATAAATGCACTTTAAATGAATAGTATAATAACATTTTATTATTAGATATTAAATGATAATTATAAATGTATTTTTATGAGCCAATATGTAGTCTTATATGTATATAGCTAAATATTTAATATACATTTAAAACTCTCTCTATATATGTGTTTGTGAGAGTGTGTGTATTAATATACAGTATATATATATATATATATATATATATATATATATATATATATATATATATATAATATGTAAAATATATAGCTATGTACATATAAGACTACATATTGGCTCATGAAATACATTTATAATTATCATTTAAACATTAATATTATTAAAACAACATTATTTCATTAATATTTATATATGATATACTATTAATATAGTAATTAATATAATATACTATTAATTTAAAGTGCATTTACATGTTTATTTTATAAAAAATGTTTTGCGTCCCTCCATTGTTTTTATTGTTCATATCTAAAATATTGTTTGTTTTATTGTACTTTTATATATAAAATTTCATATCTTACATTTATGAAATTAATTGAATCCAAAAACATATTGAGCGAAAATACATGAACCAATGAAGGCACGTTTTTTGATGTTTTATTGTGCAGATGATTATAATTGATTTGATATTATTTAAATATTAAATAATATTTTAACAATTATTATAAATATATTTCATAAGCCAGTCTGTTGTCTTATAATAAATGTATATTTATTTGTATATTTAATCAAAAAAAATTGTTTTATTTAATTTTAAACATTGTGTATTTTTATATACTGTTATTTGATCCCCCATTAAATGTACATTAAATGCAATTTAGTGAGCAAAACATTCATGACCTTTTTGTGTTTTATTTATTTATTTTTGATGTTGTAGATAATTATAATTTATTTATAATATCATTTAAATATTCAATAATTTTTCAATTATTATAAATGAATATGTAGTTTTATTATACATGTATATTATTTAAATTTAAATGTGTTTTATTTTTATATATTGTCATTCAATATATATATATAAAACAATTCGATGCCTCATTAAATGCAATTTAGTGAGAAAAATGACGAGCTACTGGTGGCGTGTTTTGCTTATGTTGATGTTTTATGGTGCAGATGATGCTCAAGGGGAAAAGGCCAAGCAGAGCATCCGAGCAAAGTGTGCCGAGTACCTGGACCGAGCGGAGCAGCTCAAGCAGTACCTGAAGAAGAAAGAGAACGCGCCGCCCTCCAAACCTGTCAAAGTTCCCCAGTCTGATGAGAAAGGGTGAGGCGCTCCACTTCCTACTGAATCGGCTAATGAACTTCCTGTTAAACAGAAACCGAAATGTAACATTCTGTTTTTACAGGACCGACAGTGATGATGGCGATGCAGAGAAAAAGAAATTCAAAAATCAACTCCAGGGTACGACATTTTGTGCTGTACAGACTTTTTAAAGTCAGAATGGGATCTACAAACAAAAACCTTGGATTTTCACACTTTTCAGGTGCTATTATCATGGAGAAGCCCGACATTAAGTGGGATGATGTTGCTGGTTTGGAAGGAGCCAAGGAGGCCCTTAAAGAAGCGGTCATCCTGCCAATCAAATTCCCTCATCTTTTCACTGGTATGACGGGTTACATACTAAAAGAAATATGCATGAAAGTGTCTGAACTGTTCTAAACATCATTATCCACAGGGAAAAGGACTCCATGGAGAGGGATTCTGCTCTTTGGCCCTCCGGGAACAGGGAAGTCCTACCTGGCCAAAGCAGTGGCTACCGAGGCCAACAACTCCACGTTCTTCTCCATCTCATCATCAGACCTGGTGTCCAAGTGGCTGGGAGAGAGCGAGAAGTAAGTGATCTTCAGATGTTGAGTGCCAATGATTTTCACATCTGGCATAATTCATTAGGTTAGTAACACTTGAAATATATAAATACAATTTAAATTAATATTATTTTGATATTCAAATAAATAACTTATTTACAAAAATATTAATCAATATTAATAGTATTATTTAAATATTAACTATAATATTATTATACATGGATTTCTCGAGCCAATTGCAGGTGTATATTTTAAAATTTCTAAATTTTGTGGATTTAATAATTTTATCGTTACTTAACATTTCATACATTATATATATATTATTTATTTTCAGTCACCATTTTTTTGCATTTCATGTTTTATGTAAACCATGAAATCTATTAATCATATATATATAATGATTAAAAGATTTCATGATGATTTTTATTGTGATTTTAAAGTGTGTATAATTTATAATTATTAAAAATAATTATATTTACGTCTTGTTTAAGTCTCATTGTACTTATAAATAAAAATTTGCCATTTTTTACACTTTATAATTTACTTAATATATATTATATACTTATTTATGATTATATATTAATATAGTGTATTCATAATAATACATTTTTAATGTCCTATTACCTCAATATGGTCTCAGTACGTCTCGTGCATAGATGTTTGTGTCTTGGTCATATTGATTCCTTCTGTCTTCATTATTAGTAATACTGTTATCATCTTTAGGTTAGTGAAGAATCTGTTCAGTTTGGCTCGGGAGAACAAGCCTTCAATCATATTCATTGACGAGATCGATTCCTTGTGCGGCTCGAGAAACGAGAACGAGAGTGAAGCGGCCCGCAGGATCAAGACAGAGTTTCTGGTCCAGATGCAAGGTAAACACAAAGCTAGCGTTAGCTTTGTCGCAAGCAAAAACATTTTTTGGTGTCATCTGGGTCTCATTTGACAGGGTTATTATTGTTTTGAAAATGTGACATGTATTTTGTTACATTTTTTTTGTCTTCAATATATTGATATTTTTAATTTATTATATTATTGATTATTACCTTAATTGTCCCATTCTCACAGGTGTAGGAAACGACAACGAAGGAATTCTGGTCCTTGGTGCGACCAACATCCCCTGGACTCTGGATTCTGCGATCAGGAGAAGGTGCGTTATAGAAATCCATACACATTTTGATTGTTTTATTGGCACTTGTTTATTGTTATATTATATTATTACAGGTTTGAAAAGCGCATCTACATCCCTCTCCCTGAGCAGCCCGCTCGCACCTCCATGTTCAAGCTGCACCTCGGCTCCACCCTCAATAGCCTCAACGAAGCTGATTTCATCACTCTGGGGAAGAAGTCCGACGGCTACTCGGGTGCCGACATCAGCATCGTCGTTCGCGACGCCCTCATGCAGCCCATTCGCAAAGTCCAGTCCTCGACTCACTTCAAAAAGGTACGAAAGGACAATTGCGCGACTAGTAAAGCAGTCTAATCGATCCGATTATATCCTTTCGTGTCTGTTTTAACAGGTCAGAGGAAAGGCATGGAACAACCCGGATGATGTCGTGGATGACCTCTTGACGCCCTGCTCCCCAAACGACCCAAACGCAGTCAAGATGACCTGGGTGGACGTGGCGAGCGATAAACTCCTGGAGCCGATAGTTAGCTTGGTAAGCTCAAGTTTAGTAAAAAAGAATGTGTTGAAATCCCAGAGCTTGTTTTGATCTTGTGGTCTGTGTCTCAGGAGGACATGTCCAGGTCACTCGAGAAGACCAAGCCCACCGTGAACGAGGAGGATCTGGTAAAGCTGAAGAAGTTCACTGAGGACTTTGGGCAGGAGGGCTGAAATTTTGTATTCTTGTGGCATTTATTTATATTTTTTCCCATTATGTTTACAAAGTCCTTTCTGCATCTTTTATTTTTCAAACTCTTCATTTTGGCATTTTCTGGGGGTGAAACTTTTTTGCGAGCTGAGCTGGCTTTATATCGTCCTGACCATATCCGATCAGTGGTTATGACTTTGGGGATGATTAAGCATCAGCAGCCATGTGAAACAAATCAAAACTACTAAAGATCTTCTAAACATAAGAGGTTTGTTACAAATGGACCCTGATGATTATACCAAGACTTTTGGGAGACTAAAACAAAAGTTTGGCTACTTGTGGCTTAATGGCTAGTCACTTTTGTACCTCATCGCTAAATAAGACCTTAGCTCAAAGAAACACAAAAACAGTAAATTACTAAACTTTGAACCAAAAGACAACCACAGATCTGTGAAAAAGTGTTTACAAATATGTGAATACATGTTTTGGGTAATCAGACTTGTCTAGATGTCTCCTTTGAAGTTTATTTTTCTACTCTGTATTTCTACTTTCATCTGTAAATAAAATGTATAAATTACCTCTGATCGCGTGTTTTTCATGTCTTGTTTTTACTTTGATCAAATGATTACACGCAGGACTTGAAAGAAATGGCAACCAGAAAAATACCAACACTAAACGGCAGGGAGCGCTATAACACAGTGACGCAGCACAATACAGGAACGTCATTTGCGTGACCACGTCACTCTTAAAGTAAAGCATGTCCTTTAGTGTTTTCAAAATTGGCTTTTTTATGGAACATTGCAGTGTTTATTATATAGTATTAATCTGTGCACGTATTCTTTATTATATAGTATTAATCTGTGCACGTATTCTTTATTATTATTAATTAGAAAAATAATTAATAAAATCTTAATTAAAAAATATTAACGTGCCCAATCCAGTTGCTTGTTTTAAGAATTTTCAAGGAGTCCCAAAGGGGTGATTGTATCTAATGTAAAATTAATTTGACAATTGATACATAATGAATAAACTGACCAAATAAATCACAGGACATCTTATTTTAATAGTTTATAAATAACACACTGATGATTATGTTGGTATATTTTAAAACATAACATTTAAACTGTGTTTTTGAGGACCAAACAACATAGCAATAAAGAAAAAAAAACACATTTGAAATGATATAAGCATATCTCAGATGAAAATGTCATTTTTCCAAATCATTGGTTCATTAAAGTGTTAAACTGAATCATGACCTGAAATCCATTCTGATAAATCCTGTATAAATTAAACAATGATGATTATTATCACTTATATTATATCTTCATAATTATACCTGCTAAGTAAACACAACAGTCAAATCGATCACATAATTGTGTAAATGTGACAGTAAGTCTAAACAATCACAAGTCGATCCAACTTTTCCCTGAAGTTTCCCTTATCGCATCCCATCACAAACACTGGGAATAATCATTGTCTAGTTAATTGGAAATATGTAACATTTAATATTAACTCTTAAGAGAGAGAAAGCTACAAATAGGAGTCAAGACCAAATCAAAATCACAGAAATTTTTCAACCCAAAATTATCTCACAAAGAAAGTGTAAAGTTTCCACAAAAAAGGGAAAAATACACACTTGATATTAACACTGGGAATAAATAAACACAATTAAATGAAGGCCACCACAAACAAAACAAAGGGAAAGAAAGGAATAACAACCAGAAAAGGTGCGGTAGAATTAAGGACGCACTCTTTACTCCTTCCTGAATAACATCGCAACTGCCGTCACAGTATTAATAATGCATCATCATCATTAGTATTATTTTCCTGTCAAATTAGCTTTAAATTAATATTTCACACAAAGATAAAAAATCTGCCATTATTTACTCGCTCTAAAATAGCTTGAAACGCATATGATTTTTAACGTTATTAAAAAATTATTAATGATTTTAATAACGTTATTATTATTATAAAAAAAAAAAAAATTATTCCGACAGAATTTTTATTTTTGAGTGAACTATTCCTTTTTCAAAAAGAGACTGTCACAAACATATTAATTTTGAAAAATGTTGGCTTTACAGCTGCAAGCGACACACTGAAAACAGTTTCACGAACTAATAGAAAACAAAACAGGTTACCCATCATTCATTTCATCAGGGTCTGTTCCATTTCTTCATAGGGCATCATTAGTGTAAGACGACAGACACAATAGACACTTTGTCTTATTCAAGAGCGGATGACCTTTAAACCTTACTGATTATCCTTATCTCGAGGCTAGCCGCCAATACTTTAGTGTACATCTTTGTAAGTTACAGATTAAATTTGCAAAGCAAACACTTTTGTGGTGCATAATAAGCTTTGGTACAAAGACGAATACAGAAAAGCAAGCAAACGTACCCCCAGCCCGGCTACATTATCAGACCTGCGCGTTACGAGGCGTAAAGGCAAAGTTAAAACAGCACGGGAACAGTGTCCCGTGCTGTAGGTCAGGAGGGGTAGGGCTGGGTTCACGCAAATACATTAGAATACGGAAAATAGAGAGCCGAGGGCCAATCCCGTCGCAGCGCCGGCCAACATCCCCAAAGCAACATCACCTGTGTCGTCACGACGACGCTCCTGCACTATCACGTGGTTGACGCCGGGTGCATATCCACCTGATGGAAACAAATAAACAAAGGTCAATCAAACTACATAGAGGTCATAGGTCAAAAGCCAACCAACTTCCTGTTACCTTGATAATGATAAGGGTAAGCAACTGCATACTGCTGCCCATCTGCAGAATAGACCGTCTGTGTGGCGTAAGGCGGAGGATGAGAAACATAACCGCCATATCCATCAGGATAGAAAACCTAGATCAACAAGAACATAAAATAGGGATGCATGATTTGTCGGTATCATATCAGGTATATATATTTTTTTATTATTATTATTGGTATCTGTATACATTTGTGTATGATCAGTTCCCTAATGTTTTAAATTTAGATTTTGTTTTTTTCATTTATTTGATATTTATTTTAGGTTTGTTATACATTTAAATTATTTATATGTTTTTATTTGTATTTATTTTATTTTTGTAATATTTAATCATATTTTAATTATAAAATGTGATTAAATATATTTTTTTTTATTCCATTATAAAATGATTAAATTATAAAAATGAGTAAAATTGTAAATTATAACATTTGTTACATTTATAAAATTTAAAGAACAATAGTTGTAATAATAATGAATAACTATAATTTATTTAGCCGAAAAAAGTATAGAATTTTAAAATTAGCCATAAAGTGAAAATAATTATTGGAAAACAATTGACATTTAGTGTCCTGTTTTCCTCCACTGAACTAGTTGAAACTGAAAACATCATTTCAAGCAGTGTTTTATTGTTTTATTTTATTTTTTCTTTCATTCTGATAACCTGTTTATAGCAGCCAATATACTTTTAAGTGTCACTTGTAAATGTAATCCGACCTCAATAGTTCTTCCTGGTCAAGCAAGTTTCTTAACTAAACAGAAATGGA
Organism: Rhinichthys klamathensis goyatoka; assembly: GCF_029890125.1. Lineage (NCBI taxonomy): Eukaryota > Metazoa > Chordata > Actinopteri > Cypriniformes > Leuciscidae > Rhinichthys > Rhinichthys klamathensis. The sequence goes on along the minus strand of NW_026606664.1, from coordinate 3,232,776 downwards.
AAAAAAGTCAACATCTAAAAATAGCTTTAGAGTGCGTGTTCACATTTGTCAGGTTTGGTTAGATTAAAACGAACCCTGGTACGATTGCTCTGTTAGTGCGGGTCATTTGAATAAGTGTGAACGCTGCCATCCGAACCCTGGTGCGCACCAAACAAGCGGACCGAGACCTCTGAAAAGATTTGTCTCGGTCCGCTTCCAAACGAACTCTGGTGCGAATCGAATGAAATATGAACGCAACACGGACCAAAGACATGTAAACGAACCAAAAACAGCTGGTTTTTGTTTTGTATCTTTAGCTTCGGTGTTAAAAAAGACAGTGAGAACGCTAAGTGAACCAGGTATCATTTTCTTTTTTAGTCTGGACCCAAAGAACCGAAGTACAAGTGTGAACACACCCTTAAAACACATTCAACCACATAAACTGGACATAAGCCATTTTCCCTTTAAATATCAATAGGAGGATATATTTATTACCTGTGGAGTTGGATTTAATTCAGAATATGGCGGAGGCGCTGATGCTACGACGTCCTCTGCAAAACCGATCTGAGAGGGCGCCACAACCTACAAAACACACCAATGCATGACAGAAAATGCCTCTGTAATGCTTCCGAAATGTGAAAGATCAAATATGTATGTGTCACTCAGTGAATATATAACTCACAGTGTTGAGTCTGGCATCCTGGAGGGCCATGGTCCAAGCCCTGCGAGAAAATACATCGAGTTTATATTGAGGAATCTCATTTTAAAGCACACATTGTAAAATAATACTGAGAAACTGGACTCACAAAGCATCGTCTGCACTGTCTGCGCAGATGCTGATGATCCGACCGTCCCGGCAGACGATCTGCAGGAGGGAGTCTTTGCTTTTGCCTTCGGGTGGCGCGAGATCTGGGAATAAATAATGGAGGATGTAGAACAACAACACATCAGAACTTTTAATCTTGTGTTGGACAAAAACCTCTCAAGCACTACATAAAAAGGCACTTTTGAGGCTTTCTCGTGTCCTGCGGTTTAAAAGCAGAAGGAAAGACAGATCACACCCACCTCTACAAGCGCTGGAGTTGCGGATGTTGATGCAGTCCACCTTCATGTGGATCTCGTCTTCCATGTCCCGCCGCTGCTGGTCATCGTAGAAGACCAGACGTCCATCTGACCAGAGGTCAAACCAGTTCCTTTTCCAGCGCCGCAAGATGGTGCCTGATAGATGACAGCAGTTAGTCACAGGCAGTATTCATTTATTTTGTTGCTGTTGTTTTTATTTAATTACTTTTTAGAATTATAAAATTTTATAAAAATATTATTTTTTAAAATTATATTATTAAATAATTTAAGTAAAAAGGTATGTTATATGTATGTATATATTTATGTTATAAATGTATTCAATTATAAAATAACTACACATATATCATTTAGATAACATATATATATTATTTTTTAATTATATTATAAAATAATTAAATATATAAGATGTATTAATATTTTCATATAATACATTTATTATAAATTAATTTAATACAAATTTTTTTTACATTATATTATAAAAATTATAAAAAATAAAGTATAAGTTGTATTAATTATGTTATAAATGTATTAAATTATAAAAATCATTTTAATTATAATTTATTTAGACAAAATAATTTTAATAACAGCCATGTTTTAATTACATGTAAAAAATAAAAACATTTTTAATTTATATTATAAAATAACTTAATGTATCAAATTTATTTATATTTTTATATTATATATTCATTATAAATTTATTAAATTACAAAGATAAAAAAAGATTGCTTGTAAATCTAATCTGACCGCTATAGTTCTACCTAATCAAAACTATCTATAAAATAAAAAAGAATCAAACAGAAATCATGAAGTCAACATCTAAAAATAGCTTTAAAACACTTACAAGAATAACAAGATGCAGCCTAGATAGTCAGCTCACTAGGTTTTGAGACACAGTCAAAGACAAAGTTCAGCTGTTTTTCAACTTCCTTCTAACAACTCATGCCTAGACAACTTGTCAAGAAGAGGAAGAAACTAGTCGTTCATGACTGCTTTACTGAAGTGAATAAAAACTGAAAACTAAACTGAAAAGCTTTTCAATTCACCCTCCAAGCATAAACACTTTCCATAATTTATTTATATTTCATGAGTTCCCAGAAGGCTTTAAATTATATAAGTGCAACTTAATATTGTAAATGTATCACAAAACATCCCAAAATGCTCAAATTCGACATAAAAATTCTTCGTTGTAGTTATTTTGGGCTTTTTAATGCCATAAATATGGTGTAATAAACACTCACTCTGTCTGTGCAGCCATCCGCTCTTCACAAACGCCATCCCACTACCTAAATAAATAAAAACAATACCATTAAAGCCTGCTAAGACCAATTTAGGTGTTGAATATTAAACTGAGACCATATACGTGTAGATATTGCCTCTGTTTTATAGTAAATATAGTTTAGCGGTTGAACTTCTCCGCCTGTCTGTTTCAGAGTTAGCTTGCGCTCGAGGCGCCGTTATGCTAAAATCGACGATAAACCGACAAAAACAAACATCCCAAGATGTTTAAAAACAACGAAACACGTTTAAAAAGTACGTTTGTCATATTTATGTTCTATTAAATGGATGAAATGAGTAAATCTACCCTCTATCGGTTTGTTGATGTTTGAAGTGTATATGTGCGACTAGCAAAGTGACATCAATAGCATCCTCCTCCTCCTCTCAGCTCAGCTGATGCCTTATGTCACTGTATCAGATGATCAGCACGACTTTTATTAAGTTTCACAGACTCTTATTAACTTTACTAACATGATAATAAATATATTATCATTAATAAAGACTATATATTTTTTTAATAAAGTAAATTAAACATATTAGCCTACATTACAATTAACTACTAAAATTTTTACGTAGGCCTATTGTTTTTAATATAGCCTAATATTAATAATATTGTGTGTGTGTGTGTGTGTGTGTGTAATATCATAAATTAAGACTTTATATTAAACTGTAGTATTAAATATATTATTTTTTAACATCATTTTCTTAACAAATTCATTAAATGTTCCCTTTTTTCTGTATATCAGTGACAAATAGAATTTACTTTGTCTTTTGCAGCTTTTTTCTTTAAAGATGACAATAGCTTGCATGAACCCCATAGAAATTTTAAATAATATAAATAATAGATTAAAATAACAACCCATTCCAAAGCCAATACGTGACATTAATTTGAAAATCCACACATAAACCATCCGTTTCAAAAGTGCATAAACACTACACCACATTTAAACAAAACAGTCATATCAGACAAAACATGACACCACTAGATGGAGCAGTTTCACTGGAAATTGGGTGAAGAAAAACGTCCATTGCTCTAACATTTATACACAAACCCATTTATAGGTTGTCTTTTAACTGATAAGAAACCAGGTGAAATTTTTTTTTGCATTTGCATCTGCAGTCATCATGTTACACATCACACTGCATTTGCCTAAGCCTTATCCTCAGTGTTTCCCTCAGTGACCTTTCCCACACACAGCTTAGTGAATGAGGGTCAAAACGAAATGATACTGAATTACCGAAGCCTCTAAACCCAGAACCCAGTTTATGAACCAAGACTGCCTTTGAACACTTCACATTTGCATTAACACCAACAAACCGAAACACAAACCATTTTGTGATCCAGTTTATAGTTCAGAAGTTTACAGTAATATGGCGCAACATTACTGTTATGAGAACAGATAGGCCTGATCTAATCCGACTGTAACCTGTGGACGGTTGTCACTTCCACAGCTGGGATCAGAGCAGCACGAGATACACTCACCTAAAGGATTATTATAGGAACACCATACTAATACTGTGTTTGACCCCCTTTCGCCTTCAGAACTGCCTTAATTCTACGTAGCATTGATTCAACAAGGTGCTGAAAGCATTCATTAGAAATGTTGGCCCATATTGATAGGATAGCATCTTGCAGTTGATGGAGATTTGTGGGATGCACATCCAGGGCACGAAGCTCCCGTTCCACCACATCCCAAAGATGCTCTATTGGGTTGATATCTGGTGACTGTGGGGGCCATTTTAGTACAGTGAACTCATTGTCATGTTCAAGAAACCAATTTGAAATGATTCGAACTTTGTGACATGGTGCATTATCCTGCTGGAAGTAGCCATCAGAGGATGGGTACATGGAGGCCATAAAGGGATGGACATGGTCAGAAATAATGCTCAGGTAGGCCGTGGCATTCAAACGATGCCCAATTGGCACTAAGGGGCCTAAAGTGTGCCAAGAAAACATCCCCCACACCATTACACCACCACCACCAGCCTGCACAGTGGAAACAAGGCATGATGGATCCATGTTCTCATTCTGTTTACGACAAATTCTGACTCTAACATCTGAATGTCTCAACAGAAATCGAGACTCATCAGACCAGGCAACATTTTTCCAGTCTTCAACTGTCCAATTTTGGTGAGCTCTTGCAAATTGTAGTCTCTTTTTCCTATTTGTAGTGGAGATGAGTGGTACCCGGTGGGGTCTTCTGCTGTTGTAGCCCATCCGCCTCAAGGTTGTGCGTGTTGTGGCTTCACAAATGCTTTGCTGCATACCTCGGTTGTAACGAGTGGTTATTTCAGTCAAAGTTGCTCTTCTATCAGCTTGAATCAGTCGGCCCATTCTCCTCTGACCTCTAGCATCAACAAGGCATTTTCGCCCACAGGACTGCCGCATACTGGATGTTTTTCCCTTTTCACACCATTCTTTGTAAACCCTTGAAATGATTGTGCGTGAAAATACTCAGACCGGCCCGTCTGGCACCAACAACCATGCCACGCTCAAAATTGCTGACATTCAGTTTGGAGTTCAGGAGATTGTCTTGACCAGGATCACACCCCTAAATGGATTGAAGCAACTGTCATGTGATTGGTTGATTAGATAATTGCATTAATGAGAAATTGAACAGGTGTTCCTAATAATCCTTTCGGTGAGTGTATATCTAACTGCAGAACCACAGAACCACACGTCACAGCAGTCAGTGGACAGCAGCTCCAGGCCAGCAGCCTCATACATGAAGTTAGGGTGGCACTGATGATTGCATATCCTGCCTCAACCATATACTCTTCACTATAACTATATGCTCTACCTTAATGGCCAACCCCACCCCAACACTGAAGCTACCCTTAAAGGGATAGTTCACCCAAAAATAAAAAATTACCCCATGATTTACTCACCCTCAAGCCATAGGTGTATATGACACTCTTCTTTCAGACGAATACAATCAATCGGAGTTATATTAAAAAATGTCCTGGCTCTTCCAAGCTTTATAATGGCAGTGAATGGCCGTTTCTGTTTGGAAGTCCATCAAAGTGCATCCATCCATGATAAAAGTGCTCCAAGGCCTTCTGAAGCGAAGCGATGCGTTCATGTAAGAAAAATATCCATATTTAAAACTTTATCGACTAAAATAACTAACTTCCGACAGACGGGCGTACGCATCGTTTTACGGGGAAAGACTAACCCTTGACCTGAGGCACAACGTAATGACGAACGCGGAAGCGCAGAGGATAGAGCAAAACAAAACACCAGTCACGAATTAGAAGTCTAAAACGACAATTTTTTAAGAGAAATATCGGAGGAGCTTGAGTTTGTTGCCCAGCCATTTGTTTGAACACCGAGAGGCATCAAAGCTTACGCTACTCCTACATCCTACGTCATACATCGTCAAGTGTTACTCTTTTGGCGTAAGTAGACTTGCGTAGGCCGTCTGCCGGAAGCTAGTTATTTTAGTCGATAAAGTTTTAAATATGGATATTTTTCTTACATGAACGCATCGTTTCGCTTCGCTTCAGAAGGCCTTTTTTAACCCCCCTCGGAGCCGCATGGAGCACTTTTATCACGGATGGATGCACTTTTATGGACTTCAAAACAGAAGAAGTTTCTTCTCTTACAGAAACGGCCATGCACTGCCATTATAAAGCTTGGAAGAGACATTTTTTAATATAACTCCGATTGAATTCGTCTGAAAGAAGACACCTAGGATGGCTTCAGGGTGAATAAATCATGGGGTAATTTTTATTTTTGGGTGAACTAACCCTTTAATGATGCTATAAACTCCCCAACACCGGTCTGAGACTGCTGGCCTGGCACTGCTGTCCTCACATTGCTGTGACCTGTGGCTCTGCGGTTCTGCAGTTGGTTGGCACAGCTGAGCTCATTCCAGTGCTGGATGAAATAATCTCATTTGATCCTCATTGACTCATACTGGGGAGGCTCATGGAGGCCAGATTGAAGTGATTTACGCAACAATGTCTCGCCAATGGTTGGCTGTTGCGGATTTTGTTTTGTCTTAATCTTTGGGCAGATTAACCGACCAAACCAATTGTGTGCCTCCATGAAACTAATGTGTGAGGAACTTGTGAAATCAAAACACTGCAAACTTCTTCTAGAGAAGATTATGTTGCTTGGAGGAAGTATAGCCAATGTATGGGGTCTTTTGGAAATACTGTGTTGGTTAGCTATGCACATGCCAGTGACTGAAAGGTAAGTGTCACAGAACTTGACATTAGTGCTTGTGCTGTTAAGTGAACTGTCTTTGAATGCTTTTTGTTACGTTTCATATGTGAGTACTAATTATAATGTTTCTGATTTAAACTACAAACAAAATGCTAATAAAAACCTAATAGCCAATGGTGTTTTTACAGTATACTGTAGATCTGCAAAAATGTCTAATAAAGATGTATCATCAAATCAAAACTTATAATACAAACTAATTATTTTGTTTTATAAAATATTATATAGTGATTAATATTATATAATAATGAATATTGAATATTTTATAGGCTTTATATATATATATATATATATATATATATATATATACATGATTTATTATATTATATTATGTATTGATTTTAATTTAAGATTTAAAATTGTATTAATTTATAAATATAATAAAATATAATTTAATTCTATATAAATTCTATAAATATAAAACTAGTATTTATATTATGAACTATATTACTATTATAGAATATTATATAATTAATTATTATTTAACATTTAAAATGGCATAAATAAAAAAATGAAATGAAAAATAAATATATATATATTATTCACATACACATATACACAATGTTAAATGTGATTAATCACGATTAATCGATTTGACAGTACTACTACTACTACTAATACTGTATATGGTTACTATTTATTAAAAATTTAAACCATTAAAATGTATAGTAATTTTATATTATAAATAATATAAAATAAATAATTAATATAGTTTTATGATATATATATATATATATAGTTCATACACACAAAACTATATTAATTAGTTATATATAATAAGAAAACTATATTATTTATTTGATATTACTTACTATCTAAAATTATATTACAATTTAATCATAATAATTGTAATATAATAATTAATTATAATAAAATTATTAAAATTTTGAGACTTTAAATAAATAAATAAATAAATGCCTTGCTAGTGCTAAGATGTAAGTCCTTGTGTTCGTTCGTCATCAGTTGGCCCAAGAAAACCTCCCTTCAGCATCCCATAAATCCCCCTCACATCCCTCTCTGTCTGATTTGCATGTAATTACAAGGTGCGCGTGAATGTGATGGGATGTTGAAAATTTCAGATAATGACTTTAGCTTACAGCAACAGTGATTGCAAGAGTATTTTGTCCAAGCTAAAATGACTGGGTGACTTCTCGCTACAGGCAGCCCTGGGTCTGTGTCAGTGGAATGCACAAATAAGAAGGTCTATTATTTTTTCTTTTTCTTTTTCTTTTTTGTCCTGCAGTTTATGCGTCCTTGGACTCAACAGTGTATGAAGTTCAAGACCCAGCCCAGTGCTCTCTATTACATCTGGCTTTGCTTCAGAACTGGCCTCAGATCAGGGATTTCTGTGCTTCCTGGAAGAAAAATAATCACGAATGAAGTCCGAGTGACTTCTAATGGGTATACGTGTAAAAAAAAAATCAAACCAGATGCCAAAAGTTCTCTTAACGTGAAGGTCACGGAGGTTATTAAACATATAAAGACGGGCACAAATCAGCGGGCGCGCGCTCACAATCAACAAAGGAAATTCCTTGGCAGCTGGAACATGTGCCTGGAGACTCGAGAACTTCCTCTCGGCGTTTAAGAATTCTTCCATCTCCTTTCCACCCAAATTCAAGGGTAAGATTACGCCCCTCCTATTTGGGGGCGGAGCTACGCGAGTCCCTCAACCAATAGGAAGGTTTTACAGGTCAGTTTCTCTCAAAGGTGGCCACGACGGTCTCCATAGCAACGTAGCAATCTTTCCACATCATGTAGTCCAGTTTTACATTTGGTCTTTCTTCTGTAACGCGAGAGGAGTGAGTAAATTATAGCCAGTAAGTTACTTGTTTAGTAGGCCAAATTTGAAGTGGGAGTGTGTGCACACATGAGCTTGCCCAAAACAGCTGGAGCGAGAGCGAGAGAGAGAGAGAGAGAGAGAGAGAGAGAGAGAATGGGGGAAGATTTGGGACGCTCAAAACTGAAAGCAAAGCAGAAACTAACGTTAGAGCAAGATGGAATTTGACTGGCCGCTTAAGTTTTTGCTGACTCCAGGTAACCGAATATGATTTTTAAAATCGTAAAAGTGGGGGTTTAAAGGCGCATATGGCTGCTGTGGAAGATAGACAGCAGATGGACGAAGGAGGTAAGATGTTTGAAGAAAATATTTATTTGTTTTCTTTTCTTCTCAACGAGTGCGATGACGTGATTCGTCAGATTTTACAGCTCTCGTGATCTTTAAAGATGTTTGTCAAGCTTTTGTGGCCACCTGTGTGTGAGTCATTGCATTCGGATGGTATTTTGTTTTCTTTGAGCCCCAGTGTTAAATAAATGTCAGATGAGAGAAGTGGTCCCGCGCGAGATGATTGTTTTAATTCCTGGTCCGACACAGTGACCCTCCGTGTGTTTGAGGTTCAACACCAGCAGCGAAATGATTTTACACTGCAGACGCAGAACATTGGAAATTGAGCTGAGCACAAAGTGAGAGTTAAAGAAAGCATTGTGCATGAATTTTATTACTCACTCCTTTGAAATGGTCTCATTTCCTGTAGTTTTCTCATCTCCAAACCTTTTCCCCCACTGGAATGAAAAACAGCACACGGAAACATCAAGATTTCCAGGCCTGGAAAAGTCACTGAAATGATCAAACTCCTAAAAAGTCTATCTATCTATCTATCTATCTATCTATCTATCTATCTATCTATCTATCTATCTATCTATCTATCTATCTATCTATCCATCCATCCATCCATCCATCCATCCATCCATCCATCCATCCATCCATCCATCCATCCATCCATCCATCCATCTATCTATCTATCTATCTATCTATCTATCTATCTATCTATCTATCTATCTATCTATCTATCTATCTATCTATCTATTTTTGGAGTGAATGTTTCTATATTCTATTTTATTTTTTCATTTATGCTTTAATTAAGTTGGCTTGGAGAGCCAACTTACTGAAATGCTATTTAAACTTATTATTATTATTATTAAGTTGGCTTGGAGAGCCAACTTACTGAAATGCTATTTAAACTTATTATTATTATTATTATTATTCTTTTTCTGAGACTAAAATTTACAACTCTATCTCCTCCTAGAGCTTTAACTCCACATACTCCAAACTCGGCACGGACACTCAAACTGTTCTGACTCGGTGTGCTATATCTTTTCTAACTGATCGGACTTACGGTTTTCCTAAAAACTACGATCAAACTCGGAAAAAACTCCCATTGACTTTACATTGCGGAATCTTCAGATTTTCAAACTCCCCAACTGTCAAAAATTCAAATGTAAATCCCTTGAAACCCTAGACTGAATCAAACTGCCATTCTATATACTATATGAGCCAATGAGACTCATTCAAACTAATAAACTCATCTATCTCTGACACTTATCCATCTATCTATCTATCTACTTTAAACTAAATTAAACTTCAAACTAAATTAAACTTTAAACTTCAAACTAATTTAAACTTCAAACTTATTTAAACTTTAAACTTCAAACTTATTTAAACTTTAAACTAATTTAAACTTTAAACTCAAACTCGTACACTTATAAACTCATACACTTATAAACTCATGAATTCATACACTTATGAACTCAAACTCATAAATTAATAAACTCTGAACTCTTACTCATTTAAACTTATAAACTCTAAACTCATAAATTCATACACTAATAAACTCATGAACTTATAAATGCATTAATTCATACACGTATGAACTCTCATGAATTCATACACTTATGAACTTTTAAACTCATAAATAGTTCACCATAGCAAACACCCAGAACACTCTAGCAACTGCATAGCAACCACCCAGAACACCCTAGAAACCGACTGAAATACCTTAGAACACCCTAGCAACACCATAGCAACCACCCACAATACCTTAGAACACCCTAGCAACCACATAATATACCTTAGAACACCCTAGCAACCACCCAGAACACCCTAGCAACCACCCAAAATACCTTAGAACACCCTAGCAACCACCCAAAATGCCTTATAACACCCTAGCAACACCCTAGCAACCACCCAAAATGCCTTATAACACCCTAGCAACACCCTAGCAACCACCCAAAATACCTTAGAACACCCTAGCAACCACCCAAAATAACTTAGAACACCCTAGCAACACCATAGCAACCACCCAAAATACCTTAGAACACCCTAGCAACACCCTAGCAACCACCAAAAATACCTTAGAACACCCTAGCAACACCCTAGCAACCACCCAAAATACCTCAGAACATCCTAGCAACACCCTAGCAACCACCCAAAATACCTTAGAACACCATAGCAACACCATAGCAACCACCCAGAACACCCTAGCAACCACCCAAAATACCTTAGAACACCCTAGCAACCACCCAGAACACCCTAGCAACCACTCAAAATACCTTAGAAACCACCTAGCAACCACCCACAACACCTTAGCAACCCACTAGAAACACCCTAGCAACATTTAATTACTTGAAACTATACTTTAACCTTTAAACTACTTTGAACTTTAAACTATTTAAAACTTTAAACTACTTTAAACTACTTTAAACTAATTTAAACTTCAAACTACTTTAAAATTCAAACTTATTTAAACTTTAAACTACTTTAACTTTCAAACTAATTTAAACTTCAAACTACTTTAAAATTCAAACTAATTTAAACTTTAAATTAATTTAAACTACTTTAAACTTTAAACTAAGTTAAACTATAAACTACTTTAAACTAATTTAAACTTCAAACTAATTTAAACTTTAAACTAATTTAAACTTCAAACTACTTTATACTTCTTCAAACTTTGCGGTCCAAACTTTCACAAGCCAACTTAAAGTTTGTCTCGACGAACTTTTTCTAGTTATTATTCTTTTTCTGAGACTAAAATTTACAACTCTATCTCCTCCTAGAGCTTTAACTCCACATACTCCAAACTCGGCACGGACACTCAAACTGTTCTGACTCGGTGTGCTATATCTTTTCTAACTGATCGGACTTACGGTTTTCCTAAAAACTACGATCAAACTCGGAAAAAACTCCCATTGACTTTACATTGCGGAATCTTCAGATTTTCAAACTCCCCAACTGTCAAAAATTCAAATGTAAATCCCTTGAAACCCTAGACTGAATCAAACTGCCATTCTATATACTATATGAGCCAATGAGACTCATTCAAACTAATAAACTCATCTATCTATGACACTTATCAATCTATCTATCTATCTACTTTAAACTAAATTAAACTTCAAACTAAATTAAACTTTAAACTTCAAACTAATTTAAACTTCAAACTTATTTAAACTTTAAACTTCAAACTTATTTAAACTTTAAACTTCAATCTAATTTAAACTTTAAACTCATAAACTCGTACACTTATAAACTCATACACTTATAAACTCATGAATTCATACACTTATGAACTCAAACTCATAAATTAATAAACTCTGAACTCTTACTCATTTAAACTTATAAACTCTAAACTCATAAATTCATACACTTATAAACTCATGAACTTATAAATGCATTAATTCATACACGTATGAACTCTCATGAATTCATACACTTATGAACTTTTAAACTCATAAATAGTTCACCATAGCAAACACCCAGAACACTCTAGCAACTGCATAGCAACCACCCAGAACACCCTAGAAACCAACTGAAATATCTTAGAACACCCTAGCAACACCATAGCAACCACCCACAATACCTTAGAACACCCTAGCAACCACATAATATACCTTAGAAACACCCTAGCAACCACCCAGAACACCCTAGCAACCACCCAAAATACCTTAGAACACCCTAGCAACCACCCAAAATGCCTTATAACACCCTAGCAACACCCTAGCAACCACCCAAAATACCTTAGAACACCCTAGCAACACCCTAGCAACCACCAAAAATACCTTAGAACACCCTAGCAACACCCTAGCAACCACCCGAAATACCTCAGAACATCCTAGCAACACCCTAGCAACCACCCAAAATACCTTAGAACACCATAGCAACCACCCAGAACACCCTAGCAACCACCCAAAATACCTTAGAACACCCTAGCAACCACCCAGAACACCCTAGCAACCACCAAAAATACCTTAGAACACCCTAGCAACACCCTAGCAACCACCCAAAATACCTTAGAACACCCTAGCAACCACCCAAAATGCCTTATAACACCCTAGCAACACCCTAGCAACCACCCAAAATACCTTAGAACACCCTAGCAACACCCTAGCAACCACCAAAAATACCTTAGAACACCCTAGCAACACCCTAGCAACCACCCGAAATACCTCAGAACATCCTAGCAACACCCTAGCAACCACCCAAAATACCTTAGAACACCATAGCAACCACCCAGAACACCCTAGCAACCACCCAAAATACCTTAGAACACCCTAGCAACCACCCAGAACACCCTAGCAACCACCAAAAATACCTTAGAACACCCTAGCAACACCCTAGCAACCACCCAAAATACCTTAGAACACCCTAGCAACCACCCAAAATACCTTAGAACACCCTAGCAACACCCTAGCAACCACCCAAAATACCTTAGAACACCCTAGCAACCACCCAAAATAACTTAGAACACCCTAGCAACACCATAGCAACCACTCAAAATACCTTAGAACACCCTAGCAACACCCTAGCAACCACCAAAAATACCTTAGAACACCCTAGCAACACCCTATCAACCACCCAAAATACCTCAGAACATCCTAGCAACACCCTAGCAACCACCCAAAATACCTTAGAACACCATAGCAACACCATAGCAACCACCCAGAACACCCTAGCAACCACCCAAAAATACCTTAGAACACCCTAGCAACCACCCAGAACACCCTAGCAACCACCAAAAATACCTTAGAACACCCTAGCAACACCCTAGCAACCACCCAAAATACCTTAGAATACCATAGCAACACCATAGCAACCACCCAAAATACCTTAGAACACCCTAACAACACCCTAGCAACCACCCAAAATGCCTTAAAACACCCTAGCAACACCATAGCAACCACCTAAAATACCCTAGAACACCCTAGCAACCACCCAGAACACCCTAGCAACCACTCAAAATACCTTAGAAACCACCTAGCAACCACCCACAACACCTTAGCAACCCACTAGAAACACCCTAGCAACATTTAATTACTTGAAACTATACTTTAACCTTTAAACTACTTTGAACTTTAAACTATTTAAAACTTTAAACTACTTTAAACTACTTTAAACTAATTTAAACTTCAAACTACTTTAAAATTCAAACTTATTTAAACTTTAAACTACTTTAACTTTCAAACTAATTTAAACTTCAAACTACTTTAAAATTCAAACTAATTTAAACTTTAAATTAATTTAAACTACTTTAAACTTTAAACTAAGTTAAACTATAAACTACTTTAAACTAATTTAAACTTCAAACTAATTTAAACTTTAAACTAATTTAAACTTCAAACTAATTTATACTTCTTCAAACTTTGCGGTCCAAACTTTCACAAGCCAACTTAAAGTTTGTCTCGACGAACTTTTTCTAGTTAGTGGTGCTTGCCTATGGCAAAGCAACACTAGTGTTATTGTGCAAACTTATTATTCTTATTATTCCACACAAAGTTTGGCGCGCTACTCCTCCCGCAGCTTTTGTCACAGACCCACGAATGAGGCGTCAAAACGTGCGGCCTGTTCGGGAATGGTGTGCTATGACTTTTATAAGGGATCGGGGGTACGATGTTCGCCCCAGGGGCGAAAAACCGGCCGAAAAATCCCATAGACTTAACATTGCGTCAAACTTTGACGAGTCGTAGCTCGGAACGAGGATGTCGCAGAAACGTGTAATTTACCACATTTGGAGAGGCTGACAGGCTCTGTAAGAACACACCACACAATGGGGTAAAAGTTGCACCCCTGGGGGGCAAGAGGGGCCCAAAGTTTCCCCATTGACTTACTATGGTGTAGGACGGCCCATGAAATGGGCCGTCCTACACCATAGAAACCGCTTTTGTATTGAACATAACTCTGGATCACAGTGTCATAGAGACAAGAGGGCGGGCTCATTTTACTCAGACAACCAATCAGTCTCTCAGGATCATTGTGAAGCTATCAAGCCACGCCCTAGCAACCATTTAGAGCACCTTAGCAACAACTCCCATAGACTTCCATTGAAAGAGATCGAAGGGATATCTCTGGACTGAATTGTCATAGAAACATGAGGGTGGTCTCGTTTGACTCGGGGCAGCAAACAGCCAATCCTGAATCACCTCAACACTTACTGGCCACGCCCTAGCAACCATTGTCGAGCACCTTAGCAACCAAAATCCAAACAGGGATATCTTCCATTCTGAATGTCACAGAGGCATGGGAGTTGGTTTATATCATTTATACTGACAAGCAGCCTTTGGAATTTCATGATTGGCAGCTGCCAAGCCACTCCCTAGCAACCAAACAGAGTACCCTAGCAACCATTTTGCAAGACCTACATCTCTATATCAGAACATCGTATAGAGATGGGGGTTGGTTTATATAATTCATACTGACAAGCAGCCTTTGGAGTTTCATTATTGGCAGCTGCCAAGCCACTCCCTAGCAACCAAACAGAGTACCCTAGCAACCATTTTGCAAGACCTACATCTCTGCATCAGAACATCGTATAGAGATGGGGTTTGGGTCTTTTGACTCATGCTAGCACACAGGACTTTCAACATGCTAAACATGCTAGCTGTGAATAGCTACATGCTAATATTGATTAGCTAAGTGCTAAATCATGCCATGAACATTATAAAAACTCTATAGTAACCAAATGTGAACACTACCAACCACCTAGTAACACCATAGCAACCATCCAGAATACCATAGCAACCACCTAAAACACCCTAGCAACCACCCAAAACACCCTAGCAACCGCCTAGCAACACCATAGCAACCACCCAGAATACCCTAGCAACCGCCTAGCAACACCCTAGCAACCACCCAGAACACCCTAGCAACCGCCTAGCAACACCCTGGCAACCACCCAGAATACCCTAGCAACCACCTAGCAACACCCTAGCAACCACCCAGAATACCCTAGCAACCACCTAGCAACACCATAGCAACCACTCAGAACACCCTAGCAACCACCCAGAACACCCTAGCAACCGCCTAGCAACCACCCAAAACACCTTAGCAACCACCCAGAATACCCTAGCAACCGCCTAGCAACACCCTAGCAACCACCCAGAACACCCTAGCAACCGCCTAGCAACCACCCATAATACCCTAGCAACCACCTAGTAACACCTTAGCAACCATGCTAGCAACATGCTAAACATGCTAGCATGATGCTAGCAATATGCTAATCATGCTAGCATCTAGCTAAAACATGTTTGCAACATGTTTATTTTTGCTAGCATCATGCTAGCAACATGCTAATCATGCTAGCATCATGCTAGCAACATGCTAATCATGCTAGCATGTTGGTAGCATGATGCTAACAACATGCTAATCATGCTAGCATGATGCTAGCATGATGCTAACAACATGCTAATCATGCTAGCATGATGCTAGCAACATGCTAATCATGCTAGCATCATGCTAGCAACATGCTAGCAACATGCTAATCATGCTAGCATCATGCTAATCATGCTAGCATCATGCTAGCATCATGCTAGCAACATGCTAATCATGCTAGCAACATGCTAATAATGCTAGCATAATGCTAACAACATGCTAATCATGCTAGCATGATACTAGCAACATGCTAATCATGCTAGCAGCTTGGTAAAAACTAGCTAACCGCACCCTAGCAACCGAGCGGCGAGTTTTGCCACTGCAAGCACCACTTCACATTTTCTTCTGGAAATGTACATTCTAGTTATTATTCTTTTTCTGAGACTAAAAATTTCCAACTCTATCTCCTCCTAGAGCTTTAACTCCACATACTCCAAACTCGGCACGGACACTCAAACTGTTCTGACTTAGTGTGCTATATCTTTTCTAACTGATCGGACTTACGGTTTTCCTAAAAATGACGATCAAAGTCGGAAAAAACTCCCATTGACTTAACATTGCGGAATCTTCAGATTTTCAAACTCCCCAACTGTCAAAAATTCAAATGTAAATCCCTTGAAACCCTAGACTGAATCAAACTGCCATTCTATATACTATATGAGCCAATGAGACTCATTTAAACTAATAAACTCATCTATCTATGACACTTATCCATCTATCTATCTATCTACTTTAAACTAAATTAAACTTCAAACTAAATTACACTTTAAACTTCAAACTAATTTAAACTTCAAACTAATTTAAACTTTAAACTCATACACTTATGAACTCATAAATTAATAAACTCTGAACTCTTTCTCATTTAAACTTATAAACTATAACCTCATACACTTATAAACTCATGAAATCATACACTTATGAACTCAAACTCATAAATTAATAAACTCTGAACTCTTACTCATTTAAACTTATAAACTCTAAACTCATAAATTCATACACTTATAAACTCATGAACTTATAAATTCATTCATACACTTATGAACTCTCATGAATTCATACACTTATGAACTTTTAAACTCATAAATAGTTCACCATAGCAAACACCCAGAACACCCTAGCAACTGCATAGCAACCACCCAGAACACCCTAGAAACCAACCGAAATACCTTAGAACATCCTAGCAACACCATAGCAACCACCCAAAATACCTTAGAACCTTAGAACACCCAAAATACCTTAGAACACCCTAGCAACCACCCAGATCACCCTAGCAACCACCAAAAATACCTTAGAACACCCTAGCAACCACCCAGAACACCCTAGCAACCGCTCAAAATACCTTAGAAAACCCTAGCAACACCATAGCAACCTCCTAAAATACCTTAGAACACCCTAGCAACCACCCAAAATACCTTAGAACACCCTAGCAACACCCTAGCAACAACCCAAAATACCTTATAACACCCTAGCAACCACCCAGAACACCCTAGCAACCACCAAAAATACCTTAGAACACCCTAGCAACCACCCAGAACACCCTAGCAACCGCTCAAAATACCTTAGAACACCCTAGCAACACCATAGCAACCACCTAAAATACCTTAGAACACCCTAGCAACCACCCAAAATAACTTAAACACCCTAGCAACACCCTAGCAACCACCCAAAATACCTTAAACACCCTAGCAACACCATAGCAACCACCCAAAATACCTTAGAACACCCTAGCAACCACCCAAAATACCTTAGAACACCCTAGCAACACCATAGTAACCACCCAAAATGCCTTAGAACACCTTAGCAACACCATAGCAACCACCCAAAATACCTCAGAACACCCTAGCAACACAATAGCAACCACCTAAAATACCTTAGAACACCCTAGCAACCACCTAAAATACCTTAGAGCACTCTAGCAACACCCTAGCAACCACCCAAAATACCCTAGAACACCCTAGCAACCACCAAAAATACCTTAGAACACCCTAGCAACCACCCAAAATACCTTAATTACTTATTTAAACTTTAAACTTCAAACTTATTTAAACTTTAAACTTCAAACTAATTTAAACTTTAAACTCATAAACTCGTACACTTATAAACTCATACACTTATAAACTCATGAATTCATACACTTATGAACTCAAACTCATAAATTAATAAACTCTGAACTCTTACTCATTTAAACTTATAAACTCTAAACTCATAAATTCATACACTTATAAACTCAATGAACTTTGCATAAATGCATTAATTCATACACGTATGAACTCTCATGAATTCATACACTTATGAACTTTTAAACTCATAAATAGTTCACCATAGAAAACACCCAGAACACCCTAGCAACTGCATAGCAACCACCCAGAACACCCTAGAAACCAACTGAAATACCTTAGAACACCCTAGCAACACCATAGCAACCACCCACAATACCTTAGAACACCCAAGCAACCACAAAATATACCTTAGAACACCCTAGCAACCACCCAGAACACCCTAGCAACCACCCAAAATACCTTAGAACACCCTAGCAACCACCCAAAATGCCTTATAACACCCTAGCAACCACCCAAAATACCTTAGAACACCCTAGCAACCACCCAAAATGCCTTATAACACCCTAGCAACACCCTAGCAACCACCCAAAATACCTTAGAACACCCTAGCAACCACCCAAAATAACTTAGAACACCCTAGCAACCACCCAAAATACCTTAGAACACCCTAGCAACACCATAGCAACCACCCAAAATACCTTAGAACACCCTAGCAACACCCTAGCAACCACCAAAAATACCTTAGAACACCCTAGCAACACCCTAGCAACCACCCAAAATACCTCAGAACATCCTAGCAACACCCTAGCAACCACCCAAAATACCTTAGAACACCATAGCAACACCATAGCAACCACCCAGAACACCCTAGCAACCACCAAAAATACCTTAGAACACCCTAGCAACCACCCAGAACACCCTAGCAACCTCCCAAAATACCTTAGAACACCCTAGCAACACCTTAGCAACCACCCAAAATACCTTAGAACACCCTAGCAACACCATAGCAGCCACCCAAAATACCTTAGAACACCCTAACAACACCCTAGCAACCACCCAAAATACCTTAAAACACCATAGCAACACCATAGCAACCACCTAAAATACCCTAGAACACCCTAGCAACCACATAGAACACCCTAGCAACCACCCACAATACCTTAGAACACCCTAGCATCTCCATAGCAACCACCCAAAATACCTTAGAGCACCCTAGCAACACCCTAGCAACCACCCAAAATACCTTAGAACACCCTAGCAACCACCCAAAATACATTAGAACACCCTAGCAACACCATAGCAACCACCCAAAATACCTTAGAACACCCTAGCAACACCCTAGCAACCACCAAAAATACCTTAGAACACCCTAGCAACCACCCAGAACACCCTAGCAACCACTCAAAATACCTTAGAACACCCTAGCAACACCATAGCAACCTCCTAAAATACCTTAGAACACCCTAGCAACCACCCAAAATACCTTAGAACACCCTAGCACTACCCTAGCAACCACCCAAAAAACCTTAGAACACCCTAGCAACCACCCAGAACACCCTAGCAACCACCAAAAATACCTTAGAACACCCTAGCAACCACCCAAAATACCCTACAACACCCTAGCAACCACCCAAAATACCTTAGAACACCCTAGCAACCACCAAAAATACCTTAGAACACCCTAGCAACCACCCAAAATACATTAGAACACCCTAGCAACACCATAGCAACCACCCAAAATACCTTAGAACACCCTAGCAACCAACCCAAAATACCGTAGAACACCCTAGCAACACCATAGCAACCACCCAAAATACCTTAGAACACCCTAGCAACACCCTAGCAACCACCTTAACACCCTAGCAACCACCCAAAATACCTTAGCAACCGCCTAGCAACCACCCAGAACACCCTAGCAACCACTCAAAATACATTAGCAACCACCTAGCAACCACCCACAACACCTTAGCAACCCACTACAAACACCCTAGCAACATTTAATTACTTGAAACTATACTTTAACCTTTAAACTACTTTGAACTTTAAACTATTTAAAACTTTAAACTACTTTAAACTACTTTAAACTAAGTTAAACTTTAAACTACTTTAAACTATAAACTACTTTAAACTTTAAACTACTTTAAACCATAAACTACTTTAAACTACTTTAAACTTTAAACTACTTTAAACTAAGTTAAACTATAAACTACTTTAAACTAATTTAAACTTCAAACTAATTTAAACTTTAAACTAATTTAAACTTCAAAGTACTTTAAACTTCTTCAAACTTTGCGGTCCAAACTTTCACAAGCCAACTTAAAGTTTGTCTCGACGAACTTTTTCTAGTTGGTAGTTTATTGCTCTTTGTGAGCATAATATTGCTCTTTGTGAGCATAATATTATTTTATTGATGTATTGACTCATTTATTTAAAAAAAGTAATGGAACAAAATCGTGTAGTGAATATTTGTACATTCTAATATATATATATTTTTTACTCTAAGATATTTAATTGGCTCTTTGTGAGCATAGTAATTATAATAATATTTATTATTATTATTTTCATTTATTTTAAAAAGATCATGACTGGAAAGTTATACTTTTTTATCATGCACTTTGATACTATATTTTTGTCCCTCATTGGTTGTTGAAAAAAACCTTGCCTTTCTCTTTACTTTTTGAAAATTACAAACTTATCATAAGACAAATATGTTGCCATCTCTAGTCATTGAACAACTAGATTTTTGTTGTAACTATATCAACTTGATCACTTTAATCATATTTGTGAAGGGTGACATATGAACGGGTTTGTTAGTGTTTTAAAAAGCTAATAAGTGAATTCTTTAGAATGTTCTTATCTTGTGTGTGTGTGTGTGTGTGTTTTTTTTTTTTAAGACAGATGTTTTTTTATGTATCCAAACGCCCAGTACCTGGAGCAACGGGAGCGAGTCCTAATTAAGAGAGGACTAATTAAATTAAATTAACCTCCCAGAAAACTCACTCATTTGTAAACTTACCTCAGAGGAAACTTGCTTTTCCATTCTGGTCCTAAATAATGGCTATCAGATGTCAAGTGCATGTCCCTAACACCTGAACACCTTAGTTAGGTTTATTAATTAAAAGTTAAGAGTGTTCAGATTTTTGTTTGACAACGTTGTGTTTTGTTAAATGACAATTGGAGGTTTAAAAGCAGGACAGTGCTGTTAAGCCTATAGTCAACAAGCCCTACATTATTCTCAGAACAGGTTAGCGTGTTTGTATCGGTTACTGGCGAAACTATTTGTTCTACATCAGTGGCGTTAGTAGTTAGAAGAGCAATTGAAACTTATGTGACGCACTAAAATATTTATTATTACTTTCCCTCAGCCTTGAGAAAATCCAGTTTTAATGCCACAATAACATACTGGCAGTTGTTTGTGACATTTTAGATTTTTCAGATAATGTGGTCAAGGCTCGGATAAAGCTGTTTGGAAAGATGAAAGATGTGAAACTCTTTTTGTCAACAAAGTGATTTGTCAAAGATTCAGTTGAATGAAGAATGTGCTTTCCACTGGTCTGAGGACAATTCAACCCTCTGTGGTTACTAATGGCTTTAAAAAGACAGTTTAAAATGCCAAATACAGTATATCATGCAGTAAGTGATACTGGTTAATAATGGCCTGTTTGCACACAATTATTTCCCTCAATTTATGCAAAATGTCAAAAACTAAACAAATGCAAATACTTAAACTGAATCCTTTGCACTGAAAATCCTAAATAATGATCATATTTGTCTTGTTTTATTTAAAAATATGTAAACATCATAGAGAAAAGATACATTTACTTGAGAAGCAACACTGACTTGTTTTACTTTCTCTGAATAACTGAAGTCTTAATATTTTATGCAGTGTTTTAATGTTACTTATCAAGTAAACATTGTTTGAAAAAAAAAACCATACAAAAGACTTTTATTTCATAAACAAAAGATTTGATTTAAGTATGTAGCCTAACTATTGAGTTTCATTCACTAACCATGCGTATGGACGTTTTCACGAACAAATTATGACTCACCAAAAACTTTTAAAAGGCTGACAAGGTAAGATTTTGCGGAAAGCCTTTATATGGAGATGGTTTGTCCGTGTTTTGTGCAAATTACTAACCTCATGCCATTACTACAACTTTAGAACGAGGTTATGATCAACCTTTGTGAAATAGGCAGACATTTTTTGTGAGAAGTTCTCCTGTGTACAAATATTAATAATCCACGCAATTATTGTTTCTTGTTTCTTTTCATCCCCTCAGCCACCATCATGTTCCACTGACTCTCTGATTCACCATGGAGGAAGCAGTGACATCTGAGGATGCTGAATCCCTGCCTTCCACCTCCCAAAACATTGACATCCACCTCAGAGAGCCAGAGGACGGGTGTCCTTCTGACACCAGCCCAGAGCCTGGCTCCCCGTCCTCACCTTCACGTCAGCAAACTCAAGGCTCTGCCGTATCTGCGCTGCAGTCGAAGGTCAAGGCTCTCTCTGAGCGCAGCAGAGTTGCCTGGAAAGAACCTGAAAGTAAGAACCAGGACAAGAGGGTGATTCCTGGGACCTTCATGCTGGGATATGCCCTCACTGATGCTTGGGGCTCCAGCAGCAGCGATGAAGAAGGGGAACCTCGCAAGCCCCTGATGTTCCTCACAGGAGACCCTAAGCCTCAGGTAGAACTCGACTATGATCCCATCTCGTCCGAAGTCTTGCTGGCAATTCCCCGTGGCCTTGGAGAAGGAGCAAGCCTGGACAACCTCTCGAACGATGTTTGCGGTACTCAGGACGGTGCTCCCCTATCCGATAATCCTCGGATGCCACCAAAGTATTTCTGGAGGTCCATTAGACCGGAGTTGCCGGTTCCAAACGGGGATGTTCCTGTTGGGAAAGACGGACCAAATAGAGGGCCATGGGCCGTTGGCTCCAAAATGGGCCACAAGTTTCCAAGGGAACTCCAAAGGTCTGACAGCCTGGAGAGTCACCTACGCAGGTACAATCATGGCGAGGTGGGACAAAGTGGACTCTGGAGGGCCGACAGCTTGGAGAGCATGTGCAGCAGTGAAAGCACGCTGTCCCTGGCCGAGAGGGTCGAGATGAACCGTGGCCTTCTCAAACAGATGCTGCAGAAAACCCAGAACAAAGACCATGTGCCAGGACAGAGGCTGGAGGACCTGACGCACATTGGTGGTAGAGGTAAGGAGACATGTCTCAGTGACAGGGTGCAATTCATTTTGTCTGGATGTATTAATTTCTTCAAAAATATGTTAAAAATGCAATTCAGACACGCAGACATGACTTTAACAAACCTCTTCTATGATGGGTTCTTTATTTCTGAATTAAAATACCCTATATATTTTAAAATAGAAATTGTCAGGTTGATAACTACTGTCCTGAAATCATAATGAAGAAAAATGAATAATAATGAAATATAATGAAATGTATTTATTATTTATTACTTATTAAAAAATAACAACACTGATTGACTGTCGTTGCTTAATAATCGGCAAATTATTAAGTCTGTCATATAGGCTACATAAAATTATAATGAGAACATTATAATTGTTTGCTTGGGACATGGATTTTAATGGTGAGACTTTTGTTTTTGTAATCAGGCTCTCAAAAATTACACAAAAATTTGGATTTAGATTTATCGGCTAATATATTGGTTATTGCCTTTCAAATATAATGAATTATCGGTTATCGGTATCGACCAAAATTTTCATTTCAGTGCATCCCTAATTAAATATGAAGCAATAAGTCATGATATTTAAAAGAATACTTTCACATTGAAACTTTTTACACTGAAAATTTTTTAAGATGTGTATGTTATTAATTGTTACTGGATGCATGGTGACTCCACATGACATTAAACAAACTCTTGAAAGTGGTATGAAAGATTTTCAAAACCATATAAATTCCACATGAATACAAAGAGCACATTTTTACAAACCTGGGGTTTCAAACTCGGCTCCGGAAGCTAAGATGTAATCAGCCTTATCCGATGTAATGTAATGTGCGATATAATGCAGAGTTAATCCAAGGCTATCAGACAGGTGTTAAATGCCGTTAGCGCATGTCTGATGAGATGACATTGTCTCATTTAGCACGTTTAAGGATTACACGCAACAGGCGCACATGACCTCTCTAATGAAGCAGAGGTCATATAGACGAGAGAGCTGGATAATCCAGATATGAGAGGACAGAAGGATAAGAATGAGAATTACACTGATTAAAAACAACTTACTGTGATAAAGGGAAAAACAAAGACGGTGTGGCGCTTCGCTTTTTTCCCACTTTCGTAGCACCAGATGTTGACAGGCAAGATGACCTTGTCATGTCAAGAGAGATAAACAGCTGGATTTTAGCAGTTCACTCAACTTATTGATATCAAGTCATATAATTTAATATCAAGTCAAAAATAATTATGGAGGTCGAACCCCCGGTAATTAGAATGTCTCTGTATCCGTTTCTACAGATATATGTGTCCTGAATGACAGTGATTGGGATTCTGGGATATCGCTCCAAGGTAGTGAACACAGCCAAAGGTGGGCAGCACAGATTGATGCTCTCACATTATTCTCACACACCATGTATATTTAGCTTCCACAGTACTGATTAGAGATTTATTATTTTAGCTGCCTGAGACTCTTCGAAGTAGTCCCCCCCCCCCCCCCCCCCCCCCCGAAAAAAAAAAACATCTGCATATCTCTAAATATTGAACATACAAAAAAGGGGAATGTGAGCTCAGGAGAAAACAGCTGCTGAAGTTTTTCATAAGCAGATGAACGAGATCATATCATTGGGTTTTCCT
Organism: Rhinichthys klamathensis goyatoka; assembly: GCF_029890125.1. NCBI lineage: Eukaryota > Metazoa > Chordata > Actinopteri > Cypriniformes > Leuciscidae > Rhinichthys > Rhinichthys klamathensis. Next base: position 3,207,849 of record NW_026606664.1, on the reverse strand, counting down.
GCCTCTCCTTCAAACTCCACCTAAAAGTTGAATAACAAAGGAAATAGCTCGGCCCTTTTCTTCAAGGTAATAACAATTCTTGTATATATATATATGATATTTCCCTCTTTTATTATATATATATATTAAAAGAGGGAAAACATGAAAACTGTGTTGAAAAAGAATAACAGACATATTTTCATTATAGAAGAAAAATTTACAGGATAAGCATTATGATATTTGAACTTATAATTAGGCCAAATTTAAAGTGAATGAAAATTCTATATAACCCATTAGAATAATTTTTTTACATTGCACAAACAATATTTAAATAATGAGACTAAGTTAAATTTCATTTTAATTATATCAGTAGTAACTCCTGAGGTATACCAGTCCCTGAGAATGACCCATACATTTCATAAACACTTTTATTTTTTGTTAACTTTATGTTTTTAGTTTTAAAAATCCTTTGAATTAAATGTAAAAAACATAAAAACAAAAACAAATAAATAAATAGTATTACATATTTTTTCTTGTATTTAAAAAAAGAAATGAGTGAATCAGTGACAGGCAAACTAGAAACTTGGCTGATTATAAAAAAAAGTATTTTACATTACACACTAAACAGAGTTTACGTTATTAAATAATGAGTTCAGTTTCCTTTAAATTGCATCAGTAGTAAGTCCTGAGGCATACCAGTTCCTGAGAATGACCCATACATTCTGATGTATGTCTTTTTATATCTTGGTATGGCCATATTTTTATTTTAGAGTAATATTCAAGCCTTTGATCATGTAAACATATGCATAAGCCCATCAAGCACATCATAATCAGGTACAAACCCAACACACACTCAACAACCGCCAGCCTAATTAGTGATGACGGCCTGCTCCACTTAATCCCCCCCACACCGCACAGGAGCTGACGTGTTTCTTTCTCTCTGTGTCTCTCTGGCCGGCCCACAGGGCCTTTGTGTTGGGCGACAACCTTCCGCTGAGCCCTCGCCACGAGCAGGCCAAACGACTGCTAGAGAGAGCGCGTATGAAGGCCCGGTCCAACCCTCTCAAAGCCGACCACACCATCCTACCCGTCCAGAGGGACAACCCGTAAGTTTCTCCGGTCTCTTTTTGTCTAGTTTTCGGAATGTTGGGGTTTCTGCTGGGGGGGTTGGGGTTTAGAGGCTTAGGCATCATGGGAAGGGAGGGTGTTTACATGGCTCTCTTCATATCAAAACAAGGAAACCTTCGCCTGCTCACACTTGAGGATTTGTGTGGGGGATGTAGATCTTAAACTGTATTATTTGGGGCTGGACTGAATTGTCTTTTGCTCCGTTTGGAGGCGGGCAGCTGATAAAAGGGAAGGGGGGAAGTGTTTGGCAAATCTCTTTTCAGAAGCAACAGGTGCTGCTCTCTATTTCGGTCTGGTCTTGTAATATGGCATTTTAAAATAAGGGTTTCTTCTACGTATTTGTATGAACCTGATATACAAGTATTATATAATAATATAACAAAGATGCCAATTTAATACTATCAGTGAAACAGCAGGAAGCTAATGGTAGCCTTAATTTAAACTTCTAAACTAAGTGTTCTAGTGTCCTCCTTCAAACTCTTCTTCTCTGTTTCTGCCGGGCACGTGTTATATAAGACAACCTGAATTATACAACGTGTACACACGTCTGGTGCCTCTAAATCCCACTTCCCCATCCAGCGCTCTGTTCTCTACCTCAGCACTTTCACACAAAGACAGATGGGCGAGCCGCCCCAAACGCCTGTCTCCTTGTTTGGTATGAAGACAAGCGGTGGATGGCAGCATCCGGAACAGATTAAGGCAATTTTAAACGCCACAACAAAAACTGACACGCACTGAGAAAAGAGGAATAATATGTTTTTTAAAAACATTAACAATATATTAACATATATATTAAAATGTTTTAACAAATATATGTAAATAATAAGTAAGATAAAAAAATTATAAATAAGATATTAAATTAATAATAATTATTACATTTTCAGCACTGTGCTATTAGTTGGTTTGTTTTTTTCATAAATTAGTGTACTTGGTGTATTAAAATTGATAAAGCCTTTAAATTGAATAGAAAACAAAACAAACAAACAAACAAATAAAAATATAAATTGTATATCCTTTTACTGGCTTTGGATTTAAACAAATAATAGTGAATTAGTGACTGACATAAAAATCTCTTTTTTATTTATTTAAACGGGAGCTTTGATGAAACTGCTTTGCTGTACTGCTCCGCTACACCTGTCATGTCTGCCAGCTGTTACTTTCCTTCTCCCTAATTCCCTCCCTGCCTCTCCCTTATGGGGAAAACAGCTCGGTGATGTTGATTACACTGCTGTCAGTTTTGCTCGGGTTAAACTTAACACTTAACTGCCTCTCCTGAGATTGAATGTTTAAGACAAACTCACAGCTGTAAAAAGTCCCATAGGTTTCAGAACAGTGCACAATGCTTAACAGACATAAAAAGTCCCAGTGCACAATAATACCAGTACACCTGTAGATTTCTATTCCTTAGCAAACAGGAAATATTGAAAGACACTAGTTTTGGTTCTCTTATATCTAACAAAGACCTGATGAATGATGATATCGAAAGGTCTGATGTGTTGAAGACGACCTTCCTAAAAGGAGTAAAAAGCATGTCAGGAATGTGCACAGAGGAGCCAAAGCAGAGGGAAAATTTCCTCAGGAATTTGCCCATGTCTCCATGCTGAGAGATAGACTGCAGGCCACTTTGGCATGCATCCATTTCTTTGTGTATCTAAGTGCACAGGAATGCAACTAATTTCATAAATGTGCATGTGTGTACAGGGAGCTGCTCTCCTGGGTTGGTGTACCCTTACACCAGGCTCCTCTTGCCGGGAAGGAGGGCGTGGCGGTGGTCTCGGGAAACCTCAGTGACTCCTCCAGCGGCGACTCAGTGGGTGGAACCCGGCGGAGACACGGCCAGTCCCCAACTCGCGTGCGCTTCGAAGACGAATCCGAGAAGGACGCCGAGGTGCGCTACCTGGAGCGGCTACGCCAGCGACGCAGGGCTGGAGAAAGAGCACAGGGCCTGCTGGTGTCCAAACCCACCTTGTCATCTTACATCAATGGAAAGGCGGAGACAGGACATGGCTCGAAGGATTCAATATTCTGGAAGACAAAAGCCAAGAAGAGTTTGTTAAATGGCAAAGGTTCGGAGACAGCAAACAGGCAGTGCAACTCTTGTGGGACCTTTCTAAATGAACCCCATGATCCTAGCTTGAACCCAAATTCTCTGTCCGTACCTAACGGGGAAGTAGAAGGGAAAAAGGTACCATGTTGGGTTGCTCCCACACTTCCCAACCGGCTAGTCCGGATCGAACAGATTAAGGAGACGTACATTGGGACGAGTCCCGCTATTGTCCACAGCGATGGAACGCATTGCAGTCCTGCGGATAATGTGAGCAGTAGAGGAACATTCCAGAAGCTGAAGAAGAAGGTCCGAAAACTCGAGAGTAAGCAGGAACCCTTGTACGTCAATGGCCTTAGGGTTCCGACACCTCCAGACTGCAACAAACTCACACCCAATGGGACTCAAATGTGTCTCTCTAATGGAGTAGCATTGCCACTCAACCCCTATGCCACTGATTTACTTGGACAGAGAATACCAGCCACATGCAGCCCTACATCCAGCAAAGGTATTGTGGCACCTCCGTTGCCTCCAAAAGGAGAACCGCCAAGTTCCCACCTTCCACACCCAACCCCTCCTCCTCTCCAACCGAAAAAATCTGCCCTGAAGTCCAGCTCCAAAGACCGCTCTAATGGTCGACGGACCGTCACACTCATGTCTTCGCCAGAGTATCACCTGGTGCATCTGGACTCCACAGAGGCAGGGGGCATTGTGCAGGAGCAGGCTCCCTCTGGGTTGGGTTACTGGGAGGACAGATCTGTCATGGTCACCCCTGGACCCTTACTCAAGACAAGCCCGGTTCTGTGTGCTCGAAACCTACCCATACAAGGGGAGGAGAGGTCAACAGGTTAGTTTAACTACATGGGCTAATAGTAGTCAATGAGCAGAAGGTTTATCCAAAGCAACTTATCATACACCAGGGGTGTCTAAACATGCTTCTGGAGGGCCAGTGTCCTGCAGAGTTTAGCTCCAGCTTGCCTAGAAGTCCAAAGGGGCTTTCGCACCGGAGGAACCTATTCATAGTTCCTAGGAACGATTTTAGTTCTAGGAACTCCTTTTGGAGGAACTAATTTAGCTCGTACTTCAGATCAGGGTCTAAACCAGTACTATAGGAACTACCAGTGACGTTAGTGTACACTGATTGGCCGAACGCTCACGAAACACCAAAATAAACCGTCAAAATAAAAGTCAAGCGTGGCTTACGTCACTTCAGAGTTCCTACTGGCAGTGCGAATGCAACCAGGAAAATGTTCCTAAGGGAACCATTAGTTCTCAGGGAACCACCATGGAGGCTAGTTTATAGAACCAAGTTCCTAGAACTACCCGATGCGAAAGCCCCCCAACTCAACTGCCTGCTTGGAAGTTTCTAGATGGTTCAGGTGTGTTTAATTGGGGTTAAATGCAAGACAGTGGCTCTCCTGGAGCAGTATTAGACACCCCTGCCATACACATACAAAGACAACCCCCCAAAAGAAGCATTGAGGAAGTGCCATGTTTAGGGGAACAATAATTTTCACCCTTTGACAGACTCAAACCTGCAACCTTCTGGTTACTAGCACTGAGCTTTATCCACTTAGCTAAAAATGAGTTTTTCAGAAAAATACAATAGAGCATGAAGTCTACAATTAGTAAAGTACTAATAGCACTAGCTGAAATAGATCTAATAATTTTTGACTACATATCTGAGCTTCACGCCAATAAGGATAAAGCTAATATTTAGCATTGCAGATGCACGCTTACGTAATGTAATCTAAAAATTAATCAGAGCTTTTCCCAGAATGAAGTGGCAATTCCAGGTAGACCTGTGCTGTGAGCTCTGCTCCAGTCAGTGAGGTGTCCCCTTTGGGTGTGTGCGCTTCTCTTCACTGCGGTCCTGTCCCACTGGGGATTGTCCAGATCAGCAGATCCATACTGTCCAAGCGGAGTAATTCCACAGTGGGCCAGTTGCTAGTATGATCAGTCTTTTTCCACCCCCTTCAACAGTTTTCCATCTTGTGTGACGCTACTTGAAATGCATTCTGACACTTACGTTTCAGTAACATGAGATGCTTCACTATGTTATATTGTTATAAATAATAATTCAGTTTACACAGTATCATCATAATATTTAACAATTTACACAGAATGTTTCATCCATCGTCCTTTGATATGTACTGTCATGTTTTCTATTCTTACTCAGATGTGGAACAGCACCATACTACAGGACAACTAGGATCTGATGCAACATCCAGCAGTGCTGAATCAACCCTGACTCATCTCATTGATGGACACGTCAGAGGGCCAATCAGACCAGTGCATCACAGGGCAACTAGCCCAAACTTTTCCCAGTGAGTAAAGAGGGAAAGAAAGAGGTGGAAATTATGAGTATCATCCCTATGCCCTTACCCACGGCTACATCTCTTTTCTGTAATCCCCTTTTTTGGTTAGGACTTTATCAAACCAGATTCTTTACTAAAATGTTCAATCCTTTCGCTGAACAATTTAATTTCCGGGGCAACAATCATACAGATTGCTTTGGCAATTCATGCTCAAAGTAGGTCAGGAGAGAATTGGTCCAGACTTACTTGTGACTCCATGTTTGTCTACTACAACACTGCCACCTACTGACTGAGAATCACAATTGCATAAACATTTATACAGACATTACAAAACCAAAGTATACATATATGTATAAATAACCTGTTATGACTTTTTTTTTTTAGAGCGGGGATGGATGCGGAGCATCGGGAGGGTCGACCCAAACTCTCCCTGCGGCGGTTCTTCTCTGCCATGGGGCTGAACAGTGTGGGGTTGCTGGGAAAGGGACGATCCAGCAGCATGGATCAGCTCAGCCTGCACCACAAACCCAACTCAAACTCGAACCAAAACCTTCGGCCAACATCACCCTCCACCTCCCCCAGCCCCACACACAGACACCACCACCAGCTAAAGAAAGCCCCCTCACTGCAGACTATATGTCTGGTTAGCATCTTTTTTTATTATATGACAACCTTTAGAAGTCCCTCAAAAAACATCTATAACTTTTTTAAAGAAATAAAATGTTTCTTATAAATGGATATTAATTACAATTGAAGAATTTCACATTTAAATTTCAACGTGATAATATAGTGAGTGGCACTGACTGTATCATTTCTCACCACTAGGGGTCTCCGTTTCTCCAGCTGAGGAGATCTTCATCGGCTCAAAATCTCCAAATACCCAAGAAGAAATCAGACCGCTCCTCTGCATACACTCCAGGAGAACAGCCCTGTAGCCCTGTATTAACCAGGTACAACATTTACACAATATGCTAATTAATAACACACTAATATGATGCATCACTTTAAATTACACCAAACAATATACAATATAATATTATAATATAATATATTATATAAAAATGCAATTTCCAAGAAATGTAATTGTTGTATTGACATTTATTTTCATAAAAAACATTAAATGTTAAAATCTTTTGCTAATATTGTAATTCTCGAGAAATCTTTTTTAAGATTGCATAACTTGCATTATTTAAAAAATATGAGGGTGATAAATGCAATATGTAAAATTTTATTTAAAACAATATTACTATATTATATAATTATAACAAATATAAATAGTATATATATATATAAAGTTATTTTATAATATATACATTTTATAATATATTTTATATTATAATATTCATTTAATATTAATATTATAATAATATTACTATTACAATATTTAAACATATAATATATGATTATATTCTAAATATAATTTAATTAATAAATTATTACATAATAATTTACAAAAAATTATCTGATACCATCCCCGTAATATTTTGTAAGCATTATTTCATGACATGTACACCGCTTGGTTTTATTAAATCATCCCATTTACCTCTTTGTAACCTTGTAGTGTAATGAACGATGGCAATTTCAAGCATGACATGTTCTGCGGAGCATGCATCGTGTTCTTGTAATGTTCAGACAGCTGTCGTGTTGTGCAACAGGATTAGTATTTTCCATTGACTGGGTCAGCAGCAGCAATAAAAAGAGGGAGGGAGGGAGGATAAAAATAGAGGTGTGCGTTTGCCAAAGAAAGACATGGAATCCCGGGAATGATCACCTGTCTAGATGCTGCTGCTATATTCAGCCTCTTGCGTGTATTACTAGACGCTGCCCTTTAAGTGTGTTTGGGTTGTTCACAGTGCCAGATAGTGTGTTTGTCAGCGGCGTTGTGATTCGATAGTGCCTGTGAGCGCGTGTGGTGTTTATGAGCGTGTGAATGTGTGTCTGAGGGTAGGAGAGATAGCCAGAGAGGAAATTCCAGCCTTAGTGACTGGAGCTGAGCTGCAGCTTACATCATCTTGCTTGAGAGCCAGTAAGGATAGATCTGTTCTGGTTGTATCTTGTTTATTCAGCCTTCACAGTTGAAAATACATGCTATTCTTTGGAATTCCATGGAATACTAGCATGGTATATAGCCCAATGTCAGATAAGGGTGTCAAAAAAAATGGTTAAATTATAAATATGCTCATCAAAAATAAATACTAATATAATTATGTTTTTAAAATATTTAATATATTATTTTAATATATAAAATGACATATTTAGAGATATAAATATATTTAAAAATAAACTTATAAATGTAATTAAAATGAATTATATAAATATAATTTAAATCCAACTTTAATGATCAAGAACCACTCACAAGAAAATAAAGTTCTAGCACTGTTATATGCCAATTGCTTGAATGACCATAATTCTAAATAATAATACAATTATTAAATAATAAGAAACTCACCATAAAATCTGGCAGTTAAATACTTCTGCATTTCATATAAATCTGTGTGTGTTTTAGGGGTCTTCACCGTGCCTTGAGTGTAGAGGACGTGGGGCGGCCCAGTGCGGTGCGCCCGGTGGGACGCGTGGCTCAGGCCTTCCCTGACGGCACCATCTTACTGGAGCTCTCCAGACCCCCCAACGGCCCCTTCGGCTTTCTCATCGCACGAGGAAAAGGCAGGCCAGACTCCGGTGAGTGACCTCTCGCTCTCGTTTTCATGCCCTTCTGACACAGTCGAAACGTTTAAGACTAACTCGCTTTATGTTTAAGGGGTGTACGTTGAAGAAATGGGCGACAGCAATATGGAGAAACTCTACGCGGGGCTTCTCGGGGTCGGGGACGAGATCTTAGAGGTGAACGGCGAGAAGGTGGCGGGACATAGTCTGGACCTGGTGACCCGTTTAATGACTCAAAACAGTACGGCTTCAATCCGCGTACTACGACATAGACGCCTACAGCGCTAACTGAAGACCAGACTGAGCCAGAATGACTCTGATGGCGTTTTGTTTCAGTCGAACACTGTGCTAAAGAGCGTCAGGGGTGAGCTTGTGTAAACGGCAGCATTACGTTTTACCAGCCTTTGGTGTTTTTTGGGGCTGTTAAGCAATGATGGTGTGACGGTCCATATCATAGGGATAGTTACCCAAAAATGAAGTTTTTTTCATGTATTTTGTTCCAATCCCATTTCATTTTTTGGGCGAACTCATCCCTAAAGCCTCTGTTATGGCTAATTTACAGTGGTACCTCGAAAAAATACACATTCATTGGATCGTTGTTTCCTATCAGAATGGTACTATTGAATTGTATCGTAACAGAATATTATATATATCTGTGGCACAATTATGTATGAAGGGCAAGGATATTTCAAGTATTATTGTAATGAAGGACAGTCTAAATGTGTTTGCCAAAAAAGACCAATGAACATACATCAATGTTTATTCTTTTTCTGAACATTTTGTTTCATTCAAAGCCTCCGTCGTTTTCGCATTCAGACTGTCGGTTCTAATACAAAACCTTCTCCATGCTGCTAACAAGTACTCAGATCTATATTGCACACGATCAAAAAAAGGCTTATATGCTCTCTTAGAACTCAGTGCACACGCTGCAGTCGCATTGATCATCAGCTCTAAATGCTCTTTAGTAAATTGATTCGATATTTCTCCGCGAGGCAGCACATTGGTATGCCTCTACAGTGCAACCTGACACCATTAGCGTGCTGTCCTGAAGGATAACAGTGTTATGGTACGTGCTGCGCAAAAAGCTACCAACCTAATGTATTTTGTTACATTTATTTATATGTGTTCCTATGAAATAAAACAACTGGCTTTTGTGGGACAGCTTGATTTTTTTCCCTTCATATACTGTTAGTATTTTAGCAGTACCATAAACGTTAAAATCATTGTTTGTCACTCTGTAAAAAAAAACGAGGGGCAAGTGGAAATTAACTTTTGTGGTCCAAATGCTGTGGATTCAGATGAACTTGTACTGAATCAGAAATATCCCTTTAAAGGATTAGTTCACTTTTAAAAAAACTTTTGCTGATAATTGACTCACCCCCATGTCATCCAAGATGTCCATGTCTTTCTTTCTTCAGTCGAAAAGAAATTAAGGTTTTTGATGAAAACATTCCATGATTTTTCTCCATATAATGCACTTTGCTGGGCACCAAACGGTTCAAGGTCCAAAAGACAGTTTCAGTGCAAACTGCAAACTGTTCAAATGGCTTTAAACGACACCAGACGATGAATAATGGTCTTATCAAGCGAAACGATCGCTCATTTAAAAAAGAAATAACAAATTTTAAGTTTTATAAGCTCAAATGCTCGCCTTGCTCTGTTCTGTGTGACTCTCCTGTTCGAACTCGTTCATCAAAATGAACGAATCTTTTTCCGAGTCAATTCATTCATTTTGTTCGTTAAATGAACCAAATGACTCGAAAAAAGATTTGTTCATTTTGATGAACGAGTTCGAACAGGAGAGTCACGAACGTGCATCACAGAACAGAGCAAGGCGAGCATTTGACATTATTAAACTTAAACTTTGTTATTTATTTTTTAAATGAGCGATCGTTTCACTTGATAAGACCATTATTCATCGTCTGGTGTCGTTTAAAGCCATTTGAACAGTTTGCAGTTTGCACTGAAACTGTCTTTTGGACCTTGAACCGTTTGGTGCCCAGCAAAGGGCATTATATGGAGAAAAATCATGGAATGTTTTCATCAAAAACCTTAATTTCTTTTCGACTGAAGAAAGAAAGACATGGACAACTTGGATGACATGGGGGTGAGTCAATTATCAGCAAAAGTTTTTTAAAAAGTGAACTAATCCTTTAAAGTCGACATGAAACGGAAGTTGCGTCACTATTGTGATCTATATCTGAGTGAAAGGGCTACTCGAACAAGACAAAATGTTGGGCAGGACTTGATTTTGTCCATTGGTAATTGATTGGATGGTTGTGGATTGCTATTGGTCAATCTCATGTGAGTGACAGGTTGTCCCACCCTCGCACCAGTAAACATGTCATCAGAGAAGAGAAGAGATGTCGCTGCAAGAGGGAGGGGAAGTTATTTGGATTAAAGATTACGAGGGCATAACAAATCATTTATAATAAATACTGCAATATTCCATTAAAAAAACAAGAATTGTCAAAAAAAAAAAAAAAGAATTGTCCATTTTGTAGTGCAGTGTGATGGAAAAGGACTGGTTCACACAGAACACGTTTGCTGTTAACTCCTTCCCTGCCATTGACGAAAAATTTCCGTCATTTGTGACACAACGCTTCCCTGCCATTGACAAAAAAGTGGTACTCACTGCAGGGGGTGGAGGAATAGAGTTGTGGGTAGGGTTAGAGTGTGGTTGGATATTCTAGCTCCACTCATTAGGCCCAAATTAAATTCGCTCCTCCACGCTGGAGCTCCAGCGAGGAGGAGCTATACGTAAGCTCCACCCATTTACTCTGCAGTGTGATCGGCCTCTAAGAGGGTCTTGGTTCCTCCAGCTGTCAGGGTGGAGGTGTGTGCGCTGGTCAATATCTCGCCTGTCCTTCCTTATTGATTAGACAATGATTGATTCCATCCTGGTCACCGACATTCATCACACACACATAGACAAAAACACACACGAAAAAACAAAGAACATGCGTTTACATTTACAGAAGAAATGACATGTGCTTTGATATGTGTTCCAAGTGGTTGTAAGTGTATTCTGGGTGGTCAAAAGATCCCGCATCCAAGTCTCTTATCATATTCTGTTCCCTAGATACATTTTTTCTGTTTTATTGTAAACAAGACAAACTCATTACGCATTATACGCTTCACTTTTAAGCAATTATACCCTTCATTACCCAATATTCATAGCTGTGTCACTGATAACTGTAAGATTGTCCATGGCAGCTGTTTAAAAGGACTCTGGGTAGATTTATAGGCTTTCTACACACCCTTCTAAACATGATCGCTGCTCTCAAGTGCAGGTTTGTGTTGTGTGTAGCGATGCTAATGAGCTCAGCTGGCGGAGGGGTGCGTCTCAGCCCTGCCCCCACCTCCCCACGGGTACGAGAGCTCAGCTGTCCCGTCCACTTACTGCGGGATAAAGAAGCCCAACGCTGAACCTGCATCCTGCACCTGCTGCCTCCCTGCCACACGCTCTAAATCCATCTTTAGAACCACTCCAGCTATGCAAACCCACAAATATCACCACTATTTGGAGCTCAAAATTCTATTTGAGCTCTCCTTAGCTATTATTAAAATAAAAACGACAGTAAATATTTTATAGTACATACGCCAAATATTAGTATTAATTCAGTATAAAAAAAAAAATATTAGTAAATGCTTCCATGTTAATCCTTTAAAGCTTTACTATACACAAACACATTTTTATATATTAATTATCCCTGATATTAAAATAAAATATATTATAACAAAAGAATAAACATTTATAAAATGTATTATAATAAATTAAATATTTTTGTATTATAATAATTGACAAAATATTTGTATATTATTAAAATAATATTAAATATGCAAAACACAAATAATATTAATGTTGTAATGTTAACCATAACATTATACTATATACACATACTATATATACACGTGAAAACCATTATTTACATATTATTATTATAATAAATGGGCAGTCCATATTTAACACCAAATATATATTTTTTTTTAGCAATATAAACAGTTTTATAGTGTATAATAATCCTGTGATGCTCTACTATATGCATTTATAAAATATTTTGATTGTATTATTTTAGTGTATGTATAATATATAACTAGATCATTTAGAATAAATATAATAAGAAAATAATAAATCACAATATATTAAAAAAATATAGAAACATTTTATTATAGTATATAATATGCAAAAATACTAATGCTGTAATATGAAACACAATAATGTACTATATACACACGCAAAAACATATGTATTTACATATAATTATTATAAATGGGTAGTACATATTTAACACCACATATGCAAATAGTGTCACATAAAATATTTTTGATTGTATTATTTTAGTATGCTAATATATGCATAACTAGATATCATGTGTGTGTGTGTGTGTATATATATATATTTATATATATATAATATATAAATGTTAGTGCTGTCAAATCAATTAATCGCATCTAACAAACGTTTTTACACACTGTTTATTATATTTATTATGTCTGTGTGTATATACACAAACATATATATATATAAATAATATATATTCACACACACACACACACATCTGTAAACAAAAACTTTAATGTTAGATGCGATTAATCACGATTAATTTGACAGCACATATATATATATATGAAAATGTAAAAATATAAATATTTTCATATTCATAATATGAATAAAATAAGTCATATTTCTCAATCTGGTCCACAAATTTAGTATCCCTATAAACATGAACTCTAAAATACCTCATTGTGAGGGAGCGTTGAATAAAACCCCTATCAGTTACAGTCATGCAGGTTTGGCTCTTTGGAGGCTCAATACTGTGGGACTCAGGTGTTGATCTCTAATCATTACTGGGCCAGACAAAAGAGGGAGGAGGGGGAGGCAGAGGAGAAAGACGCCACCTGTCATGAGATCAGGGTGAATGGCCCCTCTCTGGCCTCTATGGAACGGTCCATCCTGCCTGCTGGATTAGTGGATCAATAGAGCACTGCTCACACGACGGTCACCATCAACACAATAATCAATACTGATATATTCTCATAGATGCTGATCTGAGCACGTCACCTTCTTCAGATTACAACCGCAACCAGAAGAAAAATACAACCTCATTCAGAGGAATGTTTCACGATCAATACATGTTCAGCTCTATGAACGGCTCTCTTCCATCAGATTGTACAAAACAAAAACGAATTGCTTTTTTTATACTATACTTCATATTTCTTATAAATAAATAAGAAGATATATATTTATTAAAATAAAATATAAATGAATAGAAATTAAATTATATATGTACATATGCATATATTTTTTAAATATTAAATATATTACTTAATTACAATATAATTACAATTAATTTATTTGTTTTTTTCCACTTAATTTATATATACATATATATATATATATACACACACACAGTATACAGACAGATTTTTGTTGTTGTTTGTTTTAAAAATTACTTTTATATCCACTCATCAACAGGAATTCAATCCAATACACAATTTTGCAATGATTCTTTTAATGGAGCTCAGACTTTCACACAGTGACAAACTGAGGGGTGGTTTGACAGTTTTGTGAGGGTTGTGGAGAAACAATGATGGGTAAAAAAAAAAACTTGCATTCTCTTCTGGAGCAAACAAACACCGCAAACAAACACGTACAATCGAAATTCACACAATCAGGAAGAACAGCGTTTATGAGCCCGTTCACTACCTTGATCTCTCCACTCTGTCACTGCGACTCAAATACAGTGACATAGCTGTGCAATTATATATATTTTTTTTATTTGTATCGTAAAATTGCATATCAATTCATTCATACTTCGAACCAATCAGAGCTGACGTACTGCATCATGTGACCGAGGGCAGTCAGAATCAGCTGTAACACTATTATATGGGCCAACGGAGATGTTGAAGAGATAAAAACTCTGTCAATTTTTGTATTTCTCCTCTAGCTTTTGAAAAACAAAAGTGGCGTGATTGTTCAAAAAACAGAAAAGGTAAATCAGACAGAGTAAATCAGTCTTTCAAAAACACGTCCAGGTCATATTTCACATTAAAAAACATAAAAGACATTATATTTTGACTTTTAAGAAAATTAAGCTTCATTTTTTTTCCACATAATGACATTATTTTCATTAAAATTAAGCTTTTCATGTCCAATTAACAATTCTCATTACCATAATGTAAAAAAATATATTAAATAAGAAAAAATATACATCAAGACAATATTTGATGTAGTTAATTTACTAATCTTGTCCAGACAAGATTAGTTTTATTACTATCTTAATTTAAAATAATAGTTTTTTTTCGCATTACAGTAATGACAAACGTGCGCAATTGGCATGACAATAATATCATATAATAATGCAAAAAAAGTATTAATTTTCTTATGCAAAATTTAATTTCACATTTTTTTTCCTTTTGATTTTGGGGTTAAATATAACATTTCTATGTGTGATTCACCCGAGATCATTGAAACAAAATACAAACAAAACAAAAACTATACAAATATACTCAGTAGGATAAAAGTTTTACACAGAATATGTAGTGTTGTGCTGTCAAAAGAAAACAAATACAATGATTTTCACATAAATGACTGCTGCTTCATACATTTCCATTTGAGTTAGCAGTAGAAATACACCGCAAACTGACAATTTGCGAAAATATGAATGGTGAATATTGTGAAACCTAAAGTTGTCACGAGTGCCCGGCATCCTAAAATGAAATGTAACTTCACCCTCGGCTGTGCTAAGGCACTGGCTAGATAGTGACCTATACCTCATAGCTAAAGGTAGTTCATACTTAAAGGGAAATTTCACCCAAGAATGAAAATTCTATCATCATTTACTCACCCTCAAGTTGTTCATAACCTGTACGAGTTTCTTTCTACACAAAAGAAGATATTTTGAAGAATGTCGGTAACCAAACTGTTGACGGTAGCCATTGACCTAAAAAAAAAAAATACAATGGTAGTCGATTGCTACCGTCAACTGTTTGGTTACCGACATTCTTGTACAACATCATAATGGATGTTTTACAACAAAGGGTAAGTGAATGATGATAGAATTTTAATTTTTGGGTGAACTATCCCTTTAAGTACTTAACCATTAGTTGTCAAATTTTGCTTTTTATACTAAAACAGAATTTGGTCCAAAACTTCACTTCCATCTGAAGTAATAATTTTTCGGACTTTCTACAGATTAATACCCAATTGTCACGCAATTCACACATTTAATGCTCACTAAATAATTTAGTGAATCAGGTTAATATTTCAATTGCTAACCTATTCGGAGACTTTTTAAGCAGTTATCCGGAGCGCTTAACATCAACGTTTTCATTAAAAACACGATTCCGTCTATTTTCAAGAGGCAAAGCGCAGTGCATGTGAACAAATCTCACTAGTAAGTGATTAATGCAAAAAAATAAGTAAACCACGCACACAGAAATAAACACGTAGACAGTAAATAACTAACTCGCATTAGTAGGATCAGTAACATCCCTGGTTAAACAGTATCTGGTTTGTTAAGCTCCAGTGTTTAGTAGCTTTGTAGTTAGTGCTGAACATTTAAAATGGCTGTTAAAGCAGTGCAATGTAGGCAATATTTTCTAGTAGCACTAGAAAAAAATAGATTGTTATTAATTATTTTAGCTGCTTAAGTGTTAAAAGTCATGGTCCATCTGAAAGAAATGATTTACCCTGGATTACGTCATCTCGTACGAAATGATTCAGACCGTATTATCGCCTAAATCGGAATGCATTTGCAGAAAAAAAAAGAAAGAAAAAAAACCAGCCTGTGCTTAGTGTTTGTTTTCAGTCTGGGCTGCATACAAGCAAAACAGGAGCAGCGTTCTACCGTATGATGGAATAGAGATAGAGACGAAAGGGTTTTGTTGTTGGTTCTCTCCCTTCCAAACACCTCAGTTGATGTGAGCGTACCCAGACGAGAGAGCTGTAGTGGAGTGCTGTTCAAAGAACCATGAAGAGGATGATCACCACAAACAGGATGGCCAGCAGAACACCGATAGCACACCACTGTCTTCGATCTGCAGGGTCGAGCAAGAATATAATGGGTTAAAACACTCATTTTTAGGATATCAGGAGCTAGAGGGCCCTATCTTACACCCGGCGCAATGCAGCGCCAAGCACAACGCAAGTGTTTTTTGCTAGTTTCAGCCTGACGCAGTTATCATTTTCACGTCCTGCGCCACGTTGTTTAAATAGCAAATGCATTTGCGCCCATGTCTGAAAACGAGGTGTGTTCAGGCGCATTGTTGGCGCGTTGCTATTTTGAGGCAACTGAAATAGACTGAAACCTGGTCTAAAGTCAATGGCGCAATATTTTTTTGTTATTTAAAGAGCGCGTTAGTAATGTGCGCCTATAGGCGGGTCCACAACGCGCGTACACTCTGCTTATTACACACACAGGGACGCAGCAGCACACAAACATGCCAAATATTTAAAATAAAAGGATTACAATGTAAAATATTATTATTGTGTACATAAAGATATGGTGGAATCCGGCTTGTCCCGTAGATGATCTGCTTGCGCACTTTTACCCCGCGCACGAGCAGATCCGTTTGCGAAATTTCGTCAAATTCCTTTCATGTAAATAGCGAATCCGCCATGGCGCGAGCACAACTGGCATTTAAATGGAATGGGAGATGAGACTCTGATTGGTTTAACGCACGTAAATCCCAAAACACACCCATTACTCATTAAGAGAGAATAGGGACAACAGTTTGAGACCATGCGCTGCGCACGCCGACCATTTTTCCCGTCGTTAAGCTAGCAAAAGTGGTTTCGGACACGCCCTAATTGCACTTGCGCCCTGCGTTTTAGTCCATGCGCTTAGATCGTTAAAATAGGGCCCAGAGGTTTTATGGTGAAAGAAGAACTAAACTGTTTTTAAACGTTACCGCAACGTTCAGGAGATGTTCAGATTTAATTCTTAGCCTCTCGACAAAATGCTTTCTTTGAAAAGGTCCGGAAGTCTGACTTCCTGTTCAG
Source organism: Rhinichthys klamathensis goyatoka (assembly GCF_029890125.1). Classification (NCBI taxonomy): domain Eukaryota; kingdom Metazoa; phylum Chordata; class Actinopteri; order Cypriniformes; family Leuciscidae; genus Rhinichthys; species Rhinichthys klamathensis. Next base: position 3,190,709 of record NW_026606664.1, on the reverse strand, counting down.
GCTTTGCCATATAAAGGGCACTGGAGTCAATCACATTTCTGCAACAGGAAGTTCAAACACATGATGGATTTATTTTGAAACAGAGTGCTAACTTTATGAATCATGACAAAGTTTTGCTTTTGGACAACATAAAAACAGTAATTTCAGAACAAATTTGAATGTACAGACAAAACAAATAAACGTTATGTGTCAGATAGGATGTCAAATACTATCAACTACTATAAGAGGTTTCAGTGTTCTGAGAATGACTTGAACCTCATTTGTAACCGTGCGAGACAGTAACTGAAGCATGTCTGCTCTTCTGCTGCAGTTTTACTCACCACTGGTCATGTGAGAAACTTTAGCCAGTTTCTTCATGACATTATCTAGCCTGGATTGAGTGCTGTCCACCTCATGAGAAAAGTCATCCAGCATTCTGAAAATAGGCCAGACACAGTCAGAATCGATTCAGGAAGTGTGAGTCTGTTAACTCACCCACACAGACTAGACAAACTGTCAGGATTTGGGCAAGGAGCAGGTCAGTTTGTCATGTACAACTTTGTGTTCTAATTTTGTAATTTATGGGGGGAAAAAACGAATAAATTGATAACATATACTAATTATTCATAAATATAATTCAAAATATATTTAATATAAGTTTAGATATATTTCAATTTGATATATAATTGTTCAAAATATTAAAAAATTAAATATAATAGAATATATATATATATATGTATTATTTATAATATTTTTAATTATTATATTTAATATATATATATATATATATATATATATATATACACACACACTAATTATTAAAAATATATATTTTTAAAATACATGTGATATAAAATGTATAAAATTTTATATAAAAACACGACGTTCAAAAATTCTAAAATATTTAATACATATTATTTATGCAATTTAAAAACTATATAATATACAAACACAACACATGCATATGATATGTATGCATATACGTGTGTATCTATCCATATATATATATACACATATACACAAATTATTCAAAAATATAGTTATATATTTATGTAATATAAAAAATTGATATAAATATTGTTATATTCATATAGATTTGAGATATAAATGTTAAAAAATATTCTAATATTCAAATTTAATATAATAGAATAAATGATATATATATATATTTTTTTTTTTATTATATTTATGTACATATTTTTATATTTACATCCGAAAATGTCTAAACAAATGTTCCAATATAAATCGCATATTTGAGGTCTAAACAACTACATTCTCGCCGAAAAAAAAAACTCTTACTACAACTACATTCCAAAATAAGTAGACAAAAAGTAGTGTTTTTGCTCTTCCGCCATTGACGCTCGTTGTGAAAAATGCTGCCAGTATAGATCCATCAGAAACAAGCGGAGAGATACAAATTGTGAAACAGTTTCCATGTGATATTAGTAGAATATTGCATTGCTGGAAAAGGCTCTCAGCCAATCAGATTCGAGAACCAGAACTGTTCGCGCATGTGTATATACACACACACAAAGATTTCCTACCTGACTTTACCAATTTTGAAGTGACTTACACAGCTTGCTCATCCAGCTCCTGGCCGATCCTTTGAGACATGTTCTTCAAGACGCCAATAGTTCCCGAAACTAACTCTAGATGCTCATCCTGCTTTTCTGCTATTAGCTGCCATGTACACACACACACAAAAAAACACATTGCCCTGATAAGTGCTCATAAATACCGTAGAATATGCTAATCACTTGTTATTTGTAGTATGATGTATATATTGACATACATATTGCTGGGTCTGTTGTTCATCAATGAATTGTGAGTTTGCCGTCTGCAGCTCCTTGTCCAGTCTAGTGTATTTATCAGCACTGGGTTGCCAGATTGGGCCACGAGACCCACCATCGCCCATTAAAGTCTAAAATAAGAACATCAATTGTCATGAGCTGATATACAACCTGTAAAATCACAATCTGACACTTACTTCCATAGCTTAAGTACAAACCTGTCGAGTTTTCCGCTCGGACACTGTAACGGCCATTGGACTAGTCATGTGGTCTTTCATGTCCTGTAAAATAAAAATCCATTAGAGATATTCATCTACCATGGGTGCAGATGTGTGTAAAGGCCTGTCACGCGCTATAACGGTAAAGATATGATTTTTAAAATAGTTCTAAATATAGCAGTCCACACCTCAACTATAACAATAACGGCACAGAGGAACAATATCACTGAGTACTCCCTTTCACAATGATTTTTTATCCAGCTGATAAAAAATTGCCAATAAGAATCCAACTGACTTTAAAAAGCTCAAGCATTTAAAGCTACAGACGACAAAACTTCAGCGCATGCCTATAATAAACAGAACGTTACTGTGGGCGCTATTATAGTTAATTCTTGGTGTGAACAGGACTTAAGTTTCTCAAATCTACTCACTCTGACTGTTTGCCTTGTGCTAGTGATGAAGGCTTTCCTTTTGGCCAGCTCCACAGCATCAAGATTGAACTTCTTTGGATTCGCCTCCACAATACTTGAACACTAGGTTAAGGCTACAACCAACATATAAAAGCCAGAAGAACATCAAGTCCACATAGGCTACCAGAAACAAAAGGATATTGATAGTCTCATCCAAGTCCTCCAAGTCCCATTCAATGGACCTCAAACTGTTCCGCAGCTCATTGGTGGTCCAGTCCATCTCCTCCTTGCTGGCTCCACCCGGGTCCTGTAGCAGCTCCATCCATCTCTGATGAAGCCCTTGAGCCGTGTTCACAGCCTTCTGCACCTCTCTAAGGAAAAGCAATCAATCAAAACACTTCATTACAAATGATGATGGGTTAAAAGTTTAATTCAAATTGTTTAATTATATTGTTTTTGTAAATGTTTATATCTTGTTTATTTTGTTAACATTATTTTAACTTTATGTACAGCACTTTGGTCAACCTAGGGTTGTGTAATAAATAAAAAATAAAAATAAAAATGTAAGTTTATTTGAACATTGACAATGCTAATATCCTATAAACCCATATATATATTATAAAGAAATTTGGGGGTATCGTACCATGATAATTCCAAATTTTGGGCAGTATCACATGGAAATAGCATGGTAGGCTACTCTGACATATATCCATAGTAAGTTAACATACTTCCAATTAAACAATGATACATTTCCAAAAAACGTGGTAGTAAAATGGTACATTTTTGTAAGTGTAATATAACGAAGAGCAGATGTTTGCTAACATACACCAATACCACTTAATAGGAAAACAATTGAGATATCGATTTAACGGCATGATATAATACAGTGGAGAGAAATCGATATTTACGGTTGCCATGGCAACAAGATAACGATCTTACAGAAACAGCTGTTTTAAGCGGTATTATAACCTGCTAAAGTATTTACGCGCAATAATAAAATTTGTGAACAGAAAAGATTAACCATAGAAAAAAAACACTAAGAGTTAATAATCCGATTTCTCCGAAATCGATATATGATATTCTTGTCCCACGGTAACGTTAACCGATCTAAGCCATAAACTCACCCTTTCACCACGAAAAACGGATCTTCCATCGACATTTTGGTGCTCAGATGAGTCGATTCTTGAGCGAAAATCTCATGCTCCTGACCGCGGCTGGTTTTCTTTAACAAAGGAGAGCTCTTAATGTGTTGTTTACATGCGGGACGGAGCCCGGATCCGCTCAGCAGCCATTGCTCGGCGGAATCACATCCGGGTCCTTGAGCGTCTAGACACGCGCGCGCGCACACGAGCCTCCCGGTAAATAAACACCAGCGTGCTTTTTTTCTGCGTGGACTGTTTTGGTTTGTTGTTGCTGAAGAACAAAGCAATATTGCCCCAGAATGCACGGATATGTTAAAATGTGTATAACACCGTGTTTAAAATTATGGGCAAAAAGGGTTTAATTCAGATACCGCTGTATAAATATGTTGTAGTTAAATATTTCAACACCTCTATATCCCGGACGGTGTTGCTGTATTTTTTAATATTAAATATTACAATAGTATATTGTAATTTTACTATTACTACCTACCACTTTACTACTATTTAACTATTATACAAATTATGTCATTATACTTAATAATAATAACAGTGATAACAATAATATTATTATTAGTACCATGGTATTGTGATGATTCCTGATGGGTGGTTGAAATTTACTGTGGTACTGAAATTGATGTACTATGGTATTTACTTTGTAACCATTCTTACTCTTTTTTATTTTATTTAACAATTGCTCTATTTCTTTAAAAACATTTTTTACATGGTACCATATGAAAGTAACAAGGTATACCATCTGATACCATACTGTACTGTGGTTCCACTAATGTACTTTTATTTACTTTAACTCTAGGTTTACTTTGATACACTACATTAATTAAACACCTGTCTGTTCTCAGAAAATATAAAAAATTAAAATACATTAATATAATCTGAAACCACAGTAATAGTAACTATGAGTTTGCCACTGGTTTCTCATAATCAATGTATCTGTGTACCTCGTCTGCCTACTAGCACCGTGCTTCCTACATTATTCATCAGAACGCTGTATTCTCATTAGTTGACTATCTACACCAGTGCTAGTGCTGTGCACTGGTAAGAGGACATTGTGTATGATGTAAAACCAGAAAACCAGCTGGAAACACTTCAGCTCGCCTTTAGTAAGTAAAGCTGCATAAATTATTAATCTACTCTGGCTTTATTTATAGTATCAAGTGCCAGTTTCCCCATCAACATGAGGACCTGAATGAAGAATAAGGAATATATGAGATAATATGCATGATAGATATATGAATTGTATCCCTGTATTAAAAGGATAGTTCACCCAAAAAGGAAAATTCTATCATCATTTACTCACCCACATGCTTTTCTAAACCTGTATGATTTCTTCTGTTGAACACAAAAAAATAATGTTGGTAGTAGTTGACAGTAGCCATTGACTTCCATAGAAGGAAAAAAATACAATGGAAGTCAATGGGTACCGTCAACTGTTTGGTTACCAACATTCTTCAAAATATCTTCTTTTGTGTTCAACAGAAGAAAGAAACTCATACAGATTTGGAAAAACATGAGGGTGAGTACATAATGACAACATTTTAATTTTTTAGGTGAACTACCTTGAACTGCAATCTATTAACAGCACAACACAGCTGAATGCTGTTAAGCCTTTTTTATATTCTTGTCTATCAAAGATACATTCTTAATCTGAATTAATCTAACCAAGGATTTCACAAAGATATTGTGCGGGAGCCATGGCTGTGATCGTTTATATTTAGAAAAACGACCTCTGAAAGTGTCTTACGTCATAGCCCGCTCTTCCTGTCAGGTTTGTTTATGACCCACATCTTAATGCAGGGAAACTCACAAACCAACGCACAAGGATTAGGCCTATAATTAAAATGTACATGCATATATATAGCCTAATGAAAGTAGGGCCATTAAGAAGCATTATCATCAGGATCAAATCTGGCGCACTGTTCATTGTAGTTCATGAGTAGCAGCTAACTGTTTCTTCAAACAAAACATTGCCCTTCCCCCCACTAACAGCTCCATTCACATTTGCTCAGACACCGCAATGGATTTGCACAATAGAGTCATGTGACACGACTGTAGCAGACAAACCATTACATCAGTCGAGGAAGTCAGTTGAAAAAATTAAAGGGGAAGTACCCTTTTTTCTTCTTATAAAACAAGAACTGATGCTATGTGGAAACTGTAATACGAATAATACATGTATGTATAGATCTAAAAAGACGTATTTAGGAACTAAATGTATGACATTGATCCTACCGCGAAAAATCACAGTAACATGTAAAAACATGTTTTACTTTCGATTACATGTCGATTTTGGCTTGTTATTTGATTCTATTTGCTTACGATAACGGCATTGTGTTTTAAATATAGACGAGCTTAACTATATGTCAAAACAGCTGAATACACATAACGAACTATAAAAATATCTGTCTGTTTTAGCTTGAAAACATTTCTTTCCCTTTAAACAGTTCTCCCACGTTAGTATTTAAATATGACTCATCGCCAAAGCGCTCTCCCATTGGTCACCACCTATTTGGCGGGGTGTGATTCACAACGGTGGCAGAACTCAACTCGAGATGTGATTGGCTAGTGTAGTCGCTGACGCTGAAGTATAAAAGCGAGTTAAAAATAGAAACGGTCTCATTCCTCCCTAGATCATTGCTGGGTGCAGAAGAAAATGTGTGAGGTAATGAAATCTCCTACACTCGGCCAATAAAACCGATATTGCATTTTATAAATGAGAATGAAGCTTTTGTCAACAAAACAAGGGACAATCTGATCTACAGGAGGGGGAAGTTCTTGTACGTTATCTAATTAACGTGTTTCTGCGTCGCTGGCCAATTTACAGTAACGTTTGGAGGAGATTCCAGAGAGGAAATCAAACGTGAAACGCTTGGCGAACTTTGTACCGTGTCTGAACTTCGGCGTTTCGACTCCAGCCATGGAATACAAAGTGGAAGCCCACCGGATTATGAGTATTTCCTTAGGGAAAATCTACAACTCGCGCATTCAACGTGGTGGCATTAAATTGCACAAAAACCTCCTGGTATCGCTGGTCCTTCGCAGCGCGCGTCAGGTCTATCTGAGCGACTACTACAGCGGCGCGTGCCTGAACGCTCAAGGCGAACGCGAAGGGAACGAATGGGACATTATGGATTCAGAGCGGGAGAAATTCCCTCCCTCTACAACGGAATGTGAAAGCCCAGAGGAACCTCAACCAAATAAGCAACCCGAGGCGAGCGAGAAAGAGCGGGAATATCGCGAAAACGACGACGAGGTGAAATCAAACCAGGCGGATTGTACTTCAACTTTACAACAAGAGCAAAAACAAAACTCTTCGTTGGACTCTGTTGGTAACGTTTCATCTGAAACCCCACCGGAAACCATTAACGAACCCAAGGAGAGTCCCTCAGACACTACAGTAGCAGAACGTCAGTCAACGCCTGTAGAGAACGGGGATTCACAGCAACCACCCAAAACGCATGTTTGTTCAAACAGGAAAAGAAGCGCGGAGGAGTCGGAAAGAGACGATTCGCCTCTAAAAAGGACAAAAGTCGCTTCCTCAAACGCTAAAGACGACGAGGAAGCCGAGGAAATGGACACAAGTAACGTGTCCAATCTCATAACGATATTTGGTTCCAGTTTCTCAGGACTTCTCAGCAAGGACAGCGCTAAACCTGAGGCTGAGGCTGAAGAAAGTGGTCAAATCTGCTGCGACCAAATGTTGAAGAACCTAAACCCTTGGAGTACAGCGATAGTCGCTTTCTAACTGTATTGTACTATACTTCTTATCCGGGTTGCCCTGCGTGCATTGGTAACACGTGGTCAGGCCTGGGCTCAACATGGTAGTGTGGGACTTCCCAGCAAGCATGAGTGGTGCTTCCAAAGTACAAGCTCAGTTTGGCCTATAAGATGTCCGGGCATGCCTTTCTAGTGAAGGAACTATTTGAATGCTGGTGCTACTTCTTGGGATTACAGTTCTTGAAGTGTTGAACTCTCTATTCAGACAATTCAAAAAAGCCATGTGAGCAAGGGGTATTACAACATATGCAAACGTGTCATGAAGGTCAATATTACATTGTCTCCGAACCGATTCAGGGGCGACCACACCAAACTTGACTGTACGAGGTTTAGGCCACTGTTTTAATGTCTTTGTTTTATAAAGACCTGTACATAATGTAATATTTGAGTGTGTGTATATATTGCTTCCCATGTCGCATTCTGAATCTATGTATTTTGGTATCATGACAATTTACGTGGTGCTCACGTATTAAAAAATGTGAAATTACGCATTGTTTCTGTCCTTTCTGTTCATGAGTGGAAAAGTTGAGAACGTGACTGTAGTCACATGACACCTCATCCACCTTTATGCAAATTATATGAGCTGTTTTCAGACTAAAAATTCCAGCCCAAGCCTGTTTTCAAGGTTCCAACAGCGACAGAACTTTAAAATTGTGATTTGCAGTAATTAATGGAGATTACTGATTCTAAATAGTAAATATGAATATATCCTATATAATAATAGACATTATTTCATTGTCAAAAATTGCAATTTGAATGCAATCTCTAAATTATATAAATATGTATTTTATATATAACAAACTATTCTATAAATCACAAATGGAAATTTAACTCCCAGAAATTAATTGGTCAAAAGGTGTGGGAACCATGCACTGTAAAAAATTATATGATCAATAAGTTAAGACATGTTTTTACATTGCTTTAAATCATCAAAAGAAGTTAAGCAATTTTCAACTTTTTTTTATGTTATACAAGATTCAACTCATATTAAGTTAGTGTGTAATGTAATTTAAGTTGAAATGACAAACACCCAAGTTGATTGTACTTAATGATTATATTCAAATACTAACCCTAAATCGTATATCATTGACTCCTATATTCAGAATCAAGTGAAGAACATGCTCTTCACACTTGATTCTGAGCATAGGAGTCAACGATTTACAATTTAGGGTATTTAAATATTTAAAATGCAGCTTCCTCAAACAAAACTATTTAGCTCTTCCAAAGTGATCCGACAACTTTGAGAATAACAAGAATGCTCAGCTGCTGTTCCATGGCAATTCTTCCAGGCAATTTTTACTGCATGTTGTAAAGAGGGCTATTGTGCCCCTAAAGCATGTGTGGTATGCAGGGCTCAGTTTCAGCGCACAGACTGATGTCTCTTCTCGCAGGGCCTGTCTTTGGTCCCAGCCTATTCAACATGACATGCCTTTTCCTGCAAGAGAGAACAGTCATGATAGAATCACTGATGTCTAAACTTTTTTTTATGCAGCAACATCACTTGAGCAGTCTTGCATTATTAACAGAGGAGATATGATTCATAATTTACAATGAGGAAAGGACTTTATGCTCAAGAAGTGTTTCATTTTGTACAAGTAATTATGGAGAAATGTATTTAATTCACTGGGCAAGAATGCAGTCATTGTGATAAGTGGAATTTGAATGTGTCTAGTAATATGTACAGAAAAAGTCAGTTTATCTTGAATAAAATAAAGGAATCATAAATATAACTACATTAGGTTCAAAGCTTTTGGGTCATGGAAATATCATTACATTTTAAAATCGTGATTTCCATGCCTGGAAAAGTCTATAAACGTATAATTTGGCATATAAAATATAATAATTACAACTACAATATATAATATTTTAAAACTGAATCTCTGATAAAAAAATATTACAGATGTAAAATAGCCTTATAATAGCTAATTCTGGCATATTTACATTGCTGAAAAGCTAATATGCACTGTCCCTTTTAAATAAATAAATAAAAAATAAATACATTTTTAAAACCCTTCCTCAGTAATCAAATAACTAGAAAACAGGAAAATTCACTGGTGAAAAGGTGTGGGGGGAAAGTGATTTGTAAAGGTCAGATCAGGTAGAAAAAGCTCCTTACGGTTTTTAACAGTAATCTCAGCTTTTTAAAGTGCGAGTAATATATATATATATATTTGTAAAAAAAAAAACATTTCTCTACGTCGAAAGCTGACGTTACCAGCAGAACCAGCTTGGTGCTGCATTCTTTCACACAGACATGGGTAGCTATAGATAGATACATTCCCTTGAGAAAGACCAGAAGGCAAGAGTAAAGCTGCTCTCTCACCCTGCTCGTTTGAGAAATGTGGGTCATTCAAATCCCGGCCACGGCCAAGTCAGCTGACCACACCAGCACAGAACAGCAACAGAGCTGGAGCAGATGACGAGGGCGTGGCCTGACATGTACCTCTTGGCTGCAGTGGACTTTTCCTCAAATTTCTGCAGTTCCTTTAATAACGTAATACCTGAAGTTATCACTGACATTGGGAAGTCCGATCCAAAATCAACGTATAGATCTAAAAATGTTTGTCGGATGTGATGAATGCAACATCACATCACTGTCTGTTTCACAAACCATGCTTAAACACATCCAGCTGTCCTCTCCTGACTGGCCTCTCGGTCCTGCATTCCTCTGTCCTGGAAGGAAAGGGGGTGGGGGTGGGAGGAAAAGAGCAAAGTTGTGAAAACGTTTCCTGCCGATATGCAGTAGGAGAGCATGTCTGTAATGTTAGAGTCAAAAGCGGAGAAATTTAGCGGGGACGTCGATCTGATTAAAGTTTTGGTAAATTATCAGGTAATGGCGTGGCAGATCAGACTCATGCAACAACAAGATTTTTGAGCATTCTGAACTGTTGTTATGCTATTGCTTGGATGCTATGGGTGGTTACTTACCCATGGGTGCACTATAAAAGTTCTATTGCAGTTGGACTAAAACAATCATTTTTGTTTTTAAAATGTCATGTAAATGCTCAATGTTCAACTGAAATCATACTGATCCAGTTTTTGCAAAATCAGACTAAAGGTGTGGTCAGATTAGCGAAATCCTGCAGGCGAAAGATCCATTATCAAGTATAGGGTTGCATGAAGCACCACTCACATGGAAGACACTTGCAAACCAAGCAACTTTCTGTTGGTCAACCTAGTAAATTCATTGAACTTGTTGCGAAATCTGCATGCAATTCAGATCGTGTGGATTGAAATGACTGGATTTTGCCCCCCAAAATTTGCTGAACACTGGTAAACGTGACCGCACCTATTTGATTCACAAATATTTGATTGCACATTGGGTCATGTATTCTTAGACAACCTGACCAAAGACTATAACAAACCACGTAGACACTTTATGATATTTTAGCCCATTGATATCATATACCCCCACTTAAATATAAATCTATAGGACTTTTTTTTTTAATACAATTTATCTTTGGCCAAGCACAAATCAACAGTATGAACATTTAGAAAAGGAACATCAAAACCAAAGTTCAATACTTGGCGTCAAATCCCTAACGAAAGTTTTAGCAATATTAAAAGTGATACTCGAATTGCTAATTAGCAAAGCTCCCATAATAGCTCTGAAGACCAAAAAGAGACTAAATCAAGCAATAAAGATAAGATGTCAAGGACTGTTTTAGGTGTATAGGTGATTTATTGTGTGCTAAGAGCCATGCCGTGTCCCTGTCTAACATGGTCAGTCCCATAGAGCAGGGCAGAAAGATGCCTGAACAAAACACCCGTCTGGATACAAGTAGAGACAAGATCTACCCCATCAGTTCTTTTGTTTGAAGCAAACAGAAAGTCAGGAAAACTTTTGACCACTCATTCAGCAAGATGGATATCTCCGCATTGACACATTGTCCCACAAAGCATTTCGTCAATGATCTCATCAGTCTCCAGAATGCAACTCATCCACCTAGAGTAAACAAAGGTATTCAAACAGTATTCCTCCAAAAAAAATCTGAGGGGGTTGGGCGACAAGTGTGAGAATAATCTCACAAACCAATACGTGAACTCTCCCATATTCATGCGACACCCTAAAGGAGTCATCGGCTATTCAAATCAGCTTTGTGTGTGCAGGAATTACAGAACCTAATCAGAAGCCTTCAAAACATTAGCAAACCATCAGTAATCCGCCAAAAGATCAGAGGTGCTTCCTGTGGCGAAGAAAATAAATACGAAATCTGTGCATATTGTATTTTTCTTTATTGGTGAGTAATGTCAAAATATGGCACCACGTCATACGGATTATCACAGATTAGGCTGTTTATGTGAGAATGCAAAACAAACAGGGAAACTACTACTCTAGTGTGCAATAAAACCAAACAGGGAACTGAAAGTCGTAACCGCCAAGCAGTTAGAACTTTGAAACTGGCCTACAATGACTCAACGCCCCCCCCCCCACAGGAGCACAATCACAAAGACAATTCGGCAGTGATCTTTTGAAGCAGGGGAGAGAGAAAGAGCCCTCGCTATGGCCCCGCTATTCATTCCATTTGACCCCTGCCGGAGCCCAGACAAACTGAAGTCTTTGTTTATCTTGGGAAACTGGCAGAGGACAGGAGGGGAAAAGGATTTGGGTGGGGGAGGGTGCCGAGGATTGGAGGAGGAGGAGGTTGTTGGAGGGAAAATGGGACCGGGGGAGGGGTATCCTGGGAAAAATGCCAGCATGGGATCAGTGACAGGGCCGGGCTTCCTGAAACAGGAGCAGCCTGGGATGGTGAAGGAAGGGGGTGTTGTTGTGGGGTTGGGGGGAGGGTCCACCTTGAAGGACAGGGCCAGAAGACCAGAGACGAACTACACGTGCAAAACGTCACATTGATGTATGTTTCCTGTTGGGCGTGGGGTCGAGTTTAATTGCAGTTCCCAAAAGCTTTATAGACTCGGATAGCAGACAGTCATGGAACTGATATGTGAGGCTTTTGCAATGACAACAGGCCTGAACGTTTAGGTGTCTCCTCAAACGTTACAAGCTGGGGCATGTTGAGAGCAAAGGAAGCTTGGGGCAATTAGAGCAGACAGATGGCCGCTATGAGAAAGAAGGCTGGTGTACCTTTCTCATGTTTTGTCGTTACAGGAGGGTCATATGTCCCAACAGGAGCCGTGCCGTAGACAGATCTGAAAATAGTGAGAAATTTCACGTTCGTCAAACATTAACACACTTAAAGCTACGTTCACACTGTCTGTCCAAATCCGATTATTAGTGTATCAGATTGGAATCTGATCTAAAATTATTGACTGTCCACACTGTGTATCGCAAATGTACAGATCCAATTTGTGTGTCCATGCAGCTCTTTCGGTCTACGGTAATGACGTTGCGTTGGTAGGCATACGCCAAAAACAACAACAACTGCAAAATGGAGGGGTTTGCAATACAGATGTTGTCTTATTTACAGCGCTAGACTACTGCGTCTTTATGAGGCAGTGGCCGAACCGTAGGAGGCTGGTGTGAGTGTGCCGTGCCGTCTGCCGTCGTCTCTGCCGGTTTCAAAACATGTCTCTGTTATATTGTCGTTTTCTGCTTGTTCGACACCTTGGAACAACACAACCTTGTTTCTGCAGCGACTTTCAGAATGTTTCCTATAACAATGTCTGACGTTAATGGTTTACGTGGCGTGAGAAATTCACATAAACCACTCAAAATCCGATCTGGTGTTCGTTTCCCAAAAGCATTGTTAGCCAACTATGGTCGCAAGTTCCGTCGTTATCAGCATAGTTCAAAGAGTCGTGTTTCCCGAAATCATAGTTCTAACGAATATTCGCAAACAGCATCGCAAAGTTGTGTGGTTGGAACGACAGCTTGCATGACATGTGGACTCAATAAATCCTTATCTTAAGTCAAATAAGCAAGCTAACATTCAATACAATCTATCTCTTTTGTTTAGAATACATACAAATATCATTTACGTCTTTTAGTTCGTCAAGAGAGATTTAAAGCACCATTTTGAAGACTGCGCATGTGCGAACGTCCTCTACTACGTAAGAACGAGTCTATGATTGAATCTGGAAATAAAGCAAAATAACTGAGAAAAATGAGAAATAGTCCTCAGTTGCAATGTCCGTAATTTATAGCAAAAATTCTAGCATTAATTAGATCTTAAACAGATACATTAAAAGTAGTTATTACCCCTTCACCTGCGTGACATCATTAACCAACATGGTTGAACGACCAATTTGCGACATTATGGTTTCGGTAAAACAGTTGTGACCAGCTATTTGATTTCTTCAACGATGCATCATATATGGTAGATAAGCAGCGAGTTACGTCATTGTTTCGGGAAACACACCCCAGAGCAATCAGACTGAAACGGATTTCCAGAAATGCACAGATTTGTAAAAAAAAATAATTACATGTGATTTTTTTGCTGTTCACACTTGCTAAATCTGATCGGATGCACAAAAATTGGATTTGGACAGACAGCCTGAACGAGGCTTGATTCCTTTTGAATGGCCACTAATGTTGTTTTCAGAGATTTTTAACTAGATTTTTTTGTTTTTATATAGAACAATTACTTTGTTACCCACGTAAAAAAAAATTGCCGCTATTAATCTAAGTGGTTGACAGGGTGTTGCTATGTAGTTGCTAGGGTGTTCAGGGTGGTTGCCAAAACATTTCTATGCAGTTGCTAAGGTGTCCTGAAAGTTTTGACTAGGGTGTTCCGGGGAACTGCCAGGGCGTTGCTATCAAGCGTGCCGCACAAGCCCTGAAAAGTGAAGCCAAAACGTCTCGATCGCCCCCCCGGTGGCTGGTCCTAGTATAGGTCATAAACCCCGCCTCCCCATGTTATTCAACCAACTAAACAATTAAATTACACTTCAAATATCTTTTTTCCAAAGATGGTTTCTGTCATTTACTGTAGTTTTTATCACGCTGATGTAAGTTCAAGTGTTTGTTTTTAAAATAAGTGAGTTATTTGATGCGGTGGTGTGACGTCATGATTGACAGCTGTGATTGACAGGTTCTCTGAGCGAAGTAGTCACTGAAGCACCAACAGACTTTTTTCGGGATCTTCGGAGGACTGAGGAGATTGGAGCTTTAAATTTAATATCTAAATTTCTATAATTAATTTTAAAAAGTACAGGAGCATGTGCTTGCGATTGATTCTGCGAGAGTGAGGGCGGGGCCTTGATTTCGCGGCTTTACTTCCTGCTCACTACTGCGCATGTCTGGTCCCGAGATCGCTATTGCGCAGACTCAAGTTCCAAGATGTCAGCGCCATATCGGGAGACTCGCGGCTTCACTTCTGACCAATGGAAGAGAGCGAAGGGGCGTCGTCCATCTTTTTTTACAGTCTATGGTTGCTATGCAGTTAAGACACTAAGACACTAAAGTGTCATGTGCTGTTTCAGCATGTTCTACAACATCCAAGGAGTAGTTTCTAGAGTGTTGATGCTAGGGTGATCTGGCCGTTTGCCAGGGCATTACTGTGCAGTTGCTAAGGTGTTCTAGTTGTAGCTTGTTTCTATGTAGTTGATATGCAGTTGTTAATGTGCTGCTGTTAGGGTGTTGCTATGTGGTTGCTAAGGAGCAAGTTTAAAACTATGTGCTGGGAGTAAGTGCTGCACCTTTTCTTCAATTGAGAGTAGAAGAAAATGATACTTGAGAAAAAGTAAATAAGAAATAAAGTCATATTGTGAGACAAAGTCACAAGATATTGTCACAACTGGGAGAAATACAGTCACAATTGTGAGATTTATGGTGCGTTCACGTGCCATGGTAATTATGGTAAATACCAAAAGCCGACGTGGAAAATGCACATGAACACCCCCTCATGTGGTATTTTCCACTGGGCAGCTCGTAGAATATTTTGATGCACGAGTTGCCGAGATGAGATAACCTTTGACTTTTTCAAAATGGCGGAGAGCAACGCGAGAGTCGTGAATGGTAAAAATATGTACTATTCATGATCTAGAAAATATACAGCATATTATTTACCGTTTGAGTTTTGATAAATCATTTTCTTGCTGTAGCAGATGACTTAAGCAATCTAAAATAGTTTTAGCTAAATAACAGGTCTGGATCTCCAGACTTTTTACCACATTACGACAACAAAAGCACTTGAACTGGTAAATACCAGTTCACAAGTGGAAAATATCATATTTTCCATAGCATGTGAACGCACCAATAGAGTTGCATTTACCTTATTTTTGACCATTTAGGAATGATTCAATACTTAGGGTTAAGGTATAGAACAAATGATTGATTTGATCAAGTTAGAATTTGGCTAATTGGCACTGCAAAACGTTTGTACCAATAAAATCTTTATGTTCGCTTTAAAAGCTCTTTTTGAGCCCTGACCACTAAAAAAAGAGGAAGTATAAAACGTTTTTTTTTGCTTGGGTAAAAATACCTTTGTAGTTTTCTCATTGGGTTAGTTCCTTGAAATGGTCAAAGTTCAGTTTGGAGTTAAAGGGAAATTTTCTTCAGAGGACTTTTTATTTGCTCACCATGACTCACACAAAAGTTCACTAAACAGGACACATCTAAATGTGATATGAAGCAGAGGTGATTTTTGTTGTTGTTCAGTGACTAAATCTTACGTCTACAGTTCGATTTGTCCAAAGTCCCAAGAAATTAATATCATAAATACTCTTTCCTTGATGGGAATTTTGCCTCTGGGTTGTAATGACATCACATAATCATCTATATCTAAACAAGTCCAAAAATCAAGGTCAGAACCGCCGGCTTTCTTGGTTTTGACGCAACAGTAAGTGTTTTTGTGTGGCAAAAGTTACCAGGGAGACAAAACAAGCTATGCGCTGGAGAGTCAAAGTGGCTTAGTAACCAACAGCAGCTGCCACAACAATAAACACAAAGGAGCTCGCTCGAACACTATGCATAGTTTTACAGTAGTTCGTCCCATTCATGAAAACATACCTATCTGAACTTTATGAATAAAAATGGTGCTCATCATATACTCACTACTTTTATGAAACGTTGGTTGTTGGTCGAAATGTGGTCAACTCTTTTTGGGGTGTAGTAATGAAAACTATCAGTACTCTTTGTCAAAACAAAGAAAACATTGTACTGTAGTGCTTAGCAACAATTTAGTAAAGTGATCTCCGTCCAGGCACCGAGCCGCTCCACCTATTATTAGACCATATGCCGTATGGAAACAGTGAGAATATAAAGGACACCTTTTTCTCTCTCTGGCCTGCCACTGAGGAAACTCCAAACGTTTGGAATCATTCGGGAGCAGACAGTTTTTGCTTCTGACTTGGCGACTGTTTCTAAAGTGAAGGAAACACAAGAGAAACAATGTGATCTTGATAAAAGGTTAGATTAGTACTAGAAAGAGTTTTACAGACAAAAGTCAGAGCAGAAACAGTTCTCTAGTTAAAAAAAATAAACGATGTAACATCAAGAATATTTGTTCTAAAAAAACAAAAACATTGACCTCAACCTAAGAACCCCATAGCAAAAATCCTGTGGAGGGTCTTTGGTGAACCTGAGGTAATTTAAGAAACCAATGGAGAATCCATTTAAAGGGATAGTTCACCCAAAAATAAAGATTTGGTCACCTTTTACTTTACCTTAAAGTACCTTAAAATCCAAACCAATATGACTTTCTTTGTTCTGTGGGACACAAAACAGACATTTAGGAGAATGTTCACAGTCACACTGATCTTTTCCGTAGAATGAAAGACGGCCACTGTATTTTCAGGAGATAACCCCTCAGATGTTTGCTTGATATACCTGTAACGGAGGCCAGCTAGTAAGAGGCCTCAAGAGGGTCACTAGCGACAGACCCTAGAGACTGCGGTCTTTAGAGCCCTTGTTAGCATGCCCACCTCCCATGCTGGAGACACTGGTTTAATTCTTGCTCTGAGCAAGTCGAGTAGAACCGGAGGGGTTACATTGGTGCCGTGACCCGGATGAGAGTGAGGTTTAGGAGAGTGAGTGTAACGGAGGCAACCTAGTAAGAGCTGTGCGAGTAAAACTCACTCCCCTGGCCTCAAGAAGGTCACTAGCGACAGACACTAGAGGCTGTGGTATTTTTGCGTCCTTGTTAGTGCGCCCACCTCCCATGCTGGAGACACTTGTTTGAATCCCACTCGGAGTGGGCCGAGTAGGTTAGATATGAATATGGGGCGGCAGTGGCTCAGTGGTTCATGTAGGTTGTCTGCGAACCGAAAGGTTCGTGGTTCAATCCCCGGTTCCTCCTGACCAAGTGTCGAGGTGTCCATGAGCAAGACACCTAACCCCAGCTGGTCCCGACGAGCTGGATGGCGCCTTGTATGGCAGACACCGCCGTCGGTGTATGAATGAGTGTGTGAATGGGTGAATGTGAGGCAAATGTAAAGCGCTTTGGTGGCCATTGGGTCTGTGAAAGCGCTATATAAATGCAGTCCATTTACCATTTACCATATGAATCATGCAGACTATTTTTGCAGTACATTTATTGTGCTTTTTGTCATTTTGGAGCTGTAAAGCACCTGTTCTCATTCACTTTCATTTTATGAAGAAGAGCGGAAGAACATCCCCTGCTGTGAAGAATGAACAACATGAAGGTGGGTAAAAAAAGCAAAATTTTCCTTTAACATTATGAAAAAAAAGAAAGAAAAGGACACTACAGAGGGGACACCACGTCATCTCTTTCTTCTGTCATAGACCAAAATGTTCTTATCTCATTCAACACCTGCTCAGAATGAGCGCCGCCCTTGAACTACCCCATCTAAACTATCAAAGAACCGTTGAGGAGTTAATGTCATTTCTGATACATGTTTTCACATCTGAACAAGAAGGAACATGTGTCCAAGACACTGCAGCATTTACGTATGATGACATAGACGTAATAGCCAACATTGACTTCAACCCCTCTTAAATACGTTTCCCACAGTGCTTGGCAGTCCAGCGGGTCACACAATCCAGTTCATGAGCCTCCTGCTCTAGTGACCCCCAGGAGGCCAGCAGATTACGGCTACGCAGCCCTGCTCGCTGCGATTTCCTGCTACATGCCAAGTCAACAGATGCCAAAGGAGACTAGCGGATTTTATACGCAAGACCCAGACTGAGCCAGAGAGTGGAACCTTCCAGCAAGAGCTCAGGCTGAAAGTTGATCACAATTAGGAAATCCTGGGCCACCCACTGGGGCTGATGGTGCCACTTTAAAAATAGAGTTGTGTGCCGGGCCGGGAACACAGAACAGCTGAGTACAGTAGAAAAGAGTGATGGCCTTTCTTTGACATGTAATAACATATACTAAACAAACATTACATTGCCATGTTTTTGGACATGGTACCATGGTAATACCAAGGTAAGTCATTAACAAAAAAAAAAGCTCTAAAATGGACCATATTCTTTTGGACATGATACTATGGAGATAGTACCATGGTTTTTGGATAGTAATAGCATGGTATTTTTTGAACTCATTAACAAAATCATATAATATTATATTTTAATGATATTTTAATGATACCATTGTATTTTGGACATGGTACCATGGTAATCTCTAACAGAAAGTACTATGGCGGTACTATGGTACATTTATGGTATCACATGGCACTTTAAATATAGCTTGGTACTAAAAGCCATGTATTATGGTACTTCTAACTTAAGATTAACATAATACATCCATGGTGCATGTTTAAACTATACCATGATAGTACCATGTCTAAAATACCATGGTACATGTCCAAAATATCATGGTAATACCATGGTACATGTCTAAAATACCAGTACATTTCCAAAATACCATAATAGTACCACGGAATCATGTCCAAAATACCATGGTAGTAGAATGGTACATGTTCAAAATACAATGGTAGTACTTTTTTTTAAATTAAGTGCTTAAAATTATACTATAATACTACAATGGGGTGTGTTAGGCATGGTACTAAGGTATTGAAGAGCCATGTAAATAGCATGCTAAATAATATGGTAATCATTCAGTTCCAGGTTACATATGGAAGTACCATGGTACTGTGTTTTTGAACACTAATGTAAAAACCATGGTATATAAAAAGTACTATGGTATTACTATCTGACAGGTCATGTACCATGGTTTCAGCAGTTTACTCTGTAGGGGTATGCAGTGCTGCTATGGCTAATAAGAATGTTTAGAAAAATGATAGTGTGTATAAAGGACAAATTGGGCAATTAAAGGCCAGATATCTTGTGTGTGTGTGGAGCGGAAACAAAAGGTGGAGGAAGGGGGATGTCGGAGCAGAAGGGGAGATTTGGAAGGAATGGGGGGGTGGAGGTATTGGTGACGGCAGATGCTGTCCCAGCATGACTTCAGTGAATCTGTAGTGGGGGCTGTTGTTGGGGGGAGGGGCTGCTGGCCTTGTTTGACATCAGCTGCAAATCTGGCCTGAGTGTGTATTCGTTTGTTTGTTTGCGTATGTGTGCGTGAGAAGGGTGAGGGTGTTGGAAACGCATGTTTTTGTTTGTGTCTTTGTGTGGTGTGGAGGAGGGGTGGTGCTACTGTATGTATGAAAAACATCCTTGGGTGCCTGGGTGTCCGATTTAATTAGATCTGTCCAGAACAGTAGCAGAATACGAGTGTGTGTGACAGACAAACAGATATATAGATAGATAGAACGACAGACATATAGATAGATACTTCCTTTCAATCTCTCTCTTTATCACCCTTCCTATCTGTTTGTTCATAAGTCCAGAGCGGCGAGGACACTCTGTTCTATATTATTACCCTTGAAATTGCATAACCAGGACAAAAGTGGGGCAGTGTTTGGAAGGGAGTGACACGACACCTCCCTGAGCCTCACGCTGTCCAGTGCAGTGAACAGCTGAGTGTTTATTTTGCTTCATTTAGTTTCAGTACGTGTGTGTGTGTGTGTGTGTGTGTGTAGCTGTTGGCCCTGTATGGCGGTTGCTATTTTCGTAAACAGAGCAGCGAGAGAGAAACAGCATTAGGAAGATGTTGGAGCAAGGATGTTTTAATGTCATTGCTGTGCATCACATGCGTATGTTGCATTGGTTCTAGCCGGAGGCACGACAGTGATCCGGACTCCTGAATTACACACCTCAAAATTGATGTATGTCTCCCAGAAACACAGTAGAAACATAAACCTCACTGACTATCAACATTAGCAAATTACATAATAGCTCCCCTCCCACTACTTGGTATCAATAAAAAGATGTTACCACCAAGTCTGTAACCTAACGTCAAAACAATCGTCACTTCTCCACAACCTTCAAAACAATGTTGACTGTGAGAGAAAGGACAAGCTTGTTGACAACTGGATGTGGAGACAGACAAGAGCCTGAGGCAAAGGTGTGTTCCTGAGGTGTTACACTCCAAACTGGTTGAACGAGCACAAAGCACATAATTGTGAGAGGTGAGCTCACTTTACGGTCATGTGGCTTGACCTGTATCCTGGGTGCCGCCCTTCTACCATCTCATCAGTAGCAAATCATGTCATGTCATTATCGTCAAGTGATTGTTTAGGTTCCACCACAAGTTTCACTACTTTAGTCCAATACTCTCCTTACCAGTTTTTCAAGCATTACAAATAAACATACGATACTCACTGTAAGTAGTTCATAAACTAGCAGTATTTAGACTATAGCTTTTCATATTGGCTTGAAATAATTTGTGTTTATAGCTAGTTTGAAATCAACAACAACTAACTTTTCTAAGATTAACAAAAGAAATTAGCAGGTTTCCTTGCTAAAAATGTTAGCCAAACATAGTATTAGAGCAATGTTGAGGAGCACCTAGCTAAAAGTAAAACTAAACAATCAGAGCTAAGTACTTTTACAGAACAATGGTGGTTTAATTAATAAACTAGCAGTATTGGATTGCTAACTAAAACTAATTTTAAAGCTAGCCCTTCAGATAGCATTGAAAGGACTAGATAACTAGTTAGGGATTGACGAAATAAATTTGTAGATAATCTAGCTAATAAAATTAGCAAAACATGCTACGATGCAACCAACATTTTATCACTAAAAGACAGTAGTTTATTTTAGCCAGCAACTTTTCTCAACAACGATTTATCCCTTCTCAAGATAAGGAGCCATTGTACCGCTGTGGTCATTTGGAGATATTTAGCAGACAAGAACACCACAGTCTCCCCGGGGGGGTGGAAGAGATCGCAGTCGTCAAGCTGCGGAACAACAACAAACAAGAGTACTGAGGCGGGCCGATGCATTACCGTGTTTGTAGTCGCGCGAGGGGGAAAGTGGAATTAGCAACCCAAACAGTGTAATCACTACGGGTGCTCCAGGCAGCGTGCGTTATTATTTCAATTACTCTGAGGGTTAGTGTGAGCCCTGAGGTACACCAGATATTAGCCCAGACTGCTCTTCCTCTCTGAGGAGAAAAAAGTGGAAGCTGGTAAATTCATCCCAAGAGGAAACCGAGGATTCACGTGGGTGCATCAGAAATGTGACTCAAGCTAATGACACATCTCAACGGATGTCAGAATCCTATAGAGGAGGGGCAAAAAAAATCATAAATGTGTGAAATTTACGTCAATTAGCCACAGACAAATGTCCTCAGATGACATGTTTTTTCACATGGGCTGATTGGTTGGGAATGCTGTGGACTGCTTGTTTAGGGGGAACCAAACTTTAACTTCATTCGCTTCGAAACCCCTCAAGGAGTCAAATGGTAATGAGAGCGACAAAAACCTCGAGACAAAGGGGACACATCCCCCAAATCAGGACCCCATCCTGGGAACTGTGATGGGGGTCACGGATGAGTGGGGGCAGGGCGTGTGAGGTAAACACATTCCTGCCGGAGGTTCTTCAGCAACCCCCACTCCCCACTTACGCCTTCTAGGACTCCCTTTTTTTTTTTTTTTTTTACCCCTTCATGTCACACACCACCTCTGTCATGACACAATACACAAACAGCATGGTCGCCCCCCTTCCGCCGCCACCTCCTCATTTTTTTATACTCCCAACAGCTTTTCCCAACCCCCACATACACCCCGGGGGCAAAGAGGGCCAACCTCCTGCCAGCAAGCTGCCTTATTGTTCAAAGACAGTCACATTCACGAGGAGGATAAAACACATACGGTATATAATCTCTTTACACCTAGCGCTGCCCAGAATGCTTTGTCTGAACGTGATAGCTTAAAGAGCCCTCAGTACAGGCACGACTCTGGGGAGGATCAAACGTCAGATGTCACTGCAAGAGTCAAAAACAAGAAATGCTCAAGTTTGTGCGTTTGGTCGACACTTTATGCAGGTTTAGCGTATATATATTTCATGATGGTGCATTGATTTATGATGGAGAATCAAACCCAAGTGCTGTTTGGAACGAGCTCTACCAATTGAGTTACAGGAACATAAAATTAGGTGATTTTTAGGCGATTCTGGACGGTCCTGCTTCAAAAATGGAGCAGTTGCCAATGAAGTCATAAATGTTGTGTGCCAAAAAGAAATGTGCGGTCGATGACAACGGCTCCTTTTGCTTTTGTTCCTCTTATGGTAATGATAACTAACGTGATCTGCATTAGCATGTCTGCCAGGTAGAAGACATGTCCCTCATTATAAGTGTGTCAAAAAACCACTCCCTCCGGGCTAACTATACAGCGGTCAAAACAGCATCACTTCAAATCAATCTCGCCTCAGACAGACCCCTCCTACCAGACAGTCCCTTAATTTCACCATGACCAGGAGCCCGAGGACCCCCCGGAGGTCAAGGTTCAACACCTGAGATGCGCGCACTCAGACACACATTTGCGTGCACAGACCAACACACGTGATTTCATCACGCCTCCAGCCAAAACATAATCAGAGGCTGTCTGGGTAGCAGGCATGCTAATATGGCAGATCATCTATGAACATAAAGCAATGTGACACATCCGCCTCCCCCACGCAGAGCCACTCAACCTTGTGTTTTAAATAGACTGGATTCTGCACACCAGTCCGCTCCAAGAAAATGCACCAGGATGCGCAGTGATAAAAAAAGAATGCAGTGACCTGGCTGGTGATTCAGAGATTGACGTGGAAAGGTGAAAGACCCACATGCACACGCTTGTGAGGTAACTGTACTTGGACAGCAGCGCCCCCTCAGCATCAAATTTAGCGTGGGCTGTGTATTTATAGAGCTGAGAAACAGCAGACCGAGCCGCCCGCCAAGCTGATGGATGAATCACTCTCTCAACCTGCAGAGATAAGAGCTAGAGAGAGAGCGATAGCGCACATCTGTAGCCACGACACACACTCCTCTGGCTTATGATCTCATCCTTCGTTATTTACCTCCTACACTTAAACCCCCACCATACAATTATGCTCCATAATGACCCACAATACCTGGAATGCGGAGAGTGCACAGCATGGCATGTTTGATGTAAACAGTCATAGGATTACTGCGGTTGCAAGGGGAAATTCCTACAGACCAGACGTGATTTTGTTCATTTCATATGACTTACTTATACCATGTTTTTTTTGGACCTGTGTCATGCAATTCTATGTTTATCTATAATTTCTAATGTTTGTACCATAGTACATTTATTCCTTACATTTACCATAACTGTGGATTCATGGATACGTAACGTAACATGATATTTTTTGGACTTGTACTATAGTAAAACTATGGATTCAATGGGCATGACACCATAGTACCCTTACAAAAGTGTACAGTGCTGGTATAGTATATAGTATACTTTGAAATATATTATGGCACTGACATTTTTGTATCGTTTTTGTATGATGTTCCATGGTAGCTCAGAGAATACCATGGTACTACCATGGTACATGTCCAAAATACTGTGCTTGCTTACTGTGCTAGTACAACTTCCCACAAAAACATATATTTTGCAGGGGTAATGCACATTTAATTTTTTGCCAATTACCATGTTAATGCCATGTTTTGCTATGGTGTTTCCTGAAGTAACTGATGAAGTAAACTAAAATATTTAGGGCATGTATCATGGTGGTATTATTGGAGTAGCATGTAAATATCATAGTACAAAAATAAATACCCTGGTTTACTATAACATTACCATGATACAGTTGCATTACTCTTTTGTAAGGGATATAAATAACAGTGCATGAATATGGTAATCATTCAGTACTGACACCATCTGGTAATACCAGGTATATGGCTACACATATTTTGTGCAGGCTAATGTTGTAAATCACAGCAGTGAATCAAGCAATTCCACACCCACAACGGCAGGAACACACACTCAACCTCTTGCCAAGCGAGGCTCTGAAAAAATACTCTGTACTAGGACCTGAGGAGAAAACAGCACACTGACCCCATTCACTTCTGTTTATTCATGACCTCATTTCTTCTTCGCTCTCACTCTATGACGCTGTGCCACTTACACTGTGCCAGCTGTGGGATACTGTGGTACGGTTTGCAATAGCCACATCCAACGCAACTAATTCTGCTGACTCTGTAACGAGAGATTCTGCAGACGCCCTTTGGTGCAAAAACCTTCAGAGATACAAAAGAACACTGTTTTAGAGCACTGGAAATAACTGGCTATAGATTATATAACTTCAAGTTTTGTGTGTGTCATACACAAAATCAAGCAGTATTTGCCAATGTTGCACTTGGGGATTGTTTTTTTTAAATGAAAATCTGTCAATAGTTAGATTAGACTTAATGTGTCTTATATGAAGGTCCATAATCCTACTTCGTTCATAATCCTAAATAGGTTGCACAAGCCAAATATGTTAAAAGAGGGGTGGCGTGACCTGGTTTAAGTGGAAAGAATGTCTTCCTTGTGAAAACAACTTTCCATAAAGCTCCTCTCTTTAGTGAAGACAAACTGCATGACCTTATACGGACTGAAGACGGGACACAAAGGCAGGAGGAGCTTAGTGAATAGCTCTATCTAGTGGACATTTTGGGTACCCGCGAGACACAGAACATGCAGATTATTGATCACATATTATATAAACACAAAGATCTACTGTTCTAAAAACACTTATCTACCAAAGAAACAACTTGACATAAAAATGTACTTAATCCTAACAGCTCTTTGACTGACTGAATTTTTAATAGCTTTGATTTTCCCGGGTGGACTTCGTTGTGAATTAATAGAGATTTTTTATTATTATTTGTACAGAATAAACTCATATTATATCATCACGTCTTAAACGGTCAAGAGTAGCATATAAGTAAAACTACATATAAAGTAGATGAAGTCTGACCTGTAATGTAAAAAAATATATATATAATAATAATAGAAAAATGACCTTAAAGGGTTAGTTCACCCAAAAATGAAAGTTTTGTCATCATTTACTCACCATCAAGTTGTTCCAAACGTGTATTAATTATTTTCTTCAGCTGAACACAAAAGAAGATATTTTGAAGAATGTCAGAAACCAAACAGTTGACGGTAGCCATTGACTCCCATAGTATGGGAAATTATATATTTTGGAAGTCAATGGGGTCCATCAACTGTTTGATTACCAACATTCTTCAAAATATATTATATTGTGTTCAGCAGAAGAAAGAAATGAGTGAACTATCCCTTTAACCTTTTTCCTTTACATAAATTATATCCCGTAACTTGAGCATAATTTCAGTACTTCATTATTTTCTCCACATAAACAGCTATTACAGAAATACACAGGCTAAGTAAAGAGTGCATGTCATACGGGATCTAAACATAAGAGGGCGACGCAGCATCGAGAACATTTGCAGAGACACTTTCTGAGAATTCATCATGCAGCCAATATCAAATTCCTCCATTAGAGGGCGTGATTTTCATTGTAACCTTCCCTCTGTTTTTAAGTTAGGTAAAAAAAAAAAAAAAAATAACAACAACAGTTTGAATGAACAACGAACCGGTTTTTTATAGTGAATAAAGGCTGCGTAAGAAATCGCATACTCTCTTGTAGGTAGGCTAACGTTATACTTATGTTGAATAAGTAATTACTTCGGGACCGCTAATAAAAAAGTATGTTCTATGGTTAGTACGAATGTAATCTGGATTTAGCCTACTACATTTAACTGGACTAGTCTGGGATATAGGCATAGTCCGAATCCTTTACAAATGATTCTTAAGAGCAGGTTATTTTCAGTGAGTCAACAACAGACAGGGCGACTAAATTAGTGGTAGTCCGATTCCTGAACGAATGATTCTTATGAGCCGATTCTTTATAATGAATCAAAACCAAAAACGGCAACCAGTGGCAGCCTACTCGACTCATTTTTTGAGTTATTTTAGGCTACTGAAAAAAAAACATTTTTAATACATTATTAAAAATAATTTTAGACCATTACATTTATAGTTATAGCCGCGGTCTATCTGTTCTGTTAAAACTGAAATTATCTCATCTGCAGCAAATTAATGTCGGTTAATAATCGGTTGGACATTTGTCTGAGGAAAACATTTGTGCGTGTCCCTTGGACATTTCACTGACCATCAGCCCGTCGTTTTAGACTATATTTAGGATATTTGTTTGTGTGCAGATAGCCCAGGCATAGCTATAGTTGTAGCCTTATCAACACTAACGTTATGTTTTGTCGCTCGCACCAAACAGTTGCTATGTTTACCTCAGGCGACAACTAACGTTAGCCTATGGCTAGTTTAGCGCATTCTAACTCAAATTGTAATTGATTTTTTGATTAGGCCTACGTAAAAACGATTTGTAACTGTTTACGTATTTGTGTAAGTTGAAATAAAAACTTTAAAGTCCTAAACATTTTGTTTCGACTTCCTTTGGGATGTGGTGGTGATGAATAATTTGACATCGTGATTCGCGCAGTGCTGCAGTCAAACACCCATAACTCACCCGTTCACCAGGGAGGCTTGCAGGAAGCTGGTCGTGACATCAGCCGCGCGTTCACGACTAGTTCGTCCTTGAGCACTGAGAATCGTGACAGGTAATGAAGATCATCATCGGATCACGAGTCTAGAAACAACAGGCGTGGAACAGAACAACCCCTTTCCTGTTTATGGGGAAATGAGTAAAAATTCAGATAGCATTTCAGAGAGCCGAAAATGTCTAGTTGTTTACAAGTTTGAAGAACTCAATGAGAACTTAGGCTACCTCAAGTGTGAAGGGTCAATTTGAGCCCATCATGAGATGGTTATAGTCTGCTCTGCATCTTGAAAAGGTCAATTTAATGTTGTCGGGCTGGGTGTTTATATTATTATCACCTGGAAATAATGCGAGTAAATAGAGCAGATTTATATTGGGTTGAGGAAATGTGTGGGAAAGCTCGTCATGGTGGTAGTGTCTGCCGAAAAGCACTAGCTACACCCAATGGCTCTCATCCCTGTCTGATGGATGAACCCGGGGTCGCTGGCTCACTGATACCGTCTTATCGCTCTCCGCAAGGTGGTCCTTTGAGGTTTACACCAAATTCGGGCGAGTCTCACAGGGCATCCTTCCCAAATCACTCAAAATCCGTGGCAATGAACTAACAAAGGCCCAAGATCAAAGGCTCTTAGATGATGGAACTGATTTCCCTGCGTGTATTTCATACATTCATTCATGAAGATATATAGCCTATTATCAACTGCCTTCTCCTCTATACCTGACACCCCTCTCCAATGTTGACAGTTTCAGTTATCTGTGTTAATATTGGATAATATAATAAATGTGTTGACAACGATGATGACGAACTAATGGGCTTTATCTTCATCATCATAACATCTTCAGTATACTCATTTGCACATAGCTACAGAGAAAAACATTTGATTGACAAAATGATAACGTGTATATTTTCGCTCAAATTTCTTACTGAATATCTAGGCTACATTAAGCTACAAATATAGAAGTCGTCAAGCTTTATAGTCTATTGTTATATTAATTTTATTTGGATGCATCAATTTGACATTTTGGCCCATAGCCTATAACTAATTTGTTATGGCCAATATATATATATATATATATATATATATATATAAAATAACACACATAAAACGAGAAAATGTGTATAGTGATATAAAATATAACACTCCTGGAAAAAAAAGAAAAGAGGAAAAAAAAAAGTGCCAAGCCAAAAATGGCAAAATATTTAATGGGCCTATAATTTACTTTTTTTTTGTCTCCCAGTTCGTTTGAGTTTAATGTAAGACCAAAATATTCATAGGGTTCAAATCTGGACTCTGACCAGGCCAAAACAAGAGCCTGATGGACTTGTTCTCAAGACACTTATTGGTTGTCTTTGCAATTTGGGCAGGAGCATTGTCTTGTTGAACAATAACATCAGATCATTCCTCAGATAACAACTTTTAATTTGTGGAAAGCAAGCTATTCTGTAATATTTTCCTGTACTCCGAAGCATTAAATGACTTTTCACAGTGATGTAACTCACCAATACCAGCAGCTTAAAAGGCTCCCCACATATTATTATATTTCTCAGCAGATTTTTGAAGACACCACTCTGGAGCATCACCATGCAACTTCCCATTTTCACAACTTCCCATATTCTGCCAAAAACTCATTCTGTCTTTGATGTTTGTCTGAGACAGCAATGGCTTTTTAAGTAGTGCATTTACATAAATTTAGCTAACTTCCTTACCAATAATTTGTGGTCAAGGCAATTAAAAGCTTAGTGTTTAACCATTTTGGGCGTGGCCCATTTTTTTCTCCCCAGGAGTGTAGGCTAAATATGTGCAATTGTATATAAATACACGTTAAGTGTTTAAAGCTCCAGTTTAAAATGTGTACATGCTTTAAGTTCAATAAGGCCTCAAAACATTGTAAACCTACACAGTAATAAAATAGAATTATTTCAAGAGCCTAAAATTCAAATATCAGAATCTGCTTATGGACCAAAGCAAATATTAACATAATGCTGACTGTCCCATAATGATATATTGCGCATCCTTAATAAATACATGTATTTGTACTGTTCTAAAAAAAAATGTGTACTTTAAAACAGGCTATAAATGAGACAAAATAAATTTGAAGAATTAATCGAACGTCACCTGAAATAATCATTAAAAACAGCAATTATGTCTGTGCAGTATTCACAACAGTTAGGGTAGTTCATTTTCGTGTCTACCTTCATAAACATGTTTTACTCAGTGAGGGAGGGTCATATATTAGGCTACACGATTTCCAGATTCTGAACGCCCGAAAACGCTGAAATATGTAAAAACAAACAGCCGCTAATGGTACTTTTCAAGCCTACATCCCCAGCTGATATCACTGAAAATGTGTTACTTTTGGCCGCATAATTAATTTCTGATTGAGCCCCTGAAGCAGTTCAACAATATTACGCATTCGGGTTTTCCCCCCCTCAATCTGCTGAGTTTTTTTTTAATGCATATCCATTCACAATATAAGTCTATATTTTTCTCTTCGCATTTGCCCTCGATAAAAAGCTAAATAATAATGAATCATTTCATAAATAATGGGTTTAGGGGCTTATCGAGCGCGCAGTGGCCGCCACTGCGCTCTTATCTCGCCTGGCCACATTGCGCCAGTGTTCCGCTCCCCATACTGAGAAGCGCGCGCTGGACGTGATGTGGAATTATATAGACCTCACTTCCAGTTCCACACAGCACTTCAGTGCATCTAAAACCTCAGACATGGATGACCCTCCACAAAATGGCTCCATGCACACACTAACATCCACCGCCCGACGACGGTAAGAGGCGAATATTGGTGTTTCTGCGCTCCTTTGATACTAACGCAGGTCATAATTAGGCTTTCTATCGACGCCAGATGATTAATATAAGCTCAGGTAGGATTTATATCATTTATATTTGGCTGTATTCGGTCTTGGAGCAAATAGGCCCTTGAGCCTGCAGAATGCAGATATCGATTTGCCATTTATTCTATAATTAAATGGCGTTTAGGACATGATCGTTTCATCTAAAGTTAAGAAATTCAATTCATTTCGATTCGATTTTCCTCACGGCTGCTATTTTCCTCTTTTCCGTCTAGTGCTTAAAAATAATAGCCACCATAACTCCACCAATAAATGAACTAATCTCATCGATATCCCAGTTATTAAACTAAAGCTGACATTTTGGTCAATTTAATTCCTAAATGATAAATATGAATTATTTGTTTTTTAAGTTTGTAGCCGAATTATTAGTCTATTTGACACCGTACACGTAACGTTTTTTCGTCCTATATATCTGGTCGGTTATTAATGCTGTAATCAGCTTGTTTTGTTAAATCACTCTGAGTATTTGAATACATCTAAATACGATAAAATACATTATTAATAAACTATATCTATACGGAGGAAACAGAAAGACGTAGCTTAATGTAGAAGTGTGTGTAAACTGGGAATGACGTACTATTAATATTTAGCCATCTTGTAGTCTATGTTTACACACACATTATTACACGCAATACATTAAGAGTCATAGATGCCACCGAAAGAAAACATTACAAAATACCAGTAACATGCACAAAAATATTGCAACCGATTTTAACAAACAAATGCCGTTATAAACATAAACCGTGAACGAAAAAGTTAATATATATATTTAAATATTTATAACATTACAATCATGCAATAATAATAAAATGTTCAAAAATAGACGCAATTACTCACGTAAAAATCTTCGTTTTAGGTTCAATAAAAAAAAAAATGAAAAGACGCAAATAAATTATTGACAGTAATATCACCACCACCACAATAAATAGCTAATATTGATATACATGAAATCATGCTAAAATAGATGAATTATATGAGTAGCCTAATGTTAAAATAATAACAATGATATTAAAGTTGGTCATTTAAAATGTAGGCTAATATGATAAAATGTGCTAATATGGAAAGGTGTTATTGAATACGTCCTGTAATAATTATGCAGATTATTTTCTGTTAAATAAATGTCGAACAATGTTTGCAGAAGATAAGCTCTTTTCCAACGAAGACACCGGTATGACACGCTTATCTCCAGATACCATGAGGAGAATGATGATATAGGCAGGCCAAGGTCAAGTCACGGGGGAAAAAGACACTATCCTAAAAGATATTTGAGCGTTTAGGCAAACCTGCTGGTCTATCCTCATATAATGGATGGCACAGGCCTTTGCATGGATACAGTAGTTGTGTGAGACACACACATGACACGTGCTGTCATAGAGCTGCATTACTGTACTGTCAGTGTTTCCAGTCACGCGCGCAGCGAGGACGCGCGTAATAACGCTGGCGCTCAATCAATGTGCATAAAGGTGTGTGCTTTCACAGGTGACCTCCGATGAGAAGCTAAACAGGCGCTGGATTGGTTGGGAATTACAATTTCCTTTGGATACCACTAATTATAAGCGTTTGGATTTTTTCTGGAGCTGGACTTAAGGATGATGGAAAAACTGAAATCCGAGCAATTTCCGCTGAGCCCGAGCACGGAGGGCTGCGGTTCCCCCCCGCCCGAGGAGGGGGACGCATGCGGGAAACAGGAAGGCACGAAGGCAGAGACAGGGGAGCATCACCTCCCCGAGGAGCGCCGAGTCCTTAATGGAGTTGCCAAGGAAACGGCTCACCACGCCACCGAGCTAAAAAAGGAAGTGGCGGTGATCGAGCTGTCCAGGAGAGGAGGGAGCGCGGATATAAAAGGCAGAGAGCTCAAGGCAGACATCAGCCATAAGGTGCAGACCACCGAGCTGTGCAGACCACCGATCCCACTGCCGCTGCCTCCCAGAGACCCGCTGAGCGACACTCGAATGGTGCAGTTGAGTCCGCCCGCTTTCCCTCTCCCGGCACGAGCGATGCTCTACAGCAACATGACGCAACCGCTCGCCACTATTAACAGGTAACATCACTTTTACGCATCACGCAAAGTAGGATATGAAACGAATGCATACATATTTGAATGTGTATTTAGACTTTTTGTGCATGCTCGTTTTTTTGTTGCAAAGATCTTTAATTTCTCGTTTTTAACATGTTCTTGCACTAGCCTGTTTAAAATAATATGGTTTATTTTATGATGCATGAAATGATCCGTGGCATATGCTAAATGCCATCAGAATTATAATATCTTATAATATAATTAAAATATCAAGTTCTGATGCAATTATTTATTCAACCTATTAAAATATATATCGAATGACCCCGAAACAAAATAAAATATTAGGGCCTATATAAATAAAATATTTAAAATAAACTAGAGTAATCCTTTTTTTTGTATTTCGTTCATCAGAGTTCGTTTTCTCCTTATTTGATAATGCAATGTTATATAATGATTCGTTTCCGTTTCTATTCTATATATTCTACATCTATTAAATATGGAAGTACTTCGTTTCCCCATCAGCAATTGAATATGTTAAAGAGAAATGTAATGCATTAAAATGTATTTTTATATCTTTTTCAAGCTTTTTCTGTACAATTTAATTGCTTCTATTCTATTCTGTTTAATGACATTTGAACTATATAAATGTTAACAAACTGCATTTTAGGACCATTATTTAATGCATTAAAATGTATTTTTATATATTTTTTAAGCTTTTTTCGGTACAATTGAAGTATTTGAGTGCTTTCTATTCTATTCTGTTTAATGACATTTGAAGTATATAAATATGAATAAACTGCATTTTAGGACCATTATTTAATGCATTCAAATTGTTGTTTTTTTGTTGTATATTTTACAAGCTTGAAGTATTTGAGTGCTTTCTATTCTATTTTACTCTGTTTAATGACATTTGAAGGATCATTTTTCATATTTGAAAAAGCTTGAATCCCCGTACTGAGTCGTGTGCCTGTTTCTCCTCAGTGGTTTTGCTGGAGAAGTGGAACAGTATGGGATGTATCCCAGCAGTCGAGTGAAACGCAGACCTGTACCGTATGAGGTTGAAATCAGCGATGGTAGGAGCATTTTAGATCTTTCCAAGTATGGTAAGCCACTCTTTGGCTGTGCTTTTCTCTTTTTTTTTCTCATTTCTTATTTCCCTCCATCATCTCAGTCTCATTCTCGACCATTTTAAATGGCATCATTTGATAAAAGAAAATATGTAGCTTTTTTTGGTGCAAAAACTAAAGAGCACGCAAAATGAAAATGATAAAGTAAAACAAACGAAATAGCTTCAGATTGTCTTTATATAGGCTACTTCTGTACTGTTACTTTGTGTCATATAATTCTTTTTTAATTAATTAATAATTTTTGGAAAAAAAATCATGCAAATATCCACGCACTTTAATATTTATTTTTTTAGCAAGGAATGCCACTTTAGTTGCACATCCAAATTAAAGATATGTCAAATAAATATTAATTAGCTAAAGTGACAATTACCATAAATGTCACCAATATCTTTGCATCATACTGGATTGCATGAAAAGGCATTTCCTCTTAAAATAAACAGAGAACGAAATATTGTTGTGAAACAAAGACAGAAGACAGAAATCAAGCATGTGAGAGAGAAAAAAATGGTTACAGTTGCCAATAGGAACCAACCCCCCCCCCCTAAAAAAATCAGTGTATGCGCACGAGAGATAGCTGTGAGTTGCCTATAAAAATGCAAATACGAGTCAATGTGTTTGGCTGCGAGTGCTGAGACTGAGATGTGGGATTCTAATGAGATGAAAACGTGGTATGCATGACACAATATGCTTTTAGATGATATAGAAGAGCATCAAAGGTAACGCTGCCTTCGCTGCCTCTTTAAGACAATAGCCAAAACTGCTTTAAATTATCCCTTAACTCAAGAGGTTGGGAATCCATTCAAATAAGTGTAATTATATAAAGTCACTGGTGCATCAGGCAAAGTGAAGCATTGATAGCCCTGTTCCAACAGAGCTGTCTAGGAAGAGAAATGGCCCTGAATAATTGAATGTAAAATGCCATAGATAATAGAAAGGTTAATTAATTCTTGGCTAAATAGGGGGAGATAAAGAGCTAATCTATCAGTGAGAAGTGAGTGAACACCTTAGGTGTGTTCACAAGGAAACCACTGTTAAAGCACTCGACTGTGTTGTTAAACGCTGCTGATTTGTTGCTGACTCGACCTCTAAACGCACATTTTGACACGCCAAATGTTTGGAAAAGGAATTGAACCTAACTATGCTCTCTCTGCTTTCACAGGTACAGGTTCGCAGCCCAAAGTTGTGCGACGGATTTTCACGAACAGCCGCGAGCGCTGGCGGCAGCAGAACGTGAACGGTGCCTTCGCCGAGCTGCGCAAGCTCATCCCCACACACCCTCCCGACAAGAAACTCAGCAAGAACGAGATCCTCCGCCTGGCCATGAAGTACATCAACTTCCTCGCCAAGCTCCTCAATGACCAGGACGACGTGGTGGGCGGCGATGCCTCCGCCCGGGCCAACCGAGATGCAACCCTCGTTCGGGACGACCTCCTCCAGGAGATGCTGAGCCCGAACTCCAGCTGCGGGAGCCTGCTGGACGGGGACGTCAGCCCGGAGAGCTTTACCGAGGACCAGGACTCGTCGGTGGAGTCCAGGTCTTCGGCGAAGGGACTGCATCATTCCAGCCTCCCGCTGGACGGAAACACCCAGCGATGACTGAGTTGGTGTCAACGGACTGACTTCTGGAGCCCCAGGTTTGAGAGGGCGCAGTGCTTCATGGACCTCAACTAGCGTATGTCGTGTGCAAGCATATTCTTACGTAAGACTTTCTGTTAAGCTCTTCTCTTCACGCTTCAATGCTAAGGTGCCCTCCGTGGTGAGACGCTGGTACGGGGGAAAATGTCAGGTAGATTTTTAGTCCACACTTGGTTGTTTAGACAGGATCGCCACCTGAAAACGATAAGAAGACAGAAGATTGAATGGTACCCACACCTCATCAGGTACACCGTTGGTAAGGAGGTCATTGGAAACAGCTGGACTTTTACAACATAAATGAGCATTTGGAGAAGTCAAGTCCTAGAAAAGGAATAGTTCACCAAAAAAAAAAAAGACAATTCTGGCATCACTTACACACCCTCATGTCATCCCAAAACCAGACTTCAGTGAAGCCCAAAAGAAGAAAATTCTAAAGAACCATACGATGAAAGTCAATGGGGTCTCATTTTTTTTGGTTTTTGGACCCCATTGACTTTCATAGTATGGATAAAACATTCTTCAAAATATCTTCTTTTCTGTTTCCGCTGGAGATAAAAGTCCTACAGGTTTAGAGCGAATTGAGGGTGAGTAAATGATGACCCGGCTTTGGCTTTGTGCAGCATCTTTGAGACAAATGTGTACATACTGGGAATTTCAATGGAATATGACCTTAAAGTATTATTAGCGTCATTGGCAATAGCAACAATGCTATTTAGGGAAAAAAAAGTATCACCATTTTGTAAATGGTTTTTCGGTATAATGTTTCGAAACACAATCATTCGAGAACAATGGTGGAGGAGGTACAAGAATGTGTAGATAAACCGGGATAATGTTGTGTGTCTGTAATGATGACCCTTGTTCCTTTAGACTGTTCTTTTGCATTGTGATCATGGTACACCATTAATTCACATCTCCATCTCTCCTTCATTCACTCGTTTCTTTGGCTAAAGCACCCCTCCGACCCGACCATCATCTCGCAATGACGCATTCATTGAGTAACGTTCTGTCACTTTATTTGACTTGTATGAACTTGATCTGCTTTTTAGCAGAGGATTGAGTAACCAGTCTTGGTACCTTTAAGTCTTTTATTGGGTATTAAATGAGCAAACAAACAAAAAATGGTTATTTTAATGTGATATTTAGTAGAAAGACCTTTGTTGTAAGGTGAAAATCTATCTATGAATATATGCAATGTTATATCTCACAAATTTTATATAAAAACCCACAAAAATAAAAAACACAAACCTGAAAATGTGTGCTGTTGTTATGAAAAATGTAATAGACAATTCAGATCAGGTCAGATATCATGAGTATTTGTTCGTTCATATAAAATATAATAGCCGTTTCTGTTGTCATGACAACCGTAAAGGTAGAGAAGGAAAGAAATATCCATCCAGTGGAGCGTTTTACGAAGTGTCAAAAACACAGGGATTAAATAGAAAAAAAAAAAAGATATATGAAAATACTGTCAAGTCACTCATGCGAGTCATGGCTTAAAGAAAAAATACAATGTACTTTTATGAAAGGAACAAAATGTTAAATCCCCGACATGAAAAACGAATACAGCGGGATGTGATAACATGAAATACCTTCAACAAGATTTAGATTCCGTCTAAGACATATACTGTTGGTGCTTAATACGTCAGAAACACAGAAAAGGCCTGTCTTGTTTTAAGATTTTGAGGGTGTAAGGACAGTCAGGGTCATAGCAGGGTGTCTATGGGTGTCTAAACCCTGGGAATATGAGTCTGAAAGGCTGATAAGAATCAAAGCCAATGAAAAAGTCATTGGTGGGTCTACTAGCCCCATGGGGCCTGCAGGGACTGTGAAAAACTGATCCAAGGGCAGTTCCCAGACCGATCACTGATCCACACCCACACCCACATACGTGCTCGACCTTGTCAAACGCTTTCCGTCCCATCAGCTAAAGGACATGAGAGACATTTAGACAAAAGAAATGGAGCTTTTATGCCATTAAATGAGTGTCATATCAAGAGGAGGTATAGTGTGCCATCACAAATACACCGTTTACAATCTGTGTTGTGGCAGTTCAATATGAGGATGGAAAATTAGCTCTGAGAGAGAGAGAAATATTGATAGTATTTCATGACTTTTACAGTATTTAACATGAATAGCTTAACTAACAAAAAAATTTGGTCATCATTTACTAATTTTGTTCCATAAATGTATACGTTGATTTCCAAAAATGACAAAAATCACCATAAATAAAATTTATAAAATCATTTACTCATTTATGCTGCTTAATAAATAAATAATAAATAAATAAAGAATATAAAATATATATTTTTGAATTATATTTGATAAAAACCACAAAAAAATATATATAATTCATTAATTAAATTCTTTAGTAATTGTGAACCAAAACCAAAAAATCATCATAATATTTAATTATGGTGATTTTACAAAAATCTTCACGAAAAACCACAATCAATGTTAATATCAATGAATATTAAAACGTATAATATTATATAACAATATATTTTTAAATAAAAAATATTTACAATATTATTATAGTATTTATAATCATATTTATAAATTAACTTTTTTATTTCACCAATATTTATTTATTTATTTACTTTGAGTAAACAAAACAGTCGCAATAAATTAATATTATCCATAATAATCCCTTTGATTGTGTTTATATAATTATCATTGAATGGAAAAGAGCAGTCCATACAATCTGGAAAATAACATTTGTTTCACAGAATAAATAAAGTCAAAGTTGAGTAAATCATGACAAAATTGTCATTTTAGTAAGACTTAAGTTACATTACAGGTCAAAATTATTAGACGTAACACACGTTTAATGTATCTGTAAATCTCACTATTAACAATTAAACTGTGGGCTCAATATCATGTTCTGCCGCTCTATTTGTCCATTGAAGATTAGTAAGATCTTCAATGGTGTCCGCTTCCCATGAATACTAAAGCCACATGATGCACAGGCCTGTGTGTACTGTGTATCCCAGCAGAGATTAAACACACCATCAAAACACTCTAATTCTATTAAGTCCCTTCATTCATCTCAAATGCCAATGCGCTCACTCTTGAAATGGTGGGCTGGTTGTACGGATTCAATCAGGGATTTTTGTCGCCATCTTTTCCCTTTTTAATTAACTGCGGTGTAGTCGCTATCCGCCCTTTTCCCACCAGTGGCCCCAAACAGGGGCTACCGAGCTTCAACCTGGATGGATCTCAAAGGAGCCCCGTCACAACAAAAGGACATGCTTACCGACTGATAAAGACCACCATTACCCGGAGATAACTAGACAAGGGGAGAGAGTATTCAATTAAGACGCCCCTCCTTCCGGGACAAGGACAGTCCTAGTGAACCTCCCAAAGGTCTGGTTCTCAGAGGCAGGACGGGCCAGTGGAAAGAGTCTCCACTGGGGTCTCTCATGGCTATCTACCACACCATCGGCAGAAGTGGCTCCCTTGGGGAGCGGGCCGGTATTTTATATGAGGTGTTAATGAGAGGGCAGTGCGCATTTCAAGCAGTGCTAATTTCCTCTGGGCTGAGAGACGCTCATGTGTCCCTTGAGTCCTGAGGGGCGGATCGTGGTCTTCATCCAACTCCACCTCTTTTTCACTGTTGTGGTCTGTTAATCATTTGCTCTGTCACTCTTCACCTCAAGAGCGCTCTCTTCATGTGCACTCTCTCTATTGTGGTTTAATAAGAGAGGACGAAGACGGTCTGCAATGCCCTCAAGTTCAAACAAACTAGTCATTCATCAACTTGTTGTTGGAGAGTCAAGCGAGGTGTTTAACAACGATGTGTTGTCTGAGTGAATTATTTAACGCTCTATAGAACATGTTTTTGAAATATTTACACCATAAATGTAATTTTGTGCAGTTCCCGGTTTGGCAGCTGCATAGAAGTTTGCGGTGTTCAAACAATGGCAATTTTTTGTCGTGCCGACAGGTCTTTTTCTTTGAGAGAAATGTCTCTTCTGTAGTTGTGGTTTGCATCGTTCAAGAGGCTGACAAACAATTTTTGCGGTAATTTTTAAACAACGTCAAACGAGCTACAATATTTCAGGTTGTACAGTTGTGACGTGTAAGATTCTGGGTACGTAAAATGACTCGTAATGTGCGCAAGGGCTCATGAATTCCTGATTGTCGGAACTTGCACTGTGTACGCCTGTCCCAAAGCCGAATTAACACTATAATTTTGCTGCTTCAGACAAATCTTGGGGGTCGTAAAAGATTTTTACTGTCTCTGATGGCTTAGTCTGACTTATTCACCTAGCCTTAGCGATAAACCTTAGCCTCCGACAAATTTACGGCAGGGTCAGAAATATGGCGTTACAGTCGTGTCGATCACATGTATCAAGCTCCGTTCCTGCAGGGCCACTGTCCGGCAGAGTCTAGCTCCAAAACACCTCCCTGGAAGTTTCTAGTAATCCTGAAGACCTTGGTTAGCTGGTTCAGGAGTGTTTAATTAGGGTTGGAGCTAAACTCTGCAGGACAGTGGCCCTCCAGAAATCGAGAGGCCGTTTACACGACAACTAAAAACGTAAAACTTTTTATGTGTTCATTTACACGACAACTGTTTCGGGGGCGTAAAAACGCAAGCTTTTGAAAACGGGTTTCAAAGTTATCGTATCTGTGTAAACTACAAAAACGCGAATTTGTGAAAAAAAACTGTGACGTCATGTGCATTTGTATTACGATTTCAGTCTATAGGCGCGAAGTGTTTCTTTACAAAGTGACATCGCCAACTACTGGCCTGGCATGAGTAATACAGCATTTTTAGTCGTTTTTGGGATCCGTGTGAACGGGGAGCATTTTGACAATGGTGTTGTCAGTATGCAAAAAATGCAAAGAAAAAAACGTTTCAGTTTTTAGTACATCATTGTTGTGTAAACGTACCCTGAGTTTGACACCCCTGGTCTGAGGACAGTTAGGACCAAAGTATTGGGTATAATATATGGTACAAAAACGATTTTGCACAGTATGCATTTGCTTTCACTAAGGAACACACTGTGATCACATCATACAGTCATTTATAATGTAATGCATTACAATAATTACACAAACAAAAGTGTTAAATGTGTAGTGTGTGCACACGCCATAACTGGATTTTCGCAGCGTTGCCATGGAAGTAACATTTTGGTTCCTCAAAGAGCCTTTCAGTGAGAACCATTCTTAGACTTTTAAAGAACCTATTTCCACTATAAAGAACCTTTTGTGGAATAGAAAGGTTCCATGGATGTTAAAGGTTCTTCATGTAACCATAGATGCCAATAAAGAACCTTTATTTTAAAGAGTTCACAGTAATACTTGCATTTATGCATGTGAATGTACTTACAATTCAATGTTTTATCAGTTCCTGCTTTTTCCGAGAATCAAACCAATGACATTGGTGGTGTACACCATCCTCCGTTCACCTTGCAGGAACGCTTCTCAGGGATGAAAACCTAAAAATGTCCTGAGGTGGTTAATTCGTACTAATTCATACGACCTCACTCGTACAAATTCGTACGATTTTTGCTAATTCGTACATATTTTACGAGTTACCAAATTGGTATGAATTCGTACGAATGACCTACCCCCGCCCCTAAACCTATACCCATCACGTGGTTTTAGACAAATCGTACAAATTCGTACGAGTGAGGTCGTTTGAATTAGCCACCTTTTAATCACTCGTACGAATTCGTACAAATTGGTCGTGAGATAGCGTTGGATAAACACGGTACGCTAAATGTGGAATAATTAACTCCGGACTGTTAAATTATTAAATAATTAAAAGACACCTGAAGTGTAGCGGTCAAAACACAGATCAGAGTCAATTATAAAGCTTGCTTGTTTTACTCTATAGCTAAACTGTAACTTCCACAGGAGCAAAGTGGCACTGGTGGGTTTAATGTGTCTTCAATGATCGGTTACTAATTGAAAACCGTGGAATGCTTACCAGACAAATTCCGTAATCGCGGGAATCTAAAGACTCACATTAGCGGCTTATGTAGCGTCTTCATTTCTTAAATCTGCACGGTGGGGTAGGACTTCCTCCACTGGATTAACAACTCTACCGTCATCTTGAGAACAAAACAGCAGTATTTATGGAAGCCATGAACATTTATGTTGATATCAGATATGACTGATAACAGCTGAATCAGATGTGCATAATCACACGCACCCGTCACATCTCTCTTATCCCTATGCGATGCAGTGGGTAAATGATTGACTCGACCTGTATGGACCACTGGGTGTTGTCTTTTTCTTCCATTGAATTTCAGATAACTGTTTCCTGGTTAGAGAAAAGCAGGGATACAGGTCTGAGCGTTTCACATGTAAACACATTTTTGCGAATCTAAAGAGGAATAAACATGGGGAAACCAGTCGCTGTGCTTCACTGGCTTCTGCTCACACTGGGACTAGCTGCGGCTCAAGCAGGTACAGCCTTTACATATATTTTTTGGGATGGAAATATAGAAAAAAAGCATCACCAAGCATTTAAAGTGAGGTTTTCAATAGTTTTAGGTATTTTAACGTACAGTTTTATCATGTGTCTCTTTTAGAGAAAGCAGAGCAAACTCTGCCCAACTGGCTTACAGGAATCATTGCCGTTGCTGTGTTCCTCTTTCTCATCTTCATCGCCTTCCTTGTAAACAAAGCATGGTGTGAAACTCCAAGGTAATCTGTTGCGTCTATATTTCAGGCCACACTGAAATCAGGATCATTTTAAATATTAAGGGCACAGAGTTTGGCTAAAAATGACAGTTCTGTCAATCTATTCACCCATAAGGTTGTTCCAAACCTCTATGACCTTCTTCTGTTTTTTTTTAAATATAGGCCTATATGTTTCGCATAGGAAAGTCAATCATGGCGATGCATAGCCTATATTGCCAGAATTTTCATTTTTGGGTGCCTTAAAGTTAAGTACAATCAACTTGGCTGTTTAAGTCGTTTCAACTTAAATTACATTAAACCGAGTTGAATCTAGTTAAACAATGATAGAGTTAAAACAATGTAAAAACATATGTTGTCATCATATTGTCAATTGATCAACTTATCGATCATATTGTTCACAGTGATTCTTTGGGTTCTCCAAAGAACCTTTCCACAAACAGTTTTTAAAAGAACCTTTTTGTCTTGGTGTGAAGAACATTTTAATGATCTAAAGAACCCTTTTCCTTTTGTGCAATGAAAGGTTTCTATGGATGTTAAAGGTTCTTCGTGGAACCATAAAAAGGCAATAAAGAACCTTTATTTGTTAAAAGTGTATAAATTATATTCCTTAATTTTTCTCATTAATAATATGTTTGAAATGAAAGTTATTATAAAGTAATTCATGTTTATTGATCTATATAGGCTAGTACACTAGTTTCCAAATATGTGTGTAAACACCACATTTTAATCCGTTTTTCTTTTTGACTAAAGTAAATCAGAAGCAGTCGTACCCAATGAATACGCCATGACCAATGGATCATCAACCCATGAAACCAGTCTTGACGCAGTCAGGTAATAATACCAATACAGCTGTAATAAAGCTCAGAGTGATTATATAAATAGACATTCCTGGGGAAAACAGATATACTATCATTACTGATACTGCTCATGAGAACGGTTTATATGGCCTGATCAACCTGAAGAAATGCCTCATCTGATTATGTTTAATATAATGTTAAGGATTAAAATTAATGGCAAAGGAGTGAATATTCCCTTTAAAATGCTATTAACACTGGAATTGACACTTGTTTTTCAGGAGCAGCGACGAACCTAACGCATATGAGAGCGTGATCGTTTTCCAAACTGACGAAAAAGTGACCGCAATGTAATTTCAAGGAAATGTCCACTATTAGCTGAGTCAGCACAACATGTTAACCTTGTGTTCTGTTGTAATAAGTTATCATTTTAATAGCTGTCACAGCTCTTTCTTGTATGAAAGTTTAGCAGTGATTTTTGTAGATTTCTTTACAAATAATCCACTATACATGAACCGTAGTTCATTCTAAAGGGCATTTGTTGATGTACCAATTATGAGCATTATATAATATTAGACATTCAGTATCTTACAGATATTTGTTGTGCAAGCCTCTTTAAAAAATAATAAAACATCAATATACTTTTTGGACGTTAGGAATTTTAATGTTTTTGAAGTATGTGTCTTCTGCTCACCAAGGCAGCAATTATTGATAAAAAATACAGTAAAAACAG
Organism: Rhinichthys klamathensis goyatoka; assembly: GCF_029890125.1. Lineage (NCBI taxonomy): Eukaryota > Metazoa > Chordata > Actinopteri > Cypriniformes > Leuciscidae > Rhinichthys > Rhinichthys klamathensis. The sequence goes on along the minus strand of NW_026606664.1, from coordinate 3,147,817 downwards.
TAATATTGTGAAATATTATTACAATTCAAAACATCAGCTTTCTATTTGAATATATTTTAAAATGCTGTGATTTTCAGCATCATTAGTCCAGTCTTCAGTGTCACATGATCCTTCAGAAATCATTCCAATATGCTAATTTGCTGCTCAAGAAACATTTTCTATTAATGTTTAAAAAAAAGTTGTGGAAACCACGACACTTTTTGATGAAAAGAAAGAACAGCATTTATTTGGAATAGAAATCTTTTGTAACATTATACGTCTTTACTGTCACTTTTGATCAATTTAATGCATCCTTTTTCAATAAATTTATTTCTTTCAAAGAAAAAAAAAATCTTACTGACCCCACATACATTAAAATAGTAGTGTAACTAATGCAGAAATGGCTGGTGTAAAGGTTTTTCTTGCCTTAAAAATTCAAATAAAACCTAAATTTAAAAAAAATAATTTTACAGGTAAAGATTTGAAACGGGTATAGATTTCTCTTTATATTTTTTTCCCCCACAGACATAAGAATTTAGAAGTCAAAAGAAGCTTAAAATTGAAATAACTTTATTTTCTGACACTTTAGATAAATTCTACTCGTCCAAAATAAAGCCACAGACCATAATGACCACTTTTGTAAATGTTAATAAATCAGCTTTATTTCGGGCTTAGATCTGTATCTAATGTATGAATTTAACTAAAAGGTTTCTTTGGACTTTAAAAACATTACACTGACAGAAAAATGGCGGATATAACGGTGTTACTACAGCGTTAACCTCGACCGCTGAGTCAGCTGAGTGCGAGTTGAAGAATCCAAATGATTTAAGCCCAAGTGTAAAGATCTAGTGGAAGGTAGCAGACTGGGGCGTTGCATTTTCTTGAAGGATAAAGGGGAAGACAGGCAATCTTTTTAAAGGGACACAGCGCTGGACAGTTCAGAACACACTGTCCACATGGCACGAGAATTCAAGAGGCATAGTATGAGGATGTGCTTACGAAATCCTAGCAGAGGAGACGGTCTGGACGAGGCTTCCATATGCTGTCTACAACCTGGAGAGGTCTGATAGTCTCTCAAGAGCCTGCTACACTTCCTCTAGGACAGAGACTGACACAGGATATCCTCATATTGTGACACACAGACACACACGGTGTCAAACTAGGATATGCGAGACATCTTCATGAAGACAAAAGTGATGCAAAAACACCCTAAAAAGGAAATAAATTACATATTTACAATGAAATGACAAAGGTGTGCAATTGAATTACAAATGGAATTACAAAAACGTAATAAAAAACTATGTTATTCATAAGGATTTCTGTCATTTTTGATATCTCGATACACAATAGCAACATGATACAGTGGACTAGCTCTCCCAAAAATTAAAATGGTCATTATTTGTGTCATTCCAAACCCGTATGGCTTACTTTCTTCTGTGGAACCTAAAAGGACATATTTTGAAGAATGCTAAAGCTGCTTTTTCCCAGACAATGAAAGTGAATGGGGACTGGGACAGTCACGCTCCAAAAAGGACAAAAATATTGAAGCCATATAATAGCTTTGTGTGAAATTTTAATTTCAGGAAAGATTGTAAGTGAAAAACGACTTACAATGATAGCTTTGTGTGCAGAACTGTCTGAAATTCTGAAGATTTTACTGAAAAAAATGTCAGTCTATTCCTCTCAAAAAGCAAGCATACGACTTCCAAATAGTTGAACTGTAGCGCACGAGTAATATGAACAACTTTTGAGATACTTTAATGGTTATTTTTTGTCATTTCTGAAGCTCAAAACTTCCAGTCTCCATCCGCTTTCATTACATGGCAAAGAGCAGCGTGAACATTCTGCAAAATATCTCATTTTAAGCTGCACAGAAGTCAGTCATACCAGTTTTTGAAATACTCACAAAACTACCCTGCAATGTAAAGAATTTGATTGAAATGATACTAATATCTAATACTAGCTAAACAAAACATCCCAACACAGTCTGATCTGCCTGTTTCAAGGCTCGTCTATCGTCCCTTATTAACGCTCGTTCATGAATACATCTACACTCTACATTTAATGGAAAAATCCATCTGATTTCTTGAAAATAAGGCGGGTTTGTCGAGTATGTATTCGTTTTAAACAACACGAAACAAAATCAGGACAACCACACTAAAAGTTGACATATGTGCATTGAAATGATATCACTAATAAAGTGTGTGTTAGTGTGTCTACTACTGTAATTCTTCCTCCTGGTCTTGAGTTACCAGCACTCATTTCATCAAAATAATAATTCACCGCTCACATTCGCCAGTGGAGAGGCTACAGGTCCATGACTAAGACAAAGACGATACAATAAATTCCCTTTATGTGTATTTTTCTAATCGATTTCAATAGCAGGTGCACAAACAGTAACAGGCGCAGTTTAAACGATTGAGTGCAAACAGTCTCCATATCAGGAAGTAAAGTGGCCGAATAACGGCCGTTGCTGACAGAGTCTCTTTAAGATGTGTGAAAGGAATGTGTGTTTTTCAGTAGATGTAGTGTTTGTTAGGAGAGCACAGAGAGCGTGACGCTTCCCCGCTGCTTCTTCAGTATGGCCACGGCCTGCTCGTGTGTGACGCCCTCTAGACTCTCTCCGTTGACCGACAGCAGCTGGTCTCCACGCTTCAGACGCCCGTCCACTGCCGCTGCCCCCTGCAGGTAGGAGGACAACACGATTATTTATTAATTTACAGAATTAAATGACCACAACTGACCATTATTATTTTCAATAATGCTTAACAGATCTTTAAATGTACCAAAATATTTAAAACAATATTTAAATTATGTATATAAAGAAAATGCAATCTTTCATATGTCCAAGGACCCCTGCATGGCATTCACAGACCTCCAGAGAGGTTGGTAGAGTCACCAGAAAAATCATATCAGGCAAACACAAAACATGCATTGTTTCTAGGAGAATATGAAGTGTCTTATCTCTGGATATGTTTGTGTGAAACCGAGCTCGGTGCTGCTCCCTGGTGGCCACAGCGCAAACAGAGCAGCACAACACTCACCTTTAAATATTGTACAGACATTACATGGTGCAGGGTTCTTAACATATTACAGAAAAATATGCAAGTGTCTGCAAATGTTTTTAATTTATAAGCCTGTAATAAAAAAAGCAATATTACTTCATTTATATTGCTTAAACATTACTACATTTCAGTGTTCTTATAGTATTATTTATTTAATTTATTTAATATTTTCTGTTTTCATTTAGTCATTTTCATTGTTTTTTTTGTAATTATTTCTATTAAACTGTAATTTATTTATTTTTATTTCAGTTTTAATAATTTTAGAACTTCAACTTAAATGTATTATTTCTGTCAGTTGAAAAGGAATCATTTAAAATGTTCAGTTTCAGCTTTTCATCTAATATTTATATTTTGTTTTATTTCAGCTTCTTTCAATTAATGAAAATTATTTTTTATAGTTTCAGTTAACAATAACACTGCTACAATTTATATTGCTTAAGCAGCTACAATATATATATATATATATATATATATATATATATATAATAAACAATATACAGGTCCTTCTCAAAAAATTTGCATATTGTGATAAAGTTCATTATTTTCCATAATGTAATGATAAAAATTAAACTTTCATATATTTTAGATTCATTGCACACCAACTGAAATATTTCAGGTCTTTTATTGTTTTAATACTGATGATTTTGGCATACAGCTCATGAAAACCCAAAATTCCTGTCTAAAAAAATTAGCATATTTCATCCGACCAATAAAAGAAGTGTTTTTATTTTTAAAAAAAGAAAAAAAAGTCAACCTTCAAATAATTATGTTCAGTTATGCACTCAATAGTCAATACTTGGTCGGGAATCCTTTTGCAGAAATGACTGCTTCAATGCGGCGTGGCATGGAGGCAATCAGCCTGTGGCACTGCTGAGGTGTTATGAAGGCCCAGGATGCTTCGATAGCGGCCCTAAGCTCATCCAGAGTGTTGGGTCTTGCGTCTCTCAACTTTCTCTTCACAATATCCCACAGATTCTCTATGAGGTTCAGGTCAGGAGAGTTGGCAGGCCAATTGAGCACAGTAATACCATGGTCAGTAAACCATTTACCAGTGGTTTTGGCACTGTGAGCAGGTGCCAGGTCGTGCTGAAAAATGAAATCTACATTTCCATAAAGCTTTTCAGCAGATGGAAGCATGAAGTGCTCCAAAATCTCCTGATAGCTAGCTGCATTGACCCTGCCCTTGATAAAACACAGTGGACCAACACCAGCAGCTGACATGGCACCCCAGACCATCACTGACTGTGGGTACTTGACACTGGACTTCAGGCATTTTGGCATTTCCTTCTCCCCAGTCTTCTTTCAGACTCTGGCACCTTGATTTCCAAATGACATGCAAAACTCAGCAACAGTCCAGTGCTGCTTCTCTGTAGCCCAGGTCAGGCGCTTCTGCCGCTGTTTCTGGTTCAAAAGTGGCTTGACCTGGGGAATGCGGCACCTGTAGCCCATTTCCTGCACACGCCTGTGCACGGTGGCTCTGGATGTTTCTACTCCAGACTCAGTCCACTGCTTCCGCAGGTCCCCCAAGGTCTGGAATCGGTCCTTCTCCACAATCTTCCTCAGGGTCCGGTCACCTCTTCTCGTTGTGCAGCGTTTTTTGCCACACTTTTTCCTTCCCACAGACTTCCCACTGAGGTGCCTTGATACAGCACTCTTGGAACAGCCTATTTGTTCAGAAATTTCTTTCTGTCTTACCCTCTTGCTTGAGGGTGTCAATGATGGCCTTCTGGACAGCAGTCAGGTCGCCAGTCTTACCCATGATTGCGGTTTTGAGTAATGAAACAGGCTGGGAGTTTTTAAAAGCCTCAGGAATCTTTTGCAGGTGTTTAGAGTTAATTAGTTGATTCAGATGACTAGGTTAATAGCTCGTTTAGAGACCCTTTTCATGATATGCTAATTTTTTGAGACAGGAATTTTGGGTTTTCATGAGCTGTATGCCAAAATCATCAGTATTAAAACAATAAAAGACCTGAAATATTTCAGTTGGTGTGCAATGAATCTAAAATATATGAAAGTTTAATTTTTATCATTACATTATGGAAAATAATGAACTATCACAATATGCTAATTTTTTGAGAAGGACCTGTATATATATTGTAGCGGTTTAAGTAATATAAATAAAGTTATATATATATATATATATATATATATATATATATATTTATTATTTTGTTTAATTTTATATATATATATATATATATATATATATATATATACACACACTCACCGGCCACTTTATTAGGTACCCCATGCTAGTAACGGGTTGGACCCCCTTTTGCCTTCAGAACTGCCTCAATTCTTCGTGGCATAGATTCAACAAGGTGCTGGAAGCATTCCTCAGGGAGTTTGGTCCATATTGACATGATGGCATCACACAGTTGCCGCAGATTTGTCGGCTGCACATCCATGATGCGAATCTCCCGTTCCACCACATCCCAAAGATGCTCTATTGGGTTGAGATCTGGTGACTGTGGAGGCCATTTTAGTACAGTGAACTCATTGTCATGTTCAAGAAACCAATTTGAAATGATTAGAGCTTTGTGACATGGTGGAAGTAGCCATCAGAGGATGGGTACATGGTGGCCATAAAGGGATGGACATGGTCAGAAACAATGCTCAGGTAGGCCGTGGCATTTAAACGATGCCCAATTGGCACTAAGGGGCCTAAAGTGTGCCAGGAAAACATCCCCCACACCATTACACCACCACCACCAGCCTGCACAGTGGTAACAAGGCATGATGGTTCCATGTTCTCATTCTGTTTACGCCAAATTCTGACTCTAACATCTGAATGTCTCAACAGAAATCGAGACTCATCAGACCAGGCAACATTTTTCCAGTCTTCAACTGTTCAATTTTGGTGAGCTCTTGCAAATTGTAGCCTCTTTTTCCTATTTGTAGTGGAGATGAGTGGTACCCGGTGGAGTCTTCTGCTGTTGTAGCCCATCCGCCTCAAGGTTGTGCGTGTTGTGGCTTCACAAATGCTTTGCTGCATACCTCGGTTGTAACGAGTGGTTATTTCAGTCACTGTTGCCCTTCTATCAGCTCGAACCAGTCTGGCCATTCTCCTCTGACCTCTGGCATCAACAAGGCATTTCCGCCCACAGAACTGCCGCTCACTGGATGTTTTTTCTTTTTCGGACCATTCTCTGTAAACCCTAGAGATGGTTGTGCGTGAAAATCCCAGTAGATTAGCAGTTTCTGAAATACTCAGACCAGCCCTTCTGGCACCAACAATCATGCCACGTTCAAAGTCACTCAAATCAACTTTCTTCCCCATACTGATGCTCGGTTTGAACTGCAGGAGATTGTCTTGACCATGTCTACATGCCTAAATGCACTGAGTTGCCCCCATGTGATTGGCTGCTTAGAAATTAAGTGTTAACGAGCAGTTGGACAGGTGTACCTAATAAAGTGGCCTGTGAGTGTATATATATATTATAAATAATACATTTATAGTTTATTTATAGTAATTATGCTAAAAACAAAAAACAGCACAAATGATTAAAATGTTCTATTCCGCAAATTCAAGTGACGATAGTCCTTTAAAATGTCAAATAAACCAAAATTATCAAAAATCTTATTTAGTATAATTAGAAAATGAAGAGACAGGATGGGAGAATGGGATAAATAGGATGTTGCGAGCTGGATTTAAGATTTAGTTGGCCACATGAGCAACACGTCTCAATTTATCAGATCACATGCGTTTCCCACTAGGCCATGGCTCTGATATGAATTTCTAGTAGTGGCCGATGTAAGGTGTCCAAGTACGTTTAGTTTAATTTCATCTGGAAATGAAGACAGAACTTGATGATCCTAGAAGAATTACCTTGCTGAAGACTGTTTTAACGTAGATGGGAAGATCTCCATGTGGACTCCCAAAGCCGCCAACGATACTGAAGCCCAGCCCCTCTGAGCCCTTCTCCAGAGTGATGGTCTTTGGCTTGGGCGTCCTGTTAATATCACGCAAACACAGGACAAAATCATATGCAATCAGCTGAGACTACTGTAACAGAATGTGTAAAGTCTTGTTGTCATGTGACTGCTGGACGGTGATGTCACTCACTCTGGTTCCACCGGCCGGACCTCTGGGTTGGTACTGGGGGTGGAGCTACTGGACAGACTCTCCACCTGACTGGCTATGGCACTGATGTTGGTGTCAGCCACCACCTGTCAATCACAGACGGACACGGTTAAACATTACAATTACATTAATGACTTAATGTTCTGAAACCCACTGGAGGTGTTTTCTTTCATTCAGACGTGTGTGTGTGTTTTCACAAATGACTGTCTGCCTGTAGATAACCGAAAACTGCTCTCTATGTTGTGTGTGTTTTGGCACTGAAATGCATCCTAACAGCCCTTTAATGTTCTTCATGGCGACTGTTGGCGAATGATCGTTTGGGCGCTGTTCATCAAACCTCTGTCTCCTTCATCAGAATCAAAAATGCCTTTTTCTGTCACGTTTCATTTACATTTTCCTCTTCCATTAAACTCTGGGCTTGCTATGAGGGCAATGGTATATTAATTTGCATATTTAATTAACGGCAAGGCAATTAAAAGTAAAATACACAACAATAAACAAAAGCTAATTAATAAACAAGTCAACAACAGGAGAGAAACACTCCCAAGTCATCACAGTTGCCATCTCACATACATACATACTGACAGAAAGAAAAAGAAAGTAAGAAAGAAGAGAAAGAAAGAAAGAAAGAAATTGAGAAAGACAGAAAGAAAGAGAAAAAAGAAAGAGAAAGAAAATAAAGACAGAAGAAAGAGAAAGAAAGAAAGAAAAAGACAGTCAGAAACAGATACAAGAGCAAGAAAAAACAGGATTAAAAAAGAGATTGATAAAAAGAAAGAAAGAAACAAAAAACGATAAAAAGAAAAAAGAGCAAGAAAAAAACAAGTGACAAAAAAAGAAAGCTAGAAAAAAAGAGTGAGAAAAGAGGAAAAAGATTAAAAAAGAATAAAGAAAAAAGAGTGATAAAAAGAAAGACGAGCAAGAAAAACATAAGTGGTTAAAAAAAGACAAAAAAAGAGCAGGAAAAAAGAAAGAAAGAGTGATAAAAAGAAAGATAGAGTAGTTATTGTTGCTAGGGTGTTTTGGGTGGTTGCTAGGGTGTCAGGGTAAATAGCCTATAAATGACTGATAAATGGCTGAGTATTTTTTTACTATGCCGTTGGTAGATGTCATTCTGGGTGTTTGCCAGGGTGTTGCTAAGCAGTTGCTAGGGTTTCTGAGGAGTTTTAGCATGTTGCTATGACACTGCTAAGGTGTTACTATGGTGTTCTGAGTGGATGCCATGGCACTGCAATGCAATGAAATTTCAGAGTGTTCTAAATAGTATTTACTACATTACTATGCTATGTGTTGCTATGCTGCTGCTAAGGTGTTGCTATGCAGTTGAAGTGGTTTTCAGCCCATTGCTATGCTTCGAGTTGCTAGTGGGCTTTAGTGGCCCTGTTCACACCTGGTATTAAGATGTGTTTTGGTCAATCGGATCACAAGTAGACGAGGGAGACATTCACGTTTACACCTGGTGTTTTAATCCGTCTCTTTTGACCACTTTCGACCACTTCTGTCCTGATTTCTTCGAGGGGAAGTTCTATGAGCTTTTTATCTTTCTATGGGCGGGTAAATCTTTTTGGGTAAAGCTTTTTCAGATCTTCATCAGCTTTCGTTTCTGCAAGACTGAATGCGTTAAGTGCGTTTTAGAAATCAGGAATGGCGAGAGAACATTGTGCTTAGTACATTTTTCGTCTTCAAACCAAACTTGGGTCTTAAGCCGACAAAGTTTAAATCCCGCTTGGTTAGCGCGCTTCCATAATGTTTACGCATTAGGTCAGTAAGCGGAGAGTAGGAGGTCTTTTGTGGCACATGTTTCCATCCACTTATTTTTATGCACATTTTGGGATATTGCATAAAAAAACAAATGTTTGCAAATAATTTGTAAGAACTTTATTACACTATACTTATTATAATGTGTTACCTAAATAAAACATGCTGGATGGACAGTGGACACGCCAAGATGCGCATAAACTAAAAATGCAAATTTGAGTCGGATACATAATAAACTACGGAGGCATCTTCCTCCGAAATGCAATTATCGTGTTTCGTCTAAGCGCTCTGAGGCGCAAGTACTTTCTTATATACAAAAATGATTATATACAGTGACTTCTCCAACTTTTCTTAGTGATATTTAGCGCCAGTTTATCAGGAAGTAACGATTTTGTTCTCTTCAACTCACTGGATGGAAACGCTGCTTTATTTGCAAATGTTTATGCGATATTACCATTTTTCACACAAGTTAAATTCGCAACTTTGGATGGAAACATAGCTAATGTGGGAAAGTTTGTGAAAGATAAAAACTTCAGTAGGGTGCAACATTAAACTTCTTAAAGAAAAGCACATGATCAGGGCCAGAATGGCTTTCCAGGGGCTAAAAATGCTATAAAACAACAAAACAGTATCAAATTGTCTGATTTCTGTGACATGAGTAATAGCATAGGGCATTACATGTGTCCAATTAAACATATAACAGCCAGAGAGAGAGAGAATGCTCTCTCAAACGAGTGAAGAGGGAATGAATGAGCGAGCGAGAGAGAGAGAGAGAGAGAGAGAGAGTGTGTGTGTGTGTGTGTGTGTGTGTGTGAGTGTGAGAGAGAGAGAGAGAGAGAGAGAGAGAGAGAGAGAGAGAGAGAGCTAAACAATAATTGCTCTCTGAGCTGCTGTAATCAGGGCTTTGCAGGCTGGGCTCCCCTGTTTAAAAGCCCTGTGCATTCCTCCTGGAACTGCGCAGATAACGGGACATTTGCATAAAGAACTGGGATTATCTGGCAACCCGCGTGCAACCGCCGCACAGCTGCACACGGCTGATAACAGCCCAGTGACACAGCACCAACCACTCTCACACACACACACACAACCATGAGTCCAAACAAACACACACTCGCACATATACACAGCACACTGTCCTTCGATGCACCGACTCCACTAACACACACTGATAACCGTACAGAACATATACACACGGCGGCTCTGCAAAGCAATAACAGCACACAATACAAGTGTGTATACACACATCACTGAGACTGCACCTACATGCAAAAATGCTACAATACACCACTTACAAAAAAAGTACCATGGTAATAGCATGGTATTCTTAGATAAGCAATTTTTCTGTACCATGGTATCTGATATCTACCAACAATGCTAACAGTTCTCATATACTAACTCCACATACAAACTTAAGGCGCTATTATCAAACTGGCGGTGGGTTATGGGAAATTTCTGGGGATTAAGAAACCACCCACCAAAGAACTCCTAAAACATTTGAAATAAATGTGGGGGATATCGCGCACCACACCAGACGGGTCGGAGGGTCTGTTCAGCGCCAGCGGCTTCTTCAACCCACGGACTGTCTGCCGTGATCCTGTTAACAAGTACACTGTATTCAAATCACATTACCTAATGTGAGTTCCCTCATTAGCTAGTCAGCGAGCGAGAATGCTGTGGCTAATTTGAATTGTGGGTGCACGACTGGCAGCCTTGGCACTTCGTTAAACTAGCTTATCGAAAACTGTTTAGCAGAAGAATAGTCAAAGTCAGTACGTAAACTTCTAGCAAATCAAGCTGTTTTACAAATCAAATAATTTATAACGCAACGCAAGGGGGTGCTACTGACCTTATGTAGCTCCGCCCCTTTTCAGTTCTGCACTCGTTGTGTTCTGTCTTCCGGTTTGTATTTCCACAGCATGAAGGTAAGATCTTACAGATTTATGAATGAGCTGCTCATTTTAAAATCGTCCCAGTCTACAGAAATGTATTCTGCCATCCGCTTCAAACATTACAATACTCATGATAACTTTTGTAACTCTACAATAAGTAAAATCACTTCATCAGTTAATAACTCTTCGACAGCGATGTCATTGAAATATACAGAGCTACCGCAAAAACGGAAGTACAAACACAATATATCAGACTAGCCTAGAAATCTAGACGCACCCTAGCGGCAGCAAAAATTATTTTGCAGCCAGTGTGGTCTAGCAACTCTCCGTTGGCTTTCGAAGAGGAAAAACCAAACTCTGGTCAGGCCAATCACATTGTGTATAGAGTTGGTGGGCGGGCTTAACACAATGACGGGAGAGTTGTGACGGTTCTGCGCCGTGATTTCCATAGGTGATTTCCCTGCTACTTGAAAACAAACAAGATGCTGCTGGCGAACAGCGGTCTTTCGAATCGGCTTTGGCCGCGACTCTGGATGACTTGGAGTTAAGAGAACGTCACTTAAGTCATTCTTTAAAAAGGAAGATGTGTTCGGAGTTTTGACGACCGGTACCGGATACGGCAAAAGTTTAATATATCAATAGCTCCGCTGGTGGGAAAACGCATGGGACTCACTCAGCCACAGCCGTTCGTTGCTCTGGTTGGTTAGCGCTATCCTATGGCGGTGCAGAGGGATATTGAAAGACAACCGTTTATCCCGCCCCTCGGATTGAGGTATGCCAATTGTGAGTTCCCAGACCCAACATCTTTGATGTAGGTCTGGCTTGCCAGGCTAATATCAGACAACAATTTGAAGAAAATCTTGCTGAGCAAATAAGTTCAAATAAGTTACCGCAACAGTAACTGCACGTTAAGTACGTACAATGGACCATGCTCTTGCCGAAACAGCGGTGCCTGTTTTTGGCCCAAAGGTACTTCGCCAGAAATTGGTCGATTTGTTTGCCATGGTCTACATCATTAACTAAGCCACTGCAAATAAACACGAAGAGTTAACATCTGAAAGTTGGAGACATTTAATGAACAAACAGTATTATTGAGTGCAACGTTTACCTGGAGGACGATGGTGCCGTAAGCATTCTTCAGTATATTTACGACGTCTCCGTGAGTCAAGCCATCCAGAGACTGAGAATTGATGCTCACAATCCTGTCACCTACCTAAGAGAGGTACATTAAAGGAAAAATGCTTGAAATTCATTCACATGGATACAAACCCAATCCCGAGCAGTGCCCTTCACACCCAAACCACTGTATAAGGCTTAATCAAAAACTCTCAGCCTGATTTACACAAGACTAATGTGGAAAGTGAGCAACAGACAGGAATTGGAATAGCAAGGATGATGTACTTTGAGGCGATGCGTCTTGGCAGCCACGCCATTGGCCTGGATCATGGCGATGAAGATGGGGATGTCGCCCAGCGGACTGCCCTTACCGCCCGCTATACTGACACCCAAAGCGTCGGTGGGACCCTGAGAAAGCGAGACAAAGTCACTGCTGAGGGTGCACCAAAAATTTAACTCCTGAGCACTATTTACAGAGGCAAACAATCTTACCCGTGTGATCTCCACTGTCCGAACGCCTGGCTCTATCCCTGGAGGGATACAATGTCAGACACTAACTTTCGGAAAACAATCCTTCAAGAGACTGAAATGTTTTAATCCAATTTCGTTAATTAGAAATGTAACTATTATGAGTTCCTAAGAATTTTACTGAGGAACACAACAGTGGTAAAGCTCATGCATTGGTCATGTGGGTTGGAACTAGAGACACAATATATCCAGATAAATTGGCCAAAATCCATTCATTTTAGGTCTGACTCTAACTAAATCTACTTGGCTGATGCGTGTCAGTTAGTCACTGCCACAATAACCCAAAAAATCATGTTAAATAGGACCACAGGTTTAAAATACATTGGCGAAACATTTGCGCCTGATTTGCGTACTTTCATAAAGTATGTTTTTATACAAAGGGTACTGTTGTGGCCAGAAATTGGTTGATTTAAATTGTTACATGTGAATATTTTGGTACCTGAATCCACAAGGATTTAAAATTAGTAACGAAACCAAAAGTTAAGAAGTGTTTGAAAGGGTGACCTATGCAGTTGTGTGCAAATACCAATATATCTGACAGATTACCAGTATTTTTTAGCCATTTTGTGTTTATCAGCGTTAACTTTGCCTATTTTGTAGATTTGTACCAGTTCCAGCAACAGGTAAAAGTGTTATGTATTAACTTGCATTATATAAATATTTCCAGACTGAACCCCACAACAAATGACCCATGAGCTACAGCTCGATGGCAATAAAAGAGGTTGCTAAAAGATGGCTTAAGGTGCGATCACATTAGCGAAATTTTGGGGCAAAAAAGGGCCATTTTTATTTTTTAAATATAATACAATACATATAATATTTTTTATTGTCAATAGTGTAGTGATGTATGAAGCACAGCTCCCAAATAAGTCACATAAGTTTCAAACCAAGCAACTTTCTCCTGCATGGGGAAATTTGTCGCCCTCATGCAAAATTCCCAAACACATGGATGTCTAATGACATGACTGGATTTCACTTTTGAAATTTCACGCTGAACAACGGTAAATGTGACTGAACTTTAATTTAAACAGACTAAGAATAAACCATTTCCATTCAAACAACAGAAGAAAACAAAATCACAAGCACACTCTTAACTGTTTATAGAGGCACTTTCTAAGCACCACCGCTAGCTGTCGACAGATAAGAAACGTGTTGTTTTAAGGCTGATTTATAGCGGTTTTATGGCTGTTTCCTGGTACTTTCAGTCAGTGCTAATGTGGTGCGAGAAGTACCTGTGCTTTTATTGTTGGGCTCGCTGATATTTTGGCTGTTGTTGTTGAGGGTTTGAGAAGGGACAGGGGCCACAACAGGGGGCGTGGGGGTTGGGGTGCTGCTGTTGGCGCTCACATGGCTCATCTAAAGGAGAAAGAGTTAGCTGAAGGTGCTATCCCATACACAAATATAGAACATACTTATGTCATCGCACATTCATACGTCTCGGTTAGTGACATGTGAGTGCATGCTGATGTGCCACAAACACAGACTCCCTTTGCTTTTCAGGCAATATGGATGAGTAACACACACACATGCCCACAGCCATACACCGCTGGTTGGCCCGTCCGCTATCATGCACTATCGATTGGGTTAGAGTTCGGCATGCTGGACTCCTGGTTTATAAGACGTGGCAGGGAAGCCCGAGAAGGTGTCGGACGCGGGCTACACACCTGACTTCCCTGGGACGTGCGTCTGGAAGAGATCCAGGAGGCAGCCTTCAGTCGGCCCAGTTCCAACAGCACCTTGCCCCTGGCGCACTGCAGGATCACAGCAGCACACACGTTGACGCACACACATGTTTGGCATTGTGGCCTGTCTTCTTGCTCATATCCTCTCAAACACACTTTCGAGAACCTTCACATACATGCAAAGACCTGATGCCACAACACAACATCTCTTCTAGAGAGCTTGACTCAAGCCAACCCCATTGAGCTGAACTCCACAGGGAGGGTACAGCCAAACACGGGCTCAATGCAACCTCATTCAGGCCAATATTTTCCACAATTCCACCAACTCCAACAATAATAGACACTATTTTTATCCTGTTCAGAACAACATTATTGTTGAGGCCTTTTCACAAACCCAAATGCGACTCCCAAAGTGGTGTGGATGGCATCACAAATGGGCAATTTTACAATCTATTATATATGTAAATTTGAATCTCGACACACATCAGAGTTGTAGGCCAGTAGAATGGGCAAAGCCTTAGAAACGTGTCAGGAGGGGGGGTTCTATAGCGACACCTTTATATATATATATATATATATATATTGTAAAAAACGTTGTACAATTGTACAAAATTGTACAAAACAATTGTGTGTGGCCCTTAACGGTTGGTTGTTACTTTAATTTCAATATGCCTCAAAACTTAGAGAGAGGTTGGGCTGGATATTGTTTAATATCACTTTCAAGCACATTGTTGGGGAAAGCTGATATGCTGATATCTAAGCTGACCATTGCAAAAACTGCTATAAACTAATATGATGCTACTGTTTAAAAAAAAAAAAAAAAAAAAAAAACTAGAATACCGTTGAATGAAATGTTTTTTAGTCTGGGCATTCGTCTGAACCACATCTAAACATATTAAATAGGTGGGGCAGATGGCATATTTAATTTGACCTGTAAGCTGACTCTATATCTATATGGTCTCTACCCTGACCATTATAAAATGTAAGATACATAAAATTCAGTATTTTTATCACCTGAAATGAATTATGTATTATGTTCTTAACATAACACTTCAGACACCATAACAGCTTCAAGCTCTTTTAAGAGAAATAAGCGTTTTTGTGATAAAACCTCTTTGCACCCATTACTGTGATTGCTGTAAAACAAAATGTTTAAATAAGAATTCAGACATTGTTTATACACAGCACAGACCTCAATGACCTTCAAATACACAATCAAACGGCGACACCTAGTGGCAGCATCACGCAGCTGCCGCTCCAACTAAATCTGCTCTTGTAATCCGGTTTTGGAACGTGTTGTAAACTGGGCTTTGGGTTTTAGTATTCGGGCAGAGCTCACCTTGAGAATGGCGGCGACGGTCTCCTGTGAGGCCTGTCTCATGTCCTCTCCATCCACAGACAGGATCTGATCACCCTGCATCAGTCTGCCGTCCAGATCAGCCGCTCCACCCTTCACCACATCTGAGATGAACACACCCTTACCATTTCTGAAGAGAAACAGAGGAAAGGAGAAAGAGGAAGTTAAGGAGACACCCATTCTTGTTGTTTAATTATTTAATATTTTTTTAAGTTATTATTGTTTTGTACAGAGCCATGCACGTGACATGCGGACAAAAAAAATATATATCTTGGCCACAAATTAAGAATTCATTCCTACGAATTATTAATTCGCTTCTTCGTTTTAGTAAATCATGGCCACACTGAACTAATTTTTCCCCCTGTTGAAGTTAAATTAAAATGAGGGAACAAATTAGTTCAGCGTGGCCATGATTTACTAAAACGAAGAAGCAAATTAATAATTCGTAGGAATGAAGTCTTAATTTGTGGCCACGATATATATATTTTTGTCCGCATGTCACATGCTCTAACAAATTAGTACAGCATGGCCACGTTTTAGTAAATCTAGGGATTCTATTGTGCATTTAATTTTATTATTTTATTTGAAAATTATTCCATTGTGCATTTTGTTTTATTTTATGTTAAAAGTATTATTGCACAATACAATTATCATTTTAAAGTGAAATAATAGTACATTTAATATATTATTTGGACATTATTATTATTATTATATTGTGCATTTTTTTATTATAGAAAATTATTGTATTGTGCATTGTATTTTATTTTAATTAAAAATTATTATTATACAATGCATTTTATTGTATTACATTATTTTGAAAGGACTATTATACTGTGCATTTTATTTCATTTTAAATTATTATTGTATTGATATTTTTTTCCTGTTCTCTTCAGAAGAAAAACAAGTGCGTCCTCACCTCTTCCCGACGATGCTCAGGCCCAGGCCTCGGCCAGTTCTCTTCTGGAGTTCAACCTGGAACAAGTCGAGGTTCTCCTCGTCCCTGTATTGCGCCTCGTCACGCAGGACAGTCAACCGCACTTTCGACGGTGTTTGCCGTAGAGCAGTGATTGCATCTTCATGAGCGACGCTGCGCAGGTCCACTCCATTTACCTGCAGGGGGCAGATATCTGGTTATTTGTGGTTCATTCAGAATCATACAGAAATGGAAGCACATTGCATTGTGGGATGTAGCATTGTGTACAGCATGCTCTGAGAAATATTGTTACTGTAAAACTGTAAAAATTTACATTTTAAAAAATCAGTTTTGGTAACTGAAATAAAATAAAATATAAATATTACATTAAAAAAAACTAAATTACAAATGTTGCATTGGCAAGTAACTGAAATAAATGTTTAAGTACTAAAATGACTAAAACCGCAATAAAATTTAAGCTATATATAATTATTTTATATATTATTTATAAATGTATATAGTTATTTAAAACTTATAATTACATTAAAATGAAATCTGAAATTTTTTAAATAAAAACTAATTCAAAATATGAATAAACACTATAAAAGTAGCCTGTATATAATATAAAATAACACTTGTAAAACAATACTAAGTATAGCTGTGTGCTATTCAGCATGTCCAGATGATGGCGCTATTGTCCAAGTTAACCACAAATCTAACTATTGCAAACACTCCTGGTCACATCTCTCTCTTCTTCTTATTCACAACACCACCAAGCCTCGAACCAACATCAAATTTCCATTTTGCTCAAGGCAGACCAGCTGTCAGTGACATTACAGAGGGGGCGTCCCACTAGACAAACTTGCAACACACTCTCACTAGCATAAACAAACCTCGAGAATCTGATCTCCGGCCCAGAGTCGACCGTCCCGCGCTGCTGCCCCCTCCTCATACACTTCATGAATCACTATGGCATCCTGAAAAGATGAGAGAAATATGAGTGAAGAGGAGGAATATGGTAATAAAAATAAAAGAAAGAAACAACGGGTTCCTATCACATCATCCTTAAAGGGACAGTTCACAGATTATCAGTAACATTTCTAATATACCACTAGTATACTAATATTTTTGGTAGTAAAAATTTGGTCCATTTGTCGCACAAAATTTAGAAGACTTGTAATATAGCGAATGAGACATATGGATCACTTTTAGATCATTTTTCTGAAGCTTGAAAGCTTCGATCACTATCTATTGCAATTTAATGGAAAAGAGCAACCGGCAAAGCAGCTCCTTCTCATCTCTACAGTACAAAGAAAGTGGCATGGTGTGTGAGGGTGTGTGATTTCTGCTCCCCACCATCACCTATAAAATCCTTTTTTATAAAAACACAGAGATTTTTTCCTGCTGAAAACCCGTGGAGCTCGAGGGCTGGTTTCGTTGACTCATGGAAGCCTTTGACAGCTAAACTAGCCCACAAAGCTGGAGCGCTGCAGAATTATGATGGCGATGTGGCAGTTTGCTGATAAAAGCCTGAGGCGCTGCGGAGAAAGTCAGGGCAGACAAAAAGCTCCCGCTGTGACCTGCCTGTTCTGATGCAGCCCTGCAGCCCACCGGAGAGAATGAGACCGGTCACAAACACACACCCTCCTGATACTTTAACCAGACCCACATGGAAGCTGTACCTGCAGACAGCTGTATCGGCAGTTGAACAAACCAATGAACAGATAATCTAGGGTTCATAATATATATACAGTATATGGAAGCATTTTTGTTTTCTGTCTAAGCATACACCAACAGCAAATGCATCATTCTATCAGAAAACTACCTAGGAACACTATCAAAATCAAATTATTATTGGTATTTTCAGCTAGTTTTCTTTAAAGGTGCTCTATGTAACTTTTCTACTAAAATGAATCCTTTTTTTATTGCCTGTGTGTGAAGGGGTTGTAATCACACATTAAAATTATCCACTTGTCGAGTTTTGCTATTACCTCTGAAGGCCAGTATTCCTATTTCTATGTGAAGTCTCCGGGTCGGATTTACCGCGAAATCCAACGGATGTGACGTGCATGCGCGCTCCCGAGCCTCTCTCCTTATATACAGTCTATTGTAGACGGTCAGGGAGTTACGTCCGGTTAAAGGAGCACGTTTTTCGGCTTATATCTCGGTCAATCTTTGATCAATATTCCCAAGACTCTAATCGTTCGTAGTGCTGGACGGGGCCTTTCGAACGAGCCCACCCCCGAGGTCCAACTCGCCCGGCTCCCCGAGTTATAGCCGTTCGAAAACGGGGGTCCCAGCGAACGGCGATCCGGTAGGGGGCATCCCCGAGGCCCGCCACTCTAGCGTTCGGGCAAGGGTTCCCCTGGGACCTCCTCCCCCGAATTTGAGCTCTCTGGGTCTTTGCGTTCCAGAGATACGAGCGATTTTCTTCTGAGATCGTGACGTCACCGGCGTCCGTAATTTTGCAGCGCGCCCGATGGTTTTCTGCTAATATCTCTGCGAAAACACCACCAAAAACTATGGAACTTATATGGTTCTTTTCAGCTCGACTAGATGGTCCCAACGAGCTCGGTGCTCGCCGAATCCGTCTAGTATTCACCGAGATATTTGCGTAATAGACGGTATTGTCTATGAGTTCGAGCACGAGCGCTCTTGTAAAATGTGGTTGCAATCTGAAACATCACCACTAGAGGCCGCTAAAAGTTACATAGAGCACCTTTAAGGATAAGTTTTCTATAAGGCCTGGACCATAAAAAGTGTCTTTAGACATTTTGAACACGCCACCCAAAATCTAGGTAAAAATAAAGAATAATAATAATTAAAAAAAAAATCTATGTTGTATTGATCTCAGATTGATTTCTTGATGCATGTCCATCAATTAAAGGTGCTGTATGCAACTCCAATCTCTTTTTACGTTAAACAGAAAAAAACTCAACAGAGAAATGTTAAATAAAAAATACAGATTTTTTTTTCCGAGATACTAAAAACAAGACAAAAAACAAAAACAAAAAATAAAGAAACAAAACTTTATATTTCGAAAGCAGTTTAAACAATTTCCTTCTGATACCGTACCAGCTGGGTATCTTTGCCGCCGACTATACTAAGACCCAGTCCAGACCGGCCTTTAGAAATCTCAATAACCGTCTCTTGTCCTGGAACTATGGGACACGTGGCAGGGTCTGAAACAGAGAAAGAGAGATAAAGATGATGATGCAACTGCTTCATGTTCTGTGCTTTAAAAAATGCTCAAAGCGAAAAAGAAAATCAATTCCTCTTTGGAAAAACAACTGCCAGTGTTCAAAGAGGCCGAGGCGAATCCACACGGCAGTGCTGTTGTTTTCATTTCAAATTTACCTTAAAGGTGCCCAAGAATTTGAAATTGAATTTATCTTGGCATAGTTAAAAAACAAGAGTTCAGTACATGGACATGACATACAGTGAGTCTCAAACACCATTGTTTTCTCCTTATTTAAATCTCGTTTTTGAAAAACACCCCTGAAAAATAGGCGAATCTCCATATAACACCCACTGTGTTGGGACAGTCGGGATCATTAATATGTACGCCTCCAAAAATTTGCATATGCCAGCCCGAGTTGAGTTCAATGCCAGGCAGAACTGCGCAGCCGAATCATCGGAAGTTCTGCAGGTGAAGAAACAAGCGAGGATCATAGGGAAAATGGCAGATCATGGAAACAAATGTTATGTTCCAGGCTGTGCAGGGGATGTGAGGACTTTTCATACCCTTCCCACAGAAAAGAAATGTCAACAGGCGTGGTTGATGTTTATCTAATCGGATACCGCAACAGTTTAATTCGAAGTTGTTAGTTTGCTCTGCCCATTTCACCACAGACTTATTTTCTAACCTGGGACAATATCAAGCGGGTTTCTCTCAGCGTCTCATACTGAAGAAGGGGGCAATTCCAACTATATCCCCACAAGCGGTAAGTAGTGATTTTATTAACGATAATTCACACTGTGTTATCTAGATCCAGCGCAAGATCCTAGTACAGTAACAAATAGCAAACTCCAAGTAACGAGGATACAAAACTAAATAGTATGACAAAGTATTTACGCTGAGGTTTATATTTATTGCCTGTGCTGTCATATAAATCTACAAAATAATACTGTAGATACATATGTAAATTCCCTTTTGTCAAATAATTGTACTTTTGTCTATTTCATCAACACGTCAGGGGCTAACTACGTCAGTTTAGTTGCTCACAGATAATGTTAGCTCACTCGATCCTTCTAGCTAACGTCACATTCTCCACCACATAAGTTGAAGCAATAATTATTTGACAAGGCATCTAACGTTAGTCCATTTGTTTCACTGAGCCCGCAGTGAAACAGCCAATCAGAGCAGAACTCCTCATTGCTATTCATGACCCTTCCAAATAAGGTTAAAACAGACCATTTCATTCTAGGGCCAATTTCTAGAGGTGAAAATGGACCTGTAAAACCATATCTGGACATTTTAAATGCCTTTAAATAAGCCACATACCCTCTATGTAGATATCAGAGACAAAGTTAAAATATTATTTCAACACATTCTAGGGCACCTTTAACATGCATTTAGGCACCAAAGATTGCAGCACAAAATAAAAAAAGGCCATAAAAACATAATTAAAGTAACAACACAACATGTTTTCAATACTATTTGTGACGCTCGGCGTGTTTCACCTTTGCTGCAGTCCTCAAAGTCAGGGCTGGTTCCAGAGACTGGCACGGATAATCCCAAGGACGTGACCTCCAGAGAACCTGCTGAGGGCTTGGTGGAATTCCTCTGGAGTTTTGGAAGACTGGTGATCTGAGGACGGTCCAAGACAAGGACCAATCGACAGGAACACAGAAAGAGAGACACAGAGGTTAGACTGTTTACTAACAGTGTTCCACATGGCTGCCTTGTTTTGTCTGGGCAGAGCTTTCATGTCTTTCATGTCTAGAGAAGTAAGAATCTCGTCCAACTCAGATTCAATTTAGAAGTCATAAAAAAAAGTTAAATGTGTTGCAAATGCAGTTTTGTGTCAAACAAACACACATGTAAATAAACAAACACACCTGCTCTACATGAGGCTTGGACGGCTGTTCACTTGGAGACTCCAATATTTTCTCTGAGGATTTCAGCTTCTGAAATGATTAATAGACCTTGATTAGTTTTATCACTCAGTATAACAGGCTACACAACCAACATTTAATGGAACAATTATGAAACATTCATGGCACCT
Organism: Rhinichthys klamathensis goyatoka; assembly: GCF_029890125.1. Lineage (NCBI taxonomy): Eukaryota > Metazoa > Chordata > Actinopteri > Cypriniformes > Leuciscidae > Rhinichthys > Rhinichthys klamathensis. The sequence continues at coordinate 3,126,218 of NW_026606664.1, read as the reverse complement.
TTTGATTTATGAGTAAAGGATGGAAATGCATTACTAGCAATACAATAAGTTTCTTAAACAATAGTACACTACATTTTTTTCTAATGACTTCACTTTGTTGCGTGTTTAACCTGTCTGTTATCTTGGAAATAAATGTGTTTATTTTGCATCCCCCCATTTTCCATTAATACAAAGGCGTTCAAAGGCCAAAGTGAAAATCTGACATTCAAAATGAAATTTTTAATAATTGAAACAAAATAATATATATAATACAAATAATAATAATAATTAAAAAATATAATTAATATATATAATATATATATAATTATACTTCTAGACTAAAATAACTTTTTGCCACACCTGCTAATGGCCGGCAGTTGTGACAACAAAATTTTAGATACCAGTTAAAATTCACAATTTCAATACCACAGCTAAAACTACTAGCCTAACTAATATGAATTTAAAACATTATTAAAGACACATAAACAGTCAGAAATTAAGTAAGAACAAATAATCAAATTATAAGCAATAGCACAAATAAATACAATATAACAAATATTCAAATTAAATAAACTGTGGTTAATTAATAAATGTTCAGGTTTTTCAGGTAGATCTGACAGGAGTTTTCAGGTACAGAAATTTAATAAAGAAAGCAAAGTAACACTGCATAGTCATCACTGTATAAATTAAGCATCCTTATTAATGAATCCTTATTAAATGTACAAAAGTTATTCAGACAAGACCATTGAGTGATTTTTTCTTTGTCCTTTATTGCTTGATTAACATTAAAAACACAGACAGCAGCAGGAATATTAGGATGCTGTCACTTTAAGACCGAACGCACGAATCTAATATACTGATACTGTACACATGCATTTACTTTCTCAACGGTTTACGTTCATTTAAAACATAAACGACTGTTTACTAGGATACCTGCAATTTTTTTACATAATTTTGTGTGAATTTGGCCGCTCGATGTGCAAGATGACGTGAAAGAGAGCTCAGTTTAGTATTTGCGTAATTTGGTGCTTGGCAAATGTTAATTTTAGGCCATATATATATATATATATATATATATATATATATATATATATATATATATTAGGCCCTAAATTTACATTGATTGATATAAATTTATTTAAAACGAATATAAATAAATATGATAAATTATACATTTAAAAAAATAGGTAAATAAATAAATCTGGGATTTTAATGCATACAGAAAATGGGCATAGTATACTAAGCACATTATACATTTTGCCAAAATAGTAAAAGTAAGGTAGTATGCCATTCTGAATATCTGGTTGAGATCTAAGCGGTTCCTCACCTTTAAGGATGACTCTCCATCTCTGAGACTATTCTGCGTCTCATCTCTCTGCGTGGGGCTCACGGTCGGTACCACGCTGGGTTCATCCTGTATGAGGAGTCAAGCAAACAGGTAAAACAAAGCGTCAGGCCTAGATGCTCCCCACAGAGCTTCAACTAGGGCAAAACTGCAGTCGTTGCCTCCATCTAGGACAGAGTTAAGCTAGAGGCAGCTAAATGACAATGAGCTGCTGTTTAGAGCCAAGCATCCCCGAGGTGGGTTCCACTGTTTGTTTACTGGATCAAATCCGCATTAAGTCTGCAATAGCTGCTTTGAGCTCAGACTGACAACGAGGGGATATGGGATACCGGTAGATTTGTAAAACGCCGAGTCAACAGTCATTATTGTTTTCATAATGATGGCAATAGGTTGCCACGTACTTGCATCATATGTTTTGAAAAGTCAGAAACACTGGCTTAAAAGCATGGCAGACTGAAATAAAACCGTTATATAAGACTTTTATTTTATTCACTACAATTTTATTGGACTCCATATGAGACTATATGCCCCTATTATGCTTTTTCGGATATTATCTTTTATGTAATGTGTAATGGAGCTGTTTGTGAATGTAAAAGGTCTGCAAAGTTTCAAAGATCAAAGTAAAGTTATTGTCCCACAAAAGAAAGAAGAGATTCTGAACTGCCTGAAATGAGACGTCAATAATTCCACCCTTACTTCCTCTACATAGGTTTGTAACATTTTTGCATAATGCCCAACTGGCTGCCCATGAATAACATCTAATTTGACCCGCCCTGTAGGTTCTTGTTGTCTACATTGAGAAGACGCTGTTTTCTGCACTGCGAGAGCAAACCCACACTGCATGCACTTCCAAAGGATAAGAACTCACGCTCAAATCGATAATGTAAAACCTAGGCTATCGTTACTGTTTGTATCAAGCCTCCAGAGCTGAAATTCAGATATGGTAATGTATGTGCCATTTCCGACCAACAGACAAGGGGCCTTCTGACCAATCAGAGCAGAGTAGGCTCTCGGAAAGGAGGGATTTAGAGTTAATTCATGGCCTCTGACCTTTATACAAAAGATTGAGGGTTTTGATTGACGAGGACTCACCTTGATTATAAGCGGTTCAGGTGGGCTTATGCTCAGAGGGAGGCTTTCGGGTAACTGTGGCTTCTCTGTTAGAACTGGAACCGGTGGCGTATTTTGATGTGTCTGAAACAACAGTTTAAATAATAAAACTCGTTGCTTGATGTGGTTAGGAAAAAACAGACTTACAGAGAAGATACTCTTTAAATACTGATACTAACAATGTCAAATGTTTTAGATCTTAGTCATTACCTACATCAAGGACATCCAACAATCTAAGATGTGAGACGAGTCAAAGGAACATTTTATAACACTTTACAGTTTTTGGAGACATTGAATATCTAAATAAATAAGAAAATCCTTTCTGTTCCATTGATGATATATCCATTCAAGCCTAAGAAAAAGTCATGTTTAACTGGTGTCTATTTATAATGTATTGTACCTCACTGGAGTAGAACGAGGAAGGCTGGGAAGGAAAAGGAGCGACAGCCATTTGATTGAGAGCATCTTCATTCCTATTAACAGACAGAAAAAATCAAAAGTTTACATCAGTTCACAGCAACTGATCAGCTGAGGTATAAAGTATTCGCACAACTTTTCACAAATTATTTAAGAAAATATTCATAAAATAAAATATATAATATACATTTAATTTTTTTAATTTTTATATACAGTACCTGCCAAAAGTTTGAAAACGTTACGATTTTATGTTTTTGAAAGAAGTCTCTTCTGCTCATCAAGTCTGCATTTATTTGATCAAAAATACAGTAAAAACAGTAATATTGTGAAATATTGTTCCAATTCAAAACATCTGCTTTCTATTTTAATACAAGAGGCTTCTTTTAAAAACATTTGTTTTATTTTTATGTTTCCAAACTTTTGACAGGTACTGTATATTAGTTTTATGGTAATGCTTCACAATAAGGTCTCATTTGTTAACATTAGTTATTAACATGAACTAACAATGAGCAATACATTTGTTACAGTATTTATTAATCTCTTTGTTAATATTAGTTAATAAAAATAAAGTCGTTTTTTCATGTTAGTTCACAGTGCATTAAAGGAAGAGCAAGGCGGGCATTTGAGCTTATAAAACTTAAACTTTGTTATTTATTTTTTAAATGACCGATCGTTTCGCTGACCATTATTCATCGTCTGGAATCGTTTAAAGCCCTTTGAACAGTTTGCAGTTTGCACTGAAACTGTCTTTTGGACCTTGAATCGTTTGGTGCCCAGCAAAGTGCATTATATGGAAAAAAATCCTGGAATGTTTTCATCAAAAACCTTAATTTCTTTTCGACTGAAGAAAGAAAGACTTGGACAACTTGGATGACATGGGGGTGAGTAAATTATCAGCAAAAGTTTTTTTAAAAGTGAACTACTCCTTTAACTAATGTTATTACACGGCTCTGTGGAATACTTGATTCCGATTGGTCAATCGCGCCATCCAGCGGTATGTTATTCCCAGATAACAACCCCTCAAAGCAGATAACGCAGGCTCATCGGGGTTACTGAAGTCAGCAGCGCTATACATTGCTAGGAATGGGTTTTCTTTGTGGAAGTTTTGCATTTGGTGAACTAATAAATTATTAAAACTCAGTCGAATCAATATTTTGTGTACAGTCATTTAATTATGCCAGCCAGTATCGTAGACTCACTCTCTCTTGTTTCATACAAACACAGCTGCTGCCATTTTGTGACTGTTGTTTTGTACACTGTTGGATTATAAGATACAAACAGGTACGACTTTAAAACAGTTTAATCGGAAATCAATATCTCTTATCTCCATAATTATTTATGTGGGGAAATGCTGTGTAATAAGTGGTATGACTGTATACCATATCTCTTAAATGTCCGTCTAGTTTGAACTTTCCCCGTTGTAACTGCTCTCCGTGGAAGCTTTGCGTTTAAAGACCTAATAAAATATTTTGCGTCTAATTATTTACTTATGTGGCAAGTAGCCGTGTAATAAGCGGGATAATGTAGGCCTACATCCACTTCGCTTCGCGTCGGGGTCCTTATCACCCTGTCGGGGTTTATTTTGAAAGAACAACAGGCTGGATGTACATTATCCCTTACTTAAATACAACTTTTGATTTTAATAATGTATGAGTAAATGTTGAGATTAACATTAACTAAGATTAACACCTCACCCAGCAGCCATATCACCCTGTAGCCCAAGACTGGTTGCCCACTAAAGCTAAGCAGGGCTGAGCCTGGTTAGTACCTGGATGGGAGACCTCCTGAGAAAAACCAGGTTGCTGCTGGAAGAGGTGTTAGTGAGGCCAGCAGGGGGTGCTCACCCTGTTGTCTGTGTGGGTCATAACGCCCCAGTATAGTGACGGGGAGACTATACTGTCAAAAGAGCACTGTCCTTCGGATGAGACGTTAAGCCGAGGTCCTGACTCTCTGTGGTCATTAAAAATCCCAGGATGTCTTTCGAAAGAGTAGGGGTGTAACCCCGGCATCCTGGCCAAATTTGCCCAGTGGCCTCTGTCCATCATGGCCTCCTAATAATCCCTATATATATATATACACTGATTGGCTTCATCACTCTGTCTCCTCTCCACCAGTAAGCTGGTGTGTGGTGAGCGTTCTGGCGCAATATGACTGCCGTCGCATCATCCAGGTGGATGCTGCACATTGGTGGTGGTTGAGGAGATTCCCCCTTCCATCTGAAGCGCTTTGAGTGCCTAGAAAAAGCGCTATATACATGTAATGAATTATTATTATTATTATTAATAAATGCTGCAGAAGTATTGTTCTTAATTCATGTTAACTAATGAAACCTCATTGTAAAGTGTTACAAGTTTTATCTTTTGTGATCGAATTTTAAATTGAATTTTTTTTTGTCCAAGAAAAATTTATCCAATCCTGTCGATGACGCCAAAATTGGTCCTGCTCGCTCTCTACTTCTCATGTTCCCACATGTCTCTTGGCAGTTTTCTACACTCAGATCGATAAGGACTGATGGGGCAGATGAATTGAGATGTTGCACTATAAATCCTCTGAGCCTCTTCCTCAAGATGAGAAATATCGCCCGCTACATCCCTCCTTCTGTTCACCTTGGCGTTATTGTCTCTGTACACTAAACGCCCGGTTTCCAATTACTGTGCTTTTGTCAAGGTAAGTTCGACGCTGATGATCAATTTATGAAACAATCAATTCTTACATTATTTTCAAATAACACCAAATTTGATCTAAGGATAATGGGAACTAGTCCTGATTTCATTCAGTTCCAAAATCCCTTTGCTAAAGAACTTGGTAACCATCCACAATGACACTGTGACATTTTGCCATTCACGTCACAGGTGGACATGTTTCAGTCTTTACCACTGCCCAGTTATGTTGCCATGGCAACATGCTTTTCTCCATGACATTCCGTCATGTGTTGACGAATGACTTTTGACCCTATACAAATCATTTACAATGACTTTCAGAATAGTCTAAATGACAAAAATCCTCCCAAATCCCACCCACTGGACTGATGGCAATGCAAACTGTGCATTCGTTAAAGCCAATCTATTAATATTCAGTAGCACTTTAACATTTGTTTTGATAGCCTTAAATTGAGCTGTCACATTTCTTTGACTGATGATGAGCAGTAGATAGCGAAGAGATATTAGTGTCATTACACAGCCATTATCAGCAAAACCTGACAAAACAACCTGGCAAATAAAGGTCAAGCTAAAAAAATACTCATATGAAAACACAAGATATGAACAGAAACAGATGATAAGTCTCTGATTATGCCTGTAATGACAGAATCGGCTTTCGTTCATGATGGACTGAAGGGCTGTGTTGTTTTTACGCTGTATTGCATTTCAAAATATCTCTGTGCTACCAATGTTATATAGTGATAACAGTTCCAGTCTATTACACCATATCATTCCTCATTCTCTGGATGACATGTCTCCAGAAACACTGCTATCAAAATGCCATCAAGTATCACATAAACTGTATCAATGTTACATGTCTTTGCTCTTGTAAGGTTTACCAATACACAGAAACAAGCATGCGTTTGATTCGGTACTTAGGAAGTGACAAGAGACAGATATAACCTGATATAATTACATATTCTCAGCTATTAAAATAAATAAAAATAAATAAATAAATAATATGATAAAATAATCTTATCCAACTGTATCGTGGCGGATCTTGCAAACTTCGTCGTTGCCACTGCCATTGGTAGTCACGTCATCATGTTATTGCGCCTTAACAAAATGACCAAACCAAACAAAACAAAATGACCAAACTAAACCAAACCAAAATAAAAAACTAAACTAAACTAAATAAAAAACAAAACTAAACAAAAAACAAAACAAAACAAAAATGACCAAACCTAACTAAATGAACAAAACAAAAATTAAAAACCAAACCAAACCAAAAAGGACCAAAACAAACTAAATGAAACAAAACAAGAAAAAACAAAACAAATTAAACCGAAACAAAAATGACAAAACCAAAAGAAGAAATGACCAAATCAAACCAAACTAAACAAAACTTCCAAACTAAACTAAACAATACAAAAACAAAACAAAACGAAATAAAACAAAAGTCAAACCAAACCAAAACCAAAGAAAAAAAAAGAACATGAAAAATGTATAAACTATTATATTATTTATCATATATACATATATTGTTTATTAATTCAGAGACTGGGATATGCAGGGAATATTGGAACCCTTAAAAAATTATTTGCTACAGTGCAGGAACATGCAAGTGAACAAAGCTAAAACTGAGAAACTTGGGGGAAATTGGCAACTAGTTTCAGTACCTTAAATGTACACTTTCCATATATTCATATAAATTTAATCTGAAATATTAATCGGACATGTTATTTGGCAACAGCCAATATACAGACATAATTGCATCAACATCTTAACACACAGAAATGGATTTCACAATCATGTTCATTACAGAGGTGAAAGTACTGTGCACTGACTCGGATTGTTTAAATCCTACACAGACTGCTGTTGCCTGCTTTATGATCCTAATTAGCCATGGTGCCTTGGGTTTTCAGCATGATCAAGGAGTTTGGTCAGAAAAAAAGCAATCTACTTGTCGATTTCAGATGATAAAGCTGTGGGCGAGTGCAGGGATTGCTTGATTCAGTTTCTGTGAACATGTTTCAAGCTCAAGACAGTGACAATAATGCACTACATTTTGCGCTTGTTATAAATTTTAGAGCTGACAAGGAATTAATCATTGATTACAACATTATAAATCACACATTTCAATATTCCAGAGGTAAAAGCGAACACATTGTACTAATTTACTAGGATTTTCATAATCTCATTATTTTTAATGAGTTAAAGAATTTATACCAAAGCTGAAATGAGTAATTTTAACAAATAAACAGATGGTAGTGTGAAAAAACAGCAGGCTGAGGGTTGTCTCTGAGGGTTTCTTACCTGACCAGGACGAGTTTCACCTTTGACGCGGCGCTTTTTATTATGGCTGATGCGTTCTGGTGGCTCCTGCCGTACAACACCTGGCTGTTTATCTGATGGAAGCACAACAAATCAGACAAAACCATGATTTGTCAATGAAAACAGTAAAATTTATGTTTATATAGTAGGTTTATCACATTTCATGACCAATTTCTACACAGTAATCTACGTAAATCGAAAGGGTTCATGAAAAATGGAGGTAAACATATGTGGTGGTATTACTATTAAACTACATACCTAAAAAACCTGTGGTAATACCATGGTACTTTGTTTCTTTAGCAAGAGTTTCTTTAGCAATGTTTGTAAGTTTGATCACATTTCATGACCAACTTATATGCAGTAAACTAGGTAAATCGAAAAGGTACACATACTTCTTTTCTTCCAAGGAAAGTCATGCGATAGAACCACATCACAAAAAAAAAGTTGCTGCCTTAAATTTTCTAAGTATAATCAACTTGGATGTGTAAGTCATTTCAACTTAAATTACATTGAACGGACTAAAAAATTATAAGAAAAATGAGTTAAAGCAATATAAAAATATATGTTGTCATAACTTATTGATCATATCATTTTTCACAATGATGGAACTTTTTAATGAGAGTTTCCTTTGCAAGATGTGTAAGTTCAACAGGACACACTGTGAACTGGTTTCCACTAACCGCATTGAGTTTGTGAACACGTATTTGTGACCGGTTGACTTGTGTCTCCAATCACCTGTGACAGAATCATTAGCTGGAGCACTAGTGGATCGTGACTAATATCACAGCGCGTTCACGTCTAATGGAGATAGATATTAGACAAAGGTGAGCGAGTAACGGCTCTGAGCTTCGGCTGTGGCGAGCCTCAAATTCCACAGCAAAATGCCGCATTCGTACATGTCGACCAAATTGCTAAATCGATAGGTAATTCCGAGGAGGAAACTAATGTGGAAACCAAAATGCCATCTGGATGGGAAAAAAGATTGGGGAATATATTGTGGGACACAGGAATACGGAGGACCAGCCGAGTTCATTCAGAAATGAATTGTGAATGGCTTTCTGAATTAGAGTTATTATAGTTAACTGAAAGTAAAACAAACAAAAAACATTTGGTTACACTTCATTTTAAGGTGACGTAGTTACATTTTACTTAAATAAGTACTGAGTATTTTAATTAACTACTTGTACTTACCAAAGAGTTATGGTTAGGGTTTGGTTTAGGGTTAGTTACTTGTAATTATGCATAATTAATAGTAAATAAGTAGTAACGTGTCACTGTCACTTTAAAATAAAGTGTTACCAAACATTTTTGTTGATTGAAAAAAAGTGCTTATTTTATTTCAGCTTATTGTTAAAGCAACATTTATCATTTTTTTAGTTAAACTTGATATACTAAAATAAATAAAAATAAACAAAAAATTATAAAAAAACTAAAACTTATAAAAATGACAAACGCATAACAAAATGATTAATACTTTAACTGAAATAAAAAAAGAAAATGTAAAATAAAAAAAACTCATTCAAAATATTAATAAAAACTATAATATTATCTCAATGATACTAAATTGAATGTACTTTGAAGAAGCAAACAGGATTCAGAGTCATTTGATTGTCAACTGAAATTGTAGATTTTAATTATAATATATTTCCTTGTTAAAGGTGCACTGTGTAATTCTTAGCGACATCTAGTGGTTATGTTGCGAATTGCAACCAACAGAAGTTACGGTGGCCGACAGGAAAAGCTGTCGTCGTCTGAGACAGCAGAGAGTAGTCAGTTAAACAATGAGGTTTCTTAAGGAATTAGGTTTACTTAATTATTCAGTAAAGCGATACGTTATTGCGAATATTAAAACCCGCGGTGGGGACCCGCGGTGTGAGTATATAGAAAAGGCTCATTCTAAGGTAATAAAAACATAACGGTTCATTAAGTAAGGTTTTATACACCACTGAAAACATATAGTAGTTACGTATATGATATTGCATTTCTATCAACATATCCTCCTAAATATTACACAATGCACCTTTAAATATGAATTACCCATAATAATATTATAATACACACAACATGCAGGCTATTTCCAGAAATATTAGATATTATTAATCACCTGCATAAGTTTGGATTTAATTTATTTTTCATAATTAATTTAGTTATCAAGATTTATTTTCAATATTTTTTATTGAGTTACAAAAATGCACAATTTTAAATGAAAGAAAAATTGTTTGTCATTTAAATTCCAAATTCAACTTCCTGTGGGGTGTGGCTAATTCAATTCTAATTTAAACATGAATAAAAACATAAAAAAATGTGAATGTACAAAAACATAAAAGTGAACTGACGTTATCAGTCTTGTATATTGTTGTTTCAACTTCTGCAATGAATTGTGTCTTGTGGTGAGATTCTGGGGTTGGAAGGAGCTGAGAGAGATAAAGCGAGCAGGAGGCGGCGGCGGCAGAGAAAGTGATAAGCAAGAGCAGACAGAGATAGTGAAACTGAGGGCAGGTGGCTTCATTTGAAATTCATCCAGCCATCTGAGGCAAAACCTTGCACTTCTCGTTTGCACAAGTTTTAAAGAGATTTTGCCTGTATGAGACTGACCCAGACGACCCATGCTTCATTCAATATTACACCAGAATGAGAAAGAAATTGATGGGAACCGCCATTTTCCCCTTGGATTACAAGGGGCTCAACAGGAAAAGGCTATTAGCTAGAGAAAGAAAAAAAATGAAAGAGAGAGGGATAGATAGCTTCTAAATCCTGAGCCCTGACCCATAATTCCTCACCGGGACCTCACCATAGGTTAGAGTCACTTTGTTTAAAAAATTTGTAGGGACAGTTTGTTTTAATATATTTTTTAATTTTAATACAAATAATTAATAGTTTATATTAATTAATAATTACATGTCACTTATTAATACTAATTATAAATAATATTGAAGAACTAGTAATTGTATATTAAATTATATATTACCTTTAGAACAACAATTTATTCATAATGTTAATAGATTAAAAATAATATATGACATATATATATACACACACACACACACACACACACACACGTATGTATATATATTAGGGCTGTCAATCGATTAAAATTTTTAATCTAATTAATTACATACTCTTTAATTAATTAATCTAAATTAATCGCATACACAATCTTACAATGTTTACATGGTACAATTTCTGGTAAGCTACGTTTTTATTATTATTGCTTGACACAAATTTCACGATTTCAATATAATTTAATTCTTGTGATTTGATGCAATATTGACTCATTTGGATAAATAGGTACACAAGATAGGCATTCATTTTTCTCAAGAAAAAAAAAATCTCACCCAATGCTGTAAAAATACAGAGAGCCATATCAGCTGGAAGTATTTAAGGTTAAAAATAGCTCAAATTAAATATAATGCGTGTTTATTACAAATAACAACTTTGATATAAGTAAAAATATAATACATATGTAATATAGTAGTAGGCTACATACATTTAGAAAAATACTCTCTATAGCTCTTTTTTTATAGCCAACTATAACGTGCTATATGGTCATGAAATGGCTTTCCTGAGGTAACTTAGGCTAAATGTTATGTGACATAATTGTTCTCCAGCTGTTTTATTGACCTCTTTTCGCGGTTGAAAAACACTGATTGATCGAGGAATATACATTTCGGTAAGTTTTAGGCTGCCCTACTTTATCTTTCAACATTGGTCATTCGTGTTTATTTACTATTAGCTAGAGATGATCGGTTCACGTGCCGCTATGGGATCTGTCATGACTCATGTCACATTTACAAGCGCCAAAACGGTATTGTTTGATTTTCGTAATAAAATTGACAGAATCTTAGAGCTGAGATTTTTTTTTAATATCATAAGAAACGTGCTCTGTCTTGTCTGTTTCCGTGTCCTCTCTTTGGTGCGCGATATTTCTGTGCGTGAGAAAATGGTTGTGTGACGTGAGAGCGCGTGAAAAGTTACAACACACACACACACACACACACACACAAGCGTGCTTTCTCTCAGACACACTCACCGACTCACGCCTGGATGCTTTGCATTGATGTGGTACTTTAGAGTTGACGAACTCCGTTTGTTATAAGTAAATGTTCCAAACAATGATCCAAGCAGCGCGTTCTTGTCTCCCTCATTCTTTTTACACGAATGGTGGCCACGGCTAGAACGGCTCCGCACAGGTCAAAACGGATCAATGGATTAATCTGCGTTATTTTTTTTAACGCGTTATTTCTTCTCAGATTAATTAATTGAAATTAACGCGTTATTTTGACAGCTCTAATATATATATACATATATATAAATTGATAATATAATTTATGATCAAATTAAGAGTATGTATGTGCGTTTCACCTCTAACAGCTCGTCGCCCACTTTGATGCGTCCGTCGTGGCTGGCCGGCCCTCCGGTGCTGATCCCCACCACAAAGATGCTCATACAGGAACGATCCCTGTTCCCGGCCAGGCTGAGGCCCAAGCCGTTTCGGTCTTTCTCCAGATCCACGATCAGCAGCTCTCCTGGCAGGTCCGCATACCTCTGCCTGATCACCTCTAAAGCAAAAGAGGACACGTCAGATAGGGAATAGGGCTGGAAATAAAAGCAATTATTTTCCTAGAGGACAAAGATAAAGGTATTGTTTACATGAGCATCTATTCAGTCCATCAGGCAGAGTATAGTAAACAGTATTGACATGCAATCTTCAAAGCCCCAAGGCTTGAAGAGCAAGTCCTTTTTCATTTCGAGAACGTCCTCGGTATCTCATCCGGGAACTCAGCCTAGTGTGGCGTCCAATTACACGTTATGTCACCAGATGCAGTGCTATTGAATATAAGTCCAATCTAAATTTATTTATTCTAACCTAATGTGAATTTACTGCTTCCTCTTGATCGCAAATAATGCATGCAGTCAACTGTGGCGCCCAACGTGGGATCATTTTGAATGCAGACACGTCTCTATTTCTGCGAAACTTTAGAGCATCCGCTGAAGGTTGGAGCTTCACATGGACGGGAATTTCAAGAGCCCTTTTGATTGCTAAGGTTGAGTAGACTCATTTTAATTTTCTCTGACAAGAATGAAAAAAAACCACCCTGAAATTCGGTACTAGAGATTTTCCAGGTTGAGTGGAGAACAGAAATTAATCTTTTACAGCTCAAGGCTCAGGTGATATTACATCTTGACTTACAGAGCTCATGTAATTGATTCATGTTCACACGACTGTAAACAGTTGGGAGAAAGACTTGCAGCATTTAATCGGCACGTGCATTTTTAAACTGCAGAATTTTAATATGGACAAAGCGACCCTTAGCTGACCTAACACAAGCTCCTATCAAAACTAGGCCTTGGTTATCCTGCGGCACTTCCTGCAAAAGGGACAAAGTGATCGTCTCGCACCTCTCAAAAGTCTGTATTATATGACTGTGGAAATGGGGACTGAGCCGGGACTTTAAGGGAAAGTAGTGACTGGACTCTTGAGCACCGGGAACATTTGATAATCTTCCAAGCCAGCTGCTTCTCATGAATCTCAAAAGACTTCAATGGATGGAGAGATTTTTTGAGGGTTCTTCAGTTTTTGTGCTATCAAAATTCACTGTAGGTGCTGCTGGTGGGCATAAAGAGACAAAACACTTCAGACGGAGATGATTCGCTGGCACTTTTAAACCACAGCGGACCATCAGTTAGGACTTGATTGATGAGAAACCATGAGGGAACTTCGCAATAAGGAATCAAAGAAAACCTGGCAATTTGTTGGCTGGTTTTAGATACCTAAACAAAATGAGGACATTGGCAGATGGTCGGTGAAGATGTTTCGTACTTTTAACAACTTTTTCATACACTTTCAACCTTCAATAATCCCACGCGACACTTACCATAGCTCTTTAAAGCGGCACGGCAGCCATTCTGATTAAAACCACAGCTGTCGCATGTACGGGAGGGGATCTGTGACCTTTCGCACTTTTATGAAAGCTCATCCCTGTTTCCTTTACACAGCGGTTTAGCTCTTTGGAGGCACGTTAAGAGAGCACTGCTACCATGCGAGAGGCCTAATTAAAAGCTTTAGGTCGGAAGCAGTGACATAAAACTTCGGCAAATAGATGAAGTGAGAGTGTCACACCTCCTGTGTGAGGAAAGAGAGGAACGATAAAGTGAGAGATGTAAGCGAGGTCAAAATAGACAGTGTCTGTGTCTCATAACTGCTGCAGTCCATTAAAAAGATATTTTTACGCCTCATCTGCAAAACAGGAAAAGTGTTGGTTGCTGTTGGTTTATGCTTTTTTTGGGGCTCTAAAAAAAGATTCTTGTTGATGCATTTAGAGGAACAATTAAGAATAAATTTACCCTAGCACAAAGCCTGTTACTTTGCTTTAAAAGCTAGGGTTCAGAGAACTCTGACATTGAGAAAGGGCGAATATATAGCTTACGTATAAGTAGCTCCCTCTCTCCATATATATATATATATATATATATATATATATATATATATATATACACACACACATACACAGTTTGACAAATATATAAATGTGATGTATTGATCTGGGGCCGTATTCACAAAGAATTTTATCTTACCACTAGGAGTACTCGTAAATCGCACTAAAATATTTTAGCAAGGAGTTTTCTCTTAAAAGTTATTCACAACGCCTTTCAGACCTACTCTTAGTAAGGAAAATTGACAACTCCTAAACTAAGAGTGAGTCATCGTTGCTATGGATGACGTCAATTCTCATGCACGAGCTTCCTCGCAATGATCATGGTGATTGGTTGTTAGATGACAGGGCCATCATGCGGAACATAACACAGACGCAACAAATCATGGAATTACGATATCTTAAAATGTCTGTGTCCTACACAAAATAATAATAGTAATGTCATCGAAATGCATATATAATGACATGTTTGTGCAGGCCCCAGTGAAGTGTAATTCTAAAAAGGCAGAGAGAGAGAAAAGTCGTGAATTAAAATAAATTAAATCAAGGTAGCCTAATACCCTAATGAAAACCTCCACTTGCCTAATAATGAAAAACAACACTTGCATTAACACTTGCTTGGTTAATTGACATCCTATTAGCCTAAATAGACTACTTAAAGCAAGGAAATGTTGCTCTTATTGAAGTAATGTAATAGTTGAATGACAGTGGATTATGAAGTCGCCAAAACGTAAAAGAAAGCCCAACTGGACGCAGGATCAGTTACTGCTGCTGGTCGAGTTGGTGCTAAAAAAAAAAAAAAAACATAATAAAAGTGAAATTCGGCACTGGGATATCAAGCAAAACTAAGCGTGAGAATGGGAGAGGATTTGTTTGCAGATCAATGCAGCATTCCCGCTTGTGTCGCGGACCCTGGGCGACTGCGAGAGGCGGTGGTGTGTGCTACGATCCTTTGTGAATAGGTCTTAGTGAGTTAGGAGTCCTCTCGACTTCTTTTAAGCTGTCCCAGACTTAGGTGCTACTTTTAGGGCTAAAATGCTTCGTGAATTACTCTTAGTGAAAAAAATTAGGAGTCCTAAATTTAGGAGTGACACGCCCATTATTTTTAGGAGTTGCTCCTAAATTCGCCAGTTAGGAGCTACTTTTAGCCTTAAAATTCTTTGTGAATACGGCCCCTGGAGAGCAGGTCAATAGCACACTAATTTACTTATTTGCAATAGATTTTTATTTGTGAGATTTAATATTTCAAAGCCTAATTCCTACATTTGGCACCAAGGATTTTTGTGGATTTTCAGTGGATCAGCAATTATTACTAGATCATCAATCGTTAGTTTAGTCTTAACATTTCCGCTTTGAGTATGAAGGATTCTGCAACATTTTATTTTAACAAAACAAATTTGAATCTGTATGATCAGGAGTGGGAAACACCTCCATATACGCATTCACATAGAAATCCAAATTATTGTTCATACTATAGTGTAAGCACTTTTCAAATCAGGTCAGTTGATTTTAGCTTAGCATCTAGGATGTCATTCATTGGCACCCTAGACAGCATGATAATTCAAGAAAATTCATTATGTATTAGGATAAACCCTGTCCTTTTATTGACCCATACATGTTGCTTCAGTTCACTCAGCTGATCACAGACACTCAAGTAAGAGGCTTATAATGCTGCGTCAGCATGAAGATATGAATGATCGATGCTGGGTTATTCAAAACCGCAACGAGAAATGACTACTGTGAAAAGAGAGGAATGTGGTACAAGGAAAAATGACAGCAAAACCTATTAACATGCTAGCAAATACTGTACTAACATTTGAATGACCTTAAGGCAGCCGCACCATCTAATAGAAAGAACAAGAGAACCATAAATATTAATAATAATAATAATTCTTTACATTTATATAGCGATTTTCTTGGCACCTAAATCGCCTCAACCACCACAAATGTGCAGCATCCACCTGGATGATGTGACGGCAGCCATATTGCACCAGAACACCAACCACACACTGGCTTATTGGTAGAGAGGAGAGAATGATGAAGCCAATCAGTATATATGGGGATGATTAGGAGGCCATGATGATGGACAGTGGCCAATGGGCAAATTTGGCCAGGATGTCGGGGTTACACCCCTACTCTTTTTCAAAGGACATTCTGGGATTTTTAATGACCACAGAGAGTCAAGACCTCAGTTTAACGCCTCAGGCGAAAGACGAGTCACCTTCAAGACTTTTATCCTGATTGAGAGGTGTGCAGCGAACCCATCCTTGAATATATTATGAATCACATAGCAGCTCACGCGTGTAGCACTGCCTAGTTATTAGAGGTCAGGCAGCCAATCAGCACACAGAAATGACCTGTGGAGACCAAAGAGTCAAAGTTTGCCTAATTTTGGCACTGTAACTACATCTATAGGTTGGAAAAAAGCATTATCTTCATTGGCAGCTGTTCATAAGTATCAGCGTATTCAAAAAAAAAAAAAAACCTAAATTTTCTGCAAGCAACATCTAAATTTGACATCATGTAGTAATTATATTACAGTGTATTACATATATACACACATATATACTGAAAAATATATACAGTGTATATATATTTGATCTCATCATTCAGAGAAAGGGAAGAAAAACAGAGATCGTTTTACTAATACCGGCCTTCATCATTTTCCGGACCCTCACTACAGGTCGCCCTCCATCTACACCGAGGGAGAAGTTGTGCCAGAGAGATATTGGCATAAGCTCAAGGACTTTGTGTGCCAGACGGTGTGCATAAACTACAATAATGAGAAGGGAACATGGCCTTATTCAACAGTTTTACTCCACTGCACAAATACAGCACAGTAATTCAATAGCACAGTTGCTCCCTATTTGTTCAAATTTGGACAACATCTATGACACTAAAATGTGATTTTTATTTACTGTGGTACCTGTACTGTGTGTTAATTCTACATATCAGTGGCTCCCAACCTTCAATTATGCATTTAGCAGATGCTTTTATCCAAAGGGACTTGCAACAAGAGAGGCAATTCAAAGTTTTAAAACTGTTTAGAAAAGTACAAGAAGAAAATGCATAAATATAAGTGAGACACACTCTTGAAAGTCTTGACATTTAACAGTTATGATATCACAATATAGTTGATAACCAATAATTTTTGTCACAAATAAATATTCTAAAGAAATTGAAAATAAAAACAACACTATAACATTAAAACAACATTGAATTACAACATTATAATGTACAGTATATAATAGTGGATATTCATTTTGAGATTTGCTAAAGATAACATTTAACAGTGGTGATAAATTAGTTTTTTTTTGTGAGCGATAGATGACTGCAAAGGTAATTAAATTTTGAAACTAACTAAAAAAAAAAATCTGTAATATCTGCTGATAACCAGTTTTTGTAATGGCAAAATTTTCCGCTTTATTTTTTTTTTTACATGCGCTACTTGACATCATAAAACTCAAGCACCAAAATATCATCTTTAAATTACAAACATAATTAACATTATATATATATATATATATATATATATATATATATATATATATATATACTGCATATATGAAAAGTGTGCATGTGAAATTATGCGAGGGAACCCCTGCTTGCATGTAGTTTTTTGTCCAATAACCAATACCGTAGCTACAATATAGTAAAGCAGTCTAATACAGACAGTCTAAATTGAGAACATTTTCGCTTCACCCCACAAGTGGGACGAACTACATCTTAAACGGTCTCTCTGGTGTGATACCAGGACAGCACACTGCTGTATCCACACGTTCTACCTTCACATCTGTCTACGCTAGTCTTTCATCAAGGCCTCTGGAGATCACAGCACTCCTTACCTTCCTCTTTCACGGCTGATGCATTCAAATCGATCTGCTTGCTCAAACCAAGGCTATATACTGCGTGGCTGCATCCGCACAGATCATAACAGTTGTTAACTCTCATCCCTCTCAAAGGACCGCTGATGAGCTGCAAAACTCTGAGCGCTGTTCACTCGCTTGTGAACTCTGGGTGGAAGAAACCCTTCAAGGCCGTTCAGAGGTATTTTTTTTGGTTGACACATGCCAACTTTCCAACTCCTCTTGACTGGCACATTATTGTTCTGATAGCTAAAGACGTGTGAAGTGAAACCAAACACATCTGTAGGGAAGGTGGGCCAGCTGGTGATAGTTGAATTAAAGCGCTGAGGATTGAGGCTGATGAGCTGCGCTGTGGGAAGGGTAAAACATGGAGGAGAGGCTGGGAAATATTTGATTTTCATGTTCAATCATACAGCAGGGAAGGATGGTGTAGCCTAGTACAGGTGGTTTCAAACTTTGACACCAAACATGATGACCCCTTCTTAAAATATACAAATATTTTAAAAGGGGACCTATTATGCAAAGTTCACTTTTACATGGTATTTGAACCTAAATGTGTGTCGGCAGTGTATGTACACAACCACCCTATAATTGTAAAAATCCACCCACTCTTTTATTTTAATCCCCATAAATAAAAAGCAGTGTATCAGAACAAGCCGTTTGCCGATTCCAGCAATGTGACGTCACATTGCACAGGCCCCGCCCACTTCTGCTGACGGACTCCGCCCTATTATCATAGACTCCTCCTGAGTGAGCTGTACACAGTCCGCCATGTTTACCTCAAGGGGGTAATCCATCGACCGGAAGTTGAAGCCGGCCGGGTGTCGCCATGTTGTAGCAGAACTTCACTTGCGTTAGCATTTCCATTGACTCCCATTCATTTTGGCGTCACTTTGACAGCGAATAAACTTTACATCTGAGGCGTTTAAAGACTCCATTTGTCCATTATTTATTTCTAAAGAAACACGACAATGTATAAAGGGCTCCATTACCTTCTATGTTACATTATGGCCCCGTAGAAACAGTTTTTGTAAAAATAGGCTAACGATTGCGTCATAACCACTCGACTCTCTGTCGCGCTGTACAGAAATTACCGTACAGACAGCAGGAGAAGCTCGCAGGCAATCGGGGCGACGCCCCGTCAAGGGAGAAGCCCATAGATAATGAGTCCATAAAAGCAACGGAATACTTACTTCCTGCTCACTCACGCCAAATAACTCTTTGCTCAAGTTCCCCGTCACTGCAAGATTAACGTTGGCAAATTTCACGCACAGCTACTAGAAGAGTAACGTCTGTCAGACAGGTTGCTCACGTCATCAAGCTTAGTTTGAGTCGGTCTGAGTCTGCGCGTCAGGAACGGAAGTGCTCAAAAATCGCTAAAAATGGGCTTCAACTGTCTCAACTGAGTTCCAATGAGATGGCTCTGTCCACTTCTTATACTGTCTATGGTTTACCTCCTCGCCAGAGCATTTAATAGCAGCATTCAAGAAATGTATTCTTATTAAAGATACTAAAGTTATTCAATTAAGAGCAGCGAGTTATTTACCCTTTTTATTTTGTTGTTTGATTCATATTAACAGCATATATAGCAGCAGAAGGCACTATATTACGCTGCTTTTAATTTTATACACAGATTTAAAGACCTAAACGACTGTGTTTATGTGAACTTTGACAAATACGCACAAGGTTATGTAAAAAACACACAGTTTAATAAGATGTGAGAGGACTTGGTTTAATACTCATGGGACCCGCCGTCTGACAGCCAGCTTTCTGTGCCCGTGCTTGGGAAGTGTGCGCTCAGAAAACGAACTATCAGAAGTTTAAACTGATATGGCTTTAAAACGCATGCAAAAAATAAACTTTCATGATAATGAAGAACTGCAATGTCACATGAGCGTGAAAATTAGACACATGGCTTTTTATATATATATAAAATTAAATACATTTAAATAAATAAAAATACTAAAAACACAGTAAATATTTTCACTTATTTCGTTCCTTATACAGAAACCTTGTGGTTAGTTGTCTTTGCTCAAGGTCACAGTGGTCTCATGAGAGGTTTGATCCTACATCCTGCCCAGATCTTAATAACTGTGCAATGCCTCCACCAAAAAGAGGTCTCGTAAATAAAAAAATAAAAAATAAAAACAAAGTATCTGTTACATGAATACCTCACACCCCCTCTGGAGTTTGTCTGTATGATAAAAGTCTCTGACATGTCCCCTTGCTCGGAGCGCTTCCTCCCCTTCTGTGTCTCTTTCCATTATACAAACATACACCCATTTATAGTAATATTTTTAGATACACCAAAACTCCCTTCGAGCCATTTTATTTCATGGTAAAGGTAGATATATTGATCTCAACATAGTTGTGCTTGGCTCGAATAGTAGATAAACATCTAGAAAATGTAAAAAAAAAAAATATATATAATAAAAATACTAATATAAATACTAACTTGAAAATGAAAAAAAACATTTTAAAATAAATAAAAAAACTAAAGTAAATAAAAAAAATGTGTTTGTCATGTTGAGGACAATGTCTCTACCAAAATTTGTGAATATCAGACAAAATCTGTGGCAACCACAGCAATAAATAAATTTGGAAATGTTAGGGGTCGCTATGGAGTCCAGTGGCCAAACCCAAAAGAATGACCAAATAATTGCTAAATGTTGCTAAGCTTCTACGAGTGTGCAAAAATATTGTGAGTTTGAGTGTTTCAAAGGGACCAAATATGCATTTTTGAACTAGGGGGCGCGAAAGATGTGCTAAAACAAATGTATCTGTTCACTTTCATGAATATTTAGCCATGGTAAGATCATCAAAACAGTGAGGGAAAATGTAGAACATTCTATCCAAGATGGCTGACTTCCTGTTGAGTGGGGTCAGATAAAACCAAGTGAACTTTGTCCTCAATGACCTCCGTCCTCCTCTATCATCAATGACCACACTCAGGGCCTGAAGTTAACTTTTTTGGCCACCAGCCACTGTGGCAGGTGGATATCAAAATTCACCTGCCACAGAGACTTTTTACCAGCCTTTTTTTTTTTTTTTGCCTCATTTTCATAGGTGAAAAACGGGAATTTCACAATATTGTTCTTTAACTTGTACACATTTAAGTGCTGTCAAGTTATTAACGAAATCAATATAAGTAATAATAACTCTTAGAATATACATTTAAAAAAAATCTTTTTATTCATTGATTTTGACACACACACGCACAACAGATCTATAGACCTACCGCAGCTCGTATGTAACGTTAAACAAATCACCCGTGGCTGTGTTGATGGCTGATTTAGTCACGTAGACAGCTAGGTCCTGACAGCTTTTAGTTACAGCGTTCAGGAACCGTTAAGCAGAACTAAATTAATATTATTACTGGTAAAGTTACCGGGTACCGGACATTTTCTCACCGGTTCCCAACTCCCAACATGTACTACAGTTGCACACGCACACATCTGTGCAACTGTCATTGTTCTGGAGCCTACGTCAGCGTTACATTATCTCATCCCATCTCACCAACAATTCAATACTGGCACATCCAAACGTAGTCAGAAAAGGGCCTCATCTTCTTTCTGATCGCATGAACGTTACGAAACAACAGTCGCTGTCATAAATCAGCCGCTCACGAACCTTGCCGTTTCTTTGACTCATCCTCATCTTTTTGTTGGTTGCTTGTTTCAGCTGGCCTTTTTACCCCAGTAATGTGCCGCCACATTATAGCTAAGGTCCAACGCAATGAAAATGAAAACGAAAACGTAAAAAAAAAACCTAATGAATCACTCAATTCTCATTGGCTACCCGCCAATGTGGCAGGTAGATTGACAGTGTTACCCGCCAATAGCAAAATTCACCCGCATTTGGCAGGTGGTCGGGTGTTAATTTCAGGCCCTGACCACACTAAATTTCATGCACATCGGAGAAACTTTATCCTGACCACAGCCTGCATTTGGGAGTGGTATAGAGCAACCTTGACTATACCCAAGCACTACAAAACGTTACATTTTTTTGCATTAAATTAAATAAAAAGTAATAAGTAAATAATTTTTTCCATTAATATTTTTAAAGCGATGGATGCAAAACAAAAAGGTACATTTATTTATTTATTTTTTATTTTTTACAATAATTATAATAAATTAATGTGATTAAATAAACAATAAATCTGGCACCCTCATTGTCTTCTCTCAATGCCATTGCTGGCACACAAGTGTGTAAACAGTGTGCGTTTTTAAAACGGCCTGCTCTGTACTAAACACACAAACGGCCTCTTATGTATAATAAAAGGATCTCCTGATCCCCAAACAGCATGTTACGAGCTAAAGCTTGTTGCATATTGTGCACCAATACAGGGGAAAGGTCTGTTCTCAAGGGATTTTCATTCGGCTCCATCAAGGCTGCGTTGTGAATGGACGGAGATGAATGACAAGGCCATGTCGAGGTAATTAAACAGCGTGACGCAAATGGAGAGGCTGCGTTGCCTTTGAAGTCTAATACTACAAACATCTTAGGCTTAAAAATAATAATAAATCACCATTAATTATTCAAACCGAGAGCCAAATGGGTCTGGTGAACAGGTAAGCCCGGTCTTTGATGTTGATAAGGCAGTGCCATATGTGTGGAGGGTTATAATCAAGAAGGACGTGCAGGTGCTCCTTGGGATAATTCAATATTTGTCTCTTAGATTGAATTCTGCTCGAGGGAGGTGGGATAATCGGATTGGCCGTCCCTGAGTAAGGGGACATGATGCAGATGTGTGTGAGGCGCGCACATACATGCTCACAAACACCTCTATGAAATATTCAACGTTGGTTTGGAAACGTGATTGACTCTGATTGGTTGTGTGTAATTTGTGTACATTTTCTGTATGTTAAAATACTTTATATGCAGAGACAACTGTAAGTAAACCTTAGATGCAGGTTGATGCATCTAAAAGTGTAAACACTGTGGTTCTGTTTGTTAAATCATTGCTCTGTTTGTTTGAGAATTCCGACCAGCCTGGCATAGCAACAAAGGTTCAACCAATGGAGTGAGTTTGGGGAGGGGCTATTTGTCTTTCAGACCAATAAGAGACGGAAACTTGTTTGAAAACAGTAAGTTTGCAATTTACACCATGTCCTAACTACATGCGACACTGCGACACGCGATAAAAGGTATCTTTTCCATGTTAATCAGAGTTTTTGTTCTAATGCAACGAGTCTATTTTAGAAACGGTATCTATTTTTCTGCGACGTCGCGCTGGAACAACAAACACAAAGTGTGGCAATGATAATCTCAGGTACTGTTTATGTGCTTTATTTAATGTTAAAAGCGTGTAATGTGACTTTGAATATCATTTAGTGCTCCGGCTTTGTAGCTGTAAAAGCAACAATGGATAATTTACCTCAGATCTTGAAATTAAACAAATGGAAACAAGAACGTTCAAACTGTGAACAAACAAGTGTATTATTGGACAAAGACTGTTTTAGTAACTCAGTAGCCAATGTATTTGAATAATGTTTAAATGGTGTAATATTTGTGAATTAGATTATGTAGCTACTTATCCATTTTCTTGCGATTGCCATCAACATTACTCTCTGGTGCTGTGCACTTGCCGCGAGAGCCCGCCCACGCGCTGTTCTGATTGGCTGTGGGTTTCGATTTATTTTTACACATCTCGCAGTCGCGTCTAGTGTGGACAGACAAATTATTTGTCGCTGGAATCTTATCGCATCTGGTAAGGACACGGTGTTAAAGTTTTCAGAATAAGTCACATCCTTAAAGAAACGCCCATCCTGAGGGTAAAACAAAGGCTTTCCTCCATTGCCCGCCAGCCATTTTAACCAGGTTTGTATATAAGAACCAATGTAGTAAGACAATACTAGAGACCCAAATCAATATACACCTTATTAATGATGCATACTACAGACCTGCGAGCAGATGAACCCAGAATATAAATGCAACACGCAGTTTCTCGTTGAGCGTTTTTCCATAGAAAACCCTTATAAAGAAAACAACTATTATCTATCTGCTCGCATGTAGTATGCATAATCAATAAGGTGTGTACTGAATTTGATCTTTTGATGATTTCACCGTTTTAGTATATTAAAGTACTTTAAGTGTTTTTCATGTTATAGGCGAATCACAAGTGCCCAAAACTTGCAGATATTTTTGTTTCTCTTCTATTGAGAGGTGATCTACAGTAAATATGTGTGACTTAAAACAAACCTATGCTGCAGTTCTGTGGATGTTTTGCCCTCCAGGGCTCCACGCCGGTCACGTGACTGAAAACGATGAATTGAGTTTGGTAGCACTGAAGCTACACACTTGTCCTATAACTAAATGATATAGAGTAAGAAAGCTTGCGACTGGTTAAATTACCTTATAGGTGTAAGGAAAGATTGTGATTGGCTCAACTACCAGACATTGCTAAAGCCTTGTAAAAACTTGTACAGATTTGAATAAATATAGTCCTGGGTGATAAGAGAGACAAACCATTTCTGCAGAGTTGCTGATGTCCTACTGCAGTTTTCACGCAGTGTAACCTTTCACTTTTCTGCAATAAAAATAAGCTGCTCTCTCTCTCTCTCTCTCTCTCTCAAGGCTGTAATGCTTGATTCAGAGATTTCTAGATTTCTCACAAAGAGAATGAAAAATATCTTCAGGCATTTTACCAGCTCATGGTGAGTCAACAATTTTCAGTGAACATTTTTATACAAAAAAACATATTATATAAAATTATAAAAAAATTCTCTCTCTTTTTCTATTGGTGACCTATTCTTTTTGCTGTGACCAAAGAGGACAAAAACAGAAGAAAAATGGAAATGATGGAAATGAGAGGAGGACGGGTAACACGGATAAAGGGAAAAGGAGCTGTGCAAAGCAGATGGAAAAAGAGAGACAGAAAGAGAGAAAGTCTAGTTCCTCAGGTGGCTGACTGTGGTTAAAGCCCTTTCTGTCTATACGGCAATTCTTGATGTGTGTGAAATCTCTGCACTGTGCCTGCAGCGCCACACACTCTTAGAAAGCACTTTCATAAATAGATTATTTTCGTCTGTCAATGCTCGCAGCGTGTGTGTACGTGCGCGCACCATCACTGCAGTGTGTTTTGTTCTTTCGGCAGCCTCACTTGTTCACACACATTGTACTGGCCACGGTCTATCGGTTCACTGCAGTGTTCATATCAGCACTCAAATCAGTGCGTGCACACACTCCTAAACACTTACCTCTACTACACAATCAACCAACCAGTACTTTTCCCAAGTCTGAGAATAAAAACATCTACAATTCTGACTTGATGAAATCAAAACTGGACTTGTTTGTAGGCCATCTCTACTAACTTTGAGCTTATCTATGTGCTAATGTAGTCCTAAAAGTTGGCTAAAGTCACTTTTATCAAATACGCATTTCAAATGTACATTCTCTTCAGGCAAAACAGACCAAAATAATTGATGACTCATCCTGCACTTCATAGATTTTTGTCCAATCATATGCTCTCTAGAATGAGAATGCCCATCCCCCCAATACTATCTTTAACTGACAAGCAAGTACTGTAGCAAATTCAAAACAATGTTCTGCCTAAACGTCCAGCTACAAAACATAAAAAAAATCAAAGAAGCTGAAACTATTTTTAACTGCCCCTTTTGCTAAATAGACATCAATCTTAGAGTTTACTTAACTCTTAGCCAGTGAAAAGTACAAAGCTGCTAAAGATGACATTAATTTAGTAAAACATTATCACACTATCACACCACATGTATCATGTGAGCATCACAGAGACAAAGTGAGAGAATTGTTAATTATAACTACTTATATTTCACTCAATGCTTAAAGTATCAATAAAAATGTATTTGTTATTGGTTTATTTGAATATTCAGCTTAATATTAATGAATGCTATGGATTTTTATGTGTAGAGTATCACAGCATTAGCTTAGCGACATGCTAACATTATATCAATTGAGTAGAGTCTCCCATGTCGAGTTGCTGACTATGTAGTGCATTAAATCAGTAAGTTATAAGTTTTTGTGATGTTGCCTTAACAGCCAGCTACCTAAACATCAAGGCAGCTAGGTTTTTGGAACAGAGCCGTAGGGAGTGACACTGTTTGTGGCTAATGTAAGATCTTAAATGGGCAGAGCACTTAAAACACAATCGATCTTTAAACTGCCACACACTGCTTGATTATATGTTTGGTATGAATGATGAACCATATAAAATGTAAACATACCAGTCTACTCTTAAAGTGCGGTGTAGGATTGATTTACACACAGCCCTCACACACATGCACGTTTGTTTTTCTTTACCCTACCCTACTTTAAAAGCAGACACAGATCTTTCTGCATTTCCATATTTTCATTAAAACATTTAGTACTCCATGTTATTTAAGCTGGGGCTGGTCCCCCCAATGTAGAGGCTTTAAGCTTTTACCTATCCCAGTGGAGACATTTGGTCTCGGACGCACACAGACTTTTGTGCATGTTGCTTTATTGAGCTCATTCCTGCATTTTAAAGTATTTTATGTGTCAAATATATGTGTCACACACAGTGCAATGAGCATTTACAACTGAAGCTCTAATGTCACAAGACAACCACTTCAACATAACGATTACAGAGAGAGCGAGAGCGAGGGATGGGTCAATATCTCAATCATGGCACACTCATATTTCAAAATGACACTTTCATGAGTATGCAGCTAGAAACAAAAGCCAATAGTGTAGCACTGAATGAATTATAGTACTCTGAGGTACAGAAAGAAAAGGTTGAGCAGAAAATGAGCATGCAAGAGAGAGACCTTTGCTCAAGGTGTTTACGTTGAGAAAAAGCTTTGTAAAGATTTCTGAAACTGATAGGACAGAGTGTTTTAGACATTGCCCTATTCAACAAAGAGAGAGAGAAAGAGTGAGAGAGAAAGGCTGAGGAAGAGAGACAGGAAGTAGTAGAGAGGTTCAGGCAGAGGGAGAGAGACAGGCACAGAACAGAAAAAGAGAGACAGGCAGAGAGAGAAAGACTGGCACAGAAAGAATGGCAGACAGACAGACAGGCAGGGAGAGAGAGACACACTGTGTATGCAGACTAGCCCGCAGATTAGCAGAGAGAGAAAGAGAGAGAATTGAGACAGGCGGAGAGATATACAAGAAGAGGAAGAGACAGGTTAGAGAGAGACAGGTAGAGGGAGATTGAGAGGTGGAGAGAGAGAGACAGGACCTGAAAAAGAGGAAAGAACCCAGCAGAGAGAGAGAGACTGGTACAGAGTGAGAGACAGGCAGAAAGAGAGAGAGACAGGCACAAGAAGAGAGACAAATAGCGAGAGCAAGAGAGGTAAATAGAGAGAGACAGGAAGAGTGAGAGATAGAGAGGGAGAGACAGACAGGCAGAAAGAGAAACATGAAATGGGAGAGACGGAACAGATAGAAAGACAAGCACACGAAAAGAGATAAATAGGGAGAGCAAGAGACAGGTATAAAGAGAAACAGGAATGGAGAGAGAGACAGGCTGAGAGAGTCACCTTATCTCAAGGTTTTTGCTTTGTAAAACTGCAAAGACACTTTATACAAATCCCAACCGAGAGCACAAAGTGTGTGTGCTGCAAAAACTAACAGTCTGAATTATCCCGTTTGTGCGCTGCTCCCTTCTGACTTAAGCCCTGCTGTGCATTAGCGAGCATGAAAACACACACACACACACACACAGGTGCATGCAAACCACAGAGGTTAAACACTGTCACACATTTACAGTCCCTACTGTCACACAGCAGCGCAGGACGAATCGGACACTGACCTGACACCATGATCCATCCTTTAGAACACCTCCACACCAGAGCTTACGGTATACATTCAACCCTGTGTGTCCGTCAGCGATGTGCTGCCGTTAACCAGACTGACCGGAGGTGAGAAGTCATGGTGTTGTGCAAGCCGGCGTGGGCACTCTTTCTGATAACACCGAGCGGTGAGGAGAGCAGCGCTGTGTGTGTGCGAGCTCAGTATCACACACACTCTAACATGCTTCAGCGTCTCTAACCCTCCCCTTCCCTTGTCATTTTCTCCCTGAAACCTTTCTGTACATACAAATAAAGGGAAGATAAACCTGCATTAGATTTAATAATTACCCTAAATTGTCTCAGTCTCCTCCATGTCATGATCCAGCTAACCTTTCCTGACTTTGCGCATAAATTATGCAATGTGTGTGTAGTCATTAAAAGACGAGACACATGGTATGCAAATGCTCCTGTGCGAGGAAAGTGGTGACTAATTGCAAATTCCTGTACGACATCATTTATTCGCATTCCATGCACAATTGAGAGGGGTGGGGGTCAGGGGTCGATCCTCAGCCCTCTTGCGTTTTCTGGATATAATAGCATATTGATCAAAGTGCTGCTTGCCAATCCTTGCCATTTTCCTAATGCTCCAGCCATCACACACACACTCAAGCACTCCAGTTAATGCCGCTGCTGGAGCTTTATTATTCTTTTCCACATGTGAACAGCTGGAGGGTTGAGTCAGCGGAGAACAATTTGTTGCAAAATAAGACTTGCGAATTGCCAATTCAAGTTCAGATGGGAAAGTGGCTTCGCTCTCTTCTAGCGTGTCTAATATGCATCACTCTCACTCCCTGGGGCAAATCGAACTGGCAGACGGCGACAAACTTGTTTGTCTGCATCGGGCAGTACATCTCGTTGACAAATTTTGAATTGCAAAACCACATCCGTATGTTAAAGATTAGCCAATGTTTTCTTTACTGTATTAGGCAGCATGCTCTTTTCAGGGAAGTTTTTTCTCGATGAGACTTGATTTCAATCGCTTTCAGTGCCTGTTCCTCTCTGTACTAAATTAGCTGGGCACTCAAGAGGAAACAAGCGTCTGAATACCCAATCACGGTGGAGTGGTCTGGTTTTCAAGTCCATTACACCTGCACCGCAGTTTCAACAACTGAGAGCATGAAACTGTGCCCAACAAGTACATGAGCTATTTTCCTCCTACATCAGCGGTGGGCAACCTCAAATCAAGCACAAACTATAAGAAAATAGCTTGTTGACCTTTGAAGTTTGCAGTTTGCAGCAAAAAACCTTAGTTTGTAGCCAGCCTGCAGTGTGGAATGAGAGAGTATAGACTTTTTCTGAGAGTTTTTGTGAGAAAAAATGTCAGGACAGTGTAATTAATGTTAACAAACACTACAAAAAAAAAAAGACACATCAAGTCACCAATAAAATTAGTGGCAAGAGGTTTCTGACCCTTGTCCAAAATGCTTTCAAATGCAAATCATAGTCTAACCAAAATCCAAGCAGCATACTGATATCGCTAACAAATTGAATTTTATATTAAAGCTAAATGACAATTATGATGAAGGCCAAACAGGACAAACTGCTCAATCCAGAAAGATTGCAAAACCCTACAATCGGTACGCCAGGGGCAATCTGCTTCATAAATACTTTAGAGACCTGCAGCTGCAACAACATGTATTGGCATATTGGTCACCATTACAAATTACTTACACGCCACAGGTTTGTTTTTCATTGATGGATTGCAACGTAAAGGTAATTGTTAAACCTCGTTGGGACCATTACGATGCCTTCGATACCATTTGCAGGATTGAAGATCACATTAGTCAGAGACTCAAGCATCAAGACATCCCTGCTGACGCCAAACAGTGACAGTGGAAAGAGATCAAGGCTCCGTCTATCATGACGCAGACACCGACAGCAGAGCGGGATGGGAGGGGTAAACAAGTGAATTAAACAGACAGATCAGGCTTAAGCGGTAGAAGATGGGGAGTCGAAACTGCGAAAGAGAGAGTGGGTGTTTAACTGAATGAGTGTGGTTGATTCATTACCACCGAGACAGAGACAGCTTACTCAACTCTACATGAAGCTCCTTCTGAACACATGGCAGACAAGATCAGAGGGAAAACACAAAAAATTGTCTCAAAGATGAAAATTCTGTTATCATTTAATCACCCCCATGTTGTTCCAAACCTGTATGACTTTCTTTTTCTTTGCCGAACACAAAATAAGACAAGGACGGTTTTCATCCATTCAATAGAAGTCAATGGGGTCCAAAACAACTTTGGGTACCATTGGCATTGGTTAAACGATCCCTTTTAAAAAAAACATCATGACCTTCTGAAGTATGCCTTTGATTACTCAATGTTGCCTTTGATGCCGCCTACATTTCACTATCTGTGGGGATGCTGGAAGACAAATCGAGAAATAGAACAATGCTTGAGAGATAGTTTTCCTCCAGCCTTTGGTTACTTTGCTTTCAGGCAGATGGGGAATTTCATAGCGGCATAAGGGAGAACAGTGCAGTTCTGGCCTTTAATTAGGGTTTTAAAGAATACAGAAGCTTTGTTCTTTAAACTAGGCCACTGGGGGGGGGGGGGTTGGGGGGGGGTGGGGGGGGACAATGTTCTTTACACAAGTACAATCAAATCACCAGGAGCTGTTTTATGTTGTATACACAATTTATTTTAAATGCGGGCAAACAGAACACAGCGGTAGTCGTAAATGTGTGTGCACACTAACACAACCATTAGAGATAAAAAGAGAGTACTGATTGCATACTGTCCTCGTACACACTGAAGTGTCCCATTTTATCCCATAAAATTGTGTGGTTGCGGAAATAAAATAAAATCTCCCAGTGGTAGTTGCTACAACATGTCACTGTGGCTTATCAAAACAAAACAAAACAAAACAAAACCAATCCAAACACTCAAAAAAGCTGTAATATATATATATATATATATTTTTTTTTTGTAAGTGACTACATATTTAACAAACAATTATAATAATACAAAATTCGAGATCAATGAACAAATCTTATCAATGCAGATAAGGCTAACCAGAGTGCCTTTGTTGACAGCTAGAAATAGAGAAAGACCCAAATCTTTGCAAAGGTAATTGTGTGTGTTGTGAGCGAGACGAGGAAACTGGGACAGCGCCAGTCAGAGACTACTCCTATAAACAGCGCTGGGGATTCACTCCAAAACACTGGAATAACTGACCTTGACCTACCCGCTCGGAGGAAACTGTCCTAAATACCCAACTACACAGACAGCGCTGGCCACAGAAACAGCGGAGAAACAACAAACCAAGAGTAAAAACCATGAGAAAGGGAGATAAGAACCCCTAGTATTGCTAGTATTCTTTTATAATTGAACAAACAGCTAAATACTAGGGACAGGAAAATCATACCAACAGAGAGCCGGATTTGAACCCTGTATTCCAAAACGAGCACCACAGCTCAACGTATCTGCAGTATCAGCACTAGACTATGGTTTGGACAAAGAATCAAGTAAGTGGAACTCAGCCAGAGCTATCAGGGTTAGTATTCACACTGCTGGCAGCGGCGTGGTGTTGGGCGGCACACTGAAGGGTGCGTATAAGTGAGTGTGTGTCTGCGATATTAATGGCTGACTGGAGCAGGCTCATAACTCTGGCATTAGGGAGAAGACAGTGGTAATTACGACCCTATCTCTGGTCCAAGATCAGTATGTCCCGCTCCAGATAAACGAGGGCCGGCTCTCAGCCAGCACTGATGGATCGAGGAGCGTTTTATTTTGCCTAGAGAGCAGCAGGAACGGCACTGCATCACAAAAGGCGTTCTTGACACATCTCTTTATGTGCCACTGCTTCTAAGAAGGCACTCGATCTACAAGACAAAGGTTGAGCGGTCATAATAATCTCGTTTCGCTTCCAGCAGAATCATTGGCTCGCAGTTTCATTGGGCTCTTCACAGAACAGCTAAAGGGCAACCGAATTGGTTCAAAGTAATGTTATGGGTTCAATACAAAGTTAAAGCTCAAACAGAATTACCACAGAAAATAATTTTGAACCAAAAAAAAAAAAAAGATTACAGTAATGCACATTTGTAAATTTTTGATTTATTTAGTTTTAATTTAAAAATAATAATAATTAGTTAAAGCGCTTACATTAATTAAAATGATATACTAAATAAATACAACTATGAAATGAATACACCAATTAAACATTGAGATGAGAATCAGTTTAATTCATAATTTTTGCAACTGTTAAGTTTTAGTGCCATCCTAAAACTGCGATGCAGATTTTTTTTTTTAAATAAAGTGATGTTGAATTTTTTTTTCTGTGGTAATTAAAAAAAATAACAAAAAAATTATAGTTTAAATTTAAAAATAATTTGTTGATGCACTTACATTAATGAATTAATACTAAGATATAATTATGAATGAATAGATTAGCCATTATTGGTTACAACTAAAAGTTACAAAAAGTTACAACTTTTAGTGCCTTCCTGAAATCGCAATTATTGTTACTTTTTTAGTTCTTACATAAAAATAAATTATTTTCAATGCTAAACAATAAATCAATAAAAAAAAAAATCACAATTACAGGAAAAAACCCTTCAAATAAATGTTTACATTTATTTAGTTTAAAAATATAAAATTATTTACATAAATTGAAAGATTATTATATAATAAATAAAAGTAATTATGAAAACTGAATTTTTTTAAAACTTCAATGTAAAGATGTAGGTCTAGTGAACGTCTAGTGCATCATGATTCGTAATCGTTTTTCCTTTTTAAACTAAAGAACAAATCAAACCTAATTTCTGTGGTAACCAAAATGATCACAAATGCGGTAGATTAAATTTAACTTGTATTAAATTGTATTAAGGAACTGAATTTTTTGACTGCCTGATGGTGGATGGCTTCTGAAAATGAAACCATTATCTATTTACACTATTTCTAAGCAGAGATGCTTTGTATAAATGATGGATGGGCTATGATTGACAGGGCCTTTGTGTGTGTGAGAGTCCCCTGTGTAAACTCCAGCACACTGAGTGCCGTCTCTCATATGGGACTCTTTAGAGGTTCCTGCCAGTCCTCTTTCTTACTTCCCCTATCTCGCTCCTGTGACACGGCGTCCTGCTAAACCAAAGATCGCAGTGGGAAGAGGCCTGTCACTCGTATGTCACCTTGAAGGGAAAGATATAGCGGTGTGGTTGGCATTCTTAAGCAGGTGCTTGGAAAGTGAAACGATGAACACATGTTATAGACTGGGATGGGACGGGACGCAGGCTGGATTCAAACCAGCCTCTCCCGCATGAGAACCAACATGTCTGGAACACAAAAAG
The DNA here is from genome assembly GCF_029890125.1 of Rhinichthys klamathensis goyatoka. Taxonomy (NCBI): domain Eukaryota; kingdom Metazoa; phylum Chordata; class Actinopteri; order Cypriniformes; family Leuciscidae; genus Rhinichthys; species Rhinichthys klamathensis. The sequence continues at coordinate 3,093,013 of NW_026606664.1, read as the reverse complement.
GTAGACTTTGAAAGGGAAAAAGACCATCCGTTTACTCATGAAGAACTTTTAAACACAAGCTGATGTGAGGTAAAATGGTTTATTACAATCAGTGCTTTGCAAACATGCAATGAAAATATGAATAAAAATAAGTCTTTAATATTTGAAAATAAATGATTGTACTTTAAAACATTACAATGGAAAATATTATTAAATGTACTTAATTTTATTCAATAAATTGTAATCTTAAAAACAGGAATAAATAGAAATGTTGCACAATTCCAGAGTTCTTTAAATTGAAGAAATTCCCAAATCTATAACAGTATTTCCACAAATGATACAAAAATGAATAAATATATATTTGTTTTACTTCAAAACAAAGAAGTTAAACTGAGAAAAGAGAAAACAAAGGAAGTTTGTCCAAATCCATAGAGGTAATTTGATGGAGACATTAGATAAGTAAATAAAAAATACTGATTATTTTTGCTGATTTATAATTCCAGATAAAATTCCCTGTTGAAATGACCAGCACTGGTGTTTTGATGTCCCTTCTGAGCTTCTTAAGCTCTTAACTAGCTTAAGTGACCAGCAAAAACATGATCTTTTCAGCAGGGTATGAACAAGTGTACGGATGGTGATCAATCAATCAAGAGAAACCGCAAAGCTCTGAACATGAAGAGACCAACCTGAGCCAAATGAGAAGACAGCAAGACACCATCGAAAACCAAAGAAGCCACACCAAGAACCGCTCAACAGAACATGTGCAACACGCACTATAAACGTGATGCAACCAACCTTGATCACCAAGCAAGAAGGCATACAACCACCTTGCGACCACACTACATCCCACAGCCTCTCGGCCCATTAAAGACATATCAACTCTCACCAGCTCCCAAACACAAGCAATGAGGAAACGACAGAAAAGAGGAGTCCTTGACGCTTTTTTTATTCCTCAGCTCTCGTGATGAGAATACAGATTACTATTGGAGAATCCCTGGCCATACAACAGTCAGCTTCTCTAGCCTGCAAAACAAAAACACACATATTATTTTCACTGTAAATAATAGTTCAGGGGTGGTGATGGCGCAGTGGATAAGACACATGCCTTTGGTGTGAGAGACCCGGGTTCGAATCCACTGCGAGACACCAATGTGTCCCTGAGCAAGACACTTAACCCCTAGTTGCTCCAGAGGCGTGCGACCTCTGACATATATAGCAATTGTAAGTCGCTTTGGATAAAAGCGTCAGCTAAAATGAATAAAAAAAAAAACTGTATGTCTAATGCGTTCTGTCAGGGCTTATGCTAGCTGCATGTATGGTGTTTTTTCTACAGATTAGTAGTGGACCGATATGGGTTCTTCATTGGCCAATGTGAGTATCTAGTGAGCCAGGTGGCAGAGTGCAGAAATAATGCAAATATATACATGTGTACACATTTTGTTCTATGACTTTCCATAGACATAATGATTTTTTACTGTACAAACTGTATATGCTATCCTCTAACCCTACCTCTAAACATAACCCACAGAAAACGTTTTGTATTTTTACGTTTAAAAAAATAACAATAAAGAAATTGCATAAGGCTGTGCCAATAAAAAATAATTTATGATATATATAAATATTTATATTATAAATATAAATATTTATCGTAATTTTTTTTGCAATATTTCTTTAAAATTTGTGTTTCTATAATACATTATATATTTAATAAAAATATTTTATTTCAATATAACATTTTATTTAATATAAAAAATATTATATAGCTTTATTTAATAAATAATTGGATTTATATTTAATATGGAATCTAATAAAAATAATGTAATTTATGTAAATTAAACATTTAACTTATAATGTAATATAAGGGTATTTAAATAAAATAAAATTTTATAATACATCATATATTTAATTAAAATTATATTATTATATTATTAATTTAAATCATTTTAATTTAATATAAAATAAAATATAAAATGTAAATGAATAAAATAATTGTATTTAATATAAAATCTAATATAATGTAATATTTAATTTAAAATACAAAATGTAAATGAATAAAATAATTGTATTTAATATAAAATCTAATATAATGTAATATTTAATTTACAAAGTAATAACATTTTATTTAAAATGTAATACAACTTGTCATTTAAATGATCCTAATACCCTATATATTTACTTATTTTGTTTAATGTACAATTTAAGAAATTTTAATATAAATGTAATTTCATAAAAAAAATTTTGTTGTAAAATATTTAATATAAAATAATGAAACAATGTAATCCAGCATTTAATTTTAAACTTATCAGATCATTAAAGTCAGAAATGTCATAAAAAAGTTAACAAAATAGATAATTATAGATCTATTGTAGATAATTAAAATAGATATTAACCGATCCCACGGGTCTCTCTCCTGCATTTGGTATCAGTTGCGAGTCAATTATGATATTGTGATGCATTGCGATCATATCATGAAACAGCTGCCGATTCCCCCACCTATACTAGATACTCTAAAGCTGTCCTGCTCATCAAACTGCTTCAGAGATATAAAATCCCACCTTTGCAGAAAGCGACTGCTGAGGTAAGGCATTCTGCCTTTAATATATGTACATAACCTGTCAAGCATTCAGCGACTGTCTAATGAATAATGATGTTTGGTGCATTAAACCGAACCCTCCACCACTAAACACCCACTGAAGAAGGGCCACTCACAGTCTGGAACCAAGAAAACCAGGGAGGACGAGAAGAATGAGACGACGAAGAGGGGGAGAAAGAGAGATTAAGAAACAGCCATTAATATTTAAGAAGTAGAAGACAAAACTGTTCACTTCACTCGTAAATGTTAGGTTTCCTTGATTAATCAGCGCTCGTTCTTGTTTATTCCATATATGAAGAGATAACACTGACAGCAACACTGCAGAGAATACTTCTCATTAGCTCTGCTTCATTATGGCTCTTAATTAAGGCCGGTCTGAAGAAGACTGAGGCGGCTCACCAATTTGCCAGAGCGATGAGTTACGTTCCTTCAAAAAAAAAAAAAAAAAAAAACAGGAATACAAAGTGAAGAATTTGACTCTAATAAGTCTTTCATTCACCGCTCAGACACAAGAAGAAACAACCTGTAATTATTTGGAGTATAAAAAGCAGAATATGAATGAAATGCATCTGTTGTTGTAAAATAACAACAACAATAATAAAAGTATTACTATTACAAATTAAATTATAAATTATTTCAAAATGCTTATATATATATATATATATATGTATATGTACTGTATGTATATATGGCTACTTCCACCATGTCACAAAGCTCTAATCATTTCAAATTGGTTTCTTGAACATGACAATGAGTTCACTGTACTAAAATGGCCTCCACAGTCACCAGATCTCAACCCAATAGAGCATCTTTGGGATGTGGTGGAACGGGAGATTCGCATCATGGATGTGCAGCCGACAAATCTGCGGCAACTGTGTGATGCCATCATGTCAATATGGACCAAACTCCCTGAGGAATGCTTCCAGCACCTTGTTGAATCTATGCCACGAAGAATTGAGGCAGTTCTGAAGGCAAAAGGGGGTCCAACCCGTTACTAGCATGGGGTACCTAATAAAGTGGCCGGTGAGTGTATGTGTGTGTGTGTGTGTGTGTATAACCAATAACCATAACGCGTTGTTCATTATAGACGTGGGATTATGAATTATATTGAGAACGTCGTATTATGGGGGGCCAAACAGGAAATAATTAAATGTAATCCTGAATATATAGTTAAAACTCTGAATATATAAATGTAAATCCCGAATATATAGTTAAAACTCTGAATATATAAATGTAATCCTGAATATATAAATGTAATTCTGAATATATAAATGTAAATCCCGAATATATAGTTAAAACTCTGAATATATAAATGTAATTCTGAATATATAAACGTAAATCCCGAATATATAGTTAAAACTCTGAATATATAAATGTAATTCTGAATATATAAATGTAAATCCCGAATATATAGTTAAAACTCTGAATATATAAATGTAATTCTGAATATATAAATGTAAATCCTGAATATATAGTTAAAACTCTGAATATATAGATGTAATTCTGAATATATAAATGTAAATCCCGAATATATAGTTAAAACTCTGAATATATAAATGTAAATCCCGAATATATAGTTAAAACTCTGAATATATAAATGTAATCCTGAATATATAGTTATAACTCTGAATTATATTCTGAATTAACTCTGCCGGTCGATGCCGACGATTCTGGCCACGGAGAGACATTTGTGGTTGAACCTGGCCGACATCGGGAAGAAAGAGAAAGGCTTTCTCCTCGATTCGCTGGTTTCGCCCTCTGAGCTTTTCTCTGCTATTTAGAGGCGTTCTCCGTGGTGGCGGTGGTTGGAAAGTTCAGGGAGGCGAAGGCGCGTTCAGCTGTATCCAGGACATACATACCGCTGAGATCCGTGTCCACGCCCAGACAGATGGGAGGGCCTGGCCTATCATGGTCCGAGGACCTTAGATGGGGCCAGAGAGCCAGTGTCACCTCTCGTGCGCCTCCTCCGTGGAGTAGTAAGTCGCAGAGGAGGCGCGACTCCCACAAGAAGAGGGATCTGAGGGAGGGGATCCAGCACAAACGCACATTGCATCGGTCATGGATCATTTCCCTGAGGGCGTGATTATATCTTAGCCCTTTCCAGGGCCGCCCACAGAAATGACTGGGCCCCTGAAAAGGTCCAGTGAATGGGCCCTCCCCAAATCTGCAATAGGCTACTCATATCATACGTGTCGTGTGCTCTCTTTCTCTCCTACATTAACACATACATTTAACTGAGAGAGACTTACTCGGTGATGGGGTACACACACACACACACACACACACACAGGGCTCTCAAGTGTCACGCATTGAGCATGACAGTCACTAATTTCGGTCTTTTGTCACGCACTCCCGCCACACATTGTATTTCTCACACGGAAAAACGATTTATAATATATTTAATATGTCGCAGCGCCCAAAATGTCTCTGGCCGCGCCGCTCTCACTTTGGACCGGCAGGAATCACGCGCGTCTCCCCTACACAAAAGCCAATCAGAAAATAGCACTATTATATCTGGGTATGATTTAACGCAACAACCAATGGGAAAAAAATAAAAAATTTCATGCAACAACTTATTCCCGCGACCTGTCCAATATCTAATGGTGTGTTCACACCGAACGCGAATTTAATTATTTGCGCGAGTAGATTACATACAAAGTCAATGCAAAGACGTGAATAGACGCATCATTCGCGCCGGGCGTAGCGAATGACGCGAATTGGGCGACGCGTTTGCCGCGAACGTCTTCCACGCAAGTTGAAAAATTTGAACTTGAGTGGAAGATTCAAGCGTCTAACTAGAGCGTTCGGTGTAAACACACCATAAGGCTGCCACTCTGCAGAAGCAAATTCCATCCTATCTTTGATATGTTGGAGTAGTTTTAGCCGGACAGTGCACATGACAACTGCTGTAAATGACATGAAATATTCTCTCAGTCCTCGCGCATCTGATAAGGCCTCATTAGATAATTTACAGGACGATTTTAGGCAATCGATTGCTTCAATCACACTGGGGAGGTGGTGAGCAATAGGTCTTACTTTTTCTTTTACTGTCTATGGTCTTACTGCGTCAATTCGCGCACTCCATCGTGTGTTACTCACTTGCGCTGCTGCCCGCGAAGCACTGCCGTTTTGACTTTGCGTTATGTAGGCTACAACAAAAAATAGCCTACTCAGACCATTTTCAGGAGAGGGGTGTTTCATTATGACACAGGCTACATTTTACTCAAGCAACATTAAATAAAATGCTTTTTTTTTCACTTTCTACAATAAATGGTGCTGTTTTGGTTAAAAATAAAATATGGTAACCTTTGCTTATATTTAGGATGAACATAATTATTGCTGGACTGCATGGGCCCCCCCTAGCGGCAGGGCCCCAGAAAACGTTCCCCTTTATCCCCCCTTGTGGACGGCCCTGGCCCTTTCCTCTCTTCCCCGACTCCCCTGGCGCTTCTTACATCAGGCCTGAGGCTGGGCTCATGGTTAGAACAATGTTCTGATGGCCCGCCTCGGCTTGGTTAGTGAGAGTGCCTCTTTCAGGTATGTAAAGGTGGTAGACCCCATGTTCAAGAAGAACTGTCTGGTGAGTCTTCACTTCGCACGCCACAGGTGAGCTGCGGGTCTTTCAAAGAGTATTTTTTGAGATTAAAAAAATAATATGTTTCTCTTTACAGACCTCGTTCCCTGTATAGAGTTATGGGGCCATGTCAAGGTAATAAGGTAAGAGAACTTTATTGGATTATCAGGGCCCTGAAGTTCCCCGTTAGGTGGCCAGAACGATAACTATGTTAGCCTTCGGGCTATTAGCCACCTCAGGGTAGAGTAGTTGGTCTCTCTCTGATAGAATGTTTTACTTAGAGTGTTGACTGACGCTAGAGCTTCAGATAGATCTTATGTCCGGCCCATGGGACCGTTTTGACTTTTCTGAGTATTTCGCCCCTTGAGCTCTGTTGAGTTTTCATTAGGTTGAGCGTTTCTGCAGCCCTTTGTATGGAATAATACAGACTATATTCTTTAGTAGGCTGTGGCTCCTCCGAGCCCTCAGATGCTTACAGGCTGGCCCTCACCAGGGCCGCCTCTGTAGCTGGCCTAGGCTGTGCCAGGGATATTAGAGGCGTTCTGCTAAAATTAGCATTTCTTCCTCTGACCCTTCACTTTGTGAATGTAGGTTTCTGGCATCGCTGTATAAACAGCCTCCTCCCATGGGAGTCGTTAGGCCAAGGCCCGCCCCCTTCTCTGCATTCTGGGGTGACTAGAGTAATGCAGCGTGGTGCAGAGGATGGTTTATAAGGACATGGTAGGCCTCAGTTAGGCCTCCGTGGTATATAAGTCCTTTTGAGCAGGGTTAGGGCGTCTTTCGCTTCACGAAGAAGACTGGGTCTCCTGCCCGACCCTGCCGCGCAGAACTGGCCTACGGATTTAGGCCGCCAGTATGGGCTTCACTTACCTCGCTGAGCTACTGCTCGAGCGCCGGGTTGTAGGTGGTTGGCTTTCATTCAAGCCCCACTCCCCTAGGTTGGGCACAGATACATTTTTGTCACCCCTAGAGCCGCTGGCAGGCCCGCCCCCTGGTAACCTCAGGGTGAGGTGTGAGTATTCCCCTGTGATTCAGGGTAGGTCTGAGTACGTCACTCCCAGTTCTGTTTATCCTACCTCGCACCACTATGGCTCGGGTCGAGTATGAAGTAAGCCTTCACTTCTTCTTTGGTCGAAGTACGCTCCCCTGTAGCCAGAGCATTGCCCTGAGCTGACGCCCATGCATAGATGGTAGGCCCCTGACTAACTGGGGCCTCCGTTGAGTCAGAGTGGCGTATGTTGTACTCCCCTTGTTTTTAAAGGTGCTAAGCTCTCTTGCTGAGTACACTGCCGTGGGCAATGTGATTAGGCACCAGGATGCTGTAGGCGCTGTGTAAACAGCTTATCTGCCAACGAAGGCTGCGCCATCAGGTAGTAGGCCTCAGCAGGCCTCCTTGTATGGGCAGCCCCCAAGAGGGCGCTGTAGGCTACTTCTCGAGATAAATGGTTGGCCTTGGTGGTTCGGGCAGTTGACTCACCGGTGGGTAGTAGGCCTTAAACAGGCCTCCTCGGAGGTGAGTCCCAACATAGTGGGACATACTTTATAGCCGCTACAGGTAGCTAGCCGTACTAGGTCTCCTGTGGGTGGGCCCAATAGTTACGTTGGTGTAGTATGGTTCCCAACAGTGTTCCTTTGTAGCAGAATTGACTTGCTATCAGATAGTAGGCCCAACCAGGCCTCCCTGATAGGCAAGTCCCCAGCTGGCTGGCCTTAGCAGGCCGCCTTGGAACTGTCACCCGGACTCAGCTACCAGTTGCTATCAGGTGGTAGGCCCCTCAGGCCTCCCTGAAGGTGAATTCCCACTTAAGATGGTTATCAGGTAGTAGGCCTCACCCGGCCTCCCTGAAGGCGAATCCCCACCTACAGTACATTGGCTATCAGGTAGTAGGCCTCACCAGGCCTCCCTGGAGACAAGCCCAAGGACAGACAACTGGACAGCTAGCCTGACTTACTATCGGGTAGCAGAAAAAAGCTCCCAGATATTATGGCTGTCAGGTAGTAGGCCTCACCAGGCCTCCCTGGAGACAAGCCCAAGGACAGACAACTGGACAGCTAGCCTGACTTACTATCGGGTAGCAGAAAAAAGCTCCCAGATATTATGGCTGTCAGGTAGTAGGCCTCACCAGGCCTCCCTGAAGACGAGTTCCCACATGCTGTAAATATCAGGTAGCAGGCCTCACCAGGCCTCCCTGAGGGTGAGGTCCCCACGTACTATCGTTATCAGGTAGTAGGCCTCACCAGGCCTCCTTATGAGTGGTTCCCTAGCGGTGCTGGGTTCAGGAAGCTAGTGGCCTCTTGCTATCTTTTCAGCTGGCCTTATCAGGCAGCTGCTGAAGGCGAGCTTGCGCCCTGGCTCGACTAAAGTGTTCATTCTCTGCTACTGGTTCCCTCCCGGAACCTCTTTCCTGCCTACAGCCTGGTTTTGCCTACCAGGCGGACCATGTGCTCCCCTCATTGAGGGTCACTATGAGCAGGCGGACCCCTGAGTCTGGTCAGACAGTCGCAGGCCTCTCGTGAGGTCTCCCAGTTAGATCAGTCCTTAGGCCTTCACAGGCCTCCTCAGTATTTGAAACACAGACACTGGGTTGATCCGTGGATCGAGTAGAGAAACTCCCCTCGCTAGCAAGGGTTGTAAAGCACTATGCTGAGTCATACTCTCCGGGATATCCCGTCTCTGAGATCCGGGCCGAGTGGTTCACTGCCAGCTTCGCAGTCCCTCGGGTTGGATGCCTTACCTAAAGGCATATTCCAGAGGCTCTGTCTTCGGACAGACAGGAAGTGGCCAGACTAAGTGTCAGGCCGTCCTGGTGGCATTTCGGGGTGAGTACGTTCCCCTGAATAGTGACTGGCTGGGGTTCCTTCGGGTTCCCTTGCCACATTCCCTAGAAGGGACCCCTTCTAATTGAAGTTCTGGTCCTAGGCCTTTGAGCAGGCCCAGGTAGGCCTTTCATTTAACTATGTTTATGGAGGTTTTCCTGTGAGGCTTATAGCTTAGGCTATGACCGTAGGGAATGATGTCACTGACAGCCCAGTGTGACCTGAGGGTGAGTGGTTCTAGCATTTCATTTGAATTTGCTGGTTCGGACAGTTGTCACTGCCTGAGGGCATGCACTCCCCTTAGCATGGCGGCGTGGGTATATCGTTCCCCAAAGCATCATTTGACGCAGTGCAAGTTCCCTTCGAAAGGGAGCGTCTCAGGTTACGACTGTAACCTATGTTCCCTGAGAACAGGGAACGAGACACTGCGTCTCCTTGCCATGCCTCGGGGCCTGCCTGCCGTACAGTCCCTTCAGACAAAAAGGTGATTTGTCATGTTTGCAAGGCGCCCTTATATACTTCCAGGTCGCACGTTAATCATTCACGTTAATGATTCACGGGCTGTCGCCGGTCAATGTGATTGACGTGATTTGATAGTGATTTCACACACCTGTCATGCCTGAGGCGTTCCCCAAAGCGTCATTCGACGCAGTGTGAGTTCCCTTCGAAAGGGAACTGGACAGGACTAAACCAAATACACAATAATGGGGGGAACACAAGACAGACAGGAACAAGACATGAACCCACACCGTGACAATAGTACAGTAGCCTACGTTACACTGAGATTTCATGTCGGAGCTGGATTTGAGCGCTTGGGCCGCAAGTGATTGAGTGGAGCGCATTGGCATAGAGCGGAATATTGAGCGAGCTCACATGCTGAGTTATAACTATATATTCAGGATTTACATTTATATATTCAGAGTTTAAACTATATATTCGGGATTTACATTTATATATTCAGAATTACATTTATATATTCGGGATTTACATTTATATATTCGGGATTTACATTTATATATTCAGAGTTTTAACTATATATTCGGGATTTACATTTATATATTCAGAGTTTTAACTATATATTCGGGATTTACATTTATATATTCAGAATTACATTTATATATTCAGAGTTTTAACTATATATTCGGGATTTACATTGAATATATAAATGTAATTCTGAATATATAAATGTAATTCTGAATATATAAATGTAAATCCCGAATATATAGTTATAACTCTGAATATATAAATGTAATTCTGAATATATAAATGTAAATCCCGAATATATAGTTGAAACTCTGAATATATAAATGTAATTCTGAATATATAAGAGTTTCAACTATATATTCGGGATTTACATTTATATATTCAGAATTACATTTATATATTCAGAGTTATAACTATATATTCGGGATTTACATTTATATATTCAGAATTACATTTATATATTCAGAGTTATAACTATATATTCGGGATTTACATTTATATATTCAGAATTACATTTATATATTCAGAGTTATAACTATATATTCGGGATTTACATTTATATATTCAGAGTTATAACTATATATTCAGGATTACATTTATATATTCAGACTTTTAACTATATATTCGGGATTTACATTTATATATTCAGAGTTTTAACTATATATTCAGGATTACATTTAATTATTTCCTGTTTGGCCCCCCATATCGTGTATATATATATATATATATATATATATATAGACAGTGGTTAAATTGGCTTTTATCGGGAGGGGAACCCTTATTTACGGTGAATGGTCATCATTCACCGTAAATAAGGGTTCCCGTAAAATGACTTAATGTGTCTTTACACCAAAGAGGCTCTTTTTCCAGTATTAATGTGTAAGGTAGGGTTGAGTACTTATTTAAACAAAGAGAAATACTTTACAATGCACTTTTTTTTTTAACCTTTAAAGGGGTCATATAATGCCATTTTTGTACAAGCTAATATGATTCTTTAGAGTCTAAATTAAAACTTTGTAATATAATTTAATTAGAAATTCTCATTAGTATTGTAAGAAAACACTTATTTTACTTGGTCAAAAACAGCTCTGTTTTCAGCACGCCGTTTCAGTGCATATGACTTTAAATGATAATGAGCTTTGCTCACCCCGCCTCTCTGTTCTATGTACACCGTTTGTAACACAATAACCATAACGCGTTGTTCATTATAGACGTGGGATTATGAATTATATTGAGAACGTCGTACATAGAAAACATGCCGTAATGTACCCTGAGTGTAAACCTTAAACGCATTCATTGTGAAGCGTGCAAGCGATTTGCAAAGATTCATATAAATATTAAAGATTAATAAAACGTTACACTCACTTCAGTTATTTTTGAGGTTCAGCAGAAACACGAATAGTTGGTACCGGTCCAGGAGCAGCTTCTTAGCAAAACCAGCTTTATACTGATCCTCATTTATAAAGCAGTCTGGTGTGTGAAATGATTCGCGCAAACATGAAAGCATTGACGTTGCTCGTGGGGAATATTCCCTTCGAAAACAAACTCAGCCACTGCGTCTTCAGCGGTTCGGATTTAGGAACATCAAAATGACTGCTTTGTTCGTTATTGCACCCAAGAACAGAACACCACAATCGCTTAGACGGTATTCTGCTCATAGACAGTGCTCCAGCATATCAACAATGACCGCGCCGGTCCGCGCAGACTATGATTGACAGCTGGCTCACGAGCAAGGGCGGGTCTGTGTTGAAACCCGGCTGTCAATCAACAATCACGGGAGGGCGTGCGAGCTTGTGACGTCACACGGTCGAACGGCTCGATTTGAGGCAGGGGAAAACATATAAGGAGATTAAAACAAAAACACTGGATGGATTTTTATCATTTTATGATGGTTGTGTACAGGCACTGCCAACACACATTTCAGTACAATCAACTTGTAAAAGTGCATGTACCATTATATGACCCCTTTAATGTTAACAGACAGCAACGGATTTCACCCTCGGGAAATGTATGAAATTGAACATGTTTGAAAATATTGGCTGGCAAATATCTTTTAAAACAAGAAAATTATGTTGATTTAAAAGAATCAGGGGCAATTTCTTTGGCAGTTTGTTGTTTGATTTAATCACACTGACACGCAGGGCCGTACGGGGATTTTTATAAATAAAAGTTCCCAAAAATTATCTTGCTAGGGGTGTTTGGGGGCATGCCCCCCCAAGAAAATTGTGATTTTCCTGATCTCGACATGTCCATTTTAAGGTGTTTTGAAGGCCCCCCCCAAAAAAGGACAACAGTAGCTTTAAAAGCATGTCAGTGGTCAGTAGCATGAAGTAGGCCTATTTGATCAGATAACAGATTCTTTAACATGAGAATCAGTTTAAATGTCGCAATGAGTGATCCACACTATAAAATGGAAATGCAGAATGTTTATGCATATTGTTGACAATACACAATCACATATTCGAAACGGGAATGTCCTTAAATAAGGAATGATTCAAGGATTATTTTGTAGATGTTACATTTCAAACAAACGCCAAAGCAATCATTCTGTGCCCAGAGGCATATGAGCAATTAGTATGAGCCAAAGCCATAGAGAGTTCTGAATGTGGTTTTTGTTTCTCTCTATGGCTCTGGTATGAGCATCAAAGATCAGTTTCAGCTACTTTTTCTTTCTTAAATTGATCAATATTTTTGGACTAGCTAATCTGTTCATTTAATCAATGGTTCAATTGTTCACTCATAAAGACAGTCACTTGTCGCCGCCTTCTGGCTAAATTATGCAAGTTGCGCTAACACGAACAAGCGGAGTGATACAAACAGTGAAAAGTCGAACACATTCGAGGTACCCAGACAGCAACATAGTGCCGGCCCAGATCCGGTACGGGTGGGTGGAATCCACATGTACCAGATGTGGCCCGGATCTGGGCCGACACTATGTCGCTGTCTGGGTAACGTTATACAAATATATTACAATAATAATGGCAATATATTTAATAGGGTGCTTGTGTTGTTAAATTGAGCTTATAGTATCCACTGTCTTTGATCAAACTGATTATTTCTGTCGATCATTTAAAACTTCTATCGACAAACAGCTGTTTAGATTAGCTACTTGCATCTTATCTCGCACGGTATGCCCGTTGTGAAGCGTGAAGCGTCGCATTGGGATTCGCGCTCGGCTTGCGCTTCTGTGAACATAAATCCCACTTGCTTTGATTGGACTCAAACATTTTGACATTGACGTGCGGGTGAGTGCTGAAGCAGCTCAGACAAGAAGGTCAGTTATCGTTGCGATGGGCGAATCATTGCAGCACCAAATTCGAGTTAATATTAGCCAATTATTTCATAACTTTCATTATATACACTCAACAAATTTTATATATTTAGTGCTGAAGGAGACGGAGCTGAGCTCCGGCAGGGTGTGTTGTGGACCCGAGGAGGCGGAGCTGTGCTCCGGTGCGCTCCGCCCCAATTTAACCTATGTATATAGATATATAGATAGATAGCTTAGCTGTGATGCTGAATGAAAATATTATTATAAATTAAATTATAAACTATTATTTTTTAAATGCTAATTGATACAATATAAATAACTTGAAATTGATATTTTAATACTAATAGTAATATGAATGAAAAAGTGTATTGTATTCAAAGAAAAACAAAATCAGCATTTGAAAATTATTAAATGCTGAATAAAACTAACATAATAATAATAATTATGATTAATACATATATTAATTTAACAAATTAATAGGCTAGTGCCAATTGTATCAAATTTCTGGCCTGGCTAAAACAAATCTATTGGTGGTCAACATAAAGCAGCGAAGCTCTAACCAGTTCAGTTCTATGAGTTGATTTATTTGTGTGGTTTGAGGTTCTAACATCTGTGTACTGATGAAGCATTTTTGCGGCAGTGAAAATTTTCAGATCAGCTTTGAAAAAAGAAAAACTCGTTGGAAGCACGATTCCAACTTTTCCTCATGGAGGATTTATAGATTTGGCAAAGCGCTATGCAGACTTCAGAGAGGTTGACTGATTTCTACTGGACGTGAAAACTGGAGCAGCCAATGAAATATTCAGGGCCAGTTTGAGCAATTCCATGAAATCCGATGAGGCGATCTTGAAACCCTTCTTTCACAGAGACATTCCATTATAGACGGCTAATCATCAAACGAACAAAAAATAGAATCAAAATATAGCACGGCTATTACATATTTTTGACACGTGCCAGGGCAATATCATGGTTTAAGAGGAAAAAAACTCAAGAAGTGATGTCATCATGGTCACATTTCTGCCAAAGTAAGGTAAGAGTTCAGGAGAGGTCCCTGTGAAGAGGAAATGATTCAGCCATAGAGGTGCAGAGGGAGGACGGCAGCTCTCACAGTGATGCTTGTATAGTTAGCTGCTGTTTGGCAGCAGTCCATTTGAATCCAGTGCACTAAACCACTGACGTGCACTAAACCACTGACGTGCTGTGCCGTCCCTGGACACACTCGGCACAGGCCTCACACAAACACACGAGTGCGCATGCGTGAGAACGTACACGCAGCAGGAGGACCGGACAGCCTGCCAAACTCCTAGAATCACTGGAGTTATTAATCATGCAGCAGTAATTACAGTAGGCAGGGTGAGGAAGTGACTGCAGTGGCCACTCATACATGCACACAAGCACACCACAGGAGAAAATATGGACTGATCAGAGATTGTGAAGAACATGAGGAAAGTTGCTGATCAAATCAACAGGGTGAGTGCTTTTGGTCTTGCTCGCCCTCATTATCTTCTCAAAAAGAGCGGGCTTAAACTATACCTGATGTTTTGTATGCAGGTGACAGAAATATTTCATTTTTGGCAGTTTTTTGACAAAAAAATACTTTAAATTATATACACTAAACTAGACGGAAAGAGGGACGGACAGACAGACGATAGATGATAGACAATAGAAGACAGACAGACGATAGATAATAGAAGACAGACAGAGTTACAGACAGACAGATTGATAGAATAATTATATATACATATATAAATTAAATTGCGCATTAAATATGCTCATAATAATTAAATTGAAATGTTTTGTTAACATTGTCATGACACATCTTTTGTGTCACGACAGAGAGGATTTTTGAGAATGTTTTTTAAATGTCATGAATGATAGTAAAGTAAAGACAAGACAAAAATAACGCAACAAGACTTATTTTGTCTTCATTATTGTTAACCCGGAAGAACAATATCAAAGATGAGAAGTGAAAAAAAGATTCACACTGATTTTTAAACTATTTCAATAACACTATCTTTTAACACTTTTGTTTTAATTAAAATATCATAAAAAAAACCCTGCTATGTACATAAACAACAAGGGTGAGAGAGGAAAAAAGATTCACTGGCTTTAAATGGAGAGTTAGTCTGTTGTATTTTCCTTTGAGCACTGATGGTGAATCTTTCACCCAGTCACTTTTAAAGGAGATATGATCTCCCAAGATACCTCACGAGATACCGTCTGCCAAGTTAGAAAAACGCCCTGCAGACACCTCCTGTTTTTCAGCCCAGTAAACGACGTGGACGTGGTCTCACCGCCCCAGAATTTGACAATCAGCACACAGTCTGGTCCACACTGGAGCTCATTTTGGCTAAGAAGTATCTTTGTGCGATATACTAAAATACCATATAAAATAACAAATATCAACTTTTTCCAATGACCTACTACTACTAAATGCCTTGAAAAGTGCAATATGTTTTAGATGGCCCATGGATGGGAGTCAAAAATTGTGATGCATCAAGTCCAGATGATGGATGTAGACTAGAGGATCCCAAACCACAAAACAAAACCATTCCTTCAGGGCAACTGTTAAAACTGATGTTACAAAAGATGGATCTGAACAGAAAATGGGCCTTTTGGCTTCATTGTGGGCTTTCCATTGACCATCTTGCGAGTCTCTTATAATTCATCAGGCTGACTGATGCTCTGAACTGAGATAAATAGCTGCTTCAAGGTCCCTGTTTCAACCTCAAACAATAGACAGCTTTCTCCCCTGTCTTCGCCACAGATTCGAACAGCTGGCGGCATTCACTCATTCTTGAATGCGTATAAATCTGATGCAGACGCGGCGCTACGTCCAGCATACAATATGCCAGAATATCGTAATTGCATACAGAGATTCCTAGGAGAGCAAATATGAGTTAAGCAATAACTGCTTGGTAATAGTGTGCAATTTAAAATACAAAATGAATGCGCATCAGCAAATCCTGACATAAAAGGTCGTCTTATCGCACGTCCTACATTGCAAGGCAAACGCCCTGTAATCCTATTGCGACAAGTTTTAGGCAAAGTTTTTAGATTGTGTTTATTCAACATTCAATAAATCCGACACGATATTACGCTTATCTTAATCCGCGAGCAGACGTTTTCTAATGTCGAGGGATTACGCAAACTGCTGACTAGGTTGTCCTCAACGCGCTGGAGTGGAAAAAGAAAAACCCCTCTAACTTAAGCAGTTCAGCATGTTGAGGCCTTCAGCAAAGCTCAAGTACTGACTTCCATCAAAAATTCTTTGCTTGGATTCACAGAAGCAAGTGCTTTAGATGAGGTAACCTAAAGTAATTTATCACTGACAGATGGGAAGGTAGACAAACATATGCGAACATCAAAATCACCACACCAGAAGACAAGCTTCACACTCACAGGCAGAATTCATGCCACA
Source organism: Rhinichthys klamathensis goyatoka (assembly GCF_029890125.1). Classification (NCBI taxonomy): domain Eukaryota; kingdom Metazoa; phylum Chordata; class Actinopteri; order Cypriniformes; family Leuciscidae; genus Rhinichthys; species Rhinichthys klamathensis. Next base: position 3,076,374 of record NW_026606664.1, on the reverse strand, counting down.
GATTATTTGCTGATCCAAAGTGACTAGAGCCATGAGAGGTGTTTATCATCTACAGTATTGTCTGAATCGAGGAAAAATAATGAGCAAGTAGCAGCTTAAGAAGTAGTACTTGTCAAAATGTAGCCGTGCTAGCTAAATGATAGCTGGTTACATACAAGACGTTGAGACAACAACAACAAAAACATAAGCGTCTAATTCAAGAGCTTAAGTTCATATTTGAAAGACTTTTAGAAATTTAAAATGACATTATAAAAAAACAACTGAATTAAAGATACAGTATTCTGCATAAAATGCAGAAGCTAAACGCTAACAGAAGCTAAATGCTAGTAGTCACAGTGGTTGCCTGCAGCTTTTATGCATGTTTCATCACTTTGTCGTCCGAACTGTGGAGAACGTGGTAAATAATGAGCTGAAACTAGCAAATAGCTGCTTAAGGAGGAGTACTTTACATGAATCTTTTTGGCTAAATGGTAGCTAGTTATAGCCTACACACAAGTTGGACAGAACAACAAAAACAAAGTGTTCAAGATTCAAGATCCAAGTTCATATTTTAGAGCCTCAGGATGTTGACTTTTACTTTAAAATCACTATAAGAACAATTGAACTGAAGAACAGAGAAGCTAAATGCTAAAAGGAGCTAAATGCTACACAGTTACAGTGTATGCCTGCAGCTTTGAATGCATTATCCATCACATTGTTGTCTGAATCGTGGAGAATGTGGGAAATGATGAGCTGAAAATAGCAAGTAACAGCTTGAGAAGTAGATTTAGCCAAACTTTCATTTAGCCTTGATGACTAAATGGTAGCTGCTTATACAAAATGTGGACACAATAACAAAAACAAGCGTCTAGTTAAAGAGGTTAAGTTCCAAGTTCATATTTCATATCCTCAAGATGTTGACTTAAATTTAAAAATCACTTTACGAACAATTTCCATGCACCAAAGATACAATGTTGCACAAACGGAGAAGCTAAATGCTACACTGCTACAAAAATATATGAATTTAAATGTCCTAATAATACACACTTGTTTTTCATGCTAATCTGTAATTTCTACTTGTACAACACAATTTGAAACTCAAATGAAACGCATACAAACAGCTAGGAACCATTCAGTATTTATAGCAAGATGCAAAAATACTTGGCAAACTACATCCTGTATGGATTTAATTAGCAATTCTATTTTAATATGGAATGATTCCTCTATACGTGAAGGTCTGAAAGGTCATGTACAGTATTTCCCCTTGTAAGGTTCAAACCCACCTTGTTTTAGTTTCCAATCTTCCAACCACTACACCACTTCAACTGGACCTATCCTACTCGGCATCTCCTAAACACAGCACACCTCAACACAGACTCAATTTCACACTACAAGATTTTACAAGAAGGGCTCGCCGGATGGCATCCGGGAACAGAGCCAGTCAAAGGGCCGGTGGCGGACAAGAATAAAAAAGAGATTTGGAGACGCTGCACTGCCCGAACGGCATATTGAGGACCATCAAACTGGAAAGAGATTAGAGCTGCGCGCAGTGTGACGCTGAGAAAGTCTGCCAGCTCAGTCTCAGGGAATGAGATCTGCTACTGGAATGCTGTGATGAGAACGCCTCATGATGGCTACAGTTTTTTTTTAAAGATAATGTTTCTGTATGTCACTTGCTAAGACACTGGCAATGGTCGGAATAGAAGAATAGTGTAGTGCTTACTGCATATTGAGCAATATGCGCAATGATGAATGGTTCAAACAGAATATAGTAGCCACATGACCTGACCATGCTGTATGTTTAATTCAGCAGGTGCAGCCCAGTTATCATAATGGATATAAATTTCTCCTTGTCGTCTATAATACATTGCATTGTGGGATACAGTATCCAGTGAAATGCTCTGTTGTATAATGCACATTACATACTTTTTTTTGTAATTAATTGTATGACTGTATAACGTGTATGGCTGTCAATAGATCTTTTAAAAATACAGTCATTAAAGGGGGGGGGACCTTAATTACATATGTTTATTAAATAAAATTAATTGCATTTAAATCACAAATGATGATATTTGTTTATAATTAATAATTGTATTCAATCTAATATGTATTTATTAAACTATGTATTCGTATTTATTACTATTATTACTAATTAAAATAATTTAAGAAAATATTAATTTATTCAATTCAATATCTATTTAATTAACCATTATATTTGTATTTTTAATATATTTAATAATAAAATACTACTACCAATAATAACAAAATAATTTTGTTATAAATAAGTATACTAAAATACACATTAAATCGAAAGCAGTAATGCATATTTTCTTTGTAATTGATAGGGCTGTCAATTTAAGGAAATATTTGTTTGTTATTAATAAAAAGTATTCAATCCAATATGTATTTATTAAAATATAATTTATTCTTATTTATTACTATTATTAATAATGAACATAATTTAAGAAAATATTTACATATAAACAATTTTATTCAATATCTATTTATTTAACCATTATATATTTATTTTTATTTTAATATATTTAATAAATAATTAGGGGTGTGCAAAAAAATCGATTCACATTTGAATCGCGATTCAATCTTTACCGATTCAGAATCGATTCATAGAATTCCAAAAATCGATTTTTTTTTTTTTTTTTTTTATGGCGTGCACGGGCGAAGTTACAATCGGGTGAGTCGGGACTTTTACCGGTGGTCCGGTAGTGTTTCGAGGCTGCGAGGGCCGGTCTGATAAATAGTTACGTTGCAAGTTCTTGCCGCCCGCTGGTCAAACTGTGCAGCCTCTCTGCTCAACCCGTGAATAAATGCATCGATCCGCAGATCTTATGTTTGAGTTCTGTAGATCTTTTTGACAAGCGTGTCAGAGGTTATGGGTTCTAAACCGCACTCGTATAGTTTTTTCTCTCTCTCATCAAAACCGAATATGTTCATCACGTTTGTGTGCATTTTATTTTGTCATTTCACCGGAACCACAACGGCGATATGAAGCGCGCGTCCGAGGGAATACTGCGCGAGCCACTGAACACTGTATCCATGACACATAGCAGCGGACGCGAGCGCGCAGCTTGATTTCAAAAACAACAGATCTCTTATTTAATAGCGAACTAAATGAATGCTCTGCTAGTTAACTGGAGATACCCGCAAATTACGCCTATGAACGACTTCACTGGATCTAAACAAATCAATCTAACCATAGATGTTACCAGTTGCAGTGGCTTTTTAAAATCTATTTAAAATAATTTCGCAAGGGTTCTATGACATTAGTAGCTTAGCTATATATTTTTAGGAAGTTCAATGTGCCCAGTCGAGTTCACATTTCAACAGTCAACCTAGCTGAAGTACTCCTTAAACCACATTTAGCATAATTGTTTGTTTGATCTGACTACAGCACTTTAAAGCTAAATGTAAAAGCTTTTTATTTAAGTTTTATTTTTAAACTTGAATTAAATGTATTTGAAAGCTGGCCAAAGCTTGGCACTTTGCACTTTTTAGTTGCAAAAGTTTTTAATTTTTGTATGATGACATATAAAGTAATATCAAACTACATTTAATTTGTTGTGGGTTTTTTTCTTTTAAATTGTGTCTACTGCAATCAATCACATAGGAAAAAGTAAACTACATTTATATAGCCTACTGCGAATCGTTTTTTGAATCGAGAATCGTTTTTGAATCGAAAATCGATTTTGAATCGAATCTTGAGACAAAAAATCGGTATCGAATCGAATCGTGACATTTTCCGAATCGTGCACCCCTATAAATAATTATTAGTTTTATTATGCAACGAAGCACATATAGATCAAGATCAAATGTTTCTGCAATTAGCCTTCTTCAGTGAATCATCTACTAATACTACTAATAAAAAAATAAGAATAATTTTGATATAATTAAGTATACTAAAATACATATAAAATCGACAGCTGTAATGCACACTATATTCCATGAATACACATATCTGAACAACATATTTTCTTTGTAATTTATAGGGCTGTCAATTTAAGGAAATATTTATTAATATTCATAATTTTATTCAATTAAATATCTATCTTATTTATTATCTAATTATTCAAGCATTCTTTATTCTTGTTTAATGTTATTATTAATAATCACTTATTAATAATTAGTATTATTATTAATAATTATGACAATGATAATTACAAAATTAATCAAATAACAGTCCCAATATTAGGTTAATCAGGTATTCCATGCATACAGAAACTCTGCTAACTCTCCATACTATATGCTAGAGAAATAGTAGACTAGTATGGTAGTACGCAATTTCGATCACAGCCATTGAGTTCAGTCGCATGTATTGGCGCGATCAGCAGACTCTCACCTTTAGCCTGCTCTTCATCATCCCTCTCTTCCTCCTCCTCCTCCTCCTCCTGCTCCTCCTCCTGTACTAGGCTGGGGGGTCTGTAGGGTGGGGGGAGGCGCATGGGCGGAGGGACGCCGCTCTGTCCTGCTTTCTGCTTGAATAGAAAAGCAAAGAGACTGTGTGAGAGAGAGAGTAATGCAACAGACTGTGGAAAGACACTACAAAGGACACAGGCTAACAAATAAACAGTGACAGATGAATATGAATGAATAATGCTGGGAAATGATTTATTCTTTTCTATTCAATTTTGGTTGAACTATTCCTCAAAAGGCAGAGCAAACCCACTTAGAAACCCCAACAAAGCATGAATAAGAGAGAACGATGATAAGAGCATGAAGAAAGCTGTAAATGGTAAATGGTAAATGGACTGCATTTATATAGCGCTTTCACAGACCCAATGGCCACCAAAGCGCTTTACATTTGCCTCACATTCACCCATTCACACACTCATTCATACACCGACGGGCGACGTCGGTGGTAGGGAGTAGAAATTAGGCAACGGGCTATTACAAGAAGTAGTCTCGTAAAACTGCTTGTGGCGAGCAGGACGAGGCCGAGGGCCGTGAGAGAATGGCGGAAGGCGTGATTGATAATGAGCGACACCTGCGCGATACACCGTTCTCGTATCGCTCACGGAGGAGCGGAAGCATAAAAGAAGGAGTGGCGACAGTGAAGATCGAGAGAGGCCAGGCCTGGATTTTATGTTGCGTTTTATTATATGACAGCAGTCGTCCGTGAGGGACTGCTGTCTTTACTTTCGATCTGTTTATTTATTTTGTTATTAAAGTTATTGAATGTTCACCGGTTCCCACCTCCTTCCCACAACATCTAACCTTGCTACACTGCTATTGTCAGAGAATGGGAATTGGACACGGGAATAATATGTGGAAAGCCACCGCTGAAGTTATCATCAACATCCCAATACGAGGCACTTCAACTAACACCGTTCTATAGATTCTCAACAAACTATTTACTGATTGTGGTTTTAATGGACCCCAAAGTTCATTAGTCAATGGTCCATTCTTGTGAACAGATGTGATGCTATACATTGATATATAGTTGCTATAGGGTAGGGTGTTTTTGAAGGGTTTTGTTATTGCTAAAGTAGTCACTATGGGATTTGTAGGGTGTTCAGAGAGATTTTTAGCATGTCTCAATGCGATTTCAAGAACGTTCTGAGTGGTTTTTAGCATTTTTAACACATCTCTATGAGATTTACAGGATGTTCTGAGTCATTTTTAGCATGTCAATGCGATTTCAAGAACGTTTGGAGTGGTTTTTAGCATGTCTCAATGTGATTTCTAGAACGTTCTGAGAGGTTTTTAACATTTCTCTATGAGATTTATAGGATGTTCTGAGTAATTTTTTGTATGTCTCGATGTGATTTCTAGAACGTTCGAGTGATTTTTAGCATTTTTAGCACGCCTATGAGATTTATAGGATCAATTTTAGCATGTCTCTATGCAGTTTCTAGTATGTTCCGAGTGGTTTTTAGCACGTCACCGATTTCTATGGTGTTTTTAGCATGTTGCTATGCGATTTCTAGGATGTTCGGAGTAATTTTCTCTCTATTAGGGTCGGGATATCAATTGACCGTTCGCAGGCCCCTCCCCCAAAACGGCTATTGTCCAATCACACATCATAGCAACCGTTACTATGTGAGCAGGTCCGTCAAACATTGATTCCAAGCAAGATGGTGAAGCGGTGTGCCCACGGCGTTTGTAAATCGGACACTAGATACCCCGAGAGATTGTCTGGAGGAGTTGTGTTCTTTCCGTTTCAAAAGCCGAAAACACAACGTGCGCGGTCCCTGCAATGGATAAAAACAGTGTGGACGGCCCCACTCCCAGTTAAATGTGTCGAACATGGTTAACTCGCGTGCAGCGTGCGTGAGACTGAGACAATGAGATTAGTCAAAGACAAATGGAGAAAGCAGATCAAGAGGATCCACAAAGGAAGTACGTTTTCTAAAGTGTTGTTGTTAACATGATATTTTCGGGAGGAAATGAGCAGCAGTCAACAGTGCAGCACCCGTAGGCTACAGTTTAGACTAACGTTAGAGGAGTGCTCGTTCGCAACGGGGAACGCATGAAGCTTACTTGACAACATCAGTTCATATCAATATCGTAACGAATAGAAATAATGTATGGTTATCTGCATCTTTCCGTCTATTATGTATAGTTACTTTTTAAACACGAAAATCGCATTCAGCATGACACGCAAGCGGTTGCCGTGGTAATGAACAACCTGCTTGTTAAAGCGAATGAATAATCCTGTATCTGAGGCAAAATTACTAAATATGCAGCGCGAGTTATATATTTCTAACTCCAAACAATTAGCCACTGAAACAGCTTATAAAATCTTCTTCAAGGCTGTGCTGGTTGCATTTGAGGTAACGTTACAGGTCATGGGGTTTCTCAGATTTCGCTTGAGACCGGGTTGAGAGCATTATTAGGCTCGATAGTAGTCGTGTCTCCTTCATTGCGTATTTTTATATTTTGAATATATCCCTCCACTGCATACTGTAACCCCTTTTGCCTCGATCTGGAGGATATCGCGGAGGTATTGCTCCAAAAAAGTTCACTGACGCACCTCTTCCCGTCATGGCAATCTGTGGCGCTGGTCGTGTTTGACCATTTGTTTGACGGGCGTAGCAACAGTAACTAGGGGGCGTGGCTTTTGCGAACGGTCAATTAACATTAGTTCCCATAATCGATTATGGTTTACATTACCAATCGATTAATCGTTAACCTCTTAAATCCGAAGCAGGGGGCGCCAAGTTATGTTACTTAACAACCACTTGCTTAACCGACAAAAAACACTTAGAAGCTTGGCTTTACAATGAATATAGGGAATGTGACCATCACTTAACAAGTGGACAAGGTCAAGCCCAACCCATGACATCCTGAGAGAGGGAGCTGGACGTCATTTGGCTCTGCAGTGAGCACCACTTGCAAAAATTGGGCTGTGTGCGGACATCCGTGGACCCTCCTGATATACAAAATGTACATACAGTACATGCAAAATAATAACACATTTACCAGTGACAACAGAGTCTAATCAAGGCTAACCATCTCTCAATAGAGCTGAAGCTATAGTAGCTCACATAAGCCGCCTCTAACAGATCTATTAGCATTAATCAGCTATTAGCGGCGCTTGCAGAAGGATGCCATAATGTTTCACTGCTCCTGAGAGCCACGCTTACTGCTGATTAATAGCTAATGAATGATGGAAGAATGATATCGAGGGAGAAAGACCGCTAATGTGTGCAAGAGATGTGAATACAGGTATTAGCAACCGAGGCTAATTTTGCTATGTTGGCAAAAAACTATTTTGCGCACAATATATGGGAAAGTCTTTGTTTACAACATACTATTAAAGGTAATTCTTCTATTTTTTTTCTGTAGCAGTTCCTTTTTCAAATCTAAATTTACATTTTCTTATGGAAAATAGTATCAGAAATAGAAAGCAGTGAGAGTTTTCCTTCAGATATGAGCTGAAAAGTTAATTAAATTTGCAGGGTGTAATTAGAGGGCCCCATATTCTTCTGATTGTGGTGAATAATCATGTAACCTCTGGAGCCGAATACAACTAATGGATGAAGGAGCAATTAGGCAAATTACTGTAATTTCAAATTAATTGCTAGAAAAAACAGTTTTAATCAAAACACGGCGACTCCAGAGGTATCTAGAAGATTTCAAATTGGGATTCTTTTGCAGGTCTCCCGGGAAGAGACACCATTTCTCAGAAACATGGGCTTGCTTGCGCATATTTGTCCTCTTTTCTTTCATTATTTCTCTTAATTCTGGGATGTGGCGAGGGTTATAACAGATTGTGATGGGTTGTGCTTTGATGTCAGTGGAAACCAGCCTTAGACATTTACATTAGTGGACACAAAGACATCTTGAAACAGACACATAATAAATACAGCATTCAGCTTCTTTGCACAGAGACTCAGAGTGTGATCATTACAGGCAGCTGGGACGTAATTACGGATCATTACGGACAATGCAGTTCCAGTGAGAATCAGATTGCAGTGAATGCTGCCGATTTGAGCTCCAGCATAGAGAGCTAATATTATGTTCAGAAATAAAATCTGAGTCTGAGAACACACTAAAAGGCATTCAAAATCTTAATTAAACCTGGAAAGTTTTTTTATTTATTCTGATATCATTCTAAAAAAAAATAAAAAAAAATCTAATTTTAAAAAAGCAAAATAACAGCATTCACTTTTAGACTTTAGAAGTATTTTCAATATTCAAGATTCAAATAAATTAAAAAATGTTATACAAAATATGTTTTGGAACAATTTTTTTTTTAAATAAATAAAAATAAATAAATATATATATATATATATATATATATATATACTATATTTACACACAAACAGACTACCAGTCAAAAGTTTGGAATCATTAAAGTCTCTTTTGGTCACTAAGGCTGTATACTGTATATTTAATCAAAAATACAGTAAAAACAGTAATATTGTTTTCTTTTTGAATATATATATATATATATATAAATGTAATTTATTCCTGTGATGTCATTACTCCAGTCTTGAGTGTTAATTTTTTTACCATCATATCATAACTTTTAATAATTACATGCACTAAATGTATGATCAAATATCTTTTGATCAAATAAATCCACCCATGCTGCAAAAATAAATAAATAAAAAATAAATAAAAATGATATATATATTATATTATATATATATATATATATATATACAGTGTATATATATATATATTAGAGCTGTCAGTTAAACGCGTTATTAATGGCGTTAACGCAAACCTATTTTAACGGCGTTAATTTTTTTATCGTGCGATTAACGGTCTTTTTGGCCTGGCAAACTTTGTAGTTTTTTTTCACATGCTTTTGCAACAGGACGCGGCATGCCCGGCGCTGCGCTATGAAACCCATTCATTTCAATGGGTTGCGCCCCGCGAGGACGTTTTGAAAGCGCAAGCGGATCTAGCTAGACCGGAAACAAAAGGCACCGGAAACAACAGGCACGCGCACACACTTGTTTGGGCCTGCGAGCCGGCCAAATAGTTGGTTAACGTTACGTTTTGAGTGGATGACGAGCGCGAGACGCCGAAATGGATGCCAATAAGATTCTGAATGGAAAGTTTACTTTTAAAAAGTTGGCCAAATGGTTCCATTGACAAGACCAAAGTGATCTGTGTGTTTTGTCGTTGTGAACTGAGCTATCATCATCATGTCCAGTCTGAAAAACCACTTGATGATGGCCAAGCACACACACAGCTGATGCGAATTCTCCGCCCCCTCGTCAATATCAGGACCTCGTCAGTATTTCTTTCACCCTTTTATTGATGGACAGTGTTACATTGTGTGAGAGATTATTTGCTCCAAGTGAGAATGTTAGTGTGAAATTGAACACAGTATGTCAATGTTGTTTTCAATAAAAAAAACATGCACAAATCAAGCCGATCCACTTTTCCATGTTGATGAGCATTAAAATGAGAAAAAATAATAGGACAAAAAGAAATCAAGAGACATTTAGAATAGATAAAAATGTGCGATTAAATGCGATTAATCGCGAGTTAACTATGACATTAATGCGATTAATCGCGATTAAATATTTTAATCGTTTGACAGCACTAATATATATATATCTCTACATACATATCTATATATTATATATATATAACATTTTTTTGCATGCATTTGTTCTGTTGTTTTGTCATAGGTTATTGTATTTTTTATTTTCTATTTTTATTATAATTATCTTTCTTTTTCGTCATCGTTATCGTTGTTCTGTTTGTTGCGTGAAAAATCAAAAATGCTAAAATAAATGTAAAAAAAATAAATAAAAAATAATAGGACTAACAAGATTAATTGCATTAATTTTTATCTCGTCGTCTTATAATTTTTTAATAATTAGATGCACAAAATGTACAGCGCTATTTGCAATACCTGTCAGCATATGTATATTCGTGCAGGATTTGTTGAAAAGGTGAAAGAGCCACAACTCAGAGGTGAGCTTGAGCAGAGCGCAGGTTTGTACTCACCTGGGCGGCTTTCCTCTTAGCCTTATGCTGTCTAATGCTGGAGGCCGTCACTGAAGCAGGCTGTGAACACACACACACACACACACACACACACAAAGAAAGTCAACCTCACGGATAACGAACACGGACACATCAGCTCAAGAGATTTGTGCGTTCCCAGTTTGGGGCTGAGAGAGAACGAAATCAATTATCTCAGACAGAGAAAGACATCATTCACTGACATCCCGTTAGTGTCGCTATTACTGTTGAAATCATCCAATCAGGAGGGATTAGCACATGGCATTGGAACAGCACCACAAGATCCTGTGCTTGTATGGTTGCTAAGGCTGAAGTACCTAACCTGCAGGCCATTCCAACTAAGGTCATAAAAATCATTAAGTTGTACTGTATGAAACAACAGCTCTGCTCGATTGTGCAGCCTCAGGGTCAACACAGACAGGTTCAGGAAGAGCTTCTTCCCTCAAATCACACAGATCCTCAATAAGGATGCTGCTAGAGGCCCATACGCTGCTCTCTGACCACAATACTGTGATACAAAAAATCATCCAGAAGGTCTTTGTAATACACATGTTCCCCCTCACGTTTCAACCGCACTTCTTATTATTATTAGTTATTATTATTTAAATATTATTTAGAATTTTTAACAGATAAACATTTTGGCCAGGCCGTGTAATTGGCCTATGACTTTACCAATGGATAATAAACTATTTAATTAAGTAATTAAGTATTAAGTAATTTATTGAGTAAATATTATGTAAAATAAATAATATATAAAAAAATAAATGACAAATACTTTTGTGAAATTCTCGAAATAAATACATATTTATTATAATTATTACATGTATTATTTATACAAATTCTTTTACAATAGTTAAATATTGCTAATTAGACAAAACTATTTAGAAAAGTTTCAAATTATTAAGGACTTTGTCAATGGATAATAAACAGTTTGTCTAAAGCAATATTTTGTGAATTTCCAGTAATTTGAGAAAAAAATTGCATGTGTGTGTGTGTGTAGAATAAGGTTCTGTGTGAGTGTGCTAATAGTAATTACTATTACTATTCATAACTATACTTATAGTAAATGCATACATATTTATTATAATTATTACAATCTCTAAATGTTACAATTATATTAATTCTAACGTAAAAAATATATACACAATTAAATAGAATATAATTACTACATGCATTATTTATATAGTATATACATTTTATATTATTTATATTAGAAATATTACATATTTATATTTAATTTTATTACAATATCTACATATTACTATTTTGATATCTAGAACTCTATTTACACTATTTAGAAAAGTTTAGTTTCAGTAATTTGAGTACTTATTAATAAATACATAAATGCATATGATTATTTATTATAATTATTACATGCATTATTTATATATGAAAATAATTGTATTACAATATCTAAATATTACTGTACTATTTAAATGTTATAAATTATTATAATATAAACTATAATATCATTAAATGTATGCATATTATTAAATTTAATATTATTAAAATGTATATACTTCTATTATAATTATTTTGGGGCAGCTTTTTCAAGCAAGGTTGTCATTTTTTTTTATCAATGAAAGAGCAGAGATAACAGGAAATAATGCACATTCGCATGAGGAAACAATAGTGATGAGCAGTAATATGTGTGTGGCCACAACTACAGTACAGCATTTATTTGTGTTTTCATTGTTGCTTTTTTCCCCTTATGCAAAGTAAAGGGCACATACGTTACAAAACTTGGATGACACAGTTAAAGGATGCAAGAACAATGTTTCAAAATAGAGGCACATTATGGAAAAATACAGGGGACTAAAAGCAATCGAAAGACCTTTAACAGTCGAGCTGCGGCAGGAAGTGGCCCAAGAGTGCGGCGTCATTTACCAGTGCCTTCAGTAGCGACTGAGTGGAATTATTATTGTTGAACTAGAAATGAATTTTCAAAAGTGAGAGCACTCAGGCATGAACAGGGGAGGTCATATCTGAGGTGCACAGTGGCAGGAGAAGATGATGGCATTTTAAATGAAATGGCAGGTTTACCCGTGGAGTGGAGCACAGGCTCTGCACGACGAAGACTACGGGAGTGGACGCCGCTTTGATAGCCTGTACTGCCTCCTCATGGCTGGCGTTCTGCAAATCCACTCCAGAAACCTATTTATCACACAGGATGACGGAAGGACAAAGGACAGAGGGAGGAGAGAGAGAGAGATAAGAGAGGATTTAAAGGGGACATGCATTTGAAAACAGGATTATTTAGCAAAAAACAGGTTACGATGTCAGAACCATGTGCACATTAACATAAGCCCGCCCACATTTACATCTCAACATGTGTTCATCTTGGAGTGTCAAGTTGCTGAAAACTGAAAGACAGCGAATTAAGCCAGTCGTTTTGATATGATAAGACGTTAGCCAATAATAAAAGAGGTCATTTACAAATTGTCTTAAAGGTACAGTAGCAAAAACAGAAAAGAAAAACTCAAATACAGCCAATTTTGGTGCAGGAAATCTTTAAAAGGGATCATAAATATTCATTCAGGGATATATAAATTGCTACAAAACAAAGAATATGGCCCCTTTAAAACGGTTAGGAAGCAGAAAAGAGCAGAATATTAATGGGCGTAGTTGTGTACTAATAAGCAACAGCTGTATTAAGAGCAATGCGTCTGAACATGTATGTGTGTGTGTCTCTCAGACCTGTAAGATCTTGTCTCCTGTTTTAAGGGCACCCGTGCGTCCAGCTGGGCTTTCTGGCAGCACCTGTTTAATGAAAATGCCCTTCAGCTCCTCTCCGTTCTTCAGCCTCTTTATAACGGTGCGTCCGCCCACTATGCTGATACCCAGAGACTCCTGCGTCTCTAGCCACACCTCCACTCTGGACCCCAAAAAACAACCGTTTTTGAAAGAAGTCTCTTCTGCTCACCAAGGCTGCATTTATTTGATCCAAAATTCAGTAAAGACAGTAATAGTGTGAAATATTTTTACAATTTAAAAGAACTGTTGTCAATTTGAATATATTTTAAATTGTAATTTATTCCTGTGATGCAAAGCGTCATTACTTCAGTGATCCTTCTAATATCTGGATTTAATGCTCAAGAAACATTTCTAATTATTATCAATGGTGAAAACAGTTTTGCTGTGGAACCATTTTTTCAGGATCTTTTGACGAATAAAACGTTTTATTCATCAAAGAACAGCATCAATTTGAATATAAATTGTTTGTAAAATTATAAATGTCTTTACTTTTGAACACTTTTGACTGGTAGGGTATACATTTAATGATATACTATAGTATAAAATAAAATAATATAATATACTTATTAATGAGGCTTATCCGATTTTTTACCTCTGATACAAAAACAATAAATCATCACTTCCTGTCTCTGTCTAATAATAATAATAATAATATTTTCTTATCTCTCTCTCTCTATATGTGTATATAGAATAGAAGAAACTATAAAATAATGTTTGTTACTTTGATCTTTATGTATGTCAGATATCAAATAATACATTTTATATAGTATTAAAATATTTATACTTTTTATTCATTAACTTTAAATGTATTATAAATATACAAATTCGTTTTATTTTAGGAAGATGTCTAAGTCAATACTTTTTCATAGACACTTCATTTCCATCGTTTACATTTTTGTTACTTCCACCTTTCTATTAGAATCTGTTGAACCACACACAACTTCAGTGTTTTAAGTGTGTTTTACCTGCGTGGGGGACCCCAGTGACTGAACGCAGGCGTCTCCTCACCTTCTCCCTCCTCTCTTTCTGGCAGATCACTGCGCACAATACATATAAATGTACAGTTATAATAATAACAAACATTTTTATATTACTATCAAATTCTCAATGAGTGATCAGTAATGCCGAAAAGCTACCTGTGGCCTCCTCTGATTGGACCGGCAGCGCCCTGGTTTCTTCTCTTCCTGCTGCGAGAGGAAGTCCGCTGCGCAGATCTGCCGAGCAAGAGAGAAAGTTATAGATGCATAACAGTCACAGAGTCATAATAGACTGAATTAAACTCATCAGGTTCATGTAACATTTAAGTAAGATTCCGACTTTACTCATCTCAGATCTGTCTTGACAGTTCACAAAAAAGATGTAATATTTCAAAAGCAAGAAAATAATTTTAAAAAATCATATTTTTGAAATATTTCACCTGATCAAACAGCATGAATTCAACAAATAAATGTCAGTGTAATAGCAGGAAAGCATAAAGTATAATTTGAATTGGATTAATAACAAAAATAATTCAGTCATCCTACAGGCTTGTTTGACTTAAAATCTCCGATACAAAAAACGCATCACTTCCTGTCTCTATTAAGGTCAACTGAGCTACATACTGTAAACAAAGCTAGAATGTGCAATAATGAAAACTCAAATTATTATCTATTATATAAATAATATATAGGACAGTAATGTGGTTTACAAACACAACAATAATGATAGTATAAAATTATTATTATTTTTAGCTATAATTAATGATGTTCTGACATTTGACATTCTGAATTTGACATTTTTATCTTTTAAATGTAATCTTTTTTACAGTCTAAACATCAATACTGTGTGCATAGTAAATACAACATTTAATTGGCTATTCATTTTCCAAAAACGTGTTGTATGTGTACAAACCAAAAGGCATTCTCTCTCTCTCTCACACACACACACACACACACACACACACCATTAACAGCTGCCCAAGTCTCAGCTGCGTTTCACACCAATTTGACACCATTCATTGTTCAGCTCCAAACGGCATTTTACATCCGTTTCTCACTTTTCTTTAATTTCTCTACCACACCTGGGTTATAGCGCAGTGGTAGCTCAATTATAAAAAATCATTGTGATAATCTAAGATAAACATGATCATTTTCTAATACTTGTAAAATATCAAAAAGCATAAATCTCTCATTTCTGATTACCACCACACAAACGGTTTAATTTGAGTATCTTGTTTTTACATATATAAAAATGTAGTTTTATAACTGTCCTATGAATTTAAGCAGCACATTTGTCCAGCAGGTGGCGTTATGGATCTATTAGAAAACATGGTAATTACAATTCCTCACAAGGCATCAACCTTTATGAACACAGGTACAATAAAAAAATATATTTAAGAACTTTAAGGTGTGTATTAGTGTATTTGCTAGTAGAGAGTTTAAAATGTTATTACCTGCTATCTGCATCTGTACTCTCAAAAATAAACCGATGACAACATGGTAATGTTTTGTTTGTAAACAGAAGTTAGTTCTGTTAGTGATGGATATAGTTGGGTGTGTATTTATTACAGCTGGAGACTCACTCAGTGTCAGTGTCGGTCAAGGTAAGTTCTGAGCCTTCGTTTCTGGAGTCAGAGTCTGCCTCGCTGTCCGCTGACTCCAACCATGACGCAGGCTGACCTGAGAACAGACGTTTAAATATCAAACTGTATTGAACTGAACTGTACTTATTTAAATAAACCTTGTTTTAAAGACAAACACTCACTGAGAGGAATTTGTGAGAGCTGCAGCTGAATCTTCTCAAAGCTTGTGCAAAGATCATCGTTCACCTCAGGGAACTGTGGCAGCAACAACACAAGAGTTTCAATCATGTATTCTTGTGGGATTTGATCTTACATAAAAATAAAAGAAAGAAAAAATCTAATGATGTGAACTTGATGACAGCTATGGATGAATCTAATGAAAGTCTAGAAGTAGTCAAGGTCATTTCAGCCCCCACAGTTACAGTTATGAAAATGTAAGCCAAAAGGTATTTGGACACTTTGTATGGCTTTAAAACCTATAAAATCATCTTTGGCATCGGAGTATCATTATGCATCACCTGTTCTTGCAAATCAGCTTGAGCATCGAACTGGTAGAGGCTGGATGTCGCTGGTTTTTCCCAGGAACGAGTCTTCTCGCTGAGGTATGAAGGCAGACTAGAGCTCCCTTGATCCTTCATGGTGTCCATCTCCTGCTCTTCATCATCTTCATCCACAGCCATCTCTCGCTCCAGGCCGGACAGGAGGTCAACAGTGGTGAGGGGAGAGGCATAGCGGGGCTCGGCGTCAAGGATTAGCTCCGGCTCCTCGTCCAGGTCGTCAGATAAGACAGAGTCATTTCCAAAGTCCTACACACAAAGAACATGACTTTTCAATTTAAATTTCCATCATCTTTCACACAAAGCTGAGAAAACATAAAGAGAGTTGTATCAACCACTTTTATGGTGTATTTTTCGAGCATTATTAGACAGAAAAAGAGCAGTGTAAATATTCTGCTAAATATCTACTTTTGTGTTGGATTTGATTTGATTTGATTTTTGGCTGAACTATGGCTTTCACCGCCAATTTTTGTGGGATTTGAACCAACAACCTTCTGGTGACCAATTCATCAAGCTAAAATGTTCATATTTATATTAATAGTGGTAAAAAAAAAAAAAAAAAAAAAAAAAAAGTACTCTTTAGTCAAAACATTTATTATACTGTTTTTTTATACTATACATTACTATACTCAGTCTGGTACATTTGTGGGTAAAAAATCCCTTAACAGCACACTAATAATAGTTTATAAACCGATTTTTGTGGGATTTGAACTCGCAACCTTCTTCCGACCAACCAAAATCTTGAACCGCAAGGCTAAATTGATAAAATACAAGCAAACATTTTCATATTTATATTGCTTAAAAACATAATCTTTATTCATAACGAGGCCCAAGAGGTTTACTACAAATTCTTGTGGGATTTGAACCTACAACCTTCTGCCAACCAACAAATCTTGAACCACAAGGCCATATCAACCAAATACAATTTAAAAAGTTCATATTTACATCTACATTGCTTAAAAATGTCATCTGTAGTCAAAACGAGGCCCAAGAGGTTTACTACAAATTCTTGTGGGATTTAAACCTACAACCACCTATCTACCAATCTAAATCTTGAACCACAAGGCCAGATCAATCAAATACAAGCTAAAATGTTAATATCAATAGTGCTCAAAAACACCATCTTTAGTCAAAACAAGGCCCAAGAGTTTTACCAAACTCAGTCCAAACCTATCCGACTTGGTTTCAGTTTCTGAGTTGATTTCCCCCATACCGAAACTCTTGATAACGAAACCCTATGCTACTTTATACCCCTTTTAACATTCTTCCCCTCAAAATCATCCGCTAACAGAAACGTCTGATGTTGGAGGGGGCGTGTAAGGTAGAGACATCTCACCTCCTGTCTGTCTGCCGCATACAAAGCAGCTCTTTCTATTCCTGCAACAGGGTGCCGGAGCTTGTCCTCCTCTCCCTCTTCCACACACTTACGGATCATAAGAGCTGAAAGCGCACTTTTCCCCCGTGACGCTCCAACAAGCCGACTCAGCTCCTTTCTCACTCGTCCCCCCCCCCCACCCTTGAGGAGAGCAGAACCAATTTGCCATGAAAAATGTGCAGAGTCTAAAATCTTAATGGTGCAATTAGTCTCGTTTTGAGTAGATTTACGGCAGCACTTGACTCGGCCGCCTCAATTACATCTTTGCTAAAATTCAAGGATAATACGGTACATTTCAAAGGCCCATAGAGGGGGTCATGCATCACCTCCAAAAAGATCCCTCTCAGGAGGCTCGCTCATTTGTTCCTCTTTTTCTTTCTCGCTTCAGTGCATGCTCTCTTTGTTAAATCACAACTGTAGTTGGGTTTCCTTCCTACATATTGATGGACATGAGCCTGTTTACAGATGTTTAGTGCAGGGGTCTTAAACTTTTTTCAAAACAAAACATTTAGTCTAACTTTATTTTATTAACTTCTGCTAACTTAACTAAATTTACTTGCATTTTTGTTTAAATTATTTTTGTCACAATTTTTTTGTTGTTCAGATCAATCTATATTTGGCGAATCTGCATTACAATAAATGTGATTATGTTTTTTTAAAGTTTTTTTTTTAGTTTCTATGTATTTAAGACTGGGATTTTTATAAGGTCTATTGTATATGTGAAAACAGGATTATATAAGTACATATATATATATATATATATATATATATATATATATATATATATATATATATATATATATATATATATACATATATATTACACTACGGTTCAAAAGTTTCTTATGGTCACCAGGGCTGCATTTTTTTAAATCAAAAATACAGTAAAAACAGTAATAATGTGCAATATTAAAATTTTAAATAACCGTTCTATTTTAATATATTTTAAAATGCTATTTATTCAGCAAAGCTGAATTTTCAACATAATTACTCCAGTCTTCAGTGTAACATGATCCTTCAGAAACCAGTCTGATTTGCTGTTCAAGAAACATTTCCTATTATTATCATATTCCTTATTATTATCAATGTTGCAAACAGTTCCGTTTCTTAATATTTTTGTGGAAACTGTCAGCAATTTTTCTATGATGTGATAAAAAAAAACAGCATTTATTTGAAATATAAATCTTCTTTGACATTTTCAATCAATTTAATGAATCCTTGCTGAACAAAAATTATTAACTGCTTGCAAAATAATTGAAGTAAAGGCGTATTCTGAATACCTCTGGCATAGATGGGAGAGTGTGGCTGACGACCTGCTTTGCCACTGGTTGCTCATCGGCACCCTCAACAGGCCAAGAGGACTGCTGCCCACTACCTCTGTCCTCTGTCTGTATAGTTCATAGAAACAAAAGAATGCAACAAATCAATACAAAATAAACGGGCATATCACATGCAGCCTTTTGCCACTAGTAGGAGTTAACTATTTAGCTACAAGCCAAACAAGCTTGTTTGGCAGGTTTCATCAAGAAAAAAAATTGTGCGCATGTTTAAAATAAGAAATAAAGTCATATTGTGAGATATAAAGTCACATTGTGGTGGAAACGGACACTGTAATGATCCTCAATCCTCAACCCAGAGTAAAACTTGAAATACCCACCAATCTTAAATATTTAACCAAATAAACACCTCCAGCACTGGATGTTAATATTATGGGGCCATAATTACATACCGCCAGGGGTTTCCTGATTCCAAGGTAGACTATCCCAGGTGGAGCAGATTTGAGAACCTCTACAGCCTGGGCCAGAGAGCATGCGTCTAGATAGTTGTCATTGACGAAAACCAGCTGGTCACCCGGGAAAAGCCCACCGTGATTGTCAGCTACCCCTCCGGGAACCACAGAGCGGATGACGATCACAGAGCGTGCAACATCCAGAGGGTCCTGCAGAGGGCAATGCAGACCATAGCAAACAGAAAAAACATGAGCAGAGTGGAGCAATAGTGACCGTGATTTAACCTATACGCCACAGTCATATCAAAAAGCAGATCATGATGACTGCCTTTTGAAGTTTCATTCATTTATTTGAATCTTAACACAAACATTTCAAACTGAACCAATGTAAGCAGAGAATAGAATATTGCAAACAAGCAGCCTTCATTCCCATGGTCATTCAAGTTAGGCAGTACCTTTTGAACTAATTTGAAATGACTTTATAACAGAAATGACTCTGGGATCCACGCATTAAAATCTACTTACAAAAGAGCATGACAAACTTGCTGGAAGGCCAAATGAGGCCAACTTCCCACTCCAACAACCCGAGTGCCACAGTATCAATCACATCTCTGGGGAGCTCTGCCATAAAACTGCAATTCAACCGATTTGATGTCTCCAACAATATATTTCATGACCCATATGGGCAGCTTTTATGTGGCATATGACAATATAAAAGTGATTAACAAGTAGTTATTTGAGAGTAAAAACTGAAGCGGGAGCGCAGTCATTAGTAATCTCATCTATCTGCCCATGAACATTTACGACCAACCATGTCAAAAGACCAGCCGAACACCCAATCCTTGCAATTTTTTAGATTTTAACATGAATCTGTTCTGCAGCTGACCCCATCTTCGGACAGGGCCACAAAAGACAGGTTCAGGTCACAAAGACCACTCAGAACAAGGAGATAACATATTACTGACAAGGATTTTTAACAATGAACTTCAGTGGAGGCCCCGAGCGAAACTGCGAACCAGGAAACTTCACCCAGCCCAAACATAAAAAGTGGGTCAGCAAGCCCAGCAATTACTGCCTCCTGATTACCCAGTGAGCCACTGCTGTACGGTAAGCAGACGAGAAGAGAAAAGCAATTTCAGAGCTAGAGGAACTGAGGCCTGCTAGAAGGGAAAGAATGGGGGGGGGGGGGGAGACAGGAAAAAGTTGGAGAGAGGATTTGAAGTTCCACTCCAGCTGGCGCTTTAGGAGGACACAGGCTGCATTGTCCGGCTGCCGGGTTCCAGCCAAGCATGCTTTGCTTTCCAAGCCCTGCTCTCATCCCACATGGTCAGTGATGTCAGTAGAGCAGCTTTTATATGAAAAAAAAAAAATAATAAATAAAAAAAAAAAAAAGCCAAGAGGAACGGGCCAGCACAGGGGGCTCCTAATACAACAATACGTCACCTTGCTACGGAATAAAGACGGTGATCAGTATGAATGTTTGCATGAGAGATGGAAAGAAAGAGCTAGGTTGCTCTATTTCTTATTCGCATTTCCATCCTAGTGTTCATATGATTTAGATGGTGTACAGTACATGGCTCATTGGGAGAGTAGCTGTCTTCCATGCTACAGGTGTGAGGAACATCGCAAGATCCAAAGAAAACAAAAATCCCAGAAGTTCCTGGCTGGTGTTGCACATTACAACATTTGCACACAACCATCGGCAGCTAAAAATAGCCAGTCAGAATTGGATTAAACGAGTTTATGGCAACCCTAACAGTTCCATCATGATGTTTTCCTGTGGTCTACATAACCTTAATAATGGTCGAAACTCTCCGCTAGCTAACAGATGGGCATTAGCATTGGCTGCCCGGAATGGATCTCCCATATTTCTTGCTGGCTTAGGTTTACTACCGTCTCCTCCAAGCGTTCCCTTTGCTGGCCCTGCTTGTCGAACGGGTTGAAATTCTTCAGAGTGGTGTCAGGCGGACAGTAAATCTGCTGTTTTGCAGGAATCAACGGCAGGCCAAGTCATCTGTTTTCGCTCTTGCGCTCTGACTCACCTTCAATCTTGCTGAACAGAATACCAGGAACTCCAGGACGTCGGTCTCTTGCTTTTTCTCTTTTAATCTTTTTTTTGGTTGTTCTGACCATAGTTGCTTTGAGAGGAGAAAGGATGCCACTTCCACGGACAAGCAAATTGCACAATCACATCAATTCCTCGAAAATAACCCACTAGAATAGTCTGCTTAAGTATGTTTGCCTCGCTTCATGTTGCTTTTGTAAAAAAAAAAAAAAAAAAAAAAAAACTTGTGTCAAAAATGACATCAATGTTTTCCAATGCAAATAATTCTACAAAGTGAAGAGTTAAGCTACAGCATTACCTGAGGTTGCATGGCAAACAAAAGTCAAACACTGTAACATGAGGCTCCAAGTTCAGACAATTTAAACTTTTTGCTGTTCCGATTCAAAATATACCATGACATTCAAAGGAAAAAGAAATGCATGGCAAAATGTTACCCACTTTATTTGTTTTGGCATTTGTTCACTTACCGTTTTCTCGCTACTAGCTATGACGTTAGTATTGCGAGGTGCATTGAAGTCTTGACGCTAGTCATGTAAAAAGAGTCACACAATGAGGAGGAACAATGCATCAGCCGTTGTTTATTATAAAACTTACAGCTGTGGGCAGCTGTTTGACTTAGGAACAGGTGGCATAGACGGTGCAGAAATGACAATGGCAGTAAATCCAAACAAAGCTCCCTTGGATCTGCTACAAATCGGATCCTAATATTGGAGGACACCGTTGAGAAACAACATGATGTTACATAAATTTTTCATGGCTGAAAATCATAATGCATATTCTTCTTCAACATATTAACATTTAGGATGGTGTCTACAGTCGATTTGGTAGCTTATTTTCCTGCGAGGATAATAAAATAGCCCTTGGTCAGTTTCTGCAGCTTCGGGCCACAGAATAAATAAACAACGATAAATAAATAATACCACACCGGGATGATTTATGACTCTCCTTTAAAACATTCACTGGATGAGACTAAATGCTGTATTGATGTGCAGGTTAGGCTCTTTGAACCATCGAAAATGATTCAAAAATGCATTCTCTCAGATCTCTTCTCCTTGGACAGCATGAATTATTGGAGCCAAGCATTCACAACCTACGTAACAAATAAACTTGTTTTGCACAGAGAGAGTTTACAGCCCACTTGCAAAATGGCATTTGCAGACGCAAGACCCTTCTGAGAACATATTGCAGCTCAAATTCTGCATGTTCTTCATGCTCTTATTTTACACTACAAGTTTATTATTTTTGTGAACAGAGACATTTTCCTTTTTGAAGCTGGTGTAGGGCCGACAAGTTACCCAAACAGAGGGTTATGTTAATCTACATTTAGCTTAACATAAGCTTTATCTACCCTGAACCATTTGCAGAAGAGCTGCTCAATCATACTTCCGTTCAGCCTGGCAGCACCATGACTTCATACACAAATTCAATTGTTAGTCAGAACTTTTAGTAATGACTTTTAAATGGCCATGTTATAATCCCGCTTAAAACAAAACCGTCACAGCTCAATTCTTCAGATCAGTTGACTTTCAAGACTCTTCAGATCAAGATGACCTTCATTAATCTCCATTACCAGGATGGCTAGGACGACCAAGGGGGTCCTTCTCATGTTGCCATGCAGTGCTTCTTACTTCGAGATCCCCTTCTTGTCAGAGCAAAAAACCGAGCCATGACTCCAAATGGTTTTGTCGTCGCCACTTCACGTCACTCACGCAGTCAGGGGTGTCATTTAGGGAAGAAAAACTCCCTGGTTTCCAGCTGTCAGTGTGACCGTGGGCTCCCATCAATCTAGCTGTGGTTACAAGGTCTCCTTGCTTTGAGGGTAATATTAGCGGTTGAGATGAGAAGAGTAGAAAGAAGGCGGTAGAAAGAGGGGGAGACTGAAGGTTCTCGAAGGCTCCAAGCATGTCTGCAGGTCTCGACGCGGCCTTATCAACTTAGCCCTCTTACTGGAGAGAGCGGCAAAATCAATTTCCCCCTTTGCAGACTGGAGAGGCCCTGGCTCGTCTGCCGCGGGAAAGAGAAAAGAACTCAAGACGAAAGGTTGAGAGATTCTTCCTCCATTAGAAGACCGTAGAAGACCATACCCACCAATGCATTGTGGGAGTTGCACTTTAGTATTTCTGGCAATTCCTTACAGCTCATACATTTATGGACATTTTAACACTTCTTTCACAACTCTGCAAGTGCCTACACCCCCTCCTCCTCTGAATCAATTCCCACCCATCATGCATGAGGCCCTCGGGTTGAAAAGCGTTCGTTTCGGTGCAGATAAGCAAACATACGGGGCTAGGTGGAGGGGGCTCAGCTGGTGCAGAGCACGAAGACGGTGAGTTCGACCGAGGGGAAGCTGCACAGGTCAATATGGCTTCCAATAAACCCCAGGGTGCACCAGCAACTCCTCCAGAAGATCTGCAAAGTAAGCTTTAGTACTTCAGCCTCTTCATGACAATGATCTATGATCCAAGTTGCGGGACTGTGAATTTCTTCTCTTCTCGCCTTGGTGGGGATGAGATCATCTCAAATTCAGACCATCGACGCGGTATCGATGCAATTCGTTTGTACTTGTTCATGCTGCAAAAACAAACAAACAAAAAACCCTGCGTAGCCTCATACAATCTCGTTATAGCAATAAAAAATAAAACAAAGGATTTGAGTCAGCAAAACATTTTTTTTTTTTTTTAGCTCAGAGCCTATGGACACTGTCCCAAGTTCCCTCCTCCCTCCTCCATCTTCATTCCTTCATTTACCAGAGAGATGAAGAGAAAGGAAGAATTTAAGGGATCAGTGCTCAGGTTATCGCCATTAAGCAGCAATGTAATTCTGTCCATGTCGCCACGGCCCCCATCATTCACGGCAGCCTCTGACGAGGAAAGAAGCATACCTTACCATTAAAACATAATCCCCGTTCACTTTCGCCATGATGCGGCAGCCATTTATTATAGTCCTGATGAAGTTGCAAAAGAATGGGCATGCTTTTCTCCTGCCAATACCATTTCCCTGCATGAAATCAATCGGAACCCATGGCTGGATAATATAAAACACGAGGCGTCCCACAGGAGCGGTGGAGAGCAGATCTGCGGGAGAGGTTCTGCATTCTAAGTGGCCTCATTACATGATCACTTCTGATTCAGGATCAACGTGCAGTTATGTACTAACCCTGATTAGAGGGCTAATGAAGGAAGGAGGAAAGCAGCTTTACGTACTAAGTGAGCAGAGCAAAGGGTTTGACGGTTGGCACGAGGCCAGATAAACAGCGGCCCTAGTCAGAAAGGTTCCACTGCTTTCTTTTGTTCAGTGTCCAAAGACTTGTGACATCAATGCAAGTTTCCTGTGATCGCACTTTAGTAAAGTCAAGGGGGATTCATTGAGTCCGGCCCCCTTTTTCCTCCTGCTTAAAGGAAAGCTGATTTTTTCTTTACTTATTTACAGAAAATATGGATCAATGGTTTGAACAAAATGTAACATTTTATGGTCTGATATTTATTATTTATTACAGTTTTCGCAAGGCGGCAGTATTCATTAAACATTATGGTCAGGGTGTTTTGTAAACTGCAGACGTATAAAACTTCTGCCATTAATTTACTCTGAACTACTTAACATAAGGTTTCCAAGCAATCAAGAGGTTTCTAAGATATTTTCAGCTTTAATATGTTATCCATTTTTGTTGTTGTTTTTTTGCAAATTTTACTGGAGTTGGATTTGTAAAATCTCCCTTTTACTTAATTCTTCATGATCCGTTACATTCTATCAATATGTTTGTTCAACATTTAAAATGTAACGGATCATAAAGACATTATCATAATATTTGTAAATTGAGTTGTGATTGAACCTCTTTCTTATATCTGTTTGCATACTGAATTGTGATTAGTCTTGCCGACTTTACAGTGCATGGTAACCGTGTCGATTCCTAGTACATGCAGTTAAAATAAAACAAGACTGAAAGATATTTAATGATAAATATATGGGGGGGGATGAAAAAGAAATGAGGTAATTCCCCACCTGATAGTCTAGTATGCTGAAGCCAAGACCTCGCTCTCCTTTCTCTAGTTCTAGCACCTGCACATTCGGAGACCATAGAGCCATTTCCCCTTCATCCTCCTCCTCTTCTTCTTTTTCTTCATCATCCTTCTCCTCATCCATCTGCTCTCTCTCAGGGCCGCTTGACTCTGGAGGCTCTCCTTCATCGTCAACCTCTTGCTCCATTGCAAATGCCTGACGGTCCTGAAAAGAAAAGCACAAATCATGTTGAGCTAGTAGGGGTTCTCAATTGGTGGGTCATGACCCAAAAATGGGTTGCAGGTCTGTTCTGATGAGATCAATTAATCAATCAAATGCTCAAATCAAGCAAACTATAAAAAACAAGTTGATCATGTTACAAATATTTTCATATTGTAATTGAGCTTACGGAGATAAAAATAATAAATATCATTAATTATATAACACAATTTATTTTATTACATTTTTAACCTAGTTTGATGTAAATTTTTGTATGATAAACAATTTTGGTGCCACATGATATCCAATGTAAAATCTAGATCCTGATGTAAAAATAATAGAGAACTACTGAGCTAAAATAGAGTAGTAGTGTTTTATTAGAGGATATGGACAAACCTGTAACTCTTCCCTTATGCTGTTGCGTAGACTTGTATCTTTGGCCAACATGGAGAGGTTATTCTCAATCTGTAAAATTAATACAAAATGAGCAAGCATATATTATTTTGCAGTTCTTTTTAAAGTATTGGCAAAATTCAGAGTAACTTCCCAAAGTCAGTTTTTACTCATATTTGGCAGTTGTTGAGTGTTAATTTTGGACCCTGTGCATGTATTTTTCTGTTACCTGCTCCTGTAGGCTGGCTGAGGGGCTGGATGAGTGCCACTCTTCAGATTCAGGTTGGTATTCGCTGCCCTCTTCAGCGAGACGTCTACAGCAGACCAAAGTAAAGGGAGGAGGAACTTCTCTGAGGAACGCAACAGCCTCTCGCCTAGACTTCCCATACAACTGCACGCCATTCACCTGCAAATACAATACACATTTTATTGGGAGAAAATTCACTTACAAACATGAAGAATATGTAACACTGCACGGTTTCCCAGATCAGTCAGTAGGGGTACAAAAAATATGGTAATTTATAAACAAACTTTT
Organism: Rhinichthys klamathensis goyatoka; assembly: GCF_029890125.1. Taxonomy (NCBI): domain Eukaryota; kingdom Metazoa; phylum Chordata; class Actinopteri; order Cypriniformes; family Leuciscidae; genus Rhinichthys; species Rhinichthys klamathensis. The sequence goes on along the minus strand of NW_026606664.1, from coordinate 3,049,763 downwards.
TTTGTGTGACAAAGTTAATACAAAAATAGTCTCTGTGACATCCACTGGTCATCTTTGATTGGCATTTCATGGAGTGGGCAAGCCTGGAGCTGCTATGGCGAGTGGGGGCGGCACTGTGCCATCTGCCCAAACCAGGGGGAAGCCATAGGCTCCACACATGCTTTCCCTTACACACATACACACACCACACCACACACACCACAGCAACACCATTGCTGCACCATTGGGCTTGCAAGCATCTAGCAAGACCAAGAAAAAAATATTAGGATACTGGTTACACTAAAATATGGGATTTTCATAAAAAGTTCCTCAACAAATGCATTAGCCCCAGGACGGAGCCTTGAGGTACGCCACATCTTATAAGCCACTTCCCCTGCAGCCCTGCAAATCTCCCCTACTTTAACCATCCATCCGGCCTTCGGCCACCAGACCAGGTGGGAGGGGTAAGTTTAGAGGGAAGGGGGCAGGAAGCAAGGCTAGTGGGGAGGTTAGGGCAGGGGACAGTCATGCAGATGGCCTCGGTCAGACTCAGGAGCCCTCCTGCCAGAACATCTATGAGCCAGCAGCAGCAGCAGCAGCAGCAAGCCTTCCTGGAGGCTTGGTGCTGGCAGGATGCAAAGGTCAGTGTTATTAAGGCAACTGAGAAGAGGCTCACCAAAGCAAGCCAAAAGCAAAACTGCAGGCTGGCCAAACACTGGGAGCCCACCTAACCAAAATGCCAAACAGAGAGGGTGCAGGGAGGACCCACGTCACCAGTGTAGATGCTGGGTAATGCGCTTTAATATTACTTTACCTCCAGAAGTTCATCCTCTGGTCGAAGTAGCCCATGTTTTGCCACAGGGCCCTCAGGAGCCACTGTAGAAATGTAGTGGTGTCCATCAAAAGAGTCTAGTTCCACGCCCAAGCGCATTGTGTGTATTGGGAGAAGCTGTAGAAACATAATTTCACAATTATGCAAACGTTGCGGGTAACTACGGAGTGTGGTGTAGATTAAATATATATCTTGATATTTCCGTTTTCAAAAAGGTCATTTTTCTCCATTAAAGGGTTAGTTCCCCCAAAAATGAAAATTCTGTCAATTACTCACCCTCATGTCGTTCCAGACCCGTAAGACCTTTGTTCATCTTTGGAACACAAGTGAAGATATTTTTGATGAAATCTGAGAGCTTTCTGTCCCTCCATTGACAGCTACGTCATTGCAACTTTTAAGGCCCAGAGAGGTGGTAAAAACATCGTTAAAATAGTCCATGTGACTTAATGTTATGAAGCGATGAGAATACTTTTTGTGTGCAAAACCCCCCTAAAATAACGACTTTATTCAACAATCTCTTCTCTTCCATGTCATTCTCTCACGCTGTTGACGTAGTGTAAACAGTGCAGCGCTTCTGGGTTCTACGTCAGAAAGTAGGCTCATTATTGGCCGACGCTGGTCATGTGTGTGATGTGTGTGATGCTGGCCAATAGTGAGCCGACGTTATGACGTAGAACCCAGAAGCGCTGCGTTTACACTACGTCAACAGCGTAGGAGAATGACATGGAAGAGAAGAGACTGTTGAATAAAGTCGTTATTTTGGGGGGTTTTTGCTCACAAAAAGTATTCTCGTTGCTTCATAATATTAAGGTTGAACTACTGTAGTTACATGGACTATTTTAACAATGTTTTTACTATCTTTCTGGGCCTTGAAAGTTGCAATGACGTTGCTGTCAATGGAGGGACAGAAAGCTCTCAGATTTCATCAAAAACATCTTCATTTGTGTTCCGAAGATGAATGAACGTCTTACGGGTTTGGAACGACATGAGGGTGAGTAATTAATGACAGAATTTTCATTTTTGGGTGAACTAACCCTTTAAAAGGAATCATCATTACAACCAAACAGCCATGGCTGTATAGCTTAATTTACCTACGTATATTTTTACTAAAACATAAAATATTAAAAGCAAGGTGAGAACTTCAACAGACCTTTTGTGTGATCATGCATACAAATAGTTCAGGGTTATGAACAAATCCATTGAAACAAATTGATCAATGGAAATGAATTGAACTAACTTGTAAGGAGCTAAAAAAAAAACCCATCTAATATCGTAATGCTCTCATGCTTGCAAGTCATGAGACAAAGAAGGATTGCGTGCGACTAACTTGCCTCCATCTCCACTATATATTATGAATATTTGATAGATCGCCCAGCCCTATTATAGTGCTGAATGAACAAATGAATGAATCATAAATTGTGACTGCTGTTTCCACGTTACCTTGGAGTACTTCTGTAGCTCAATATCATCTTCTATGACAGGGTCAAGCTGTACAACCTGTAAAAAATAAAATAGAATGCATATAAAACATTAGTATAACAAATATATATTAACATAAAAAAAAAAAAAAAAATTAAAAACTCAAAACAAAACACAAAAATATCCTAAAACCAAACCAAAACAACTCCATAGTGGTGACCTGTTGCGGTCAACACACTCCCTTTATGGTAAATAAACCCAAACAACAGTATGTCAGCACATGAACTCAAATCCAGTAGGAGTCAATTGAGGCAATCTACGGCCAGATTTAGCTGGTCGATCGAACATCTCTTATCACAGCATGCGTAAGTGCCGGCGGTTCTTGCTGATTTGCAGTTTGCTTCATGTTTAATTGAGAGCCGCACTTAGCATCTGTTAACATTACTTCCCCTTCGTTTTTGCTTACCATAACATCGTAATGTGGACCAAGCGCCTGCTCCCATTTAGCGCGAAGCTCCATCTCCGTCAGCGGGGCCGGCTCTTGCACTACAACACACACAATAATGAGAGCAGCGTTTAAAGTCAATTACCGCCATTTGGGTGTCCACTGTCCGTGACAGAGTGAGTGGAAACGTATGACATTAATGTCAGGTGCCGCATACTACCATGGGATTGATGTCAGGTTGACGGATGAATATAATCAGAGGGCTGAGAGTGCGCCGAGGGCAAGAGTTGAGAGAGGAGTCAGCAGTGATACTGCAGAAAACGACAACGGGACGCCAGGGAACAATATCGGCTGAAAGCCCAAAGGGCAATGGAGGCAAGTAAATGGGTGGAACAGCTTTTATGAGCACTTGTGACCCTTAACTATGATATGGGGTGAGTGTAGTGTGGGATTTCAGAGAAAATGTGCTCTGGGTAAGAAAACAAAGATGTTCTTCTGTAGTCTAAGCTGTAAATTTACCAGGTACTACTTGCCATGAATCAGGTACAATTTTGTGTCCCACTTTATAAAAAAAAATAATAAAAATAATAGACACAAATTACATGTTTTTTTTAGTTTTTTTTTTAGACCTATTAAATATGTTGATAAAACTTAGCTAACATGAAAAGTAGCTAGTTTCAAAAGCATCAATTGTCAGTATACCACCTTAAAATGTTGATTTTTGCCTGTTGTTAATATTTTTAGTTGTATGCTACAAATTAAAAGCATACATCATAACTACATTCACTAACTGATATTCATTTCATCATAGTAAAAAAAAAAGCTTTAAAATTATTACATTTTAATTCCCAAAAACATAATATTTAGCTGTAATTTAAACAATGAAAAAAAAAAAATACACTATCGTTCAAATGTTTTGAGTCTGTAAGATTTATTAATGTTTTTGAAAGTCTCTTATGCTCACCAAGGTTGCACTTATTAGATCGATTCGAAAACAGTAAAAACAGTAATAATGTGAAATATATTTTTGTAGTCACGGTTTTCTATTTGAATATATATATATTTTTTAATGTGATTTATTCTGTGATCTAAATTTTAAAATAAAAATCTACACTTTCAGCATCATTAATCTAGTCTTCAGTGTCACATGATCCTTCAGAAATCATTCTAATATGTTAATTTGGTGCTCAAGAAACATTTCTTGTTATCATTCATTAATGTTGAAAATAGTTTTTGCTGCTTTTTAGGATTCTTTAAAGAATGAGAAGAAATAAAAAAAAAACAGCGTTTATTTGAATTACAAATCTTTCTTAAATATAAAAAATAATTTTCTGTCACTTTTGATCAATTTACTTAGAAATTGTACTGCCATGTGAGCGCGTAGATGTTTAAATATTTTCTTTATGGATAGTGCTTGACTGTTTTGGTACATTGATGTGTCATTTGATAAGAGTGAACTGAGAGGTTTCGCTAAATTTCACCCTTCGATTTTAAAGATAACTACCCTGGAAGTGCCATTAAATGTGTTTCTTTTGTGTCCTTTAAAGTTGAAAATCTCTGGAAACAGATGTGTTTCAGCCCTACTGTTAAAAAAAAAGTGGACAACACGGACTAGTTGCTGCCGGGTTTTCTGCACTTTTTCCAAGTTCTGTCACACCAGCAGTTTTGACCCATTAAAATCATTCGAAAGTTGACAGCGAGAACGCTCAAATCACAGAGACGGTTGACAATCGGTCCATGTTGGTATAATTATAGTCCACAATTGCTCCAGAAATGCCCACAGCAGTTAAAAACCATAGGAAGTACTATGTAAAACCTCATTTACTCAACTTTTGTGGGTCTGTAGTAACATTTCCCATGTGATGCCCTCTATTGAATGTTGAGTGACGTTTGGATAGGCGGTGGACATTCTTTCTCGTTGTCAGCAGAGTTTTTCCTGATACATAAACATAACAAGCCATTGGCGTGATCAACATTTCCCCTGTTCTCCATATTTTCCATTGTGCCGCACCTGGGCTGCAGATGTTGGCTGGGGTTTGACGTCCCATGTGTAGAAGCGATGCATTGCTGTATTAATGTACTCAAACATTTGTGATGAATGGTGTTGCAAGTGAGGCGTTAGAAATGCTAATTTAATCAGGTCTGCATCCATTGCTCTCACTCACTCACTGACTTTACTTTTTAATGTAACATGCTTTAGCATACCAGTCCACAACAGGGCCTTTTTTTATTGTTTTTTTTTGCTTTTTGTACAAGTGGTCAGTAAAATGAGCTTTTTTTTTTATACATTTAATACGAGGCTTTCCATTTTTTGTTTTTAATAAAATATAAAGTTTGGGGTCGGTAAAATTGTTTTGTTTTTTTAACAAGAAATTTATATTTTTGTTCAGCAAGGGTGCATCAAATTGATCAAAAGTGACAGAAAATTATTTTAAATTGGCAAGACAAAACACGTCCAAATGATAAACTTTTACTCTATGATGGTTAAATATATCAGTTAATCCACGATTCATGCGTGCCGAACCGTGGGGCCTGGTCCGTACGGATCACGGATCAACTGCGATCCGTTGCACACCGAATAATTAATGAACACTTATCATCATGATTGCTATCTTACCAGAGATGGAGAAAAATCCTACTCCAGTAAGTAAACGTGTCCGTGTCCCTGTTTCTGGTGAGCATTGTTTATTTTTACCACGCATGCGCACCAGTTATGTGCAGCCCTGGTTATTGTTATCTTTATAGTTATTGTTCTTGCTGTGAACAGGCCTTTAATTAGTGCATGAGCCCCCAACATTTCGGTGTAAACCACTAAGCCAATCAAAACAAAGTTAAGGATGTTTTTACGAGAGCGGAACAACTGCTGTCAGGCTGGTCTTATCATTTTCCGTCTGCGATACCGCCCAATATTGTTGAGCACCTGTATGTGTGTGAACGGACTCACTTTTCTCCTGCAGCTGTTGTTTGAACCCACTCAGAGCAGGGTCCATCGACTCCACCACAGAGCCCCTCTGATCCGCACGCGCCTTAATCTCAGACGATCTCTTCAGAGACACACGTGACGACTCTCTCTGGACTGCGTACGCACAGATATGCAAGTATATAAACATATACATTTAATTCTGAATCATATTTGTAACCAGACTATAACAGCAATTTATAAAAATTCAAATATATAGAAAAAATATCAAATTGTAAAGTCAATCCAAGACTACTGAAGATCCTAAAAACAGTCAGATTTGACACAGCTAAAGCAATAATGTTAGATTTGACACAGCTAAAGCAATAATGTTAGATAGGCCTTAAGTTTTATTTTTATAGTAATAAAAGCTCTTTGATGGAAACTCAAACACTCTCACACATGTCAACAGCATGTCTGTCCTGAGCACCATGGGCAGATTTTTCCTGTATCCTGTTCATGAGACGAGCTCCCATATAACTATTTTACAGGCGTTTACCACACAGGCCTGTGATTTTCCTGATTAAATATTGTGCAAAATAACCTGTGGAAGATATTTGGACTCGTGGTGCTGTTAGAGTCAAGTAGGCATGACATTTAAAGAGCTCAATACTTTTTGTAATTTATGAGTGTGTGTGTGTGTGTGTGTGTTTGACAGCCCAGTAATTACAAATATTATTTATTTTCTTTACATAAAGTAACAACAGGTAACTTTTCAACCTTCAAAATATATTTCCAAGTCTCTTGTGATGGTACATCGACTTACAATAGGTTGAATGACACGTCTGCCATAGCCTGACGGGGTCTGTAGCGTTTTTAATCGTACTTTTAAACTTCGGGTTTCGGGTAGTAACCGGCGAACAAAGAGAACTACAAAATTCGACTGCTTTACGGCATATACGTCACTTCCACCACCACCCCCACTTCCTTAAAATCGGACTTGCGAGCCAAATGTTATAGTCATGGCCAAAGCAGCACAGAAAAACAAGAAAGCAAAGGTTTTATCGGAGCAAAGCAAAAAGAGAAAAAGAGAAAGTGATCGCGTTAAAGGCAGAACGAGGATCAACATTGCAGAGCTGCCAACTCTCACGCATTGGCCGTGAGACACCCGCATTTGATTGGTTTCACACGCTCACACGTACGCCACACCCCCGGTTTCTCACGCTAAATTGTCAACCCGGTCGGTCAAATCCCTGAAAGATGAGTTTATCTATAGATCTACCCGTTGAGCCACTCGTGATCGACAAGTTATACCGCAAATTAGTTCAAATCTCCCGGAATCTAGAGCGAGCGCGCACGCGAGACAGAGACTGTGCTCCAACGCGCGCGGACGGCAGAGAGAGAAAGCGAGCGAGAGACCTTGCGTGTGCAGGGAGCATCGAACCCTCCATCGAAAAAAGAATGCCTCTCTCTAACCTCTCTAATTCGCTAGAGTAGTAGCGAATTATCAATCTGGTAGCTAGTAAACGATATTCTAGTTTTTGATGGTTAGCTATCGCTAGTATTCTCGTTCTGATTTGAACTTTGCAATCGATGAAATGCAAATAGCAAATGTTTGACCTAAAAAGTGTAGTCTACTCAACATGTACAAAGAAAGGAGGAAGATTATTAATAAAATCATATTTTAGGATACCTAACATGTCTGTGATATTTGTTTATTTGTCTTGCCTCAAGCTATAATGCAAATCGATTTGTAAAATTTGCAGATTCATTTATGGTAGCTTATAATATTGACGATATATGGTTATTATCAACCACTCAAACATTGCATTGAAGTATCATATAGATTCAGTAAAACGGTAACCAATAGACTAGGCTACTATAATGACGCTGGCTTGTAAACGTGAGCATCGCGATCATTTGTCGTTAGAAAAAAAATAAAACCCATGAAATTATATTCATATGACATGCTGAAATATTTGCCACTGTACCTGGGATGAAGACATTTCACACGCAACGCAAGCAGAACACCTGCATGTGACCTCCTCCTACAGTGTTCAGGGCTATCCTGGTTGTCAACAATTGCACGTGCATGTAGGATGACAGAGTTTACGACAGTAGTAGAGGACAATACTGTTTCCCAACTGTAGGGGGAGCCCGAGAGCAAAAAACTACCTGTTGTTACTTTAAAAGGAACGAAATGAATAATTTATCAAATTAAAATAAAATTTAAAAATTTAACTATTTTTTATATTTAATATTCTAAATCTCTAATATATATTAAATATAAATTTATCGTTGGAAAATTATAGACCTGTTTCTAATTTGACCTTCTTAGCTAAAGTATTTGAGAAAGTGGTCTTAAGTCAGCTTTTAAAGTATCTGTCATCTAATAATCTTTTTGAGCCGATGCAGTCTGCTTTTCGAGCAAAACATTCGACAGAAACAGCACTCACAAAGGTGGTAAATGATTTGTTACTGGCTGCTGACTCAGACTTAACATCAGTCTTTTTGTTGTTGGACCTTAGCGCAGCTTTTGATACTGTTGACCACAATATTCTTTTGGACAGAATCGAGAAATACTTTGGCATCTCTGGTCAGGTGCTTAAGTGGTTAAGGTCCTACCTCTCAGAGAGATTTCAGTGTGTGTTTTATAATAACACATTTTCAGACCATTTTCCTCTTCAGCACGGGGTTCCACAGGGTTCAGTCCTTGGTCCGCTACTGTTTTCGTTATACTTAGCGCCACTGGGTCAAATCATTCATTCTTTTGGGATAGCTTTTCATTGCTATGCTGATGATTTACAAATATGTATGCCAGTTATTCCAGGAAATGCATCTGATTCGGTTAAGTTAGCGACCTGTTTGGCTGCTGTGAGAAGCTGGTTATCAGCTAACTTCTTGTTACTCAATTCAGCAAAAACTGAGATGATAGCTATTGGACCAACTACATTAGGACATTTGTATGGCAATTTTACTCTGTCCATTGATGATTTGGTCATTCAGTGCAAGGATAGAGTAAAGAATCTTGGGGTAGTTTTCGATCGGTCACTGTCATTTGATTTGCATATTAAAGAGGTGACTAAAGTAGCCTTTTTTCATCTCCGAAAAATTGCAAAGATTAGACCAATATTAACACTGAAAGATGCTGAGGTCCTTATTCATGCCTTTGTTACATCTAGGCTTGATTATTGTAATGTATTGTTCTCGGGGTTGCCTAAGAAAAGTTTGCGAGGTCTGCAGATGGTCCAAAATGCTGCAGCTCGTATTCTGACTGGATCATCTAAATACATGCATATAACTCCAGTGCTGGCCTCACTGCATTGGCTCCCTGTTCAGGTTAGAGCAGATTTCAAGGTTTTGTTGTTAACATATAAAATAGTGAATGGCCTTGCACCATTGTATCTGTCTGATCTTTTAAATTCTTATGTGCCTACACGGGTGCTGCGCTCCCAAGGGACAGGACTTTTGACTGTACCAAAGGTTAGGAAGAAAACGGTTGGTGAGCGAGCCTTTTCGTTTCGTGCTCCAACATTATGGAACAGTCTCCCAGCTGATAATAGGCTGGCAAGTTCAATTGATGTTTTTAAATCTAAGCTTAAGACCTATTTATTCATTGCTGTGTATGAGTCCTGAATGTTCAGTGATTTCTGATGTTTCTGTAAGAAATTCCTTCTTACTATTTCTTAATTTTTACTGTATTGTTTGCAATTTAATCTTTATTCCTGTTGTAAAGCACTTTGATGGAAAGTGCTCTATAAATAAATGTATTATTATTATTTAATATAAAATTGAATATTCATTTATTATTTGTCAATTTTTTTTAAAGAAATTGATAACGTAGGGAAAGTTTTATTATTATTGAATTTATGCAGATTTAAAAATAAATCCTGTTTTGATGCAATTTGAAAGCCCAATAATTTAACATATTTAGTTTCTTAAAAATTAACAGAATGCATAAAAGTGAAATTTTAATATATAATATTAAATATAAATATTTGTGTTTGAATTTGCTGTTTTGATACCATTTGAAAGTCCAATAACTTTACATATTATTTGTTTTCTTAAAAATGAACAGAACGTGTTAAAATTTAATTTAAATATTTAATATTAAAATTTAAATATACTATAAATATTTGTTTGATGCAGTTTGAAAGGCCAATAATTTCACATATTATTTGTTTTCTTCAATTAATTAAACGTGTTACAATTAAAAGTAAAATTGTATGTATGATGATGTACAGATCTGATCCAAATTCCAAACATGTCACTTTACCTTTATCTAGCGATTTCTCCACGCCCGTTCTCTTGGGTGAGATGATCTTCCTAATGAGGGTAAGGTGTACGATATCTCCTGTCCGCTTCATTACCTCCAGGACTTCCTGGTTGGTGAATCCCTGAAGGTTCACGCCATCCAACTGTGCACACAGACACAAAGACAATCAAGAAGTCACTGTAGGCCCAGCTAACCGGGCTCTCCAATTCGCCTCAACGGGACTGATTAGCCTAGCGTGAGGCTGGGGAGAGCATGACAGCTGACCGCGCCACGCTCAAACCCGCTCTTATTAAACTGTGAATCGATGCAAGATGAAAGAGACGTCTCGCTTAGTTGGCGTCCTGTTCTGTCAGAGCGCTCGTACGGACACGGGGCTAATTAAGGTAGAGCTCATTAAAAAGTGATTAAGAACCCACTGCTATTATCCTGTCGTGGACATGGATTTTCCCGCTCTGCTCAGCGGCGCTGCCTGGAACCACGTTCTTCACGAAGACCCCCACCGCATCTGACGGCAACAGAGACGAGAGATGCGAGTAAATAATAATTAACAGCACACTGATTAGTAGTTGGGTTTCTGGGAAAAAACAAGGCGGCGAAATATGTTTCTTACCCTCAGTGGTCAAAGCGTTGTATCCGATTATAGAGATCCCAAGGCTCTGGCCCTCCTTCTTTTTTAACGCAACTTCGTGGATTTCGTAGCCCTCCAAATTCGGCTGCATAAATAATAGATCAGATACTGACACTGTGTGTAGAAACAGTTTATAAACATTGTACATTTTTGAGGTGAATCTTATGAAAACATATTCAGCCATATTTGTACCCGCTCTTTCAGTATGATTGTTTTTCCAATCTAATGGGAATCTATCCATCCATCAGGACTCCTATCTATCTATCTATCTATCTATCTATCTATCTATCTATCTATCTATCTATCTATCTATCTATCTATCTATCTATCTATCTATCTATCTATCTATCTATCTATCTATCTATCTAGCACTTTTTACAAAACAAATTGTTTCAAAGCAGATTTACAATGATAACAGGAAAATAATCATCTAGAAGAAAATGGCGTCATAGTCCAGCTTAAGCAAGTTCAGTGCGGTTTCATTTCTGTTGTAAAAACGTTATTAATTTAGTTCATTTATATATATATATATATATATATATATATATATATATATATATATATATATAAATACACACACACACACACACACACACACACACACACACACACACACACACACACACATATATACACTCACCGGCCACTTTATTAGGTACCCCATGCTAGTAACGGGCTGGACCCCCTTTTGCCTTCAGAACTGCCTCAATTCTTCGTGGCATAGATTCAATAAGGTGCTGGAAGCATTCCTCAGGGAGTTTGGTCCATATTGACATGATGGCATCACACAGTTGCCGCAGATTTGTCGGCTGCACATCCATGATGCGAATCTCCCGTTCCACCACATCCCAAAGATGCTCTATTGGGTTGAGATCTGGTGACTGTGGAGGCCATTTTAGTACAGTGAACTCATTGTCATGTTCAAGAAACCAATTTGAAATGATTAGAGCTTTGTGACATGGTGGAAGTAGCCATCAGAGGATGGGTACATGGTGGCCATAAAGGGATGGACATGGTCAGAAACAATGCTCAGGTAGGCCGTGGCATTTAAACGATGCCCAATTGGCACTAAGGGGCCTAAAGTGTGCCAGGAAAACATCCCCCACACCATTACACCACCACCACCAGCCTGCACAGTGGTAAAAGGCATGATGGTTCCATGTTCTCATTCTGTTTACGCCAAATTCTGACTCTAACATCTGAATGTCTCAACAGAAATCGAGACTCATCAGACCAGGCAACATTTTTCCAGTCTTCAACTGTTCAATTTTGGTGAGCTCTTGCAAATTGTAGCCTCTTTTTCCTATTTGTAGTGGAGATGAGTGGTACCCGGTGGAGTCTTCTGCTGTTGTAGCCCATCCGCCTCAAGGTTGTGCGTGTTGTGGCTTCACAAATGCTTTGCTGCATACCTCGGTTGTAACGAGTGGTTATTTCAGTCACTGTTGCCCTTCTATCAGCTCGAACCAGTCTGGCCATTCTCCTCTGACCTCTGGCATCAACAAGGCATTTCCGCCCACAGAACTGCCGCTCACTGGATGTTTTTTCTTTTTCGGACCATTCTCTGTAAACCCTAGAGATGGTTGTGCGTGAAAATCCCAGTAGATTAGCAGTTTCTGAAATACTCAGACCAGCCCTTCTGGCACCAACAATCATGCCACGTTCAAAGTCACTCAAATCAACTTTCTTCCCCATACTGATGCTCGGTTTGAACTGCAGGAGATTGTCTTGACCATGTCTACATGCCTAAATGCACTGAGTTGCCGCCATGTGATTGGCTGCTTAGAAATTAAGTGTTAACGAGCAGTTGGACAGGTGTACCTAATAAAGTGGCCGGTGAGTGTATATATATATATATATATATATATATATATATATATATATATATATATATATATATATATATCCGCTCTGGAGAAAACAGTGATTTCATCGTCCAGCTCAGTTTAGTTCTCATATAATGGTGTCAATGGAGGCAGATCAATAATATTGTTGAATATTAAATGTCTAAGCAGTCCAAAAGCTAAAGGTGACAGTGGCAATTGGCTGCTTAGAAATTAAGTGTTAACGAGCAGTTGGACAGGTGTACCTAATAAAGTGGCCGGTGAGTGTATATATATATATATATATATATATATATATATATATATATATATATCCGCTCTGGAGAAAACAGTGATTTCATCGTCCAGCTCAGTTTAGTTCTCATATAATGGTGTCAATGGAGGCAGATCAATAATATTGTTGAATATTAAATGTCTAAGCAGTCCAAAAGCTAAAGGTGACAGTGGCAAGGAACCAAAACTCCATCGGGTGACAGAATGGAGAATAAAACCTTATTCCATTTATCCATCCATCCATCCATCCATCCATCCATCAGTTGTCTTTTTTTTTTGCACTGTAAAATTATTTTCATTAAAAAAAAGCATGTTGTCCTTCAATTTCTCACTGCAGAAATACATCTGGATATTTTACTTGAATATTATTTCAATTATTATTTTACTGAATATTCTATATCTCGTAGTAGATTCTCATATATCTTAATTATGATTTTTATTATTGTAGTACGTTTTTTTATTTAATACATTTTTTTCAAAAAAGTACATGTGGTAAAACTCATATAATAAAATGTCATAAATACCTGTATATTTATTATGATATATTTAAATTGTATTTTATTTGCATTACAGCAATAAGAATGTAGGTGAAAGGGTGCTAAACTGATAATAAAAAAAATGTCGTGATAAAAAAAAAAAAACATTTGTTCAAAACATTGCCTTATTATTTTTTTCTTTTTAAATATATTGGTTTTGGGGGGGTTATGGGGAGAGTCTAAAATTCAATATTAAAATATGTAGCATAAAGATTGGTATTGTGACATTGCACGGTAAAGCTAATCATCATAATAACAACCAATCAACCATTCACTGAGTATGGTGAACTCTGTACCGTTTTGCTGCCCCTGCGGGCTGGCACGGGAGGTGGAGGTGGCAGGGAGGTGATGGGAGCTGCGGCAGGGGCAGGTGGAGGTGGAGGCTGGGCTTCCTCCAGTGGGTCTCGTGCGATCAGCATCCGCACATGGCTACCGCAGGACTGCAGCACCTGCACCACCTGCTCACTGGCCAGACCCCGAGTGTGCGTCTCTCCGATCCGCAGGATGTAGTCACCTGTTCTCAGCCTCCCGTCCTGGGAGGGGTAAATGAGAGAATGGAGGAGGAAGTTGAAGTCATCATACATGAGGTGAATCTATCCATCCATACATCCATCCAAAAAAAAATAACTGAGTGCACCCCCTCTCCAAATTACTATCATGTAAAAAAGACAATATTGTAAAGCATCCAGATTGTAAGTCCCATTATCGCAAATCGCCCAAAAACTACACCTCGGACTCTACAACCCTCAGTTAGCATGTTAAATGTTAAAGTTCATGGCAGTAAAATTAGAAAAAGACTATGTATGATATGTTTGGAAGGGTTGCCAGGAGAAAGCTTCTTCTCTTTAAAAAGAACATGGCAGCACGGCTTAGGTTTACAAAGTTGCACCTGAACAAACCTCAAGACTTCTGAAACACTGTACTTTGAACAGATGAGACCAAAGTGGAGATGTTTAATAATGCGGAGCGCCACGTTTGGCAAAAACCAAACACAGCATATCAGCACAAACACCTCATACCAACTGCCCATCACACTGATGGAGGGTTGATGATCTCTGGCTTGTTTTGCAGCCACAGGACCTTGGCACCTTGCAGTCATTGAGTTGACCATGAACTCCTCTGTATTCCAAAGTATTCTAGAGTCAAATGTGAAGCCATCTGTCCGACAGCTAAAGCTTGGCTGATATTGGGCCATGCAACAGGACAATGATCACAAGCACACCAGCAAATCTATAACAGAATGGCTGAAAAAGAAAAGAATCAAGGAGTTTCACTGGCCCAATCAAAGTCCAGACCTCAACCCGACTGAAATGCGGTGGCGGGACTTTAAGAGCTGTGCATGAACAGATTCCCACAAAACTCAATGAGCTGAAGCAACGTTGTAAAGAAGAGCGGACTAAAATTCCTCCACAACGATGTGAGAAACTGATAAAGTCATACAGAAAATGATTACTTCAAGTTATTGCTGCTAAAGGTGGTTCTACAGGCAATTGAATCATAGTGTGTACTTAGTTTGTCACTTATGGCTTGTCTATTTTGGCCTTATTTGTGTTAAATAAATAATGACACGGTGCAATATGTCATGTGTTGTTCTTCACCTTATTTTAAGACCTACTAAAGACCAGATGATTTTTTATTATGTCCTTATACGTAAAACCATTGAACTCAATCAGGGTGTACTTTCTATTTCAGATGACTGTAGATTGTTAAAAATTATAATATAAAATTAAATGTCTCTATATTTACATTTTTATTAAAATGTAATTATATTACACTAAATTGTATCTAAATGTTTAATATTATAATATGTTTAACAAAGTAATATTTACAGTTCTAACTGTATATTGAATTTGTCTATTGTTAAAATGTGTTTATATTTACATTTTATTTATTCACTTCTACATTAACATTTTTATATTGTTAAATATATATATATACAAACTATATATATATATATATATATATATATATATATATATATATATATATATATATATATTTATACAAACTATATATATATATATATATATATATATATACACACACACACACACAAACTATATATATATATATATATATATATATATATACACACACACACACACACATAAACTATATATATATATACTACCATCCACATGACACATGTATGTTTATAATTTATACAACTTGTTAGGTACCAGCACAGACATAAACCCATTTTACCAGTTAACAATTACAGTCCATATTATAAGTTATTTTCACCGGCCCCAAAGTATAATTTACCTCCCAAACGCAGGCCTGAGCCAAATCTCACATTTACAACCTAATTTGTTTCCATCATCCACAGGTGCAGGAGCCAAAAGTCTAACATCCACAATAACCGTGTCACTCTTACGTGGCCTTTCCTAACGGCCCTTTCCGGTCCGCTTGAGCTGTGAGACGTATTCTTCTTTCTAGGACTCTGGCAGACGGGCCAAATGAACGGCTAGAGGAAGGGGAGGACTAAAGAGTGATTACACAAAGCGCGGAGAGGAGAACAGCCGTCTTTGTGAAGCGCGAGACATGAAAGGCGTTTGATACATCAACTTGTTCAGGGAAAATCTCGGCAGCTTGTTCCTGCCACTGTGCTGGGGACAGCGGGGGTGCATTGAAGCCCACCGCAGCCATTAAAGGTTGAAATGGGAAACGCCAGGGATAACAAAGCCCTGATTTTGACAGCTTTTTTGGAGCATAAGATCCACTGATGTGTGAAATGCAAGCAATGTGCCTTTTGAACAAGAAGGGGTTTGTTGCCTGAGCTGTGGACACTGGGTGGGAGAGAAGAGGAGGTGTGTGTACATTGTATATGTGTGTGTGAGTGTGTGTGTGAGGGGTCTAAACCAGGACAGGTTGTTTTCCAGTCTCTGTCCCTCCTGGCTAAGCATTGAAGAGAGTAAAGCTGACATCAGTAAGTGTGTATTGAACAATCTGCTTTTCAAGTTCCCACGTCAAAGGCTTTATAGAAGAAATGGACAGAAAAAAAATCTTCTAAATGGAATTACTCCAAACACATACTGTACGCATCCTACCTTAAAAAGTTTAACTTTTTTATCGTGTAACTGTTCCCCTAATGTTGACATTTAGTTAAACATTTATAATATACCACACTGACAAAGAAAAGACGATAAAAGAAAATACACTCAGTTCGGGGTTGGACCCCGTTTTGCCTTAAGAACTGCCCTAATTCTTCATGGCATGCTGGAAACATATTGGCATGTTAGCATCACGCAGTTGCTGCAGATTTGTCGGCTGCACATCCATGATGTGAATCTCCCGTTCCATCACATCCCAAAGGTGCTCTATTGGATTGAGATCTGATGACTGTGGAGGCCATTTGAGTTTGGTCAAAGTCCCTTTCAAGAGAAGTCTGTTCACTCAGCGGCCATATTTGCAACGCCTTCGGGAAGCTATTTTGGCATCCAAAACCAAGTCCTATCTATTTGAATGGGGGAATCCTGAAATCTCAAAAACTGCTCGCCAAACTCACAATTGTGGGTGTATTCACACCAGGAAAGTCCAATAGTTCACTTGCTTTGGTCCGGACCAAATAATTTGTTATTTTTTTTGGTACGATTTGCTTTCACACTGCTCTTTTTGCAAGTGAACCAAAATTTGTAAACAAAACCACACGTGTGCTAAGGTCGTCCATTCATTGGACAGGGATTCTCAAGTAGGGAAATCAGGAAGTGCAAAAAAGGCTCAGCATGGAGATATTTCGTACTGCAATATTTGTTATTTGACTAATTTTGTGTTATTCTGTACAAACGCAATATGAAGAAACTGCGCAGAAGACGGATAAGGTATAAAGTTTTCATTCATAGAGAGGGGCTATGTTCACACATTCAAATAATGATGTACTGCAAATACACTCACCTATAGGATTATTAGGAACACCATACTAATACTGTGTTTGACCCCCTTTCGCCTTCAGAACTGCCTTAATTCTGCGTGGCACTGATTCAACAGGTGCATTCAACAGGTGAAAGCATTCTTTAGAAATGTTGGCCCATATTGATAGGATAGCATCTTGCAGTTGATGGAGATTTGTGGGATGCACATCCAGGGCACAAAGCTCCCGTTCCACCACATCCCAAAGATGCTCTATTGGGTTGAGATCTGGTGACTGTGGGGGCCATTTTAGTACAGTGAACTCATTGTCATGTTCAAGAAACCAATTTGAAATGATTCGAGCTTTGTGATGGTGCATTATCCTGCTGGAAGTAGCCATCAGAGGATGGGAACATGGTGACCATAAAGGGATGGACATGGTCAGAACCAATGCTCAGGTAGGCCGTGGCATTTAAACGATGCCCAATTGGCACTAAGGGGCCTAAAGTCTGCCAAGAAAACATCCCCCACACCATTACACCACCACCACCAGCCTGCACAGTGGTAACAAGGCATGATGGATCCATGTTCTCATTCTGTTTACGCCAAATTCTGACTCTACCATCTGAATGTCTCAACAGAAATCAAGACTCATCAGACCAGGCAACATTTTTCCAGTCTTCAACTGTCCAATTTTGGTGAGCTCTTGCAAATTGTAGCCTCTTTTTCCTATTTGTAGTGGAGATGAGTGGTACCCGGTGGGGTCTTCTGCTGTTATAGCCCATCCGCCTCAAGGTTGTGCGTGTTGTGGCTTCACAAATACTTTGCTGCATACCTCAGTTGTAACGAGTGGTTATTTCAGTCAAAGTTGTTCTTCTATCAGCTTGAATCAGTCGGCCCATTCTCCTCTGACCTCTAGCATCAACAAGGCATTTTCGCCCACAGGACTGCCGCATACTGGATGTTTTTCCCTTTTCACACCATTCTTTGTAAACCCTAGAAATGGTTGTGCGTGAAAATCCCAGTAACTGAGCAGATTGTGAAATACTCAGACCGGCCCGTCTGGCACCAACAACCATGCCACGCTCAAAATTGCTTAAATCACCTTTCTTTCCAATTCTGACATTCAGTTTGGAGTTCAGGAGATTGTCTTGACCAGGACCACACCCCTAAATGCATTGAAGCAACTGCCATGTGATTGGTTGATTAGATAATTGCATTAATGAGAAATTGAACAGGTGTTCCTAATAATCCTTTAGGTGAGTGTATATACTGCTAACAAGTGCTGTCAATGTTAATGCTTGCGATTGTTTGTCCAGTTTAACGCAGCATCATCCTTGTATTGTAACTATCGTTACATTATGCAGACTGATCTCATGAAATGGCGTATGTATGACACGCCAATTCGTATTTCCATTTTTGGCGTGCTATCAACACGCATAATCGCTTTTCAGCGTGTTTATCAACGCCGTTGACTTAACGTTACATTACTGTATAAATATATGACCTACCCCAACCCCGTCCCTAAACCTACCCGTCACTGGAGTTAATACTATTTATGAGTCTTCCCCTACCATCCAAGGAAAAAAAATATTGCTCCACAGATGTAGATATGAATTTTGCTTCGTTTCGCTCGGACATTTAACGGCGTACGCAAAAGATGACGGTTCGTTTCGGCGGCGTGGACATAGACGCGGATAGCTCAAAATGCGTATAGATAACACGCCACTTGACTTGAAAGTGGCGTGTATGCAGAGGCGGACAGAGTACACAGCTTCGTTACTTGAGTAAAAGTACAGATACCCCTTGCTAAATTTTACTCAAGTACAAGTAAAAGTACTACATTCAGATGTCTACTTAAGTAAAAGTACTGAAGTACTTGTTTTTAAAAGTACTTGAGTATCAAGAGTACAAGAGTAAATTTTCTAAATATTGCATTACTACTGCCACAGTGTCAAGTCAAGTCATCTTCATTTATATAGAACTTTTAACAATGTAGATTGTTTCAAAGCGGCTTCACAGAGATAAACATAATTTAAGGTAACAGAGATTGGTTTGGCTTTATAGCGGTTCCTGAATAATGTTATTTCCAGCTAAAGTTAGTTTTGATCGATTCACTTCCGTCGAAATGATCATTTGTTATTAAATTAGGGGCCGGTAAGACGACGGCGTTCTCTCTAAACAGACTTTAAACTGAACCTGTGATTAACGCTGATGGCGTTTACATGCGCATTAAGAATTGATTCTATAGTTATGTGTGTTCGAATATATGTGTTCAGGTTTGTAATTTCCCTACCAACCATACCTAAACAAACTACTTGTCTTTGCCTATAAATTTGATACAGAATTTTATTTTATCACTTTGGGGAAGGTACGCAAACCGTGCTTACATTTATGTACAGAAACGTCCTACATGGAGTTATGAAAAATGTTAATGTTAATACCTTTGATATTCTAAAAGGAATTGAAAGTTAATTCAAGTAATTTTCATCTTTTTACCATGTTGCTTTATTTAACATTTCTCACTTGCCCACAAGGCAATGCACAATGGCAACGCTCTGACAAACCTCTGCTAGAGTTTTAATGGATTTATTGCACCCACATTTGAACCTGTTTCGTCTCTTATCTAAATCTGACCATGGACAAAGCCCGTCTACATTCTCTGCCATGGAGTTTACTTTGGCGTCAGTTCAGAGCTGAAGGTGAAGGTGATTGCTGATAGGCTGTCCCAATCAGTGGCGCCTGCACAATCCAATCACGTTTAAGAGGGAAACAACAAATTGAGGGTTTCCGAGATTTTTCTTTTTTCCTTTTTTTTAATAGAAGTAACGGGTACTCACGGTTATGGATAGAAATGTAGTGGAGTAAAGAGTACAGTATTTGCCTCTATTTGCCTATTTGCCTGTACTTGAGTAAAGTCATGAGTAATCCCCAAAAATGATACTCGAGTAAAGTACAGATGATTTGAGCTTTGTAACATGGTACATTATCCTGCTGGAATTAACCATCAGAAGATGGGTCCACTGTTGTCATAAAGGGATAGACATGGTCAGCAACAATACTGTAGGCTACTACAGTAGGCTGAGGTGCTTAAAAACAATGCTCAGTTGGTACTAAGGCCCCATCCACACTACTGCGTTTTAGTTTAGAAACGGATAATTAAAACGAATACGATCTCCGTCCACACCAGCGTTTTAGCTGCGTATTAGAATTGATCTCCGTCCACATTAAAACGACTGAAAACGCGGATCACGTGACCATTCACCAACACTGGGCATGCGCGGCCGGTGTAAACACAACTTCATTGATAAAATTATCCCACCATGCTCTGGGTTAACCGCAAACCGACGCTCCATATACGGTCAACGCTGCCGCTGCACACAGGAATTGTCACAGATCGCTCGAATAATAGCTTGACTCCGGCGCATGTAGGCAGTTATAGCATTGTAAAATGCAGAATTTACTTGTACAACAGCTGCTAGCAAAGATATACGCCATGACACCCAATCATAGAGCCGAGCGTGAGCCTCTACTACGTCATTGTTTCTAAAGTCCTCCGTTTTGACCTGTCTACACTAAAACACCCTCCGGAGATTTAAAACGAAAAACAGATCGGCAGCGTTTCTAAACTTCTCCGTTTTTGCCGTTTTAGTGTGGACGGGAGGTGCAAACGTAGCAAAAGGTCTCCGTTTTTAAATGAAAACGCAGTAGTGTGGACGGGGCCTATGTGTGCCAAGAAAATATATCCCCCACACCATTACACCAGCAGCAGCCTGAACTGTTGATACAAGGCAAGATGAATCCATGCTTTCATGTTGTTTACACCAAACCCTTACACCTGACCCTACCATCTGAATGTTGCAGCAGAAATTGAGACTCGTCAGACCAGGCAACCTTTTTCCAAACTTCTATTGTCCAACTTTGGTGAGCCCATGCAAATTGTAGCCTCAGTTTCCTGTTCTTATCTGACAGGAGTGACACCGGTGTTTCTTCTGCTGCTGTAGCCCATCTGCTTCAAGTTTGGACGTGCAGTTTGTTTAGAGATGCTCTTCTGCAGACCGCGGTTGTAATGAGTGGTTATTTGAGTTACTGTTGCCTTTCTATCAGCTGGAACCAGTCTGGCCATTCTCCTCTGGCATGAACAAGGCAGAACAGCCCGCAGAACTGCCGCTCACTGGATATTTTCTCTATTCCTTGCCATTCTCTCTAAACCCTAGAGATGGCTGTGTGTGAAAATCCAAGTAAATCATCAGTTTCTGAAATAGTCAGACGAGCTCGTCTAGCACCAACAACCACGCCACATTCAAAGTCATTAAAATCACTTTTCTTCCCCATTCTAATGCTCAGTTAGAACTTCTTCAGCAGATCGACCATTTCTACATGCCTAAATGCATTGATGCATAATGCATTGCTGCCATGTGATTGGCTGATTAGATATTTGCATCAGCATGCAGTTGTATTTAATAAAGTGGCCAGCAAATGTGTGTGAGTAAATAGGATTCCATGGCAAAAATATTTCCAAAAGAGTTTACAATTAGTTCATGAATCAAACTAAGATTAGAGTCAAAAGAATTAGTTCAGTAATGAGACAGTAAGTTGTTGGCTCAGTCCGGTTTTGTAAATTAGTTGATTCATTAAAAATATTTGACTCAACTCAACGATTAATTCACAAATCAGAAATTGCTATTCTAAAAAAGAACATTCTTAATAGTAATCAACAAGATTTATTCATGGTCAATAGAGGGTTCAATGAGTCAATGAGAGCCATTCATTTTGATGTAAGAACAAATTGCTCAAATCAATATAAATCATTTCTAAGATCTGAGAGGGAAAAAAATGAACAGTGCAATGAGTCAATAAGTTGTTGGTTCAGTCTCTTTCATGAACAAATCATTCAGGCCAGTTTTGTGAATCAGTTCACCTAATTCATAAAAAAAAACTACAGTAACTACTGAATCCTAAATATTAACACAACTAAATGGCTAGGACGCGCAAAGACAAACCTTATGGGCCACACTGTCTGGCACCACGGTCCTGACCACCATTCCGGTACCCTTGGCTCCAACAATACCAAATCCCAGGCCGGTTCCATCGTTCACCAGTTCGATCTCCTCCACGTGTCCCCATTGATCCTGCAAAAGACACACACAGGGGACAGTTTTCAATCCATTGTCTTGTCTGACACATTTAGAGGTCAGTGAGCATCAGTCATAATTTACTTTGAGCCACAAAACCGTCTACTTAAAGAATAAAAATCCATTCAATCACCTTTGATTGTCCAAATATGGAGCGACTGGTGACCCAAGACCTGTGACTACATCCTGCGGCGGAGTCGTAATAGGGCACAAAATGCTAATGAACGTGTTAACGGTGTGATCCTGCAGTGGCTGATCAATGTCAGGGTCAGGAAAGCCCACGAGAGTCTTTGTGATCTCACGTCAGCCGTGCTCCTAATCACCCAAGTCTCCTTGGGCTCATATAAAGGACCTGCAATCAGTACATTTCTGTTCTCTTATTACCAGGCCGTTATCTGCCGTCTGACTACCTCTGCAATTTTCTCACAATCTAATGAAACCCCTCCTCTGCCGTTCGCCCAGTCGCTCTTTCGAAACAAAGCTTTAGACTAGCGCTCATCCCACGGTGAGGAGAAAAAAACCCATTTCGGAGATAAGAAGTCCCTTTCTGACTTTTTAGAGACTTGAACTCGCTCTGGTTGAAATTCAGCTCTTTTAAGTTCAGTGGAGAATGGTTTGGAAGAAGGCGAACCAAGTTTGACCGAATTTGCTTTCTTTATACACATTAGTACAGGGGAAAAATATTACATAAGCTTTGTTCAGAACACACCTGGCAATTTCCTAGTAAGTCTATTGCAGGATCAAAATTGAAAATTTTAATATCTTCCAAGTCAAGTCACCTCCATTTATATATAGTGCTTTTAACAATATAGATTGTTTCAAAGCAGCTTTACAGTGATAATAGGAAATTAAATAACAGAGCTTGTTTTGGCTTTACAGCAGCTCTAGAATAATGTTATGGTCCAGCTAAAGTTAGCTTTGATTGATTCACTTTCGTTGCAAAGATAATTAGTTATTAACTTAGGGGCCGCTTACACGACACCGGTTCTAACAGAAAACCCTTCGGCCCGCTTATCCGCACAACAACAGTGCTTGGCGGCTCAAGAACGCAAACCTTGAAACAGGTTCCAAGGTGCAAGCGTTGAATTTTTTTTTAAAACGTTATCATCTCCACGCAAACCTCAACAACGCTAATCTGCAATAACGGATTTAAACTGACAATTTAAACTGACAGAGTGTGTTTGCTTCCCGGACAATGTTAGGAAGACTGTTCCAAAGTTTTGGTTCCAAATAGGAAAAGGATCAACCGCCAGCAGTCGATTTTGATATTCTAGGTATTATCAACTGGCCGGAATTTTGAGATCGCAATAGACTTGAAGGACTATAATGTGTTAAGAGCTCGCTCAAGTACTGGGGAGCTAAACCATTTAGTACGGAGCCCGGGAAGTCACCTGTGAAAAAAATAAATAAAAAATCCGTCCCCTCAGTTTATAAACTGTACTCACGAATTCTTAACTGTACTCACGAATTCTTAAACTGTTCCCTCGGTTTAACAATTCGTGCCCACGGATTAATAAACCTTACCCACGAGTTCCTAATCCGTGCTCTCAGATTTGTAAACCGTGCCTTCAGTTTTTGCAATCTGTACGCACAAATTCATAAACCGTGCCCACGCTTTCGCAATCCGTACTCACAGGTTTGTAATCCGTACTCACGAATTTGTGGCCACTCAATGTAAATAAATAACATTGATGTATTTTCAGATTTTTGTTTATGACTTTTTGCCCCTTTATTAAACATTTAAAATATTCGCAAATTAATATGGAAAAATAATCGATTTTACTTTCTAAGATCAAATTAGAACCTGGAACCATACAGAGAGATGGTTTATAGGTGATTTATAGGCTAATCATAATAAAAGTGTCTGAAAAATAACGAGTTTATTTAAATGATTTTTATTGTTTAAATAAACTATTTTCTAAATATTGTCGGCTAAACATATCTCCATCTCCGCTGTAAAGCGGATGCACCGAGAAATGCACCTTTCGGATTATATAATTAGACGGTATTTGCTTTCGATTCGAATTTGTTCGTTTAAAAGTGGACATTTCAAGCTTTAGATAGGCTTTTGTTTCAGTTAATTTACGAGACGCGCTCCGGAGATCATGAAAGCGCGCCTGATTGTTTTATTTTATTTTACAAAAGCACAACGTTTTCTTGTTATTGTGAGTTTACACAAATAAAAGTAGTTGCGAATGATGTATTATTATTTTCTGTATGACCAGAAATGATAAATTATTTTAAGTTGTTTCCACTGTTGATAGGAAAATGCAAGTGTTTGCGCCCGCGCCTCCGTGCCAGGTAGTGCGCACTCCGCACAAACACTTGGATGCTCAAAATCTTGTTTATTTGTGATCATCTTAGCCCTGTTTTATTATTGTCTAACTTGTATTATGACTGACATTTGACGAATTGCTTTGTTCTTTTTTTTTTGTGGATAAAAGCGTCTTCTAAATAGGCCTATGTAGCCTAAATGTAATACAAATAATGATAATTATTATTATTTGCGTTTATTACTATAAATGAGTTCACTAAAGACAGTAATATGTTTATCATAAAATCATTTATGAATGTTTTATTTTTATATAACCTAACCTTTTACAGTTTTGGAAATGTGTTTGTGTAATATTTATTTTTTTATATGTGAAGTATTTTTTTGCTTATTCTATACTGAGCTTTTTCCTCCCAAAAATTGACTTTAAAGATACAAGTAGCCTAAATGTAGTTTTTTAGAAAATCCAAGAAATTATCCATTTTTAAAAATGAGGTTTAAACAATGCAATGCATCCCGCACCTAAACAGGAGGCCTGGTTGAATCATGCGGCACAGACCGGGGGAGTGGCCACAAATCCGTGAGTACGGATTACAAACCCGTGAGTACGGATTGCGAAAGCCTGGGCACGGTTTATGAATTTGTGCGTACAGATTGCAAAAACTGAAGGCACGGTTTACAAATCTGAGAGCACAGATTAGGACTCGTGGGTACGGTTTATTAATCCGTGGGCACGAACTGTTAAACCGAGGGAACAGTTTAAGAATTCGTGAGTACAGTTTATAAACTGAGGGGACGGATTGCAAAACCGTCGCCACGGATTTTTTTTTTTTCCCCCACAGGTGACTTCCCGGGCTATGTAATTTAGTGTTTTGTAAGTAATCAGCAATATTTTAAAATGTATACGATGTTTAATAGGCAGCCAATGCAGTGTTGACAGAACCGGGCTAATATGGTCATATTTCCTGGTTCTGGTAAGAACTCGAGCTGCTGTGTTTTGGACTAGCTGTAGTTTGTTTATTAAGCGTGCAGGGCAACCACCCATAATAGCATTACAAGAATCTAGCCTTGATGTCATGAATGCATGAACTAATTGTTCCACATTTGTCATTGAAAGCATATGTCGTAATTTAGATATATTTTTAAGATGGAAGAATGCGGTTTTACCGATGCTAAACGTGACTTTCAAATGAAAGCTTTGTATCAAAGAGCACACCCAGGTTCCTAACCGACGACGAACTGATTCCACACTGATGACCCAAACATAAGAAATACAGCTAAAACAAACAGCCTTCAGGCAGAAGCTTACATAACATTTATATGTTAGCCGTACGATCAATACAGTTGAAAATGGGTATGCACCTTTTTTGGGGCAAATGTAGTACGTTTTCAACCTTTTCTGACCAATGAATGTCCTTCTTCAACTTAAAGGGTTAGTTCACCCAAAAATGAAAATTCTGTCACCATTTACTCACCCTCAAGTTGGACTTTTCTTTTTTCTGTTGAACACAAAAGAAAATATTTTAAAGGATGCTGGTAACTAGACAGTTGACGGTAACCATTGACTTCCACAGTAGAAAAAAAATAATAATAATAGTCAATGGCTACTGTCAACTGTCTGGTTACCAGCATCCTTCAAAATATCTTCTTTTGTGTTCAACAGAAAAAAGAAAAGTCCAACTTGAGGGTGAGTAAATGGTGACAGAATTTTCATTTTTGGGTGAACTATGCCTTTAAATTATACTACTTTGAGTTAACTAGTCCCTAGAACAGACCGGACAATCATATAGTAAATCTGTTGCAGCAAATTTAAATATGTTCCCCATTGATGTCCCAAACACAAGAAATACAGGTACATTTCTTTCCACAAACAGCGGTATTTCCTTCAGGCCAAAGCTTACCTAAACATCTATACGTTAGCGACCTATAATGAGAAAGCCGGAAAACATCTCCGTTGGGAAAAGGCTTGGATGTTATTCCTTCAGTAGTGGGAATCCCAGAGCTGTGTATCACAAGTCTTGCCTCCATGAAACTTTCCAATGGAGTAAAATTAGGATTCAAGATATTTTCAAGGCCTTCGGATGTCTGTGTCTACAGAGAGATAGAAGTGTTGGGGAAGTGAGGAAAAATATACCTCTGCTTCATTTGCTCGTGCTCTCCTCCATTTAAGGAACGGAGCAGTGGTCCCTTGGGGTCTGAGCAATCTTAAACAGATAAATATTTTCTCAGCTTTAAACGATAAGAGAATAGATTGAAATGGAAAGGAGGCTGGGGGTCTGTTTGAATACGGGGTTAGCGAGAGGACATACTGTAATACATGCTTTCAGAATGACGTCTTCATTGCTAAGCTTTTAAGCCGACATATGATGATTGACATTAGCAATACCCAAGTTTCAGATTGACATGTATTTAAACGTAATAACAAAATACGCGTTTGGAGTTTTACTTAAAGGTTTAAATTTTACATGATCGAAAAGAGTGAATCTATATATATATATATATATATATATATATATATATATATATATATATATATATATATATATATATATATACACACTACCGTTCAAAAGTTTGGGGTCAGTGAGAATTTTATTTTATTTTTTTGGAGGAAAGAAATCAATACTTTTATTTATCAAGGAATAATTAATTTGATCGAAAGTGACAGTAAAGACATTTATAATGTTACAAAAGTCTTTTGAACTTCCTATTCATCAAAGAATCCTAAAAAAAAAACTAAAAAAAAACTGTACAACTGATAGACCAACAACTGTTTCAACATTGATAATAATAATAAATGTTTCTTGAGCATCAAATCCTCATATTATACTGATTTGTAAAGGATCATTTGACACTGAAGACACTGACACTGGTGATGCTGAAAATTCAGCTTTGATCACAGGAATAAATTACACTTTACTATATATTCACACAGAAAACAGCTGATTTACACTGGAATAATATTTAATACTATAACTGATTTTTGTTGTATTTTTAATCAAATAAGCGCAGCCATGGTTAGCAGAAGAGAATTCTTTTAAAAGTATTTAAAATCGTACCGACCCCAAACTTTTGAACGGTAGTGTATATATATATATATATATATATATATACTGTATATAAACAGTACTGTGTAAAAGTTTTAGGCAAGTTAGTATTTTCACCGAAAAAATGGTTTTAAGCCAGTTACTTATATGCTGTAGTGTGTCAGTAGGAAATATCAGTTTGCATTTACAAACATTCATTTTGCCATTAATCGTAATAATCAAGTGAGATTTTTGTATGCACAATGAGTCTGACAACAGCAAGTATAATCCAAACGGAGATCTGATCTCATCATCATCGAGTCCATCAGTTATTACATGAAGAAACTGACAGACTAAATCCAGAAAAACTGCGGAAACATCTCCATGACACTTGAAGAAACCATCCTGCTGTACTGTGAAAAGTTTTAGGCAGTTGTGTAAGTGAGGATGCTTTCAAAAATAATGTCATAGTAGTAAATTGGTCAATTCTATTTACAATTAATGGCAAAAGGAATGTTTGAAAATGTAAACTGATATCCCCTACTGACACACATATTATATATATAAAATAGACTATTAGAATTGTGAATTATTGTGATTTAATAATTAATTGTCAGGATATATATATATAATAATATAATTAAACAGCATCAATTTAAACGTGGCAAAAAAATTCTACAAATATGTATTAATTAGGACTGACAGTTGATTCAAAATCTTAAATTATTAACATAAGACTGTATGAGAATTAATTAATCATAAAATCACAATAATTCACACTTCTAAATATATAAATCAATATAGATAAATAATAAATAAATACAATTAATTTGTTATTTAAATATAAAAACAAATATATTTATTTAAACATTATTAGTTTAAAAAAGCTGCAATAACATTTAAATTAGTGTAAATTAAATGTGTATAATACTATGAATATGTATAAATTATATAAATAAATTTGGAGTGAATCAATTCAAAATCCTAATTTACATAATAAGACTATGATAATGAATCAATCTAGCCAGAATCAATCACAATTATAAATAAATAAAAACACACACATATATATATATATATATATATATATATATATATATATATATATATATATATATATATATATATATATATATATATATATATATATATATATATATATATATATATATATATATATATATGTAATGTATCATAAATATATGTAAAATGTTAAATAATATAATACATGAATATATTTAATTATTGTTATGAAAAAATAGGGGTTTGTTTCCTTTAAGAAAAACTTTTTGAAATTGAGTTGAAGCATGGACATTCACCCACAACAAGGGAAAAAACTAACATTTTTTAACCACCAAAATCACCAATATCACATCTTGGAAATGCTTCCTGTACCCTCCATTGCCTTCTGCCTCTACGGTGTCGAGTCATGTTTGTGATAAAGCCTATTTTATTTTTATCGCAACAAACAGCTAACAGACACTCAATCTGACTTATAAACAAGTTCAGCGACATCTGGTGACAGACGAAAACCAGACTTCTGCTCCATTAAACACAATCCCGAGTAAAACGGCACATGAATTAAACCAAAGTCTGGTTTCAATGTGCAGAACATGGCCTTGAATTAAGGATATTAAACATTTCAAATGGAAAAAATAAGCATCGACAGAGCAGAAATACACAACGTGGCTTGCAACGCAAAGACCAAATCAAAACTAATGTGATTTTTCCAGCAAGAGGAACTCGCTTTGTGTGCATTCGCCGTTAATTTGAGAAGTTTGAGGTACTTAATTAAAGTAGACGAGAGGGAAGAGTTGTGTTTATTGTTGAAGGCTTAGGTTAATGCAGTTCATCTACTGGCTGTTGGTCTTTTCCAGTCTCATTTTCTCCTCTTCCCAGCTTATTCCTTTCAATGATAGAAAGGTCTTTTCGGATGAACCCGAGAAAGTTTATGCAGTTCGTTAATCTTCTGTCTTTGGTTTAGAGACGCTCCGGTTATAACAGGATGTTTTAAGGGCTTTATTTTCCTGAGGATCACATTGTAATAATGGGAACAGGACAAATAAATAGGCTCTTAGCTTGCTGTTTATACCTCAGGCAGGTTAAATCAAAATGCTTAAGCAATTTGTTATACATTCTGTCGCTGGATTTGATAATCTGTACATGTTAGTGCAACTGGTCGAAATTAAACCATCACCAAAATATAAACTAAGCTCAGTTTGTTAGGCCTCAGGAAATATTGGTCTTCTTAAATAGGTGACATGAAAACCACGCTAAAGCCAAAAATGACATCTGCACCTCATGAGTGCAAATCTTGAAATCTTACTAAAAGAAACTAAATGATTTACTACTAATACTTAAAGTATGTTTCTAAGTAAAAGTAGCTCTCCCAATAATGTTATTATTTACTCTCCCTCTTGTCGTTTCAAGCCCAAATGCTGAGGTTTTTCCAAGTTAATGATAGTTTGAAGTGATCACAGGCCACAATTTGGAGTTTTTTAATCAAATATGGTGACGGTTTGACACCATGATGTTTAGTCATGAGATAACCAATGGCATTTGATGACATATTTGACGACAAGTGCCATAGATGCCATATTTGATTAGAAATTTGGCAAGCTAATTCCAAAGTAGCTTCCACAACCGCTGAAGAACTATGAGAGATACTAGTTATAGTTAAATATGTGGAGAACTAAAAACAGCCGTACCGTCTGAACGGGTCCAGATGTGGAGAGAAGGGGTTTGGCCGCAGCATCTCTGGCCACCACCAGCTCCACTCGGTCTCTCTGTTGCTGGAGGAGAGCGATGGCCTGCTGCTGCGTCACGCTCTGATCCAGAGGAATCCCATTAATCGCAAGAATCTGATCGTTCTCCTGCAATCTTCCATCCCTGGAGATAAGAATTATCACAGTTTAACTTGCCAGTCAAAATACCAGTAATAATAAATAAAAAAACACAATTACTACTTTATTTATTATTTTACATTAACCAATTCATCCAGTAAATAAATAAATATTTTAAAATATTTATATGATTATTATTAATATTATTGTTTTTGTTATTATAACGTTTATTATTATTATCATCATCTCTATATCATAACCATATTATTACTATCTATTTAATTAATTATTGGTTTAATTATTATTTAATTAATTATTGGTTATTGGTTTAATAAATAAACCAATAACATCAATAAGGAGTACTATTATTATTATAATCTTTTTAAATATTATTTTCATCCATTATCCAACTCATCCCACAAAATAAAAAGTATATTATTATTATTTATTAACTATTTTAAAATATTTTTATGATGATGATTATTATTAATGTTTTTATTATTATAACTGTTATTATTATTACTATCAACTCCATATTATTATTATCCACTGTTATTTTCTATTTAATTTAGTTATTTTATTTAATAAATAAACAAATAACATCAATAAGGAGCACTATTACTATTATTATTTTCATCCATTATCCAACTCATCCCGCAAAATAAAATTATTATTATTCATTAACTCATTTAAAAAAAGTAATAATAATGATGATTATTAATATTATTTGTATTATCATAATTGTTATTATTATTATCTCCACATTATTATCAATACTATTATTATTTTCTATTTAATTTATTTTACTTAATAAATGAATACCAATCACATCAATGGGAGTATTCTTATTATTATCATCCATTATCCAACTTATGCCATAAAGTAAAAAGTATATTATTATTATATCCATCATCCAATTAATCCAGTCAATCAATCAATCAATCAATCTTATTATTATCCATCTCATCTAATTTAAAATAAGTAAATACATTTATTATTATCATGCTAATTCATAATTAGGCACAATTTTTATTTTATTAGTTTTACAAAACTAATAAAAAAATGCATGCATCTATGCCTTAATCAAGCAGATTTTAAGAAGCATAAGGAAGAATAAATTGATGAGCCTCAGAATACAATATCAAAACAACTCGTTGCAATTGCAAAAAGGAGGCGCCAAAAAGAAAATGATCTAAAACAACATAAAAGATCTTTGAAGAAAATATGATATATGAATAAAGCAGAGAGGTCTCACCTGTCTGCGACACTCCCTGGTTGCACCTGTCTGACGAACACACCATGGCCGCCCACCCCCTCTGGTCTCAGGCCCACCACACTGAAACCCAGACCTCCAGATAACGGCTTCTGCAGGCTTATGAGCTCCGTCCTCCGGCCCTGCTTTAAAGAGCCCAGAGACCAAATTAATACAGATGAGAATGCACCATCCATACTAACTGGCGGAATCTGAGCGGAAGAAGTAGGTCAGCTGGGGACTTTTCGCCTACTGTTTTTCAAATACTATGTATTCGCACATAGTACTCTTTTGTCGTACTGTTTTTCGCATACTATAGAGTAGGGAAGTACTTGATTTTGGAAGCAGTGCATCTTCAACAAAAACAAGGTTTATGCAGAGAAAAAGGACAAAAGATATCGCTGCTGCATGTTCACCTTTGCTGCTGCATGCATCCATCTCTGAAGCTGCTCAGAAGATGCGTTAGTTGAAGCTGTTCCATTGGACACCACGGATCCCAGGCTACTGGACGGACGGCTGGCACTGACGATCAGCTGCCCCTTTCTGGAGAAACTGAACTCACTGCATGTGTCCGGAGGCAAGCTGTTTAACTGCAAAGCAGAGCGGACAGTCAGTTCCAGAGATATATGGAAAAGAAACTGCATAAATATAATAATATTTCCACAACTACAAGTGTTATTGTTATCCATTGAGTGTTATTATTGTCCATTATTATTAATAATAATAATAATAATAAAACAAATCAAATGTAAAAAAATGTTCTTGTAAAAAAAAAAAAAAAAATTTTTTTAAATCAATTGTTCCCATTAACAAATTTGTTTGAAATATATTTGAGAAATACTACGACTTCTACTACTGATAATACAATAATAATGCAAATATGGTTATGTAGACAAATATAAATTTTGCCCATTTATGAATTTGTTTCAAAACATCTGTTTAGCCGAGAGGAGAGGCCCTTAGAAAGAAAGAAAAAAAACGAACGAAAGAAAGAAAGAAAGAATAAAGAGAAAGAAAGAAAGAAAGAAAAAGAAAGAGAAAACAAAGAAAACAAAGAAATATATAAAGAATAAACACATTTGTTTGAAAAACATTTGAAAAATACTAATAATAAAATAATGCAAATATTATAATAGCAATAATTACAGTTGTATTGTTATTATTATAAAAAATATATTCCAAACAAATTCATAAACAGGCACAATTAAACTACTAATTATAATTATTTTTATTAATGGATGAGTTGTAATAAAAATGTTTCAAAAATATTTATATATATTACTGTTCATCCCAAAGATAACAACCCTCAGAGGAGCAGCCATGTCCTACAGGCAGAGGAAAGGAAGGAAAAAATAAAAGGTGGAAAAATCAATAGATTCCTCTGCAGTATTCGCTAGTCCCCAACAGGTAATGTATTAATGACCTTTAGACTCTTACTGTGGGAACTTATCAGTCTTGTGCTTATTTAGTCCGGGCTGACAGAGCAGGTTGCAGCCTATTTCATCGATACATCTCCGACAAGGCAGTTACTCAAACTGAGACAGTGGATATTAAGGCTTGATAGAAACTCCGACTGTTGCCCGCCTCGACATACTTGATAGGTTTTTCACCTGACGCATTCATAGGCGCACGTCTGACCTTCCCAGCACTTAGAATATGAAGGCGAGCTTCCGTTATTGCCATTATCTTAATTTGGTGTGCGGATTGTTTATTGTAAAGAGGTTTCTTGTGTCAATAAAAACTCAGACTGAATACAAATAGGGACGAGGGACTTTCAGCATGCCGAGTATGTGGTAAAGAAACACATGGTCACCGGCCTGCACTCTGGGATGGATGCAAAATAAACGTTGTTTTTTAAAACTTATTTGAATCTAAATAAATAATGTGAGGTCTAGCCTGATTTGGCATCATGAATACGCATTAAAACTAGGGCTGTCAAATGATTAATCGTGATTAATCACATCCAAAATAAAAGTTTTTTTTACATAATATATGTGGGTGCACTGTGTATAATTATTTTATATATATATATATAAATACACACACATGCTTGTATATATTTAAGAAATATTTTCATGTATATACTGTTTATATATAATTTATATTATATATAAATATAAATATTTTATATAGGCTATAAATAATATTTTTTTCTTAAATATACATGCATATGTGTGTATTTATATATATACAAAATAATTATACACAGTGCACCCACATATATTATGTAAAAAAAACTTTTATTTTGGATGTGATTAATCGTGATTAATCATTTGACAGCCCTAATTAAAACTGCTATTTTATCTGATCTTGGAGATTCTTTACAATTTTAATGAACTGAAACATAAGTAATGCATTTAACTTTTTATAATAATACTGATGCGCAAAATGAAGAACAAAGACGCAGCAGCTCATTTCCATAATTGACCAATAGAATCTACCAAGAGCAGGGCAAAATAGCGTAGGGTCACAAACAAGCAGAGCGGTTTATAATCAGGTGAAAGTGATTACTAATACAGGCACAGCAAATTAAAAATAATGTGGCTTGATAATAACGATATGTTCAGAAAACATCTAGTAGCAAGTCCTTTGTGCTTTTGAAGTTTCGCATACAGACGACAACATTGTCAAAACGATCACAGTTCACACGGATCTGCGAAAACAACTGAGATACTGTATTCTGCTGCCAGGCCAGTAGTTGGCGATGTCACTTTATAAAGAAACACATGCGCCTATAGACTGAACACGTGATACACATGACGTCACCGTTTTCACGAATTCACGTTTTTGTAGTTTTCACAGAGACGATAACAGTATCGTTTTCAAAAAACACATTTTTAAATGTTTGTCGTGTAAATGAACGGTCAAAACTCATAAAAAGTGAGTCAAAAGTCGTGTAAATGCCCGTAAATTGACTATCGCAAACCTTAGTAAATCATGTTGTGTGATTTATTTACATACTCTCCTCCCATAAATTTTGCGTCTGAAAGGTAAACTCTTGTGTCCTCATCTGTGATTCACAACAACCTGCTAATGCACTCACATTCGCAAAGTAGCCTTGTTGACAAGTTTGGGTAATGCTGGGTACACACCAAAAGATTTTTTACATCTTACAAGATTTTCAAAATGTGATAGACCACAAACATGAGGACAAAAAATCCTAGATTTAAGCGTTTTGCTCCTATAGTGTGTGGTGTGCCATGATGTGACAAAGACAGCACACCACACACGAACAGATTTTCAACCAGAGTCTCGACTGTGAACAAAGGAAATCTCACAAAATCTCGCGAGACTTCAGAATAAGCTTGGCGGACGATATGCAGGAAGAAATTGCGATGATAGTGTTTGGAATGATTTTCACAGAAAAACATTCGTGCTGTTGCCACAAATCAACAAGCTGATCCTCCATCTCTGCTGTCCACATCAATTTAACTTTTTGCAACGCCATGACTGCGTTTGTTATGCTTCCGTCTTCCATCATCTCGCTTTCTGATTGGATATTTTTTCGTTTCACGTGATAATCTCCAGAGCGTGCGCACGTTTGTCATCGGGGGTTCCCCCCACACATCAGGATTTCTGATCGTAAATATTCAACATGTTGAATATTTACGATTCGCGATCGGGGCGGCTCCGACGTTCTTCCGAGCAGGTTCGGACACTCTTAACACACCTCACACCAAGGGAAAATCTGATAAGATAATCTGTAGAACCATCAAGATAATCGGGAGATAGCTAGGATTGTCGGAAGGGGGAAAATCGGCCCAAAATCAGCCCGATTATCTTTTGGTGTGTACCCAGCATAAGGGCAAAACGCACGAGATGTAGTACCTTCAATGCCCTGTAGATGGCGCTTGTTTTGTAGCAGAAATAAACTGCTGCAGAAAAAGTTAAGTGGCATGCAAAATGTAACTAATCGCATTACTCATTACAAATGTATTGGAGTAAAGAGTACATATACTTATTCAAAAATGTAGTCAAGCAGAGAGTTGCTAATATCTTTGATACTCAGTAAAACTACAAAGTAGCCAAAAAGATACTTATGTACAGTTACTAATTCCATTTAGACCCAGTCTCGGTATGTAGGGTGTCCCATTTGACATTTTAGGTTTCAGAAGGGTGCTGATATGTGCCCTCGATACACACTTTACCAAAGCCCACGAGCTCTGCAGTGGACTTCTACCCCACCGTCAAAGCGACATTACGTTATGAAAGTGTGGACTCAGAAGAAGATCACAAGGGCTTAGGGATCCATTTGGGACAAGGCCTTACTCAAATACTTTACACCACTGAAATCTTGACAGTAGTTCCTTTAAACGGCAAATATACAGACACAAATATACAAGTAGTTTGTGGCCTTGGAGCTGTGGCCATACATTATACGCTAATGTATGTTGTGCAAGTCTGACCTGGTCTTTCAGCTGTTTGACGGAGTGTTGCAGGGTGAGGATGTGGCCGAACAGAGGGCTCTGCAGGGCTTCCTTCAGCGTGCCGAGCCTGTCGCTGTGGGTCCACTCTTCTCTCTGCACCAGCTTGGACTGCAGCCTTTCTAAGGCCTGGAGCACCTGCTGCCGCTCGGAAGCAGACACTGAGAACACACACAGTCAAGATATTAACCATGCAAAGAAGGATTAAACACAGAACATGCTCTTGCGTGGATGAAAATTACAATTACTGATACCTGTCGGTAAGTTCTCATACATTGTCGTTCTCTCGATAATTCAGTGCAGATTGATCTGTAAAAGTGGATGAAAATGGATATTTGTACATTTTTGAGCTTCAGTTTGATCTTAAATGTCTATGTCCTTGCACAAATATAATAATGATCATAATCATAATTTAATGGATAAGACTGATCAAACACTGTAAATTATCAAATTTGTTATGTAGACAAATATATATATATTAGTGCAGTCAAATATATTAATAACAAGTAATCGCATCTAACAACGATATACTATACTGTATGTGTGTGTGTATGTGGAATATATATATACATTATATGTATATATATATATATATATATATATATATATATATGCACACACACACAAACTTTTTGTCAGATGCGATTAATCGTAATTAATCAATTTGACAGGACTAGTAGTGTGTGTGTATAAATAATTTAGCATAGCCAAAAAATATGTATATACACTACTGAAATTTACATAAATACATTATTTTTTTCATATTTCTCACTTTCTATAACAGTGGGAACCCTGGGATGGTTCTCATTCAAAGTGTATGCTGATATCATGTGTTTATTTTCATATGATCAAAGATAAATCAAGGCATTTTAACCTATAACAATATCCTTTATACTATCAGACAGCAGTTTCTGTTCACGTGACCAGCCATCAAAGCAAAAGTGAGAATAGGCTATTTATCTTACTTACCAACAATGTCCATA
This sequence comes from Rhinichthys klamathensis goyatoka, assembly GCF_029890125.1. Lineage (NCBI taxonomy): Eukaryota > Metazoa > Chordata > Actinopteri > Cypriniformes > Leuciscidae > Rhinichthys > Rhinichthys klamathensis. The sequence goes on along the minus strand of NW_026606664.1, from coordinate 3,012,851 downwards.
TACACTTGCTCTTGAGGTTCACCTAAATCTCTGTCGATTTAGACTCTCTCATAAAACACAATCCAGCATTTCAAGTGTTGTTTAGGGCTGTTTTGTCTGTACGTGTGCGTTTACACCTGCGCGAGCCTCACCTGAAACCAGGAAGTGCGTGATCATTCAAGTTTCAGTGAACTTTATTTATGTTAAACACAAGATAACAACGAAACCATTATGTAACTGAAGGGTAAAGATGTGTTTATTCTAATTCTAATCTAAGTCTAATTAAAGCATTATTTATATTATATCATATAATATAATTAATGATATAAACGGAATCAAACAGGTGCATACTCGTAAAACACTGAGTCATCACTGAAATCAGTGCTGAAAACTTCGTGACAGTGTAAATAATACGTTAAAGATTCATTCTATCAATCGAAAAGTGCTTTGTTTTAAAATTTTAACCATAACTTAAAAAGAATGACAAACAACATAATACACAAACATGCTCCTGCTTCTCAATACAAACCCCCATTATTGTGACACAGGCTAGCGCAGTTAGCCGGTTATAAAGTTGATTATTAGCATTAAACACCGTGAATAAGTTTAACCGATACTTGGTTTTGCGTGCAAACTTGCTATACAGACCAATCCAGCTTTACTAAGTATATGTATAAAGTAAAAGGCGTTAAATAAGAGAATTCTGAGAGACTTACTTGCTATGTCCGCGGCGAATCTTGTGCACTGTTTCTTTAAGAGCCCCAGCAGTCACGTGACCGTTCAACATGGCGTTACACTGGAGGAGTTTGATGCGCTTTCGTTCATCAACACGGCCGCTGATCATCTTCACCTTCTGCCTGACTGTCATCCACAGCCTGGGGAGTGATGTGGACAACTGTGATAAACTGCAGTTGGGACAATATCCTTTCAAAATCGCCTTATATATTGGGATCGTTGAATTAGTAGTAGGCTGCTAGCTAGCATTGTGGCTGCAACTGATGGTTGTTCATAACATAAATGTGCTAATTTTACAAATAAGTCATTATTTTACATAATTACGGTGCAATTATACCAATTTGGTGTTTAGATCTGTGATTTAATAGTGTAGAGTGATATAGATCGTTATAAATATCCTAAATAGCATTTATCTGTTTGCTCTGTTTAACGTTAGACCTTTTGGAATATTTCAGATGTGTTTTTATTATACATATGCGTAAATGAATTACATTCTGTGTGTTAAACGGACATAATAATGAACGACGTGATCATGCTCGCCCTGTCTATGATGGCTCATGTCACTCATATTCGATCACTGATTGCTGTTTTCCTGTTTATTATTGTGAAGCTGCTTTGAAATAATCTGTATTGTGTTGAGCACTATAGATAAAGGTGACTTGAATTGGCTTTTGGAAATCAGCATCACTAATGTTGCTTTAAGATTTAAATACCATTTGATTCCTCCTTAACACTGCTTAGATATCTGTGTAAAGAACCCAAAATAGATGATGCAACTCAAGAGCCAGAAAACTGCAAGGACCGGTTGGCCTGGGGTGGGTCTGCTTTTATCATGTTTCACTATTTAAAATGCTTTTATGTTCTTTGACATATTATAATGAAATATTTATTATGCATAATTTATTGTAATATATACATAATATATTACATTGATGTTATATATATATATATATATATATATATATATATATACACAACAAGCTGTATATATATATATATATATATATATATATATATAGATCTATAGATATATATAATAACAAAGTATTAAATAATGTATAACAAATATTTTATTTGAGTATTTTATGCATTATATGTAATGTATAATATGAAATATTTATTATTCATAATTTATTGTAACATACATAATATATTAATATACTGTATATAAGTGTAGAGTATAATATAATGTATAAAGATAATATATAAACAATGTATCATACATATTTTATTTTTAAAAAATAATATGTAATGTATAATGTTATGTGTGTTAGTATATGTATTTTTGATGTAAATATATATTTGATAATATATTGATTATTATATAATTACATAACGTAATATATATATATATATATATATATATATATATATATATATATATTGTATTACAAAACGTGTATCAATGTAGCATTTAATATACATTTTATAAATAATATATTAAAATTATATAATTGTATAAAATAATGTATTATGAATAAGTTATATTATTAAATTTAAATTATATTTATATATATATATATATATATATATATATATATATATATATATATATATATATATATATATATATATATATACACACAGTATATATTGTTTCATTTGAACAGTATATAATATATTATACTATATATAGTATTATTATAATAACAAATAAATGGCTCTATAATTGCCAGAATATGCCTGACACCAGTTATGACTTGTGGTATATTAAACGAGGAATCTAAGGCTGTGTTGTCATTTCAGTGGAATGCCTTCCTGCTCCAAACATCAGCTGTCGGCTGTCAAATGGAACACAGTTCAAATTCAGCGGTGAAGAGGTTGGGTTCAACAAAAGCGTCCCATGTCGAAATGTGTAAGTCAAACTTTACCTTCATGACATGGCCTTACATTAAGTATGTATTTTAAAACATTTTTGTTAATATCTATTGTTTTGTCTTACATTAGGAGTGGTTACTCATACAAAGTGGCTGTTGCTCTGTCACTCTTCCTGGGATGGATTGGGGCGGATCGGTTCTACTTGGGATACCCGGCCTTAGGTAAGAAACTACCGTCTTTACTGTTGGCTAAATGTGTAGGTCACTAGGCTATGGATCCAACATTGCATTTTTTCTCTTTGGCTGAGTGCCGTTGCCCCGAAATCACCTCTTTCTGGCACCCATTTACCCTTCAGTAACTCATGAAAATAGGAGTGTGCAGCAGAACATATATTTTTTATCTGTTCTGTATCAGTAACAATCTCAAAATTATTTATATCTGTATTGTTTATGAATAATATTGTGCTTTCCCCTGGCTCACGTGTTATCCAGCAAACAGGAGGAGTGACTGTCAGCCCAATATTTTTCTATTATTCTGCAGTTATTCGTTTTGAAGCCATTATCAGGCACATACCTGCATGAAAATATCTTGTGCGAGTGCTGCGCTGTAACACAAGGGACCTTCAGAACAGACAGAATCAGTCCTGGATGTTCTGCTGTTGACATCATCTCTTGCCTCCTTTCCAAGGACACACCTTTTCGTCAGATGTTCTCTGAGAGTGAGAATCACAGACTGATTTTCTTGCACCGATCTTGATCTTTTTATTGCACTAATATTGATTTGAAGAGGGAGATATAGACATGGTCAGCACTGACATGGAAATCTGATTTGATACCAATAATAATAGGAAGATGGTATTTATAGCCAGTAGCCAATATGATTACAGATTAGTATTAGTGTGGTCGAATAATATGTGTTTTTAAAGGCTGATCCTGGTAATGAAATCTATAGATTAGGGTGGCAGATATAATCTTGAATTATATATATATATATATATTTTTTACACAGTTTAATGATACCAAATAAGATGTATACAAAATTACAGACTTTAAGTTAGCACTTATTTATTATTTATAGAAATATTTGATTAATATTTTGAATTAGCTTTTATATTTTCAGTTTTATTTTATTTTACTTTTTTTTTATTGTGATTTTGTCATTATTATTAGTTTAGTGTTTATTTTTATTTTAGTAGTATTTTTATTTTATTTTACTTAGTCATTTTAGTACTTATTTCAGTTAGTCGCCAAGGCAAAATTTCTCATTTTTGTTTATTTATATTCTATTTTATTTCAGTTAACAAAAATGTTTTAATAGTTTTAGTTAACGCTTACAACACTGATCTGTTTGGTAGACTTAGCAGGGCACAGTTATATTATTAAAAATCAATTAGAATTTTACTACAGTGCAATAAATAATTACTACATTTACATTTATGAGATTCAGTTTACGGAAAAAAACCTAAAGCATCTGGTCATAAATTTGGAGAGAATTTTAGGGGGGAAATGTAATTGTCATGAAATTAATGTCTAAATGCAAAAAAAAAAACGCATAAAAAAGAAAATTGTCTTAAAAGTTATCTCAAATCTGACTTTTTTTTTTGCGAGTTTACATCAAAATTGCGTGATATAAAGTCGCAGTTGTGAGTTATAAAGTCAGAATTGCAAGATTCTGAGAAAAAAGTCTTTATTTTTCCTCAGAATTGGACTTTATAGCTCACAATTGCGAGTTTATATCTCTCAATTCTCAGAAAAGATGTCAGAATTGTGGGTTTATTTCTCGCAATTATGAGAGAAAAAAAAGTCAGAATTATGAAAGAAAAATTCACAATTATCTTTAAAAAAAAAAAGTATTAAATAGCAGAAACAAGCTTCCATAGACATGTGACCTGGATTTTAACTAATTTTGTGGGAGTCCCTCCATCACACATGGACTAGGCCACAAAATGTTTGTTTAAAGTTTTGATTTTGATCAAAGACTGGTGGTTAAAGTGTTTTCTGCCTTTCTGTCGAAGAACTCTGACCACAATATAAACCATCCCCAACATATCTACGTCTATTTTGAAAATAAACTCCTGAGACAAAAATCACCATTGACGTCATGAAACATGTTTGGATCGCTTTTAAGAAAAGGTACATGCTGTTCACGTGTGAGGCCAACATTATCAGTCCTTGCATGTTCTGCTTTTCAGAACATGTGAAAAAACCATCAATGACCCTTTTTTGAGCACCCTTTTTATTTGGTACCAACTGTTTTAACAAAACGAATCTGCATGCGACAGCTAATTAACTAAAACAGTTCTCTTTGCCATCAGATCTCATGGTGTTCGTCTATCTATCCCATGGTGCAATTATTGTCATCGCATGCAGATGAGTTCAAGTCGCACATCTAAATCCCAAGGTTAGGCGGGATACAGCGGGACGCTCAGTCTTTCTGCCTTTCTCCACGTTTTAAGGACTTCCTGATCAATTAAGCACCTGCGTTAGGACAAAAGGCCCTGGGCTTTTGAAGGTCCCCCTTGTTCCTGGCTTCTTTGTGCGAGGAGCGCAGGAGTTTGTGAAAGGCAGACTCACACCGCGCTGGAGTCAGTTGTATAGTCTTGTTCATTGAGAGCGTAATAGCCCAGCAGCTCTGGGGTCAGTCCAGACCAGGTGTAGCTCAAAGGAAGGCCTGGACTTGTTGAGAAGACATTCTGCAGGTGGCTTTTTTGATAGCCGTCCTGGAATCAACATGCCTAAACCCCTCAATGACCAATTATAAGTAATATTAGGGATGATTAGCAGCAATTATGTTTGAATCGCAGGATGGAAGGGTTTTTTTTAATTGACTGCAGATCTCTTGGGCTCCTGATGGTGTTTCAAATGATCACTCAATGGACATCCAAAGTACTACTTAAATTTAAACCAAAATTTTTTATTTTGTGGGCATTATAAATTTGGCTCATGAAAATTAATTGACAGTCCTACCTATTTGCTGGAAGGCATGCAAGTCTTTAATGCACAAAATTCAGTTCTATGAATTGGCTGATTATTATAATTTGACCTTACAGCCTTGCACAGTGGCTTAAAAACTTCAAAAACAGCCTGCACTAATGCAAGATAAAAAAAAACAAAAAAAAAACATTTTCATAGGTGCGCGTTAAATAGCTTTGCCCTAAAAAATTGTTTTTCTTTGTGGTCATACAGAGAAGCCAGAGAGAAAGTGTTTTTGGACACAAAGTGGTTATGATGGGAAGCTTTTCAGTATGTTCCTGGTTAACGTGTGGATCGCTCTTTGTTTATTCCCAGGCCTGCTGAAATTCTGCACTGTGGGGTTCTGTGGAATTGGAAGCTTAGTGGACTTCATGTTGATATCCATGCAGGTAAGAGACTTTAATTTCCAGGTTTTGGCCCATCTATACTTGTTTACTTTTCCCTCTGCATTCTTTTTGGTGCAAGTTGATACATTTTTATTCTTTTATTTTTGGTTGCTTATACCTAATTTAATAGTTATCAGGGTTTTTGTTTTTATTGGCTGTGATTTTCACACTGTATTTTGCTTTCACTGTGGGAAGAAAAAAGTATTTAAGGTTTGTAAATGTTGCGTCAGATCTAGTTGGTTCTAACAAACACTGTCAAGACATGTAAGGTTTATATTTGAAAAAACAAAGTTTATTATTTATATATAATTTATTTTGAAAAGCATTATATTTTTCTTAAAGCAACCCTCTACAGACATTGGCTAGTAATCAAGAATACAAATGAAAAAAATTCTACTATAATATAAAATATACCTTTCATACACTATTAAAGTCAACTGAACAGTCGGTAAGAAAATTTGATCAAATAATCAAACTACAAGCAATAGCACAAATAAACACAATAGAACAAAGATACAAATTAAATAAACATTGTTTTTTTTAGGGTTTTCAGGTAGATCTAACAGTAGTTAGATACAGATTAGGCAAATTATGTACTGAAATTGAATAAAGTAATCAAATCTAAAATAACACTGCATAGTATTCACTGTATAAATTAAATGTAGATATATAGAATCTTTATATATAGAATTATTATTAAAGTTACAAAAGTTATTTAGTCAAGAGCATTGAGTAATTTTTTTTTTTGCAGTGAGTCTGTTTGATTAACATTAAAAACAAAGACAGCAGCAGGAATATTAGGATGCTGTCACTTTTAAGACATCATGCACAGATCCAATATGCTGATACTGTACACATGTATTTTCTTTCTCAACAGTTTACGTTCACTTAAGACGTAACCGACTATGGGCATTTTGACATAATATTGTGTGAAATTGTCTGTTTGAGCGCAAGAAGACGTGAAAGGGAGCTCAATTTTGTATTCACGTCACGCCCTGTCAGACGCGGCTTTCTGGGCATGTGCTTTGGATGTCAAGTTTGCGCACACAAAACGTCTTACACAGCGTGCACGAGTTATCTTTCGTGTCCTTTCTGCTTGAATGTTTAAATTGGCAAGGCTTAAAAGCGTCTGCCAAATGACTACTACCTTACATTTAGCATATTAGAGCAGTAACCAGGGAAGGCACTTTACCCACAATCCTGTAAATGAGCTGCAGAGACTCAGCACAGACTTGTACTTGAATGCTTGTGTTTGTATTCAGTGGCACCTGTGTCTCTCCTCCGGTGGCTCCAGCACTGTGAAAGGAGCTAATGAGAGCCTCGTTTGTTTTCGCCTACTCCTCCTCCTCCTCCTCCTCCTCCTCCTCATGTCCCAAGCCGCACACTCCCACAGGACTCCCCTAACCTCCATTAAAGGCCCCCTACACCTGACAGGAGAAAAAAGACGCTCCATTTGTCATCTTGTTAGGCCTAACCTCACCCTCTCCACTCTCATTAGGCCTCACAGGCCTGAATGAAGCTATACAAGAGAGATGTTTGCTCACCGCTGCCACTTCCACATGCCACCAATGACAGATATTTATGGCAAGCTCTTATGCATGTTGAAGGATGGCTCCAGGAATAATTATTACACGTACTTTAGAAATCCTCCGGCTGCTGCGTCATTTGTTGGAAATGTTTGCGTCCCCTGCTGCTAGTGAAAACTATTTTTTTGGTGTCTGAACTACTAAACGCTGGGGGAACAAAGACTTGATGTTTTCCAACATGTTTCAACAGGACAGGACAGCGTGTTACGATACCTTATTCGTAGTTTATCTGAAGAATGTGATATCTATCAAGACTTTTTGTCATTTATAAGCTTTAAAAGTTCTGGCCTTTTAATCTCTTTCAAGTTTACTGACTTCCATAAACACTGTGTGCCTCAAGTCCTCTGTACCTAGTTTGATTATTCGTAGTCGCTTGCAGCGCACTGCTTTAAAACAATACCTGTCCATTCATTGACAATTTCATGCTCCTGCTGGTTTATCATGACTCCTTCAGTTGTTTTGCGCTCCTCCTCAGAAACGCCCGCTCTTTCCTAGCCGCAGTGGATAAATAAACCAAGCCTTTATTTTTTTAAATGGCCGTGGCGGCTTTGATTAACAGGGCCACTGCAGTGTTTATTGTTCTCTTAATGTCTTATTGAAGGCCCTGTGAGAGCAATGCTTTTAAGAAGTGCCTCTGGCAGCCAAAGCTGTCACGCGCTAACATTCTCAATTAGCTGTCGACTGTCGTGCCTCTTCGTTTTTAAATTGTGACACTTTTGATAAAGAGTATCCCCTTCCCTCGGGACCCCATTTGCGCTCACCGCTCCTTTCTAAAAACCCCATATTTTATACACCAAACTACCTTCACTAAGAGCTGTGTCGTTCGGGAAATGCATCTTTGAGAACTAATAAATAAACACCTGGGACATGTTACTGTAATTTATATTCATCAATATTCCTTCCTGCGAGTCGTGCCACAATTCGGCACCTATAGTGATGTAATATAACGGCAAAGTGAAACTTAAGGTTTTAGAGTGGAGGAATCAATCGAGTTTGATGGATCGAATGTTAATGGTATGAGAGAAGATGAACGTGTGTATTCAAGAAACTCTAGTCGACCACCACACCGATCTAGACAACTCTCGGCCAATACCGTTGTGAGAGGAAATAGCTTGTATTGGGCCACTGCCAGATGAGCGCTAATCTTGATATGGTAGAAAAGTGTCTGTGTTTCGTGGGGGTTTACTCCCTCCACCAGATGTGTGTTCTCATTATCATCCCATCCCAGAATGGAGAGGAGCAGAGCCGGCATAGCCAAGTGTTGGGCACGCACGCCTGCAGGAAGTCTTTGTGCGTCAGTCCAAGCATGTTGCTCGTATAGAAGCTGATCTCAGAACTGGCACGGGCCCCAGTTTGGGCTCTAGGCTCATTGCTGAAACTCTGATCTGGGGACTGTCCTTTGGGACACTCCTCCTCACTAGGACTCAGAAAGCAACCTCAATTACAGCACTGCCTGGGGTTAAACTTAAATTGCTTCCAATTCGGCATTACTGTCTTATAATTCAATTGCATGAGCATGAGCATGAGCCATCTGAGGAGGACGATAGACCCAACCAGCCCACCTGGTATTCATCATTGTGTAATGTGGAATCATGTAATTGTCTGGTGAAAGATTACATTGTTATGTATGTCTCCCTACGCCGCTCTGACATTTGAGACTCATTTTGTTTGCTCTGGCATAGATTGTGGGTCCATCAGACGGGTCGGATTACATCGTGGACTACTACGGGGCACGCCTCACCCGTCTTTCGATAACAAATGAGACCTACAGAAGAACGCAGCTCTCTCCGTGAAGACACCAGGTGAGGATCTATTTGTCAAAGCTATAAAAACGTATCTATCCAGGGTTGGACAGGAGGGTTATGAACTTTGTCATACAGCAGCGTCGAGAGAACAGAACAAGGGGCGTATGGGTGAGTGGCATATTTTGAAAGTTCTTCAAAGACTTCTTAATGCGCTGAGTCAAGGTCAATGGTGATCTCAAGTGACCTCCTGAGGTATCAAAGCAAACTGGCAGACCAAGGACACCTTCAGCTTGATCTAAGCCCCCGTCCACCACCCCTCACTCTCTTGTTCCCCAGAAGGGGCTCCCTGCTCTAGGGAGAGAGCGATTAAATGTCAAACGTGCCGAGAGGACGTTGGGAAAACACGGCGAGGTCGTGAGATTGCACTTATTATGGCTGGCACCAGGGCTGCATCTGTTGAATTTTGTCCTGGTACCCCACACACACGCTCTTGCAGACATCCCCGTATCCAAAAGAAAATAGTGGCCGCGTTCTAGACGATTACTTATATCTGTGCCTTTCCCCTATCTGTTTCTGTTTCCTGCCAGTTCGGTTCTCTGGTTAACATTAGCTGCAGCAGGGGTAATGGCGGTGACAGGGGTGTTATGTGGAATGGGACCCATGTGGAGACCATTACTTGCTCTCCTGTGTTTACATTGTTCCAGCATAAGCCTCCAAAGATACAAGGTCTCAATCCCACATCATTCATTTGCCACATCTCCTAGTCTTTCTTCTATCTCCTTGGGACAGTTTCACAAAGCAAGTCTAGACTGAATGCACAGGCATTTTCAGTCGAGACCTGTCACTGACCAGGTTTATCAGTGTTTGACTTAAAAATATCAGGCCAGAGAGAGTCAAATGCAGTCCTTGTACACTGAAAAAAAAATGTAAGCTTGTCACTGGGACAGTACACTTAAAGTACCTTATCTGCCCCTAAAAGATGCAAAATTAGTACCTTAGAGTAGTAATATGAATCATTTAAGAACTACTATGAATTTTTCAGTTGCAAATAAAGGTACAATGATGTCCCATTGAGGGTACTACCTCAGTGATAAGCTGTTGTACCCCTAAAGGTAAAAAAAAAACCATCCAATAAATGTCCTAGAACCAACAACTTAATCCTTTTTCTGTTTTCCTATGTTTCAACCTTATAAATAGTTTCCCATGTTTACATCAGCTCTGGAATGAATCCAGAAACCCAAATGATGTTCTTCCTCGTATAGGAAAAATGATACTGATCCATTTCAGCATTGGAAACGTTCCCTGCCACATGTGTCGTCTTCAGTGTGGGAAGAGACTGATTTATCTTCTGCTTGTGTTGTCCTGGACCTGCTCCCAAACAGAACTAACTCTTTCCATTCTGCTGTTTCAGGTGGATCCCAATGAGATGACCAAACAAATGTACAGGATCATGTTATGTAAATGCCATCTTTTCTTTGGATATGCCTTTGCCGTTTCCAAACACAAAGACACATGGATATGCCAAACTACGCTCTGGGAAAGACTAGTCCATGCAAATACGGCTCATGCACGTGCTGAGCTGCGTTGGTCCCACTGCTCCAAGCTCTGCTCAGAACCTTGCTCTATCACTCTCTCTCCCATCATTCATCAATCTCTTCCTTTGAGTCATGTTGCAGGAATGTAGTCCATCATTTGTTTCTTTTCATTCCGTGCCCACACTAGCTTCACATCGTTGGACATTGTGTGATGTTTTGATGTTATTTAAACACTGTAAATAAAGTTTTAATATCACTTTTTGTGCTGACATGTTTTGTACTTTGCATTGTTAGTAGAGATGCGCAACTTATCGGTTTCCATATTGGAACCGGCCAATATTAGCGGATGATATTTCATGTCATTGGGCTGAATTGGCCGATATAAAAAGGTATAAAAACACACTTTATTTGTATATGTATTTATTTATTTTACTGTCAGCCATCATATTTGTATTGGCCATAATATTAAAAATAATATCAGTATCGGTCAAAATAATCTCTGATTGTTAGGTATCATACAATATTGGGTGGTTACACTTTTCAGTTGTCTTGTAAAAGTGGCCCGTCGTTATCCCTTCTGATCTTCAAACAATCTGTGTCAGACCAATGTCAAGTGCTCCTTCAATTTCGCTCGAGTGCGTCTGCTTGTCTGCCCTGCCTCAGTCCGTCACATTGCCATTAATACAGACTCCTGTAGAGGCTCTTCATCACACTGAAGTGATTGCGGAGCAGGCCCGACTACGCCAATGTGTGTGCGCGCACGTGCGTATGAGCATGCTTCCTTATGAGCTGCAGTGTCCTTGCTACAACACGTACGACTCTGCTTGGATATGTAAAAACATATTTAGCCCGTTCCCCAGCCTCCGGGATGACGGGTGACCAGTGCTGCTTTGGGACTCTGCCCAAGCTCTCCTGAGCCTGATTTAGGCATCTCTATAAATCTCCATGAAACAATAGTCTGGACAGCAAGGTTTCGCTTGGTTTTAAGATGTTCAGTTGCTTTGAAAAGCAATTGCATGGTTCGATTTGAAGTATCATTCATGTGCGTAGCACTAACAGTTTGAGTTAAGCCCTGAAGTTTGCTACTTGGGGTTAGGGATTTGAACTAATCCTTGACCATAAGAATGTGCAATAATAATAATGCACCCATAATTTGTTTAGATTAAGTATAGCATGTCATATGGCTGTCAATGTTGTTAAATGTCTCCCTAAAAAGGAGAATAAGATGACTTTGATCCCAAACTTTTTAATATAATAGAAAAAAGGGATTACTGTGCAAGATGTTTTCCTAACCCCCTCAGTCCCTTTCTTTTACCTCTTTTCTCTTCTCCTCTCGGGGTATTTTCTTGTTCTCCAGCAGTGCAGGGCTTATCAATAGACCAGCCGGATAAGAGACCAGAGATTTATAGTGCACTTCCCACAAGAGAGAGCAGCAGCTCTGGGACTGCACCCTCCCTCAGTGCGGAGGAGGCCATTCCTCATCCGGCCCTGGTGTTTTATAGGTGCAACCTCCATCTCTCCCTCTCCCGCTTTAGGGCCCTTTGAGATGGAGAAAAATTAAGAGGAGGAAACAGTTTGGAGGAGGCGTGGGGTGCTCCCTTTCATTTACCCTTCCAAAAACAACAAACTCCCAAAGGAGGGGTCAAATAATCCTGCATTGCAGACCACATTGATTCCTTATGCAGCTGCATCAGGTGGGAAATGGGTCCAGAATCACTTACGCCATCACTAATTTTCTATATGGTGCATGTCGCTATAAGAATGGAATGAAAATGAGTGAGTGAATTTGGTGGCTGATGTAAATGTGCACTGGAAAGTGCTCTATACATGTATGTACCTTGCTTTGGAAAATAAGGTGATAACCGAATACTAGTCTTGAATCATCCACGAAATTATAGTTTACTCTGTGTAAAATCATTTTGGTTTACAATAATACTTCCTCAGGAAATTAGTCAAGAAAGATGAACACTTAGGTCCTGTCCCAAATGGCCACTGCTCGATCATGAAGTCCATGAGACCATAGGGTGGTCCCGGGCCTGTCCAAATACCCACACTTGTGGTTTTGGCCACTTGAGAGCGCATGCATGTGCGCAAGACTGTCCCGGGTCTTAAAAGCGCCAAAGCTCAGTGCCCTTAACGCACACTAAGCATATCCCATCATGCACCGTGTTCAGAAACTCACGTTTTACTCGCTTAGTAAAACAAAGTGTTGCACATTTTATTGGTGCAAAGATGAGTGTATATTCTGTACATTTGCAACTGCTTTTTATCACTTAATTAGAAGCACCACAATTACTAAATAGTGTTGTCTGCAACATAGGGACGACTGAATAGACATTTGGAAGTTTATTTTAAAATGCAAATGATTGAAAATCAAAATGAAACTATGCAAACACTTGCATTTTTACAACACTATAATTGTGTCCCATCAGGTAATCAAAAGTTTCACACACACTTGCAGTCTTCACACCCACAACACTTCTGCAGAAAAATACAGTAAATATGTCATGTAAGTAGTGACGCCCTTTGCGGCTGATATTCACCGCCCGAACATGAAGCGAGCTCTGCAGCAGACTGTTAAAAAAAGTGAAAAAAGTGGGCAGCCATTTTGCTGTGGCGTCCGGGGAGCAGTTGACCGTTCGCAAAGACCCGCCCCCCTTAGTTACTGTCGCTATGTCCGACAAGCTACGCTGCTCTCACACACACACTCACCATGTTCGCACGCAGTGAAAAATACATTGCGGACTGACAATACGCTGACAGACAGAACAGACCAGGTTACTTTTCGGTTACTTTTGATATTAAACATATTAAACAAAGTCTCACCTTTCAAATTTGGTCATTTTTTTAAAAGAAATTTAAACAATAAATACCGTTTTGTGGCTCTTTAATGTGTCGTGACAGATCGCTGTAGAGCATCAGTTAAAGCTGCTCGTGATCCGATCATCTCTTCCTTCTAGTTCATTTATAGCATCAAATAAACATGAATGAACATAAGAAGGAATGTTGTTTTAACCGCAGAAAGGCATCAGTACATTCCGTTTTTCAAGTTCAAATCCTCCCATCTTAATCTACTAACTCTCCTGACTGCTTTATCGGACAAAATGGCGGATGGCGAAGTATGATTGGTCAGATCACCTGTCAATCAAGCTCCCTGCGAAGGGTCAATTGGGGGTTTGGTGCCTCGCTCAAGTGCATCTCAGTCATTTCCTACCTGTATTGAGAATCGAACCCGCAACTTTCAGGTTACCAGTCTGACTCTCTAACCATTAGGCCACGACTGCCCGACAGTCAAAGCGGCATTACGTCACAAAAGTGCAGACTCGTAACAAGCAGTCTTTTCCCCATTGGATTGTTCAGCAAGTTAACTACAAATCAGAGTGCATTGTAGGTATAAAAGAATGAATAGTTTGGGAAATTTAGTTGTTAATTTACAAATTGAACATCACTACAAAATGTCCGACAACACTATTTACACAACTTCAGACATGCCTAAAGTGTTTTTATGAGTGTTGGGCAGATTTGCTTATCATGGATGTCCTTGAAATGTCAAAGGCCTTCTGTCCACCTAAAGCGTCTGATATGCAAGACAAGACTAAGCAGTGCTAACAGGAAACGGCTGAGATCATGGGGCCTGAAACGTTTTGTATAAGCCTAATGGCAGGTTGTGAGGTCATTCGATGGCCCCAAAAGTTTTCTAGACACTTTAGCCACACTTAAGTTAAAAATGACACTAGTTGGTTAAGTTTAATAATATTCAGACATTTTTAAGTGTGACTTCAGTGTCACAAAATATGTTATGGGGCCACTAGACTTAAGGTTGTGTGTTTGACATGATAGGAAGTGGACAGGAGCACAGCTGCGAAATCCCACAGTGAGAGCAACATCTCTGCTCCCTTCCCAGAATTCAACAGTCATGAAATCTCTCTCTCTCTCTCTCTCTCTCTCTCTCTCTCTCTCTCTCTCGTCTCTAAAAGTGTGGTGCATTGAAGTGCAGATGCGTTCATACACTCGTGATATTGACAAGCATTTCTGGTTGACACTGTGCCAAGCAAGCTGTCCTTGTCACTCTCGACAGCCTGTAAAGAAAATGATGAACCAGTTCCTTCTGTAACGGAGCTCTGTTACACCGCCAATTTCTGGCCTCCTTGATAAATGCTTTGCATGCGTTAATACTGAAAGCCCGTTTCTATCAGTTGCTACTTTTTCTTGTAGTTTCTATTTTATTTCTCATAATTGCAACTTTATTTCTCAATTGCTACTTTTCTAACAATTTTGACTTTGCGACCCAAATATAGCAACTACTATATTTCTCCTAACTTAAATTGTTTTATCATTTCTAATAAATTTGTCTTGTAATTGCGAGTTTTTTCTCTCACAATTGCAACACTTCCTAGTAATTTCTACTTTATATCCCACAAATGTGCAAATATTTCTCTCAATCGTGACTTTATTCTCATAATTGTGAATTTATACCTCACATTTGTCAGTCACAATTCTGACTTCTCTTGTTTTTAACTTTGTCAATTGAGAGAAATAGTTGTAATTTTGAGATACTTTTCTCATAAATGCAACTTAATTGCAACTTTTTTCTCACAATTACGTCTTTATATCCCAAAATTGCAACAACTGTAGGCTACTTCTCGTAACTGCTACTTTTTTAGTAATTTCTACAAAATTTCTCGTAATTGTTCATTTATACCTCACATTTGTGACTTTATATTCCCCAATGTGACTTAATTTCTTATTTTAAACTTTATCTCAAAATTAAATGTTTTATTTTTTGCTCTAAAGGCGGCAACAGGAATCCAAGAAGAAAATGAAAAACATTAGGTGAAATTTCTCATGAGAGCAAAAGCAATCAGTTCAAATGAGTTTCTTCTTCAACGGTGTCAAATTGCGCTCATGACCTCTTGCGTTACGGTGACATCTGCCTCATTTGGACGGCGTGATGGTGTCAAAACAGTCTCAAAACATTGTTTGTTGCTCTTTATTTTACAGGATGTGCACTTTCGATGTACTTACAGTGCACTTACCCACAAAAGTACAGAGTAATGTAGGGTTTAGGGTTAGTACCTAGTTATTACCAGTTAGTACTACAATAAGGACATAGTATGCTCTTGCGAAAAAGGCCTGTAAAATAAAGTGCTACCACATTGTTTATTGTGCAAAAACAAGTGCAGGTCACACACACTAACTGGTCGGATTCTCAATCGTCACTGTTTATGAAGTGTGTGTGTTTGTGTGACCTTCAATCCAAGCGTAGTCTTGTAAGCTAATCTGCTTGTGTGTGTGTGTGTGTGTGTGTGTGTGTGTGTGTGTTTGGGTTAGCCTGCTTGAAACAAATCGAGTACCGTGCCGAGGCTCTCGACGCAGTCTATGACTCAGCAGAAATGCAGTCAGTCATCGTCTCTCGTCACCCGCGCAGCCCCGCTGCATTGAAGCTGTGGACGCAGCACGTCGACGGGGAAGATTCATGGCGCTCGAGTACCGCGCCATCTCACCTCAGAGTCAAACACCCCGGCGGCACGGGCAGAGCTCATCCTTGCTGACGGAGACGCCACAGCAGAATAGAGAAATCTTTGTTCGCCAGCTGTCCCTGATTTTGCAAACATTTTATACACCTCCCCCCACCTTTACCCATTTCTTCTAAAGTACATCCTGTTTTTTGCAAAGTTCTTGGCTGGGAGATCCCGCGCAAACTCTGGTACGGTGCTCACTATAGCTTTTCAGGGTCACGCGTCATGTGTGTTTAATCAAAATTCAATTACTGTGCCGCACCACGCTCCAAAACCCCACAGCCCAGGTTATGAAGTATGATGAAACAGGCCCCGGCTCTAATTGGTTCAGTATGAAGCCAATATCTCCCTAGCATGTTATGATAAATAGCTTCCTGTGCTGGAGGTATGCGAGTCCAGCGTCTCCTTCTTTCTCGTTTTCTATCTTTCCACACGTTTCTAAAATCACTCTGATCAGTCCGGTGGGATGCAGGTCAAGGTCGTGGTGATTTTGGAGTCAGGCGTGTTGTGAGCGCTGTAGCGGTGCTGTCATGTCTCATTGTTGCTAGATTTACATTCAGATTGCTTTTGAGTTTAAGTCATGGTCTGATTGTATTAGGTTTCTATGCTTATGAAAAAAGTACTAAAAGTTGTTTTTTTCTTGGGCACAGAACCAAGGTAGCACTGTAGTTCCTTATGTAGTTCCACAAAAAAGAACCAAAAATGTAATAGTACCATAGTATTACCATCTGGTACCATTGCTGAATGGTACCGGAATATTACTTTTTCTGTTGTTTTTTTCTACATAACATTGATATTAAGAACCATTATTAATAATTGAGCACCAATCATAATTGATAATAATTGAGCAGCAATTGTGAATAATTTTCATAGAGACATCAGTAGCTGTATTAATATCAGTGATACTGGCCTTCATTCATAAAAAGATGCCATTAAACATATGTATATTAGGGCTGTCAAACGATTAATCACGATTAATCGCATCCAAAATAAAAGTTTGTGTTTACATAATATATGTGTGTGTACTGTGTATAATTATTTTGTATGTAAATGCACACATGTATATATTTAAGAAAAATATGTTATTTATATATAAAATGTTTATATTTATATAAAATATACATTATCTACATTCAGTCTATATACAGTATATACATGCAAATATTTCTTAAATACACATGCATGTGTGGGTATTTATGTATTAAAAATAATTATACACAGTACACACACATATATTATGTAAACACAAACTTTTATTTTGGATGCGATTAATCGCGATTAATCGTTTGACAGCCCTAATGTATATATATATATATATATATATATAATATGTTAAATATATTAAAAACGTATAAAAACGTACGTTTTTTTAATCATGATTAATCACAGATTATTATTTTTTTAATTAATCTGGTAAAAAAATTTAAATCAATTGACAGCACTAATAATATACATATATATATATATATATATATGTAAAGTATGATGGTATTACCATGGTACCACCAGTATTTTTTGTAAGACTTAGCAGCTTCTAACATTTATTTCAAACTAAACTGTGATGTGAATGCAATTTGATATTTAGAGTAATCTACTTACCCAAGATGAATATCCCGAGACCTCATCCAGACTACATTGGTCATCCCAAAAGTCAATATGAAATCAAAAACGACCCTATTTATTTTCTTAATTCAGTTCCTGGTCCTATTGTGTATGATTCATCAGTGCACGTTATTCTAGAGAGAAAAATGTTTGCCTTTGTGATCTTTTATCAAAGTGTAATCAATGTCATGTGACTAATCTCTCTATGTCCGCAGGAAAAAGCCGTCGTGACAATGCTGATTGGCTGATGGTACCAAAAGAACACACAATAAGTCCATAAAGTCTTGCCTTACAGTATATATTTTTCTCCTGAATATACTGTTTCACTCAGATTATGACAGTTAAATGGTTTCATGTAGGCTTTAAAACCTTTGAAACGACTAAAAGTTAACAAATGTTTTAATTGAAAAACACTCATGTTGTCGTCACAAACGCGTGTCTGTTAGTGAAAGTGATGCCCACTCACTATGATATTGGCAGAGAAAGACCTTCTTTCACAAGCACACCCACCTCCACCATCCCAGCATGCCCACCCAGGTTACATGAGCCCATGAAATTACAGTTGTGTCGCTTGGAACCGAAAGTGTCAAGAGGAATTAATGATAAGGTGACAGGCTTCATGAAATGGTGTTTGAGAAATAAATAAATAAATATGGAGGCCAGACCTTTCCAACCCCCCTCCTCTAATCCTTTATTTTAATTTTCACGTTTGGTGCTGGCGTGTCACCCGATAAGCCTGTCCAATATTCTCACGCTGGCTCAGCCGTGAGTTTCTCAGCTGATGCTCGGCTTCCCTGCCAGGATGGACGGGCACCGCCTGGCATTTGGAGAGCTTGTGTGTTCCAGAAGGTTTGAGTGTGTGTGTGTGTGACACATATTTTTGATCTTAAAAATATATTAAAAATGGATTAAAATTACCTAAAACTGATAAATGCTTGAAGTAATGTTCATTGTTAGTTTGTTAACTAATGTAGTTAACTGATGTTAAAAAATTAAACCTTATTGTAAAGTGTTACCAATTTATTAAACGATTTCTTATATATATATATATATATATAAAAAGGTTTGTGTGAGGGTTAGCTTGACTGGTCCTTATTTCTATTGAAGGGTTGGTCAAAATCCCTTGCCTCTTCAAATACATATATAATCATATATCATTTTGAATGGTTATATACTTCCTTTATAAAAATCAATAATCAAATATATTCATTATCACATAATAATTTTTATATTCTTGTGCCTGTGAAATTATATTTTCTTAAATGCATGGATGCAAGTAACCAGTTTCTTTTAGGTGCATTCCAATCTTACTTTGAGATTGCACTTAGTACACGCAGGACACGAAGGCCACGGAACCCACAAGGCCGTTTGTCTCTTTCTCTGGGATCAGTAGAAAGGTTAGAGGGTCCTAAAGGCAGCGTGGGCACATATGATTCTTCGCTGGACATATGGTCAAGCTATATTGAGCGTTACTATCAAACTTGAATTGTTGTATTAAAATGTATTCTTTCCAGTATATTTCCTTCCTTGGGAGTAAATGCCAGTTATCTGTTTTTCTCCCAAACGAGTGAATGTTTTAGCATTATGTTTTGGTATACTTAACTGATAATAAGGAGCTCAGACTCTCTTCAGCCTTGATGGGAGCTGTTATTTGCTAGTGTCTGTTATTTGTGTGTGTGTGCGTATGACATTCTATGTAGGTTCTGGACGGTTGGACCAGACACCCCGGCGCCCTTCTCTAACCTGCGAGGCCACCACAGACCTAAATCCAATGAGTGGACGACAACTATCTTTACTAATGGCGATAGGCACCCCTATCTCCTCACATGTGTTAAATGGTTTAGGCTTTCATGTTTCTTAGCCAATGAGAATCATTCAACCTGTAAGCAATGACGTAGCTTAGACCTTGGAAATGGTATAACTGCTGTGATCTTTGTAACTGTAAGTGAGGCGGCCTACGAACTCCTGTGTGAGTCTTGAAGCTGACTTCTGCTGATGAAAATGCAAACTATCTTCAGTAAAACTTTTCTTTAATTTTTTTATAATTCTGACTCCGGGTCTTCATTCTTCATATCTGGTTCTGGGTCTTTGACTGTACACCCCTTACAGTTATGGTGGAGGATGCGGGCAATTATTCTCGGTGACACCCCTGGCAAATCAACAAACAAGGTAGTAAGCTTTTGTTAATTGTTAGGGCTGTCTGACTGGAGGAGATTTTGAAGGAGAGCGGGAGAGCTTCACTCCGATGAGGCGAGTGAAGCTTCACTCCGATGAGGCGAGTGAAGGAGTAAGTTAATTATACTACTGACAGTATAAGAAGTCGCTGAGAGCGTCGTTAAGGGTAACGGCAGCAGACAGCGCAAGCGAAGCGTGCTCTGTGGGGGCCCCGCTGGGCATTACTGGTGTAGCACCACCCCAGCAGAGCACGTCCCTGGGCTAGAGGTCCAGTGGCACCGTAAACCTGCTCAATCTCTTCCATCTCAGATAGGGGATCCCCGAACTTAGTGAAGTGAATCAGGCAGTTAGGGATACTAACAATAACAGGGTTGTTTGCCAGGGATGCATCAGGAACGATTCCGAGAGAAAAATTAAAAAAGTTGTGACCCAAATTGGCATGGACCAGTATATGTAACTGTGATTTTGAAGTATACTTTGCAGTTTCATCACGCAGAAGCCAAGCTGTGTTGTGCAAAGATCGCCGCCTCCATTTCTGCAATAACTTCAGGTGAGTATGAACCATGATTAAGATATGGCAGAAAAATTTAATAACTTAATCAGTAACCTGAAGAGTCCTGAAACAAATAGTGAGACAGGAGAAGCAAACGCTGTAAGCAGCTGTGCTCTAAAGCCCTCACTTTAAATAAATTTGCAGAAATGAAGTTGAGTAATGAAATGAAGAAAGTAAATGGTAGTCAGGATTTTGATTCTGATTGGAAATTTAAACAACTTGACTGGCTACAAACAAACAAAGAAACTGAAAAATTAAAATGTTTAGCCTCGTATTGCTTACGGTGATTACAAGAAGCAAGTGAAAGAAATTCTGGGTCTGGGATAATTTCCCTGGACAAGCGACTAAAGTTAAACAGGCACTTTGTGAAAACAACTTAGAATATTTTGCAGCTTATGAAAATTAATGTTCTGCCAATAATAATGATGAAGATTATGATTGGGCTATTATGATTAAATCCGCCACTGGTGGACTGTAAAAGAATACAGAGAACTGCTTAATCAGTGGCTCTGTTTACATTCCTGAATGGGACACACACTGCTTCAAGGGCGTGCTTGTTGGAGCCGTTGAGGCTGACACACGAACCCTTTTGAAGAAAAGATCTATAATACTAATTTTTAGTGAATTGATGAATACAGGTTGATGTAAAATTAATGACTCCAACAAATGTGAGTTGCAAAATATATCAAAGTAACTTAAAGGATGATTGTGTTGTAATTAAACATTTTAAAAAGGTTTTAGATGATATAGAGAGACTAATCTCACAGATGATTTACAATAACTGCAAAAGTATCACAAGCAGAGAGTGCTTGCCTCGTCAAACTTAGTGTGAATCCTAATTGGAGATTGATAAACTCCAAGAGAAAACTGAAGTCAAATATTAAACTATGGTTGAGAACTTGACAATTAAAATTGAGATTGAGAAATGTGAAACGTTATTGAGAACTAAAATAATTATTTTTATGTAAGAACAAATAAGCAAAAGCAGTACTGGATTAACAGTTGCTAAATGCTGATTAAACAAACAGCTTGAAAAGTTGACCATGAAAGAACTAGAAGCTGATGTTTTGCTTTCAAAAGATAAGTTTGTTATTGGCTGTAAGGAAACAGTTTGCTTATCTGAATCTGATGTGTGCTGTGGCTGAAACTGCCAGTGCAACAGACTCAATCTGAGTGGAAATTTGTAATGCCTAAATTTCCTGATGTGTGGGCAAAAGACAAATATAAATAATATGTTTATTTGAAACCGTATGTAATATCTGGCAAAGATGCCTTAAGCTGGGATAGAGTTAAAAGATGGTAGATAAAGTTAGACGTTCAGAGTGCAGTGTACCAGTCCCTCCCTCATTCAATGTCTCTCTCTCAGTCAATGTCAGCTAAAAGCTGTTACCTGAGTCGGTGTCATAAGTGATAATAAGCTATTTGTAGTGACATTTTTGATTAGGTTAATTTAGGACCAGTAACTTCTTTGTCTGATCTTAGTCCCCACCATGAAACGGGGGAGGGGCCGACGGAAATGTACACTGAATGTACGGTTGTGATCTAAATTCACTGAGTATAATCCAAGTAGCTAGGTTGCTGCTTTTAAGATAGTTAATGGATTTAAGTGATTAAATACTGTTGTTCTGACCTGTCTCCCTATGTGAACACTATTAGGCAATCCGAATGGCTCTGGTGACTCTTGAACGTGCCTTTCCTAAGCTCTAGAAAACAGCTGAGTTCTGTTGAAGCAAACAGCCTGTGATGGGAAAGAGCGGTCACCAGTGGGCACGAGTGGCTACTCAATGACGGGTAAGACCTTCTATTGGCCAGACAGGGGGCAACCTAAGCCAGAGTGGATCACGTAAAGTCACTGGGCATCTCAAGATGGAGGTGTTTATGTGAGAAAGGTATGAGAGTGGAGCGGATGACTGTGAGGCCAGCAGCATCCTTTATCGTTAGGGCGGATGAGCTGTGAGGAGTTACAGACAGTCTGACCCAGAAACGTGATGTTCCTCTAATACCAATCACCAGAAACTGCATTCATTGTATGGCTTGTTTTTTTTATTGTGACAAGCGTCTGCAAATATGCCAGGGGAAAACACCCTGATGGAGATTATAGATAAAGGGCTAACAGGAGTGGGCTTTCAAGAGCCAGCTGAGGCCATGAAGTGATTCCCATTAGTTGTTGTGGAGACAGTAGCAAAACTTTTTATGTACTGGTTTGCCTTATGGGCAAGGAAAATCATAGTGATGATTTTGAACTAATAGGTCTATGACATAGTTTTAACTCCTGAAGGTCGTTAGACATGGTGGTGGCTAAAGATGAAGACAGCTTTTGTAGATTTGAGAAAAGTCTGGATAACAAGGTGAATGGTCAAAGGTTATTGTAATTAATTTAATATTACATTATGTCTAAGTTACAGCCTTAGAAGGCTGTTGAAAAAGATTATTTATTTATAGTGAGAGAGACTGCTTGAGCGGAGGAAGGGATGGTAACTGTGTCTGTCTTTCTGTCATCGGCCTGCTAGAGCAAGCTGAAGCAAAATAATGATAATGAAACAAAACAACCCAGCTGACCTTGTTAAATTCTAATGAATAATGAACAAGACATGCTTTGAAACTGGTTGGGAGACCATGTAAAATTAGGTAGAAGCTACCGGAAAATGGGAAGTTTAAAATCTTATTTAAAATTTAAATCTTTTAGCAATAATATAAAGAAAAATTAACATTGAAAATGAACAGTTAACATATGTGTGTCTAGTATGAGTGCGTATGATGGTGACAGCACTTTATGTCTTGTATGTATTAGTTTGGGGTACTATTATTTCCTGATTTTGAGGATATTGTGTCATTAACCTCTGGAATTAGTGTTTTATCATTACAGATGGGTTAAGTGAAATGACCAACTTTAAAAAAAAAGTTGATAATTCTAAGACAATCTGATGAAAAGACAATGCAGAACATGGGACGAGCTTTAATTGGAGTGGTTTTCCAGCTCTGTCTGCTATTGGTAATTATGAATGCTTTTGTCATTTATGATATTGAACTGAATTACTCTCTGGATTAGTATTTTATATAAATTGGAATTGTAAAGAAGATTGCCGTCCATTCTGGGGTAAAACTCTTGTCTAAATTCAACTGAGGGTCTAAATTTAAATAGACAACTAGGTGGGATCATAAGGATAAACGTAGGAAAAAAAAATATATATATATAGACTTGACGGCAGAGAGACAAAGTGGCACATTGGCTAAGTCACTATCCAAATTATCCAGAGTGAGCTCCCTCATTTTTATTGAAAGGCCGGAGGGCGAACAAAGAAGGAGTGAATATAACTTCTAAAAAGAAAAGGTTTTATTTCTCAATCCCTTAAATGTATGTATGACATTAGATGTCTAAGAAAACTACAATTTAATAAAGGTAAAAAGAGAAAGCAGCTATATGGCTGTGGGCTGGGATCTGAGTAACATAATATTTTGGTTTCTGTAAAACTGTAAAGATAAGCGGAACTGAGACAAATACTGTGAGAAGTAGTTATAATGAAAAATAAAGTTGAAGTTAATGATAAAAAAACAAGAGTATTGAAGAATTAATAAAATACCATGATTCCCCTAACGAGGGAACTTTAAGTGTCAGTAGGCTGACAGTGGTGAGAGACTCGGATGCAGAAGGAACTGGCATGTAGGGCAAGATGGAAGAAATATAGTAGAAGAAAATGTATGTTATGAAAATACAATTTCTGATAGGATTTATGGAAGTCAAATTAAGTTTAAATGGTATGAAAAAGGTTAGGGTTAGACATTGTATGATTGACAGGGATTCAAGTGATATAAGGATAAGGAATGAACAAAAGCTTTATTAAGCAGAATGGGGAACGATCCTATATTTTAGTGGTAAAATAATGACTGAAATGATGATGTGAATTTGTTTTATTTTATTTCTATTTTTTGAAACAAACAAAAAAGGGTATAAGATGTTATACAATTAAAATGGTACATGCTATGTGACTGTAAACTGAAGGATGATTTCAGTAAAGACTTAAAGTGCTTACATCGATTATTATGGGTCTTAATTATTAATATTTTATTGTTTGTTGTTTATTTTTAGTTAGACAACCATTGTGTTTTAAACCTAAAGGGTCTATAAAAGGGGTAGTGAAAATAATGGATTAACCATCCAACTTTGTTTATAATAAAAGGATTTGGAAATCATAATATTATTTTTTTTTTAAAACTAGTGCATATATTCTGGTATTCATGATTATAGACAATGTCTTTATTTAGGATCTGAGTAGTGACTGTGGATCTAGCCCATGCTAGTAGGAATACAGCAATAGTGCTTGCTTATTTAGCCTGGCTTCCAATATGTACTTGTTTCGTAATCAGTTATGTGTTTTATAAAAATTTTAACCTGACTGATAAACTGAGGAAGAATGACATTGATGTCCTGTTGTGAGTGGAAGGTGGGAGAGCCTCTTAATGGGGACTGGAATTTTTAGTATCCAGCATGTCCGTGACGAGGTGAAGAGACAAGTGTGACCCGTCAGGGGAGCATGCGTCACCACTCCTCCCTTCCGTATAGTGACCTCACTGGTTAGACCAGACGTGGCGGTATTGGACCCCACATTGGTCTAAAACGGGGGACTGAAGGGTTGGTCAAAATCCCTTGCCTCTTCAAATACATATATAATCATATATCATTTTGAATGGTTATATACTTCCTTTATAAAAATCAATAATCAAATATATTCATTATCACATAATAATTTTTATATTCTTGTGCCTGTGAAATTATATTTTCTTAAATGCATGGATGCAAGTAACCAGTTTCTTTTAGGTGCATTCCAATCTTACTTTGAGATTGCACTTAGTACACGCAGGACACGAAGGCCACGGAACCCACAAGGCCGTTTGTCTCTTTCTCTGGGATCAGTAGAAAGGTTAGAGGGTCCTAAAGGCAGCGTGGGCACATATGATTCTTCGCTGGACATATGGTCAAGCTATATTGAGCGTTACTATCAAACTTGAATTGTTGTATTAAAATGTATTCTTTCCAGTATATTTCCTTCCTTGGGAGTAAATGCCAGTTATCTGTTTTTCTCCCAAACGAGTGAATGTTTTAGCATTATGTTTTGGTATACTTAACTGATAATAAGGAGCTCAGACTCTCTTCAGCCTTGATGGGAGCTGTTATTTGCTAGTGTCTGTTATTTGTGTGTGTGTGCGTATGACATTCTATGTAGGTTCTGGACGGTTGGACCAGACACCCCGGCGCCCTTCTCTAACCTGCGAGGCCACCACAGACCTAAATCCAATGAGTGGACGACAACTATCTTTACTAATGGCGATAGGCACCCCTATCTCCTCACATGTGTTAAATTGTTTAGGCTTTCATGTTTCTTAGCCAATGAGAATCATTCAACCTGTAAGCAATGACGTAGCTTAGACCTTGGAAATGGTATAACTGCTGTGATCTTTGTAACTGTAAGTGAGGCGGCCTACGAACTCCTGTGTGAGTCTTGAAGCTGACTTCTGCTGATGAAAATGCAAACTATCTTCAGTAAAACTTTTCTTTAATTTTTTTATAATTCTGACTCCGGGTCTTCATTCTTCATATCTGGTTCTGGGTCTTTGACTGTACACCCCTTACACTATTGTATATTTTTTTATTATTGGTTCGCTTTTATTAATTTCCTGCAACCTGACAAATATATTTTTTAAGTTATAGTATTATTAAATATTGTATTTATCATAATAAAGTATTTACATATTTTAGCATTTATTTTAAATATTCAATAAAATAAAATAAAAATGCAATATTTTTTTATTATAATTTGTATAATTATTATATTACTATTTTTTAAATATTTAAATAAAATATTATACAACAATTAGAACACACACACACAATAAAAGGGGGTTGTGTGAGGGTTAGTTTGACTGGCCATTATTTATTTTAAGGTTTGTATTTTAATGACCTTTTTACTTGTGGAGATTCACTAAAGTAGTCTAAATATATTTGTTTAAAATTTATAATATTAATAATATTATTTAAATATATTAATATTGTAATTTTGTAATATTGCTATTTTATTTTGTAATATTTGTAAAATTGTAATATTTTATAATTATATTACTATTTTTTTAATATTATAAATGTTGACACTGAAACGCTTCATTTAAAAAATAAAATAAAACATAATATTTAGAACATTAAAAATGAAAAAGTTTAGGGTTAGGGTTCTTTTACATTTCGCATTTTTAATTTCCTATTTGCTTCTGGCAATTCACTTCAGTCAATATTAAATATTTACTTTTAATATTGATAATTTACTTTAATTATATTTTTATAATTATTATATTCTGAAAATATTATAAATACTTTTAAATTTAAATGTAATACTTTTTATAATTAGTACACTAATATTTGAAAATGTAATTTTTTTTATAAATATTCAATGTCTTCTTTTGACTTGAGCACATTACAAATGTCATAGAAACCCCCCTAGCATCATGCCGGCATCTTTTACATGCGCAAAAAATGTAAATATCTACTCATTTATTGTGTAAAACTGTATTATATGGTGACACCGCAGCTCACTGCTGTCATTGTGGTGATATGTCATGTGAACTGCCTGTATCTTGGCTGTACAGTCTCAGAATAATGTCTGAGCATAATCAGCCATACAGCCATAACCGTAATGGCTCAGCACGAGGACTCCGTACACGCACACAGAGAAAGCCCACATATAAGACCCTGACTCAACTCAACGAGGAAAGAGTCTTATCGGGCTGTTGGATGTAATCCGCTCCTTGTCTGCCAATCCACTTAAAACAGGGCAGTCTGCGTGAAATGAACAGCACCTGTTCAGCAGCACCTTCCTCTTGCTGCCCAGCCAGTCAGTGAGTTTCCACGCAGGTTTCAAGTTTGTGAGTTTGTATGTGTGGTGTAATCTCTCTCATATATCCGTCCTCATGGATGCAACTCACACTGAGGCCAGTGAGTCACTATCCTGGATCATTTCAAACACTAATGGTTTGTGCATTACAGCATTTGGCATCCATCTGATGAAATGCAATGAAGAGACAAGAAACAATGAGTAAGGCTGAAGAGATGTGAATGGCTCCTGTTAATAAGATAAATGCTCAAATGTGTCCCGGGGATCACAGTAGGCTCACTGCGAAGATCGCTTGGCCGGTGAAGAGGCGTTAAAAACACAGGTTTGTGCGCGTCCAACAAAGCTATCAGGAAACAGTTGGAGACCACTCATAAACCAGTTCACTCTTATTATAGCCTCAGAAAAAGACAGAGAGTTCAGTTGTTTCATTTCATGAGATTTGTTGATGAGAAAAGCAGAGTTTTATTTTCTGAATAGTTCTTGTGTAAAAGATGCCTTGCTATACTGGCCCAAGTCAAAAGAGCCCACAAATGTATCTATATTTTGTCCTCTAAATATGGCTCCGTTTCTATCTTTCAAAGTGAATCTTAGGAATTTTCATCAATTTGATTGTCTGCCAGTCGAAAAATCGCATGTCTGAATGCTTAGAAAAGGATAAAAGAAAGAAAATAATGATTTGAGCCATCATTCATCATATATATATATAATATGATCAATAAGTTATGACAACATGTTTTTACATTGCTTTAACTGATCAAAATAAGTTAAGCAATTTTTTTTAATCTTATACACGTTTCAACTGTAAGTCAATTTAATGCAGTTCAAGTTGAAATGACTTAAACATCCAAGTTGATTGTACTTAAAAATTTAAGGCAGCAACTTTTTTACAGTCACGTATATATATATTACAAATTATAATGTTTTATATTTTTTTCATTTAATTACATGTAATTTGTCGTAACAGAATGCTTTTTTATCGACCCTCTTTAGATCATTTATATCTTTATATAATATCTAATTTATTATATTTTCATGTATTTGCATTATTTTTTTTTTTGCTATAACAGCATTGTCACAAGATGCTTGAGTAGGCTGAAGTACTGCTCTTCATTTGACCTATAGGAGGCGGTGTTTCTACACTTTGTCAAAAGTAAGAGGTCTCTTGGCCGCAGTCCTGCTTTGTTCCAGCGTCCCGTCGTATGTCACCCAAAAAGGATTTATGGAGGAAGACAAGTCCAATATATATGACACCTCATATAACAACATCCTCCATTTGAACAATTAAGGGCACAATGGCAAAAGCCTACGGACTAAAAAGGATGCACTTGGTATACGACAAGCCCGCTCACACACGCTGCCACTATCTACAATTGGAATGATACTGCACAAAAGCGCCGAACACTGACTCTATTGACTGCTCATCGGTGGCGTAACTCAATCGGGTTAAGAATGCAAACGGGTGGTGGGAGGGGGGCGAGATATGGAGAGACGGGTAGGGCTCTCATTTGTCAGGCCGCAGTGCATCAGTGGAGCGTGAACGGCACACACAAACCATGAGGGTTCTGCCCCGACACCATGCACCCGCTGTCAGGGTGCCGTCACAGTCCTGGCCCCAGGCATGGGGGAGGGTTAAGAGCCAAGGCCACTGGGAGAGTTAATGATGCCTGACCGGAGGGACACGCGCACACACACACACACACACACACACACACCTGCTTGGTGTCCTCCACCGCTGTGCGTCGCTCCCTCAGATAGGAAGATCCTGTTCGGGATACTGCTGATGTGGACTGTGCTGAGTTTTGGGATTTTGCTGCAATGTCTCAGGTTTTGTTCACTGAGAGGGATCCGTGAGACTGCAAAAAAAAAAAAAAGCAGTAAGAGAGGACAGGAAGTTTAGCAGACAGCTACAATCGCCTAAATTTCGTTGGGTGACAGAAGCAAAACTTGCTGATTTTGGAATCGCATGCATATTCCAACTATTCCTGCCATAGAAAGATATGGTAAGAGTAGTATGCTACACTGTAAAAAAATAAATGATCTATAAGTTATGACAACATATGTTTTGACATTGTTTTAACTCATCAAAATAATTTTTTTATTTTGTTGAATAAGTTCAATAAGATTCAACACATTTTTTAAGTCAGTTTAATGTAATTTAAGTCAAAATGACTTAAACATCCAAGTTGATTGTACTTAATTTAAGGCAGCAACTGTTTTTTACAGTTCCGATTTCAGCAACGGCTAATATGGATTCTTGTTTCTGCCACAGAATAAAAAGCTTCTTAATCTCAATTCTGACTTTTTTTGCAAGATAAAGTTTGAAATAAAAGATGCAGTTACCTTTTTTTTATTCCGTGACGGAAACAACCTTCCAGAAAATGATAATACAAAAAGGTTAAAAAAAAAGCCTCTTTCATGTTAGCGGTGCGTTAATAGGCTGCAGTGCAGATACTATGAATAAAATTTTCTGTAAACTTATGAACACACTTTTTTGCAATACACTGGCTTTTGTGAAGTAACATAAAAAATTTAAGTGAACTGCTAACCCTTTGTTTTAAAAAAGACATCATTCAGGCTCGATGCAAGTGGATGCAGGCTCGACCTGGGGCCGGTTGCATATACTGCTAAGACTCGTCTTAGAAGTTAGTCATCAAATTGTTTTCTTTAAGACTGTAACTTTTTTAAGGTAGTTACATAAACACGTAGATTGGTCTAATTTGATAACTAACTGCTAGTTGTAGTTCTTAAAGGGGTCATATAATGGTACATGCACTTTTACAAGTTGATTGTACTGAAATGTGTGTTGGCAGTGCCTGTACACAACCATCATAAAATGATAAAAATCCATCCAGTGTTTTCTTTTTAATCTCGTTATATGTTTTCCCCTGCCTCAAATCAAGCCGTTCGACCGTGTGACATCACACGGTCGGACGCCCCTCCCACGATTGTTGATTGACAGCCGCGTTACAACACAGACCCGCCCTCGCTCGTGAGCCAGCTGTCAATCATAGTCTGCGCGGACCAGCGTGGTCATTGTTGATATGCTGGAGCACTGTCTATGAGCAGAATGGCGTCTAAGCGATTGTGGTGTTTTTTTCTTGGGTGTAATGACGAACACGGCAGTCATTTTAATGTTCCTAAATCCGAACCGCTGAAGACAGTGGC
Source organism: Rhinichthys klamathensis goyatoka (assembly GCF_029890125.1). Lineage (NCBI taxonomy): Eukaryota > Metazoa > Chordata > Actinopteri > Cypriniformes > Leuciscidae > Rhinichthys > Rhinichthys klamathensis. Next base: position 2,982,203 of record NW_026606664.1, on the reverse strand, counting down.
TGAGTTTTGTTTTCGAAGGGAACATTCCCCACGAGCAACGTCAATGCTTTCATGTTTGCGCGAATCATTTCTAAGCAGACTGCTTTATAAACGAGGATCAGTATAAAGCTGGTTTTGCTAAGAAGCAGCTCCTGAATAAAGGATCGGTACCAGCTATTCGTGTTCCTGCTGAACCTTCAGAAGAACTAAAGTGAGTGTAACGTTTTATTAAACTTTATATTAATATTTATATGAATCTTTGCAAATCGCTAGCTGCACGCTTCACAATGAATGCGTCTAAGGTTTACACTCAGGGTACATTACGGCATGTTTTCTATGTATGACGTTCTCAATATAATTCATAATCCCACGTTTATAATGAACAACGCGTTATGGTTATTGTGTTAAAAACGGTGTACACACAGAACAGAGAGGCGGGGTGAGCAAAGCTCATTATCATTTAAAGTCATATGCACTGAAACGGCGTGCTGAAAACAGAGCTGTTGACCAGGTAAAATAAGTGTTTTCTCACAATACTAATGAGAATTTTTATTAAAGTATATTACAAACTTTTAATTTAGACCCTAAAGAATCATATTAGCTTGTACAAAAATATATGACCCCTTTAAGACATAGGACGTCTGGCCCCTGCTGATGTCAGTGATCTAGAATGCCCAAAATGATTGACAGGCAGAGAATGTTTCTGATTGGCTAGTTTTCTGACAGGATTTTAAAAAATCACAGCAATGCGGTCTATATCACCGAAGCAAGCTATCTGTTAGCATTCCCATTCATCTCAATAGGAGTTGCTCAGCTATATCTAACCATATATTATACACAACTAGCCAACTTCTAAATGGAAAAATATGTTTTCACGGCTGTTTAGTTACATTATCAACTAGCAGGGGCGAACAGAATCATGCTAAAATGTCAAATCTTGACTTTTTGTTCTACAGAGACAGGTTTATTTTCTCAGAAGACCTATATATCTCAGATAGCAGGCATATTTTATGTGTTATCCTTTAATCTAGCTCAAGATATAGTGTAAGAAAGTAGACAGAGAGATGTCTGTGCTCTTCTGCTGTGTTTACAGTGGATTGGATTCAGGTTGGATCCAGGCTGACCGCAGCAGGGATCCCTTCTCACTAGAATATCACCCAAAGTCGACATAATTACCGGCCAGCTGGGTTGGGGTTTTAAAAGCATGCGTAAATATACAGCGCTTCAGCGAAATTGACGTTGTGTGGGTCATCCACCTATAAATCAAGGAAAACACACATACACAAACCGTCAGATGTACGCTGGACTGTGGTGGCTCAGGCTGGTGTGAGTTTTTTGAGGGATTCTGTTGTGGTCAGTTGTCCATCGTTAGCGTGAAACATGTCGGAATGCTTTTAATTTTTAGCACAGGATACACAGTTCAATTATAGTGAAAGAACGTCGCTATGGCTGAATAGTTTTTAAAAGCAAAGCAAATGAAGGAACTAACGTATCCTGCAAGCAAATGCAGTTGAACATGATTTTAAAATTGGCATTAAACTAAATTTGTGGTAGTCTTTTCTTCCCTATTGTGATGTATAAGTAAACGGCTTCTCGAACAAGAAAAAAATGTAGGGCGGAACTTGATTTTGTCCTTTGAGAATTTATTGGATGGTTGGATCATTGGGATTTTCTATTGGTCGATCTCATGTGAGTGACAGGTTGTAACGGTAACTTCTTCTGATTAAATATTACATTGGCACATCCATTTAAAAGAAATTATGATGTGCATGAATATATCATTTAGATTAAATACTCCAATATTCCATACATTATGACTTGATTTTAAACAGTGGGCACCGATGTTTGGTGAAATTTGCAGCCAAAATCTGGTCATTTCAATAGGAATTCATGCAATAGGGATGAAATATTTCCCCACGCTTATTTCACAAAGTTGGTCATGCGTTTAACCAGCAGAAAGTTGTGACTTCTGTGTGAGCTGTGCTTTATACATCGCTACACTATTGACAATAAACAAAGGACCTTTTTACCTGTGAAATTTCACCACAATTTTGTTAAAATGACTTCACATTTATAGTTTGCAAAGCGACAAAGGCTTACAGTAATTGCTGTGTTGATTCATAACACAGATGCTAAAACATGCCAACAAACGTGGACGGAAATCACCACATGGATTACCATCACCAATGGGTTTACATAAGGACACTTTGAAGGGACTTTTCAGCATGTCGACTTACAGATGTATTTTGTTACGTGCCAAAAGTAAGCATGAGACAGAATAATAATCACTCAAAGGTTCCAGCCAAGGTCAGGCCTCAAATATAAACTTCACGCAAATAACCGACCACATTATTCACCAAACGCACAGCACATGGAGAGCTGAGTGAGATCATGTTTCCCCGAAGTCCATTCGCTGGGCCTCAGCACCTGCCAGCATTCACACTTTCCCCTTTCTCACCATCCCAGCCCCATTAAGCAATGGGAAGCCATTGATTGTCGCCCCGGTTCTAAAACACTGGTGGCAATTAAAGGGTCTCGTGCTGCGTCCGTGCCTTAGGCGACTCATTGCCATTCAGTGTCCAGCAGGACCATCAGACCCCGGTGTGACCAATACTTCTCTCCTCCTGACCAACTCTTTGATTAATGCTAATTTCTCAGTGGACGGCAGGGCTGTAATCCCGCTCGCTAATTACCCGCTCGTTATGGGGCCAGGCGTGGTTTGGGCCCTCCATCACCCTGGGCTTTGTTACCTCCGCTTTAGCTGTGGCCAGGGGAGGTGTGGATGCCTCCATGCCTATTCATGTATCACATTAGTGGGCTGGACTCGATATGGACTCCTCTGAGGGGTATTATTCAAGTAATGTGTGATACACTGACCAGAAACTGGGTAATTTATCCAATGAGAGACTTAGAAATCCAAAAGCCAGCCATTTGGCAAAGGAGTATGGCCTGTGTGATATTCCGCTAGTCATTATTTTATTAAATAAAGTACCCCAATGAACGTGAATAGCAGATATATAAATAAATATACATGTACCTATGTCGATTTGAGGTTGAAGTGTTATCTGAGAAGAAATGAGATAAAAGTTTGATTCTGCTAAACATTCTTTGACATGCATTCTTCTGTACATCATACCAAAATGCTTTGACATAGGCCTAGTTTCCTTCCTCTATTAGTTCAGCAAAACCGCTAAATCTAGGGCCAATTCTTTTTAGGGTGAATAAAAAGCGTGATTCCGAACAAATGATTCTAATGAGCCAGTTCTCAAATGACTCTAATGAATCAGTTCTTTGGTGTTGAATTAACAACAAGCTCTGAACTGATTCTTTCTGCAATGAATCAAAAACATACAGTGCAGTGTAGCGTAATTCCAGAACGAATGAGTCTATTCTTTTTGCATTCACTAAACAACAAACAGTGCAAACAGTTTAATCCAATTCTCGAACGACTCTAAAGAGCATTCTTGAATGACTCTAATGAATCGGTTCTTTTGTGTTGAATTAACAACAAACTTTGAACTGGTTCTTTTTGCAATCAATCAAGAACATACAGCGCGACCAGTGTAGCATTATTCTAGAACGAACGAGTCTATTCTTTTTGCATTCATCCAACAACAAACAGTCCAAACTGTTTAATCCAATTCTTATACAGTGCAGTTCAAGAATGAATGACTCAAATGAGCCAGTTCTATTTAAAATGAGCCAGTTCTATTTAACAAATCAAAAACATGCAGTAGGCCTACAACCAATTAAAAATAAAGATTCCAAAGAGCAAAAGGCTTCTTTTTTTCTTAGTGTGAAGAACAAATAATGTTTTGTAAAAAGAAAGGAATGGTTCCTCATTGATGCCAATTAAGAACGTTTTTATTTAAAAGCAGTTTAGTGCGATTCCCAAACAAATGACTCTAATGAGCCAGTTCTTCTTAGTGAATCAAACACCTACAGCAACTAGCTGTGAGATTCAAAATCAGTCTGAACTCATTTTTTCATAAGGCTATTATTCATTTAGTCAGTAGAGTATTTTATAAATATTAATCAATAAAATATGTTACCTCGTAAGTGAATTCAGTTATTGTGCACTTTTCGGCTGAGAGTTTACTGCTTTTGACTTGGATACGAGACATTTGGAGAGACTGTTATGGCAGAAGCACTGATTTATTTTAGGATTTGGCCAGACCGCTGACCCGATGTTATGCCAGACACCACATCTAATTCTTCCAATTGACAGAACTGACACGAGCCGAAGACACTGACGTTGAGAGTTCCAGAAAATCAAAGAAAGAGAAAAAGCAAAAATCAAAAACAGTCAAACCAAGCGACAGCAAAGCAGAGAAGGAGTAGACAAAACAGAGGAAATCGTGGACAAGAGAGGCCTGAAGTGGCTACAAGCTGTTCCACTGATCTCCACATGAATGTCCCTTTTTTTAAAAACCCTGGTCTGCAATTTCCAGTTTAATAGCAGTGCCTGAGGTGATAATATGATAATAGGCTTGCTATCACCCAGGGCGAACTTTTCTCTGCCACGGAGAGGCCTGCCCCGTCCTGCCGGGAGCCCTTTGATTAACGAGCCACGGTAATCCCGGACACGCAGTACGGACTTGGGACAGGAGCTTTCATTTGTGTGCTGAACACAAAAGGCACAGGTGTAATTGTTGCTTTGCTGCCAATGATTAATACTTTTTAGACACCACATCCCACACGACTGAAATTAACTTAACCATCTTATATAACGCCATAGTGAAATTTAAACAAACAAATTAAGAAAAATAAGCTTGGACTGCCTTTGACTCCCTTCGGATTTGCTTTTTTTTGCCAAATCTCGAACTCCCCTTTTTTACTGATGTATTTATTTAAACTTCAGAACTCCATCCTCTGTCTGTGAGAAAAATGTACTTGTTTGAACATGTTACGGTCGCTATCGCTATAAACAGTTCATCCAGTCATGAGGTGACATCTGTTTTGGATTTCAGGATGACGACACACTGGAGTTCACGCGGATGGTTTGTGGAAACGCAAACATCAAGTGTCCCTCTTTTCTGATTACATGTGCAATCAGAACTTTGGTTATCACATGTTCTATTAGAACATCCAAGGGATGAGTATTTGTGTCGTCAGTAGGCTACTAAACTGAGACCAGATTTTTAATGCCACACCCAATGAGAAAGACTAGGCTAATATTGTGTTTTGGCATTTATTTTTAAGGAATAAAAGTACATTGACTTCCGAGATTTTACATGACATAATTGTGCACTTTAATGATATGAAAAGAAATAATAATTTATTTTAACCAGCCAAGCAACAAAACATTTTTTTGAGCTGAGGCAGATAGCCCCGCCCATACTGTAATCTCATTGGTCCTGTTAAACATATTCTGACTGTTTTCGCTTTTTCACAAACAAAATAAGTCGCTGGATCTGTTACATCATGCCCGCTTATGAGACTTAAAAAAATAAAAATAAATACTACTATGGAACAAGACTAAATTAATTTATATTAAAAATATGTTTCCTAAAAACACATAGCCCACTACGTTATGCTCATTATGCTTCGTAATGTAACAATTTAAAGTAATGAGTTACAATTGCGTTACTCCCTAAAAAAAACTTGTAATGGAATGGAATGTGCTGTATTACTTTTGTGTTACTTTTTCTCACCTGGGCTGGGCTCACTTGTTGGTCTTTTAATAACAAAAAAAAAAAAAAAGTTCTATTTTTTGGCAAATGAAAAGGCCCTTTCACACCGAAAGTGACACGAATAAGGCTCAGGCTGAACAAACCTTTCAGCTGTGCTGTCATTCTGGATCGCAGAAGAAGAAAGTTCTTCAGCAATGAAAAAAAGAAAGAAACATATTTGATGTTTATCTAAAGTCATTTTTGCTTTTTAATATGGTTGAATCGGATCATTAAAGGTCAGCAGCAAAGACATTGGTTAATAAAGTGAGATTAAATACATGAAGTATATTTTTGTTATTTACATTATTTTTACATATATTTCATATTTTGAGTTTTCATTTCACTGTTTTATTCATTTTGAAGAATACCAAATCTGTTTTTGTTCAAGTGAGATGAGTAAATGCATATTCACATTAGTCTAGAACTAAGCATCATGTTCACACACAAAGCCTCTGCACTTACTCACGATTTCTCTCAACACGTAGACAAGAGAGCTGTCAGTCAATACATGTGAGAAAAAAAATAAAAAATAAAAGTAACTCAGATATTTTTTTGTTAATTTAAAGTAGTGCAATACTTTACTCGTACTTGAAAAAAGTAATCTGATTACTTTACCCAACACTGATTATTTGAAGAGCATTTAAATACACTAACTTTAATTTTATATATATATATATATATATATATATATATATATATATATATATATATATTATAAAATATTAATTTCTTACAAAATATCTGCAAACAGTAAGTGTCGGCACTCATCAGCCCTCATATTCCTTAAGAATATAGTGTCATAAAAGACAAAATTATATGACTGTATGATTTCGCATTGTTGCAAAATGATATGTTTTTGACCTGTTCCGTCACATTTTGTTCATTGTTGCTATAAATGCTATAATCAGTGTTTTTTCCCCCCACCAGTGTGCTCACTGAACATTGCTGCTTGTTCTTGATTGTTACGGATGTAGTTTCAGCTTAGCATGGGGCAGTAGATTGTTATTTTTTTCAGAATTCCTCTTTTACAGTTCAGTTTCTTCACTGCATTAATGTGTGTGAAGCGGTCCTGCTCGGAGGCCGCAGTCAACCATGTCAACAACACCGTTCCTAAAGTCATTTTGCATGGGATTACCTAGAACTTTCTAAAGACTTGCTCTAATTCATGTGCATCTTCACTAAGCTCTTCGCCCAGTATGTGGTCGACGAATGTGAGTGAAATTAATTATCTTTTTTCACTGAATGGCTTCTAAATCCCAGATTAGCCCCTCTAAGTCAGTGTTCAATTTATGATCTATGGTTTTAATGAGGCGCTGGGCTGCACACCCGGCAAAATATGAGAGGAGGAGAGAGGAAAGGAAACATAGTCAATTCATTCATAAAGTTTATATATACAATTTTCATTTTTATTTAGTAAAAAATATATATATATGTCAAAATTACAAAACGTTTTTAAATAAAGATATTTTTAATTAATTTGATAATTAATTAACATTATATATTTATACAATTATTAATTAAGAATATAATTTTGGTTTATTGCAGGTTTTTTTTAACCTTCCTAAACTCATTGACTCCAAGCTAGATTTTATCATTAATACTTTACATTACTAATTACATTATAATGCTTAACAAATTCTAACTAGGCCTGATATATAATATTTATATAATTTACATCATAATCCCTTTTATCTCCAAGCAACATAAAGTGGTGGTGTTTTTCGGTCATGATTGAATCAATGCTTTTGGATGAATCGATTGAGTGAATGATTCAATTACTCATTCATAAAGACTGACACTTGTATCTTTTCTGATTGTGTTTCTGTGCAAATTGTTTGATGAATGATTCGATTAATCACTTCTAACAAAGCCAATGTGATTGTTCCTCACTAAATGACTATTTTGAACGAATAATTTGATGAATGATTTAATGACTCACTGATAAAGACAGCAACTGGTTTAATTCCTAAATGTTTCGAACGAATCGGTTGAATGAATGTTCAGTATGTATCATGTCATGTTCATTAAGGCAGTAGGCTATGCACATCACTGACACAGACGCCATTTCAACAATATCTTTTTAAAATTCATTAGGCCTAGTTATTAGGTAGGGCCGGCTCTGGCTTGTTTTATTGCATTATAGCCATAATTTAGATGATGCGCATTCTCTTATCAATTTCATTTTCATTTGGGCGCACGATGTCATCAGCTGACCTGCATTCGTTTGAGGAGAACAAGGTTGCCAGAACGGTATTTACAGTTCATAAGTGTGTGTTGATGTAATTTATATTATGACATAGTATACAGAATTTCATAGTTCATCACACCATGGTAAAACACTTTCAATTCATAAAAAATGTCAGTGATACATTCACCTAGTTGAGGCGTCTGTCTGGCCTGTCAGAGTGAAATTCAATTATGCATGCTAGAAAGTGATTACGTACATGTGTGTTCACCTGAGGTGTTCATGTAGAAGTGACTTTCTCACCGAAGGCCTTGACCTCCTAACCTTTGGCCCCTTGGGACATTAGGTGTGTGCGCGTCTCGCACGGCGGGCAGGACGAATGCAGACGGGCCGATCCCGGCGAGGAAACCCGAAGCCTCGTGTTGCTTGTGCATTATTCACGGGGCCTCTTGCGGTTTCGTCTCGGGATTGTCTCTCGCCCTGTAACCCAATCCTTCGCTTGCACCGTTCCCCTGAGGGAATCCAAGTTCACTGTCACACCACTTCTCAGGGAGAGCGAGAGAGAGGTAGAGGAGCGGTCAGCAGCTCTGCTGAGGTGGAAGTCTGCCGGAGTGAACCTGCATTGATCAAGGCGCTCGTGACCGCAAACCAAAGTCAGCTCACGTCAGTCATGCGTCAGATGTGCCGTAAAAGAGCGGGAAACTCTCCTCAGGTCACGGTGCCATTATATATCGTTCTTACATACAGTGTGTTTTTAAAACAGACAGTGCTTGATATTTGGTGTTTGCTAAGGATAGCATCACTATTACTAAACTTTTTGCATAACTCGTAATCCATTTGTAGCCTACTACAGACAGACATGAATGAAACCGTGCGACTTGTTGAGAAGTATGCAGTTACATTTCTGACTCGCAGTGGATAATAATAAACCAGGAGGAAAGAAAAGCCCTACGCCTACTTTGAAGGAGAGATCTGAGCCATGTAGAACAGAATAACATTATTTTTTTTATCAGATAGGAAGCAAAAAATCTTTTTTTGCCATATCCACTTTAAAATATTTTTTTACAAGCCTGATTTGAAACACATTTGTGTGCAGTGTTAATTTTTTTTTGCACAATTTATTATTCTAGTCATAGTTTTGTATGAATATGTCCTTTGAAATAATGAATATTTCATCATGTCATTAATTTTAGCCAGTTAAATGGCAATATTAGTTGATACTCTAATATTTTAGTTGCAAAATGACAAAAATGTATTTCAAACTTAAACCTTTTCGACTCAAATCTGTATTTTATGAATCAATTGGTATTTTTTCTTATAAAACCATAATTGCAGTTTAAAAAAATTTTTTTGACAATAATAGTTTTCATTTAAATTTAAATGTATCAAATTCATTTTTAAATATTTAAATATTATTCATATTATTAATTTAATATTAGTTATTTATGTTTTTATTAATATTTAAAATTAGCTTTTATTTTACATTTTCCATGTTCATTTACATTTATATTTTAATAATTTTGTTATGTGCTTTTGTCATTTTTATTAATTTTTGTACATGGCTTTATTTTTTATTTCAGTTTTTAATATAGTACTTCAACCTAAACTTAAGTTAGTGGCCAAGGCAACATTTTTTATTTTATCTCGGCTTTATGTCAACCACTTAATTTTTTTTTTTTTTTTTTTTAGTTAACATTAACAACACTGATAATCATAAATAATATATTAATATAGTAATCAAAATAAATACCGTAAAAATAGGATTTTTTTTTACCTTTATATATGTGTATAGTAATGACCACCAATAGATACCAACAGAGTGACAGCTTGTTTTGCACCACATTTGCAAGAGTTCATTTGTGTTAAATGCTCTCAGCATAAACGTTTACATCACTTCCTCATTAAAAACTTGGGTAATCTGTTGATGTTGTTGAGGCATTTATTATTTCCACACATTCTCGAGGTATCGATGAGCTCCTGTGCTGAGTGTGCTTTCATTCCACTTCCTCGAGCCGTATCCAACTCTCGGAGAGCAGGCCACGGGGCACTTCAACATCAAACGAGGCATGAACACGAGACACCGGCATCTGAGAGAGAACGCCGGCAGTGCGGCCCAGGCCTCCATCTGCGCTCAGACAGCTGGCATCAGCAAACTAACCACAAAGTGCCTGGATTACACACAACATCTCTTAAAGCCTCCCAACACACTGCACACTTTGTACTCATCAAACCATCCACATCAGTAACTCATTCTGGATACCTCGTATAAGGCGGTTTTGACGGCGATGGTTTGGAACCTGCGAAGAAATGAAACCAGACATGGAGGTGTACAGCATTAGCGTCTTTTATTTCAGTTTTTTTCTTCTTCTCTCATTTGTCGTTGCATAGGAAATGCACATCTTGCTTATAGTAATTGAGTCGATGGAGGTGGACACTAATGGCTCCAAGAGAAAGAGGCATGGCACTACACACAGAAAACAAGGTGAAAAGTTCAGAGAAAGAACCCAAAAGCAAACAAAATTATTCACAGCTCAAATACAGAAGCTCCATGGAACTAGTTAATGGAGCTGGTACCAATACAACGTGAATTTTTCTTCAGGAAATGTATTAGAGGCACAAGGTTTTATTTTTTTTTTACATTTTACTTTACATTGTATCTAAAAACGTAGTACGTATACGGTGATTCTGCGGTGTGAGATGGAGCTGTATATGATATAGGCCTACCAACATTCTCATGGCAGTTTGTAACTAATTTACGCTTTGGCGAATTTGGTGTGTTATTCGTAAGATTCATGTGTTATTCGTAAGTTTTTGTACGATATGCTTACTCCCCACTGGCTTTTAGGTTTAGGGGTGGACCTTCTTAATTGTTCTAAAAAATCGTACATTTTCATACGAAACAAATCATGCGTTTTTGTACGATTCAAATCAGACCGAATTGATACAACATTGCCACTTCGTAAAATAGTCACGTTTTTTTTCTCATGAGGTCGGGTTGGATATACGAAGGATGATGATGATGATGATGGACATGAAGATTTGGAGTGGTGGAGCTGGTTGAAGGGGTCTGGTAACATCACATCAGTGATTTATGAGTAATCTTTCACGGTTACCACCGGGATTGTCTTCTTTACGATTAGGGCCGCAGTGCTGGTTCATTTTGAACAGAATCCGACGCGTTCAGAAGCGTTAGTCCTCGGACTTTACACACACACAGCACATCCGTTTCCAAAAATGTGGTTTTACAATTCAAAACCACCTTATTAAGATATTTGATAATCAATACCAACAAAGAGAAAACACTTTAATTGTTTATAACCATTATTGGCAACTAGAAGACCTCATGTCCTAGGTTGGATTTGATGGCCGTGAATGTTGTAGATACACAAACTATGCTCACATTTCGTGTTATTTTCAAATCTCAACACTCTCCCTGAAGTTTGAACCCTACCTTTTAGTTTTCTCCAAGTCAAATGTCTCTTTTACAGGGCCTTCCTAAACTCAATCGGTTCCCGGTAACGGTTCTCGCGCGTGAATTCTTCTGCTGACATACTTGGACAGTTTCTGCACTACTTATTCAGCGGTACTGCAACAATACGCAAACCAGTTCTCAACTCTGGCCCTCGAGATCCACTTTCCTGGAGAGTTTTGCTCCAACGCTCATCAAACAAGGTCTTCACGATTACTAGAAAGTTGCTAGTTAAGTTGAGTTTAATCATGGTTGGAGGTAAACTCTCCACGAAAGTGGATCACGAGGCCCAGAGTGAGTTAGACTGTCAAATGCGTGGTTCTTTTTAGTCTTTACAGATCAACCACACAATAAAAAGTGATCAGTTGACTTAACTTAAAAAAATCGAGGAAACTTATTAAGTAAATAAACTATGCGTATTTAAAAAAAAATTAAGTTGTGTGGAATTGTCAAGTTTTTTTCAATTACGCATGAAGTTTATTATCGTTTCCTCACTTTTCCTAAAGGAGAACTCCGGCGCAAAATGAACCTTTGGTCTAATTACACATTGTTACCTAGTCAACCGTTCTCTGACATTTGTTTTCATGATTATCGAATGTAAATAGTTTTATCTCTAAAAACAGTTTAGCCTATAAAGCTAGTATAATGCTAGTATATTGGGCATAGATCAATGACAAATAAAAATCGCTGGTTAATACCACTAACAAGGCTCAAAATAGCCCCACACTACCACGGTAGCATAAACGGTAGTTCGTAGATCGACTGGTAGAGACTGTTTTTCAAAGATGGCTTCTGCCTGTATACGCGAAGTTGACTGTATGTATAAAATATCTTCTTATTAAACTGTCTGGACACTGACAATGTTCTCAATGCTTCGGTTTGAAGGTAGGGAGCCTCATTATGCTACCGTGGTAGTGTGGGGCTATTTTCAGCCTTTTTAGTGGTATTAACAAGCGATTTTTATTTGTCATTACACTATGCCCAATATACTAGCGTTATACTAGCTTTATAGGCTAAACTGTTTTTAGAGATAAAACTATTTACATTCGATAATCATGAAAACAAATCTCAGATAACGGTTGACTAGGTAACAATGTGTAATTAGACCAAAGGTTGATTTTGCGCCGGAGTTCTCCTTTAAGTTAAGTCAACCGAAAGAATGACTTACGATTCTTTTTAGTGAATCGAAAACTGCACAAATAGTGTACTCTGATTGTTGAATGAATGACTCTTTGAGTCACGTCTTTTTAGCAGATCGAAATCATACAGCTCAACGTCAGTGTAGTCCAATTCCCTAAAGAATTCGTCAAATTAAACGGTTATTTTTTTGTGAACCAAAAACATCACAAATAGTGGAGGCTACTCTGATTTGCTAACAAACGACTCATTGAATGAAACATACAGCTTACAACTGTGATAATTAAATCGGTAGTTGCCAACTGATGGTTCACGAGATTGTTGTTAAAGATACACATGCATTTTGTCTAATATTTTATAAAATACTAAATTAATTAAATGTTTTACCTAATTTGTATTTAGTATTGTTGCATAGTATGAAGGCCAAATCTTTTTTACTAAAAGAATCATTAAAGGAACCATTAAGTAGTCGGGATCATTCAATTCTTAACGATTCTCATCCCCACCAAAGAGTCTTTCGTTTTTAACTCCAGAACTTGAGAGACATTGTGAATTGCACCTACAGCAAGTATCGATTGTCGAGTGTGGGAACCCCAGGAAACACAGACCTTCATGATTGTTGTTGGAGATAATGGATACACTGAGGGCTACAGCAGGACATGGACCTGGAAAACCTAAAATTTAAGTGGACGCCAAATTTTAGTTGGTGTACATCACTTCCTTGACTTCAGTATGCAATAATACTATAGGACGAACTGGTTTGGAACACGTAAACGGAATGAAGTTTTGAGAAGACGACTAGCAGAGCTGGGTTAGATCATCGAGTCATGTTTATATCAGTTGGTAATGGAGGCGCATGCAGTTTATAGTGTGTGGTTACTGAACAGCTAGAATCAGAAAAGGCTACTGGTGTCGAGAAAACGGAAATGATTACAAACTGTTAACTGGTTTGATATTCAGAGAGAGCGATATAATAGTTTTTCACAGGCACTACATTTGATCTTTTTAAATACATCAGGTAAAATGCTGGTTTGCTTTAAGTTTCATTATTCCTTTGATTTCGATACAAGTTTTTAAAAAAAGAGGAAGGCAAAGGTGCAAGTACCAGACTGATTAGATTAGCGTGTCGTCAGTGCATAGTTGTCATGCGGATTACACTGCTATGCTATCAGAAAGCAGGCTCGTTTCCAGTTAGCCTCCACTTTAGCGAGATTTAGCACCTTGTGATGATACCGTTTGGTGCAGTTAAGCCACCTGCCACTGATGCATGATGGGGTTAAATACATGGTATGATGAAGCTGACAACATGTTTATGTCATCCCAGGCCCTTTAAGGTCCTCATCGGGCCCCGTTCTTCAGATCCTTTTTTTTTTTAATAGGGCCAATCGAACCCCAGAGTGAAATATGGGTTTGTAAAGAGTTAAGCATAATAAAAAAAAGTAGCATTCTACCTGTAGTCAAACCTGTAGTTTTCCAGAGCAGTGAATGGGCGTATACTTCATTTAGTTGTGTTTTTTGGCTTTTCACATTTTGAAATGTCTTACCCTGATATAAAGCCGTATTCCTGCCTTAAACCATCCAGTTCTCTGTTCCCGCTTCAAACGAACAAATGAAAGTTAGTGATGCAATGCCCACAAAAATGGGGACATAAAAATGACAAAGGCCTGCGGGACCTTTATTCAACCCTGTTTCAGGACTAGCGTTGATGTTATTGAATGGAAAATGTTAACATACCACTAAAAGGGTCATTGATTGTGGAAATGTAGAACGTTTCATGTTCATCACATTGAGTTTGGAAATATTCAGATTGTGTTTAAAATGCCACAAATGACTATTATTTTACAAAATGTGTGTAAACAAAACGAGACAGTATAACCTAAAAACCAACTTGAAAAGCGATTAAATGGGATGGAAAATTGTTTGACTCTGAACCTCGTCCATTTATCGTGAACTAAAGTCAAAGTTCTTCTTCTTTTTAGTGTTTTAAACAACCATCAAGCGATCTTCGTGTGAGTTATGGTCAATGAGAGGGGCAATGTAAAATCGAGTGAGGAATGGCTTTATCGACGCCTCGTTGTGACCAACCTTCCCGTCATGTAACGCCGCTCGAGTGTCTTTGTGTGTGTGTGTGTATGTGCGTGCGCTGGTGGGCGGTGGAAGAAAGATGAAGAAGTTGAAAAGAAAAAAGAATCATGTTGCATATCAAGCGGTTTATTTTCCTGCATGGAATGGTGAACACAAAAAGATGCCTAGATGCATTTATAATAGGGGCATCCTTTGGCTGTCTATGTCATTGTCTTCTGCCTAAAACTAATTTTAAAATGCATAAAAACGCTCTCTTCTTACCAACATCCTCAGAATTATCTAGATTTAGCTTCATCAACACTGATGCAACAAATAACCTTCAAAACATACAGCATACTTGTAACATCCATTTACAATGGGGTTTTCACCTCGGCATCCTACACTTTTCAAGTATAGGAGTACTTCTATACCATCGAAAGAAGAAATAAGTCCTTAAATACATACAAAAAGGAAAGCAAAAAAAAAAAAAATAGGAAACAGGAAGTTTTCAACTTAAATCCAGTTCCCCAGACAAACAAAACCAGTTCTATTTATGTGGCCTTAATACAAACAATCAGAAAATTCACAACACTAGTTTTTCCTCATTTAATCAATGTTACAAAAGTCCTGCATTATAAAATAGGGCAGCTTTAAAATCAGTGTAATTAATAAAACTATACAATATACAAACATCAAATCTCCCATACTCAGGTGCGTCCGCCCTAACTCTCGTATCTAATCGATTCGGTTTGTTCGCTTCTCCCGCGTCTTCTCCAACGTTGTACCAAAAAACTAAATTACACACACAACACGAGAACAAAACAGACTGCCCAAACTATTGCTCGAAATTCTTTTTCTCTTTTTTTTTCTTTCTTTAAAAAGGGTGCAATTTCGTCATTATCTTACACACACAGCCAATCTTGCTGATTAGATGCCAGGCTGCTCTAAACAAGGTTTTTGTGACAAAAAAAAAAAAAAATATCCGTGCAATCATGTTTCCCTTCGCTCTTTTAAGCCCTGGAAGCTTCTTTTTTTTTTTGTAAATTTTTTTTCTGTATTTTTTCTCAATTATCACAATTGACATTATTTTATATTTAGTGCAGACGATTAAGAAAGTAATGCCCAACTCATTTCTAAAAAGTAGGCAAGAACAATGAAAAAAAAAAAAAAAAAAAAAAAAATTCACGCTAAAAGAAACAAAATAAACAACAACTCACACAAGTGTAACTACTAAACCATCACATCAGATGCCTGGGAAACTCATTCCCATCATTTTCTTTTCTTAAATGATATATGCAATAGAAAATAAACAGGTAAACAATTAATATAACATGGAACTTCGTCAAAATGTACATAAAAACTGGGCATATTTTTTTGTCCTGGACCTGTTTGCGCTTGTGTGTTTGTGATGGAAAGGAAGTTTCCTCCTTTTTAAGGCTTGATTATGACCGAAAAAAAGGAAAACGTTAATGAAGTGAGGCTGATCAATGGCGTTTTCTCGTGTCACGGGTATGAAAAGCACACTGACCTGTCAAGTGCTCACTTTGGTGGTGAAAAAAATTCAAACAAAAATAAAAAATGACTATATGAGTGCAAGCAAGTATTGCATATTCTTTTCCTCATTATTCATTGCTGGGAATGAAAAAACAACAACAAAAAACCCCAGGAAGACTGAAAAGAAAAAGTAGTCGTCGTTTAGAAATCGCAGCAACATCCATAAATATCGATACACCTGTGTTAAATCATTCGAAAAAAGGTTCGATGACATCAAAACCTCTGTTGGTACTTGGTGAATGATTGACTTTCGACTGATCGAAGTGAAAATGATGGGATTTTCGAAGCATTGGACGACCGATAGTGGCGAAATGTAGTTTAAAGGAGAGTAATACTGTGTATTATCATTGCTAATTTCACTGGTGGGGTGAAAATGTGAAAAAAATAGTCTCCACATTACAGCTTGTGCAATAACTCAGAACTAGACCATCGCTCAAGGCACATCGATGTGGAATTGTTCGTGCAGTTTGAAAAGACAATGAAGTGCGTACGTCGCTCTTGAGACATGAAAATGATTGTTCTGACGGGAATAAAGGAGGAAGCTGAGAAGAGTCAGAGAGATGTTTAGCTGGTTGATTGTGAGAACAGCAGTAAAAATACCCTTTTTTAAGGGACCAAACAAATAGTTGATCGGCAAGTGCCCGATGTTGGGATTACAATATTTTTCACACTACTTTAACTCTACGTAATCTATGTAAAAATGTATCACTAACACTAGAACATGCAGATTATTATTATTATTATTATTTTTTAAAACTTTACTGAGCTTTGATCGGTACGGTGGATGAGACTGTAAGTGTGTGTGTATGTGTCTATATATATATATATATATATATATATATATATATATTTTCGTACAGGAAACGAACAAAAACTCAAAAACAACAAAATTGCATGCGTGGGAAGCTGGATGCATTTTTTGATCTTCACATTTTCTTCAAAGTTTTTGCAAGGAAGTTAGTTCAGTATTTCGCCCCTTGCTTTTTACGTGTTTCCTTCCTTGCGTTCATGATTTCGCAAACTGCTAATTTTCTGCGTACATTATGTGCTTGGTTAAATTAAAACAATTGCTGTAGCGTTTTGGAAACGAACTAGCAGGAATCCTAAAAACAGTGATATTTCTTAAAGGGAGATTTGTTCTACAATGCTAAGAAAGGATGAACAAACAAACATAAAAAACAACAAAAGAAAAATCAATTACAGCTCCCCTTATTTCTCACAAGGCTATTTGTTCTATTTTTCCTCTTTACGTGTTTTACTTTTTTTTTTGTACCCCGATATTTTAGAGTCCTGGAGGTGTGAACGGACTAGGAAGAAAAATATATATATTTATATATATATACTTTTCAACAATCGCTTCAACGATCTATCTTACAAAGATATTTAACAATCCAACATCTACCCAACAAAATTGCACTTTCCTCAATTCAGTATTCACTGTTAACCTTTTCTTGAAGTTTATGGAAGATCAAACCTTCACTCGGCCCTTGGTGTGCGACAGACCTTCCGATGGGGTTTAGTAGAAAGAATCGCAATGATTTTTGTACGAAAAACACAAAATATGAACATGCCTCCAAGTGGGGAGATCTCCCATTAGTATACTGTAAAATGACCTGATATCAAACATCACTGTTCATGACTTCTTCATCGCCTGCCCCAAAATGAAAAAAAAAAAATGAAAAAAAACAGAAAAAATGGGAGCGAGGGGTTCGGTTGAGTCCTTGAAAGGGTTCTTGATCTGACATGGTGTTGATGGTGGTGGTGGTGATGATGGTGGAAGGGGGAGGAAATGGTCCTGGTCAGAAGACGCAATGGAGATTTTAGCTGGTGGTATATCTGACCCAGGCAAAACCTCCAACGTTCACGATACGAAACCGGATTGATCCGTCAAAACACGAGTGATTGAAAGGCAGAGCTCCGACCTCCAGGTGGTTGTGGGTTCGCGACCCTTGGCCGCAGACTGTGTTTGATTCGAAACGCCTCAGACTTCTCTTTAAGACCACAGGCACAGATGCGGGAAGCTCTTTGATTGTGTCATGTTACGTTTTCCTCGTCTATCTGTGAGGGTAAACCAAAAAATACAAAACAAAACAAAGAAACATAAAAAAAAAAACGTGCACGTTTCCGAGAAAACAAAGCTCTTGTTTTTTTTGTTTTTTTTTTCGAGCTCCACCCTCAGAAGAGCTGGACAGCTACTATATATGAATATAGGCATGTAAACCATACATATGGAAGAATACATATGGACTATATAGATATATAGTAAGTGGGTGTAAGCGCGTTGAGTCGGTTCCTCTTGTTCCAGGGCTTGGCGGGGTTCTGCTGGAGCCATGCTGTGGGTCTGTCCAGTACTGGGGCAGCAAGTGGCTTCTCTCTGTTCAGACTGGTGTACATGTTTGCGGGTCGTACTCAGGGGAGACAGAGGGGGTGGTCGTGTGACCTCGGGAGCGGCCGGTCCGTGTCGGGAGTCTTTAGCCCAGGTACCACTGCAACAAGACAGAGAGGAACAACATTGGTTAGGTTTGGTGTGAAAGTTAACCATTCATTGATTTCAGTATCATCAACGCCGAGTGAACTATTCAATGACGTTCAATGGTGTTAACTGGCTAATTTCATCAATTTTTGGGCTGCAATCTGACCTTTTCTTTTTAAATATTACTTTTTTTCTTTTATTACACTATTATTCAGAAGTTTGAGGTCAGTAAGATTTCCATTTCAAATAAATGTCTATTCATCAAAATCAGTTTCCACAAAAACATTAAGCAGCACAACAAATCCGCATATAAGAATGATTTCTGAAAGATCATGTGACAATGATGCTGAAAATTCAGCTTTGCATCACAGGAATAAATTACATTTTAAAATATACTCAAACAGACAAGTTATTTAAGATTGTAATCATTTTTCACAATATTACTGTTTTTACTGTATTTTAACAAATAAATGCAGCCTTGATGAGCAAAAGAGACTTCTTTCAAAAGCATAAAAATGACCCCAAACTTTTGTATTTGTGTATTTGCACTGTGTACACTGTGTATTTGATTATTTAAATTAAAATTTAAAAAGCATTTATATTCAACTTTTTTAAAATGTATTTTTAAAATAATGTATCCATTATTAAACATTATTTTGGCATTGCAATTTTATAATTTTCTAAATATTGTTTATTAAATAAAGTCCATTTGTGATATACTTGTAAAATGTAAAGCTATAATAAAAAGAAAACGTTACTAAAATGCTGTTTGATAATAAATAGAGTAATATAGTTTTACCTATCTTACTTACTTTCTTAATACACATTCCTGGTTTTACTGTGCAAGATTCACCAGTGCATGTTAATTTAAAACTATTGTTTTATCCTCGAAATGTATTCAACACCTCCCTTCCAGCCACCTCTCATATACAGTAAATATCACTTTTCATGATTCTATCCATTCTCAATGGATAAAATCAAGCCCCGACCTAGATTTTCTCATTATACACTTTCAAAATTACAGCACACCACAGAAGTAAAATTAGTTGTTGTAATGTTGACTAAGATCCCCCAAACCTTTTGTTTTGACTTTCTTTGGCGGGTTTAATGCTTTTTATAACCTGTAATTCACACCCTGAACATCAGTACCTGAAATACACTGCCAAAAAGAAAATCAGAAAATGTGTGTTCTTTTCTTGTGGGATCACTTATGTCTCGTGTATCAGGTCTTAAGATGGTGCTTGACTCTGTGAGGGCTCAGCTCAACAACATTTTCTTTTCCTGCTCCTGTCCATCTCTGAATGCCTTTGCAGCACTTTCCGCCACACGGCGTCTGTCTGTAGACTGGAGTGGTGAGGTTAGCGAGCTGCACCCTGTAATCCTTCAGTGAAATGGGCTTATTGATTGCTGTGCTCCATTGTTCACGTTTCCAGCAAGTGAGCAAGTGTCGTTCGGTGCTCGCCCACTTTTTCACTCCGTTCTCCCCTCCCCTTTCCAACTTCCCTCCTCCCACCAAGTTCAAGTTCATCCTGGTGTTACATCATGTCTGGTTGCCAGGGACAACCAGACAGCCGTATACGTGACTATCATTAGCAAGGCCGGGCCTCACGCCTCCTTATCCCTCTTTCTTTCTCTCCCTCTCTGAGCCCTCTTTCCCTACTCCCTGTCTTACTATTCTCTTCCTGTCCGGCGTTCTGTCCGAGTGATCCGCCCCATCCGGCCTCTGCTGCAAATACACACGCTATTGATTCAGTGTTTGCAGTGATTCACATGCTCCTCCCACTGCTCAATTCATAATGCTTACACACTGTCCACCAATCACCAGCCTTGATTAATTAATCCCACTGAGTTTTCATCCAATCAGAGAGAAGCATTCAAGGACTGCCGATTTACTACCCTGCACACAAGACTCACTTTCTTGTTTTCTGTTATTATTGCAAATTGAACCAACTAATTGCAAACTTTCAATGTTTCAAATATTACATATATATATATGTATGATAGATAGATAGATAGATAGATAGATAGATAGATAGATAGATAGATAGATAGATAGATAGATAGATTTGATGGACATGCATCACACTGAAGGTGTAATATGTAAATATTTCATTAAGCATTTTTAAATAATGCTCTTTTAATGCATTATATAAATAGACTTCAAATAAAGTGCATTTATATTTTTGTTATATAATAGATCTAATACTCCACACTAAAAGCATAAGTAAATATTTCATTATGTGCAGTGTGAATATTTAAATAATGCATCATATAAACAGTGTATTTTTTTTATTATTTTTTATTATACTATATAGATATTATACCCAACACTGAAAAGTGGATATTTTGGTATGTAAAATCATATACTACATAAGATAAAGGTATATGTAAGTATTATTTATTTAAAATAATTATATACATTTTTGAAAATTTTATTAATGCATTATATACATTGACTTTAAATATAAAGTGTCATTTTTTTGGTCTATGGAGTGTATTTAATTTAATATTACATAATATTTACATACCATACTTCCAAATACAGTTTATATACAGTCTGTAAACATATAAAGTGCTTTATTAAAACATTCAAAAGACATTGATAAAGATATTAAAATATGCATAAACCTACATATTCTGTTTTTATAGGTGCATATAATATCTATATCCTATAACTAGTTATTTTTTAACAGATTATAATGTGCATTTTAAATACATTAATATTGCATTATATATACTGTCTAGGCTTCATTGAAAGCTTCAGCAGGCTAATGCGGTAAATGATCCAAGGTAGTTAAGAACAATGAAATGATTTGCGAGATTGAGTGGATTCTATCAGGTTGGACATCGGCGTGGAAGGCTCAGGCTTACGGCTCGTTTAAATTCTATTGCTCACCGCAAGCGCAGCGGAGAAACTGGAAGGTTAGTTTTTAATCAATAGAAGTTGCTGAGTCTGGACTTCTGCGCTCCGGTGCAGTGCAGCTTCCTTGTGTCTTTGTCTATCGGCTCGACCGCTCTGAAACTTTCCCTCCCCCTCCCTCCCTCCCTCCCTCCCCTGTCCTGAGAAGACTTTTGGAGACGGCGTTCTGCACAGAGAGCAGGAGCGTGTAAGCTTCTCTCCGATACTCCCCGTAACTCTGTGGACAGTGGGCTTATGTTACCACACAGAGGGGTGTGCTGACAGCTAGGATTTAGTCTGCAGATATCCAGCACGCAGGGGGACCAGACAGACAGACAGACAATATAGTGTAAAATTACAACCTGTCATTCTCACGTTTGCAACATGGGTGGTCTTTCATAACCAGAACAAACGCAACTAAATTAAGAGACAAAACTATGTGCATATCATTTAAAAACTATATTTCGACATAGACTGTGGAATATTTTTCACAGATCGACCAATATGATACAGGTTCTTTCACTGGTTAAGCGACCAGTAACCAATAAGCAAAAAACAGTAAAATAATGGACTACAACACATATTGTGAATATTATCAATGATCCCTATTATGATTAAGATTAGTAGTAAAATACTACTATTACAAACAATAACCAATTGTGTATAAAAGTGTAAACATCTGTAAAAAACTAAACTCTAGTTCAAAACTTGCCCGTAGCACAAACGGCGTGGGATGAGCTATGGGTTTATGGGTTTTTTCAATTCCCAAACCCTAAGTGTAATCAATAATAATGATGATTCTTGTCTTAGCAAGCACCACTAATGAATCTTTTCATTAGCTCTCTGCTCAAAAAAAGTTCTCAAAAGTCCTTTGCGGTGATGTGGAACGCTGTGCCAGAAGAATTAAAGTGGTTTCACACACACACATCCGTATCCGTTTTATAGACTCTCAACTAATGGATGATGGTTAGATTTAATTAGGGGTGACAGAACTTAGACTGGTGTAAAAACGTACGCGGAATAAAACATCAAGTGTAAAAGGATCACTTCCTAACAACAATGATGCATTGTGGGATAGCTTATCTTGAACCAGGAAGACCATGTGAGCATTGAGACACAGTGCACAATGAAACACAACAGCAATCCCAGTATCTCTTCCTTTATCTCTCAGGGGACCAAATCGGGAAAGAGCGAGATCGGGAGTGAAAAAAGCATGATTCAGCGTAAAAATGAACGTAACAGTGGTATAAGGGAGAGCCAGACATCCTGAGGGGCAAACACGAAATGATGAAATGTTTGTGCGACTGATGACGACACCTCGGTCTGTTAAAACAACCACACAAACATCATCTCCGATTGGCCTCTTAATGGAGCGTTTCTTATTCCTAAAGGTTCTGTTTGGATGGAGCTTCAAGCCACCCACACAGAGTCAACGGGTGTATGTGTTCGCTTTGGCAGAAAGGATATGTACGGGATTAAGTCATTTCCATGCAACTACAATGACGTTCTGGCCTGCGGTTAGCATTAGCAATAGAGCTATAGAGGGTGGTTGTGGGGTTTTGAGATGTCCATTTCCCAAATGAATTGTACTTTTGAACCGTCTCTTTTTAACGATTCATTTGAGAGCTTATGAGTCAATTGGCTGTATGGGAGACCCTCACTTAAACACAAGAGTATAGGAAACTGCTGTGAATCCATTTATTTTTTAATTCTGATAGTGACGCAAGGATGTAGGCGATGCTCCGTCCATTTTTGTGACAAAAAAATTGGGAAAACTTTGAAAACGCAATACACTGAAGTAGAATTCGTAATGCAACATTTGAGACCATTTATATATTTAATTTGGACAAAAATGGTACAAATATTAATATATTTTAATATAATACAAGCATTTATAATTTTTTAATTGTAATAAATACATACACACAAAGTATAATATTTTTATAAAATATTTTTAGATATAAAAATATTCAAATTATATTAGAAATAATATTAATATATAAATTATAACAACACAATATATAATTATATATTGTATAAACTATGTGTGACAGAAATCACACTGCAGTTTTGCTTGGCTAATGTACTTATTAATAGATAAAGTATTTTTAAAATATTATTAATGTTCATTCAGTTTTTCATTAATTACAAACCAGAACTCAATATGAACGCAAAGTTGTGCAAAACTTTATATTTATATATTTGTACTTATACATTATTGAAATATAATTTTTGAATTCATAGATATATTTTTAAATATAACTTGTGAATTATATATATATATATATATACAACATTTGATTTTATGTAGTTAATGTATTAGTTAATAAATTAATAAATGCTGTACAAGTATTGTTCATTCTTAGTTCATGTTTACTAAAGTAGTTAACTAATGTTAACCAATGGAACCTTATTGTAAAGTGTTACCAAAAATTTATATAATTTTTTGAACCAGCTCATTGAAGCAAACTGCCGCAACATGCTTATTTGCCAAAATGAATTGGACCTCTGAGCGCTAGTGGGGTTGGTTTTAAAGGATGTACGTCAGCGGTTGTAATTGACGGATAGATAGCTGTAGTCAACCCATCAATAGCCTTAGTGTCCTGTTTGAAAGCCCTCAAGGTGAAAGCTGTATTAATGTAATGAAAGAGAGGGGCGGAGGGGAAGGAACATCATGCAAATAACACACATTGCAGCACATCTGCGATATAAGGTAAGACACGCAGAAACAGACTTCAGAGAGAGGAAAAGGAAAGAGAAAGGAAATTAAATGTAACTGTAACGGTTAATAGACTTAGAGACAGACTGCAGCTGAGTAGCTGAGGGATAGTTCACTGAAAAACTCAGCCTCATGTCATTCCAAACATGTATGACTTATAAAGGAACAAAGCTTTCACGCTTTAAAAAGGAACCCTAAAAGTATCATAAAAGTGATCCATACGTCTCACTTAAGTCTTCATAAGTCATATGCTAACTTTGTTCGAGAAATTCATGATTGCGAACCAATCATTCTTTTGAATCAGACCTTTTCATTGAATCAGGTGATTCAGTTCACAAAACTAGTCTGAATGATTTGTGAATAAATCATTCTTTTGAATCGAATCTTTTCATTGAATCAGGTGATTCACTTCACAAACAATTCTGAATGACTGGTTTCAAAATTCTTTTGAAACATGAATTTTGGTCAGTTTCTTGAACAAAGTTAGCTTATGATTTCTGAAGACTGGGAATGAATCACATGAGTCATATGGATCACTTTTATGGTTCTTTTTATTGAATCTGTTGATTCAATTCACTACTGATCCGTTCACAGCTCACTGGAGGTGAAGATTTTCAGTGAATAACAACTTGATTCCTTAAACAAAAGTATTGTTTAGCTTCAGAACACTTGGAATATAGCAGATAAGGCGTATTTTTTTTAAGTTTGAAAGCCTTGTGCATTAATGCGCAACCAGCACATTCTTCGAAATGTCTCCTTTAAGTCATACAGGTTTGGAACGACGTGACAGAATTTTCATATTTGGGCAAACTATCCCTTTAAGACCAAAAAGGAGTTAAAAAGTTGGGAAAGGATCGAGAAAGTTGGGCGTAAGAGATTAAGGAAGAAGGATCAGAAGAGATAGAGCGACATAAACGGGGTGCTGGGAATCTCGGTCTGGTCCTTTAACTGGCTGTCAATGGCAGGAGTAATCTCATCAGGTCGGAGGAGTGCTGAGTCAGCAGCCGCGCTAAAGTGCCTGAGGATGAGTGTCATCTCAGAGGAATTCAGCCTCATGTAATGCAAACCAGCCCGGGCCTGGAGAGCAGTGCTTATAAAAGCCATCTCAAACCCAAACCGCCCAGCCACGTATTACAGCTCCCCACGGGACCCCGCAGACATTTACTACATTATTTATTTACATTTTGCCATCAGACGCTACGGGGGGGAAAAAAGAAAACGGCAGTCCATTAGACGACCCCAAACAAACAGCTCACACCTGAGGGGGATATAAACATATTCATGTTGTTTATTATTAGAGCGTGGCAGGTGTGAGGGAAACGGTCGCTCTTCTCCTTCCCTCTCCAGATTTGTGGAAGCCTGTATGCGTTCCGACAGAAACAGGAGCCTGTGATTTTCTGGGGTGTGACACGGAGCATAGAGTTGAAATCAATCTTGGGTAATTAATTTGTGTGTCCGGCAGTCTGGCGCTCTGCCCTCTTCTGGCTTCGGGAAGAAACGCATGTGGCAGAATCTGTGAAAATTGGTTTAAACAGCACTATTAAGGAGGCGTCGCTTTCCCTGCAGCCTTTTGAGGTTTCTTTGTGTTCGGAATGAACGTTGATTATGAATTCGAGTAATAATCGTTAGGCGTGTTTTGCGGGGACATCTCCGCAGATGCTTAACTACGGCAAATTGACGTGGAGGACAAGAGTCAATTACTGATGTTATCTCTCCCGCATGCTAACGTTTATAGGAAGCGAATAAAAGCCAAGGGTGCCGGCGTTCTCATCCCAGCCTCTATCGGGCCGATTTACTGCCTGCGTTTGTGTGTGTGTGTGTGTGTGTGTGTGTGAGTCACACTGCAGTGCCTATCTGCGCTCCCCATCACACTCAGTTCCTCCCAGCACGTTCTGATTAAAAACGCTGTTTATGAATCATTGCTTTATCTGCACCGCTTCGGGACCGGGGTCAGGCTGCAGTCCCTGCACGCGTCACAATTAAACACAGATTACGGGCCTGTGCACGTTTTTGTTTGCAATTTTTATGTGATTTATTGATCATAATTGATTAATTGTTGGTTTTGTCAAGCACGCATGTAGATCTGCCTTCAAATATTATCATTAACTAAAACCATACAAAAAAATTAAATAAAAATATAAACAAAGCAAAACTGCAGTGTGACTTCTGTCCAACCCAATAATATATATTGTATACATTATGCATTATTTACTATATGTTGTATAGCATGTGTATGATAATTGTATATTATTAGTTTGATATAAATACACAATATATACATATTATGTATATTATAAAATGTTATATATATATATAATTAATAATATTTTCAATTATTATAGTTACATAATAATATTATAATATCACCTAGGGAGGATAATAAATCATTTTTATTAAATATATTAAATAATTAAATACATAAAAAGGTAGCATGATTTCTGCCAAAATTTATATTATCTATAATGTTATAATATTATATGTAATGTTATGTTATTATATATTTAGATAATCAAGCAAAACTGCAGACACATGTATGCCTATAATAATCATGCATGGTTAATAACCTACATTATACAAATGTTTTGGAAACTAAAAAGTGGCCCCTCAGTTTGAACAGGCGTGACGCTTCTGGTCCCAAATGCTCGTCCGTATATCTCTCCATGTGGTGCCAACCTTTCCATCTGAGAGGGTAAGCGCCAACAACTCCCATGGCAGCAAACCCCTGAGGGCGCTGCCACCCTCCCACCACCCTTCTCTTTCATTCCCGTCCCCTCCTCCCATGGCAGACCCCTCCATCATACTGTCCCGTCTCTCGCTCTCTGCCTGGTTACCATGGCCGGGCCGCTAGGAATGTTTACAGTTAGGGTCACATCATTCTTGTCTGCCCGTCACTTTCGTTCTCTTTTATACCCCACCCCCCGAAACACGCCGGCCACCGCGGGTAACTTTTGTCCTCCCCGCCCCAGGGTGGTCCGTACCAGCTTATGAGGCCAATGAAATGGTGCGACCGAACCCTGCCGTGGGGTCACAGGCTCGTCAATATAGCCAGTCTGAGACTCATACAGCGCTTTAATATAAACTCACAGTCCAATCACTGTCTGGCTAGACAGAGCCTCAAAGAGTTCACTGACACAGTGGGTGATGGCACTCGGGAGACGTCGCTCGCAGCTGATCTGAGAGTTGCATTGCCCTTGTTTCTATAGGATGACAAAAAGTGGCTTGCAAAAATCCTCATATGGTCTCCATTTCAACTACAGTCTTGTAGTAAAATGATAATGTTGCTGTTTTAAATAAGTATAATGAATTAAGCTTTACACCTGCCCGCAACAATTAAGGTGTGCAAGGGCTGTTTATTTGTTCGCTTGCAGTTTTACGATGTTAAAAATTAATTGGCTTGAACATCACACGAACAAACAAACAAGACAAAAGAGCACTGAAACAAAAGAGTTCGCCTGATAGCGTTAGTGTGTTACACACAAACATAGCAATGACGGGAAAAAAAACAAAAAAAAATTCGTTAACCAACATAAAAATCAAAACTCAAGCTTACAAAAAAAAAAAAAAAAAAAAAACGAGACTGCAACTATAATGCTCCTTACAAAAACGAATATTTATATATTTCTTTTTGCCTTCATTTTGAACACATATTCAGATTATATAAATTAATTTCTTGTTTATATATATATGTATATATATAAATAAATAAATGTACGGATACCAGTAGAGAACCTTAGAAGCCACCTGAGCAGGGGAGGGAGAGAGGAAAAGGTGATAGAGAGAAGGACAGAGAGAGAGAGAGAGAGAAAGAAAGAGAGAGAAGGGGTGGCAGAGGCGGGCAGGAGTAATAAATAAATACAAACAATAAATAATAACAACCCCCCGCTCCCCTCCCAGCCGGCCTGACAAACACCTGCCTCCATTCTACTGGGGGATGCGTGTCTTGCGGCCTGCGACACAGTCAATAAATCGATGGGAGGCTGCTGCAGGCCTCCGGACTTATCTCTCACACACACACACACACACACGCACACGCACACAATCTCTCTCTCTCTGATCCAATCCAGTCTTGAGTGCTTCTCTATGAGCGCGGTCTCATCTCTGCTGTGTGTGTGTGTGTGTGTGTGCGTGTTATAGCTGCGTTTACAGAGGTAACTGATGCTCTTTTTTCAGTTTGCATGAGTGCAGGTGGCAGTGTAGGCTGCATTTGTCATTGTAGATATGTGTGTGTGACGATTAAGGTTACAGGCGGCATTTCAGTCGCATTAGCATTTACATGACTGGAAAAAACAAACACAAGTTCATTTACATTAACAGGGTGATCCTGATGTCCGTTTATGAATATATTAATAGCAGTGGTTGACTGATATGGGTTTTAAATGCCTAATGCACAAACTGCTAACTACAGACTAGTATAATATCTATTGTTTTATCATTTGATACCAAAAAATATTTTTGTGAAAAGGAAAATTGTTCATTCCGTTTTAATTGTAAAATCAATTTTATATCTAATGCAATAACACTGTTTATGTATAGTTTAAGCGACCAAATATTTTTTTTTACTTGAAACTCAAACGTTTACACAACATTTACTCAACATTTAACAGAGTAATACAGAACTGACATAGGAATTAGCATGAGGCTACTAGCTTTTTCCCTTTTACTAGTTGCTAAGTCAGTTCTGTATTATAAAAGTTTTTGCTTAAGTAAATGTTGAGTAAACGTTGCGTAAATGTTTAATGGTGGATCCTGACAACCTCAAAACAGCCAAATGTCGTAACAGTCATGTGAAATATTAATATGATAATATTATTGGTTGATATATAAATGTTGAATAAACTGTGTAAATGTTAACTGAAATTTAACAGTTTGTTTTATCAGTTATTGGCTGATCCTGACAACTTCAAAATAGCCAAATGTTGTAACTGCCATGTCAAATTATAAATTGTAACTAATCTGTAGCATGCAGGCGACTGTACGTGTGCAAGGGGTATAAATCAAGGTTGCGGTCACCGTGCCATTGAACCCGAGTCTGAACATGCCAATTACACACAATAAATCAGCTATGAGCTCTCACAGTGAGCGAGGGAGTTATATGAGCTGGCATAACAGTGCTGAAAGCCTATTATGACAGACAACAAGCATTCTTGATGGACTTTCAGGGACTCTGTGGATCTGGGCATATGTACTCACC
Source organism: Rhinichthys klamathensis goyatoka (assembly GCF_029890125.1). Lineage (NCBI taxonomy): Eukaryota > Metazoa > Chordata > Actinopteri > Cypriniformes > Leuciscidae > Rhinichthys > Rhinichthys klamathensis. The sequence continues at coordinate 2,952,861 of NW_026606664.1, read as the reverse complement.
TGAGGCTGCTGAGGGATATTTACAAAGCTGGGGTCTCTGGGGCCCACGCTGACAAAGCGCTGAGCGGGAGACGTGCTCGGTGTGGAGTAGGCTGTGGTGAGAATTAAACACACACACACACACACACACAAAATGAATATCAATATTGTATCGGGAGCAGTACAGCTGTTGAGAGAAAGGCTTGATACGAACACTGCGCATGTTTGATGGGAAATTCTATTCAGTACATAAAAAAACCCAATAAAAACACACTGTAGATAAGCTCATCTGAGATCTGAGACACTTCCTCCTGGTTTTACAGACAAGGCTTAAGCCTAGTCCCAGACTAAAATGCATGTTGGAGCTGTTTTAACTGAAAGCAACTGAGACACTTTCCCCCGGTTTCAGGGTGTTCACACTTGTAGTTCGGTTTGCTTGGTTCGTTTGGTCCGGACCAAAAACAAAACAAAAAAACTTTTAGTCCTGGTCCGCTTAGCATTCAGATTGGCATTTTTATCACCGAACCAAAAGATACCGAACCTAAAGACATAGATATACGTTCACAACCTGATTGGTCGGCTTTTATTACCAATATTTTGTGACAGAACTTACAGAACATCCAAAACAATGCTGTGTGCTGGGCTAAATGCGCTCGATGTATGTGCATAGACTGCATATGATGGTATTTTGACCAGCTGAGAACTCGTGAAGAGCTTGCAAAATATGTAAAGGAGTCAAAAAAGCGTCAGGAGTCTCTGTCACTCACACAAACGATCTGCTGAGCGGAGACACGGATCTGATGCCTGTACGGGCAACATCACGATTATGACAAGAAAAAAACTATATGCGTGAGCATTCTGTCCTTTTTAGGGGCTCATCTTCCTGTTTTTGTTTTGCTTACATGTCTTTGGTCCGTGTTGCGTTCATATTTCATTCGATTCGCACCAGAGTTCGTTTGGAACCGAGACAAATATTTTCAGAGGTCTCGGTCCGCTTGTTTGGTGCGCACCAGGGTTCGGATGGCAGCGTTCACACTTAATAAGTCAGTGTCATTGTTTTGTCTCAAGATGCACACCAGTAAATTCATGTTTATAAAAGATACTTGAATGCCCTAATTGAACTAAGGCCTAATCCTGGCTTAATCTAAGCCCTGTCTGTGAAACCAGGCCTTTATGTTTGGGATTGAGTATTAGGTATGTGTGAGCCAGAGCTTGTTGTTTTGGGATTGTTTAAAATGTATTATATTTAGTTATTTAAACATTTACAATAGATAGATAGATAGATATGTAAATAATAATATTAGATATAAAGGAGTTTGAGTACTCACTTGGCGAGGTGGGGGAGTTGCCCCCTCCCTCAGTGGAGGTCGAGGGAGGTTTGGAGTCTGACACAGGCAGGGGCACGGGCCGTGCCATCGGGGGAGGCGGAGGAGGTGGCAGCATTGGGGTGGGCAAGAACGGGTTGTGCACCTTCCCTTGACTGCTCCCGTTGGGCTGGATAGAAACAGGACATGAAAAACATGAAAACGCACCCTGAGTATCAACTTCCGGACACGTATGACCAGCAGGCACAACAGAAGCATCTCACACGTGCGCGTCAGAAGAATGTGCTCAGCTATTTTTTCGCTGCTCCCAGTCATAAAAATAATTCTGCTGCTGTGCGCACTTCACCGTTCATAATCTATGACCCAAACTGCACGCTGTCTCTCCCCAATCAGGGCCACGTCAGTCTGCCCAGAGCTGGGTCACTCTATCGAACGGGAAAGGGATTTATTAGCCCCACAACCTGGTGAAAACTAAGGCATGGAGAAGATGGACCTTCTGTATCATGTTTATAATGACATGTAACTTTTAGTTTAAATGGCTAGATGACTTTTATTTGTTTTAGGATTGTTTCAAATATATAGTATATGCATGTTTATTTATAACATTAATATTTATTCATAAAGTATATATATAGTTTTTTTTAGGGTGCATTTATGGACAAATGATATGTGTACATGAATCTGAATTCAGATTTAGTTCAGGCAAACATAAACTGTAAAGGCAGTACTCAAGGGGGCGCTACAGCTAGCTTCAAATTCTTAGCATTTAGACTAATGGTGTAATTATTACAGTAGCTAGGGCAAAACGTCACCATCCATTTTAACTAACTACAGCTAATTTGTTCAACAAGATACTGCCAGCCATGCCAGTAATTGACCTAAAAAAAAAAAAAACTAACCATAGAGGACAGTTTATGCAAATTTATGCTATAGTGCCCCTTGTGGCAATGTTGACAATGTGACACCTATTTGCAAAACATAATGAACTTAATTTATTTTGTATGTGTAGCAAGAAGCATACATAGTTGCATAGTAGAGTATGTTTATGGTCTAAATCTTAATCTCATGTGCATTTCCACATCTTCAAACTTTTGTCACTGTACTGGCACTGAACAATGGTGCAAGTCACTAAAAACAAGACAATGTCAGACTAGCCAACTAAGCGACTACAGGGATACAAAACATGACATGAAATTTATGTATGTAGAAAATGCGCCTTCTTACATTAAGGAAGCCCACCTGTCCAGCTTGCTGACCACTGTCAGGGCAGACAAGTTGGACAAACTCCTTGAGCGTCTCCTGGGGGTGGTAGCGGATGGCGTGGTGGGAGAAGTACGAGCCGGGCTGCTGGATGATTGGCGACGTCGGGAAATGAAGACTTGACGGCGTGGCGTGAGGACTCGCTGGAAAAGAGACAGAGAGAGGAGCTCGGTCAGAAAAGGACAGAGGGAGAGGAAGGATGGAGAAGAGGGGCTCCAAGAGGAAAGGATGTGGACATTGTGGTGAGTTTGTGCTTGGTTGGATTGCTCATGCAGATGGGGACATACACACAAAGGTGGCGTGTTTTTAGCGTGGGCTTGTTTCCCACATAGTAAGCTTAGATGCTATATTTGATTTAGCATAAATGAACATGAAGCTAGAAAGTGTTGAATATCTACTTACCCCATGTCGCTCCAAACCAGTATGACTTTCTTCCGCGGAAGACAAAAGAAGATATTTTGAAACTGTTTTGTCTATATAATTAAAGTCAATGGGGTCCAAATCAACAATATTGACTTTCATTGTAAGGATGAAAAAACATCTTTTGGGTTCTTTGGAAAGTAAGTCATACAACGACATTAGGATGAGTAAATAATGGGCCGTTTTCACATTTCTGGAGTTTTCGGAAGCGGAAGTGCTCATTGTTGATAAAGTGGTGAATGGAAACTGTCTACAACACATAATTTTTGCGTTCCCATTTGCTTCAATAGCAAAAAAAGAAAATAGCATTTCTATGACTTAAAATCTTGATAGATTACATTGGTCAGAAGAGGGAAAAATTGCCGTCACTCCCTCACACTCATCCAGCAACGTTAAGAATTTTCTGTAATTTCGTGCCAAGGTAATAAAACAAAAAGTAAAACATTACAAATAACATAACATTTAAAAAAAAAATCTAATATAAAAACTTTGCTAGATAACCATAGAAACACGTCATCACAGTCTGTAAAAAGGGTCCATGAATTCCAACCGAATTTTCATTTTTGGATTCCTCTTCCATTTACAGTCTTGACATATTACACCTGGCTGTACTTTAATCCCTCACGGTCTTGTTGTTGTTCACATCAAATTAAAGTGGTATCTACCCTGACTCAAAAGGTTTGACAGCACACACTCGCACACAATGCATGCACCTGTTCGTAACAATGGGAAAGCACCGCAATAACCAGCTGTTCAGTCAACAACACTTGAAAAACGCACAGAGCGCGGTACTTGACACCAAAGGGCGCCAGATCCTCATTCTGTGATTTCTTTTTGCATCATTACGACAGATGCAACTAATAAAATGTCTCAGTGACGCATCGTTCCTCGGCTCTCTCGCACCTTTCTGGCAGGCCTTCGGAGCGCTCTGGGACTGACAGTCCTTTAATGGATCGAACCTTATCAAGTATTTAATTGTAACCGGCACAATCTAATTAGGCGGCTCTTAATAGAGGTAATATTCAGTTATTGGTTATTAGTATAATGCCTGGGATGTGCGGCAGCTCGGGGTCTTTAAGCCTGTGATGTATCGCAGCAGAGTTAATAAGACTCCGCACTCACCCTCTCCAATCTCTCGCTCTCTTTCAGGAGAGATGGTAAGCTGATACTACATAAACATTGTTAAAACCACAGCCCCCTGCTGCAGTAATTCACTTAGCTCTGGCCTTGATTTATGGCTCTGTCAATAGAGGGTGACTGGAAACTCTGGACGCTGGGGCTGCGATGTAGCCATTGTATTTACAGTAATAATGGAATGGACGACTCTCTTCTGCCCTTCTTTTGGTGTCGTTCTCCGTCTTACCTTTCCAGATGCCGTCTTTTCATGGGCTGGCTCTTTCTGTTGGGGGTAGGACGCAAACTTTTATGAAGGAGATGCGAAGACACGTTCGCTGTCTCTTTACCGTCTCTGGCGTATTGGATTAGCCCGAGGCGCTGCCGCAGCGGCCGACCCCCTCTGAGACACACCCTTTACAAGGCTGAGTCAGGATTTGAGTGGACGACACTCTTGTACTTAGCACAAATGCTAACAAACACACACATTCAGCTCCAGTATACACAAAACTGCTAGTCACGTTGCATAGCCAGTGATAATCTCGTCAACGCAAATACAGACAAAAATGCCCATAAGACTTTACTTTGTTGACGATAACGAAGACGAGATGAAAAAAGTGCAAAGAAATTTGGATAACTGTGTGTGTGTGTATTTATATATATACACACACTTTAGAATATTTGGTTTCGTTATCGTCAACTAAATGTTATTTTTGTTGACTAGAATCGGATTAAAACACTAAAAGTAATGAAAATGAAAATGACAAAGTATTCATTTAAAATATATTATTCATAAGAAGATGATCAATAAAACAAAACTGTAGAAATGATCACACCAAACATAACCGGAGCAGGACTTGGAGAAACCAACCGTCCCAGAGACTGCATTGAACGGCCTTTTCCATGGAATTCGCGAGTACTATCTGCAATCCAAGAGTTGACTTAATGAAACACTTGAGCAGCATATGGTTTCTGCTCCGTTATTCTAAGAAGTGGATCCAACTGGCATCGCGGCATCTATCTGGAGGCAACATGTTGAGACTGGATCGCTTTCGTGACGTTTCTCCTCGCCAAACAAAACCATTTTTCAAACGCCGTCAATCACTCGCCCTCACGAGGACAAACACGTACCTGTTCAGACTTTAAATCATCACAGAGTCGGTTCTCTAGAGCCAAACGAACTGTAGATCAGTGTTACAGTTCTGGTAACCAGCTTGCGTCAGCTACAGCGAAACCTACCATGTTAATTATGCAAATTGGCAGAGTCAATTAGTGCGGAGAAAAAAAACTCTTTTTTTCTTCTTCAACTCGCTGACAGAATCTAAGTGTTGTGGAACGATAGCCAATTACTTAAATGGCTCGCTCCCATGTCATGTTCCTATTCATTTAATGGTGGTTATTTGGACGGAAAATTGCAAGTAAACAAAGTTTGACCGTGTCTCGAGTTGTCAAGGCTGCTGGACGACATAATTCACTTTCAAGGCTGTCAACTCGTCTGTATTCAGCGTTTCTTGTTGCGCTAAAATGGAGACACCGTCTCCTGTGCCTTAATATTCATGTAGCGCATGTGGAAAACCCCACTGATGTGCAGAAAGAGGCTTGATGAATTAAAAAGGGGTGGTGATGAGACTAATACCAGAACACAAGCGTGAGAAAGAGAATAGCCATGTCTTAACTATAGACACCAGGAGATCATGGGAGCCCCAGGAGAAGAGTCTGATCCTTAGAAATGACTTTGTGCTTTATAAACCAGCGGGTTGTTCTAGCAAGCGTGGCGCCATGGCATTAAATGATGTTAATGGTTAAAGAGAACCTGGGGTGTAACTCCAGTTAAAACTTAGCCTAGTTGTGGCTAAATGTTTGAGAGTTGCACCATCAAACTTAGTTGAAACCGTACCCTATGTGTAAACTAAATATTTACAGAAGCCTCCAAACATGAATAATGGCTTAAAAAAATAGTAGACTAACTGAATTACATCATGTGTATGATGACATTTACACTCATTCACATTTTATGAGAGAGAATATTATGAGAATAACTGACTTGAACGCTCTTCAGCACGAAATTGTTACTTATGCATTTCAAGTTTCAAAACAAAGTAGTATTTATTTTATTATTTATTATACACATGTTTTATTCTATAGTATGTTTCATTATATATTATTCTTCATAAGTTTTTTTTATTATTATTAATTATTAATAATGCATTAATAATACATTTTATTTTATTACCCATTTATTTATTAAAATGATAATTTATATGTATTAATTTATTTAAATATTACATGAATATTTATATTTATGTGAATATGTACATATTTAAATTGACTAATTCTTTTATTTCAGTAGAAATTAAATTTCTTACAGTTAACAGTTATGTGAGAACATTTTTTAATAAAAATGAATTCAACCACATCAGTATAAAAATCACAAATTTGGATTTTTTTATTATGTATTTATATTATTTATGTATTTATTTATAAATAATACAATTAGTTTTATTTATTACTTATATTATTTTTAATTATGCATTTATTTGTATTAATACATATTTTGCCTATTTATTAAATTACATTTATATTAGTATTTACATATTTATATACTTATTTAAATACACAAAAGAAAATCAATTGCAACAAGATAAAATTTACATGCACAGCTTTTCAACATAAATTTGGATGCTTCTTATTATATGTAACTAAACTAAGAACTACAACTAGTAGTCACTAATCTCCAAGTTTGAACTTACACACTCGTTGCAGGTGCAACCTTTCTAAATTCGCAGAGTAAGTTTGAAGGAAAAAAGTACCTGTTTGCCTTATTTCTATCACTGTGTGTTTTCACTGCTGACAAAAGAGGCATAGGCCGGCAACAGAGGTAGTGGGTGGCCCTAAAAGTTAATCTGAGGGGGGTCCAGCGGACACATACCTCCCAAAGCAAATATGGAAATGATAATGATGAGCTGAAAAGGAGGCAGTCTCCAGCAGCTGGTTGAGCGCGGTTCCTCTGTTGCCATTGTCCCGCCACCCGCGTGTAATAGAAAAGGCTCTGGATTAGTTCCACTTTGCAAATCGTGTTGGTTCACTGATCTTTTTTTCTCGCTTTTCTCAACCTTTTTTCATCGCCGGCCCATTGCTGCCAACTTTCATTGAATGGTGGATTATCAAAATAATAACTAAGGTGATAATAAAAGGCTTTATTTATGCAATAGGCAACAGGTTCCCACTTCACCCAGTTTGAATAACACCGAAAAGGAAGAAAGAGCAAGTGTTGCGTAGTCGCATGGTCAATTGAAAGGGAGGACAGATTTAGGCGGTTTTAAATATTCTTTAATGGTTTTAGAAAAAGAAGTTTTCCGGCCACCCCGCCTAACCGCATAAACCGGGTTTGACTAACGTCTTGAAAGAGAGGGAGGCACTTTAAATCAATCATAGATTCATGGATTTAGCTTTTAAGAAGTACTCTTAAAGGGGCGACAAGCCTCGCCGCATATGCATATTAAATCGCGATCCATTTTGCGCCTTGCGTCCATGTGGACATAAAATATTCACATGACAGCGATACCACTTCCAAGCGTGATTTAATACTAATAGCCTCACAAATTAAGTTGTGGTTAATACTTCAACATATTCAAAGTAATTCATGCTGGAAACTGGCCCTTTGGCTCAGTTCTGTGAGCCGTTTGGCTTTATATCCAGCAAATAAAGAATATTAATGATAGAGAAAAAGCAAAAACTGGTAAATTTAGACACAAACCCTGACTTTTGCATCGAGGTCATTGAATACTGTACAAAACAAAGCGCTTTGAACAAGCGATGGAAAACTACAAACCAGCCAACAGGTAGTTTAATTCAACAATCTTGACTTTATTTTCCTTACTTTAACTCACAACCACGCAAAGACGGCAATACGTAGCCGCTTTTGGTTTTGATTAAAAACTGTTCTTATCTATGACAAAACCATTCACAGCCAGTGACAATACAGTCGTGATAACCTGATCCAGGACACGCTCTGATAAAGCCTCGTTCGCTGAGAAAACCAACCCGTGTGTAAGCAACACTCAGAGATCCGGTTAAGTGTTTACATTAAACGCATGTAAATCAAGCAGCCGGACGAGGTGATACACACTGTGAGTTGCACTCGTAAAGTGACCGCACTCACGTCCTTAGCGGATTTGTCAACAACTGTCCGATTTTAACAAGCTACATATATAACTCTCCCTCACTTTTACTCACACTGCCTCAAGCCCAGTTCACACTGACAGCAAAATTAATGGCAAGAAAACACGCCTCCAAAACCCCCCCAAAAAAACAAACACAATTTTTTTTTAGTGAATCAAAAACATACAACTAGCGTAGTCCGATGCATGAACAAATGACTTATTAGACGATTATTTTAAGTGAATCAAAACATTAACATCAAGTTATCATTACTTTCAATGATCGAATATTATATAAAATAATTTAAGTAAATAAATACATGAAAAAAATATTTTTATAAAGATACAATAATCAGAACAACTAAAGACTTTGTGAACCAACTGAAGAAAATTTTAAATGGAATTTCTTATTGCTTCACAGAATTTATTTTTGGTTGCGTTGATAATATGATTCCTAAATAGTATTAATTGAACTGCTTGTTTTGGGCCTTGTTGCTAATTATTTATTGTAATGTTACAATTTAGAAGGATTGCTGTATAATTTACAGCATTAGCTGATCGACATTGTAACCATAATATATCCAAATGAATCAGAATCGAATCCGAACAAACTGAATGGAGAGTTTGCGAATGGGAATTGAATAAAAAAATCCTGGTCCATATCACCATCGTGTCGCAAATTTGCATGAAGTTAAACTGTACTCATATTGATTGCATCTCCAACTTTCATTGAAATTAAAAATGACGTCCAGATGCTTCGATACTACAAATCTCTGTCAGTGTGAACGCCCCTACTCCGTTCAGACTCTGAAGTTCCTGCTCGTTCAGTCTGATCTTACAAGGGGACACTATGGGGTGTGAAGGAAACGGGGATTTGAAGGATTGTGGGGGTCCTGCTGGCTGGGATTAGGGGCTTGGGGAAGAAGAGTGGTGCAGTTTGAGGAGGGTGGGGTGTTGGGACCTCACCTCTGGGTCCTGTAATGACAGGTCGATGATGGTGTGTGAATGCCGTTCGGGGGGAAGCGGTCTGCGAAGGCACATGGCTGATGAAACCAGACTTCTCTGACTTCTTTAATGTGGTAGGCGATGGCATCCCTGGCAAGAATGATTGATAAGTGCAGTTTAATAACGCAAGGTCATGGAGATACAGGCTGGCGCAAAGGAAAGAAAGTGGATAGGAGGGGTGGGGTGTTTTTTTTGGGTGAGTGGATGAGGATCAAGACAGCAGGGGAGACTGAGAGGCCCAGCAGGGTGTGGCACAGGATACACTACATGGGGCCGAACTGTGAATCTGTCCCAGTACAACGCAAGGTCACGTGAATATATGTAGCGTCTTGATGTATTGACTGTAAAATGTCCAACTGACATGACCACTAGGCATGAGCTTGTAAACTTTCTCATGATAAAAATATGAGTATGGAGCCCCTAAAGGGACATGGTGATGGGGAGAATATTATAATATAATTGTATTATAATGTGTTGTCTCTCAAAACTTTAGTATTCTTTTGCAAAACGTTTGCGTTCCCCTAAGAAAGTTTTGGATTCCCCAAGAAACTTTACATTTGCTCACAAAACGTTTGCGTTCCCAATAAACTTTACGTTTGCTCACAAAACTTTTGAGTTCCCGATAAACTTTACGTTTGCTCACAAAACTTTTGCGTTCCCAATAAACTTTACGTTTGCTTACAAAACTTTTGAGTCCCGATAAACTTTACGTTTGCTCACAAAACATTTGCGTTCCCGATAAACTTTACGTTTGCTCACAAAAAGTTTGCGTTCCCGATAAACTTTACGTTTGCTTACAAAACTTTTGAGTTCCCGATAAACTTTACGTTTGCTCACAAAACTTTTGCCTTCCCGATAAACTTTACGTTTGCTCACAAAACATTTGCGTTCCCGATAAACGTAAAGTTTGCTCACAAAACTTTTACGCTCCTAATAAACTTTACGTTTGCTCACAAAACTTTTGCATTCCCGATAAACTTTACGTTTGTTGACAAAACTTTTGCTTTCCCCAAGAAACTTTACGTTTCCACCAAGAAACTTTGCGTTTGCTTGCCACCCCCCCCCCCCTTATATTCGCCTAAAAAACCTTGCTTCTAGTTGCAAAACTTTTGCATTCCCCCAAGAAATTTTGCACTCGCTCACAAATCTAATTGTGTTCCTCCCAGAAACCATAATAATAATAAAAAACATATTTCAATGCTTCTGTAAGTGAATGAAAAGTTTCTAAGGGGAACGCAGTACTTTTGCGAGAGAACACAAATGTTTTGCGAGTGAATGGAAAGTTATTCAGTAGAATGCAAAACTTTTGCATTGAACTAAATTTTTCCCACCTATCTTCTTTGTTTATCACCATGTGCCCTTAGGGGCTGCGTAGCTGGCCGTAGCTTTGAACCCATAATATTTCTTTAAAGGAATATTTTTTCCCATCTCCCAATTACTAAACAGTTGGGTCAAATTAGTTCCGGTGAGGTATTGCTGATATACAATGACTGTGAGGTTAGTTGTTAATGGTAAAAATGGCGCCTGAAAATACAAAATCAAAAGGCCGTATTTAAAGTATCTTATGCATCTTACCCATGGGCTAGCGGGATGAAATGACGTAGCAATGAGTGAAACAGGATGTGGTGGAGAAAAAGAAAGAGAAAGCTGAACAGACACGGAGGGAAAAGGAGTTAAGGATGCAAAGCACACAGCATTCACATTCACAGTCTGGCAGGCAGCCTTGCTTTGGCAGGGGTTAATGCGAGCAACAGTTCAGACGCACAGGCTAACATGAGCTAACTGAGAATGACTGAAGTCTGTTAGTGCATGCTCAGCCACGTTAGTTCAACTCCTCCCTCCGGCATTAGCGCTCCCATACTACCGCGCTTCACTCTACCTCTCGCTTTGGGGTAAAAATAGACAGACGTGAGGGAAACCCATGGCCGATTAGCCACTTGAGGTTAGAAATGCAAATTGATAAGAATGAACTGCAAATAGAAGGGGCAATTAGGAGGCACCACTGGCCCATTTGTCACCCAGTCAAAGTGTTTAGTCCATTCTTCTACACTGGGACAGGATATAAGCGCTGGTCTTATGTCTTATTTTTCCCCGAGAGCAGTCCACTCACACCCCCACCATCCCCCAGAGGAACAAGTTCATCCAGACGCTAGCAAATGACTTAAACTAGTGCAATTCAATCATGTGTGGTTTAAGTTGTATTAATGTTTTTAGCCGGCAGCCTCCACTCTCCTCGCGCTGTCCACATGTTCTCGTTACATTACAGCACTGGTGTACGGGACGCCCCCACAGACACAACCCAATACAGAGACCTGTTATAAGCCAATTATGGTTAAATTAGTCTATCTAGAGTGATTTTACATCTTATATACCATTTGTTTATGCAGTGTATTTGATGCCGCAAAGAGGCAGACTACAGCCATTTACATTTTTAAAAGTTTTAAGAACGGCAATTGCAAAAATTCGAATTGTTACGGTCAAATGTTTAGCGAGTGGTTCAAATTTTTTATCTTCAGTGCTGATTCACTTGCTAGTAGTGGCCACAAGATTTACACTTACACTTTCTAAATGAAAAATATATATCAAAAATAAAATGTGAAAGATTAACAAAAAAACAAGATTTGTAGGACAGACGTTCAAAACCAGTTATTATTAATATCAATACTATATTTTTATTTAGCATGTTCTGTTATGCAATTTTATTATTATTGTTATTAATATGGACAATAATAATAAATATATTGCATCACAGATTATCCCAAATATGTATATTAATGTTAATATCAATAAATAATAATATTTTGAGTGCAATAAATAATAATAATATTAATATCATAAATTATAAACACACAGATCAAGTTGTATTGCCGCGGTAAGTTGTCGTTTTCTGATTTTTGACTTGTTTTTAGATATGGGGAGGTAAACTGCAAGTGTTTTGGTGCATATCTGTGTGTATGTAAGTGATTAGAAGTCATCCTTGGTTTCTCCAGCCCTCGCAGACTCCTTCCCCTTTCAGGCGCAAGAAAGAGAGAGAACACAAGATAAAAAAGAAAGAAAGCATCTCTTCCCAGCATCAATGATACGTTAGTGATGGGCTTAAACCCCTTTGAAACTTAAATGGGTAACTTGAGCTCATGGAAAGGTCATCTAAGAGGTCAATGAAACCAGGAAGAGATGATCGCTACTTGAATACGAATAAGGTAAAAAATTTAAAGGAAGCCATCAAGGACATTTAGCACAGCTTACCAATATTTTCCAGTCTTCATTCATCAAACACATACAAAATTCCCCATTCAGCTGTTCTCATTTTCTCCTCACACTCACACATTCAGTGCAGAATGCTTCAAAAGATCAATTTCAATGAGTACGCTGACAGCGGTGGAAGACAGAGCGGAGTGGAAACATACAGTGTCATTGGGACAGACTCTTCAAATGTACGTGAAGCCCAATGTAACCAAAACACAACTCACCCGAGACCATGACACAGACGAAAGAGACTTTGATAGAATAAACATACAGAAAGTGGTGGAAAAGGGAATGGAGCGAGGGATAAAAGGATGAGAATCACACATATATACAAGCACACACTTTCACAGGCCACTGCAGAGAATCAGAAGAACATTAGCTATTGCTAATGCTATTTCTTAAGTACATCAACACTTTGGATATCTTATTTACTGACTAATCTATATTTCGCTTATCCAAAGTCGTTTTGATTTCCTATCAATCATTTTGCGTGTTCACAGAGCAGTTGAAGCGACCTGTTCAAGTTTAGCACCAAATCCGACTTCATTAGCAGTTAGCTTGTTGTGCGAGAATCCTATTTTGTTAGCATTGCTTTTGATGACATGTTGATGCCCTCCTACTGCATCTGTCATTGTAATGTCACTGGCATTATACTCAATTATACTATACTTTGCTGTAGGGCGGGGTTTTGGGAAAAGGGCCGTGTCTAATTAATGTGGTTTGGTGTAAGTTTGAGATGTTTAACGCTAAATTCAGCATCATCAGCAGGTAGCTTGTCGCGCAAGAACTGTTAGCACTGCTTTTGACAACTCTGAGATGACGTGTTGCTGGCCACCAGTTTTGGAAAAAGGAACATGTCTGATTCATGTTTTCATGAACAACTCAGCGTTTCAATTACGATAATAGCCCTAGAAGCTGGTTTGTTGCTGGTCTAAGGTGGTCAACCAAATCTAACAAGCCTGACCAACATGGCTTAGCAGGTCAAAACAAGGTCCATCAGCTACTGGACCAACTGATGGCCACATTTGGATCAGCTACACAGCATGTAGGAAGCTGTGTTCTTCGATTGAGCTCTGGCAAAGTTCTTAAGGGGATATTTTGGTGCCTGTAGAGTGGGGAAGTCCAAAGAGAAAACAGAATGAAACCTGTGGGTTGGTGGACAGTTCTCTTTGATTGTGTGTGTGTAAGTGTCTGTGCTTGCGGTGGACTGGGCCTGATGTCTCGGAGTGAGTAATGAACACTTGAAAAGGTTCTGTCAGTTGGAATCAAAGCCCAGCTGTAGTCAGCACTTTCCCTTCCGAGGCGTTATTACACGCTGGTACCGGTCCTGGCCCGATTCTCCTCTTCCCTGCTTTTCTCCCTTCCTCCCGGCTGACAAATTGACAGAACCCAGACGGGCGAGGAGGCAATTCTGTATCGAGTGCGTCTCTCTGCTGCTCTCCATCGCTCTCGTCCTATAGCGCTCACCGTCCCCTCCGGCACATCAATCAGCGCTGGCCCAACTGTAGTCGGCAGTGTATCTGCCCAAACTAGTCTCAACACACGAGATAATAATATAATAATGTAATATAGTTTTTAAATAATGTATTATTAAGTTTAATTTATAACATTTAATATGTAATATAATTTGTACATATTTTTTTTTAATGTACATACAACATGTTATGTAAATATGTAATATCTAATAAATGTTTAATAAATATATATTTAATTAAACGTGAAAACATTTTAAATATACATAGATCAAAATTTGTGAAAAATATTTAAATTAAATATATATATATACACATATACCGTTCAAAAGTTTGGGGTCGGTACGATTTTAAAATACTTTTAAAAGAATTCTCTTCTGCTAACCATGGCTGCGCTTATTTGATTAAAAATACAACAAAAATCAGTTATAGTATTAAATATTATTCCAGTGTAAATCAGCTGTTTACTGTGTGAATATATAGTAAAGTGTAATTTATTCCTGTGATCAAAGCTGAATTTTCAGCATCACCAGTGTCAGTGTCTTCAGTGTCAAATGATCCTTCTCAAATCAGTATAATATGAGGATTTGATGCTCAAGAAACTATTATTATTATCAATGTTGAAACAGTTGTTGGTCTGTCAGTTGTACAGTTTTTTTTTTTTTTTTAGGATTCTTTGATGAATAGGAAGTTCAAAAGAACAGCATTTGTTTGAAATAGAATCTTTTGTAACATTATAAATGTCTTTACTGTCCTTGATAAATAAAAGTATTGATTTCTTTCCTCCAAAAAATAAAAATAAAATTCTCACTGACCCCAAACTTTTGAACGGTAGTGTATATATATATATATATAGAGAGAGATATTAAATATCTAGCTACAATAAAAAAAAAATACAGATTTTTAAATATTAATTTAATATACAGATACAGACGGGAGCATTTGAAAACAGGTGTCTATCAGCGGATCCCTAATATATCCACCGATAGATGCCTGCTTTCAAATGCTCCCGTGTGTATCTTTATATTAAATTAATATTTAATATCTATATTTTTTTTCATGTAGCTCAGTGAATAGCGTCAAATATGTCTATTTACAACATGTTTTGAAGCGCTGATCATTGTAGCCAATCACAGATATATGTTGAGTGTGTGAATACAATGGCCAATCAAGAGACATATATGTTAAGTGTGTGAATACAATGGCCAATCAGAGACATATATGTTACGTGTGTGAATACAATGGCCAATCAGAGACATATATGTTGAGCGTGTCAGAGGTGTTTAAGAATCTGTTCAACAGCGCTCAAAATGCTAGAGGGAAATGCTGGTCTCGTCACATTTTTAAAATTTCAGTATAACACATATATTATATATTATATATATATAATATATATATAGCTTTTCATTTAATTAAATACACATTTGATACTACTTTGATCATTTTCAGCAACAAAAAAATATATCAATTATTTATTTAAATTATATAAACTTTTTATATAATTAAAAATGTTATTATTAAATTATATAAAATCATTTGTAATTTCTTAGGTTTAGTTTTTGAGTAGGTGGCAAGGACTATGACTGCGCTGACACGAGAAGAATGACGGGTAGACGTCACCCCGTGGTCTCTACACCGCCCTATCACCTGACACCCGCTACCTGAGCAATGACAAGCATGCTGCTGCCGCGGACATACTTTCGAAAGGCTGGCTAATTTTAAACACATAGCGAAGTTCTCCGCTATCAAATAAAGATAGGAGAGGCCCGCACACACATACATAAACACAAACACACAACCAACACACTCGGTGTAAATTCATGGAAAGGAATACAAATCAAACAGATGGCAGGCATAACAAGAGCTCAAGATGTCACAGTCTTTTTGATGTTTGACACCACGGCTGAAAAATGGATGCAAGCGGCTGATTGGACGAGAAATGTGATCCTGTCATGGACGAGCGAGTGATCCGGAGGTCAAATCACACTCACTTTTTCTCTCACCCTCTTAGTTTACTCACACATTCCCTCTCACATTCGAGCAAACACACATTGGAACAGACTCTCACTTGCTTGGTGCAGAAGCAACTGTGAAAAGCACTTAATAGTCAGACACAGCTCTAAATCAATAGCACCCCTCCAAATTCCCCATTTGTATCATCTTATTTCACATTTAAATATGTTAGGGATGTGTCAGAAATGTGGACTAGTCAACTAAACGTCCAATAACCAAGTAGTCGGTTAGGGAGGTTGACTTGAGTGAGTTAATCTAGATTTTTTTCTTATACTTTTTACCTTAAATATACAGCATTACTGGTTTAATGAGGATGGATTTAGAGAGACAACTTTGCAGATCAAGTTTTATTGTACTAGACTGTCAGTACAGAAACAACTCCAAAAAGCTGGGTCTTTTAATTTATTATATAAAAAATAGACTTCCGCCCGACTAGTTTTGAAAATACATAGTTTTGCACATCCCTAATATAATTATAACTTCTTCAGACATCGCGTCCTCAAAAACACAAAGACACGTCACTTTAACGCAAACATTTCCAGATGCACCATTTATGGATGTGGATGACATCATGCACAAATACAAATCATAGGTATATCATGAGGCAGGGGGTGCATGTCATTTCAGGGGGACAAAAACATTCTTCAGATTTTTTCTTTTCCTTTTTTTGCAGTAGATATGGCTGTGAGGGGGAAAGCTGGGGGGGGGTCATCTGAATTGAACAACACCAAAAAAAATAAGGTACGAAACAACAACGACGACGACAAAACTAGACGGCACAATGGACGAGCTCCTTTTTTTGGTGGGGAAGGAAGGTGAGGTGTGGAAGGGTGACAACATTGATGTAGTTTTACCTTGTCTTGAGATGAACGAACTAGCTAGCGAGCCACGCAGTTTATATCCAGCTTTGAAAGACAAGGAAGGAGGAGAAAGAAACAAGGAGGGACAAAAGAACAAAAAAAAGGCAGGGTGAATAAGAGGTGTAGAAGCAAATGTGCAATACCTTAGCAGTTCAACCATTCATGTCAGATATGATGCGTCCAGAACCTGCCAGACAGCCACACACACACACACACACACGCACGCACGCGTGCACACACATGACATTGTCTTATGGTTTCCTTCTCTGGATCTTCCTGACTTCCTTCACTGTCTGACTGTATTCTTATACAAAATACGTCTACAGGGCAACTAAACGCAAAGAATTCACAACGTTTTATTACAATAGTGTTCTTATTATAATGTTATGTAATATGACAGTCCCAATCATCCTCATTAATGTCGTGAATTGATGTTTGAGCTGCGTGTGCAGAAGCTAAAGATGAGCTTAATTATTATTTATATAAAAATAATAATAATAAATATTGTAAAATGTTTAATATATAAATCAGTAAGAGGTGAAATATATTTATGTATACTTAAAATATATAAATATATTATTAATATAAAATATAATAAATAATAAGTAGTATAAAATATAATAATATTAATTTAAGATGTATTATCTTATATTAATATCATATTTTATTATAATTTATTATGTATTTTATTTGTGTAATAATATATTTATTAAATACAAAAATATTCTATACTATATAATTTCATACTATGCTATAATTTCCCAGATTTCCTCTAAAAATCTGTGCGGAAAGTGTGAAAAACTTCTGGGGCTGCTTGTGAGTCCTCAGTTTAAATCAGTGTATATAACTAACAAATTACCTTTTGACCCAGAGAATCGTAAGTCATTACTTTCGCCGTGTTCGGCTCGAGAACTAGTACTGCAAAAGTACCAAAAGAATCAATAAATGAGTCATTAACGAACTAGAATCTTTACGTGGAATTGGAATCAGAATCATTCAATTTCTTGAATGATTCTCTTAATAACAACCATGCCCTCTAATACCCTGCTTTAGCTCTGTCCTGACCTGGCTATAATATGTGACGCATGTTTTCGCTCTATCTCTGTCCACTATGCGGTGTCTATTTCTAATATGGAGGGAGAGCGAGACTTGATTGAAGACGCTTTGGAGCAGGACAGATTTACAGTCCTCTGCTCTGTGGCAATGAGTTCACAGGATACACGCACGTGGTCCAAGATGAATCAGCACTCAACATTCAAACCCACACACATACGCTGTCTTACGGGACCCTTCATACATTGTTAGCATTATTAGTAGACATGGGTATGAAGTTAAATGAGTCTGCATCTACAAGCCATCTATGGTTAACTTCTGAGATGGACTGAGGGGGGCAGACGCTGTAAATCTTTAAAAAAAGAAAAACAAATGAGGTGCCACTTGAGTTTTAGGGTGCCATCTCCGAAATGTCATACCCAGAGAGACGGATCAGAGATGCTGAAACCCCTCCCCCACAAAAAAGAAGAAGAAGAACAGAAATAATCCCCACACAGCTGTTGCCGTCCCACAACCAGCATACCCCACAGGATGCACAAACACACACACGATCGCTCGCTCTCCAGCCGCAACCCCACAGTGTGAGAGTGTGAATATGTGTGTGTGTGTGTGAGAGTCTGGCTTTCAGGGTGGATGGTTACCTGGCTCCACTTCATGCCAGCTGCTGGCTTGGCTGCCGCTGCCAGGCGAGCGTCCCTGACCTGGGTAGTAGGACTCCTCTCCCGGACTGTCCACCTCATCCTCCATGCATTTGATACGCTTTGCAGAACTGTGCGACAAAAAAAGAGACAAGACAAGAGAGTGGATAAATAAAATCAAATACATTTCATTCTGATATAGGCAACATTAAAAAGCATCCAGAAAGCATTAAATGTTTCTATGTGCTGTGTTTTAGGGCCGGGGCTTGATTTCACCCATTAGGATGTGATTGGATAAATGAAGTGTTATGATATTATTTATTAATATGATTTTTACCTCGCCCACACTATGCTGTAAATAATACATATTTTATTAAAAAGATCAATATGTTAAAATGTTTTTTTTTTTCAATAAATAAAATTATAAAAAATAGGAAAATAAATGAACATGTCAATAAGTATAATCTATAAATACAAATATAAAATAAGCAAAATAAATAAAGCATACAAAATAGAAATAAATCATTGACCAATTATTTGATTTTTAATGTATTAATTAATTAATTTATTGACACAAATGCATTTCAATATTGTAATATTTCATGAAATGTATATTGACATATATATATATAAAAATAATGTATTTCAATTTGAAAATTATATAAAAATAAATTATTAATATTATCTATTAATAAATATATTTGTTAATTTGGAACAGTTTTCAAAATAAATCATGAAATGTGTCAAATAAATAAATAAATTTTGTTTAGAATAGATATAATTAGTATAGAATATATTTATTCAGGCCAAGAAAATGGACAGCAGAGACATATGTGCAAGCTTATTTTCACACACACGCACAAGAAGTGAGAATCACTGGAGGCTGGTGGTCATGTGTGTGTGAGTTATCTGCTGTAAGTTGAGCTCTGACATTTATTTGTTAATGTAAGGCCTACTGGTGTTTTTCACTCATAATCGCTTAATTAGTTTCTAGCATGCAGCCACACACAGGGTCCTTATTCCAGATGTTTGCTTTGGCAGGCCTGGCTGAAGAGGCCACTGAAGCATGTGGGCAGACGCACAAACGTACACACAGATGCATGTGAGAGTGCACACATGGGCTCAAAAGCCTGCAAGTTAGTGCTCTAAACTACATTTTTGTGCATCAAAGGCACTTATGATGCCCAAAAACACTGTAACGTCCACTTACTGATGAGTGCATTCTATCATTTTCAACAAATGTACTTCATGGAGATGGCTAAAATGAACATACACATAATGATTGTTGTATTTTCAAATGTGCATGTTACATATTAGCACAAATGTTTTTGTACGTTTGTGTTGATTTTAGGTATGCTGCGTTATGTTAAAGTGACAGCGAAATTTGCCCATAAGTGAAATCACAGTGACCGTTTATTCGCTGCGTTTCAGCTGTGCACACACACGTGTCCAAACACAGCCCGCATCTGTCTACACATCCCGTGTGCGGGGGTGCCACGTAGTACGGTTTTACATTGGGTACCAGTGTCTGTGTGTGTGTGTGTGTGCATGACTGGCCTGTAGGCTGAGCGGGTGGTGGGGGGAGAAGGTTCCAGGTGGACACACATATGCTGGAAGCTTGTGTAGCTCAGACTCCTGCAGCCTCTTCGAACGCTCAGCCAACACATCAATCTCTGCCTCGGCTGATTAATTAAGACTCAGAGTGAAGGAGTGAGAGTGTGTGCGTGTCTTTTGAGTGTGTACCTGCTAGAAGAAGTGCTGGGTAGGGGGCGCCTCATGGCCCCAGGGCTCATACTGTAGTAGGAAGAGCTGTCCAAGTCAGCCAACGAGAAGTTGGGCCCCGTCCCTGCTGCAATGGGCGCTGCCACACACAAAGAAAGAGAACAAAAGTCAATAACTGTGAACAAAAACAATCTGAAGCATCACATTTTTATGCTTTTCATCTTCATTTCCTCGTCAAAAGTAAAAAATAAAGTCCTTTTTGGTGCAAGTTGGTTCACTCAGTAGCCATCTTGGCTGTACGACAAGCTTACATTTCAATTACACATCAACAATAAAACCTGACAACAACAGTATCATAAACTTTGCTGATTTAGCTCATACAAAACACATTCTTTTTTTTAAACTTAAAAAGATAGATAGGTAGACAGACAGACAGACAGACAGACAGACAGACAGACAGACAGACAGATAGATAGATAGATAGATAGATAGATAGATAGATAGATAGATAGATAGATAGATAGATAGATAGATAGATAGATAGATAGATAGATAGATAGATAGATAGATAGATAGATAGATAGATAGATAGATAGATAGATAGATAGACCGACCAGCAGAATGATGTTACGAATGATGGATAGAACCATAAATAGATAGACATATATATATATATATATATATATATATATACAGACAGACACAACAATAGGAGAACAGATAAATAGAACGATAGAACGATAGATAGATAAGCAGAAAGACAGACACACCAATATAAAGATAGATAGAACCATAGATAGATAGATAGATAGATAGATGGATATAGACAGACACAACGATAGATATTTTTTTAAAGAATGTTAACACACCTTTTCTCACATTATTTAACTAGTACTAGTTACAAAACTTTCCTCCCAGAACAAGTCGCCACAAGCTGCAAATATCCTGTGCCCCTTTCTGTAGGTCATCGGTGAGCAGCGCTCTATCAAACGCCTTTGTCATACAGTACATAAAGCCGTGATGCCTCTTTATATTCATGGTGACTGAGACCACAATTTTTTGATGAGGACAGCACGAATGTGTAAGAGAGCGGCCCTGGTCCTGCATACCTAATAGGCCTGGCCCAGCCGTAGAGAGAGAGAGATGTATGTATATGTGTGTGTGTGTGGGGGGGTTGGGGGGAGAGTCAGGCGGACGACAGCGTGGAAGACTGTGATAGACACGGTAATGGGCTGCCTAATTAACATTGGAAGAGGACACAGCTAAAGGGGCAAGTTGGACCAAGGGAGGGAGAGAGAGCCGGTGCACTGGCCAACAAGCTAAAAGTTGGATACGTAGGAAGTGAGAAAGGAAGTGCTATTATTTCTGAGTCATCTCTTTATGTTAACTTTTTTTTTTGGAGGGGGGTTGGGCGGTCCTTTGCTCTAATAGAAGTGGTGGCTCTCAGATTATTTATGATGAGCAGTAAAGCCGGCTGCATTTGCATGGCTAATAGTAGGATGTGAAGTAATTTGTGTGAGAGCTAACCTGGGCACTGGGCTGCAGTAACTCAGCCGGCCCTTAACGCACACACACACTCACACACACAAACGCACCATCGCGCCGAGAGCGGCCGGCCCTGCTGCTGCAGTTTGGGTAGAAAAATGACCACACTGCAGTCTGTCTGACTGGAATGGAAATCAATCATAAAGGTAATCCGCAGTCTCTACCTCTTAAAGGCTTTATCAAGTGCTTTCGCTTGGAGGATTCCAAATGAAGCCTGTGGCTATCAGGCCGGCATTGATCTCTCTCTCTTCTCTGCTTTCCCTTCTGTTCTCTCTCTCTCTGATCTTTACTGCTTTACCTTTCAAGTTGCTGGGCGCAAAGTACATTAGCAAAATGTTTCAATCTATTCTATTTACTTAGTGCAGAGGAATGGCAGTGCAGTGTGTGGCTTTACTTAGCTATGCATTGGGGACAAGAATAAATAAATAATCGGCCACACAAGTTAGCTAAACCTGACAAAAACTCGCTTGGTGGATGTCCACAAAGGTACAAATGATTAATGAGGATTTATGAGGATGAGGATTCTGGATTTACTTTGTTAGATGACAGTAAAAAAAAAATTACAATTCTTTTTTACATTTTCAATATCCAACAATATGATGAAATTAAATATCTCCAATTTTTACAGATATGTTACAGATATATCATGCATACCTACTTAAACATGTAGTAAGTTTTATAGATAGAAAGGTAAACCTGTGGTAAAAGAGAACCAGGCAAAAAGGTTTCAGACCAAAGGCCGGCAAGCTACAGGAAGTTTGTTGTCGGGACAGCAAAGTGACCGAGTCTACTGGACGTGGCAGAGGTTTTTTGGTGTAGTCTCTTGTCTCAAGAGTTGAAAATCCCTCTTAACATACACACAACAAACAGACATACTCCTCCCCTCCACCCAAACACTGGCCGCTAAAGCATCTACAAAAGCTGGGGAGGCTATTCATTTGTAAAGAGCAGGGGGAGGAGGAAGAGAAAGAGAGAGAAAAAAAATCGGCTTTTGTTCAGGCCGGATTTTCAAATTGAAGCATTTGACAACAAAGGCAGTAGCAATCAACTTCAAAAACCCTGGACGTCTGTTCACCCCGTCTTGCCTCCGCCTTACTCCTCATTGCTTTATTGAGCGAGAGGACTGTAGCGTGATGGGGTCTCATCTAGAGCTGGTCTGAAGTTGGTGAGCTTTGACAGGTCTTCAGTGGGGTTTTCTGCTGGTTCAGCTCCTGTGTGGATATAGACCTACAGCATAGGTTCAGAGTTCTCAGTCTGGAGAAGAAGGTCCGCATGGGGCTAGACCTTACACCTTCACCGTATAGTTTCCCATCAAATCAAATGAGGAAAGAAAGCAGCAGGAACCTCACTGTTGGAGTCTGCAGGTCGGTGTCCAGTTGAGGGAGGTTAAGAAGTAGAAGAGAATGTAGTCCTGGACTCAGCATATTACTACTCCTGTTAAAAACACTCTGAAGAAAAGGACTAATAATCAGCAGGTTGCTAGATTGACACCTGCAAAGAGTAAGCTATGTGCTATGACCATTGTGCACATCATGTCACTTAAAGGGATTGTTCATAGTTCTTTTAAAGTACATCAATGATCATCTTTATCCTTATCCATCTTTATTAATGTGAAAATGTAGGACGACTCGCGGCAAGCTAGCGTTTATAAGATTCAATCCCTGTGTGTGTATTTCACTGCAGATGGCACTGCCCACTGGCAGGCTTTGGCCCAGTGTTGGCACAGTGCTGACAAGACTGGTGGGCGTATCCCCACCGGTGCTGCTCGGCAGTGTCTTTGCCGCGGCGGCCCCTCTCCTACTCCATAATTCATCCGCTCCCCCTGTTCGGTCATATGGCTTAATGGTGCGTGCCAGCGCCCGGCCTTCGCCCAGGGATTTCCAGGTGTCCCTGCCCCTGGACCACACTGCCTTGTTGCTTGCCAACATTTCTGCGAGTCTCTTGCAGGCACACTAATAACAATAACCTCATCCTAATCCTGTATCATTCTCCTGTCTCTTTCTGTAGCCCTCGCAATCTCCTCTAGAGAGGCTATGAGTGGGCGGCAGCAACAGTAAAATTGGCTAACATACAAGTCCTCTTGCTCACCTGAGCTTGACGGTGTGCCAAGCTGTGAAGTGACAGTGTCTGACTTCATACAGAGGCCAGCTGTAGGGAAAAAAACAAACTCTAAGTAATAGAGGCTCTTTCTGGGAACGTTTAAGAACACAGACACTGTAAGACTCAAGAAAGTAGAAGGGAATAGCTGATGAAGGAGGAGCAGGGGGAGGGAGGAGGATATGGAAAGGTGGACCCAATCTCCGAAATTACCCCAGCTTGGTATCGACTGGCCAATTATGTGGAGTTCCATTTACAAAAAACGTAGCTGTAGCGGCTAACTTTATGGAGACTTTCATTTCACTCTGCCTACTCCCGACCGCCCCTCCTTCTCTCTCTCGTTCCCTTCCTCTCCTTTTTTGTGTGGTGCTTTAATAGGATATTGATCGACAGAAGCAGATTCGATTGGGCTGCCACTGAATTGTGTAATGGGTGCACAAAGCCAAGGTCATAGTGTATAGTCAGGGAAGAGCTAAGGCAGCCCGTTGTCCATTCAATATCACGACCTTTCATCTTCCGAACGGGCACGAGCCTGCACTCAACCCCTTCCCCATTCGCTTAAATAAATCTGCCAGACGTTCCCACACAGAAGCCCTGACGGAGCTCCTCTGGGCAATTCATACGCCACTTCAGTACACCTCTTCTACCCATCTTCCAATCTGGTGCACTTACCCTCTTCACTTCAATCAACAGCATCATCTCTGTGCCTTCCGCAAGAAGCGACCAAAGTCATGAGTGTGCATGCATACAGCACTTTAATTCACAGCCACTCCATCGGGAGCAATCCTGTTAGAGGACTTATGCTAACTGTGGGCTTTGCTGACTGCTGAACTTCTTAGATGGTATTGCCCATTAAAGAAGGAAAGAGGTTGATGCAGGAGGGTGAGACAGTCAACTCTCCCGCCATTTCGCAGAGGGTGGAGTTTTTAAGAATTTCAAGAGGTGACTTGTGGACTATTGTTGTGAATTACTGTAAAATCCGGAATTGAAGAACTGGCTTCCTTTCAAATCATGAATTGAAATGAATTGGCCACGGCCCACAGAAACTTGAATTGGAATTATAATAGAAATGACAGGAAGGGGATTTATAGAATTTAATGAAATTCAAAAAAGGTGATGCATTCTGGTATCTATCTATCTATCTATCTATCTATCTATCTATCTATCTATCTATCTATCTATCTATCTATCTATCTATCTATCTATCTATCTATCTGTCTGTCTGTCTGTCTGTCTATCTGTCTGTCTGTCTGTCTGACAACTTTGTGGTGCATTTCTCAGAATGCATTACCCGTGTTGAATTTTTTTGAATGGCACTTAACTAAATTCTTCCTGTGGGGCTCAAGAGTAATATGCTCTTTAAGCCAACATTGGCAACCCCCTGCCAACTAAAAGCCACTGGACTGTGTAGAGGAGAGGTGAATAAAGAGAATTGGGGGAAAAAGAGAGCAGAACCCTTTGATTTGAATTGAACATCCAGCATATGCCACCCAGCATTTGCTTTTCTTCTCAGTGTGTCACAGATGTTAGGATAAAAGCCAATCTCTCTGCAGAGCTGGATCAATTATGCATATTCCTTAATCTTGTTACCATCATACTCCAGGAGTTCTGATGCAGCACAGTACTGGCTGAGTTTTAATATCTGTCATCCTCTCTCTCCTGATACCCTTCATCATTCTCCACATCCGTTTGCACCACCTCACACATGCATGCTGGACTCACGTTGACCCCTGCATTTCCTTCCGCCTGTCTGCTGTCACGCCGCCAGAATGTGGTGGCACCCAAATGTTTGTTCTCTCCAGACGCTGTCTTTGCGTTGGCAGGCACTTTGAGGGTTTTTGAAGGCAGACTGCGAGGTGAGACCACGGTGGGATCTTTGCCCGGGCCCCATGACACCCTCTTCTTCTCTCCTTCGCCCGGGATTAGGTCACGAAGGAGTGTGATCAATGCACCTTTGATCAGAAGGCTCCAGCGAGTGCTGACAGGCGCTTTGGATCGGCTATTGTTAGCGGGTATCGACAGGCACGTATGGATCGCGCTGCGCTCTGTCACTCTCCACCGTGGACGTCTGCAATTTTTAAAGGTCACGTTTTCTACTCTCTTCCCATCCTCTCTCCTTGCTCCCTGCCTCCTCGGGAAAGCCTGCTTTCGTTCTTCTGCATTCTGTCTTAATCGCTCTATCAATCTGGGAATGACTTGATTGTTTTCTCAAGTTGTATATTACTTAAAATACTTACCTTTTAGCTTTCTTCACTTTACTAAAATATTTAACATCCGAAAAACTGCATCCTCATAACTGTACGGTATATTTTCGGATAACAAAATATGAACTTTAAAAGAGACATTTAAAAAGGCTGCACAAAAGAAAAACTTAGTTTGTACTTTAGAGAGTCCAAGTACTGTTGAACCGCACTGCATTGAAGCACTTTCAGCTGACTGCTGCATTTCGCTGGTGTTTCGATTTCTAATGAGTGGAGGGACAGTGGATTCAGCCCATTGTTCAGAAAACAGCATTGAGAAACTGGAGAAGCTTTCCTCCAGCACACTGGTTAATCACCAGCCTCATCCTACCTTTGGGCTGAATTTAAGGTGTTTGAACAAGGGTGCTTCAGATATTGTGGTTTTAATCTGCGGCTGGCCTCATGTACAGGTGAAACAGAACCTCACGTCCCTAAAAAATGCCAAGCTAAAGGTTGTGACCCTTACACAACATTTCTAATGAACTAACATAACTTGATATGTTTTTAGGTTCTACAGTATATGAAAACTCAATCAATTGATTTTAATGCTGAAAGTGAAATTACAACTGACATTTAAGGAGTTTTTTTAAACTTGTTTTGCAATTAAAATACCAGGAAATCTTGATGTATATGATACATTTATATGAGAAGCAACACATGTATTTTATCTATCTGTTTGATGATAAGTATCATGAATTATTAATTTATAAATATCATAGACTTTTTTTTTTTGGGGGGGGGGGGGGGGGGGGATGTCGCACCACAAGACTAAAATGTTTGTTTTTTTCTTCAAAAATGATTGTAATTCAGAATTTAAAAACGTTAATCATAAAAGGGATGTATTCAAGTCATTCTATTTATTAACTGCATTTTTATGGATTTTTTTTAACCTCACTGACCCATATTTTGTCTTAAAGAAAACAAATCCACCTTAGCTAATACAAAATACACTCGTATTAAAGATATTGTATGAAAACATATCTTTTGCAATGTTGCTTCTTAAGTAAATTTATCTTGTTTTAAGGACTTTCAGATATTTTAACTGAAAAATAAGACAGAAATAAGATTTTTTTTCAGTGGACAGGGAGTTATGGAGATCTTACTCTGTGAGACTCGCACAAGCTCGGAGACGGTGAAGACACCTGATGTGACGAAACTGTCCTGGAAGCCAAGGTGCCCTAGGAGACAAAATGAAAGAGAAGGAAAAACTGTTATCGGAATGAACATGACAAATTACACGAAAGACAGTCTTATTGTCAGTAACAGTAACACACACACACACACACACAGTCCCAGTGGAGAAAGGGAATAGGGAGTGTTTAGAGTGACACTGAGGGTAGAGCACATCTGGATCTGGTCCCATGAGTGTCTGCAGTACAGTGGGGCAGAGGCACAGTGCGATGCAGCACACACACATAAACAGGGAGATGCATAGGATGCCCAAGAAGTTACCATTATACGATCTTATATGTGTTTACGTATGATATGTGGTTGTATCGCAGTCAAACACATTCTTTGTGCGGCTGACAGAAGTTCTTTCAGCAGACAGACCACAATTACTGTGTTCATTGTGCTGACTACGACTGAGCCAGGACCTGCCACACATCCTGCGGGCTGCTGTTCTTCTGGAGGAACCCATATCAGCCTCAGATTCAACCACAGACAACCAGATGACCCTGAATTTCCTACCATTCAACACCACACAATCAAAACATGCAGTCAAGTGTGGACTGCATATCCCATAATGATCTGCTCTCACATACTGTCAAAAACTGCTGATATGGCAAGGTTAATCATCACAAGTTAGACACAATCTTACAATGCTCTGCATACAGTATGACTAGATTAGAACTAACTAGATTGCAAAAGAAATGCAGTAGTTGCAAGAGCGAGAACTGTAGGATAAGATTTTAATGAGCAAATATATATTCCCCCCCCCCCCCAAAAAAAAATGTATGTGTATGTATACAAAGGATATATATGTATATCTAGATATAGTATAAATATATACATATATATATGTATATAAGTCGCCCCTGACTATAAGTCAAAATAATGTAAAATACCGGTACATAAAGTGAAAAGGATTACAAAAATTACAAACAAGTATTTTATTTCCCCTCACTCCACAACAAATCCGTTAAGTTTAATAGTATTCAGAACAGAACAAGAAATTTAAGTATACAGAAATTACAGTGGTATTCATTATAAACAACATTTATTATAACCATGGGAAATGCGTTCTACTAATAAACTTGGCCTAACATAGCTCTCTCATTCAGCACAAACGCATGTTTTGATTGCTTGATGTTAATTGCATTATATAAATCGTTTTAGAATACAAGTCGCAGCACATTTCAGATGATAAACAAATGCGACTTCTATATATGACACCAACAAGAACTCTGCATAGGATCAAACTCAATACTGAGTCACATTATGTAAATTAATGCAAAACAAAAGAATCTTAAATTTTTTTATTATATACAAGACATCTCCAGATTCTCTCTCCTGTAAAATGAAAAAAATTATATATATATATATATATATATATATATATATATATATATATATATATATATATGTATAGAGGGGGGGTGACAAGACGAAACTTGAGTGGAAGTGATGTTAGCTATTAAACAACTTCCTCTGCTCGGTGGCTGGCGAGCTATAAAACCAACAATAGAAATGAGTTTAGTCTTGACTGGCTGGATGAGGAGACATATAGCATGTGGACGGGCAGAATAATAAATAATAAAAACAGAGAGAGAGAGAGAGAGAGAGAGAGAGAGAGGGGGACAGAGGGAAGGGTAATATCTATGGCTCATTGCAAGAGAAAGTGCTGACATGAGCTAAAAGACTGCAGACCCGGAGAGCATTCCTGCACAGATGCCCCTGAGATTGTGAAGAAGTAAGATAGAGTTTGTTCAGGGAGGAATCAGAAGGAGAGGAGACGTATGTTAGAGGGCATGTGGCAGGAAGTCAAGGTAGATTACAAAACGACAAAGCGATGAGGACAGTGGGCTACAGGGTCGAGAGCGAGAAAGGCAAAAAGTAAAAGTTTCCACACAGCTGTACATACTGTGAAACAACAATAATACAGGGTAGAAGTGAGGCGCACCATTACTTGGAAAACGGAGGGATGACGCAATGGAGCTGAGGAGGGAGAGAGAGTGAACGAACGAAGGAGCCTTCGTCACTAGAATTCCAGTATAGGGAGCATATGCACCCGGAGTTCACTGAGGGCATTTCCATGAGTGCCTCATATAGGGAGGCAGGGGCGAGGGAAGGGGCAGGGCTTCTATATCTCAACATGGATAATCACTCCCAGCTGTGTCCACTTTAGCGGCGCACACACACATGTAGGGAGGGGCCAGGGTTCGCCTTTCACAGCAGCGCCGAGACCTCAACGAGCCTCCAGCGCAGCAACAAGAGCGCCGAGTGGAACTACACTGGGCCACAAGAGAAGCAAACCTATACTGTATCAGGGTAACTGACAAAAACAAACTTTTTTTATTCAACAAAGATTTTAGGTGATTTGGTCACTATCCCACAACATTTTAATGAACTTTTAGTTTCTTTACGGTTCGCAACCCATTTTACTTCTGTAAAATGCGATTTTAAAACATGAAATTCAACGAGAAAAAGGGCGGTGAGGCCAGACTTGATCGCGAGTTAATTTCTAAATTACCATTTGCTTGCCATTATCTAATTGAACCATGCATGGCCTTGGTGATGTCATCAGTGACGGAAAGTTATCGAGAAAGAGGCAGGGCTTATTTAATTTCGATTAAGAATTATGAAAAGTGTTGTTTTTTTTCTGAGAATAAACTGCACTGATCAGGAATGTGATTAAGAAATCAAGAATGAGTAAAACAGGATATTCAATAATAAAAAGGGGCGGGGCTTGATTTTTATGAGTATAAGGATTTGATTGGATAAGGAAAAGTGCTCATTACATTTCAGAATGGAGCCAGACGTGAATGCGAGTTAGATAAAACAATATAAATATTGCTATTTGTTTACATGACGGTCATGACCTAATAGCACGGATGGCCTTGATGTCGTTTCACATCCTGAGCTGGATGATGACATCACTATTTTCTCCAGAGCTGCTTTATAGCTAAATTTAACACATTTCATAATTGCTAAAGTTTACACAGTTATTGAACCGAATTGAATCAACACAAAGCTGATTTCACCTAAATAATGACTGCTTACTGTTGTCTTTTTGAGCTGCTTTACAGCAGAATTGAATTTTGTTTGCTTCATTGAAACAATCTGCATTGTATAAAGTGCTATAGAAATAAAGGTGACTTGACATGACTTGGAGCATGTTGTTTAATTTTATAAAGAATTACAAAGAGTGTTTTTTCTCAGAATAATAGGCACTGATCAGGAATGTGTATTAAGAAATCACAAAATGAGTAAAACAGGATATTCTGGCGTGAAGTGAATTACATACCAAATGAACCCAGGCGTGAATGCGTGTTTACATTATCTAATAGCACACATGGTCTTGATGATGTTGTTTTTACGATTTGTTTGTTTTTTAAATCAAATGTCTCTCACACATTCTTTTCCATTTTCTTGAGCTCTCTGTAATGGATTTCTCACCTCCTCTCTCTCTCTCTCTCTCTCTCTCTCTCTCTCTCTCTCTCTCTCTCCTGGGCTTGTAAAGGAGAGGATATCCTCTGGCCTTATCTAATAGTCTGCGGATTGTGCAACGGTTGCCCCGTCCCAGAAAGACAGCAGCAACGCTTTGTGAAAGTGCACGTAGCATGGAGCACAAGGGTCAAGGTTTACCAGCAAAAACAAACCATGGAAAAAAATGTTGGTCATGTTTTTCTGCATCGGGGAGAAGAGGGAGAGAGAATTAAGGGAGAAATAGAGGTGGTGACAGGGAAAGTTGGAAGTGTGTGACGGCTTTAGGCTACGTCTGACAGTGTTTAACAGGCACTGAAAGGAGTTAGTGGATAGTTCACTGAAAAATAAAAATTCATCATAATTTACCCTCATGTCGTTTCAAACCCGTATAACTGTCTTTTTTCTTTGGAACTGAAAATATGATTTTCCATTCTTCTGTAGCTCTCACAAAAAGCTTTCATATGGCTTCAGGAGACACAAAATGCATACAGTAATAATTTGAAATATATTTGAAATATTTTTTAAAGAAAAATATATACACAAAATATAAATAATATACTGTGTATAAATATAAAATCTAATTACTTAATTTGATTAAATTATTTAATTTTTTATTAAAATATTTTTGCCATAGGTTTGGAAAATCATGGGTGTGAGTAAATTATGAAGATGATGATATTTGGTTAACTATCCCTTTAAGTGAAAACAAAAAGTTAGAGGTTTTTAACCCTCTGGGGACCAAGGGTTTTTTGAGGCCCTTGGGATGTTTTGACATGCACTGACATTTGTGCTTTTTTCAGTTATTTATAAACATGTTAATGGCAACGGTGTAAATTCACTCTATATAGCACAAACGGGGCTACCATAATATTTGAGCAACATGTATGTACATGTTTGTATTTTTGAGAGAATATTATATATGCATGGTTATTGAAAAACTTAAAAATAAAAGTTTCTGAAATAAGGCCACAAAACACATATTGATTATTTATTCACAAGACTTTTGAAAATTGTATCACATAGCCTAGAATATTTGCTCCAAAACTATGTGAGAATCATCCTGACTACTCATTCAGATAAGTCAATAAAGTCTTTTATAATGTGTATGACGTGTTTAGTGTGAGAAAGCTTTATGCGAGGAGGCGTGATCTCTCATTAATATGTATGGTATTTCACACCTGAGAAAGACAAAGACCCTCCCCATAATGGCCCTATTAGGTGCTATCAGGCCCTTATGAGGAGCCTTGCACAAAGAATGAGGAGATTTAAAAAAGAATGGCTTTTAGATTGTTTGGATTTATTTACAACACAACATAATCCAAAAATACACAACAAAGGACTGGTTTCTGGTTAAAATTGCTTTTTAATTATATATACACTACCGTTCAAAAGTTTGGGGTCGGTACGATTTTAAATACTTTTAAAAGAATTCTCTTCTGCTAACCATGGCTGCGCTTATTTGATTAAAAATACAACAAAAATCGGTTATAGTATTAAATATTATTCCAGTGTAAATCAGCTGTTTTCTGTGTGAATATATAGTTAAGTGTAATTTATTCCTGTGATCAAAGCTGAATTTTCAGCATCACCAGTGTCAGTGTCTTCAGTGTCAAATGATCCTTCACAAATCAGTATAATATGAGGATTTGATGCTCAAGAAACATTTATTATTATTATCAATGTTGAAACAGTTGTTGGTCTGTCAGTTGTACAGTTTTTTTTTTTTTTTAGGATTCTTTGATGAATAGGAAGTTCAAAAGACTTTTGTAACATTATAAATGTCTTTACTGTCACTTTCGATCAAATTAATTATTCCTTGATAAATAAAAGTATTGATTTCTTTCCTCCAAAAAATAAAAATAAAATTCTCACTGACCCCAAACTTTTGAACGGTAGTGTATATACACACACACACACACACTGCTTAGAATAAGTGAAAACACCCATGCTAAAGTTGACTAAGAAGAGGAATAAAAAATCTTAATGCCTTAATTTAAAAAATGAGGAAAACTCTAACCTTTAGGTAAATGAATAATGTCCCTGAATTCTTTGTGAATGAATAATGTATCACAAATAATTAAATGTTCTTCTTTAAAATACAGGGTGCATACTCTGGACACTTCTATCACACACCCTTCACCATATAGACATGGTTTTATTTCAGTTCAAAGTTAGAGTTGGAAACATCTTGAAAAGAAAATAGTCTTTTTCCATAAATGTCTTAGTTTGATCATACATATTTCAAAGTTGAGGATTCATTATTTTGATATAGCTTGCATTGGAACAAACATCTTAGTTGATTAGTTTATTGACAAAACATAAGCTTATTTGATGTCTTTATTTTGAAGCTTATTTGATGCTTAGTTGATTTGAAAAACTTTATCCAAAACTAGTCAAAGAAATGTTCTTTTATTTCGTCTGTAACAGTGCGTATCTGTGCGTTCATTCATTCATTCATTCATTCATTCACACACACACACACACACACACACACACACACACACACACACACACACACACACACACACACACACACACACACACACACACACATACACAGAGAGAGAAACATAATTCACATTTAAACAGTAGGATATGCTATTTGTCCGTTTACAGACACTAACGTTATTCTATATCGCGATTAGAACAAAGCACAAAACACTTACACTTCTCAGCTGAATCTGTTGCTCCTCCTCGAAGTGAAAATAAACCAGCCCTTCTGTGGTAAATGTCCCAGGATTATTCCTCATAGCCGCGCAAGACGAATCTTAATCTGACTAAAAAATATAGTGCGTTTACAGCATTTGCCTGGGGGCGTTTATCTATTTTGCAAATGGCCTCAACACATTATCTTATGAATAGCGCGCTCTGCGAGTGGGTGTGAACAAATTAACGATAATGAGCTGAGACAGGAGAAACTGTACTTCTCTTTAGTTTTTGACAGATTACATTGCAGGAGAATATTTGTTTTAAATGTGAATTGTTTTATTTAAAAGTAGAAATTTAAAGCGTTCTTTAGACGTATGTTTCATGTTTGTGTGATAAGTATTAGCGGAGTTTCCGTTCATTTTCCAGACATGTTTCAGAAAGATTTTTGCGGAGACAGAGTGAGCTGAAAACGCACCCTGTTTATTTTATTTATTTTTAAAAAAACACAAGGTTTTGATGTTAATGTGAGTGTACACAAAAAAAGAAGACCCTATATAGTTTATAATCATGTATTGATTTTATTTATATGACCATAAATGACGGAGTATTTTAAGTCTATGTTGCTGCTATGTGAAAAAAAAAACAGCAAAACGCGCGGGCGCGTTCTTGGTCCCCAGAGGGTTAACAACAGTTTGGATACTTTGTTTTTATATCCACCAGGTCAAGTTGCTGATCCCAGACCAGTTTTTGTGAATTAAAAACAGTTCTCAGATTGTATAGGATGGCAGGAATTCTGGATCGGGACTGGCCTGTACTGCTTTGGATCAAAACTGGAAATAATCCGAAGATCACGGACGACAGAAACAGATACCAGATGGAGCGGGTTTGTACAGGAGAGAAAATATGGAAAAAAAAAAGACATTAGCGGAGTGATTATGTGCAGCC
Organism: Rhinichthys klamathensis goyatoka; assembly: GCF_029890125.1. Lineage (NCBI taxonomy): Eukaryota > Metazoa > Chordata > Actinopteri > Cypriniformes > Leuciscidae > Rhinichthys > Rhinichthys klamathensis. The sequence continues at coordinate 2,918,473 of NW_026606664.1, read as the reverse complement.
TATATCGGCACAACGGGGTGATCTTCAGTTCAACAACGAGAGAGAGAGAGATGAAAAGATAATATCAGCTACATGCAGGATGAGAGAGATGAACACGCTCATCTGTCTGTATCCCCTAATCTGAGTAAACAGGGCGATGTTGGTGTCACACACAAGGGCGTGGAAATAATAGCTCAAGCTTCATGGCGCACATCTGCGATAATCTTTACGTTTGGAGGAAAATATGCCTTATAATACAGTATTATGGGCCACACACACACACAAGAGATACAGGGGGGTTGTGGGAGGATAAAGCAGGACTTTTCAACATCATTCTCTGTTTAAACTCAAGCAAACAGGCAACTGTTTCCATTCAATCATCGTGTCTATGTTTTCTCAAACTGTAAATCAGTCGACACAGACTTTTTCATTGTCCGCTAATAATTTGTAAACACACACAAAATCAGCGGAATTGCTGCTCTGTGTTTGTTTTAAAAGAGGCCGTTTAGAACAATTCTCTGCCTGCACTGGAAAGACGCCACTTTTCGCACAAGTTTACGCGAACACAATCCTCTTAAGAGTAATCGCCCACCTCGGGCTTTCACAAACAGACTCACGCTGATCTACTCAGAGGAGAGAGCGAGTCTTGGGAGTTTTAAACGACATGCAAAAAGTTTGCAAACTAGTTCATCTGGCTAACAACAACTATGAGTAAAACGGGATATTCAATGATGAAAAGGGGGAGGGGCTTGATTTTATCAGCCAGGAATCGATTGGATAGTGAAAAGTGCTTGTTACATACCATAATGGAGCCAGACATGAATGCAAGTTAGCTAAAATAACGGCTGAATTGCTATTTGTTTACATGATGATTACATGGTGATGTCATCAGAGACACAAAGTCGTTTAAGAGGTGTTATTTTATTTTGATTAAGAATGTTTTTTTTCTCAGAATAATATGCACTGATCAGGAATGTGTATTAAGTTAGGCCATGGTTCCGTTAACCTGGATATCATTCGGGATATGCACATGTATTTTTACGGATATGTTGGAAAATGTGCGCAGATACACTCACCGTTTTCTGGCTGGTCCTTGATGTCGCCATCACTGGGCTGGTTCGGACTTTCAGACTGCCCTGTTTCTATAGAGAGACACACAAAGAGAGAGAGAGAGAGTCAGAAAGTGAGACTTTTGTTTCACAAGCACTTTGAGATCATGCACTTGACAGTCTCTTGAAATCGTGTTTCCAGAATCTCAAGACTTATATAGTAAACGTCTAGTCCAGAGTACCAAGGAATCATCGATGGCTGTGCTGACCGTGCAGTCTGGCTGCCAAGCGCACACTGGCCGTGCAGGTGAAACCCTACACAGATGTGTGTATGCAGGAGGCCACCGTGTTGCCGGTTCAATAGAGCTGACCGATGCCACAATAGACCGACAGACAACTGCACACGTCGCAAAAATACGTCTTTCTAGGCGTTAACATGTTAATAAATGAGATCGGTTGCAACATAAAAACTATAATGTGGCAAATAAATTATATTTATCTGGGCTATGGTAAATAATAAAGTGATTGGATTGGAACTGATCGAACATGAAGTCATTAATTATGATTATATTCATCAATTGACAGACCTAACTGTAAGTTTCAGCCTACATTTATTAGCATTCAGACACAAAGGGAAGTTATCGGAAATAAAAAGGTCTGACTGTACTCTAGCCAATGTCCTTTTGGCACGCGGCTCGGTAGGTCAGACCGACAGTGGGGCCTGGGCTGTGAATTCACACTGAGTGTGCTATTTGCAGCCGAGGCACTTATGGAAATAAGTCTAGAGAGAGAAAGCCTTCAGACCTGGGTGTACTGCATAAAAAAGGCCCTATAAATTTGATGGGCTCCGATTTCTCCCAAGAAAGCTCTTTAACGGTGCCATTAGCTGCGATAGCAATGCTTCGTGCCTAGACAGTAAGGGAACTTTCGCAAAGATTCACCCCGTTCACTTTAACTCTTCTACGACAGCCAAAAACGGCAAAGAAACACCCTTTATGATGATTTAGACGCTGGGGTGAGTATTGATTTTGCACTGGAGATAAAATAGTCATGCTGGGAGAAATATTACCTATGTCACGCTAGTGACCAACCAAAACAAAATGGATGGCAAATCTGAATCATGACTTTTCTCACTTCATTTCTCGGTATAAATGAATCATAGTAAAGTAACTTCGAACATCACTTTAGAGTACAAATGTAACTAAAATTGGTGTAAAAAATTTCTTAGAATTTCAGCTAATGATAAATCATGGAAAAGTAACTCTCGATAAAAGAAGATAAAGCAAAACCCAGACCCTCACCACCACCACAAAAAAAGAAGTTTGTCCAGCCCCTTCATCTGCTCCTAGACAAAGTAAACAATTTAGGGCCTTGTTTGCATTCAGCTCAGCGTTGCCGTCTGCATCAACAGTTTAAAACAAAGGCAATCTGAAGAGTGGGCCGAAACAACGCAGCAACACCCCCCGCCCCAGCAACAGCCCAGAGATATGTGAAAGCGCAACGAAGGGGGCCGGGAAACCGGGTGCCGGGTGGGTGAGAGTGAGCGGGGACTTTCACACACTCTCCCAGTTGCCCTCAGTGGACCAAGTGCTCTCTCACACAGCGCCCATTGCTAATTAAATATGTAAATGAGGCGTGAGACCCAGACTCTGTGTGTCACATCTGCATTTACCCCCTGTCGAGGGCCCTCGGAGAGCGAGGGGTGACACAAAAAAAAACCTCCCGCTTGAAATAAACAACAAAAAAAGACACTAAACAACAAACAACTAAATACCGTGCACAAACAGGCCCATTCATCAGGCCTAAATCCTCTATACAAGAGCATAACAAGCCACTCTATGGGCCGCCGACTGAAAGACAGAGGAGGGATGGTTCCTGCCTATCTCTAATTTTGTTCTCACACCATCAAAAAGATGGGAACGCCGCTCGGTGTGGGAGAAGAAAAGCAACCTGGAGTGACTCAGTCAACGTGTTATTCTGCTTCAATACGACAACAGAATTCATTATCGAACTATCGAAAAGGGACGCTGAGGAAAAAAGACGTCGTTTAGCGTCCTATAACAAGCCTGGGCTAATTGAGACGGGCTCACGTTTCTTCACAGTGTCGAACTGATAGAAAAAGCAACCTGGAGTGATTCAGTCAACGTGTTATTCCGCCGTGTAATTCATTATCGAACAATCAAAAAGGTAAAAAGAAGTCGTTTAGCATCCGATAACAAGCCTGAGCTAGTTGAGACAGGCACAGGTTGCTTCACGGTGTCGAACCGATAGGAACGTGGCTGAATTAGTTGGCGAGGTGATTTCCTAATTAGATCATTAGGACCGGCTTGCGGCAGCAGGCAGGTTGGGTAGGAGCATTATACCCCCTGGCCTGCCTCCGACTCTTCCTCTCCCAGGCCATGCTGAGGGCTATAGGGGGGGCGCGTTCATACACTCTCACACACACACACACACACACACACACACACACCGCCTGGTCTGTTTCATTATGCATGCGCTAAACCATCTGTACTTCTCGCAGGTCCGCTAGTCCCAACCCGCCGCTTTCTCACCAAGTGCTTTGCTGTAATCCAATTGTGTGTTAAAACCCCACTTTCAAAAGGCCCTTTACACAGTGGGCTCAGGAACACGAAGGCCCATAAAAGGAGGCAGAAACTTAATTTAGAAATACAAACGGGCCTTTCTGGAGTATCAATGGAAGGTGAAGCTCCAGGGATTGGAGCATTGTTTCCACAAGTATCATCCCCCAGATTTTTTTTCTTTTGGGCCGCCACAGACATTATGAGATGGTGGGTGCCGAATTCCTGCATGGTCTCACTTGAGGCTATCCGGACTATCCGAGGAACTCAGAAGGAACTTGTTTTAGAACGACCGCTACAGCAATGCATTTTTTTCTTTTCTTTTTTTTGGAGAGCAGCATATTTGGGCCATGATGCAGATTACATAAAAATTACTTGAGGGGGAAAAAATATGAAATAATTTCTGGGAACTGTAATGAGTCACAGATGGAGGACATGATGAAACCTGAAATTGTGAGTGACATGAGAAAAAAGGGAGGAAAAGCAAAAGAGAAAGAGTAAATCAAGTAAAATATGCAATAGTAAACAATCTAGAATAATTTTATGTTTTCTAATAATGTAAAATTTTACAAATGTTAATATAAAACAATGTTTGAATATTTGATTAAACGTTCAAAACACATCATTTTACAAAGTAAAAAAAAAAAAAAAAAAAAAATATATATATATATATATATATATATATATATATGTTGTTTCACTTGAAATTAAATTGCTATTTAAAGAAAAATGGACTTAAATTAGAGAATATTAACTAAATTTAAAAAAACCTTTTTTTTTAAAGAAGTCTCTTATGCTCACCAAAGCTGCAATTATTTGATAAAAAAATAATTAAAAACAGTAATACTGTGAAATATTATTACAAATGAAAACAACTGTTTTCTGTTTTAATATATTTTAAAATGTAATCTATTCCTGTGATGGAAAAGCTGAATTTTCAGCGTCATTACTCCAGTCTTTAATGTCACATGGTGCTTCAGAAATCATTCTAATATGCTGACTTGCTGCTCAAGAAACATTTCGTATTATTATTATCAATGTTGAAAAAAAGTTGTGCTGCTTAATATTTTTTTTAGACATTACAAATGTATGTACTGTAACTTATGATCAATTTAATGCATCCTTGATTAATAAAAGTTCTTACAAACTACTTTTTTTTTTTACGGAATGTACACACACTTCAACACCATTTCATATCAGGACTGGTTGTCATTCCTCTGCGCAGGGAAGAGGAGAAAGCCGTTTGTTTCCGTCAGGCCGCTGCCCGTGTGCAGTGTTTGAGTAACCCTGACCTTTCCCCCTGCGCTTTTACGTCACACCGTATTTAATAAGAGGCAGTGTTTAGACAGGACCCTTCTGCTTATCCTCTATAGATCAGCCCGTTGCTGAGGCCTGTGCTGTTTTTCTTCTCTCGTGGAGCGTCGCTTGTTTACACTGCTGTTTTCGGAGGACTGGGAAGCGAGACGGGAGGGGATAGTGTTACAGGCCGTGTTTACAGATCCTGTCTGGATTTTGAATAGTCATACTGGTGTGTTTTCTTTCGTTCTTCTGTAACTTTTGAGAAATACAGAATGCACATTTAAGGACAAGGACCAAAGTAGGGATGTGCTTCAGTCAAGCTCATACACCAGTGCAGGGTGTGCAAAAATGAGAAGAAACCACTCCGCGGTCGCCCAGCGATGACATTATGGGATCACTGTGGTACAGTAAACCAACTATTGCAACCCGGCAAAAAGCAATAAAACTTCCTGAGTCTCAATTATTCTTTTGTCAGTGTGACTTGAGCAATTCCCCCCTGCAATTATAAAGCTAAACCAGACTATAACAAAAGCTATCAATAAAGGAATGCTATGTTTCCTTACTTGAACTTGTAAATCAGCTCTTGTGCTAATGCTGTAAGACAAGCTGTCTGGATTGCCAAGCTACCGTTACCAAGACACAAAAGAGGGACATTCCAGGCTTATTCGAACCCTTGTGCCCACTGGACTGGCGGGGGCATTGGGAACAAGATATCATTATTAGCTGATGCAGGATACGGACGGTGTTTAATAAGAATCTAGCATAGAGCATAGAAAAGTCAATAGCTCTTCAACAAAACTTAGCTAGCTGTCTTGCTGTATACAAAGGGTGACATCCAAACTCAAATGTAACCTTGTAAGTGACCGAATAGAGAAGTTCATGATTGCACACCATTTAAATAGCTAACAGCTAAGCTAAGCTAACAGTGCAGCACTCTTACAACCATAAAAATACACAGCATGCACATATACTGAGTAATATTAAAAATATATATATTTGTTTAATTTATATAATGTTATGTTAACTGCAGTTACTTTCATCAAATTTTAGCAAGTTTCTAAGCTAACAAAAGAAGATAATTGATTCTGTTAGTTAATATAATCCATCATGCACTTTTTTACTTCTTAATATCACATGCAACTCTTATGCTCTGCAGTTATTTCAGCCAAAGTTTGTGTAGTATCAAGTTGGTGCGCAATGACTATTGGGTGAATTTCCCTCTTCACTTCCTGTGATATATCAATGTACACCTGTTCTCTATGCTGTCTGCAGTGCCCTTCAGACCAAACATATATGCTTCCTAGTCTACTAGACAGGGCACTGGAACATAACCTTAGTCTTTCCATCCCTCTCTCTCTCGAAGTGTTTCAGAGGGAGAGAAGGAAAAAGTGGACCATCCTCAATTCTAGCAGCTCCTCTATGGGAAAAGCTGTATTCCCCTGGCCTGTAGGCAAACACTTTCTTTCTTCCTGAGCACTGTGCTTCTTGACTCCCCTGATATGAACTACAGTTTCTAGGAAAAGGCAAGCAGAGGAGGAGGAGGAGGAGGAGAAAAAGTTCTTGGCCTTTTCCCAGGAAGGGAAAGAGAGAGAATCAGAATCCCAGAATTCCCCTGGGATATGGTGAAATATACAGCCCTGGGGCCACTTTCAATTTACTCTCTGCAGTACTCTTTCACTCTCTCCCTCTCTAAATAGCTGGGCTGTGAGAGAGAAGTCGAAGCTGTCAGGGATCTAATGTGTACCGCGACCTCCTGTAGCCCTGATGTGGAGAAATAGAAAGATCGCGAGTGGGTCAAGTGTCTGTGTGAGCACGGATTCCTCATAGGGAGTATGAGGAGAGGGGAATATCCGCAACACCAAACAAGAAAAGAACAAAAACCAAACTGAAATACATTAGACTTCAACAGTGAGACTGAATTTAAAATACCAGAATGTAGTGATTAGGCAAAAATGAGACCTTTGGAAACAGCCAGGCCAAAAGTATTTTAAACAAAAAGTCATCTTGTTGCGATGCCTTCTTCCGCAAGCTGCAGACACATCCTGTCTTTGTCTTCAGAGCGTCTCTTGCTTGTCCTAGTGGAACACACAAGGTGGCACAGGTAGAAGAGTTTGTCCTTGTTTTGACAGTGGAGATCTTTCAACAAATATAGTCTAAAAAATGAACCGGGCTCTCCATATGGCCCCTGGGGTCCAGGAGAACAACACAATAGGTAGTATTGGCATTGTTATCCCTGTTTCTGAGCACTGTAAGGAGAGAAGAATGCCTGTATTTGACCTCTGTCAGGCCTGATTTCCTGCCGAAGTGGAGCTGTGTCTGAGGACACGGTACTGAATCGGAAAAAAGTGTTGTCAGTTTGATTGTCATTTGCCAGAGATCTAATCTCAGTGAGTACCGTGAGACCCTCCTTTTGTGACACGGGAGTCTATGTGTGTACGTACGTGCATGCCGTAATTCATTGCTCTCCAAGAGTCCAGCTGACAGGCTCCAGCTGCAGACGTGCGACATACATGCAGAGTGTTCACTGCTGTCAGGATCATGGACACACCTGTCTCTACAACAACTACCGTCTGAAGCCAGGTAGTCCATCTCCAACTGACATGGAGGTGTCAATGCTTGCTACAGTCATTATTCAGACAGGGAGTGTAGCTCCCCAAGACTACACAACAATTCCAAATACAAAGGAGTTACACAAACAGGTTTCCAGAGTCACAAAAAGCAAACTCTACAACAGAAAGACGCACAATTTTTAATACCATGAAAAGGTTTGGGCTTTGGGGGAACCATTTTGATGTACTTTCCATTAAAACAGAAAGTTGGGGTGGGCCATATCAAACGGTTTTCAAAAATAGCCTTTATTTTACATTATTGTCCAACAAAACAACACTTGACAGCTTGTGCCAAGGAGAAAAGCAATGACAAACAATGCTTTACTACTTGCAGGTTGTATTCATGATTTAAAGGGAGAGGACGTTCTCATTTTAGAGAGAATTTGATAGGACAAAATTTGCGTAGTGCAAGATTGGTCTATTGTTGGTCCAAAAGAAAAAGACTAAATGCTAAATGTTTCTTTCAAGACTAGTATATAGATGGCATCAAAGCTACCAGGCATGGGCTAAAAGTCACAAAACGGCTTCCTCAACTATTATAATACAGATTTTCTTGTATTTATTGGGCCACAAACTGTCAACTTTACCCATAAACGCAACCCTAAGTAAATCCACAGAGCATCAATAAATGGTGGGCGACATTTGCACCGTTCATGGCACAGGGGTGTGTGCTTGGCTGGCCACCGATACCAACTATAACGCTGTGGGCAGAGAAGCCTTGTCTCAAACCCCCCTCTTCCCTTCTCCCTCAGAATGAGTGAAAATAGAAAGTCTCCATGATCTTGGCAGTAGGACGTTTGGAGAGAAAAAAAAGATGGGGTGATTCAATTTGGCAGCCAACTTTTTCACTCCCTCTCTTTGGTTGTCTTCCTCTCTTTCCCTATTTGCTTGCTCTCTTCCTTGGAGAGTGGCTGGGCAAAGCCCATGTTTGGAACAGGCGGGAAGACACTTGCCAAGGCTGAAGCGTACGCCACCAGGGATGCACTACCCAGCCCGCAACTTCCCCTGCAATGCACTTCTCTCCAGCCGCTTCTCACTGAGGGAAACCCCCCTGGAAGCCTGGCCGCTAGAAAAAGTGGCCATGCAGCACTCCACACATCAAAACAAACAAAACAAAAAAACTAAATCAAAACATTCACAATAAACTAACAAGGTGTCTGAGTCATGTTGGATTAAGAGTAAGCCTTTCATTAAAAATAAATAATTAAACCGTTTTATTTATAATATATATATACATATAAATAAATATAAATTGCATAATATTATAATTGCAATTAATTGCATACTTCAATTGTTATTAAATCAAGTTATATTTCTGGCTGGTTTATAGTGAGGATACAGAACTAAAACAATTCATCCAGCCTACATAAAATAAAGGCAAATTACGTAATTTTCCAAGAAATACATTCCTTATTGATTTTTATTTTATTTTATATTGATTTGATTTAATTCATCCGATGAATAAAAATGATAAAAACTAATTTCAAAATGTAGCCGGTCAATACTTCTGGTGCTACAATGTTCTTGTGCACTTTCTAAATTTCATATAAATCACCCCTGTCCATAATTCACATACAGTAAGTGTTGCATAAACAATCCCCCCACAGCCCACAAACAAGGCACTACGTTCAAAGCCTTGACACAAGCTCTATATTGTCTAGACGTGCGAAGCGGAGTCATTTTTATTTATGCTGCGCAATTGTCCCATGAATTAGAATTCAAAAGCAATCGTTTCGAGAGGCTGGGGAAGTAAAAGCCTTTGGACAAATGCTCAGTTGTGAACGGCGACTCGGTCCAAGTCCCTGGCGTACACCCGAAGCATTCATGGAGATGCCAGCCAAAGCTCTAGGTTGTCATTTCAACCCTTCCAGGCCCTTAAACTAACAGTGAAATCGGTAGAAGAATAGAGAGGGCGTGAAAAACACATATGTGTTGCCGTCTACAAACAAAACGATCGTGTGCTGTCTCAATCATGGCTGAAGGACAAGAAACCGTTACAGAGTCCAACTCACGTCAAGACAGACAGGCGAATGAAAACTGACAATATTACGTAGGACGTTGAATTTAATTTTTCACCCTACGTGTGGAAATATAATGCCGTCACGCTCTGCTCCCACACCGTCGCTCCTCCCCTCCGCCTCCATTTTGTGCCGATCAGTCTGCCACCATTTTAAGACAGTCGCTTCTCAACAGGAACACAAAACCAAACAATTGGGCCTGTCAGGTGAGAAACTCATTGTCTGTTTGCCACAACTGTTCTTCAGACTATTCAAATACAATATTTGAATATTCTACCTTAATATTTGAAGTTCTAATAATTAAAAATGCAATAGCGTATGTAAACAAAAGGAAGAGAAAACGTGCCAAAATCCCCATTTAAAAGCAACTCGTTGGCGCTCTTCATCGTCCTTTTTTTCCCTCTGCCACACAAGCTTATCCCAACCATGGCTGCTAACTCGTCCTGCCAGGCACAGCAATACTGAGAGAATCACGTTAGCTGCTCCTATTGTTGGATGACACAGAAAACGCCGTTGCCAAGAAGTTTACTGCCAAGTTCAACAACATCCTGATTTGAAAAAAAGGAGGGAAAAAAGACAAAACTCCGATCCCACACACGCAGCCGCGTATCACCACTACTTTTGGGAGATTCATTAATAACGCAGAGATGCAGATGTTACCATTTATCTCTAATACACACTCACTCTTAATACTTCACACCCTGGCAGCCATCTTAAAAGCTCTGGCAACCATTTTAAAAGTGCCCTCTCTTTATTTGAGCAACCTGCCATCCCCCAATGCCACCCTTTGCCAAACAATAACCTACTCAGGATTTAGCAACCACGTCGGCCAAATTTACAGTTTGCCATTTTTATGGTGAACAAATATGACATAGGAAAAATGTAAACATAAAATAAATAATCAGAGAGACAATGCCTTAAGTTGAATTTTGCTGTTCTACCAACAGTGAAACTGAATGAATACAAGGTCATATTGTGTTTTATAACATACAATCTATGCTAAATATTACGAAACAGGATGATTTGCATCCATGTGTGAAGAATATGTTCTTAAAATTATGTCTAGATATGTGAACAAATTTACAATTTGGTAATTTTTGCAACAATTCTTCGATTATACAAATTTTAGAATAAAAGCATTTTAATAAATAACATTATTGGTGAACATAATAGACTCATTTTTCATTTTTCCACTCAAGTTTATTAAACAAATAAATAAAAATAAACCACTCTACAATACTATAAATTCTAGTTGAAAAATGAAGCCTAACTATTGAATGGTGCCAAAATGTGTCTTTTGAAGACTTGTGCAAACAGCACGATGAAAAGTGGTCTGCATAAAGGAGGAATTTTTCCACAGTTCACATTACAAGGCACCGCTGGACAGTAAATGTTTGCTTGACTGCCATGAGACAGAATTCACAACACGAGCTATATAATGTTTCATATTACAGGCTGTTTTACAGCAATGCAAGCGGCTGATGTACTGCAGTGGCGTATACATGTGTGTGCACGTGGACCTCTGCCCAGACCTGGAGGCCTGAGTCTCATTTATAATGCCTGTTGTTCTGTTAAGATGCTCAAGGAATCACTCACCCACGGCAATTCCAGCAGCGACGGTGGATCAATTAACGAAAGCATGATTAACATTACAGGAGAGCACTGTGGAATAATGGACGTCTCGGGAAAGTGGATTAGGACGAGAGGAACCTTGACGTGCGGCCGAGATATTGCGCTAGTGAAGGACGCCATCAGCAGCGGCATGACATAAGCCAGACCGAAATAGTTTGGGAATGCAATTGATGAATTGCAATATTGATTCAGTTCTGCCTCACTTACCATAATTATAGCGCTGTAATGGATAGCATTACTGCTGCCGCTTTTTGTTTTATCCTTTCTTTTTTCTTTTTCATCAACTCTCCACTTCTTGTTTGGATACCGTACGAACATACATGCGGTTATGTGCTCTGATTGAAAAAAATTATGAGAATGACATTCTTCTGAAACCCTTAACCTGTCAAAATGGACTCTTAACTGGAAGCCCTGCATAATTACGCTGATTTCGGGGTCATCTGAACCTGATTGCATGAGTTTCTTGGGGGAAATTTACATGAAAGAAGCTCTTGCGTTAAAAGCAGCTACATTAAGCGCAGTGGAAGAGAACATATTGTAAGAATCTCAGCATGATTTTAAATGTTGGGCTATTTTTAAGTTAAAAACAAAATACTATTGATGGAACACACACACACACAAAAGCACAAGCAATGGGCAAACGGTAACTCTTTGGATTTAATTTAGCAAATGCTTACAAGATCTTGACCAAAAATGTATGCACCTCCTGATGGAAATAAATGTTGTGATGTTATTTCCATCAAGAGGTGCATCAATTTTTGGTCAAGATCTTGTATTGCCAATGCAAGAGTCAAGCACTCTGTAAAGTCTACGCCAGAACATCCCAAAAACTTTCAATGAATTTAAAGTCTGGACTCAGAGGTTCCAATTCATGTGTGAAAATGATTCTTCATGCTCCCTCCCAACCATTCTTTCACATTTTAAGAACGATGAATCTTGACATTGTCATCCTGGAATATGGGCATGATGTGTCTTCCTACATGGTTGTTTAAGAAATGAAAAGCTACACACTCCATCAATTAGGGTTAGACGAACTGTTGCCAAACATATAACATGCTAGAAACATAATAATTACTGCAATAATGATCCAATCATAGACTCGAACGCATTTGCCTATTTAAATTCAAACAGCGACTTTTTTTATTGTGGCCGGGCAGTGTATAAAACATATAAAATAACTGTATAATTGTATAAACATTTTTTATATACATATACACACACACACACACACCTGATGACCTGATCCAGCAACCAACTAGTTGACCACCATAGCCCATCTCTACTACCTTTATGCTTTCTCCATATCACTTTTGTATCATGACCCTCTGCGGCACGCTGCCTTGCAGGGTCGCTCTGATCTGATGAAGAATGCCAGCATGGGGAGTCAATGTCAGTCCCACATAGACACAAAGTGCCGACTCATAGCAGGAGAGTGGAGACTGCATACCCCCCCTCTCTCTGCGTCTCAGTCATTGATAACTAGAAAATGTTACCAGAGAAAGGTTACTATGAGCCACACAATGGGCTTCTTGTATTGTTGCAACCCCCTGGGTCGAGGAGAGAGGGAGAGAGGGAAGTCCTGGCATGTCTCCTTTCAGAAGGCTCTGTTACATACTGAGTCAAGCCTTTATAGTGCTAGTACGATCATGTTGAGATGTTTGCAATTTTGTTTCCATGTGTTACGTCAAATGAAATAGTAAAAAACAGTAATATTAAACTGGAAAGTGGAAACATTCCTGGGTTCCTTGAACAGTCTTTTTTTTGACCGACAGTTTTTTTTTTTGGTTGGTTGAAATACCAAAATAAAAGCCGCTCAATTATGTTCAAATAAATTACAAATTTTTTCAGTAAAAAAACCAATGCTACAGGTACTAGTCAGCTAAGGGGAAAAGCGAGAGCAGCGTATGGTAAGGCTGGTGTGGAGAGATCGATGGGGCCGTTAGGGACTGCCGTCTCTCAGGTTACTGTATGTGTTGCACACGAGCCCGTCTGGAGCTCTGCCCCGACCACACACACTTCTCAATAGCTCAGATCCTGCTGTGCCCACTAGTGTTCACTTCATTAATGAAATCTATGACGAAAAATGTTCGTTGACGATGGTGAGACAACACCAATGTCATTAAACGATGACTATGACTATATCAACAATATCGTTGACGAAAAAACGAGACTAAAATGTAGTTTAAAACTAAAAACATTACCAAAATCTTTCTTAGTTGTTGTCAAAAAAAGGATACAAAATATTACAGTTCATCATTGAGAATATCATAAACTCAATGATGAACTATAATAAATCCAAAACATGGATCTTGACTATATTTGCGATTGTGGCTTTCACCAGTTTTCACAATGTAGAGGGTGTTTTTATTTTTTTGTATGATAAATAGCCTATTATAAATCAGAACACTAGATGAGGAAGTCTTTCCAAAGACTACCGATTAGCATTAAAGCTAATATTCATAACTTTAAAAAAAGTTCTACACCTAAAAATATATAGTAATATTACAGTAGAATTGGATTGTAAATGTCATAGTGACTGAATGAACTTGCAGATCTACAGACGTGTGTCTATTGGCTGGTTATGCTTGTTGAGCTGTGGACAATGTCAGCCCAGCCCATCGACCAACATATCGATCTCTGCTGGGGGAAATTGAGATGGAATTTGCAGTAGTGCAGCTAGGATTTCTGGGCAATGCTCACTGCACACTGCTCTTTTTTTTCTCCCTCACTGGATTTTTGCACTGCTTTCTGGGACTCCCTCTTTTTTGATGGCGGTTTTTGCTCAGTATATCTGAAAGATTAATTGGCTGATTCAGATGCATTACTGTGATAATGTACTGTATCTCCACCAAATATACCACGTCTTAAAGTGATAGTTCACCCCAAAATTAACATTTCGTCTTCATTTATTCACCTTTGTGATGTTCCAAACACAAATTCCTTTCTTTCTTTAATGGAAAACAGAAGGAGATGCTTTTGAGCAGTTCTGTTAAACCAATCAATTACTTGGAATACAGCAAGTTAGTTTGACCCATTTTTATGGACTGGGGTCATTTTGGAGGATTATATATGAACATTCATGCTCTGAACAACATGACTGAGTAAACGATGACAGAATGTTCGTGTTTGGTGCACATTTTAAGAGTAAAGCTGCAGTGCAAAACGCTGAATAAAGGCGAGTGCATGTTCACAGAGTCCCAGACCCCGTGTAAGGCTACTTTTAGACCTGTCAAATATCTCGACCTGAATTCATGACTAGATCCGACTTCAGCACCCTGTCACCCGTATGGATTACACCCCACGGACCAGGTTGCAAAACAGCAGAGGCAACATCTCAATGTCAGGCCTGTTTCTTTACAATCTTTACTTCTTTCCCTCCCTTTCTTTCGCTCCCTCTCCCCTTTTACCAGAATATCCTCAGTTGGCCTTTGGACAGTGTCTCTGGAGGGAGGCAATGCATCAGGCTATTTATCACCCAGCAGTTCCCGCAGTAATCAATTAGTCTTTCAGTGGGCGTACCTGGCCCCTCCGGCCTGGCACTACCTGTTACAAGCCTGCCTTCCTGGAATTGCGGGGCCTGAACTTCTCTCTTGTTTCTCTTTCTCCCTCCTTTCCTCTCCACTATCGCATGGTCGGCACACTGAGCCGGTGCTTGGGTTAAAATGGGTCTGTTATCAGCAGATGGTAGGGTCAGACGGAGGACCAACATAACCATACATGAATGATCAAATCAAGTGAATTGTTGAGCATAGGTGTGCCATTACTTGTCTAAATGATAAAACTTGCGTTTATTTGCATTGTGGATGAAAAAATGGGCTAAAAAATAAAATAAATATCATAACGAAGGAAGGTCAAGAGCGATTTCAAGAGACCAGAACATCAAAGAGACATTGGCTAGTAAGCAGGCACTAAGCAAAGAGTGTTATTGTTATAAACGGAAACTAAAACAAAAAATGAACAAAACGAAAACTAAAACATTTTCGATGCCTGAAATGAACAGTTGGGAAAAACTGACAAATTAATTTGTTTTAGTTTGTGATAAATGGTATATTACTTTCAAAACATCAACATGTCAAATATTACTTTTGTAAAATAAAACATAGATAATTTAAATCTAGAAAACTCTATACATAAAACAACACCTAATCTAAATTGTAGAGATAAATTATAAATAACTAAATAACAAAAAATTAAGAACTATATTAACCTTTTAGCAACTATTAAAAATAAAATAAAATGTAAAAATATTTAAACTATTATCACCCACACAGAAAACGTTAGCAACCACATAGCAATCCCCTGACAAGCACCACCTCACATTTTCTTAATTTCGTGGCACATTCTGTAATGTAATTCCCTTTTCACACGTTTATTTTGTGTGGGAACCAACTGTTTGTGACTCTTCTCAGAAGTCTGAAATGAAACAGCTTTTAATTCTGGATTTACTAACATAAACTAAAATACCACCTAATCCCATTTCCTCTCGCTATCGATTCGGCGCGTACATAATTTGAAAGTGCGCTTCGGTAATTGCAAACGAGCATTTACATAAATCTGTCGCCGCTGACTAAATGTTTGGTGAATAAACGACACAAGTGCGCACTCATTGATATTCAAGCGCAGACAAACAGAACAAAGGCAGAAGCGGGCAGCGGAGCCAGTGTTTGCGGCCCTCGAGTGCCACTCGGAATCACTGGTTCCCAGGGTTGTCAGGGAGCCCATGCCAAGGCTGCGGGCATGGGGGAAGGAGGGGTGCATGCGAGCACAGGGAGCGCAAGAAACAATATAAAACGCATCGAGCGAGGTGATGTTGAGAAAATATACCACGCCGCCAAGAAAGATCCACCCCACCCCCAAATTGTGCACCAAAACAGCACCAAGTCACACAAAGACGAGTGTATGTGTGCGTTTGGGGGGTGGGGAGGGTACTGAAAGGGGGCACTGTTTACTGTCTGGTCTCCCCCAGCACCGCACAGCCTGTCTCACTTCAAACAAAGCTACTGGCAAGGGAGCGGCAGCAGCCCCTGTTTCCAGGGCCACTGGAGTTTCAAAGAAGTGAAAGAGGGCAGCAGTCTGGAGGCTACAGGGCCCAGGCTGGCATACTTGGCTAGCGTTGTGGCCAGGTGGTCTGGGCACATTGGCAAGACACTGGCACGCCGCCCTATGCAGATGGCTCCCGTCGCCGCCTTTTTAGGTGTCGATCTCTCTCTCTCCGTCTCCCTTTCTTTCTCCTAATACGCGCACACGCAAAGTCGGACATATGCCCTCCCGCAAGGTTCGAAGGACGAAATGCATCTGAAAAAAAGGCAAGAAAACGCTTGTTGTTTTTTGAATTAACGGTTCAGACCTGTAAAAGCATCACCGAAAAAGCCAGCTGTGCCAGGCTGCCTTAATGCGTGTGCCCGCTGCCATGCTGGGACACCATCACCATGGCATCCCAAAGTCCCCAGCGTACCCTCTGTTCCGTTCCATAAGCTCGCTCGGCGGAAAAAAGGATTTGGATATCGATTGCACATACTTACGAGAAAAACTTCAAGTTGTATGCTAAAAACGATCTCCAACAAAAAAAGGAAAAAATGAAATCCCCTGCTGTTGTGTTCCAGGTTTATGGGGGCCCGAAATCAGGTTCTGTGGTTGTGTGAAATGCTCCCAGAACATATGGAGGAGGATTCGCCAAGCCCCGCTTCACAGCTGTCTGCACCCAGCGAAGACGTACCCTCCCTTTTCCCTGCTCCATTGATGTACACACACACCAAAGACCTCCAGAAATACACACACACACACATATACAGTATATATGCCAGTAAAATCATGAAATCATGCATGATTGTAATAAAATGTTTCAGATTAAAATATGGATTGCACGAGTGGCAGCAAACGATGACGAAAACAAACAATTTTCCTACTGCTTTAAATCTGGAAAATGAGTTATTCGGTCACTACATAACAGCGCTCATGTTATTGCTGTAGCAATTCAACACAGTACATTGTAAAAGGTTGAAATTGATGTTTTCTAGATGTGCGCATACAACTACTTTGAAATTAATGTTGTAAAAATGTTTCATCAATCGATCACTTTCATAGAAAGATACTATCAGGGTACTATCAGGCATACTGTTGATTAAGACAAAAGCATTATTTTTTTTAATTATTTTTTTAAATGTGTGTTACAGTGAGATACTGGAAGTGACTAGGGCCAATCTGCAATGTTAAAATAACGTTAATATACTCAATGTTTCCATACGTAAACAATATGAGCGTTAGCATGATTTTAGCTGTCAATTGAGCTTAACTTGTATTGAACTCAAAATATTCCTTTATCTAACAGACCTTTTAACTTTCCGTAAGTATTTTTTGCTATATAGGGTGCTTGAGTTGGTTCCTTGGGAAGTAAAAAGTTCTTTAGACCAGTTTACGGAATCTTAAAAATATAAAATGAATATTTGAATGTATGAATCTCACAAAACAATATGCAATAAAGTCTTCCTCCCTTCACCCTCCTGCGGCCCCACGTGTCTAAGGCCTGTACAATATGCCATCATTACCCAATCATTATCTGGTTTTAGCACTGAGGGTGGAATTGTGTGCTCCCTTAAAGCCTCCTTTTTTATGCTGATGAGCCTCCCGAAACTTCCTCCGGTTCCTGTGACACGCCGCTGATAATTAGAGCACCACTGTGAACCGTACACGATCACTTTTGACCATACCATCGATAAATGTGGCGAAAGGGGAAAAAAGTCTGGAGACAAGGAGGGATGAGAGGCCCTTTAAAGGGATCAAGCGGCTCCCTAAAATCCTCACAGCGCGACTCTGGGCGACCCAGACGTCCCCCTCCACCCCCGGTGAGCGAGGGGCAGGTTGGCTCTTTCAGCCACGGCTCAATGTTTTGCCATTATCCTTTTGTGGCGAACCCTTCTAGCTGTCCTACAGGCAGAGTCTTACAGCTTGTAAATGGAGCTAATCTCACAGACTTTCACTGCGAAACTCCACCGTGTGTGTCCGTCTGGACTTCCAGTGCCAGTTCCAGTGTCCTCAACAGAAGATACATGGGAAACTACCTAGTTTGTTTCAACTTAGCCATAAATCTGCTGCAAAACAGATGAAAAACAGTTAATTAAGAGGCTTTGGAATCACAAATCACAACACGAATCAAAATAGAATTTGCGAAGATTCGCAGATTTGTTTGATTCATCAATCGAAACTGTTCCTTGTGCAGTTAATTTTTGAAAGGAAATTTGGAATAAAATTATAAAAGGGAAATTTGCTGAAATTTTAGTACATTTAATGTGAATAATGTGTTCCAGTTTCTTTCTGTCAGCCTACATGAAATGCTGTTTGAATCTGTTTTTCCAGATACAATTTCTGAAACATGTCTTTACAATGTCTGTTTGAGTTAATAATGACTTTAACATCTTCACTTTATCATTTTACGCAAACAAACTTCAGTGATTTACGAACAGCTTGCAAATCATTAAAAAGAACGGGGTCGAAAAAAACGAATCGTCTTTTGAATGAATCAAAGGATGCTCAAGCAAATAGAATCATTTGGCAGATCGACATTTGTGCTCAGTCTGAATAAAGCACTGACGGATGCTCTTTTGATATCTGACGCATGCTTTATTCTACCATATCTCGCGCATATAATGCTGTACCACCCGAATGATTCTCCTCTCCATCTTGAGCAGCGTTTATTCCTCTGATCATTCAATCCACTCGAATCTGCTAAATTCCTTCTCTGATCCTCCCAAGGCCCCTCGCACACACTCTCTCTCTCATTCGCTGACACACACACACACACACATTTCTCTCTAAGGCTTGTATTTGGTATTGTTTCACACACATCCAAATCATCAGCCTCTGTTCTGAAGTTTCTGTGCAATAAACATCGAATAAATAAATAAATAAATAAATAAAAATCACATTCTGTAAAAAAGTGGAACCACATCAAAAGAGATTTTAATCCTGTCTGGATTCATAGCTGTCCTCTTTACTATTAATAGCGGGTAAGGGGGAAGGAACATTATGGATTTATTTATTTATTGTGTCATGTATTAAGACGCATGTTACTGAGAGGTCCCTCTCGGAAAAATTGACAAACAAAATAAAAAGCCGCTATTTCTGATAACCTATTTTGGAGTGTGTGAAGAAAATGTAGCTTTTGCACCCCAATTAACAGCGTGAATAAAAAAGGCGCACTAAGCTGGCCGTGCAAAAGTTGATCCTCTTTTGGCTTCTTTCGGCATGTCGTTTTTAATCAAGAATTAAAAGCAACACACGTAATTCTGTCTTTAGTCTATTGCAGAATGCACTGGCTTGAGAGGTGAGCTCAACATGTTCGTTTTTATCATTATAAAACCGTGAACTGAGGCGTCTTCTACTCAGTATCCACAGCATTAAGGGTTTTAAAGGAATTTTAAAATGTAATTTAATAAAATTAACTGGCATTCTAGCCATTTTTCCACTTTCCCGATTGTGATAGAGGTGTGTGTGTGTATATATATATATACACACATACATATAAACACACACACACACACACACACACACACACACACACACACACACATATTAGTGCTGTCAATCCATAAAAAAATAACTAATTAATCACACATCTTCTGTAATTAATCACGATTAATCGCACCTAATATTAAAGTTTTTAATATATTTTACATTGTCATAATTTCACATGAATCTCCAACTTAATGTAGAAACTACATAAAAACACTAGACTATATTTAAAATATTTGTTTAATGGCAGTGAGTGATTTTCTCTTTTTCTTTTGTTCTTTGATCATCCTTTATGACAGCGGGTTTATTAGGTTGCTGTCACTTTAAGACCTCCCGCACATGACACAAGAACAGCATTTACTTGAGATTTTCAGTATGAATATCTTTTAAAAAAATTTTTATCTGATTATCATTCAAAAGTTTTGGGTCAATGTAATTTTAAACCCTGCATCACTTGCTAATCAACTCACTGACCACTTGTAATCCTTCATAGACCACAATTGGGAACCACTGATATCCCACGTGTCCTATAGTTTGTTCAAACTAATTTCTACACTGAAGACTGAAACATGGCTTTAAGACAGCCACTTTTGCTTTTACCTGAACCCACAAAGTAGCTTTTATAGTCTACTAGAGCTCCAGTGAGAGCAGCTACAGTAGGTATTGCTGGTGAAGAGCACCGTCTTTCTCTCTCCCTTCCCTGCTGTTTTTGTTTGAAAAGAGTGGTTAAGTTCTCCTGATCTGCACCGTCCTCTCCTGACCGCAGGCCTCACGGAGCACAGCATTTCATAAACACTCGGGGAGCACGTCTAATCCTCCAGCCCATATTAATCAGGAACGCTCTTTTTCAGAGTCCCTCGTCTGTGTTTCCTTCTGCAAGCCTGAGCTAAATGAATTAAAGAGGAGGGTTTAAGGATCTGCGGTTTGGCTTGAAAAAATTAAATAATCAGAGGGGAAAAAAACAAAACATGACAAACCCTCAATGGCAGAAAGTCTATTTTGGAAAAGCTGAAATACCAAGGTACAACACTTTGGCTTCACCCAAAACCAAAGATAAACACACGCTATCGCTGTGATTGTATATTTATATATTTAAAAAACGCACCCCTCTTGGTGTGATTTGGGATGGCTATTACCAACAAGCGTGTACATGTGTTTCTCATTTACGTGAAGGATTTTAATTCCTTACAGCAGTTTTACAGATCTCTCATTATCCAGCTATGTCGAAAAGGGAAAACGGCAATAGTAAAAGTTGGCAGAAATGAAAAGGAATGCCTAGCGGGTTTGAAGCCCACCGCAAAACTTTCACCTCGACACTCCTTAATCCCTCATGAATGAGAGCCGTATTCGTAAGACATACAGGAGGTCAAGCTGTGTTTGTCTTGTGGGGTTAACTGATACCGAACAAGTGTGCGTGGATGAGGTTTGGACCTACAGTGTGTGTTGATTAATGCTTACATTGAGGTTTTTATTCCTCAAAAGTTGCTCTTCTATAGCTCAGGACAGTTCTACATTGATTAAAGTATACATTTGGTCTCAGATGTTTCTCCTCAAGTTCTTTAAGAAAAATAAAACATGTATGCAAATCAGGCTGTTGACAGAGTGTAAAATTAATCTGGATAGTATCGCTCAGATTATTTGGTCTTGGGTGAATTTGATGAGATCAACAGAAATCTCAGAATTGCAAAGTCTGAATCCGAAACTGAGATTTCACACTTCTCATTAAATCTTCCAAGATGAAATTATCTGAGAGATGCTTTTTACAATAGAGATCTCAACAACGTCTCAAACTGTGCACAGATTTGCCAAGACACCAACGTTTGCACTCAAAATCTGAGATTTCAGTATGAACTTTCTCATCAAATTTTCCAAGACTAATTTATCTCAGCAATGCTCTTCACAGTAAAGATCGCAGCAATGTCTCAAAATGTGCTCAAATTCACCAGTATACCAAAGTCTGCACTCAAAATCTGAGATTTCAATATGAACTCAAACATTTCTCATTAAATCTTGGCAGATCTGCCAAGATACCAATCTTGAGATCTCTGCTGTGATGAATTTGATGAGAAATATTTGAGCATAATGAAATGTCATATTTTTGATTGTAGCAGTATCTTGGCAAATCTGACCACAGTTTGTGACGTTGAGATCCTAAACTCTAGAAAAGACTCATGAGATCACCGTTTTTTTCTAAGAAGCAGAAAAGGTAATTGATTTCACAAACATCTCATTTTGCTCTGATTGCCACGTAGAAGAAGTCTTGAAGAGATTTTCTTTCTTACGAGTTGGAATGTGTTTTTCAAACTGTGACCAGCATATGTAGCTCGTCTTCTGGCGAGAGTGCGTGTGGTCAATGATAAGGAGAATGTGGGCTGTCTGAGGACCCCAATCATTATCGTACTGAAGAGGCCCTGGGCCTCACTGAAGTCATTACCCTGTCTGCCATTTCACGAATAAATCAGCAAATATGCAGCACCTCCATCCATAATTGGGTCCAGCCCTCCCTCTCATTTGCGCCCAATAATAGCTTTCCACGGTCATTACTCCAACTCTGCTTAAGTGCGCGAGCTTGAGACTCTTAAACTTTTCCCTTTAATTAACATTTTATTTAAGATGCATTGGTTGCAGAGTGGACAAAAATCTATATGTCGCTCAAGATTATTCTACATATAACCCGAAGCTTTTCTCTTTGTCTCATTTCATGTCTGTGGTAAAAAGCATGAAAAAAACAACAACTTTCGTTTGTCAGGGTTTTTTGGGAGGACGGCTCTGGTGCTTGCCAAAAAAGCAGTGGTTTTTGCCCGCCACCATGTTGCTATTAGACATGGTTATGGATGGAGCTGGGGAAGTAACACAAGCCATCCGCACACGCAGGCGGCATGTTCGTGTTCAGGCTGGCCAGGCCTGGCTTCTGTTTCCACAGTTTTGGCCCCAACTAAACTCAAGAGTTTGGGCATGTTTAGACCACAGATCACTCTCGCGCTCTCCCTCTTTTCCTCACCCTCCTCCTCTTTTTAATCCTGGGAACCACATTTTGCGTGGGAATACAGACTGAGAATGGAACTGTCCAGATGTGAAACGAGAGGAAAGACTGTGGGTAGAACCCATGAGCGGTGTTTTCTGGGAGTTTGAAAATGCCTCCACTGACACACGGCACAAAGTATAATGCATTAATGTTAGGGCAGGTAAAAAATATATAGATTCTAATGTTCATTTCAATGGCCCCAATATATAATTTTTATTAAAATCATAGCAGTGTAGACAGCTTGCTGATTTTAATAATTGATTTGTTGTAAACACATATACATTTTTACTATTAGCCGTCAACTATTTTCTTTTGTGAAAAAAAAATCAAGTATAAATATGGTTTATAGGCTCATTCAGAGCTGTTCTATACGCTCACATTTAAAAAAAAAATGAAATTAATATTTTTATAAAATACATTTTTCCATTAGAGAGCATTTTCTTTTTAAATACAAGTATACATATGGTTTATATACTCATTCAGTTTTTTATTAAATATTTAAAATAAGTACATTCTTTTTTCATAAAAACTATTTTTAATTATAATTTACAGCATTAGCTGAGAGAGAATTCCTTTCAAATGTCATCAATATAGACATAACAAAAATATACAAATCAAATTAAAATGTACAGAAGGTGGTTAGGAATTAGAATCAGAATAAAACCAAACATTCCCAAATTGAACTGAATCGAAACGAATCAAGAGCTTGTGAATCAAAATAAATAATCAGAATAAAATAGAATGAAAGCTTGCAAATCAGAATTAATTTGAATCCGAATAACATCAAAAGCTGTATCTTATACTGTACCCAACCCTACTTTATGCCATATTTAATTTGACGGAAAAGGAGTAGAGGGGTAGAAATCCAGGTAGTTCAATACACTGTATTGTAAATCATTCAGCCAATGAGAAATAAAAAATACAAATTCCCAAACAATTAACTATATTTTTGCACATCACAGGCTTGTGTTCATTCGTCACATTAAATATTGCATCTAAAGCGATCTATCAGATCTATCAAAAACCTTACATCACAAAAGTCAGCTTATAGCGATTAAATCACTTTATTGTACTACTGCGTGACGGTTATCCGAGGCGCTCCTTGCTGACAGGTGCTCATCACTGGCTTATCCATCAATCCCTGAATTTGATCATATTAATGAGTGGCTTTGTAATCCTCTTAAAGCAGCTCCACGGTTAAAGCGCCTCAGGCATCTGCAGACGGGCCACTCCACCAAACGCAACCCAAGAGGACTCTGGCCATAAGCTCCGAGGTAAAACGAACAGATCAAAGCACATGATCATCCGCTAGCTACTATCAGGCAGGATTGTAGGGATGGTCACTGCAGAGGGCGATTATCCTTCGGAGAGGATCATGGAAGATCATATTGGTATTTCTAGTTAAGCTTTTCTTATAAAGGTAAGCATGGAGGGGAGAGACCAGAGACGCTGCCAAAACCTCATCTGGGGCATCAGATTTGTAATCTCCTCACCTCCGTTTTCTGGCGCCATGAAAAATGGTAGGAAAGCGGTGGGCTTGAAAAGGTTCCCAGTTTGTGTTTTTAGGCAAGTGACGCATTTGGATGTTGAGTTACGAAAAGCCTCTCCTGATGTGCAAAGTAGTATTGGCCAAAAACAAGGATGGTTGGTTTTATTTTCATTTAAAATGCATCTGCGTGTGCTGTTGCCTGGAGACGGAGCTGGTCGGAAAAAAATGTAATACAATTTGACACATAAACAAAAACAACCCTTTGTTGCCATCACTGAAGATCAGCTAAAGAACCGGCGGTCTGCCAGTGGTGCGCAACAATGCAACAGACTCAAAATTGTAAACTGGAAGTAGATGAGAGTAAACTAAAATTGATAAGAGGAAACGGAGAACAGACAGTTCCACTCCAATCCGATTTTGTACTCCATTAAAAATCAATCCTAATGCCTTTTCGCCACACAATACTTCATTGAACATTAGAGGGAGATTAAAGCAAATTGGACTAGAGATGATCAGATATTGAAGCAAAACATCTGCAGGCCCAGTGTATCGTTTTTCCCTCTCTCTTTTTTTCCGGGGGAATACTAGAGTGCCCCGTCTGACTCCTTAACCCTGTGTTATCTCCACCTCCCAGCCAAAGACAGAGCCAATTTGTTTCCCAAACAATTCCTTAGCCATCCTAGTGATGGGGCTTGGCAGGCAAACAAAGAGGAAGAAAGTTGAGGAAAAGAGATTGTGTGTTCAACCCTCGGGTTCAGGTGGATGCACGTGCACTTTGAGAACATTTTTCCCACTTGTTCTGAGTGCATAGTGGCATTCAGACTGGATAGTAATAGTCATTTGAATCTGAATACACTGGTCTGTTTTTGATTCACTAAACAGAACTGGCTCATAAAAGTAATTTGTTTGTGAATCGGACTACACTGGTCACGCAGCATGTTTTTGATTCATGTTTTTGATTCACTAAAAGAACCAGCTCATAAGAGTAATTTGTTTGTGAATCGGACTACACTGGTCACGCAGCATGTTTTTGATTCACTAAACAGAACTGGCTCATAAAAGTAATTTGTTTGTGAATCGGACTACACTGGTCACGCAGCATGTTTTTGATTCACTAAAAGAACCAGCTCATAAGAGTAATTTGTTTTAAAACTCAGACTGCATTGGTCACAATATATTTATTTTATTTACCAAAATGAACCGGATTCATAGGAGTCAATGGTTTGGGAATCAGTCTACACTGATCTAACTGTATGTTTCTGATTCATTAAATAGAACCGGATCATAAGAGTCAAAGGTTTGGGAATCAGACTACACCGATGTACACACGCTGTATGTTATCGATTCACTTTAGAGAAAACCAGTTCTAAATGAGTCATTTGAGTCATTTATGAGTCATGTGTTCAGAAATCGGACTACACAGGTCGAGGTGCATGGTTTTGATTCACAAAAAACACAAAAAAAAAACACATATGAGAGTGTTTGTGAATCGGACTAAACTGCTCACGCTGTATGCGTTTAATTCACTATAAAGAAACGAATCATTTATTCGGGAATCGAACTACACTGCTGTATGCTTTTGATTCACTTAAAAGAACTAAGAGTCATTTGATTGTGAATTGGATGATTCACTGCACGATTTAACTTTTAATTTGATGTCTCAAGGCCTCTGAAGTTGTCCCACTGAAGATTACTCGCTCTCTCTCACTCGTCCCTCCACCTCAGCCCCATCCTTTGCTTTCTGGACACAGGCCAGGAAGGGAAATCCATGAAACATGAAGAATGTGAACGGCACAAGAGCTGCGCGACTGCACTGAACTTTTCCACTGAATCCCCTACAACGGAATTTTTTTTTTTTGCCAGCCTCACGGGAAGGATCGCTAACAACCTCTAGGCGAAAACTAGCTTATCTAATTGCAATGTGACAAGAGTAATGAATGGGTTGAGTGTGTTTAAAAGAGAGAAGCAAAGCGAGAGAGAGAAAGAGAGGAGGGGAGACACACGGGACAGAGCCAAAGTGCTAGATGGAGACTCTCTCTCCATGCTATCGTGGCATATCACATGATCGAGACCATCTCCTATTGGTCAGGAAGCAGAGCAAATTCGTCCGCCATGTAAGGAGGGCTGGAAGCGACATTCTCTCTTCCCTCCCTCCCTTCTCTGCTTCTCTCTTACTCCAATCTTAAAATGGCGGCTGGGGGGAAAAGTCTGCCAAAAAGGGAGCGAACCTGATGCTCTTTTTTCTTTAAAATGCTTCTTTAAGACTTTTTTCTTAATCCAAAAAAAGACGGCAAAGAGGAGAATGGGACAGCTTTGAGTAGAAACAGATGAAGCGGGCTTGTTTTTTTGTCAAGCGCTGGCTGGTACAGGCAGTTAAGGGGGAACTTTGACAGTGGGCCAGGAAAAAACATTAACTGTGCTGTGTCCGGCAAGCTGAGGCGCAGTTGCTGAGGGGAAGGAGGACACTTTCCTTTGGCTGGCATGGCACAGCGCTAGCGTTAACAGGCTTAGTCCCTCTTCAGGGGTGACTTCGGGACGGATGCTGCGTCAACATCTAGACCAAAACACACACACTAACATGCACTAAGACAAAAGAAGGATACTAACAGGTTGCTCTGAAACACGTGCGTAGGGCTAGGTATCGATACAGATTCACAAGCTATTGATTCAGATTTTGATTCAGTTTGATTTGGGTTTAGTTTCAGAAAGATTCAATCCGGTAAACTGTCTTTTTGAAATATTCATTAAAGCATTGGTTCATAAGACTTATTTTTCTAGGGAATCGGACTTCAACGGTTGTGCTGTATGTTTTTTATTCAATAAAAAAAGAAGTGACTCATAAGAGTCATTTGCTCATGAAACTGCTGGTGGTGCTAAAAAGAGATGGATCATGAGAGTCATTTGCTCATAAATCGGACATCACTGCTCGTGCAGTACGTTTTTGATTCACTAAAAAATAACCGGTTTATACGGTTATGAAATGGACTTCTCTGGTCGTGCTGTATTTTTTTGATTCACTAAAAAGAATCAGCTCATAAGAGTCATTTGCTCATAAATCAGGCTACACAGGTGGTGCTTAAAATAACCAGATTGTACATTAATTGAACATATAGTGAATCTTAACATAGCACGTTTTTGATTCACAAAAAAGAAGCGGTTAATAAAAGTAATGTGTTTATAAATCAGACCACATTGACAAACTGCATTAACTAAGATAAATCATTTCAGGAGAGTCATTTGATTGTGAATCGGTCTACATTGGTTGCGGTCTATGTTTTTGATTCGCTAAAAAGAATCGGCGTATGTGGTCATGAATAAGACTACACTGGTTACACTGAGCATTTTTGATTCACTAAAAATAATTGGCTCGTTACAGTCATTTGTTTATGAATCTGACTACATCTGTCGCATGTTTACGTGTTTGATTCTTGCCATCATTTTCAACAGTCTGCAGTCACATTCACAACACTATTGTGAATATATGTTGTGAAACATGATTTCCACCATGCCGCTGATTCATGAGCGTTTCTACCATTACATTCTCACACACACTATCTTGACCTGCACCGGCTCAAGTGCAGCTCAATGCGTGGAAGAATACGAAAAAATATTTGCTTCTTGGCTAAAGTTCTAGTGGGAAAAAGCAGAACGGGGCAGCTGCCAGGCGATGGAGACAAGACAGAGCAGTAACCCACCCAACCCGTGAACGACAGCAACCCACCCGGCTCACTTCGACATGGCGATTATAGTCAGAGGACTTGTGTTTTAATCGCACAAACATTTAAGAGACGTTCACACCAAGGACGATAACGTTCTGTTTATTGAAATTGTCGCCTGTCGCTTTAAATGCTCAAGCCTTTTAAAGTCGGATGGATTCTGATTGGTTGTCAATGTTTTTATCGTTCATCAGATGGAAAAAAGACGTTCTGAAAGTGATTCCAATGATATCGTTCCTCTGTGCTGTTTTGGTTATAGTTGTGGTGTGGACTTTGCTATTCTTTTCAACTTTCTCTTTATCACTATACTTATAGTTCATGGTGTGAACGGGCCTTTCCTGCAGTTAAACGACGGTGAAATGATTTAGGAAAGCTGATGCATACTCAAATAGCGGATGCACTTCTGAAACAAGTTTGGAGAGAACGGAGGAAACACATGCATAGGACGCGTGTCATTACAAGGTTTCCTAGAAAGTAGACACAATCTACCAGTGGGAAGATTAGGATTGGAAAAGTCTGATTACGTCTTATAGCGACTTAATTTGATTCTCGATCTGAACTGCAACCAGCTGGAGGCATTAGCCCGGGTCAGGTGAGCTGGGCGAGAGACGCCAGCTGGGAGGGTACCTTTTTTTGTGTGTTTGTTTTGTTGTTGGGGGAGTGGTTCTGGCGTTAAGAGGTGCAGGGGCTAATCGCATCATGTCTTCTGGCTTCCCAGGCATCAGTGACTCATATGAAAGAGGATCACGGTGGAATGTTCTTTTCCCAGAGGCCTTTGCCTGATGGAATTAACCCTGCCATAGATCCCTTCCACCAACCGCAGGGGCCGGGTCAAACTGATTATCTTTCAGAGTGGCCTCGCGACAGGACCGGGGCTATTAAAAGAGATGCTTATGAAACGATCCCGCACCTCTACTCTTTTACTTTTGCCGCATGTCTGAAGACGGCCGTAGGTCAGGTCCGAGAGTGTTGCTCAACGTAAGCAGGTAAACACCTGACACAGTAAAGACACAGATACTGGACCCCCGCTCGGTCTAGTCGGCCCTGTTTCACAGAGGACATCTGTGTCATCTTCCCTTGCAGCAGACGTAATGGCATCTGATCGAGGGATCTCTGTCTTCCTCATGCCCTCAGTTCAGACAGAATACTCAAAGCGTGACAGAGACGGGATACAGTCTGTCTCCCTGTCCACAATGCATTCCCTCTGATGAATTTTTCAAGCTATTATGTTTTTTGTTTTTTTTCCTGTTGTTCTTGAGCACTAAGTTCCTAATACACAGTGGCACGCTGTTAATGACCCAAACAATCGCTGTTTCACACATACATATTTCATTACAACAGCTGAACAAATTACATATTTATGCTTTATAAGGGGGAATGCCATTCGGATTCATTAGCTATGCAGGCAGGTACAGGAGTCCCATCTGCAGCCGCATCTGTACAACAGGAGCTGACAATAACAGGCTGTGCCGAGCCACGACCACCTCTACTCGTACATACGTGTGGGCAAACAGATAATACAGGTGATGCTGCCGAAGATGTAACTATAGGTGGAAAGCAACTGTGGATTAGTATAATTGTATTATTTTTTTCATTTTCAGCGTTACGATAATCGAGTTACAGTTACAAGTCAGAACATGAACTAGACAATATTTGTAATTTATTAATAAATAGTATTATGAATAAAAATCATGAAAAATTATTAATCCTAAATCATAAAAACTGTAATTTTAATAATACATATTTATTATTACTATATTATTATTATAAAATATTATAATAATAATATTATAATTATTACTTATTATTAATAGATAAGAAGCCAGAATATCATTTTGACTTAAATAATTTATATTCTAATAATTAATTAATTAATAACATTTGCATTACTAATAATTGAATAATTAAATTTTTAATAAAAATAATAATAATTAATTAGATCCTATACAACCGAGTGGCAGAAAAGTCTGAATATCAATTTGACCTAAACAAGTAATTCAAATAACAAAAGTTATTATTAATAATCATTATTAACAATTATTATATAATTCTACATAATTGATTTCCATAAAGAATATAAATAAATAAATAAATAAATAAATAAATAAAGTATTATTAATTATTATTATTAGTTAAAATTATTAATAATACAACATCAAAATCCAGTGAGAAGCCAGGAAAACAATGACTAAATAATTTGTAATTTAAGAAAAATATTAATAATCAATCAAAAATGACTTTTTATGTAATTAAAATATTGATAAAAATAATTAGAAATTAAAAAATGTTCTCTGACATTCTCTGTATTCAAACAATGGAAGCAAATGGAGCACAGTGTAAAGTACTCATCCGATTAAACATTACACTCGTTCCAAGTTCAAAGTCATTTCAGATTTAATTAATATGACTATTAAGCACTGAACAGAGTAATAAAGCACTGTAAATTATCTGTAAAAATTCACAATCAGCATCATTCTGTTCTGTACTTTTTTTTCTCTCCTTCTTCAACCAGCACAAAGCACGTCCAGCTGCCATATCAGCCCTTAAGCAAGGTTACACTTTTGTCTCTTCTTTTGCCAGTGCACTCCTTTGGGTTAGTGCTAAATCATTATTGCATACGTATGCTAACTGATGTAGCGGAAAAGTCGACTGTGATATTTGCTCTCTCTCACTGCTTTAAAGGCTTGCTATGTAAGTAGGATTACACAGCTTTTCGTGTTATGGGACAAATACAGCAAATACTTCCTCGGAAACATGTTAATGACATGGGAACGACGCAACAAGGTACTATAAATATCAAGCGGCAGCAAGCGACCAGGGTGGAGAACCAAATTTGGAGTGCCTGTTGGACGCAGATGTCAATGACGCAGTACCGCTAGGAAAATTATGGCAATTATCTATTAATTGCAGATATTATGGGGCCTCCTTTATCCATCAAATATCTTACTTAAGTAAAGACCTATGACAGAAATACTTTCAACGATTTGTTGAACAGCTGTTCTCCCTTGTAAAGTACTTACAGTGCAGAGAACGACTTGTTCCGGCACGCTAATGACCTTAGCCGGGATAAGGCGGCTGATCCGCCAGTGTTAGGCTCATTATTGTTGGAGGGGATTTGAAACTGCTTTTCCTGTCTGGGCTGAGAATGGAGAGAGTATTCCCTGCGTTCAGCACACGATACATACGTTTTCGACAACGTCCAATCGGTTCGGGACTGGAAACGTGAGCGCGAGGGGGGCCGCTTGTGTTTGGGTCTCGTTTAGGCTGCGGTGACAGGGGAAATGTGTGGTCAGAGAGGCAGCCACGAATGGGAAAGGGAAAGTGGGAGACGAGGGAAAACCACAGCTTGTGTTCGACACATTTCCAGAGCCCTTTGTCTCGGCGCTGGCCCGGTGCCTTCTACCATGTGCACACACACCAACGCGCTCGAAAACACACACAAACACAAGACCTAATTCAAACCATATCAGAATCTGCCACGTTTCTCCAGCTCCATGGAGCAATTTGCAAAGGCAGAGTGCGCTTTAGTCCAAAGCCTTTTCATTAAATAAAAAGTAAACATCAACATTAAACAGTGACATCGCACTCTTTGACCCTTAAAAGGCTTTTAATAAAAAACTAAAGGCAATCTATTATTGAAAACGAAACAATGGCACATGCGCAAAAATATCCTACAGAAACGGGTATTGTTCGAGAAACTTTGCTCTGTCCAGATATCCGTAAAACTATTAATCAAAGGGAGTAAAAGAAAAAGTAGCTAGTCAGCTTCATCTGATCTGGAGAGAAAGGGAGGGAGAGAAAGAGAGAGAGAGGGGAAAAGAGACAAGGCGGTCCAGGCTGTGGGCAGGCTGCTTATTAAGATTCACATGGTGTGGTGACTCAGCCCATTTTGGTAATGGAGAGCCCCGGCCACCTAAAGATGGAAATGGCAATTTTTCAAACCCCACATTTTATATATAAATTATCCCAGGCACTCACACAAGCAACTCTACAAGGTCATTCTCAAATATTTTGGATGCTTTGGGTTTGGAAAGAGCGAGTGCTAGGGATTATGGAGTGAAGAGAACATTGTAGGATCGTCGGTTAAAAGTGTTCGAGTGGGTGGAAACCGCTGCTGTGCACTTCTGAGCCTCGTCGAGTCGACTTGATGTAAGAAAACAGCATCTTGGTGTGATGCTCTTTTGAGAGAGGAAACAACTATGTTGTCTTATGGGACCTGTGAGGAAGTTCAGACTGTTTTCCATGTTTAGCCAAAGTTTGGCCAATTTTTGGTTTCTGGCATAAAGAGAAAAAAGGCTGAAATCCTTGGCTGAAATTTAAAAAAGGTAACCGTTACTTCAAAATCCGATAATAGAAACATTTACATGGAGCAAAATCTTTATTTAAAATCATCCTGGTTTAACTTTCATGCAAACAATGACTGAAAACCAAATTATTAAATCCACATATTAACTAAAATATTGAATCTAAAATATTTATTTATAATATTTAGAATTTGTTTAGTTACCTCAATTAAACAAAAATACTTTTCAGCAAATCTTTCAGTACACGATCAATCATCAAATTCAATGTCGAAAGGTATAAGTGAGCACTTTGAGCTTTGAATTTAAAACAAAAGTTACAGCATGAAAACAGAAGGCCATACTATGAGTGCAAAGAGTTTGATCTATTGTTCTGCTTTTCTGGACTAGGAACTAAACTCCTTTGAAACAGCAAGAACAAATGGTTCAGCTGAGTGTCATAGCCATGAGACTAGGCTAAAGGTGTTTAAACTGTCTGGAAACTTGACCATGGCACACTTCTGAACTCTGTAAGCCACGCCACTTAACTTTGTCCCCAAGCAACGGACAGCGAAAGCGAGCGAGAGAGAGAGAGAGAGAGTCCCCGACCCGCTCGCCCCCCACGGACAGTCCACTATCTGACATTCCACAAGACCGGCCCTCTTAGAGACAGCTGACCCGCCATTAATCACATGACCGACGGACCATATGATTGAGAACTAATAGGAGGGGGCGCTGCAGGGTAAGAACAATCCGGAGCAAGGGAACGCTGCTTTGTGCCAGCTAATCCAAGTGTGAGCGAGGTCAACGTGCGACCAGATGGGGTCAGATGAGCCACCCGAGCCGGCCACCCTTTAGTGCCCCTTCCAGGGTGCGTGTGTGCAGAAGTGTGCGAGGTTAGGGTTGAGGGATTGAGCTGGGCCTCTCCATCTTGTCCTGTCTTGGGAACTCAGGCTAATAGCTTTAATCAGACGGGATTGCTGGATTACCCATGGATTACCTTTAGTAAATTGCACCTGTGCACTTCCTCTCGCTCTTGAAGTAGGCAACCGAGGACAGAGGCAGCAGCAGGACGGGCCAAACACAAGAAGGACGTGGACGGTGTTTAACTCGGGGATTAATCAAGGGCCGCAGCCTGCCAGAGTTACATCAGGGCTGGTCCTTTGAGGAACGTAATGCAATTAAATGACCAAGTTGATAGCGCAAGGTCTAACGTGCGCCTTTAACCCAGATTTGGTAAACAAAGGGGTCTTTGTCTTGTCTTAAACGTTTGACATGTGTCCCCGACTGAATACGCAGACAGTCGTATCAAACCAACACACTTCAGCTTGGATTTAGTCACAGTTACATTAGTTGAAATTTCTGCATTTAATCCACTAGTTTTCTAGCATTTCTTCTGCAGCTCTTAAATCGTTCAGACAGCGAGTGTGACAGACCACAGTTTTAAGCTGCTCTGTGCTACTTGGGAGACTCAATGTTAATCTCCACCTCCTCCATTCTATTTAAACACTTTTATTATTATTCTTCCTTCTCTGCGCTCTCACTCCTAGAAATATCGTTAGCACCACATACACAAAAAGGAAAGCGACCGATGAGGACGTCATGTAGTAGTAAGCAATGCTGTCTGGCATGGCATGGGCTTCTGATCGCAGCTAGGTGCTACAACATTAATGCAACAGAAAGCGCTGGGCACATAGCCTCGGCTGACCTCCGCTCAGTTTGGAAATCAGATCAAAGAGCCATGACAGACAGCAAACGCTTGCGCCACTCCATCTGGGTATACAGACTGGATTAACGATCGTAGACGTTGGGTGATTTGAGGCTCCACAGGTGATGCAGTTGTCTTCACGTTTCACACTGTGGCCTTTAAAAGAATCACGATCTAGCAGGGTCAATAGTGTCCACAATAAATGGAATGACTCTAAAAATGTCCTTACATCTTGAATACGTGTGTGTGTGTGTATATATCTTAACCATTCGTTTCATTAAAAAAGCTTATCAATATAGTGAATTATTCATAAATATCAAGTTTTTGAGAGATCATTAAGTGCAAAACCACATGACATTTTACAATCTGAATTAACCTTGTTGTTTGATGTTTTTCTCTTTTGGATGTTGGTTGATTTGGTGGGAAATAGTTTTTTTTTTAAATATCAATAAATAATATAATAAAAATAATATATAAGGCCTAGTAAACCCTACATAATGGGGACAAAATGTCCCCACAAAATGCCAATATCTGAAACTCTTGTCCTTGTGGGGCCATTTTTTGGTCCCCATGAGGAAGACAGCTTATACATCATACTACGTGATGTTTTTCTCTGATGGGAAAAGTTTTCTCTGATGGGTACGTTTAGGGGTAGGGTTAGTGTAAGGGGATAGAATATACAGATTGTACAGTATAAAAATTATTATGTCTACAAGAAAACACAATGTGTGTGTGTATTAATTGCCTTGAATAAATGAAATACATAAACTGGCTCACGCCATTGACCCTCCTATTGCGGCTCTCTTTTCCAAAACGTATCGATTCAGCATGGGAAGGCGCTAGATACGGCTCTTCCAGTCTCCTCTCGGCAAGAGCGAATGCTTATGTTCACAAGATGTTATTGATTACGTTATCAGAGAAACACGGCGGCGAGGGACATTTTTTGAACGGCGTTGACTTGGCCCTCCCTTCCGCCGTGTCTTATTGTCATGCATGCTGGAAGCCTCTTTCTTTAATATCTATCTTAAGAGTTGACAATGTTTTGGAGCAATTAAAGCAATCGATACAGGCCTGAGAGGAGCCTCTTATCCACAGTAATAGCTCTCACTGAATAATAAATAACATGCTGGCCGAAAGCTGGGAAGGGGGACGACCTCACATTAACGATCACAGCCTATGGAAAGGGGCTTCCTCACAGCTCAAGAACCTTTCAAATTCTCTCTGCACCAGATTGCAGCGCCTTCAGGAAAAGGAAACAAAAACTTTGGCTGTGAAAGAAGAAGAACTCAGATGCCCAGAAGAACCTCCAGCGAGTCTGAGAGGAAAACACAAGCTCTATAAGGAAAACGCACACCCACTGTCACTCTTTCCATACATGACCACCAGTACAAGTTCTTCTCCCACACAGCACCCTGAATGTCTTTGTCCCTTATTAACAAGCAAAATCCAGGCTCAAAAATAAACCTGAGGATTAAAAGAGAAAAGTGCGTCCATGAAACGCACAAGAGCTCAGGTGGAAGGTGGAAGGAACCAACAGTCTTATTATCCCACAGCAGTGCAAATGAGGTTAATGAGAGTCTATTGACTGATCCTCCGCTGTCAGCCATGACAGGGCCACATCTCTTTCTTACCAAGAGGAATCTGCCTACACATTCGGCTTCAAAGTGTGGAATATGAGGCACATTGGTTGATAAAGATTTAACAAATTAAGATTTAACATTGCTTTGAGACTTTGCCAAGGATAGAAAAAGATCAAATAAACGACTCTTACGAGCCGGTTCTTTTTAGAGAAGAAAAAACATAGCGCAACCAGTTCATAAAATAAGAACAGTTCTTTAATGAATTATAGTTCAAAAAGAGTCGTTGAATGAGTCTGCAACACAGGGCTGTATAATTTGCAGAATTAGTCGATAAAAAAATTCTATATGTATGTAAGATTATGTAAGTAAAATTGACATTGTAATTAAAACATACTTACAATAGACCAAATTGAATCGGAATTTAATAGAATCAAATCAAATCTAAATTGGAATCGAGAGCTTATGAATCGAAATCAAATTGAACTCTTAAATCTGAATCAAACTGTATCAGGGAATCACCAGGCCATACTGAGCAGTGTACAGAGGAGAAGGTGTGGAGTTTGGTTCACATCACAGTTGCTCCTGAAAACCAACCCTTTCCTTCTCCCTCTCTTTCACTCCCCGTCTCTTTCCTACATGCTTCTTAAGTTCGCTGCCAGTGCCAGGCATGGCTTTCCTCCCAGTTTCCCTATCAAATATTCCACGGCCCGACGTGCAGAGCCAACCACAACTCTTCGCTGCGGACAGTGGCTCGCTCCAAGATTTGGTTTGTTGTTAATCTGCAAGCCAAAGCGGACTCCTGCGAGCATCCCCACCCCCAAACACTTCCCTACACACTCTGATCTCCCTCAGTGAATAATAATAGCTCCAGGCAAAGAGACTAGCTACACAGCTTGTGATAAAGGCTAAACAGCTACATGAGCCCGTCGAGCTAAAGGCCAGACGAGCTGGAAAACGGCTGCGCTGACCTGCTGCTGGATAAAATAGCTGTCCCGAACTGAAGCTTTGTCATAAACTCCAGTTCCCCCGGCCCCGCTCTAAACTGAGCGCGGTGTCAAAGAGGGCCACCTGTTCCTGTGACATACAACCTTTCCGTCTCTTTCCGTCACTGCCGCGCTGACCCAGATTGCTCCACAGCGGGCACGTCTGACCCCCGTGACCTGGGTGTTAAAATCTGACCTGAACACCCAGAAAGCACTTTCACCGGGACGCCACACATTAAGTCACGTGTTTGTGCATAAGTGTCAGGCCTCATGAGATATTTTAAAGTCCACAGACTTTATAGCCTATATAAATAAACCAAGAAGTGAAGATTAGATTTACAGTTTGAATCTTGAAATAATCAAGCTATGAGAAAAATCCTAGGAGACCTCAAGAAAAGAAGAAAGAACGACTAAAGAGACACTTTATATATAACAGTTTCTAGGTCTTTCAGCTATCTGTAAATCATCAAACAAATACAAACAGTTTCATTCGGTTACATCAAATTATAATGTAAAGAGGCCGTGATTGATGACCGGTTGGGGAAAATTCAGAATTAGCCCACAGGTGTTGAATTGGAATTAAAAGAAGCAAAATATACTAAATTACAACTCAGAAAAAAGTTCTATACATTTGTTAAAGTACAAATCAAAATAATAAATATTAAAAATATTAAAATATATAGAACAAAAAATAAAATAAAACCATTGACAAAATCAAAATAATAAAATAAAATATAAAACAAACTTATTAAATAAAAATAAAATACAAATAAAAATGTATATAAAGTATAAATTTAATTTAAATTAAGTAAGTTTCTATAGAAGATAATTCAAACAAATGAATGTGTTTATCTATAAGACCTATGAACACATTTTAAACTTTTTTTTTAAAACTTCGCAACATGGCTTTGTCCAACCATGATTCAAAGTTGGCCTTGACAAAGCTTCTTTTGTAGTGAAAAATGACTAATTTATTTATTGAACAATTATTATTTATTGAAGCTACATTTACATTTAGTAGTACTAATCGTCCATTATTAAAACAACGCTAGGAACACCGAATAAAGAGTGTAACCATGTGAGGAGCTTTACCACGTCTCTTTTGTTCTTTATAAAGGTGTGTTTAACGTCTCTAGCCGGTTTGACATATACACTAACATCATCTGAGACAATGATGCCCGCTGTTGTTTTGGATTTCCTCGACTGAACCCTCGCCTCCCCCATCATATCAGAGTGGAGATCACAAGGCACAAACTACACTGAGAACATCCTAAAGTGGGCTAGGGGCGATACACAGGAGGGGGGAACTTTGGGGGGTCTTCGCTAGGTTTGACTGTGATGTACTTCCTGTGTGGCTGTCAGCCTGTGGCGTATCCTTCATCTTCCCTCAGCGCTGCCCTCGCTCTGACCCCCCTCTCCACCAACACAACACCCCCACAAAAAAAGTGTGTTCCTCTTGTCTGCTCCGCCGCGACCCCTCTGTCCCTGTGGGCCAACAGCAGCCTCTTTCTTTCTCTCTCTCATCCTTTCCCCTTCTTTCTTGGGAGAACAATCCCTGCCCACAGGCTGCATGATCAGGGATGTACTGTACTACTGTAAATCTGACACAACTGCAACAATGGGTCCGCTTTCAGCGCCTCGATTAAAGCAGGGAAGAAAAAGTCCAGTGTTTTGCTGCTGCAAAAAGGAGCAGTGCGCTAAAGCCTTGGCGTAATTGGAAAGTCCAGAGTGATTAAGCTCTAAGTATCATTAGACAGTAGAAGGCCTCAGAGTGGAAAGAGTTCACTCTGGGACAGCCGACCCACTGACCACGGTGGGAAGTAGGCCACATAAGCAGCCTGGAGCACAAGCTGTGACACACTAACCTGGGCTGCGCTTTCATGTGTGTCCGGAACAGTCCGGTGCCTCTTTGCCTAACAACAAAGTTTTCATAGCAGGGTTGTGCGCCATTTGTAATTAAATGGCAAGGTCTTTTAAATACCAGTCCAGTTCCTGAAAATAAACTGAGGTAGCAAACATCATGCCGAACTGCAAATGTATGAATGCAAAAATGTAAGTAGAATT
Organism: Rhinichthys klamathensis goyatoka; assembly: GCF_029890125.1. Taxonomy (NCBI): domain Eukaryota; kingdom Metazoa; phylum Chordata; class Actinopteri; order Cypriniformes; family Leuciscidae; genus Rhinichthys; species Rhinichthys klamathensis. The sequence continues at coordinate 2,879,955 of NW_026606664.1, read as the reverse complement.
CAAATGAATTTATATAACTTTTAAAAAGTTTCAAAGAAAGTTTTAAAAGCTTGAAGGTTTATAGGCCTTATGGACAAATATATCAATAGAACGACAGGCAGAAATAGACAGAAAGACAAAGAGAGATGGATAGATGACAGAATGTGAGACAGATAGACAGAACAATTGATAGACAAAGTGATAGATCGATAAACAGTCAGACAGACAGAGACAGACAGATAGATAGATAGATAGATAGATAGATAGATAGATAGATAGATAGATAGATAGATAGATAGATAGATAGAGAGAAGGATAAACAGACAGATAGATAGAAGGATAGACAGAGAGATAGATTGAAGGATAGAAAAGGATAGACAGACAGGCAGAAAGACAGATAAAAGGATTAAGAGAAGGATAGACAGACTGATAGAAAGATAGACAGATAGAAGGGTAGAGAGAAGGATAGACAGACAGGCAGGCAGACAGACAGATAGATAGACAGAATGATACAGAATGAGAGACAACGGACATAAAAATAGATAGAAAGTTAGACAGATATTTAGCTAGACAGACAGACAGATACAAATTTAAATTCCAATTCAGCTTCCTGTGGGATGTGGCCAATTAAAAGCAAACCATGGTTTCTTCGAACCGAAAGTCAAGTGTGCTGCACCTTTGCATGAAGACCAAACAAACCTGTGTGTGGGAGAGTGAGTCGTCTGATAAAAGCAGCATAGTGACTGTTTAACAAAAAGTTGTACAGTATTTCTCAGCTCTTGTTAGGCTGATGTTGTCAAGGTGTCTGGGGTCAGAGTGAAGGGTCTGTGGGCGACTGAAAGAGCCCCGTAATTACAGGCCAGCGTGTCTCGCCGTGGCCAAAGAATGGAGACCGAAAGTGGCCGCTGTGCAGCTTTTCGCGGAGCACTTGTGCTTGCGACTCGTACCCAATTGTGCATGCTGTGAAACGTGCACAAAGGGAACAGGAGGAGTCCACTTAATCCTGGCACGGCGCAGTCTGTCAGAGTCGCCCTGGCCCTCGCACTTTTCATTTATCTATTTTAGCATTTCATTAGTACCTCACCCTGCCAAAGCTTTATTTCTTTGTCTTTTTAACCCTGGCTTTGAAAGAGCATAAGAGGTTGACAAACAATACGTCCCTCCATAACCAATTTTTTTTTTTATATAAATGTATTTTGGAACAAACTAAAAAATGCTCAGATAAGGGATGAACCGCTAAAATATATATATTTTTTAATAACAAACCCCTTGCATTCTTTCTGTCTGACAGAAAAGGGCCCGGCAGGCCTTCTGACTGCTTGAAGCTTAGAGTTGTTATCCTAGCAACTGGAGATAAAATGGTCTCCCGGAGTCCGTGGGAGACTGACTGTGCGAAAGAGCAGATCCCTTAAGCATTTCCTGGTGCAGAGGTCCTCAGCTCCTGACGCTATGGCCCCGGGCTCAGTGCACATAAAGCCTTCTTATTGCTGCAGTCGAGGCGGTGAATACGACCACAGTGATGCAGGGAGGTCAGGGGCACACCTCAAAGGATACGGCTTGCATTTCTTTCTTTCCTTCTTATCCTCGTTTTTACACAATACCCTGATCCTACTGAAAGTTCTTAAATTACTATACCTCCATTTTGAGCGGTTATTTATTTTTAAAAAATGATATTCGTACACTAGAGAAAGGAAGAACGGCGTGCACTTGTTGAGCAGGGTGATTTGAAAGATTCATGAGTTGTAATGCAAGCTTAACCTGGCCTCCTCTCGCAGCTCCTTGCTCTCTGCCACCCACCTGCGCTCCGTGGCGGGGCACAGAGGCACGCACACATGCACACACACACTGCCCGGGCCCTTTGTGTTGGCTTCTGTTTAATTACACATCCCATAGCTTTACTGCCCGTGTGTAACGCTGCTTCGAGCCTGACTAAGACTCTCCACGCACTGACTAAGGCACGCTGGCTTGTAACCAGTAGTCGAGAAGCAGAAAGCCTCTGGTACTGGAGCTTTACACGACGTACGCAACCGTGTCCACCTCTGACAGTCTATCCGCAGGTAAAGGTGGTACCGCAAGCCTCCTCAATAATGGAAGGCGTGTGACAGTCTCATTTATGAGACGCAGAGGGACGCTGTCATTTCAAAGCAACGCGCAGCGGTATTATTTAAAGACGCCGTGACTGTGTGAGGTCATCGCAGTGGGGCGGCAGTGAAGGGCAGCATCATTCAGGTTCAATGTGAGGAGCAGGGTTGTGCACTGAGAATGCCTTTTGAACTTAATTCAAACGGAAATTCGAATTTAAACGCAAGGAGGTAGAATTGAAATTGAAATTCTAAGAAATTCCCAACTCGTTTTTAAATAGACAAGCTTGACAAAATTTAGTTTGAAAGTTTAAAAAGCTTTGAGATAGATGGATGGATGGATGTGTGATAGACAGCTAGAACGACAGAGATAGAATAAATTATTGGATGGATAGAGACAGACAGAACGAGAATAACAGACAGACAGACAGACAGACAGAGATAGATAGATAGATAGATAGATAGATAGATAGATAGATAGATAGATAGATAGATAGATAGATAGATAGATAGATAGATAGATAGATAGATAGATAGATAGATAGATAGATAGATAGACAGACAGAACCAGAAAGAACAAGATAAATGGATGGATGGATGTGTGATAGACAGCTAAAACGACAGCAAGAATAAATTATTGGATGGATAGAGACAGACAGAACGAGAATAACAGACAGACAGACAGACAGACAGACATACAGATAGATAGATAGATAGATAGATAGATAGATAGATAGATAGATAGATAGATAGATAGATAGATAGATAGATAGATAGATAGATAGATAGATAGATAGATAGATAGATAGATAGATAGATAGATAGATAGATAGATAGATAGATAGATAGATAGATAGATAGACAGACAGACAGACAGACAGACAGACAGACAGACAGACAGACAGACAGACAGACAGACAGACAGACAGGCAGAACCAGAAAGAACAAGATAAATGGATGGATGGATGTGTGATAGACAGCTAAAACGACAGCAAGAATAAATTATTGGATGGATGGAGACAGACAGAACGAGAATGACAGACAGAAAGACAAAGAAAGATAGATAGATAGATAGATAGATAGATAGATAGATAGATAGATAGATAGATAGATAGATAGATAGATAGATAGATAGATAGATAGATAGACAGACAGACAGACAGACAGAACCAGAAAGAACAAGGTAAATGGATGGATGGATGTGTGATAGACAGCTAAAACGACAGCAAGAATAAATTATTGGATGGATGGAGACAGACAGAACGAGAATGACAGACAGAAAGACAAAGATAGATAGATAGATAGATAGATAGATAGATAGATAGATAGATAGATAGATAGATAGATAGATAGATAGATAGATAGATAGATAGATAGATAGATAGAACCAGAAAAATTAGATAAATGGATGGATGGATGTGTGATAGACGGCTAGAGCAAAAGCTAGAACGACAGAGAGATGATTGGATGGATGGAGACAGACAGAACAAGAATGACAGACAGAGATAGAATATAGAATGATAGATAGAACGATAGATAGAACGATAGAACGATAAATAGATAGAACGATAGATAGATAGAGACAGATTGTGCAGAGCAGTTAAAAGGAGAGAAGGCCAGCTAGCAGCCCATCTGTGTGCAGAATCAAACCCTGTGATCAAGCAGGTCTGTGACAACAGCAGCAGCAGGTGGGACACACTGATCTGTACGCCACACATCAGAGGTCTGCTCTCTCTGAAAATTCCCACCAATCGTTACACACACACTCAGATATCGGATTTATCACCCGGCCTCAGAGATCCAGATCCAGACTGGCTTTACGCTGCTACACCATCCAAACATGGACACGAACGGGCTGATTAAAAATAGTCACCGCAAGACGGGAGTGCAACACAGCTGGACGGGGTTGTAGGTGGGTTTTTTGTGGTCGACGTTGCCTTTGTTTTTCATTTCAGTTGCATTTTTTTAATTGTTTACTCCAGGGCTTTGCTCCTCGTCATTTGTTTGAACGGATGTTGTGATTACGACAAATAAAAAAAAGAGGGCCTCCTGTGGAAGCGCCGCATCTCAGCCCGCAATATGTGCACAGCATCTGTTGATGTTTAATGTCACCCAGCAGACGCTGGCAGACTTGTGCTGATCTTTTCTCTCTCTCTCTCTCTCTCTCTCTCTCGCTCTTGCCGATGAGGGTCCAGGCTGCCCCTCTCTCTCTACCCCACGTCTCCCTGGATGCGGGAGGCAGAGGGCACTGGAGCAGAATGCGTCCTAATTAAAGAACCCAGATGAGGAGCTCCAACTGTACCATCCTCTGGCTCCAAACGCTCTTAAATATTTATCAGCTTACCGGGTGGATCAGCTACACCCCTTCACCACCCCCACCCGCCAGCATGCTGATCCCCAGGCCAATGATAACAAACTATCAAATCAATCGGCTTTGCATTTTTCCCCCTTCTCGCTGTGCCCATGTATCATCTCAGACTAACTTACTGGTCTCACTTCCTGTCCTGTCCACAGAGGTCTTCGAGCTTAAGGTTACAGAACAGACCGGACGGCCACTAATCACAGCTGTGAGCAGAGCACTGCTGTGGAAGACAGCAGGGTTTTAATATTGGCTAGCCAGCTGTTGCAGTGCAGGGGCATGGCTTTCACACATGCACACGCAGCTCCAGAACCCTACCTGTTCCTGCAGGACACAAACTCACACTAGAAGTATTATAATAAAAGCCCAATGTCACAGTCACCTTAGGTCTAGGGTAAACAAGGGTACCCAAATTGACAAATTGAAATAAATACATCACTGCATGTAACTTCTTTTGGCTGATGTGTAATGTATCGTGACCACATTAGTGGAACCCGATTCAATTATCGTTTTTATTATTATTTGTTTTGTTTAAGTAGATATCAATAATAATAAAAGTAATAATATATTTAAGACCTTATATAAAATATAAGAGACATATAAAACATGTAAAAATCTAAATATATATATATATATATATATACACACACACACACAAATCTGATCACAAACAAATAGCTAAAAATATAATAAATATAAAAATAACAATTATAAATTAAAGGGGTCATATAATGCCATTTTCATACAAGTTAATTTGATTCTTTAGGGTCTAAATGAAAAGTTTGTAATATACTTTAATTAAAAATTCATATTAGTATTGTAAGAAAACACTAATTTTACCTGGTCAAAAACAGCTCTGTTTTCAGCACGCCGTTTCAGTAGTCTGGCATGCCAGACCTACATCAAGATGTTAGGTCTGGGAACTCTCCATTGACATGCCTCAATCCGAGGGGCGGGATAAACGGTTACCTTTCAAAATCCCTCTGCACGCAATAGGATAACGCTACAACCAACCAGAGCAACGAACGGTTGTGGATGAGTGAGTCCCATGCATTTTTCCACCAGCGGAGCTAATTGATATATTAAACTTTTGCCGTATCAGGTCGGCAAAACTCCGAACACATCTTCCTTTTTTAAGAATGACTTGAGTGACGTTCTCCTAACTTCAAGTCCTCCAGAGTCGCGGCCAAAGCCGATTCGAAAGACCGCTGCATCTTGTTTTCAAGTAGCAGGGAAATCACCTATGGAAATCACGCGGAACGTCATGAACTGTGCCGTCATTGTGTTAAGCCCGCCCGCCGACTCTATACACGATGTGATTGGCCTGACCAGGTTTTGGTTTTTCCAGCTCAAAAGCCTATGGAGAGTTGCTAGACCACACTGGCTGCGAAATAATTTTCGCTGCCGCTAGGGTGCGTCTAGATTTCTAGGCTACCGTTTCAGTGCATATGCCTTTAAATGATAACGAGCTTCGGTTATGAGGTTAACAGTTGAGGTTATATTTTGGAGAGAATGGCAGCGGGAGTCTCTGAGGACACATCTGTGCAACCGTATCAGTTTGAACCGGAGTCGGACCCGGAACAAGATGACGCCGCAAAGAAGTTCGACAATTAAGGCTCGAACAGGACGTTTCTGAATGGTTGGTTAACATAATGTCACTTTGATCTATCTTTGTATGTACTGGCAGGGTAGAGTAACTTACTGCGAACGCTATGTGTTTACTGATGTATACGTACTCAGTTTGTAATAACACAATAACCATAACGCGTTGTTCATTATAAACGTGGGATTATGAATTATATTGAGAACCAGCTTTATACTGACCCTCCTTTATAAAGCAGTCTGGTGAGAAATGATTTGCGCAAACATGAAAGCATTGACGTTGCTCGTGAGGAATATTCCCTTAGAAAACAAAACTCAGCCACTGCGTCTTCAGCGGTTCGGATTTAGGAACATCAAAATGACTGCTGTGTTCGTTATTACATCCGAGAACAGAACACCACAATCGCTTAGACGCCATTCTGCTCCAGCATATCAACAATGGCAGACTATGATGACAGCTCGCTCAGGGCGGGAATGTGTTGAAAAGCTGCGGTCAATCAACAATCGTGGGAGGGGCGTCCGTTTTATTGACGTCACAAAAACGAACGGCTCAATTTGAGGGAAAACATATAAGGAGATTAAAACAAAAACACTGGATGGATTTTTATCATTATATGATGGTTGTGTACAGGCACTGCCAACACACATTTCAGTACAATCAACTTGAAAAAGTGCATGTACCATTATATGATCCCTTTAATACATTTCAAATTGAAAAGAAATTATAAAAATGAAATTGAAATATCAATTCATTATTAAATAAATTATTATAGTATTATAAAATATTATATAGTATAAGTACTAATATTTTGCCGATTCAAACCTGAAAAGTAAAAAACAAACAAAAAAAAACTATAAAACAAGAATATACCAAATAATAAATACTAAATTAATATTTTAAATAAATAAATAAATTTATTATTATTATTATAATTATGCTAGAGTGAATGTAGTAATACGATCACGTTGAACCTGTAGGTTTGTGACGAGGACTGTTTGTCGGCATTTGAAGTCAGTAGGGGGTCACGTCAGGGCACAGGGTCGACCCCGCGCCTCGTCTGGGTCCCATGAGCTACTGTGACCGCTGTCTACTGTTACCAGGCAACCCTTCTGTTGCTCCCGCTTTTATGTTAACACCCCCCACCACGGGCAAGCATTCTTAAAGTGCTTAGGATTTACAGTGAGCGATGGGTGTCTGAGAGTGTGTCTAAAGTGCATCATCTTGACTCCAAATGGCTTGGAAACACACGCAGAGGACTTCTCATTTCCTAATTGCCGCGTTCGGTCACAACGGTCCAAAAAGTGACAAGTCAATAACCTAGTTTATGTAGATTTAGATGTAGCCTTTAATTAACATTCAGAGCTTTAGTGGTTAGATAAAACTCAAAGTCTTAACATACACATTTAAATGGATGTTTTTAAGTAAAAACAAGACCTTGAAACCATGTTTTTGAATGCAAAGATGTGTCTTACATAAATGAATCAACCATGGCCGTGGGATGCATAGATGAACATATTTTGAAGTGAAGTTAAAAATAATGCAAATGTAAAAGCGAGACCCTGAGACCTTCTTTTGAACACAAGAATGTATCTTACATAAATACACCCTAAAAACGAATTTGATATGGGATAGGTTAGGCCAGAGCCAGCCTCCATTCGACTAGGCGTTCTTCCTAGACTTTTACTGTTTGTGAGGGTTTATTTGGAGCGTCCAATTATAATGAGCGAAGACTTTTTCAAGTGAAATTTACCCTGGAATTCACAAATTCACGTGGGATGTGTAGACAAACACTTATGGATATTTTTAAGATGGTGTATCAAGCTAAAAACAGCATTACATAAAAATGAGAGACCTTGTTTTTCAATTCAAGAATGTGTCTTACATAATTACCCCCCTAAAAGTGCCTCCGATAAGGATTAGTTGAACCCAAAACCAGCATCGATTTGACTCTCTTCCTAAACCTTTAATGTTTTGCGAAGATTGTTTCGAAAGTGTGCAGTGATATTACACCGAAGACTCAGTCAAATATATCCTGGCACTCACAAATTACCCGTCGAACATGTATTGATGTTTTTTAAAATGGTGTGTCAAGTAAAAAATAGTGAGACATAAAAACGAAACCCTGAGGAAAATGAATCCGATACGGGTTGAGTTAACCTAAAACCAGCCTTGATTTGACTAGACGTTCTTCCTAAACATTTACCGTTTGCGAAGGTTTTTTTTGAGTGCGCAGTAAAATTTCGGCAAAGATTCCATCAGAATTACGGCTTTCGCGAATTAACTGCAGACTTGCATATATGCATATATAAACGCACAAGGCTACATGTGGCCGGGGTAAAACCAGCCGAAAAGTCAGCTCCCAGAAGCCCCCAAAAGAGTTGGGCGTCTTCCAGAGGAGTGCATCTGCTTTACCCAGTTTCTGCAAGCAAAGAAGAAGGAAGACACATGGAGAGAGAAAGAGAAGGATGGGAAAAAGCTTTCCTGGTGGGGCAAGCTAAACTGGCCTGGCTCTCATCAGAGACTTATCCCCTCTCCGGGTGAAAGAGTGCAGGGAAGGAAAAGGAGGGGCGCGAGAGAAGGGGGAAGAAGGTTGGGGGATTTGTCACGTATGCCTCTAAAGTTTCACAGCCCTGCAGGACTCTTCACCGCAGCGTCCACTACTTCACGCGGCTTTTTTATAGGAATTGCTCGATGATCTGAACTGAATGAGCCTCAAAAGAACAAACACAAGTCAATAAAACAAGACCATAGAAATAACGGCATAAAAACGAGTGCTACATCTGGTTCTCTTTATAAGCTAGCACCTTCACAACCGATTACTGATAAATAAAGCAGAAATATGCTCTAATAAATAGCTGTAACGCTTATTACGGCTATAGAACAGGCTCAGCTGCGTGGAGATACAGTTTAATGGCTTGGCAATGGCAGAAGGCTCAGGACAGAAACACAGAGATAACACTTTGATGCAGATGGGTTAACTTGGCATGGCGTGCCACAAGAACAAAAGTAGCTTGAGCCCCAAGGCAGCGAAAATTTTTACACATGACGGGTATTTCTTGCACCACACGGAAAGCGTAGAAATGACAGACTTGAAGCCAAGAAATGGATCAATGCTTAGGCTAAAAACGAAACTTGAAAAAAAATGAATACTAATGTTAATACTTACACAGTTACACATTGTTAATATTTTAAATTGGTCAATATTATGTCATGTCATATTCAATTATTTGATTTTTTTTTTTTTTTACTATAAATTGCACTAAAATGGCATCAGATTTTAGCCAACAAAAATAACTTTTATATAATAATAATATATTATTTATATAATAATTTTGACATGAAACTATGTCAACAATGCTAAATTAAACCAATTATTTGTTTATTATTTAAATGTATCAATATTTGACAACACCCATAACTGTCTTTGTTGTGAAAATGTGAGCTACTGATGTGCGTTTTCCGTCTTGATGTCTTTTGACACAAATAATTTTTAAATTTAGTCATTCATTTGTCAATTTTCCTTTGATTTTCTCAAATTTTATATAGTATTATAGAAATTAAAATTAATTCATTTATTTGATATGTAAGTGCAAAATGAAACCTCATGTTCAAACATTTTATGCATCTATGTAAAGATGTATCAACAAAAACAACATGCCCATTTTTCATCTTTGTTGTCATTCACAAAATTAGAAAATATCAAACATTTTAGTCAGTATTTCATTGCTGAGATTAATGTCTGCAATATGTAGCTGTCAGAACGGCGATTATAAGTCGTCTAATAGGCATTTACAGCATTTCCCTTGTAATAAGGTAAAAAATCTAGTTACAATCAAAACCTCATTGCTAACAGATGTTCAAATAAACCGTTATAATCTTTCTCTCTCTCTCCCGGATTAAACCGTGAGAATCAAGCTCCATATTTATTTGCACGCCGAGTCGCAATGATTCTAATTCCAATCAATTTCAACAAATCAAAAGCTAATCCTTTGAATCCGAACTAAAGCCCGGACTTCAAGAGCCCACCGTCAGCATGTTCTATCAATTTAATCCTGATCCAGATTGAGAAACATGCAGCCCGGTCCCTGATAGAACACTGAAAAGAGGCTCGAGTCATGGGAACGACTACAGCTGAGACGCACATGTTACTGGTGCGTCCGCATTCATCACAGGCCGTCGCAGTAATTGCAGGTGAGATACATGACGAGGACAGGGATGGAAACCTAATGCCAGCTGATCGATCTCACATACGCGTGCGTCGCTGCTACTTTAACCAAAGCCATTTTAGCTCCAACATATCTTGAGAATGAGAAACCAGGGGATTCCCCTGCCATCCCTCGCTATTGAGAAACGGTAAGCCCAACACAATACGACGCAGCAACGTCAACAAACAAAAACAAAAGCCTCAATCAAACCCCTCCCCTCTTCAGCATCAATAATACATTGCAGGCTGGGAAGGGGGGAGGAGAGAAGCCACAGTGATGCCAACAGGCCATGGTACTGCACTGTTATCAGGCTTTCCCAAGCAAACCCCTACTTAAATTCCCCTCTAATTCCCCTGCACACGGCCCGCTTTCCAGATGGGCCCTGAGCCTCATGGCCTGCCAGCAACAGCTTGCGCCGTGTTTGTTGAAAACAAAGATGACGGATTAAATATCATGTGCTGCACAGGGGGACGGAGGGGGAAAAAGAGATAATTCCATGTTTCCCGAGCAAATAAGGTGAGAGCTGAGAGGATACAGACCTCTGTATAGTGCAAATATTGAGCGGGACAACAGCGGCATCTTCTCAAACATCTTCCTTTACACCAGAGAGGCGTCTTTCTATCTCCCTCTCTCTCTCTCTCTCTCTCTCACTCGCCATTGTTTGTTGCGGATCTGTCCTCTGTGACATCCCCGGCGCTCAACTGCACTCGGTTTAATTATGGAGTTTAATCTAATGACATCGCACTGACTCAAATCATGTCCTCATGTTTCACTTTATGGGCTTTCCAATACAAACACTTTTATTTTTAGGCAACTATGAATCGCAAACAGTGCCAGCACAGTGGGGAACAGCTAGTGAGCTGGTAACACTTTATCTGAAGACTCTGTAGTCGAGAAATAAAGGTTGTCCAACTTTTTAGATGCGACTACAATAAAAATTGTGGATCACCTAGCACCTCAAATTTGGGAGAAACCATGAAGTACCTGAATAATAACAATATTACTCCTACTAATAATTATTAGTAGTAGTAGTAGTAGTATGGCATTAATCATATTTCTTTTGTGTGTATATATATATATATATATATATATATATATATATATATATATATATATATATATACAAATGAAATAAAAATAGAAATGACATCAACACAAAACAAATTATTATATTTAAAACATATTTGTTTTTATATTAAGAATATATAAATGTAATAGCTATAATTATGTAGTGTATATATATATATATATATATTATATATATATATAATAACAACAGCATTATAATAAATAAATATATAATTTAATGTTGGTTCTTGTAGTCAATTACAATTAGTTTATTAAAAAAATAATGCCAATAAATTGATGGACCATCTAACACCTCAAAAGGTGGAAAGCCACCAAGTATCATATGTATTAATAATAATAATAATAATATTAACACATTATACATTTTACATAAGAGTAAAAGAAAAAAAAGTATATATATATATATATATATATATATATATATATATATATATATTAAATATATATAAAAAAAAAAAAATATATATATATATATATATATATATAACAATAATATATTTGAATAAAATAAATAAATAAAATCAATTAGTTTTTACTGTCTCTGTATATTAAAAATGGCAACAACAAAAAATGTGCTATGTCATAAACTAAGTCAGGTTCAAGTGAGAAAATACCAATTACGTTTGAAACAAGCAAAACAATCATCTGTTTGTAAAGCATTCTTTAACACTCCAGGGTGAACCGGTCATCCTGGTGCCACGTCCATCTCACCAGCCATGCATAAATAGCGTCAAGTCTCAGGCTGGACCCCTGAGGGGGAAGAGAGCATTTGCATCGGATATTCCCAGTCGAGCTGACGGATATTTACAGTACAATCCTCTCTCGCTAGGACGACCGTCCCGAATCATATAGCCATAAACAGATCAATGACTCATGCTGTTCTGATAACTGAATACATGAATTCACATTACACAAAGACTCAGTCATTCCATTGACCGCTTTGAACAGACCACACATATCCCATTAATCCAAAAAGAAAGTCTCGTATCGAGGCCTGGCACAGTGGAAGCCATCAAGCTAATGTATCTTATCTTCAAAAGAAAGAGAATCGTACAAAATGTGAATTTAAGACGAATCCTTGAAGCTGACTGAGCTTTATTTCTGTGTGAAGTTGGGACTGAATGAAGTGCCATTGTGAAACACATCACAACATTGAGCTGCTTGTGTTGAGGTTTGATTAGCACTAGAAAAAGGGAGCTGCTGGACTCTAAAAAGGCTTTTGGAGGTTTACGTAAGCCAGTCATGAAAGACGCTGCTTAATTGGTCTTACAGCACCTAAAGCGTCTTCTGCAACCCTTGAAGCAGACACAGCACACACTACGGACTGCTTAGCTCAACTTCTAGCGTGCAGTAACTTTCGGTGTCATAAAAGCACGCTGAGGAATCTCTCTAAGGACAAAAACAAACAGGGAGGCAGCTGAATTATGGTTGTCAGGCCTGGTCACGCAGGCTCATTGTCTTCCCTCCCCTCCTCGTTCTCCTGTGGACTTCTGCGGCTCGAGAAAATAAACCTAGAGGCCTATCCCAAGCAGAAACTAGAACCAAACTTCGTTCCTTCTCCAAGCGCCCGTATGCTGAATCACTGTGGAAATGTCAGGAGCTGGAGAGGTGGGGGTGGAGAACCGAGCACTTGTCTTCATGTGTTTTGCGGTAGCACAGAGAAGCACAGCGGTCCTCCTGCAGAAGGCCTGTGAAAATATACAGGCCTGACCAAAACACTCCCCACTCATTTCCCTTTCATTTCCAAAACCTCAAGCACCACCAGTCTTTGTGCAACACTCGTACAGAGAAGCCAGAGGAACAAATGTATCTGCTCCCAGTTTCTGGGGTATAAATATTACTGTGGCATTCGCCCCGGGATAACCGCAGTGGTGGGTTAGTGAAAAAAGCAAGTGCAAAATTTCAATGCAACAGAAGACAAACGCGGCAGTTATTTTGTCTAGCGAACTCGAACGGTGCTCTCGGCTTTCTGATTGATGAAACATACATGCACGTACGCTGGAACATGACCTCGAGCACTCAGAGGCCTACGCATCGAGCGATGGCATCCAAAAACAAGAATTAAAATTAGAGGTTTTTGGAGTATGTGCATCTCGAATTTTTGGAGAAAAGCTGAGGTTTATCTGAACGTCAAGTATAAGGAGCCAGAAGCACTGTGGTCCTGTCGCTTCATTGCGGGATATGACAGCACGCCAGCAACGAAGGGCTACGCATATGGTTTGAATCACAAGAATACTAAAACTTCTTATACATTCCATACTTATCGCAGCCAAACCGGCATTTGGTACTTAATAGACAGAACATGGCTGTTTTTTTTCTTTTCAGTCTTTTCATGTTTCACACCCAAGATGAGTTTAAATATAGAAGGCATGGCTTCTAGAAGGCAAGATTTTTGCAATGTTATGCCTTGAAAACTTCAACATTTGCAAATCCTTCTTGTCAACTCCTAAAACTAAAAAGGTTTTGTCTTGATATCATCAGTAAAAATGGGTTGAAATTTACCATTTAGTTTAGTTGTTGGGGCCAATGAAAAAGTTGGCGGGGCATGAGGGCAACTAGAAATCTGAACTACTGGCCCAACTGGGGACAAAAAAACAAACTAGGGAAGCATTATAAAATGGTGATTGTCTAGTATGAGAGTCAAGGTAAAGCCTTCCACATTGAGTGTGACATACTCTATTATGAAATGATGTCATGATGTGTAGTTAGTACACATTATGTTACATCTTGTAGAGGAGACGTACGAATCTCAACGCCGTTTTTGATGGTCTGCTTTAATTGCGGACAGAAAAGGGTTGTTAAAATTGCAGATTGCTTTTATCTTGACGAGAAACGCTTAGGATTAGGTCTCTTCAGTCGGCCTGCATAGTTTTGGAAAAGTGGTGGGGGGATGCAACAAGTTATGCAAATTTGATGTTAATTAGGCAAACGGTGAATTAGCATATACTAGTACAAACCAGCCCATTGGAATGGGAGTGTGGGAATGGAGAGGCTGGGGGAGCCAGCTGTACCCCTCCCTCTTCAATCACCACTGAACCCCCCCAACTTCACTTGTGCCCTGTGCCTCCCTGCAGGGCACTGACATATTGTGGCTTTTTGCCTGAGCGATAGTCTGACGCATAATGTCACCTCGGCCTGACCGATGCTGAAGGGAGAAAAAGGTGTGCACGGAAAAAAGAAGTTTCTTTTCGCTTGACACTAAATCTTTGCCAAAGCTTTAGTGTGCAACTCTCGCTGGGCCGGCCCCATAGAAACGGCCACTCATGAGGTTATAATGGAACATAAATGAATGAATGGCGATTCACATGCTAATGTGAAAAGAGGAGGAAAGGGAAAGTTTTGTTGTTTTTTCTAATTTTTCGATGTTTCTTTCCTGCTCAATCAGCGTTTTGTTCGTCGCAGCTTTCGTTCATGGGAATGCGTAAATGCGGCTAAAGTGCAGAAGAAACACAACAAGGACTCTGTGTCATTAACATGCTAAAAGAATTCGTAATTGGTTAAGGTATACGTTTTTTAAGTATGGATAAACCAATCAAAACTAGGGCTGCAGGTTGGGATGAAAAAAAAAGTCAATAATGAAAACTGCTGACAACTGTTTTCATAACCGATTACTATCAATTTTTGCCAGTAGTACTCGCAGTCCCTTATCAAAACAAAACAAAATAAGTATTTTAAATATCAAGGCATTAAATTAAGTGAAACTTTCTGTAGGTCTGATTGCAGTTATATTATCATATCTGATTTTGTTTTCCATTTTATCTCTTTTACAGCTGCACTGTGTCCAAATAATTCTGGCTGCATCTAGAATAAGAAGAGGGTGATATTTTAGGCCTGAACTGAAATACACAACCCTGGCAATTCAGTTTCTACCCCATGTTCCTTTAATACAGTCAACTCAGCTTCTGACTGAAGCAAACACTGATGTTGACATGAAAGTGTGTAAAAGCATATGACATATCGACAGCCCTGCCTCCATGCCTGGCGTAGTATCCAGCACTGCATCCAACCAAGTCAGTCTGGGACTCCATCCAAACTCTGACCAACCAAATTACAGACTTCATCTCGTCGCTTGCTCCCTTACTGGTCACAGGCTTTTTCATTTAAGCCCTTTCGATGACCTCCTCCTAGCTAATCCAGTAGAGAAAAGTTAAAAGGTCCGTTTTCAGCCTGCAAACCAAAATAATCATTTTTAAAAGCTGGTATTATGCTGGTTTAGCGACAATACAAAATCGTAGACGTCAAATACCAACAATGCCGTACACTGCTGACCACACAAATGCAAGCAAAGGCGTTTCCGACCTCGGCACATTTTAGAGGACACAGCTTTGTGTGCCGTCTGTTTCTGAATTAAAGCATTTGGAAGACATTAGCTTATACACCCCTCTCCGCTTCTTCTCCTCACTCTCTCCACCCTTGAAAGCATGTGGTGACCCAGGGATGTGTAAAATGGGGTCCAAATGAATTGCTTGGGCACTTGAGCTCCTCTTCCCATTACGGCGTGCTGCCCTACCTGTGTTGAGTCAGCAGCGCGCTCACTCTATCCTTCTAATGGACAGCGTTGGAATTTAATTAGCAGGAAGCCGCAGAGCGGCGGGCTGAAGAATCCCCAGGACAGAGGAAACAGCGGAGCAGCACGTGTCCCTGTGTGTGTGTGTGTGTGTGTGTGTGTTTGCCAACAGAGAAAGGATACGACAACAGGACGTTCTCTGGCTTGGGTTTTGCACTCCAATTGTGGTGATCAATATTTTATTGTAAGATAATTGTGAAAATAAATCTTTATTATTAATGATGCCAATATTGGAATTACAGCTGATCGTGATTTAAGGATTCTAGGCGATGATTTGTTGCTTACGCCATCATTTTGAGTGTTTTTTAGCATGTTAGCATGTCACTATGTGAAGATTATTTCACAATCTACACACCAACTGTGGTAGCTAATGTATTATTCACAGATAATTCTGGAGAAAAAAAATCTTATTAATATCAAAAGTGGAATTCCAGCTGATAATTCTAGGCGATGATTTGTTGCTTCATTTTGAGTGTTTTAGCATGTTATTTTGCTCTGTGAACTTTATTATTATCTATTAAAAATCTGTTTTATCTAGGGCTGCAACTATCAATTATGATGTTAAATTGAACACTGTAACATGTATGACGAAAAAATTCATTTGGTATTACATGCGCATAAACTACGATTGAAACACCATTATTGAATAAAATCTTAGATGATCAAAAAAAAATCATGTCGAAGTCATGTGACAGAATAATTAGCTCAGATTATTTTATTACGTTACTATAATCAAATTACTTTTTAAAATAATAATCTTTATTTTTTAATTAATCACGTTAAAATGATTGTCCATTAAAAGAAAATTAAAACCGTTGAAAATCATTTAAGCTAGGATTTATTTAAACCCTACATTTGATGTTGTCTTGCGTTGCATTTGTTGTTATGTTTTGTTTTATGTTTGGTTCGTCATTTAACTCATTTAACTTGTCTGCTATAAGGAATGAAAGGGCCTTTCATAATATTGTTTGTTTCATGACGTAATACACGAAAACTGTTGCAAATTTCAGTTAAAAAGTAGCTGAAAGGGTAAAGTGCAAGAAGTAAAATTAGTAGCTAGCATTATCAGCCCAGAAACTCAATATCAGTGAATCTCTAGAAAATATGAATATTTAAAGTCTTGGTTAATGAGATGGAGAGGCAATCAAACACAACAAGCTAGCTGATCAACCAAAAATTGCTGCAAATTTCGCAACTGTAAAAAAAAAAAGATAAAAAACTAAGGGGAATGGAGTGAAAGGCAAGAGCTGGTAAAAATCCTAATTGCTCATTTTCGCCTGTGTGACCACAAAAGGAGCAGTTGGGCTGGTTACAGTACACAGTTCCTCAGTCTGACTGTTGTCTTATCTCTGTGCTCCTGACTTTGAACCGTACATTGGCTCCTCCCAACCCAACAGTGGGGCAAAGCATGGCCTGCAGCAAATGTGAGTTGCAGCTATGAGTGGGAGGCTCATGTCTGGCATCTCCCACAGGAAGTGCTCCATACCTGTACCATTTCTTGGAATATTGACTTTTATCTGCTGAAATGTGTATTTAACGAGTGTGGCAGACAGCGATCGCCTTTACCACAGATAATGCAATCCCAGCGCTGGGTTTGTTATGCACTTTTATGTGTACATGAGGTTGCAGCAAAACTACAATAAATATTAAAAAAGGTAAATAGAGAAAATAATTGTGACTGAATACTTCCCTCAGATTAATGACATGGATTACTACTGAAGTTGCAGCAAAACTACAATAAATATAGAGTGAATAGATAATTAGGAAATAATATATTTATATTTTAAAATATAAAAAGTATATGATAAAATAAATAATAATATATAACATCTAAAAGATATTTAAAAAAATGCTGGTTGGAAACACCAAGATTTCCAAATTTGAGCTAAAAACAATTATTTCTAAAATACGAGAACATTTTTTACTATTTTTTATATAAAAAAAACATGAATTACTATGGAAAAGTCCTAATGATCAAAAATGCGCTCAGATGATTAACTACTATTGAAACGATTTGGTTGTCTTTAACACATGGGATGTAAATACTACTTTATTCGCAAACAGTTTTTGCAATATTCAAATCAATTTGCATACGAAATTGCCAACTTAGTTGGGAACAGCTTGTGACTACATACCAATTGAATTCTAAAACATTTCTGTTTATGTCTGCCAAACACCTCTAAATTGTGGTAAAATCACAGTAATGACCACGGCCAACAGGTGGCACTGTGATTTGAGCCCTCTACTTATCAACAGATCACACGTTGCATGCCTTCAACTACTGTTGGCCCATTAATAACACTGTCAACTTCGACTAGCACTGACAAAAGAATCTCTAAACAATATTCTATATTTCACAACACAGTGCCACGTTCTACAGCGCCAGCTGTTTCCCAACTGTGAAGTAATATAAACCCCACGAGCAAGAGGTTTCCCAGCGCCGACGCATCAGACTGGAGCTCATCACCAGGAATGTATAACAAAAGTGACGAGGGAGGGGTGAGGAACACAACTTGCAGTTAGGGGGTCTCATTCAAACACGCATGCGACGAGAGGGTCTGTCCCATTCTTTTTCAAATCGAACCAATTAGCTTGGTCACACAGCTTCCCGTTCCCAGATGGTTCACAGCTAATCAAGTGGTGCTTTTGTTTTGTCTGTGAAAACAGTTTTGGAAGTGTGGGTGAAATGCAGCCTCGAAGAATACGCGCTTCGTGATCAATTTAACGAGTCCCGGCGATCCCTTGTTGGTGCGAAAACAAAAACTTCTGTGTTAGTGTTATTCAGATGCATGACTAATGGATCGATGCCCCCTAAAACTCTTTCTTAATGAGTGATACTCACTCATTCGGCAAGTCCGGGAGCGACTAGACGGAAGGGAATGATTTAGAGATCCTGCTCTTATCACCGCTAATTAAAGAGTATCTTTAGTTTCCGACTGAATAAATGAAGACAAATCATTTTAAGTACATTATTTGAAACACCGAACACATGGTGGGGGCGAAAAATATCCTTTCCCATGTTGCAGCACTTGGCCTTGGAGTTGATGGACAGCAGCCTACTGAAAGGGGCAGGTTGGAGGTTAAAATGTTTTACATTCTTTCATTACGACATTTGAATTTCCTCCAAACATGATACTAAAAGGACGATGTTTACATTCTATCCAAATCAGGCTAATTGGGAGTTGTTGTTTTTTTGTTTTTTTTTGAAGGGGCGCCTCAGAAATAAGGAACAGAATCGTGCCAGAACTTGGGGTCTGGCTAGAAGTGTGCCATAGCCTTATTATCTTTATTTGCTTATTTATTTATATTTCTGCAAAACAGACAGATGGAGGGACTGAGGGCAGTTCTGGGGATAAATAGTTCAATAATTTAAAGTCAATTCCATACTTAGCCCAACCCCCTCCCCCCTGCATTCAATAATTAAAAACAACATCTGACAATATGAACGAACACACAACAAATACCAAACATAACCTTGCTTAGAGAGCATAAGCCTTGTTGGCAAATGTGCTGCAATTCTAAGAAAATCTAATTATAAATATATATAGACAGATCGAGAGATGACAAACTTTAAGTAGTACTTAAAAGTACTGTACAGATATTTTTCACAGATATCTCTACGTATTATTTTCAGTGATAATAATAATCATCATCATAATAATATTTTTCCAAGTAATCAAAATGTTATTATGCTTTTATTGTTAGAGATTAAGTTCCATTTTTACATATCTGTTATTAGGCGCTTCAAAATAATTGGTATCGTAAAACACTATCGTCGATCTTAACTTACTACATTATAGTCCAGATTATTTTCTTAAAGGTGGAAATGCAGACTACTAATAGTCCCTTAAAAAATGGCTCACTTGTTTGAGTGATAGGTCAGAAAGACTTCCACCCTCTGTGACAAAAATATGGAAACACCATGTCCTGAACCTAGCCTAATAAAACTTGAATGTCCAATTGTGGCAGGAATACATACTACAATACAGTCTAAAATACAATTATATTCAGTAATACTGCAAATACTGCTCTAAAAAGCACACTTGACACCTAAAGTTAGGAAATACTCCAGTATACACTCCAGTACTCAAATTCATAACTGTGCTAATATCCCCAATTCAAAAATAATGTAATGAAATTCAGTGGAAACGGAGGGATTTTGCATGAATAGCACATGTCAGTCACAGACCACGCAAAGCGATAAATCTGTGCATTGCTCAGCAGCAGATGGGCATAACGGGTATTGGGACAGCCAAGCAATTGTGGTAACATATTCCCTTTAACACAGACACGCATAAAATCCCAGAAACACGCACACAACAACGGCATGAGAGGATCCTGTACGGCAGCACACCCCCAGCCTTTCTTCTATATTTTACCAGCCATACGGTAGTTTATTTTCCACTTCTTTTACCATCTGTAGCAACTTTCCCCCACAGACACTCACAGCTGTCCTGTTTCATGTCTGCGCTCTCCTTTATATTCCGCTGTACAATGCCGCCCCTGCCTCAATCACTGGGCCTGCATTCTTCTCTTGGCAGTGGGAGTGGGCCTTTCATGATACCACTAGGGCGGCAACTATGGCAAACAGTTAAATATCATGGTGAATTTGTGTTTACAAAATGGTTTACCAACATAAAGTGTGCTGGTTTGAGAGATCCAGACGCACGTTGCTCAACATTGCAAACACACTGATCAATAGGCAGTGACGTACCGATCTGGCACTTTAACGCGGATCAATCTTCACATCACGTGACGAGGAAGAGATCCAGTTTGAGCAGAGATTTAGTGATGAAGCAAGCTCAGTCTGTCAGTTTAAACCCAGTTTAAGAGGCTTTTGCTGGCTGGGATTTGTTTTACGACATTGGTTCTGTGCTGAATGGACATTCCTGCCTATCACTTGGGTTCCTATTGGAGCCGATACAGACTGTAAAATTGCGGTTAACAGCTTATTAAACATAAAATCTCAATTCAAATGTGTCACATGCAGCTTAGTTGACAAATTTAGGGTGTTGTTGTGGAGTAATACTAAATAAAAAAACTATGTTTCCTACTCTACTTGAGACACACATGAGCTGTCTGCTCACCATTCAAATGAAGTCCTCATCAAGACCTAATACAATCAAAGTTTCTCCCGGCAAAGGCCTCGCAATGCCTCGTTTGCTGCCGGCTGGGTTTTAAGACAATGGCACTCTTGTTGAATGGCATGCACTCACAAAGGCTCCATTCTCAGAAGTTAGCAAAAGTTGCTGTTCCGTAATGAACGAGATGTCTACTCTCGGGAAGTCTAAAACAGTCTGATCCGTTAGCAGACGCTGCGCACAGTTCCCTGATACAGCTATGCTTGCTGCGAGCCATGCGTTTGGAAAAAGAACGTGGGCGAAAGGAAACGGTAAACACAAGTAGAATTGCGAATATAAAAGCAGAAACAAACAACAAAACCCGATAAACCGTTAAATGCCTTTCCATCGTTTATCCGTACTGCTACCATTCATGCATAAGTAAATTGCCGATCAAACTCCAGTGTCGCAAGATGAACGCTGTGGAGAGATTGCATTGGTTCTTTTAAAACTTTGCAAAACAAGAAGTGTTTGCATACACGCTCTAACTATTCAAATCGTACAGTTTTGTTAACAAATACCCTCATTACGTACCTTTTCCAGCATTTGACTCTATTTTTTAAGCTGCCAAACTGCCAGAGCTGATTTGCTGGTATTTCCGCAACAATTCAAGTTCACACATGACCTAACACATTTTACGCTATTTAAATCCAAAATTTCGCAGCATCCGCAAAAAGCTTGTATTCCATAAGGGCCTACTTAAAGGAACACTCCGACTTTTTGGGACTTTAGCCTATTCACCTTATCTCCCAGAGTTAGATAAGTCCATACATTACTTTTTCATCTCCGTGCTCTCTGCTCCTCACCACGGCGCGTCTCAGGTGCTGCGGTTATCACTCCGCCCAAGTAGCAGTGCTTCGCCTTCAGAGAATATAGTTCCCAGTATTTATACGGTTAAAATATGTCTGTGTCTCATGTGACTTTGTTTTTTGTACACTCTGTGACTATACAAATCACAACATGTAAAAAGGAAAATGTTTGCGTTTTTTTGTCACTTATTTGGATTAGTATGCTAGCTGCAACCATTAACATCCAGTCTTTGTGCTAAGCTAGGCTAGCGGTGGGTGCGTCAAACAGACTTATAGCACGCACGGAGATGAAAAAGGTATGTATGGACTTATCTAACTCTGGGGGATAAGGTGAATAGGCTAAAGTCCCAAAAAGTCGGAGTGTTCCTTTAACTCATTCTTATACACCAAAGTCATCTGTAGCAACTCCAACACAAGCAGCATTAAATAAATGTGTGAATAAAGGAGGATAAAAATAAAAATAGCCGAGCTCCCATCACGGCGCCCATTTCTCTCTCAGTGGCCGAGCGCTGGGACGACTGAGGAGTTAATACAAAACTAATTAGCAAAAATTGACTGGTGCCAACCCCCCTTTGCCATTTCCTGCCTCACTACACAGGGGGACAGCAGTAAGCCCAGAGCACAGGTGTACCGCTCACGCCGGCTCTAGATTACTGCCCACTGCCTCCGTTCTCGAAACCCTTCACCGCGCTCCCCAGGCCGCCGTTATGTCAGAGAGGAAATGGAGTGTGATGAGCTGCATTTTAAACGAATTTTGCATCTTTTGCACATTGGAAAAGAAAGAAAGACAATCGTTGTAGAAGCACAACAATAGTCGACACTGAAAGAGATGCATTAATGCACAGTCGACATTGTTGACATCTAAAAACCCTGCGTTGGGCGCCAACTAACATTGTCCAAATCTGCTAGGAAAGATCGACACTGACAATGCACATTAAACGGATTACACGAATTTGCCTCGCAATCAGGTTTAGGAGAAATATACCCACTAAAGGCAAGTGGCTGTGCAACAAACATCTTACAGTATTTCCCGTCCCAGAACCATCTGCTTCGTTTAATCCAATCACATTGCAGAAGGAAAAAAAAAAGTTCAAAAGGAGGTCAAATGCAATGATATTAAAACTGACTGTGCTGAATCCCATCATTGGATCCAAGCTGGTCCTTCATCACTGCGTCTCTGCCAGGGTGGTGGAGGGGGGTTTGTTTGCACAATCCGGGCAGAAAAGTCATAACATGACAATGTATTTTTGTGAATGGCCGACAACCTCATTTTTAATGAATGGTACTGTGTGAAAGAGCACAGTGGCATGGTCATTGTTGCAGTAACAGGGCCGGTCGGTGGGATTTAGCGGGCAGAAAGCAGGGGAGGATGGGTGCGAGGGGGTGGGGTGGTCCCAGCCCACAATGTGTACTGCAGTAACCACAACAAAGGTTGTGGTTTATCCCACAATCGCCTTAAATAGATCCAAATTATTGTTATTCCTCAGCCTGTGGAAAGGAAGAGAAATATAAAACGGCTGTAACACAAGATGTGCCAAAAGTCAGCCTGAAGATATCAGCGGATTCGGTTACTGGCATTAAAAAAAAAAAACTGTAGCCCTTGACCGGCTTTGCCTCGGCCCTTGCAAAAACTTTCAGCCGACTTCCCAGAACTTAATACGAATTTACAAAACTTATGACAGGGCGCCTCGAGCATGCGTCATCAGAGCTAACTAGTTTTGAAAGACACACTGTACAGTAAATCTGTTTAAGAGCTCACATGGAAGTGGGGCAGACGTCTTTACAAACATTACACACGCAAACGGTTTGTTCGACGTTGCTCTGGGTCAATTAAGGTAAGTCCAGTATAAATATCTATCAGCCTGGCTGGAAATGTACACACGGGCCTGGTCTCGCGTTTGTTATCTATCTGCTCCAGCGGTATCCTTCCATTGTGTAGTGAGACTGAAAACACTGCAATGAGACACAACTACAGTTCACAACAAGTGACATATATCACGACAATGAATTCAAAGAACTCTAATTGACTTTTTCATCAAAATAAGCACTTATTAATGCATCAATTTAATAATCTGACAACACAATACCCTTTTTTTTTTGACGAGGGTAATAATTTAGACTTAAACCTGAATTTGAACAGCAGCTGAATCTTAATCTCACATCTAGAAGTTTGTTTCTTTTTTACTTAAAATATTAATTTAAACTAATTTTAGTTTAAAAAGTTAACTATTTAAATTTTTTTAAATAAAAAACCTTGTGAGGAAAGAATTGGGAACTTATAACTTAATAAATAAATAACATAGAGATCTAAGAAGTAACATACCTAAGATCAGAGGGTTCTACAATTTTGCAAATAAATAATAAAAACAAACTGCCTGATATCCATGTACTTCTAATTAACCAATGCTAAAAGGAAACAATGACTGGTGTAATGCTAGTCTGGGTCTCCACGGCTATTAGCCCCTTTCGGCTGGTTTAAATGGCACACCACTCTGTGGCCCAAACAAAACCACCTGTTTTAACAGGAGGTCAAGAGGGCAACCCAAAACCAAAGCTTGCCCTCCGCTTGACTGGCTGCTAATGGGAGTGGATGTTTATCTTGGGGGTCAAATGCCTTGAAGATGGGGTCACGACCCTAACATCTTAAGCCGTGACCTCGCCCACGTGTGGAGTGCTCCTGCCGTAAATTAGCCATGGTTGCATGTCCTCAGGCCTCAGTGAACACACATTTCTGTCTTTTTCTAGTTCTCATGTTACTTTGTGTACAGAGATGTATAACATCTGACTAAAACAATAAACCGTACGACTATTGAAATTAGAAAGTGTTTTTCAAACACATATCCTAAGGGATATATTGCAAAAAGAATAAAATATTGCAAAATATTGCAAAAAATCAGAAATACAAACTCAAACTTACTGTACATTTTATGAGAATACAATTGAAAATTAATTTAAAAAAACATTAATCATTAGTCCAAAAATAATGACCAATATTGATAGAATTGAAAAATACAAGTCTAAATTCAATCATCATATAAAGCGATCGAGTCTGTACAGAAAATTTGGACTAAACAGCTCAATTCATTTAGACTAGTTTTAAAATCTCTTTATGAACTTTTTGATGCGTCAAAGTGGAAGTTGCGTAGCTGTCAACGGAGGGACTGAAAGCTCTCAGATTTCATCAAAAAGATCTTCATTTGTATTCCGAAGATTAACAAAAGTCTTACCGGTTTGGAACGACATAAGGGTGAGTAATTAATGACAGAATTAAAATTTTGGGGTGAACTAACCCTTTAAAATTACATTAGCTTTTTTTTAAACTACTAAAAGAATTGGGAAATACAAACTTAAACTTACATATTATAGAGCAATTATTGAAAAATATTGAACAATGGGGAGGATATTGAAGAAATTCTGAAAGAATTTAAACTTACATATAGAGTGGTGCAGGTATGACATCAGAACCCGGAAGTCTAATTGGCCACTGGTTCCTTCAAGACTTTCCTTTGGGTTTTATAATGGGGGTTTTCGATTTGTGTGTAAAATAAAGCCTGTGGAAAACATAACTTACCAATACTTTGATGTTTTGTTCTACAACGTAAATTACACATACCCATAGCGAAAACGTTAATTTTGAAGCACTTTTGTTCATTTTTGAAAACTTACATTTTTAATAAGTCACCAGATAAGACAATTTGTGTGTGTACATTGTACGTTGTAAAACAAAACGTCAAAGTATTTTCAATTTATGTTAAAAAAACAAAACGTTATAAAACCCCCATAGGAAAATCTTGCAGGAACCAGCAGCGAATTAGACTTCCAGGTTCTGGCGTCATACCTACACCACTCTATAATGAGAAAAATATAGAAAAAAAACAGCAAACATTAAGAAATTCAAAATGAAAAACTAGTCATTTGTTCCACTAGTTTATTTGAGTTTTCTGGTTACTTAGATTGAATTTAAATGTTCTTTTCCAGCAATGTCTGCTAATATTGATAGGTAGCTCTGTTATTGTCTAGATGAAGTGGCTGTGTTTGCTGGCCTGCACCCCTTTGCCCTGGCAAGACTGTGGGATAAATTTAATTACTGACTTTAGCTCCTCTCAGAAGCCCCACTTTCACCATCTGTGTATGAGGTCAGGCTCTCTTCAGATGGCTTTTAATCAAGGGGGCTCCAGCAATGCTCCACTGCTTTAAATAAGACAGAGGAGGAAACCTGATCGGCCTGTGTGCAGGTCAGAGATGAGGAGAGAGAGAGACTCCCACGTCTTTCTTCCTCTTGTTCTCTCGCTGACGTCTCTTATTCACCATCGAATCAAAAAGAAAACCTAACTTCGCAGATTAGGATGTTAGCAGGACGCTCCCTGCTGAATAGGCTTTCAGAACATCAAAACTGAGGATTTCGGCGGGCCGCGGGGAAACGCGTTTCTGTGACTGTGTCGTACTTATCCTCACAAAAAGCTCAAAGGCTCCGGGCCTTTGTGTTCTCACCAAGTCAAAGTGATTCACACGCTCCCGTTTTGCAACCTGCCGTCTGCCAGATACCACGGTTTTCCTACGAAGCGCTAAAGCTCACGTTTTACGGCTTTATCTCCGCCGTCTTCGGGTTACACTGCGTTTTCACTCTTTTTATCGGCACCTCATCAAAGCGCAAGTCGAGTCCGTACGGAACGCAAGGAACGGCGGATGCGCACGCTGCCAACTCTCAGACTTCACTGCCACAATTTGCGCGCGAGAGGAAATGAATGTAATTAAGGTGCTCAGTTTGCCTGGCGAAACAAAGTGCGCTTCTTGTCTTCCAAGAGAAAGCTTGTGTTTGTGCCGCTGTCAGTGCAGGATGGATCCCCTGCCGCCTTCTGCCAATTAACAGGCGCTCAATCAAATATTTGCACCGGACTTTTCCACAGGAATTTTAACTCATTATATTTTTGACATAAACAGAAAATTCACTCACAAATGAATTACGTATTAACATGTAATGTCTTTTTTCCCCTCAATTTGCATGTTTTATTTCATTGAGAAAAGTGTGGCAGAATGGAAGCAGAGGATTCAGTTTTGAGTTGCACAGGCCGCACTTATATTATTATAAACATGAAATGAACTAAAAAAGTACAATCCATAATTTGCGATGTACATTTTGGTGATCACATGGGTGTCGTTCGCATCTTTATACATTCAACAGATTTAGTGAATTCAAAACGGGACTTACCTGCATGCACGAAGTAGGCCAAGTACAGGTCGAGCTCCTTTACGGAAACTCCTATGTGATGCGGCTGCACGCACAACCCTGGGTTCGAGCACTGCGGAGACTTAACCAGCCTTTCGCCATCAGTACTTTCAAGCGGAATACCTTTGAATAAAATCACCATGACCAGGTCCAAGCGCCACACTTTGTCCGCCTGACGCAGGCAGTCAATTCTCCTCATCTTGCCCTTCTGGTCAGGGTTTGAGAGCACACAGCAAGGGGGCTTCTTCCCAGTGACAGTGAGCACAAAATCCTCGCGGAACTCCGGCCGGATGTCCTTGCGGAGTTTGGCCAGCAGCCGCGATGCCCACTTCTGCTTGACCTCCGGCTTCTCGCTGAGCAGCTCGTCCTTCACGGCTCGCTCCTCTTCCTTAGACATGCGCTTCTCGTGCTTCTTGAAGTATTTTCTCTTGCGGGCCTGCAAGTTGAACCAAGTGTAGGAAAACGCTCTCACATGGGGCAGCAGTGCTTCAATGAAAGGATGGAATTCATCCTGCGAAAAAGGACAAGGAAGCAGAAATTAGTCCACATGGACGCTATAAAACACAGTTCAGGTTTCAGAAAATCCTGAAAAATATATTTAAAAATATACACTTAAAAATATAAATGTAAACTAAAAGTTCTCACAATTTTGTTTCTAATAAAAAAAAAACAATTCAAACCAGGTGAAGTACAAAAACAACAACAGATTTTTCACAGCAGACACCATGAAAGCTAAACACGTGCATCTACATAAAATCCCATTTGATTATTTTGAAAAACGGCCCTCAACAGCAGGAGTGTTTCTGTGAACCGAGCAGGGCAGTCAGTGTGTGTGTGTGTGTGTGTGTGTGTAGCTCGTCTAGGACATATCTTGGCTCTCTGGCAAGAATGCTGGTCTTTAGGGGTCTGCCAGGGCCGAAAAAAAGCAACAACCGACCAGGAAAATTGGAGTGGCTATTTTTATCTGTTCTCCGTAAAAAATGCGCACACGATTCCAAAAACCGCGCTACTTCATTCGCTATCAGCGAGGAGTGTGTTGTTTTCACACAGGAGTGTGTGCGGGGCAGATTGTGCCGGGTTTTGGGATCCCTACACCTGCCGCTGGTGCACAACCTGGCAGAAAATCAATTTTTATAATAAAATGACAAAAAGACCAGAAAAATATCGTCCGCAACATTAACGCATCTCTTTGTACACACTCAAAGTCTAGCGGAGGATATAATCATGCAGGGATTTTTTTTTTTTTTATCTACAAAGGGAAGTATATTTTAATATTAACAGGATATTACTAAATCACCTGAAATGAAGTTATTTAGTAAAGCTGCATAATGTAATAACTGTAAACTTAAGGAAATATTATTAAATAAACTAAGCATTTTTAAAACTGTACATATGCTCGACTGAGCAATTATCAAAATAATAAAAAGCCTATACTGTATGTGCAGTTCTTTATCTGTAGGCTTGCATGACCACTTCTTTATTGCCTAAAGAAAAACAAAACAAATAAACACTAATAACTGGGCAAATAAATAACGTGTGGTTTCTAATATGAAATAATTTGGGATTTTACACCGAAAATAACTCAGGGTTTTTATTACATAGAGAGAATAATGGCAGACTGCCAATCACTAGAATAACATTTCCACAAACAGCAATAGCCCTGCATCGTGTCCCAAAACCGACCGTGCGAGTACGAGAGGGCTGCCAGCAAGCAAGCAAAGTGCACTATGTGCTGAGCGCAGATTTCATTTGAATAAGCACAGATATGAATATAACGCGCTGGGCCTCGGACCAGTGCCTTTAGAAATTTAACAATTAATTCTGAGTAATTTAGGAATGTTAATTAAATTAATTTCTCAGGCCAATTTCAAGCACTGCTGCTAATGTTTGTATCGTAATTAAAAATAATCACAATATACCATCAAGCAAAAATAAATAAATATTACACACAAAAAAACACACATAATTTTGGACGTGTATTAAGCTGTAGATTAAAATAAATATGGCACTGTTTGTGTAAGATTACTGCATGTTAGTCGTAGACTCAACAACAGACTCCATATAGATACATATTGCCATATCTCTTTTGTTACACCCCAGGAAATCAAGGATTTGCATAAGCATATATCATTATTATAGTGTACGGAACAATGTCTGTGTGTCTCTTGTAAGACACCAAAGCAAATGTATATGTTTAATCATATTGTTTCCTTCCTGTCTTGTTTAAGAATCAAACTCCCTTGCCTCCGAGGCATAAAAACTGTATTGTTTCATCCTGCATTTAAACCAGTGAATGAATTTCCTTATCTGCCTTCAACTGACTCTCCAAGTAACTTAATCCAAAGTCTGTGATTAATAACTGATATCATCTATGGTTGTGGCTTTTTATACATATATATATATTATGTGTTTTTATTAATTAAAAAAAAAAAAGATCTGTTGCAGACTTGTCTACACTCTTGTAAAAAAATCAATATTGAAAATCTCCAGACGAGAATCAAGCTCTCTACAGTAAAACATGGTTAACTTAACTTTCTGCGGTGCTCTAGAAATGTTTCTAAATAAAAGGAACGATTGCTAGAATTATGTGGTGATTGATACACAACAGAACGCAATTTAACATGCAAATTATTCATGTTTGAGATTATTATGAGAGCGTTTTCTTCTTGTTATAATTCTAGCAATTTGCGAAAACTGAACTGTAGGAAGATACTTGCTCATAGTGGCAAAACAAACAGCTCTTTGCGTTTAGGAGCGTGCTTGAGTGTCAGTATAGGGTCTGGTTAGCATGTCAGGGTTTTCCAGACTCCTAAAGTGTTTCAAGCTGAACCTCGCTGTCCTATAGTAAGGCCTCAGCAGGGAACAATAGTGCCTTGTGGCCAAAAGAGACAAGAGAGTGTTAACGCATGTAAAAATAGTACGAAAAAAAACAGACAATGTTAATGCACACGTCTCTAAAAAGACAACTAACGTGACGTTAATTCAATAACTAACGCAAGAGATAAAAGTATATTTCTGCATCAACTAAAATATAGGAAGGAGTTGAAAAATGTGTTTTGATTTTAAGGATTTTACTATGAAATGAAAGCTATATAAAGACGTGATTTTTTGGCACTCAGAGGACTATTAAAGACGACACACACAAACACACACACACACGCAGAGAGAGAGAGAGAGAGAGAGAGAGAGAGAGAGAGAGAGAGAGAGAGAGAGAGAGAGAGAGAGAGAGAGAGAGAGAGAGAGAGAGAGAGAGAGAGAGAGAGAGAGAGAGAAAGTAGCCTTAACACCGTAACAGAGAGGAAATCAATGGTCCGTCTCAATTATCTTCGATACAACTATGATTATTAGACCTTTTTAATAATATCACTGTTATATTACTTACATTAGTACTAATTTAAAAGAAAGATAAAAAAAATGCTTTAACATTTTTGTAAGACTTTAAACTACATTATTCATCTAAATGTAGCATTTCACTTATTTTTAATAAGTACTGTTAGTAACAAATATTTATAGTCAAGTAAATAAAATATATGAGCTACATGTGAGTTTTTATGTGAGGTGTCAGTTAGCGATAATGTGTCACATTTATAGTGATTGACAAATTATCAAAAGCTTCCCTACGGTTCTGCATGGATTTATAACAGAAGAAAATAAGCCCTAAAAGAAAAACTGAATCCAAGAAAACCTGAATCAAATCCAAGTCTTGCATTATCAAATCTATGAAAAGACGACTTAAAGTTTGAGCTTTCTCAGCTCGTCTTTCTGTGCACATTACACATAATTTGTCTTTTTTCGCATGAATCCTCTCCAGTGTCTCCAAACAGACTGTAACTAACATGGTCAAAAGAACGGCCCTATACGTGACACAATACTGAGGCCTTCTCCTTTGTTTTGTGCATTCAATAAAACGCATTTAACCAAACAGTTTAAAATCACATGAAGTCTACAGTATAACACTACAGCTTTTCCAGACCTGTCACCTCAGTTCACCTGCCACCATGATTCAGACAATGACTGGATTTCTTTTTAAACCTCCTTTAACCCTCTCGGTTGCTGTTAAACTTTATTCCACTTTAGTTTTTATTCTGCGCCAATTACAAAAGTATGATAAAACCACAAACAAACAGCCCAATGCTTTCATAATCTTACTGTTTAGGTTATCAGACATGACAGCACCAAAGCTAAAACAGTCTTAACTTTTAGATTACACACACACACACACATATGTATATATATATGACAGTGAAGTTTGCTAAAATCTAATCAAAGAGTTTCTGATGACTTGAGAAGAAAAAGTATCATATAAGAGAGCAGAATTATTGTTGGAAGCTGGTTTATACTCAAGTTAAAACTGTAAACGGCATAGTTGCATTGATATTTAATAGTAAAAAGCAACTAAATATGACTATTCTGATCTCAAATGTGCTTTAAATGTGTGTGTTTTAAACTTAAATGGTCACACTCTTAAAAAATAAAGTTCCTTAATAGAACCAACCAGAAAAACAGTCTGATGTCACAGGAGAACCTTTTAAAGTCCTGCAAAGAGTTTTTTAATGTTGCCTTTCTTTAGATTTCTGGCGCTTTAAAGAACTTAAAAGTGCAGTGTACTGGTCTGAAAACTTACAAATGTGACATCAAAAACTTTTCCAAAAAAAGGAAAAACCTAAAGCAACTTATTTACAGAGGTTTTTTTGTTGTTGTTGCTGAAACTGTTTAATAACTTTATTTTTAAAAGTGTAACCAAATCAACTGCAGAACGTTGACTCTGCAGGATTAGAGTAACGTTTTCTTTCATGCACAACACTATTTAAAGCTTAACTTGCTACATAAAATCAACGTCTCTCCATACGCAAAAGCGGCTAGAATAAAATACAACTGTATATAAATGTGCATAAGAAACATTAATGTGTGAGGTGGGCGCCATACGCCATGTGGTAGTTCAGTTGGCTCTGTCAGAGCAGAAATGCCTTACTACACACTAAGTAACTTGTCTTAAGCAAAGGTTAGCCCCTATCCGTGCTGTCCCGACCAAAGACACCGCTCAAATACAACAAACAGAGTTAATAATAGACGAAAATGTCACTTACCTGTGTTAGGCATAGCGGAGAATACATATCTGTCGGTTTTAACTCTTGAATAGGCGATGTTGTGTGTGTGCGTGTGAGTGTGTGTGTGTGTGTATGTGTGTGTGTGTGTGAGAGTGAGGGTGTGTATGTGTGAATGTATGGGCTGTGTATGTATATGTGTGTATGAAAAGAGAAAAAAAGAGAGACAGAGAAGAAGGGAGAGAGGGAAAATAAAGCCTTGCTTCTTGCTTTCACATTTCCAACTCTGCGAAGTGCGCGCGACGCTTCAGCGCTCCATAGAGCTGAACTTTAACCCCGCCTCGAGTTACACACATCTACTGTACTGTACTGTTAAAGCCGTATATCCAAACTTTCGGCATTATCATCAACTGTAGCAAAGAGAAAAGTCCCGACGACGGACGGATGGATGGAAGTACAGTAGCCTACACGGAGATTTCACAGAGCCATGAGTGAAACTGTGGTGATGAACCGCCGAAAGGAGCGATTATTTCATCTTGCGGGCATTTGAATAGAAACAAAAAGATAGAAAAAGTTGTCCGGATGCGTTACAAAAGTCGCGTTTGATTCATTCTTCGCTGTCTCTTATAGCGCCGCGCCGCGCGCTTGCATCCGCCGTGAGGCATGTGGCGGTGCGAAGCAAAACTGAAGCGGATTTACGAGCAGCGAGGAGGGCTCGGCATGCTTAGGAAGATTGTAATATCCTTAAAACCCCCTGTTGCAAAAGCTGCCACTTGTGTCGTGGTTAGTTTCGACCTGAGAGAGAGAGAGAGAGAGAGAGCGAGAGAGAGAGAAAGAGAGAGAGGGAGGAAAAAAGTGAAGCGCGCACGATTCGAGTCCGCTGAGACGAAGCTCCCGTTCAAACTCTTGGGCTCTCCCATCAGCACAGCGCCCTCAATATCGGCACGAGAGTCATACACATGCGGGACAGGAGAAATATGCACTCCCAATGCCGCTGCACTTCGTAAACATGAAGTATTGTAATGCAGAAAGTGTGATAATGCATTTGACTTGCATGTTTTGACATTCTATGCACCGAATCTGTATCGCTTTATTTTAAACACAAAGCCTAAGCTACTTTACATAAAGAAACGTTTGGAATAATAAGACGTGCGAATAAAATCATTTTCAGATTTAACATATCAATACATTTAATGCAATTCTTGCAAAAAGCGCAGTAGCCTAGGCTAAGTGCAATCAAATAACTGCTTCTACCTGCATATTAAATACATTTTAAAAGCACTAAGTAAAATGTAACAACATTTAATAATAATAAAAAACTGATTATAGCGACATGCTTAATGCGTAAGACGAACAACCAATCAGTAAATTAATGAAGTCTCACGAGCCTTAATTACAGTTCTTGCTTCATTTCGAGACGGACATGACGAAGGCAATAACTTTAGTTAGTACGCGAGATTCATACTTATTGATAATTATTTTGACTCACTAAAAGAATCAGTTCAAAAGAGTCAATCGTCTGGGAATCGCTGTATGTAGTTGATTCACTAAAAAGAATCGGCTCAAATGAGTCATTCGTTCGGGAATCGGAATACATTGTTCGCTCTCAGTGTTTTTAATCAAGTAAAAAGAACTCATTCATTCAGTAGGCTAATCGTACTATACTGATCGCGCAATGTTTATGATTAACTAAAACGAACTGAATAGAACGTCATCCGATTACTCAGGACAAATCGCTATAGCCTAATCAGAAAAAAAGAAGAAAAAAATCTGCAATAAACCAATGTTTTTTTTTTCTTCATGCTCACGTAATATGTCTATTCGACCCCAAGTAGGCTATAGCCTAGGCTAGTATTTCTATCTGCACGTGATCAGTATTGTTTTCCAATATTTTGAAACGGCTAGTTTAAGCACCAATGTTTTCAGTATCATCTTTCACTTCTGTGAGCCCCGTCATGAACGTATTGATATGCGGCTGACAGGTTCCTTAACAGCATATGCCTATAATTAATAGGCCTATTTATATGTGGGATTTTGATTTTTCAAAGAGCCATTAGGAAACACCACACAAAATGAAACTGCACGTTTTCAAAAACGTCAAACCTAAACAGGCTCATGATTTAAAAACAAGGTGGACACTGATGGACAAGAAAGCGACTGCCAATACAATATTATGTTTCTAATCACGTGTGTCGTACGTGCAAACATCATTAATAAGAAAACCTGGTTCGTGTAATTAGTTTGGTTGGCACTCAACAGTTTTATTATTAACCATGCGACTACTCTCGCTGTAAGTCAATCGGGCGCCCCCTAGAAAACGGATCCATTTACAGAAAGTGTTTCAGAAATACAGGATGGTATTCTAAACGAGATATCAATCTGTTGGGGAAATAAAAAACAAAACAAAAAACACACTACATTCCAGAAAGCAAGCATATGTGCATACATGGATCGAGATTTATGAGCATTACACCATGAAACAAACACCAAGGTGCGTTTTGTCAAATGCAAAAGTGTTAATTAATATAGCACTGTGTGTGATAGAAATGATAGGAAACTGCATATTAATTATGCTCGCAACTCACAGTCACACTAACTTGCTGCAGGTGCAGGTCCGTCCCTCTGGTGTTTTCATGAGCTACTCTGTGATTGGGCAAAACACTGAAATTCAATGCTCACAGTACCGTCGCTATTGGGCAAGTTTCACACGCACGCATGTGACAACCACTCCTAGACAGACACTCGGGATCTCGGTAAACAGCCTCGCGGAACACAAATAAATTCGATTAGGAAGAGAGAGCGAGAGAGAGAGAGAGCGCTTATCTTCATGATATCTTTTTTTTTTGACAGCCTGACGAGAATGCAATCTGTGCAACACGTTGACATGTGTCGTTTCAAACTTTACGATGTAGGCTACTAAAAAACTATTTAAATAGGATAATAGATCGCCTATAATACCAATTATACTGTATTTATTCTTTCCAAACATCTTGTATTGTCTTGACCTTGAGCAAAAGGGAAGTGATACCTGAACTATAATCCTGTCAATCTTGTAGACTATAGCCTATATTAGCTATATAGTTTTCTTAAATTTAACTTGGGGTTGCAATAAAATGTATTAGCACGTAAAGACCTTCTCTGATAGAGTATTTAAAACATTTAAAGAAATTTGCTTTAAAAATGGACGAATGGCCTTCACTCATAAACATACAAACGCTCATTTTTGTACTTATGCAAAGAAAAATTGGTTCTTTGAAAGAAAAAAAAAGATTCTTCACTCCTGGGTATTTTGACAGGTATCCAGTTGTGCACTTTAACTGCATTCTGTAGAACAAAAGTTGCAACAATCTTAATTTGAACGTTTCAAATTGAACTTTGGAACGTTTCTCGTCGTCTCGCTTGTGAAGTCATGAAAAGGTTGTCGCGTGGCAGCGTTCATTTTAACACATGAACCGCGTGTCGAAAAGGCAGTCACCTGTATTTAATCATGCAGCCTTTACAACTTACTTCAAAACGGCCTAGAAACGCCAAGAGAACTGGATCAATGAATCCAATAGGCCTAATCAGATTTTCACTGTAATGTTTTCAGAAATTAGGCTAGCCTAATAAACATCAAATATTTGTTGATGTGTGGAGCATCCTCAAATACCCACTCAGGCCTAAATGTGCTTAGGTCTGAATTCAAAGTTATTACAGCCTTACATTTAGACGTCATTTAATTTAGATTTACGCATTGATTTCAGCACTGATTGGCTGAACAGCGCCTTATAGGCCTGATGACGAACTCTAATTTGGCGGGAAGAGTCAGGTGAACTGAAAACTATCAAAAAAAAAAAAAAAAAGCAGTTTAGTAGCCTATATATTTTTTTTAATCAGTGACAATATATGTAGATTAGAGAAATTTACGACATTCTGTGTCAAACTTTATATTCACTTTGAAAAAGTGTAAATTAATGCCATTGAACGATAATCTAAATTACCTTGAATTTTTAACACTAGGCTATTAGGTTTAAATATGGCATTTAATTCAGACTCTATATAGACAATAGTCCTATTTTAAATCGTGGTATTATATATATATAAAGTGAATATATTAACCAAAAAATTGTTGTGTTGTCTATAAACAATGAGTTACAAAACCTACACCGTTTATTCAGGTTTATTTTCCATTGATCCTTTATGAAGCAAGACGAATGTTACCAAGCATTCAATCTCGAATAACAAAAAAAACTTTTATAATAAAATAATTAAATGTATAATAAAATTCTAAAATTCACATATTTGTCTCGTTTAATTGTGGCAGACATTAGAGACGCCTTTATTGCATTTTCTGCCAAGTTCTAGGAGAAGCTACTGAATGCCAAGGCAACTGTGCCAAGGATTTTGGAGGCAGAGTGGCAAAGACGAGGCAAAAACTGCAGTGTGTAAAGGACAACGGAGCGAACTAGGGATTTAACTCTTCGAAAGAAACCAGAATTTGGGTTTTATGGTGCATTTTCAACTCATCTAAGTCACGGGATCAAATCAGGTATAAGGCACCTAATCAACTTGGATGGAGCTTCTCCTCAACTTGAGTGGTGGACGTGAGTACAAATCACTTTTTTATTCGAGATTAAAACTAGAAGAAAAAAAAAGAGAATAGCCTATGCGATAGTTTTATTTGAGGATCCGGGCTTTAGCGGGAGCGAAAGCACATCGATGCCAGACGAGTCTGCAAGAGAAAATGTGTGTGTGTGTGTGTGTGTGTGTGTGTGTGTGAAAGAGAGAGAGAGAGAGTGTGTGTGTGTGTGTGGAGGGAAAAAAGTGCGCTCTGAAGTTTCACTGCACATCTCGATAGTCTTCAGGGGTAAAACTGCTTAAAACTCAGCGTTAGATCGCCATCTAATGAAAAACCACCCTCAAACTTGTTGTGTAAAAAGTATAGCCTAAATAGGCTAACGCAGCAGGTTATTTATTTGGCTATCAATGTTGTTTATCACTTTAATATTAGCCAAAATCAGTAAAGTATGCACATCTAAATATAGCTGCGGGAACTTGTGAATGACAATTTTCATTTTAATTTAAAAGAAAAGTGTAGCCTACATCACGAAAAAATTCGGAAGGTGTCAATATTGCATTTGAAAATGTATATTCGCGTGCACTTCTCATAAAGTACGTGCCTTAATTTATATGCAAATAAATGAAAGCAGCAACTCGAAATATTGACATATTTAAATGATTGTAGTTTGCATAAAGGCATTCTTGTCAAAATCACCCGTAGACTCTTTTATGCAGGATGCGTCAGTTGAAAACGAATTGTAAAATGATGAGTTCCAGCTCAAATCATACTCAAATATAACAAAACAATAAAAAATACAATGCAAATGAGTTAAGGGAAATTATAGCGAGAGATACACACACCCATATAAAGATGAATAAATCTGATGTGGAAAAATACGCTTTCTCTGTAACCATATAGTGACCATTCAAAAAAGAGAGCAATAAAGAAAAGATGTTTTTGTAAAGGTAAATGTAAAATAATATAACATCTAAATAATAAAACTAACATCCAAATAGATAGATCAAATTATACTACCACAATATATACAGATGGCCTAGATAAAATGATGCTACCATTAAACCCAAATAAGTGAAAATATGCATTACAAGTTAAGTAAATAAACAATCATATTATTTTCCGATATTATTATTATTATTATAATAAAGATGTATCACCATATTACCTCATGCATAATACCAAAATATTTTGTCATAAAAACCATTAGGCATTTTATTATTATTATAATCGTCGTTATTATAATTATAAATATGATTTAGAATTTAAATGATTATTTATAATAGACTCAATGCTCATCATTGCTTTAGCCCGAATTCCTCCTCCATTCTATCCGATGAGGCATCAAATATAGGTAGAGACTCCACCTAGAGGCTGTGATCTGAACTGACAGGACTCGAAACAACATCAAAATCTAGTCTTGTACCTTTACTAAAGTGTGTGTGTGTGCACGCATAAGTCAACCTTACCTTTTCAGACACACTTGTAAAATATAATTCATAAATTACAATGGGATCAGTAGCCTAATTGTCAAAAGCTTTGCTTAAGAGCATTTAAAGAGTAAATAGGTAATATTTGGTGTGGAAAATATGTTTGGTAAGCATAAATAAAAGTAGAAAATTAATAATATGATAATTCCAGATTATTGTAATATAACTACTGTATTATTTTGTACAAGTAATTATTATAATACATATGATCGACGTTTTTGTTGAACCATGTTCAGAGCAGTTCATCCGTCAAATGACGGTGTCCAAAATATAGAGAATATAGTAGGCCTAATATACACTGTAAAAAATGTATAAACTGTATAATCAACTTGAATGTTTAAGTAATTTCAACTTAAATTACATTAAACTGATTTAAAAAATAAAAATATATATATTTTTTAAATAAGTTGAAAATTGCTTAACTTATTTTGATGAGTTAAAGCAATGTTAAAACATATGTTGTCATAACTTATTGATCATAATTTTTTATATTTCAGCCAATGCAGAGCGAAACTAAACAGTTCAAACTAATGTTTGGCTTCCTTCTGAATGATCTGGAGTGGAGAGAGACCTGGAGATGTGTAACTAATTCACCTTTTTTTCTTGCATTCCATTAAAAGCCACAAGAGGGTGATCTTTCTATACAGAAGCCCTTTTGATATCCGGTCTGAGCGTCTGTAACCGTGAGCCCTCCTTCCAGTTCAGCAAGAGTGCTTTGTCCATCAATGCTGAACTTAAACCGCTTCTGAATGTTGTCAAATATCACATGCACTGCAATAAAGAAATGCTGGAAATCATGACAAACATTTCTCGGTTGTATTTAAAAAGATGCACATTTTTCTCTTTACGTTCACTCAAATGAGGCCGGTGTTTGGGAATGATAAACTCGATGTAAGCTCGGGAGTCCCACGCTCACACCTGGAGCTTCGGCACTGTGGGGCAGGATTTCTGTGGAATGGGGGGTGGATGAGGGGATTGTGTTGGAGTCGCTGGATCCGGGGCTACAGTTCTCATTAGGCAGCCGGAGGGTAATAACATTATCCAGCACCATAGCAGCTTGCCTTCGGGGCTTTGCCAAGCCGGGCCTTATGAATAAACAACAAGAAACACGACAGAGGATCCCCTTACTCTACCTCTATTGTGCTTTTAAATAGGCTGAAGCTTTAATACACTCAGTTTGCATGTCTACAAAACGACAGGTGACTTTTAAAACGGGACCGAAAACAAGTACAAGTTATTACCTCCTAAAATTGATTTTACAATGGAATTGAATTGGGTATAGTATAGGCAAAATATGTTAACAATATGAGCGTTTACATATTTTAGAGTGAAATAAAAATGTTGACAGTGTTTATTACCTCCAAAAATTAATTTCTTAAAAGATAAAAATCTGTTACAGCGAGGCAGATACAATGGAAATTACCCTGGCCAGTTTCTAAGTGTTAAAATATTCACAGTTTTATTAGTACAGCCACAAAACATAAACAATATGAGTGGTAACATAATTTCAGTGTGATAAAATCATTTACTGACCTTTTGTTGCCTTAAATTTTTTAAGTACAATCAACTTGGATGTTTAAATCATTTCAACTTAAATGACATTAAACTGACTTTTAAAAAAATGAGTTGAATCTTGTAGAACATAAAAAAGTTGAAAATTGCTTAACTTATTTTGATGAGTTAAAGCAATGTAAAACATGTTGCCATAACTTATTGATCTCATAATTTTTTACAGTGTGTGTAAAGCTAATTTTACAACATTGTCGCCACAAAAATGCTTTAAACCCTAAACCTGTAAAATGATGGTTTAAACAGCTTTACGGTTCAAATAATACACAAGTTCCAACAGAAGAATTGATAATTATAAGATTCATATTTCTGCTTTTAACCTCTCAAAAAATTGGCCCCATGTACTTCCTTTGTAAGTGCCTCCTGTAACCTTGATATATATATATAAAAAATTATAGAAATGAGGGACACAATATTTTTTGAAGTTATCAACATTATGCCAACAGTGTTGTTTTAGTATTATTTAAATACTATTATAGTATTTTTAACTTTTATACTTTCAGTTTTCATTTAAATTTTAGTGTTTGAGTAATTTATGTGCTCTTGTCATTTTTATTAGTATGTTTTTTTTTATAATATTTCTATTAAGCTTTAAGCTAGTTTAACTCATTTTAGTAGGCTACTTCAACTCAAACTTATTTTATTTCAGTTAGGCCTAGTTGTCGAAGATCCTTCTCTATTTTTCATGTACGTTTTTAACGTTTAAGTTCATCGACTATTTATATTTTATTTCAGCCTTATTTCAATTAATGAAAACAATTTCTTAAAAGTTTTTGTTTTTAGTCAAAAATAACAAAACTGCATGCCACAATTGCAGTCGAGTGAGCTTAACGTTTTTGTAAACAATAATATGATCAATAAGTTACGACAACATGTTTTTACATTGCTTTAACTCATCAAAATAAGTTAAGCAATGTCTAACATTCAAAAATTGTAAGTTATACAAGATTCAACTCATTTTTAAAATCAGTTTAATGTAATTTAAGTTGAAATGACTTAAACATCCAAGTTGATTGTACTTGAAAAATTTAAGGCAGTAACTTTTTTCTTTTTACAGTGTATTGCATTGGAATGTTCCTTTAATATATACTTTTTGTAAAAATAATAATAATTGAAATCAGTTTTCTACATTTTTTTTTAACTATACGACCTCAAAATCCCCATTGTTCAGTCAGCGTTGAGAGAATGTGTTTGTGTTGGTAAGGGTGAGACGGGGTGGGGGAGGAGTGCTGGTGCTGGTTTGGAAGCAGTGGGCTCCACCTGCTGCCACTGAGATGCCAGCGCTGGAATATGGCCAGGATTGGCCCACAGTAAACCCCTCTCTCTCTCTCTCTTATACACACACACATGGGCGATCTGTGAGTCAGGCCTGCACAGCGCTCTCTGCTCATTCACAAACACAAGCTAACAGGCACGACTCGCATTCGCTGTGTTTTGTTCAATAAATAAAACGGTTTCCTCCAAGCGCCACAAATACTGTGAACAACAGGACTGATGTGGTGTTTAAAGAGCGATTGGGCGTAGATTAATGAAGAGTGGTGCTTACGACGGTTCTAATGAGTGCGGTGCGCTGCAGACAGAGGCCTTGATAAGACGAGAGGCAGTTGTGAGAATAAAGAGGAGTGAAAGGAGACAGATGGGCCTTACGACGGTGTGAGAAGACAGGAAACAAACACACACACACATACACACACAAGAGGAGCCATGTAGAGTATCTTGATGACTGTGTGTTACAATCGTCTTCTTTAAAAACCACACAGGGATGATGTGATGTCAAGTAAGAAACAAAAACACTAAATTGCAGATTTTGTTATTAATAATGTTTTTTAAAAATGGAAGCAATATATATTCTTTAATTATTATTATTTTTGCCATTTAGTTAGGCTGATACCAAAAGTATGGTCCATTTTGATTAATTGTCTTGAAAAGTATCCATGACTACTGAATATACAAAAGTTTCTGCATACGGATTTTTAGAGAATATATATAGAATGCACTCAAAAAGCACAGTTTCTTGCTAATGCAATTAAAAAGTTTAGGGTCAGTATTTGTTTTTTTTTAAAAGATATTAATACTATTATTCAGCAAGGGCACTTTAAATTGATCAAAATTGGCAGTAAAGACATCTCTACTGTTAGAAAAATATTTATTTTAAATAAATGCCGTTCTTTTGAACTTTCTATTCATCAGAGAAGCCTGAAAAATATGATAACAATAATAAGAAATGTTTTTTGTGTGTGTAGCAAATCAGCATATTAGAATGTTGTCTGAAGGATCATGTGACACTGAAGAAATTCAGCTTTGAATCACAGGAATAAAATACATTTCAAAATGTATTAAAATAGAAAACTATTATTTTAAATTGTAATAATATTTTACAATATTACTGTTTTTACTGTATTTTTTTATCAAGTAAATGCAGCAAAAGAGACTAAATGGTGGCTTATATTTAAGAGTTAAGTATAATTAGAAAAAAATTATACTTAACATTAATAATGCATAAGACTTTTCCAGGTATTTATGATAAAAAAAAAAGATTGAACTCACAAAGAGTAATTTCTAGCTGATTAAATATTTGAGAGCTGTGCATAAATCATACTTTATATAAAGCATTCAATGATTTTTTTTTTAATCCAGGCATAGAAATCATTATTTCAAAACTATGATATTTCCAGTTTTCCATGAATGTGGGAACCCGTGAGCTATCCACCATTTTGACAGAACATTAAAATATGTATGTATCTAATACCAAAATGAATAACTTTGTGACTTTTTTAGAGATAAATCATTTATATTATTTTTTCAGGCCTGAATTTATTTATTTAAATGTTATTTTCGGAGACATTTCCAGGTTTCTAGAACCGTGGGAATCCTGCATTTTCCGTTATTTTGATGTACAATTAAATGTATTTTAAATTGAGGCATGCAAAATTCTCATTAAATGCGTCATTTAAAAATAAAAACATAAACAAAACAGAGTGTTAATAATATTGGCAATTAAATTGATTATCAGGCATACCAAAATATACATCAGCAAAAAATCAGTGCAACCTAAAACTGAATATGTGGGAATTCCAAAAAATCAGTTC
The DNA here is from genome assembly GCF_029890125.1 of Rhinichthys klamathensis goyatoka. Classification (NCBI taxonomy): domain Eukaryota; kingdom Metazoa; phylum Chordata; class Actinopteri; order Cypriniformes; family Leuciscidae; genus Rhinichthys; species Rhinichthys klamathensis. The sequence continues at coordinate 2,837,168 of NW_026606664.1, read as the reverse complement.
TAAGAAATCATGCCACACGTCCAGCAACGTCCAGAACTCACGGAGAGTCTTTCTTAAAAACAAGCCTCCAGGCAAGTACGGTCCATATGCAAGCTGTTGAAATAGCCAGGCATATGCTGGGTATATATAACACGTTTTCACCCTCCCCCTCATTCCTTCTGTTTGATCGCAGCACAGACCGCCAGGAGCACACCAGACCGCATGCTCACTGTTCACCGCATACGTGCGTTCATTCAGCACAGATACGGACGCATAAAGGACGCCAACATCAATGGAGAGAGTCACGGTGAGAATGCAGAGGCATCACGAACACAAACAGCCGCACATACACAGACAAACAGATGTGCAAAGCAACCTACCCACCCTAAACACTTTAAAAAACACTACGAGACACCTGACAGCTGTTCTTGGCTGGTGGGGGGGGGACGAAGAGGGAAGGATTTGCAGCTCGGAGCACACAGCTGGATATGGAAACAACTCCCTCTCCCAACATACACACGCTCGGCTCTCAGCGTGCAGGAACCGACAGGTGACGGAGATGAAAATTAACTACAAGGACGATCCCAAGAGAATTCCCTTATTACACCACTGAAAATCCTTCGGTACAAGCGGACTCTGTTGATCACTACAGTGACAATGTGTAGACACGAATCATGCCATTCCAAGACTGATCTCTCTCTTCAATCATTTCCTGTCTTTCCCCTTTATATCGGTCTAAAAGATAAAACTTTATTGTGTGCTTATTTGAGTTTATGTTTGAGCTGGCATAATAAGAGATCACAAAGAATTTTTAATTTTGACATGTTCCGTTTATTTACATTATTTTTCTAGGCCTGAAAGAACTTTAAAATTCTGTTCTGTGACCATGGGAACCATTAATTACCACCATTCTCATTGTAATATTAAATACAACAAAATATTAATATATATAAATTGAATGCATTAGTTAAGTTAGTTAGGCACTTCAATATGGAAAATTCTTGTTCGCCTTGAAATAAAAAGAGAAAATTCTTGTTTTTATGGAATATTGCAGTATTTATTATAAATTATTTATCCGTGCACATCATTATTTTATTATTTTTATTCATATGCCCTCATAATCTTTAATCAAATAACTTCCCCTCTCTCTTGCACGAGGGCGGGACGACCTGTCACTCACATGAGATCGACCAATAGCAAACCACAACTATCCAATTGATTCCCGATGGACGAAATTAAAGGGATACTCCAATTTTTTTGGAAATAGGCTCATTTTACAACTCCCCCAGAGTTAAACTGTTGAGTTTTACCGTTTTTGAATCCATTCAGCCGATCTCCGGTTCTGGCGTTACCACTTTTAGCATAGCTTAGCATACATCATTGAAGTGGACAAGAGTGCAGCAGGCGTAATGATATGACGCAGCGCCTGAAAATAGGCTACCTTCCGTCAATATAACCAACGTTACCGAGCTGGGGACTATTTTCAGGCGCTGCGTCATATCATTACGCCTGCTGCACTCATGGTACGGCAGTGAAGTTTCTTGATTGTTACGCAGGAATGAGAGTATAGTTCCTAGCCATATCAGCCTAGAAAATCGCAACTTTACATTTTCCGTCGGCCTTAGTGCACGATGTAACTACAGAAGAGTCAAGTTTTAAATAGGAAAAATATCGAAACTCTTTGGTCATTTTTTTTGGAGAAATGCTAATGGTCTTGTCCACTTCAATGATGTATGCTAAGCTATGCTAAAAGTGGTACCGCCAGAGATCGGCTGAACTGAATTAAAAACGGTAAAACTCAACAGTTTAACTCTGGGGGAGTTGTAAAATGAGCCTATTTCCAAAAAAAGTGGAGTATCCCTTTAAGTCCCGCCCTACATTTAGTCTTGTTCGAGAAGCCGTTCCACTCGGATATTCGTCACACTAGGGAAGAAAACACTATCACAATTTCTGTTTCATGCCGGTTTTAAGTTAAAAAAAAATTGAATAAATGAATACTTTTATAAATTAACTTAATAAATCAATAATATTGGAAATCATACACACGCTCTGCTCTCCGCATGCAGACTACAAGTACGATCCTTAGCGAATTCCCTTATTACGCCATTGTAAATCCTTCAGTAAAATCGAAATCTATTGATCACTACAGCGACGAAGAGTAGATGCAAATTACACCAGTTCAACAATCTCGCTTCAAAAATGTCCTGTCTTTCTTATATCAGTCCAATGAGTCAGCAAAAGTGGACGAAGGAATAATTGATGACGGGCTTTTGAATCATTGAAGATTAATGCAAGCTGGTAATGTGGCCACAACACAAAGTTTTCACAGTTGAGAACTATTTTATCAAAAAATGTGAGTTTCAAGCTTTATCGAAGAAAAAAAAAGGTTTCTATGCTCGCGTGTGCAGAGAGAGAGAGAGCGGGAGAAAAAAACTGTGCTTTCCATAGATAATAAAAGGTTTATTTGGATTGGAAAAAAACATGAAAACTGTTTGTCATTTTTTCTCTTATTATTTTCTCTTGTCATATTTGTTTGCTTGGTCGGTGTGTTTGTGGGATTTTGTTCATTTGCTTTTGTCGGCTGTAAAAGGACCCTTGAAATTATTTGGCCAAGTGATATGGAACAATAATGTGGTCGACAGACCTTTTAGCGGTGCGTTTATTGGAAAATAACTGCACACCTTCGAATGTTCATCAACCAACCAAAAGCAAGCATTATGTTAGTAACATAAGTGACGTGAGAATGGTCTAACTTTCAACTTGACAATCAGCTTAAGCTGCAGACAGAGCATCAACGAGGTGTCATCCGTCATTTCGATGACGCGCTCCGCAGTCAATGATTTTTAGAGTATCGTGGCTGATGCGCGATCATTAGGCTTTTATGTCTGCGATCAGAGGTATGAGGCAGTGCCAGGCCCATTGTGCCCATCTGCGACAGACAGGCCATTCGGGGCCCCTCTCCTGTGGTGTGACTAACTCATGCCGACAGTGCCAGGGATGAAGAGGGTCCCGGCCCTGCCAAGGGAACCACCGTGTCTTGCCTCCACTCAGGGCCGCCTTTGTTGTGGCTTCACTATCTCCCCACAACATGTGCTTCTATCAAACCCACACTGGCAATATCCCACTGAAAAAGAGAGAACACGTGAAATCCGCTTTTCGCAGCTATGTGTGTTATGTCTTCATTTGCCATGTGGATCTGTCTATCTCTATTTACTGGAGGAGAGGGATTTATTTCTGTTTGATATGTGTGGTTCATACTGTAATGTATTAATACGGTGATAGAAGGGAAGGGGCAAAAAAGAATATGGATGCTTTTCTGGTGATCTCACATGGGGGGGGGGGGGGGGGGGGTCACACACACACAACACACATATATACATATATGTATTTTTAATTTATTTATTTATTATTGATTCCATTAAGACTTTGATACTCATTAAAGATAAATTAAAATGCTTCATTATGACATATATTATTTTAAACAATAATATTGTATATATATATATATATATATATATATATATATATTAACTTATTATATCTTAAATTTATATAAATATTATAGTATAAAACAAAAACCATCCACATGTGTTACTGTATTCCACCCAAAACATTACTGGAACCATTAATGTGCTTGTAAGACTTTGACTTCTGTTTTAGAGTAATGTCTCCCTCTAATGGTCAATGACGGCAATCGCACTAAAATAGAGCAATTCAATTGGACTATTATGCTCTATATAATCTACAAAACACATCAATATTGATATGCAAAAAAAGCAAGCCTTTCTATTTATTAAATGTCAATATTAAACTACAGCAACGACAAACTTTGCAATTTGAACTTGCTCTTTTTCTCTGCACAGGGCTCTTTCTAGTTCTCCTTAATACTATTCCTTAGGTCAAGACAGGATTGCATGGCTTCCGGAATAAATCCCATGGATAACACTCCCAGCAAGGTCTTTGAACGCAGAAGCACTATGATCTGAGAACAGATGTGCTCATATGTAAGGAGGAATTCCAGTATAATGCTCAAAAACACATCATATATGCTGCCTTTCTCTTGGCTCCTTTTATTTCTATAAACACCCTACATGTATATGGAAAAGCAACTACATATGTGATCCTTACTGTAAATGTTGGACTATGATATTTTAGTGAGAGCAGAACATACAAGTAAATGTAAGCAAGTAAATGAGTCTTCGTGTAAACGGGTTCCTTTGAAGCCTCCTGAAGAGCAATGGTGGATGGGCAGATAAATGAATGTCTTGCCAGAGCAGGAGGAAGATGAACATGGCAGGGGTACAAACCTACAGACTTCAGCTGGGGATGAAGGATACAGGTGGAGAATTGGGACAGAGAGACAACATAATTTACTTCACTAGCCCAGTGAGGGGTGCGAGGGGGGCAACAGGGCGAGTTTCATTAGTCTCACGCCAATTATAGATTAAGTTTTTTGCTGTTCTTCGGTATTTTTAATAAAGAGTAAAGAGTTTAAATATGGTATTGTAGGATTTATAGGAACAGCTTAGTTGCTTCAGACATATCTGTATCTAAATAAATGTTTGCTCCAACAAATGTTTAATTTGAAAATATTAAACATTGAATATTAAACTATTATTAGATATATAAAATTATATATATATATATATATATATATACACATGCATTTCTAAAATGTATAATTATATACTTAATAAAAACAACATTATAGTAAAATTAATTAAGAATTAATGTTAAACGGAATGAAAAAATGGATGTAAGGGAGTTGCACAAACATTTGGGGATTTATTTCTCTAAATAAACGCTGGTTAATAAAACAAATGGTTAATTTAGAAATATTAAATTAAATATTACATATAAATCTAATTAGAATAAAATTACATAATGCAATTTAATAATAATTAACATTAAACACAACAAAAATGAGGGACAGATGTAGTTCATTGACCCCCAGCTACAAAATATGCTCTATATGAAATTATATTAAAACTATAAAATGACTAACACCATGAAAGAGGATTTATGGCACACAACTTGCTAAACTCTGAAACGTAACATGAGCTAAACTGTATACGGCAGAAGCGAAAGTGTGACGGTGTAAAAACATGAGGATCTAAACTCAAGGGAGCGAAGGTGACGGGCGAGGCAGACCACACAGACTTTAGACAAATTAGAGAGGAATGCCGAAGGAAGTGTTTAGTTTTCAGCTTCACTTTCAATAAAGCTGAAGCACAGCGTGTGTGTTTGATTGCACCCCTGTCCGTTCCTGTACACGCACACGGTCCATCTCTTGCTCTGTCTGCTACCTGAGCCCTCTCCGTATCTAATTTTCTTCATTGCAGCATTAAATGGATGTGCCCTCTTGAAGGAGTGGGTCAGCACTTATTTCCGCACAACTTAATGAAAAGCACATGGCTCGGGTCCTGTTTTAGCAAACCTCCTCCTCCCTCTGGTTCATCCAACTCTCACCAAAGTTACTCCAGCTATCGGTGGATGATGAACCAAGCTCAACCCTAGAGCTGCACTATTAATCGTTAAAAGATCGCGATCTCGATTCAAACACTGATGAATCGAAAACAGCTTCACAAACAATCGAAACAGCTTCACAAACAATCTTTTCAACACCGCAGTATGGTTATTTCTGTTACAAATATTCAGATTATCACAGAAGTGCTAGGATAAAAGTTTACACTTCAGATATAAACACTGCATGATGTCTACAGTAGTGATCAAAATAGAGCAAATCACAATTTGAAAGTAACTTGGCGCTTCAAATAACGATTGTTTCATTACATTGTTACACCAGTAGATGGCGATGAGTGACTGCTAAAAAATGTGTCTCCCATTGAATCATTCATTCAAGAGATTTGGTTCAAAAACGCTGATTCATCCAGTAATGAAACATTTATGAGTGAGTCATTGAATCATACATTCAAAGTATACTTTATAAAAAACGGTCTCCGCTTGATCTGACGACGCGCAAATTAAGGAACACAGACAGAGCCGGGTCCTTTCCATAATGACCAACACAATCTACCAGTTAATGTCTGGTTTAAGACGGGCAGTAAATAATGGCGCAAACACCAGTAAATCGACGAGCGCAAACCTTAGTAAATCACCTTGCACGATTCATTTAAATACTCTCCTCCTATAAATTTTGCATCTAAAAGTGAAACTCGACGTGCGAATAAGAAAGAATTGCCAATCTAATCTTTTACCAAATCGTTAAACTGCCTTCTCCCACCTCAGAAACATTGACAAGCTACGGAACATTTCTGTTTCTAATGCAGAAAAAAGACCTCTAGACTAGCCTGGGAAAACCCAGACAACTTCTGGCAAATTTAGATTTGCTCTGAAAGTTAGTCTGGCAAAGAGCTCATTCAAACCATTTCCAATCCGTCGAAATCGCGGCACCAATCAGAAACGTTGGGGCGGGCTTTACACGATAACGACAGCGCTGGGATTTTGAAGCCAATTTTGTAGCCTACATTACAAAGATGGATGCCTCCGTCGAACATCACTCGTTCGAATCAGCGATCGCGTCTGTTTTAAGCGATTTGAACGTTTCCTTTTTGTTAAAAACCGAGCAAAGAACAACACTCGGAGATGTTTCTGCCGCTCTGCATACGTCATCTCCTTCATCGCTCTGATTGGTTTCAGGTCTATCCGCGACGTCCGTTGGGGACTTCCCTCTGGAAATGATTTGTCTATGACGCTTTGCCAGACCATAACTCGGTTACAACTGAATGAATGAATGAATGAGGCATTTATATAGCGCTTTCATTTGTACTACTGTACACCCAAAGCGCTTTACAATCATATCAAGGGGTCTCTCCTCAACCAGCACCAGTGTGCAGCATCCACTTGGATGATGCGACGGCAGCCACAGTACAACGGCGCCAGTGCGCACACCACACACCAGCTATAGTTGGAGAGGAGAGAGTGATAGAGCCAATTCAGTGGATGGGGATTATTAGGAGGCCATGATTGGCAGGGGCCAATGGGTGGAATGTGGCCAGGACACCGGGGTTACACCCCTACTCTTTACGAGAAGTGCCATGGGATTTTTAATGACCACAGAGAGTCAGGGCCTCGGTTTAACGTCTCATCCGAAGGACGGTGCTCAACTGAGAATGGTCTGGTTTTAACCAGGCTACCTCTAGACTGGATGTTCTACTAAGTGGTTGTCCTGCATCCTCGTTAAACAAGCTACAGTTAGTCCAAAATGCAGCTGCTAGAGTTCTTAGGTCAAGAAAATATGATCATATAACCACAATTTTATCATCTTCTACACTGGTTACTATTAATTATCTAATTGAAAGTCGCCGAGCTCAAGTCAAAAGTCCGTCCTACCGATCTTGATGGACTGAAAGTCTATTGTACCACCCAGCTTTCATAAATGGCTGGCTGAAATGATTGCTGCACTCAAGCTCGAAAGGATTCGGTTTTCTAAAGCTGATGCTTCTAAAAAATTTGATAAAGTCTGGGGCCCCTTCCTTAAAGGGGTCATATAATGCCATTTTTGTACAAGCTAATATGATTCTTTAGGGTCTAAATTAAAAGTTTGTAATATACTTTAATTAAAAATTCTCATTAGTATTGTAAGAAAACACTTATTTTACCTGGTCAAAAACAGCTCTGTTTTCAGCACGCCGTTTCAGGGCATATGACTTTAAATAATCATGAGCTGTACTCACCCCGCCTCTCTGTTCTGTGCGTACACGTTTATAACACAATAACCATAACGCGTTGTTCATTATAAACGTGGGATTATGAATTATATTGAGAACGTCGTACATAGAAAACATGCCGTAATGTACCCTGAGTGTAAACCTTAGACGCATTCATTGTGAAGCGTGCAAGCGATTTGCAAAGATATAAATATTAATATAAAGGTTAATAAAACGTTACACTCACTTCAGTTGTTCTAGAGGTTCAGCAGGAACACGAATATCTGGTACCGATCCTTTATTCAGGAGTAGCTTCTTAGCAAAACCAGCTTTATACTGACCCTCCTCGTTTATAAAGCAGTCTGGTGTGTGAAATGATTCGCGCAAACATGAAAGCATTGACGTTGCTCGTGGGGAATATTCCCTTCGAAAACAAAACTCAGCCACTGCGTCTTCAGCGGTTCGGATTTGGGGACATTAAAATGACTGCTGTGTTCGTTATTGCACCCAAGAACAGAATACCACAATCGCTTAAACGCCATTCTGCTCATAGACAGTGCTCCAGCATATCAACAATGACCGCGCCGGTCCGCGCAGACTATGATTGACAGCTGGCTCACGAGCGAGGGCGGGTCTGTGTTGAAACGCTGCTGTCAATCAACAATCACGGGAGGGGCGTCCGACCGTGTGAACGGCTCGATTTGAGGCAGGGGAAAACATAAGGAGATTAAAACAAAAACACTGGATGGATTTTTATCATTATATGATGGTTGTGTACAGGCACTGCCAACACACATTTCAGTACAATCAACTTGAAAAAGTGCATGTACCATTATATGACCCCTTTAAGTATCTTTCTAAGAGTTGAAATATGTTTGGGCATATATGTAATATGGATGACTTATCTCTTTTATTTCTTCACTCCATTGTCAAAGTATTATTATTATTTTTTTTTTAAAGTTTGATTAAGTGATTTAAAGTGTAATTTCCTTCTCTCTGTCTGGTGCGGGTGTGGGTGGGGGCGGGAGATGGGGGTGTTTTTATTTATTTTATTTTATGTATAACATTTTTTTTGTAAACATTTTGTGAGACTTGGATATGTTTTGTGTTTGTATAAAAAACTGCTATAAATAAAATGTAAAAAAAGAAAAAGAAAAAAGTCCGTCCTACCCTCCCCCCCCCCGTTGGAGAAGTCGCCGCGCTCAAGTCAAAAGTCCATCTCCGTCAACCCAGCGAGATGGTTTGTACCCAGGGCCCAAAATTTGGTACTACACCCCTGTCTGTGAGGACTTCAGATGGTGCCAACTCTGAATCTACATGTACAACTGACAAATTTCTATATATTGTAAACATTATGATCACAAATTGTAATTGCTTTAATGAGCTCATTGTTTCTACCTAAATGAACACATGATTGATGTTAGTTAATTGCATGATTTGTATTATCTTAGAACTGTACATTTCTGGCATATGGACATTTGACACAGTCAACTCTGATAAGAGATTACACTAAACTGTAATGTAGAAACATGCATTTTCTGTCCAGCTCCTTTGAAACGGTATGTATTGTGAAAAGCGCCTTACAAATAAATGCGAATTGGATTGAATATGACTTGAGCAACCTGACTTGTCTTAAAAGGGACTTTAATTACCTCCAATGATCTACTAATATTGTAAATCAAAGCGAGGAGGACATTGAAATGAGTCCTAGTCCCAGCTGGCACTGGATCTGTCCCCGGTGAGAGCAGGCATGTACGCGGGCAGGCAAAAGAGGCCAAGTGTATTGCTGGAGGAGTTATGACAGGGCCAGGGAACCTGTGAAGGATGTGGCACATCTGACTACGGCTCCAGCACCATCTGTCAGCCTGGCAAAATCACTCATAAGCAGGTTACAGCTATGGCCTCCTGCAAGCCCTCGCTGCCTCTTATCTACACCCTGAGTGACCCGGCAGAGGGCAGAGTGGGTATGGAAGGACATGCATGAATCATGATGCACGGTATTGCGGAGACCACCTTCAGAAGCAAGACTTTAGAAGACGCCACCATCAAGGAGGGGACATTAAAGGGTAAAATTTTTTTTAAACACATTTGAGGAACACCAATATTGTGGTAATATATTCTTTCTGCAAGGCAAAACCTTACACAAAAGCTTGTTAAATCTAAAAGATTGCTAAAAGTAGAAAAGAAAAAAAAATACATTATTTATTAAAACATTAATAATTGTTCAAAATCATAAAACCAATTTTGGCGATCCAAAAAAAGTATTATAAATGATACAGATCAAGTTCAGGCAGTGGTTTGAGTGTGCATTTGTAAAAATAAAAAAATAAAACTGTTTGGGTTGAGTTAGTTTGTATGTGTGTTGGTTGATATCGGGACAGCTGGAGCCAATGGGCCATGGGAATACACTCATCATGAATATTCAGGCGCAGCCTCTGGAAGAAACAGCCGCCAGAGTGATGTCACATGTTCTAACAGTTGTGCGAGGCCACTTTCTGGGTCTGCTGGAGGATTGCAAATCAAAAAGAGAGAGGGAAATGACAGAGATATATACTTGCAATGTTCCTCTTTTGTCATTTTCTGTGTATGGTAACAACTGTAAAATATGAAGAAAAACTAATGATAAAAGATTAAGAAATACATTTAAAAAGTGTATGTTAAATAACACGTATCGTGTAGGCTAAATTGTGAAAATAATGTTGTTGTTTTTACGCATTTGAAACCGCACATCCTAAAATTATCCTTTCTTTTCCTTGAATAATCTTTTCCACGTTCCATATTTATGACGTGTCGGGGAATGTTGTACTGCGACCCCCGGAGCAAGTTCCCAAACAATGTTTCAGGGTTAAATAAAGTTCGAAAAACAACTTTTCCCTTAAATATTACAACTATACCGTTCACTTCCATTACCAATGGGAATAAAGACAAATCCTCATTTGGCTGACCAGATGTTCCAACAGCCAGAAACAACTGTCTGTGAAACCTGCCGTTTCCTCAAGAGATGCTCAAAGATCACAGATGCATCATCTGTTCTCAACAACAGGAAAACAATAGCATATTTTTGAATACTCAGAATGATCTTTCATTGAAAATGAAATAATTCAAATAGCATTAGCATGGTATGGTATTAGTTTAACAGCAATATAACAAAAATACAAATGTAATGCTTGTGAATACTTCCCTTTATGTTTAAAAAATCTTCTTGCAGGACATGTGAAAAATTGAAAAGCATCAGGTTGTGTTTATTTGTACAGCAAATTCAGCTCAATTTTATTTTCCAGTTTTCTTCATGGTGTCCGAGTCATCAACGGAACATGAGCCAAATCTGTTTCGGGAAACTTCTGTGTCATGGAAGTGATGTAGAGCGCAAAGCAGATGGGATAGATTAATTAGCCAATGTATGTTTAAGAAGAAAGGTATTTATTTGCGTGAGTGGCCAAGGGCCGGAATTAAAAGACCCGAAAAGAAATAAGGGACAGGCCAGTCGATCTTTTTTGGGGATCTCTATGAAACCAGCGTTTTCACAAGCTAGGAGCTATCAAGTTGCAACTTAAAGTGGTTTCAGGGAAATCATAAATAAATAAGAATAAAATAGTCAATCTGGAGCAGAGGAAAGCTCTTTGTTTACTGGCTGCTCAGGGGACCTGAAACGGACCCTCCGAATAAATAAATACAACCGCTACAGGAAGTTCAGCTGCTTCCCCTCAGGTCCAGTTTAGTTTTATTAGCTACAGTCCTGTAAAGATACTAAACAGTGACTGGCTCCCCTCCTTTCTCTCTCAGTCCTGCACGTGTACTTGCCCCACCGCATGCTCCAATACACCATTGCCCCGCTCAATGCAAGCCTGTAGAACTCATAAACATCCTCTCTCTGAAGAGATCTTCCAGACATACTTTCTCCAGGTGCAGCTCAAACAACAGCCAACTAATCAGCACTGGAGTATTGCTACCTACCCTTCCCTGTGCGGGCAGACCTGCTCAAAACGTACAAATTCTGTCATCATTTACTCACCCTCATGTCGGTCCAAACCAAAAGTCAAAAGGTGAAGAACATCCTGGCCAATCTTAAATATAATGAAAGTGAAGACCTCCAGAAGCTCCTAAATAGCCATAAAATTGGTCCATACAACTTGTGCACTATAGGCCCTGTTACACCTGGTGTTAAGATACGTTTCACAAGTAGATGAGGAAGACACATTCTCTGAACGTGACCGGAGGATCGGAAAAAATAACAGAGAGCAGCAGCTTTGGTTTCTACTCTGATAGAAGCAAAACCACACGAAACATTGTGTTAGAAATCAGGAATGGTGAGAACATTGTGCTTGGTACATTTTCCATCTTCAAAACAAACTAAGGTATTCAGCTAAGTTTAAATCCCGTCTCACTAGTGCACTTCCTATAATGTTTACGCATTAGGTCAGTAAGCGGAGAGCAGGAGGTCTTTTGTGGCTGTTCGAACACATTTGACCGCACAAGCGTTTACACTACGAAAGTAATCCGGTCTAATCCTTTTTGATGCGTTTTCAACTACATATAGAAGATTAAAAAGTTTTAGACCCTTTTTACACCTGTATTTAACATCGTCCACTTGTGATCGGATTGACGAAAACGCTTCTTAATATCAAGTGTAAATGGGGCCATACACTACAGTTCAAAGGTTTGGGTCAAAACTCTCTTATGCTCACTAAAGATGCATTTATTTGATCAAAATGACCAAAATTGTATCAAAATATTACCGCAATTTTAAATAAAATTTATCTTTTTGAATATATTTTAAAAAAGTCATTTTGATGGTAAAGCTAAATTTTCAGCATTATTACTCCAGTCCAGTCTGTGTCACATGATCCTTCAGAAATCATTCTAATTAGCTGAATTGCTGCTAAAGAAAGATTTCTTATTGCCAGTGTTGAAAACAGTTGTGCTGCCTAATATTTTTGTGGAAACCGTGATACTTTTTCCAGGATTCTATGATGACTAAAAAGTTCAAAAGAACAGCATTTATTTGAAACATTATATTGTCTTCACAGTCACTTTTAATCAATTTAATGCACCTTATAGGAAAAGGTATACATTTATTTTTATTTTTTTAAATGTACTATTTTATAGATACGACCAGGGCTTGAACTTTTTTGCTCACCAGCCACTGTGGCTAGTGGTTTTCTAAAGTTACTAGCCACACAGCATTTTTACTGGCCACAATTTGGACACCGGTACCATAGGGGAAAAACTATCATATAGATATTTTTAATAGCATCTCATAATTTGGCAGCCAGTATATTTGGCTACTGTCACTTTAAGACCTGACGCACGGACCCATTATACTGTTTTATATAGCCAATATATGTGTGAGCACAAAATCTGTGGGAATGAGTAAAATCGTGCTCAATACGCGCAATCCCTCACCAGAATTCAAGCCCTTTAGCACCAACAATATTCATCCGGAGCAAATAAAACGAGTGAGTAAAGGGTTGGTGTGTCAACTCGCTGTCGGAGAGATTAGAGAGCGAGAACACACAGCTGGTATCTTTTGTATCTATTCTGCGGAATATCGAAAAATCAATATTACTGCCAACACTAGATTGCACTTAGTTTATTATTTCGGATGCCTTTTTAAAAGACTACAATTGAAAAATGTATATTATATAAAATTCAACCCGCCAAAGTGGCTAGTAGGAGTGACTGCGTTACACGCAAACGCTGAAATCCACCCGCATTTGCCGGGTTGGCGGGTGTTAATGTCAAGCCCTGGATACGACCTATAATAGGTTTCTACCTATACTATTTTTACAATGTTTACTCTTAAATTGTTCAATAATATGTGTCCATGTACCTTGAATGTGGGGACAGGGAGAGGAACAAGAGGAGGACAGGTGTGTCAGTGCACCGGTGCCTTTTGAACGAGGGCACTGGGTGAACAGCTTGCTCTCAGCAGGGGTCCTACAGAAGGAGCAGGTGAAAAGCTATCCCCCTGCACCTCTTTTACAGTGTCTACCTGACACCGCACTGAGCGAGGGGTGAGGAGAAGAGGAAATCAGCCGATGGAGTCGTGAGCGAAGACGCCATCTGGCAAAGGTTTCGGTGGCAAAACTCTGCAAGTTGGGAGAAAAGCCATGCCATGGAAAGGTCAGGTGATAATGATGTCACTATCTTAAAGGATAAGGGGCTTAAAATATACATATGCATTACAGTTTCACTTAAGAAAAGGGAAAAAAAGGACAGTTGGACTTGTTTCTTCTTTTCTCATCCTCTCCAGAAGTTTTAAGAAACTGAACATGAACTATTGTTCTCATTTGTACAACGGGCAAAGTTCATTTATGCGCCAGTAGGGGGTACCACATGCCACAGCATGAAACATTCATATTTATAGACGACAAGGCCCAGACCAACCTGACACACAAATTAGCTCTGGCCAGAGTGAGCAAGCGCTCAACCAGAGATCTCCAGCTGGACTGGACGCAGGTCCAGACTGATGTTTACAAGCTTCACTGGCTCTCACGTTTCATTGGTCTATTATTTAACAAACCTTTTCTTTCTTCACAAAAGTTATCCTTATGTTAGCTCAATTCACAGTAATGCAGAGTTTAGATCTTGCTTGAAAATGTCTGATCTGGACAGAGAGGCCAGTTTGCCTCCCACCCCCCACTCTCTGCTGGGACACCTAATCTGGTTCATTAATGCTCCCAGTCGACCATCAGGGCTGGTCTCCCACAGATAGCTCAGATTTCAGCCGTCAGTGGCGCACCTGTGCCATCACCTGCTCTACACACGTTTAGTACTGTTTTAAAACCAGTATGTACAGAAATTATTACTTAAAGTGGGGTATTTTTTCAACTCCTGTTGTCCCTGTTGGATAAAAAGGAACTGACGCTCCGCAACAAGGTGAATAGCGCACAGCTGAAATTGATAAGTCCTGAAAAATGTAGCAATTATTTACAGTGTCCAAGCAATCTTACATTCAGCAAGAGCCATAGGCGGTGCTGCCGAAAAAGGGGGAACATTTGTTCCGGGGCCTGGTTTGAGGGGAAATTAATCGCGATTTCGACTGATCACACCGGTAGGCCCGTGATGAAGGTTTTGTACTAGGCCCTGGCTATTGGTAAAATATTCCAAGTCAATGGGTAAGAGAGCAAAAGAAGAGGATCTTTGTCAGGGGAAGCACATTTAGACATGGGAAGATGGAAACAATTAGAGTTAAATGGGACCTGAGTGTGCCAGCGGATGGCTTGGATTTGCAGTAAAGAGGATTCCGGCTGGGCTTATTGATTGCAAGAGGATGTCTCCACTTAAGAAGGCAACGCCCTCACCTTCTCCAGACCACACCGCAGCATTCAAACTCTGGGATAGTGGGTCACCCAAAAGCCGGATCATTGACCGGTCTACACTGCTGCTTTACCCATGCAACTTTAAACATGATTAAATCTTTTTTTTGAGGAGGAGGATCCATTAGATTTAACAAATGTTTACACTACAAACAACTGGCCCAGCATCAAAACCTTGTTTGTAAGTGTGCCAGGTAAAGACAAGGAGATAGTTCAAAGTCGTTACATGACAATCTGTCTTTTTGAGACTGGCATAGCCCAATGTGGCCTTGCTCATATGGACAGATGGGAATCGTCGGTTGCTCTTTGCTATAAAAACAAATACTCAACTGCATTATGCACATATAGACTTGGCAAGCTCAAACTCAGTGTGAATGTGTGCAAAACTATACCTCGAAAGGTCCAACCAGGTCCAGTCCAAATGCTGTACTTATGAGTGCCATAACTTCAGCATATTCCAGCTCTCAACCCTGTGCCCTCCAGCGTGGCCCTTGCCAGACAGCAAGAGGACAGTCGGCCCCCTCGCTGGCTTGTCCCTGCAAGCATCCCTCGGCTGCAAAGGGGGCAACAGAGTTCCTGGATGCATCAGGGCTACAGATGTGCTGCCAGCTTTGCCAGGGGTCACCTTGGAGAGGCCTGTGGCAGCTTGTCCCCTAGCTCCAGCTGGCTCTCACTTTAATCTGCCCAAAGAGGGGGGGGGGGGGGGGGGGATACGGGAATACGGCATCTCATACAGGATAACCCATGTGGATATAGCGTTAACCACTATTTGGTTTAGCACAAAAAAAAACTTAAATGCAAACTGTGTAAACCTAAATGAGACACTTGCAGGGATGTTGGCCTCCAGAGATGCCCCCACCAGCTGTTAAGCCTCTCCAGAGTCATGGGGTCAGCAGCACCCCCTGTTGGAAGCATGGAAGCATGTGTAACATGGCGACAGGCTCAGGGGGGTCATGAGGTGCCCTGCACCGGGCAGGCATAAGTAATGGGGCCTCCCTGCTAGGAAGGCACAGCTCTGAATCAATTTAATTAGATGGGCGGAGAGGGGTGAGTGGGACAGGACACACTAAGTTTCAGTTTTTTAACATGCAGGCAGCTAATAACATATGTCCACTATTAGAAACCAATAAACCAAGAGCCTGTGCATTTCATTGAGATTTACACATTTAAAGTGTGTTGTTAAGAACAACGGAAAAGTGAAGGCCTAAAATTCCTTTAACTGCAGTAAAATCACTAATGTACATCCTCATCTGCTTTATTTCTTTTAAAAAATTGCCAGCAACATCATGGTAATGGTATATATGACGATAGTTATTTTTGCCTGAAATTCATTCTCAAATTTTACAAAAAATACAGTATCACCTGTGTAAATATCAGGTGGATGGTGGTTGAACAGGTAGACTATGTGCAAGTGACATATCTCTGACCTTATGAAAGTAGGCCAATTCTCTCATTATCTGGCAACAAGCAATGTTTTCCAGAGGTGATTGCAGTGGTGGTCTTATCATATTTAATCTCCTGATTTCAGTGACATCTGTCCATACTGCCGCTCTCTCACATGCACTCTGTCCTCTGCATGTCCTGCCTCCATCAGCATCGTCACCCAACAAACACACTCATCTCTGATCATTCACTGAACCGTAATCTCGCCTAATCTAACTAGAGATTTTTAATGAATTAAGTGGCAATCTAGATTTTATTTTCAGTAACCATCCACTCATCTGATTGATTGTAAAATCAGGCCTACATCAGACAGATGAGTTTTAAAGTCCTATAAACACTTCTAACAGGTCATAATTAAACTAGGACACACAGGGACATTAAAAAAAGAAAAGAAAAAAAACAATATCATAATAAACAATAATAATTACAGTTTCAGGGTCAATTTTGTTAGCATATACACACTGACACATACACTGTTGTTACACCCAACTTAACATCCTGTGCATACTACAAATACAGTTCATATTTCAAGGTTTTGGTTGTCTAAGGCCAAACACAGGGAAAATACCCTCACATGTTTTTGCCAAAGCTTAAGTGGGAACATACAGTACTGGGCCTTCACAAGCAGAGAAAATGACCAATTCTGTATAAAGAGGACACCAGTATGGCACAATCAGAGCATTATGTGAACACATAGATGAACACTTGAGCAACATTTAAAAATGAGTTGGATATTACAGCATTAGATAATATATGAATGAGATGATATATAATTATATCATATTATTATTTTAGATTCATGTTATGTTTATATTATATGAATGCCATTCCATTAGATAAAATAGCAAGCAAAGTGGTATATTTAAAATAAAATTAATAAATGGACAGAATACAAATGTTCAGACAATTGAAGCTAATTCATTAATTCCACAATCTAATTCAATGTCATTCATATAATATATATAAAACATTCTGGGGGTTAATTTCAGGCAAAAACATTTCAAAAAAGAAATTTGAAGGTTTTAAATAAAAATATTATATAATAATAAATACCAGATTTTATTGTGACAGTTTACTGTTGTCAAATATTAGAGAAACATGTCCATAGTTTCTTTCTCCACTAAAAATCACATTGAAATAAAAAAAGGGCTCGGAAAAGTGAAGTTAGATCTGAGAAAATGCACTTGCATATCTTTGCAAATGCCACTTGGAATGATCAAATGCAACGAAATCAATTAATTTTGTGTGGCTTAAGAGTCCAAAGTTTTGGTGCCACTCTTTATTTCAGCATGATTGCTAACATTATAAATGGCGATGGCAGGTACTTGATGACTTATTTTAGTCAATTTCAAAACATTTTAGTCCGACAAGCAAACATCACGCACTGTGACTTCTACAACGGAAGGTGTGGTTCAGTGGCTACAAACTACGGTCATAAATCAAATAATTGAATGTTTGGAGATCACATCGTCAGATATTTTGGAGCAGGTGAGTGTGGTGGTGTTGTTAGAGACTAGAAGGGATAATAGCTCTGGCCGTGATCCAGTGATACCAGTGAAGCCCTGCACCCACAAATACTACCCATGTTCCCCCTTCAATTGGCGACTTACACCTTTTTTTGGCAGCAAAATGGTGGATGGCTGGAGACCAAGATGAAGGCTATGAAAAAAAAAAACAGTTCTCACCCCCCTATCACACACACACACACACAGATACAGACGCAAAAATACCCCTCCAAATACCAGATGGTGTTTTTGGAATCTGTTTCCTTGTTTTTTTTTCATGACAAAAAAAAGAAAGACAACTCCCAAAGACCACGCATTCTGCATACTTGGGTACGGAGCCATACAACCGCCGCTGCGTTCATGGAAAGACGAGTATCAAGTGAGACATGACAGCGAAAACTTTATAAACAAACTGATGATTGCGGCTTGGAGAACAAGAAAAGACAAGTAGAAAAAAAGTGTGCCAAACTGCAAAGATGAGATACTTTGGTTGAGGCCATAATTGGCAAATAAATGGCTGAGTGCCATGGCACAGTCCATACCTGGTTTAGAAACTCCTCAGAGACATCCTCAAGAGCTGATATCAACCTTTCGAATACATCAAGCCTGTATTAAGCATATGAAAAAGTACTGAAAAGGAGATCGGCACTGGAAAAGTCACTGGATTTAGTTACATCACGCATAATTGGGTATAAATGACATAAAACCAAACAGTTGTCGATCTTTCTACTGGATTAAAACCGAAAGAGAGTTTTTCACAGCGATGCCATAGAACCATTTTTGGTTCCCCAAGAAGTTCTCAGCGAACAGTTCTTAAAAGAACAATTTTATCTTAGTGTGAAGAACATTTTTTTTACTATAAAGAACTTTTTGTGCAATGGAAAGGTCCTACGGATGTTAAAGGTTCTTCATAGAACCACAGATGCCAATAAAAAGTCTTTACAGTATTTTTAGAAGTGTACCTAAACTCTTTAAAAGAAGCATCTGAAGGGAGCATCTTCACTCTTATTGTCCCAAACAAGACAAGAAAAAGGCACCAGACTGGCCCAAAGACCCAGCTGTCTTGGCCAGTAGCCATAGATCTCTAGGGAGAGAAAAAGAGAGGGGCAGATAGAGAGCGAGAGAGTACAAGAAAAGCGAGGGACTTGGGCGAAAGAGCGACAGAGAAGGGGAGGGGGCTGCCCTGCCGAGAGTGGCGTTCCACACAGAGCCATGCCAGGAATAGAAAAGGGTCCTTTTTCTCACATAGCGACCCCTAACCCCCACTAGACAGCAGGGATTTCACACGCATCTCTTCCACACAATTGATCCTTTCATTCCACAGCATAGACACACAGGCTTAGATCGAAAAGAGGGGGAGTTAGGGAAGGTATAAGGGAGACAACAGGACGAACCGACTCACAAACAGCTTTGATAGCATCAGGTCAGATATAGACGAACACAGACACTTTGTGTGTATGGAGAGGACTGTTTTACGGCAGTTGGGCCAAATCGTCCTTAACGCTCGTTCTACATGCTTAGAAAAGGCCATTTGGCCTTGGCAAGGGTATAGGTGTCACATAGCAGTGACAACCCGGCCACTGGGAGCAGCCATCAACCTGTCTGCGTCGCTATAATGGAGAAATGTGGCACATTACACATTTAATATGCATAATGGGTTTAATAGGTTTCAGTGCAAAAAGCTTAAACATTTATTTCTAATTATACAAATTACATATATGAGATTAATTATATTTAATTATATTTATGATAGCATTTATATATATACTGTATATATTTATATATATATACTGTATATATTTATATATATATATATTAGGGGTGTAACGATACACGTATTCGTATTGAACCGTTCGGTACGAGGCTTTCGGTTCGGTTTTCGGTACGCATTTTTAAACCGAACGGTTCGTTGGACCATTTTTCCTGCAGACCAAAATTTCTTTATTTCAAATGTAGGCGCGTCGCGCGTGGCAAGCGCGCTCATAATGTAAGAGACGCTGGCGTGACCACAACATTGGCCAACATCAAATGGCAAATGTAATGTAAGCGGAACGAAACTGAGCCGCTCGTTATTGTGTGGTTGACGGACCGTTTATCAGTTTGGACCAATGCAGCGCGAGCCGATCTTAATCAAGCAGCACTGTTACTACACAGCCAAATCCAGTAAAGAAAACATTTGAATTCGCCACTGAAGTAATCATCGCTGCGAGATCTAGTGAGACACATTCACATTTCTCTGTTATTAACGGATCAAACAGCGCTGAAGTGGAAACCAGGAAGAAACATTGTGCCATGAATGAACTATTCAGTGTCCACAGATCAGCAACATTCACCATGGATTTACTGTAGTAACACTACTAACTGTAACCATGGAAGTTTGGCAGGAAAAGTAGGCTATAATGCGTTCAAGTAACATTAAGTCGGTTTTATTTTGACATTATGAATACAATTGCCCTCAAATGTTAATCTGAACTAAAGTAAACCTTTGTTTATAACTACTACAATATTACATTTCATTTTGTCCAAGGAGCTGTTTTGTTTTATAAGCTCCTAAGAAAAGTCAAGTATAGCTCCATCATTGCTCAAAGTAAAAAAATATCATACTTTATGATGTTAGTTTTAATAAAAATATAATTAAAAAAATTAAATCAAGGAAAATTCTCTGGCATTTCTTTCTTTTTGCTGTATCGAAAACATACCGAACCTTACCGAACCGTGACAAGTGTATCGTATCAAACCGAGAATTTTGTGAACCGTTACACCCCTAATATATATATATATATATATACTGTATATATATATATATATATAAGCTGCTCTTAAAATAGTCATCAATGTAATTTCTTCAAAAACTTTTGTGAGAAAGTATGTTGGTCTCAAAAGGAACAACAGTAGAATCCAACATGAAGCACCTATTTTTGAAAAACATTGCAAAACGGTCCAGCATATTTGATAAGACACAAAGGTTTCTCAGTTAATATCTTGAACTGACTCCAAATTCAGCTTCCTTTACTTCCTCTGTTGTTTTCGTTTTCTTTTTTTTCTTTTTTGAACCACGGACCCACATCCAAATCTGATCCACGTTTCTTCGCATCTCTTGATGGAAAGCCAACAAAACAATCGTGTGCCAAGTGCGAGCTTGAGAGAATGCTAAAATTCACCTGTCAATATTCTCAGAGCCCATCAATTAATGTATTCCAAAACGCATTTCACAGCTTCTGGCAGTTTTAATATGGGGGGGGGGGGCATTTATATATGCATAAATGAACAAAATGAGCTCTTGGAACTGGTAATGAAACACTAGGCTCATGAAGCAGATATACATCACATTACAAAAGAGGCAAAGACACCCTCAGGCACATTTTCTACAAAAGACATTAAACATATGAACGGATATTAGAGACTTTGCTTAAGTCAAGCAGAAAGTCTCCAAAGTTAAAAAAAACTACTCCGAAATCAGAATTCTTTATAATGCAAGTCTGCCTACTGAGTAACTAAAAAATATATCATAGAGTGTTTTGATCTCTCTCTCTCTCTCTCTCTCACACACATACCGGTATATATATATATATATATATATATATATATATATATATATATATGTGTGTGTGTGTGTGTGTGCGCGCCCATATTAAGTGAAAAAACAAACATTTGCTAGGGCAGAATTGCTTTTTTAAAGGTGCTGCTCTGTCACCCATTGACAAATTAATTCCGACTCCATCAGGTGGGCGGTGAGTCATTCAGGGCTGGTAACGCGAAGCACATTAACAGATTGAGAGTCACTGAACGCTCAGTGTGTGCCCTGAGCACCAGCCCCGCTCTGGAGGTCTGAGCGAGTGGGATAGAGAAGCTGCTCCCTCGCTTCAGGGCTCGGCCTGGAAGTCCCAGAGTAGAGACACTGAGAGAGCATGCGGTGCTCAGGAAGTTCAAGCAGACAATTTTAATCCTCCAATTTCCTCCACTCTAATCATTTCTCCGTAGTCCACGGTGGAGGCCAAATTAGAAACATCTTCCACTCCGACATAACGCACACTACCCGGACAACAGGCGGCAAAAATGGGACGTTGTGTAAAACAAAGTGCCACAATAGATTTGTGTCAGGTTTTGTCATGTGGTGTTAGCGCTTTAAAGCATTGTTACATTCCAAAGTGTGTGTAATAAAATAAAACTGCTTTACTAAATAACCTAAAAGTAGGCCTACTTTTTATTGAACTACTTTTTAAAATTAACACCAGCTGTGAGTTGTTCTAACAATCTAGGTTGCTTATTTCACTGGTGGATTATTATTCAGCATTATAAAACAGAAGAACATTTCCAATACTTTACAATACACAAATAAATGACACAAATGTGCTTGCAGAATTGATTTATCAGTACTTAATTTGAAAATTTGAAAATATAAAAAGGCAAAAAAACACAATTACTAATCATTGAGAGTCCTATAAAAAGATATAATAATCTAAATCCAATATAAGAAATAATCGCAAATTCATGAATAATTTATTTTCCATTATATCCACTCAAGGTCGCCTTAAGACCATAATTAATACGTTTTACATATGCTGGATGCAATTATATCGCATTATAATTATAAGGTCCTATTCAAAAGCTTCTTCAATATATTGCAATAACCCAGAACATATTTAAACGGCACGTGTGAAGAGAATTAACACGGAGGGCTTATGAAACCTGACAGTGTTTTTGTCTCTCTTTTAACCTAATTTGATCTGTGACGTTAGCGCTGCGGGCAGCGTTTTCCAGTGGACCCTTACAGCAGCGATCATATAATGATTTTATGCCCTCGCCCTGTTCCCTACGACTCTCACCCTCAAATTTTGTCCCTCTCGGGGGTGTCTGCTCACTGACAAGCAGATTAGAGAAGTGCCAATTGTACAGAGGATAAAATCCCATTAGCCCCTTAGGTGGTAAGGGATCCCATCACAGCAGCATTAGTGCATTGGTGAGTGGACATCACACCCGATCTGGTCCGCTTCTCTGCCCCAAAAGCTCAAGCACCGCAGGAGAACAAGCGGTGTTAATTGCAGCGGGTATTTTAAAATAATGTCTACATGCATTAAAGAAGCTTTATAAAGGATATGGATGATTACATTTTTATTTTAAGTGAGGATGTCGGTGTTGCTCGCTCTTCAATTATCCACTAAAAAACTAAACATGTTCTGACAATCCAACTGTGACATTGAACTTATAGATGCACAAATAGCCATGTGAAATGTAATAAAAGTGTACATTTAATATAAATGTAAACAGAGAGCAGCGTATTGGTTGTCTGGATGTTTCAGGCATTAGTGGTCAAGTAAAAGCAGAAAAGGGCAAAGAAAAGGATGGCTGAGGAGGTCACATTTTGATCCAATCATTAAACTACATTTCACTTAAAAATACCGTACAGAAAAAATACAGATTATTTTTACTTTCAATGTTTGTATCTTTCCTTTTATCCCCCTAAAAAATACATAAAACAACCATGTGAACTAATGAAAAATTAATTACTAAATCAAGCATTTATTTCACCAAATCAAAATGTTGAATGCTAATTTTAAGAGTGATATCAGAAGGGGATTTTTATTTAAAGAAAATTAATAGTTTAAACAAGGTGAGCAACATTTTTTTTAATAATATTAAATCCTATTTTATATAAATATTATATAAAAAAAAATGTTTGTGTGTGTGTGCGTACAAATGTTACATTTAAAATCAGCATTACTAATTACTGGAAATACAATATGGCAGATACAAACGCGGCAGATACAAACGCATACAAAATCTTGTGATCTAAACTTGGCCACATGTTGCATTAGGAAAACATTAGTGCTTTAACTAATGACAATTTGAATATATAAATAATATTTCAAATTCTCACAATATTTTTGCAAAAACATTTATCAAATGTGAATTTAGAATTTGTGGAATTCGATTTCAGAATTTGAAACTATATCAAGTCACAGAAAAAAAAACACTAATATTTTAATATTCTTAAAACAATTCAGGTTTTAAAAACCTTAATGTGCACTATATTGTGATTTGCAAAGCAACAAATGTATTTAAAAATGTTAAGTTGTCATTAAATTGCAAAACATATTAAGACCAGCACAACAGAATTGAGTAATGTCACGCATCTCTGTTCTCCGTTATCTTTGCAAGCCAAATTAATAAGATATTAAAGGAAGTGCAATTTATGATCAATGGAGAAAAAAAAAATGCATACAAACTCATAAGCATCAAAATCTGAACATCAGTAAATCTAACAAATTAAGGACAAAAAAGTCCCAAAGCAGTTGCACAAGCTCACATTCCCGCGGTGCATCGCGGAGACGGATTCGTGCACATTACCACCCTCAACTTCAGCGAAACTGCACCGATCCCATTAAGCCCTCCACCCAGATACCAGAATATAACATTTCTCTTCCTCTAATCTGGGCGCTCAAGTAGTTTCCCATAAAGGCGGTAAAAGAAACATGTACTCCAGTTTCTCTCTCACCAACTTTCCTCAGCAGTGTCATACAGAGAGACAAGCTCGTGTGACCCGGGTGAGGGGGAAAGTGGAAGGAGGGGGAGACACAGTTTGAGATCTGAAGTTTATGCCCCCCAACTGGCAAATAATACAGTTATTGTTCCCGTGCAACACAACTACCTAGTGTTTAAGTTGGCAAAGGAGTGTCTGCAACAAAAAAACAAGTACTTTCGGACACCATGAAGGTTTGTTCAAAAAACAGCAATTATAATAACGCTGGCAATAATGCTGTTTAAGTTCAAGCAGGGCTAATGAATCATTGCCTATAATGAACCCTGGACACTCTGAAAAAGCCTTTCATGTACCCGACGCGGCTCATTTGTATAACTGCCGGCCACAATAGACTATTGTGAATCCCTACCCCTCCTCATCTCGCTGCGATCTACAAACCAGACTTTTTTTTTCCTCTCCCACTTTCACCTCTCTTCATTTCTGGTGGAGCGACAGTTATGTCAAAGGTTGTCTGGCCTCACTGACCACAACAAGCAAGTTAATCTGCCCCGGCACAGAGTCCGTCTTGTCCCAGAACACTTTGGAGTTTTTTTTTCCCTCTCCCCTCTTCATGCTTTAATTGCAGCGACGGAGTGTCATAGCCGAGGAGCGGAGCACCGACTGAGCACTGAGCGACCGACCGCGTGCACCACAAAACCTCAGTGTAAACAAGGGATTAAAAGAATCGATGCAAGACCTGTCCTGTTTCTCCTTCTTTGGACTCCTGCGCAAAACTTTTCTGTCAAGTGAAAGCGGAACATGCTGAGGAAGAAAGAAAAAAAACACACGAGACGTCTCGTTTGCGGATACGGACTGACAGCAGAAAAGTAATGAATGAATGAGAAATGTCACAAAAGTGACAAAAGAGCTTTTGTTTTCGACGAGGATATATTTTTCTGCACTCAAGTATATTAAAAAATGGAGTCGATTGTTATCTGACATCTTTAACAAAGTGGACAATAAAAGAGGAGTACATTAAAGAGCACACAAAGAAGACAAATGTGACAGGAGCCACAGAGGAGCTATTGTATGGAACAAAACTAAAATAAAAAAAAAAAACGAATTGCCACCAACTGGACAAAAAAGGAAGAGAGGAGTTTCAAAAAACAAAGTGTGTTCTGTGTGCATAACAACGAAGGAGGGAAGTTTTTCTTAAAAAAAAAAAAAAAAAAAAAGGTAAAAGAAGAAGAAGAAGAAGAAAAAGGTTTGGTCGCTGCCAACTTACCATCCACCAAGTCCTGGCCGAGATGTCGTAGCAGAGCTGCCATTTGATGGAGCCTTCCGAGGTTTTAGCTGCCATTACGCTGTCAGCAAGCTTCATCTGATGCTAGTGCACTCACCGGAGATAAGACACCTAATTGAGAAAACATTTGCACTGGCATGTTGGGCAACATGTAGCCCACTCCATACCATATGGAATCATGGGTAAAAAAAATCCTTGACAATGAACCAATCTCACGCAGACCCCGTGGCAAGGTGAGCGGCAGTCATCTGCTCACAGAGCGAGCTGTCCTTAAAAAAATACACCACAATGATGAGCCCTTTTTTTCCACATCACTGAGTGCCTGAGGTCCTTTTTTCTCCTTAATTAGGGCTCGCGCTTCATCACCGCCACCATCATCATCACTATCACAATTTAGTTGACTTAGGTCTGCTCAAGATCTTTTTCTCCTTCATTCACTTTTTTTTTGGAGGAGTGGAGAGATTTAATAGGACAGAGTCAGGTTGCGGGAGTTAAGGGAACGGACTGATGCGCCACAGGCTATTAGCCTGAAATTCTGCTGGACAGATGGAACTACTTAAAGACTATCATGCAATGTTTTGTTTTGGACTTCTTCCCCCTGTGCGGGAAAAAGTTCTTTTTTGGGGGCAAATTTATTTTCGAATCGTAGTAGAGAAGAAATAATCAGCGCTTATTGACAGTTCTGCTTTTACAATCTTCAAATTATTTTACTGTAAATTATTAACAAAGTTATGGCACTGACCATGCTGATACAATTTACGGCGACACTCGCATATAACAGTTTCTACAGTATTTTCTAATTCAAGAAAACTTTTATTCCTTTATTTCTTTTTAAAATTAAGCATGCGAGTACAACAGGTTTTTTTTTTTTTTTTGCAAATGATTTTATTATTAAAACATAATAACACTATATCTATTTTTTAACTTTGAAAACTTTATATATATTCTATTTTCTTGAAAGCATTTTCTCAAAAGTGATATAGCGACAGAGGTTATGAGAGGTCTGGGTGCTTCAGGTTCCTAAGTAAGGGGAATACCTGAGATATGGGCAAGAGAGGGAGAGACTAACCATCAAACAGTTCTCCCATTGTGACGCTGGCTGAGGAATGTGATTTAGCCGGAGATATTGGGAACATTGTTGGGAAAGGAGAAGTGGAGCACCACAGGTAACCCTTACTCCAGGGTCTGGGTCGGCAAACCTATAGGCAGATTAAAAAGATTGGTCATCAACTATTTTGCTTAGTTGAAAATACACTTAAAACAATCGTCTTGAAAATGCCTTATGTTAATTAAATGATTCCCAGCTTGAAAAAACAACAACAATTAAATACTTTTAAAATAAAATAAGACTTCAAAATAATGTCCTTAGCATCAATCAAATTCAACATGGCAAAATTTCGCAATAGTTATTCAAAAATATTTTAAGACATTTTAGCTTTATTATTATTAGACTATAAGTACTTCTATTTTAAGTGCTTTCAGTGTGAACTTTCTGACTCAAAATAAAACTTGTGGCTGCTGAAGTCTGCCGCAGTAATGCTGGGCTCGGTGAGAAATGACGGCAGATAATCTTGCGAACAGAACGGCAGGGGTCTGGACACTAGCCCTGATTGGGAGCCGTGCCATACAGCCAGCAAGCACTGTTTACTATATACATCTCACAGGTCATCAGGGTTCACACACAGCCAAAGACTGGGCTAACATTGTGCAGGAATGCAATTACAGCCCTCTCACTATGAAAGCTTGGGAGGGAATCATTTCAACAATGCTGTCTGTTTATTAAGTGGTACTGCTTCTGAATAGTTTTGTGGATTTAAATAAAGAAAGATGCATTTAAACAAAGCAAGTGCGACCACTGGATCATATCTGCGAGTATAAATATGTAAACAACCTATTAAATAAACTATTTAATAGTCATCTCCATTAAAATTGAATTTCTCCAAATAAATAATAACTTACAGAAAATAAAAAAATATTGCACATGGATGTCAATAGAATCTAGCGTTTTAGAATTTCAATTAAAAAAAAATTTATCTATAAAAAAAGAATGGAGATAAAATTAACACCTTCCCTTATGTGCGAAATTCATTTCAACACAAATCATTTACTGAAATAGAAAAACTAACACATGAAATGTGTTATCCCACGTTCCCCTGTTGCCCAGTAGAAGGCACTCTTGTACTGATCTGACCTGCTTTGATTAAATTTGCTCTGAAGTTTCAAATATAAGACTTTCGGTGACATCTCAACTCATAGAGTAATCTTACTTTAATAAAAGAACATACTTGAATATATAGCTGACTCCCTTTCCAAATATATAAAAAACTAAAAAGGAAGAACAGTTTAAGTCCCAGTCTCAATACATGCAAAAATGGGAATTTCAGTATTTTTTTTGATTAAAGACTTTTCTGTCTATTTCTACTGCATTCATACAGCAGTTAGAGAGTCTATTTCAATCCATGTGAAAAGTCAAACCACACATGCATGTACGGCATCTTCTTGCTAACCTTATTTTACTTCAAATGCCCCAAAACATGATTATCTACATCTGTTTTTATTTTTATCTGGCACAACTCTGAGATGGAAAAGTACTCTGCCACCTAGCAATGCCAGTTACTTTCTATAACAGGAAACTTAGCAAATCAAAGGCAGGTCTGAATTTTACAAGGTACAGATCTACAGTATAGCGTACATGTGCTGGAAGGAATAAAGATCTGGTTTGCGTGTAACTCCGAAAAAAATATCACCAGCTGCAGCCGTCAGTCTGCAAACCATGAACGACATGCTCCTGAAATCACGCTACATTGACGTTACTAACTGTTTTCAAATTGTAGATATGACAAATTCATTTTCCAAAATAAATCATTCTCTTCATGCACATTTAGCATTTCCACATGCTGGAGTACATCACATCGCACTTTGTTAAGCATTACATGCCTCTTTTTTCTTACCTAAACTAAATGCTTTCTGATAGCCTTCATATTTATGTTTACTAACTTTTTGACAAATGTAAGATTAGTAACAGGCTGAAAACACTAGTTTTATTACCTGGCAAAACATGTCCCCAATTTCTCAAAAAAAAAAAAAAAAAAGACAAAGTATGCTGAAAAGTGTCTTTAGATAAAAAAAAAAACTCAGTCTCACTATGTTCTCATAGATTTCAATATGACTTGGTCTTTCTGTATGGACACAATTGCTTCATATCTATCCTAAACAATTGTAAGGAGAAACATCTGAGAGAGAGACTATGTTGATTTAACTGAAACTCTAACCTGAGCTATATTATGATGTACATTCAAATGAAATACATGAAATAAATGAAATAGAAAGAAACGTAGGACAGGGACTTGTTCTATCCTGTGGTTGATGATTGGATGGAGCCAAATCTGAATGTGAACTTGCAGTCGATTGAAAGAAAGTGTTGGGGTTTAAGCAAAAAAAAAAAAAAAAATTGGACAAGTATGTCATTTCAGGAAGATAGAGTAATGAAATTTTGGTAAAAAAAAAAAGAGGTTTTAATTTGAAAAAAAAAAAACGTAAAAATATTTGTGCTGTAAAATAAAATTAAGCCAAATTCAACAATCATTGATGAAAATGTGTCATTTATTATATTCTTGCAATAAATTAAATTATCTACTAGCACGAATAACAACGCTGTGCATGGCCTAAAGAAGTTTTCACATCCTTGGAAGTCTAATTCTATAAGCAAAAAATGCCCAGCAGAGCAAACTTGAGGCATTTGACAAAACCAGGAAGCACCAGTGTTTATTTCCATGCATTCTCCCTTCTGATTGTTGGCAGATGCCATTATGTTCCAGGTTATTAAACTGTAAAGGGAATTGCATGAAGCCAAATAAACAGTTCCTCGTCATCCGTGGTCACATGTTAGCATTGATATTACTCGGCTGTTATGTCTGATACCTCAACAGTGTCTTTGAAATGTCACATGGAGGTCTGCTACACTCCAAGACAAGTATTCAAAAGATATGAGAGCTTAAACTACTGTGGACAAGTGATGACAGAAATACTTCCCAATAAGGGACTAACTTGAGAGAAATAGAAGCCCAATGCCACTGTGGAAAACTTCCGCTTGAATTCGCCTGCTAGACAAACGCTAAACAAAGAAAGTAATAGGGACCCGCTGCAAATGCGCTCCACCAATTAGAAACACACCGCATGGTTGTCTGCCCTAGCACGGTCCAAAATGTTTCAATTTGCCAGAGGAAGCCAGGGAAAACCATCCAATAATGCACCCATTGTTGGGAAAAACCTGTCTGGAATCAATGAGAATGAAATCCAGAACTATTTACTGGAGCTGCAGTGCATGTGTCTGGAAAAACACGGCTGTCGACATTCATGGCGGACATTTGGTGCGAGTGTTCGAATTTAGATTCAAAAAGGTGTGGAAATAATACAATTAAACTTGACAAAAAGTAAGAGTGTGAATCGAATGGGACAGCTGGTCCCAATACGCACATATCTGTGTTTATGGTGGATAAAGCCTGTGTGAGTGAAAATTGAATATTGTGCGTGACGGGTGCCAGAAGCACAGAGCCTGAGACTAAGGGCCTGGCAGAGATAAGAAAGTCGAGTAAAGAGAAGAGGCTTGAGCTATGGCCATGAGGACCATCTGCTTCAAGCATCTACACCTGGCCAAGATGTGCTATACCAGCTTCACGTTCATTATATTCACACCCAGGCAACTTTTCCTCTAAATATTGGAGTTGATGAATGCCTTTAAAGCGATGGTCATTTTGTTACCAGGTTGACAAGGAAACAAACTCCAAGACAATTAACCCCACGCAACAGATTAATGACTGGTTGGCAGATAACCTTTCTCTGGAAGTGCTTCAGGAGTGTCCTTCAGCGCTATTTATACCCACAAATCTTTAAAGACTTCATAATGGATCATTTGAAGGCATTCATCAATTTTGTTAGTGGAAAGTTGATGGCTGAGTCAAGAAAAACATACAACTTTTGAAGGATTTGCTATGTTGCATGAGTACAAAAACTGGGACGCTGGAAGAAAAAAAGCCCTGCAGACACTATGAATGGCGGCCAAATGCTGATAAGGTATGCCAAATGCTACAGTGCTGCATCTCCCCAAAACAAGATGTTGTGCCATTCTGCTATTTAAGGCAATAGGGGGTTTGTGTGGTGCAGGGCTCTTGCCCTACAATATACCCGCCTCAGTGATGTCCATCCTGGCACATCATATTTAATCACATAGAATGGCGATGAATGGCGGCCAAAGCTGTCACTGAGATGTCCCATGTCAGCCAGCAGCATCCTCAGCACTGTTGTCTTGACCTTCACTTCCCACTGATTACCCCCTCTCTTCAGTTCTGAAAAACAAAATTTATTTATAAAAATGTACTTTAATTTATATAAATATAGCCTATCCATATATATATATATATATATATATATAAACATACATATTTAAAGATTTTTTTTATTGGTATAGGCCTATATTATGAAATACAATATATGTTTACATGACACACAAAATATATTTACATATCTGAATCTGACATACCAAACATATTTGAGTTGCACATGTTGAAGTAGGCTACAAAAAAATGGTAAAGGTCCAAAAATAGCGAAGTATGACGATGGTACCTTAAAACACAATAATACTATAATATGGTAGGCAAAGTGTACCCAACATTTGGCATGTAATCCATTTAAAATACGATTTTAATGTGATGCAAGTTCAAATAAGTTTGAGCAATAATATAAATACTGTTGTGCTAATAAATACATCATATAAATATAAATACCTCCGATGCTTTTTACCTCAGTGCAGGTGACGTGTCGTGGTTGACGAGACGCGAATTTTCTGTCAGTTCAAATAATCACAAACTAACTTTGGATAAAAAATGATAGCACCTTAAATATAAAAATACGTTCTTAAGATCAAGATTTATCTCGCCTATCTCAGTTAATATAAACAGTTAAAAGACATATTTAACAACATGTAGGCTACACACACACCATACCAAATTTTACTCGGGTAAAAAGTTCCTCACGGCACGCGACTCGCTTGTAGTTTGCATAGGGTAGTTTGTCGCGGAAAAATAAGCTGTATCGCGCAGGCGCACAAATCCACACTACACACCTTTTTCGTAGCTAGTAGCTACAGAATTTTCATTTGCAATGCTGTTTGGCTCGGCGTTCCACTAACATTATTCATAATAATAACATTAAATGATTCGTGATGGTGTCTTAAATGTCCTTGGGGATAAAAAAAGACGCGATTTTTACAGTTTACAGCCATAAAAAGAACGATTTCCGTAGCGTCGTTAGCCTATATTGTGTTATATTTAACTGTGTCGTCATCTTTAAGAATCAAGGTAAATATCCATTTACAATATTTTTTTTTGTTGTCAAGTTATGCAAAACATGTGGAAATGTTTGACGCTGTATGATAAATGCTCATGATGAAAAAAAAAGTGATGCATGTATGTCCACTGTTGGAAATTGTTAGTGGACAAACTAACGTTACTTAGTTTATTTTCTAAAGGTACCCATAATAAGAAACACACTACAGATATATTGTTATGATGACATATGACCTTTCAGGCTGACAAAATTAAAATGAATCTGTAGACCTTCTTGACATAATTTAGTAGATGTGATTGAATGGAAAAGTCCATTAGAGTAAACCAAGCTACTGTATCCCAGGCATCATAAATCGTAGCACACTGTTCCCTGTAGAACAGGGACATCCATAATTAGAGCACTGTACAGTGATGAATGGAGGCATTAATTGAAAATCGTCACTATAGGTGCACAACATATTGAGATTTTGGCAGAGGGCCTTGTGTGCAAGATAAGGTGTGGAGAGAAAAATGGAGAAAGGTGCTGTAGAATGGAGGGGACAGTGGGCAACTGAAGGTGATCACCTGACACACAACATAAACAAAGGCAAAAACTTATCAGATTGAAGTCTTGAACAGGCGTTCTGTGAGTCGTTTGGACTAAAAAAAAGTCATTAACAAATAGGCTACCACTTTTAATGCATTCATTGGGTTATATGCTAAATTGAGGCTGTGGGACATAAGCACTTGCACAAACAATCATTTTTGTATGCTTGGTCTAAGCATAGAAACATATAGTAGTTGTTAATTAAACACGACTTCACTGCACTCTTGGGCTTATTGCTTTTTTAAAACGGTTAGTCCATAAAAATATTTATTTGAATGAGGTCACAGGTGTATGTTTGTAGAGTAATTTACAACGGCTTCGAATTTAAAGGGTTAGTTCACCCAAAAATGAAAATTCTGTCAGTATTTACTCACCCTCATGTTGTTCCAACCCCGTAAGACCTTCGTTCATCTTCGGAACACGAATTAAGATATTTTTGATGAAATCTGACAGCTGGATCACTCTTCCATACTAGTCCATAGGCTTCTTCAGGGATTGAACTTGCCGGCCTCGAAAAGTTATTAAAGACATCGTTAAAATAGTTAAAGTTTATCAAGCAACGAGAATACTTTTTGTGCGCAAAAACAAACAAAAATAACGACTTTATTTCAACTATTCATGTCCTTCTCTTTGGGCCTCTAGTCAGTTAACGTAGTGTGATTCCGTAGAGCTACGTCACACGTAGGCTCACTATTGGCCAATGCTGGTCATGTGCGTGATGCGTGTGACGTACAACAACAGAAGCTTACGCTATTACACTAGTGAACTGACTCCAGGCCCAAGGAGATGGACATGAATAGTTGAAATAAAGTCGTTATTTTTGTTTGTTTTTGCGCACAAAAAGTATTCTCGTCGCTTGATAAACTTAAGATTGAGCCACTGTAGTCACTTGGACTATTTTAACAATGTCTTTAAATGTCTTTAATAACTTTTCGAGGCCAGCAAGTTCAATCCCTGAAGAAGGCTATGGAGGAGTGATCCAGCTCTCAGATTTCATCAAAAATATTTTAATTCGTGTTCCGAAGATGAACGAAGGTCTTACGGGGTTGGAACAACATGAGGGTGAGTAATTACTGACAGAATTTTCATTTTTGGGTGAACTAACCCTTTAACCAATCAGAGTCAAGGACCGGAAAATATCCGTTTTATAAGTTAAAGGGTTAGTTCACCAAAATTTTTTTAATTCTTTCATTTACTCACCCTCAAGTTGTCCCAAACCTGTATGAATATCTTTCTTCTGGTGAACACAAAAGAACATATTTTGAAGAATGTCGGTAACCAGACAGTTGATGGACCCCATTGACTTCCATAGTATGGGGATGGGGATGGGGGTGGGGGGGTGGTTAGTTACAGTTAATCAACTGTTTGGTTACCGACATTCTTCAAAATATCTTCTTTTGTGTTCAGGTTTGGAACAACTTAAGGGTGAGTAAATTATTACAAAATTTTGGGGTGAACTATCGCTTTAAGTTTGAGCTCTTTGACTATTCTTATATATTTAGAGCTTGTGTTATGTGTGAAATCACCATTTGTTAATTTGTTTTCCCCTGGTGAACTGGTTAAACTATTTCTCTCCATACAAAAGTAAATATATTTTCAAGTAATTTTACTGTGACTACTTATTTCGAACTTCTTTTTACTAACTTAGGCCCTGTTTACACGAGAACGCTTGCGGGTGAAAACGTAAAAATATTTTATCGGATGTGCCTTTCGTTTACACGGCGACGGCGTTTTTGGGGCTTAAAAACGCAAAAAAGTGAAACCACCCTCCAAAGTGGAAATCTTAAAAACGCTCCACCGTCGCGTTTCCGTCTAAACGGGTAAAAACGCAAATCTGCTCATGGCGGCTCTCGTCGCGTACGCATTTACGTCACAGGCATGCGCCAGTACAGGAAAATAACAACCAACATGTCGGATTATTTCCATACGTCGGACCTTCAAGTTGCCCTAGCAGCTCTGATAAACGTCCAAGAGTCTTTTCAATTTCGCGCTACTAGGGAGAGAAGTAGAAGGAAGGTTGTACGCAGGCGCACGGACTTGTTGTTGTTGTGTGGCAGTGCTTCACATTGCCACCTAGCCGCCTGGAGTGCATACTACATCGCATTTCTAACACTTTTGCGTCTCCATATGCACGCAGATTTCCCCCCCATAACGCTCGTCTAAACGCAGAATAAAAAGTGAAAACGAAACGCCACTTTTGCGTTTTCTCTTCAGATCGTTTCCGTGTATACATGGCCTTATTTGAGCTGAATATGTTTTCTTTTTCACGGCAATCAAGTTTGTTTTTTTTTCAAGGTCAATTCGTTTTTACAGGGTTCCATTTAGGAGATGAAACTTGATGTTCCTTATCACATACATTCATATTTTGGTGCTTAATACATATTGTGGCAAAACTTTGAAAATCACACACTACGATTGTATTCCTTTCCAAGTTTAGCTATCAGCACTGCTTGTCAGTGTGGTTTTGAGCGACTGGTATATGGACTCAGCCCTGATCACAGCGAACAATGTAGTTTGGCCTTCTCCCTCTTTTGCTATTTAGCATAATTAATTTGATCAGCCTACAGTAAGGCTCAACGCTTTCATGCCTCCTGCCACAGTTAATCATATCCATGTGCTAACTGGACAAATGACAGACTTCACGCTGGACTGGCTGGGACCAAACAATGCAATTAATTTTGTTGTGGTTGGGATCATAACAATAGCTTGCGCTGTTGGTGACGAGTAAAGTATAATTATTAATAATTCAGATAATAATCTAATCTACTGTATACAATATGTTTGCGTAAAAAATAATAGCTTCTTTTAGGTTTCGGGTTCAATAAAATGTTTGCATTTTAATGAATAAGGCTTTTTGCAACCTGTCCATTAGCAAAAATTGTAATGTAATTTTTTGTAATATCAAGGCAGAAAAATAAAATACTAGTTAAAAGGCTTGAAGTACAGTTGCATTTCTCTTAAATTTATAATATCCGTTTAGAAACTCTTTTAAAAGTTATCAGTGTCTCTCAGAGAAGTTCCCAAAGTGTCACGAAATCAAAATATTAAACTTCAAAAATGACAAAATGTCTTTTGAGCTAGTTAAAAAGGTGTTTGTTTTTTGCATATTTAATTGGACAGACATTATGTTTTTCATTTTGGAAATGGAGCGCTGTGGAAACATATGTTCACCAAGCCCCAGCAGATGTCCATCGCAGTGCTGCGGCACAAACCCAGAAAAAGCATGCGGGCATCACAAGCACTTTGAGCGAGTGTGCCACGGGCATGCTTTGCTCTGGCTGTAACATCTCCATCGTGCTCGTTTGAGACATTTACGCTTGACATTTCAAAAAAACGAAGCGCGTCCGAACCTCGTCGAATGCGAAATTGTCATCCGATAAACATGGATCTGCAGGGGGGGGGAACCGGTGAAACAGGAAATATAGGGAAAACGATGATGCTAGTATTCACAACATATTCATGCATATGAATAACAGTGGGTGAGAAGGAGAGTCGGCCAGAAAAGAAACAGAATATGGAAGTGTTGCCATCTGCAGTGCGTCTCGTGTTTGGCAGCGCCATTCGCTTGCCCCTCTTTCACAGCGAGCGCAGATTAACAGACAAGCAGAGCTGTCTGGCAGTCACACTGGCCTGGTGTAGCGCCGACCCCCCCAGAGACGGCATTAAAAAAGCCTCTGCGCTTTGTGATACTGCCACTGTTCTGAAATAACACCTTTCACAAACCCAAAGGATGGTAGATTTCCAAAATCACCTTTCTGCTTTGACAACAAAAGTGTATTTTAGCTCTCTGATCTGATGTTCCCTGCAGTCTTTGTTGAGTTATGCAAGTTCCTTCAGTGTTTTAAGTTACATACTGATATTTTTAGCGCCTAAACAAACCTGCTTTAGTTTGTTTTAAGTCTAGTTGACTCGTTTTAGCTGCCTGGAGAGCTGCCCTAGGACCTTGTTACCTCTATGCAGGCATTCAGGTCTGGTGTCAGACTCAGGTGGTGACTGCTGGAACAGTCTTGGACTTGGACATCAGGGCCAAGGCTTAAAGAGTGTCACTGCTGGCCTGTAAAGTGATTCTTCTTGCATCCAGCCGTCCACTCGGTTTAAATGTTAATAGGTGGCATCACTGTCCAAGATCAGTGTTGAGCTGCAGCCTGAGAAACCTAAGGCCTGAAAAGAAAATGCAGATGAGTTACTAAATATTTAACTGAGGTGTGGCTTAGTGGTTGTTGCATGTTCTGTGGCACATCGAGCCTTGGTGCTTATGTGGGAAATGCAGGTTTGAATCGCGGTTGAGATTTCCTCCCCTCCCTCCTCCTTGACCAGTACTAGTCGCATATTCATAATTGTGACCACACAGCCTGTTTACAATGTCTGCCATTGTAACATGTTTACATCTACCAATGTCTTTATACTGTGTTTGTGTGTGTGTGTGTAGGCCTGTAAATATAATAACTGTAGAACTAGTTATATTGGAATTTTACATTCTGCACATGGCCTGTATACATTGGATTGATTTCAATAACTTTAATGTAATTTATACAAGTATCGGATCAAGACTCCGTATTGGCCGATACTCAATATTCAATGATACGATTTGGATCAGGGGCACTAAAAACATGATTGGGACATCCCTAATTGAAATATAATTTTTCCTCCCATCTCATATTTTTTTCCATCACCCCGTCCTATTAAGATTCTTCTGGCTAGTAAACATTAAAAATGTAGCCATGAGAAATGAGAATTCCGAATTTTTTTGTTTGGAGCTTCTAAAACAATGCCAAATCATCCTTCTCTTCTGGGTTTTAGAAATATGCCTCTATAGGCTTACAGCATGCACTCACCTGGGACAAAATATAAAAAAAAGTTTGGTGATTTGCTTTTTAGCAACAGAATCTGACAACAGTTGTATCATTAAATGTTCTTCTTAAGCTCAAAATCACGCTAAACACTGTATTTTCAGGCTTGTGCCATTGATTTTTATACCACTTATCCATTTCCTACCTTTTATAATGTCTTAGACTATATTGTACTTCCATGCTTGCAATGATGTTCATAACGTGAACATTTTTACCAGAATGAAATAAAATCATTGGCAAACCACTGTCCATTATTATGTAACACACTGTTGGCTCCATGCTATCATTTATATGTTATAAACTGTGGGAAAAAAAGTCGAACCTGGACGCCAGCCACTGAGGGTTGTTTTGTAGTGGTGGTCTATGCCCAGAATGCCCTGCAGTTAACAGTTCAAATCACTTTGGAAAGAGACCGTGTGTACCAGTTTATTTGGCAGTCAGTGCTCCAGTACTGTGCTGAATTAGTATGCGTGGTCTGTGAATGGTACTCTTAAAAGCTCTTTTATTTATAATTTTAGTCCAGTTGGACTGTATTACAAGCCAATGTATAGGGGTTGAAATGATCCTCCCATTGGCTGGCTATCACAATATGCTTTGCTG
Organism: Rhinichthys klamathensis goyatoka; assembly: GCF_029890125.1. Lineage (NCBI taxonomy): Eukaryota > Metazoa > Chordata > Actinopteri > Cypriniformes > Leuciscidae > Rhinichthys > Rhinichthys klamathensis. The sequence goes on along the minus strand of NW_026606664.1, from coordinate 2,799,109 downwards.
CGTGCCTGAATGTCCCTAACGCACGACATAGGTGATTATGGAAGATTAATGGCGAGTAATGGTACGAGGGACTGTGACTGTGTCGCAGGAGGGATGGCTTCATTAGTTACTGCTCTTAATTAGCGTAATTACCCCAAGCTTGTCCTCTTTAAATGTTCAATTATGCGTCTAAACCGCTCCCTCTGCTCACATCGCTCAACATAGTCACGAAGCAAAACTGTGTTTGTATTGGGTTTGCTGTAACGCAGTACCTTTTGAACTATGTTGCTTTTAGAAATGGGTATGCTTGCGTAATAAATAAAGACTTTTTATAAAATTAGGCTACTTAATAAATTTTTTAAACTATTTTCTGGTCATGCTCAAGCACTTAAACTTACAATTTTTATTTAAATAGTCGAATTATTTAAATGTCTGTTACATATCGAAATAGACAAATACTTTTTTTTTTTCATCAATGAAATTTTAATTCACACGACCAGAAAATGCATTAAGTTATTTTAATTTAATGTTGACAGTAGCGTTTCAATTAGGGAAAACAACTGAAATATTTCTTTTAAAAATAGAATTTTTCAGTTTAGAAGTGTATGGCAGAATTGGTCATTTTACTCACCACTTTATTCACTTAATTATGATATTATGAAAGTACAGTAAATCTAACTAATATATTATGTTTTTATTAAATATTGCATTGAGTATTTTATGAAATATTAGCATAGTAGGATTTTTAAAGTAAATGCAGGCCTATTTTTACGGACATCAACTTAATATGAGCCTGATTTATCAAGGAGCACATTTGCATTTAGCCCAGCTCAAGCAACAATGGCTGACGTCAGATATTCTCGTACTAATTTTCCTGCTGTTCCACGTTGCGTTCAGACAGATGCTGGGTAATAAGTGGTTAAATTACACGATTAAGGAGAGCTGTCAGCAGTAATGAGTTAACTTCATTAGTACATGTTCTTAATTGGTTATATATTTTTGTAAATACTCAATATCAGCTTTTCTTTCTCTGTCGGTTGTGTATGAACATAAACGCTAAAACGTTTACTCTATTTTACCCTATTTTGCTCTTTTATCAAATGTCCTAGTTGCCCCTACGTTGGGTTTAAAGATCAGGGCCACTGTTGGCCTTTGTGTCCACTCGGTCATTACAACCACCCCTTGTCCTTTAACCTAGATGTGTGCATGAAATATAGCCAAAGGACTCTTTCATACTGGGCATCACAATTTCAGGCCTGAAATTAGCATAGGCCAGCAGATGCTCTTAGCAAGAGCTCAATGGCCTTTCTGAGGTATTGCCTCAGGAGGGAAAAAATAAATTATATTTTCCCCTTTTTTTGGCAAGAACTCTGGATTTTCAAATTTGCGTTTTGTCTCAAAAATTTCATTAGGTTTCTTGTCTCGTCTTTATAGTGTCATTGATAGGCTGCTGAAGTTATTTGATATTCAGAGCAGACTAGACTTGGACATAGAATGTCTAGATATATGTTTATTCGCTCACATTTAGATTTAATATGTTGATGCAATATGAACATGAATAATTTAGGATGCATTAATGAAACACAAAAGAAAAATACTATAATTGCAGGTTGTTCTGTAAGTTTTTATTTATGCTTTATTACATGTAATTATTATTTAATTTATTTAATTGTATAAATGAGGGTCATGGTCTTAACTGTAAAAAAAAGTCTCTGCCTTATATTATGTACAAGCAACTTGGATGTTTAAGTAATTTCAACTTAAACTGCATTGAACTGACTTAAAAAAACCGAGTTGAATCTTGTATAACTTTTTTTTTTTTTTAAGTGAAAAATTGCTTAACTTATTTTGATGAGTTAAACCAATGCAAAGACATATGTTGTTATAGCTTATTGATCATATAATTTTTTTTTACAGTGTTCTTTTCCAGGTCAAAGTGATTGCCAAAAATGTATTAAATAGAATGTAATCATTAAAAAGAATTAGGCTTCATTTACATTACATGGTTCAAGTGACCCAATTCCGATTGTTCCTCCCATGTGGCACAGATCGGATATGACCCGTGAACGTGTAAGAAGAAAAAAAGCACATGGATTGATTCTGAAATTCTCCGATCGGTTTCAGGCCTCATTCATATTATGTGAAAATGAATCTGATATGAATCGGATATGTGCATTTGCATCTGCCGTGTAAGCGGACAGATCGGATATTCCCCTGTCAATGCGAGTCATACATCATTAAGAAAAGCGACGGTGGCGAATGATGTCAACTCAGGTGGACACCAACCACAGCGATTACAGCGACTATCATTGCTACATTCACCTAGGGTGCAACAAGGGCTCTCCTCTTTTTTTCTTTGTCTTAAGAGACCATCTTAAGCCTGAGCCTGGTTTCTCCCAAGGTTTTTTTTCTCCATCCTGTCACCTGATGGAGTTTTGGTTCCTTGCCACTGTTGCCTTTTTTTTCACCTTTGTTCCCATTGGCTTTTGGCTTGCTTAGTTGGGGACATTAAATTGAACATTTAATTTAATATTCAACAAAAATATTGACACCAAAACTTTGCTGCATTTTCCTGTTATCTCTGTAAATCTGCTTTGAAACAATCTGAAACAAAAACGCTATATAAATAAATGTGACTTGACTTGACTGACGAATGTTTTGCCAAACTTCAAAGATGGTGCGGAAAGCAAAAGGTTGTATAACGTTTGCATCCATTGCAAATCACGCCGTTTTTACTTCCTTTTCGGCCTAAGATTTTCCGGATCAGTACGTCGACCTTTAGCCAAAGTGTATTACGCAGATATAGGATATGAGTCACTTTCAAAAAAAAAAAGACGTTAAGCTGTTTGTCCAAAAAATTGGATATAATCAACAAATCGGAATTGGGCATCAAGACCTGCAGTGTAAATGCGGCCTTAGTTAACATTTAGTTTATCATTTTATCAAACCCTTTTGACTTACTTCTGTGGAACACAAAACAAGAAGTTCAGCAGAATGTTGACTCTGCTCTTTTCTATTCAGTGAAAGTGAATGGTGACCAAAAACGGCAAAACAAATTGTGTTATATAATAAGTTTTATAAAGTTTATAAAGTTATTTGTGTGAGTAACAGACCAGAATGTTTGATTTTATTTATTAAAATATGTGCTATTTCAAATTTTGTGCATCATCTTGTATTTTCCGACAGAAGAAGACTATTTAAAAGACTATTAGTCTTTTGAAGACTAGATTTGTTTAACCACAGTGTACGAAGTACACAACCATATCCATGAATTAATGTGAAGCAGGATTATTGCACAATAATATGACCCATTAGTCAATGAAGATGGGGGCTCATTGACTCCTGCGCATGACTGCGTATTCACCACATGCTGTATTTATTCCTTCTTTCTTTTTTTCTGGTTAGTTTCACCCCTTCATCTTAAATGCATGCAGGTCAGGTCAACCATCCAGTAATTCCACCAAGACCAAAAAAAATCTGAAAAGAAAAGATGCGACAACCATATGGACGGAACACTAGGGGCTTCGGGCAATGAAGAGGAAGAACCTTTTGCCGGTTCAGCCAAACGAAGCAAGCAGGGTCTCGCAGAACCCCTCCTTTTTCCCAAAAGCCTTTTCTTCCCCCATGGTATCTCACCCTGAAGTGCTGGAGCTCATGAAGACGGTGCACAGGGAAACAAGGAAGGGGGAGGCAGTGCCTGCCAACAGCAGGTGTTGGTCCATCCTTCAGGGAGCAGGCAGCAGGCTGGGTACTGATGTGTGGCGGAGAGAGGGGGCCTGGCAATCTGGTGCGGAATGGTGGAGCGTCTGGATAGGCAGATAGAAAAAGGATCCAGGTTCAGATGTTTAGACAGTCCAACACGCCATCAGAATCAGTGTAATCTTGCTTTTTTTAAATTGCAAGAACGTGTTGTCACCTTTGAAGTTTTGTGTCAGGAGAAGGCCAGCTTTTTTTTTTTTTCATCTTTTTTGGCCCTGGTCACTCTATGCTGGCTGGAGCGCTATCAGGATTCAGCAGCTCCACTTGAATGCTGCTTCCAACTGGCCACTCCTGCAATCCCATCATCCTCCTACTGCCTCTAGGTTTGGCGTTTGAGCTAGAAATCGGCCCTTGGCCCTGGTAAAAATACATGGCTTTGTTCTTGTTGTTTCCCTACTTGCCAATTTATCCCAAATGTTATGTGATGGGTATTTGTTTTAGTTTTACGTTTGTAATTTTTTCCCCAATGTTTTTCTTTTCAAATATTTTTCAGCATTTTTTCCATAAAATACTTTCAGGGTATCCGCGGGGTCTTGAAAAGTATTAAAAGGTGATAAATCAATTTTGGGAAAATTAAGACCCTTAAAAAGTATTAAAAAGTCTTATCACGGCTTTATAAAGTCTTAAATTTTGAAAGTATTTTTTCTAGGGATGCACCGAATATTCGGCCACCGAAAATAGCCCAAAAGTGCATTTTTGGTTTTCGGCCGAAAGACTTTTATCACCGAAACAATACGGCCGAAATGTTGTGATGACGCAAACAGAAACCGCGACCTGCACGTGCTTGTCTGAAGCAACATGTCTGCGGTGTGGACGTATTTCAGTATATCTGAACCCGCGAGGAGACGGAAGCCTTGTTTATACTCTCGCCTGCCTCCGCAGCGCGAGTCTCCACAGACAGCGCGCGCACCACTCCAAACGGTCGAGGCGTTTATACTTGACGCGCTCGCCGTTGTACTTTTCTTTGAAACGACAGGGGACGACTCAAGTAACTGTCCTCTAACCATCAGGAATCGGTGTAAAGAAGAAAGATAAACACGTGACAATGTTTATTTTTTAGTACCACCACCAATACAAAAATAATCATGTAAAACCCAGTAAACCCTGAGATTATTACTTGTGACATTACAACAAAATATGTATAGGAATATGTACTAAATTAACGCTCTCTTAAATATTTTCTAATTTCACTAAACATATTTCATTAAGTTTCGTGTACATTTGTATTAAACATGGACCTTTGTTCATTAAAATGGCTTTTTATGCTAGTGTATGCTCATTTTTAAAATGTAATCAACTAATTTAGACGTGCAAACTGGGTGCTGGTGTGATGAGAAGTTCATGCTCGGCTTTGTTTTTATGACAGAACATTTAATTTTAAAACCTTTCTGCAGGCCAGCAGATTATTATTTAATGTACACATGAGTGGGGTCAAGTTAAACATTTTAGTTTGAATTTTATTTTATACTGTGCATTGTGCTAAATAAATATTTGCATAATTTGGAATTGATTTATTCTTTGAAAATGTTAATTTATGCAATTGCAATGCCTTGATTTTAGTAAAGTTTGTACACAGTCATAACCATAAATGCAATGGTACTTATAATTGGCATAATTTCTTTCGGTTTTTCGGCCTTGGGTTCCTCTTTTTCGGTTTTCGGTTTCGGCCAAGAATTTTCATTTCGGTGCATCCCTAATTTTTTCTGAATTAGCTGTCCAACAGTTTGAGTCCCAAAAACATCGTAAAAGTGTGTGAATTTAGTCATTTTTATTTTTTTTTAAAACGAAGAACTGAGGCACATGTCAGCATGATTGTTGTTGAGGGTGTAGCAAGCAAAGTTTTGTTTTGTTTTTTAATAAACTTTGCTTTGATTTACTATCCCAGCCTATTTGATTTTTTTTTTTTATCAGAGTGGTCTATAGTCTTTATCACAAACTAAAACTGTTAAGTTAAAAGTATCACTGATGTAAATGGTTACAGCTTGAAGTGGCGGTGAGGTATTAAAAAATATTGAGAAGGTCTTGAAAAAGTCTTGAAAAGGTATTAAAATTAACTTCAAGATTCCTGCATATACCCTGACTTTATTTAGTGTATGGAGACGACTATTAGTAGCTATTTGTAAAGAGAGAATTTTCAGAAATGGCTCTGTGACTGACCAATTGCATGATTTTGGGGCGGGACTATCTTTTTGACCGACCAATGGCACTGTAGATGGTGGAGTGTTTGGGAAACCTGTTTGATAATAGTCATTGTTTTAAGCATGACTTTTATTATACTGGCACTGAAATTACGCACTTACACTTTAAATGTATAAATTAGCTGTTAAACTTATAATCTTAAATTTATAGATTATATTTTGCAACAAGTCTTTTAGGGCCTTTTTGAAGGTGAGTGAAGACCTGCATCTCTGTCAGACTCAGCGTTTGAAGTAAATGAAGATTTGTTCTTCATTTCTTCAGCAGATCCTCTGAATTATTGATTTGTTCATAAAGAGTAATTAGATATCAAGCTTCCTTATAATAATGAGATTATTGCAACAATTTAGATTCACTGCAGGCAAGTCATTTAGACTCTTTAAAGGTTCACACTGTATTCTTTTGTGATTGCTGTAATTCTTAAGTCTTAGATGATTATTTTTAGGATAAATAAAAATATAGACAAAAATACACTAACTAAGAGTATCCAGATTTAAAATGGACAACATAGCTTATATAAATTGAACTTGCAATCATTTTTTGAGGATATTTGTTTAACATTTTGTATATGTTTTTAAATATATAAAATATTTTAAAGTTTTGTGTGTACACTTTCATCCAAATGTTTGGGGTCTGTAAGATTTTTAATGGCTGCATTTATTTGATCAAAAATACAGTTAAACAGTAATATTGTGAAATATTATTACAATTTCAAACTGATTGCTATTTGAATATATTTTGAAATGTAATTTATTCCTGTGAAGCTGAATTTTCAGCATTATTACTCGTCTTCAGTGCCACATGATCCTTCAGGAATCATTCTCATATGATGATTTGCTGCTCAACAAACATTTCTTATTATTAATGTCAAAAATAGTTGTTCTCCTCAATATTTTTTATTTTATTTTTCAAATAGTTTTTAACTTTTATAACTATTTTATCTTGTTAAAATTTACATATAGATTTTTTTTATATATGTTCTTCAATGTTAAAATACTTTTTCCTATCCCAGCTTAACATACAGAGAGAATATCAGTATATATATTATATCAGTAGTAGCCTATATATTAAAATCTCTGACTTTTGATCACAGGCTGCTCAAAAAAGCATTGGATGACTAGGGACATTACTGGATTTTTCTGGGCAACAATATAAGACTTTTTTTCTTTAGGAGAAACAGCTTATTTTAAGATACTACAAGTGGTCTAATTTTTTTTATTATTATTATTTCCTCTGGGCCTTAAAAGTGTGACCGGACCACACATGGCGAAAAAATTATTTCGAAACCATAAGTTATGAAAGAAACAGCTTTGTTCTTTTTGTTGTACGACATCTTTGGCTCCACTCAAGACTCGCTGTCATCAAACATTCAGACAAAGGATCTGCACTCAAGACACTGTATGCTATCTCGAGTCATCAACTGAAGACAAGCCATCCGCTCGATCCAAAATGGCACAGAGAACTAGCGCGGTGTCTTTGGCTTTAGAGTTGTTGTGGCTGTCATGTTCAGCAAGAACCATGTGCTGTGTGTAAGACTGCCATATGATGGGGAACCTGTCCAGCTTGAGATGGCTCCTGTCCCATGTGGGCAAACCAACCCCCCTTAACTATCCCACTTTAGGCTTGTAAGTTTTTTTTTTTGTTTATTCTCTTTTTTTTTTTTTTGGTACAGCACATTGACACAACAAACAGAATGGGTTTTCACAGTGATTGTGGCCAGGCTGGTTGTGAACAGTGGCTGGCAGCGAACTCACAGTCTGGATCTGGCTGAGAAACGCTGTGTTTGAGGAGCGAAATCTGTTTCCTGTCCGCACAACTCACAGCCAGGTCTTCGACTGAGGCCAATATCTCCGTTCCCATACCGTCCAGCCACATTCACTGCTGTTTCTTATCTCATCCAGGGCCTTGCGTCTACTTGGGGTGATACACATGTATGTCCATTTGCAAGCAATACAAATATGCATGGGCATCCAACGTGTCCTATTTATACAATCCCCTGCGCTAAGACGACAACAAAACTTGCGTCTTTGGCAACATCTGCTGTTCGTGCCCAAGTTGGGTTTCATGTATATATAATAGATGTGTTAGCTCTCTAAATGCTCAGTGTGTCAGGCAGCAGCTGACGCCTCAGGTGAACTGTACAGCAGTCAAATAAAATTATATCCGCTCCACACATCTCTGCAGACCGAGAGCGCAGAGACCGAAGCACTTGGCAGAAGTCCGCAAGATGTCTGTAGTACACAACTAGTGAGTTGGGTCGGGAATGAGCCGAAAAAAAGTGAAATACAAAAAAAAAAAAAAAAAATTTATCAAAAGTCGTGTCCAATCAAACTGTATTGTGACATATTTGGTTGAAGCAGCCAAATTTGTCAAATGCCAACAATGACAGGTTGCGTGACATGCCCTAGTCCCCGGAAATCATAAACAAAACTATGAAATGTACAAATAAAGAAATAATTTAATATCGTGTCCTGAAGCAAAAATAGTGGTTCCTCTCGAAAGTGATGTTGATTAATTTTAAAGGGAGTTCATTTTAACACTCAATATTAATGCTATATGCTTTTATATAAAAATATATAAAATTACTACAAGTATTTTTATTTGCTTTAATTATCAGTTGTTTGTAGTCAAATTAAGTTCACTTGGATCAGTTTTTATATATAATTTCAATTATTATATATATAAATCATACAATTATTACAATATTGTTAATGCAGTAAATAGATGCTGGCATATGGTTTGCCTATACATTAAATAAAATAAAACCATGTTTTTGTTGTACATTCAAAATTTTCTTTTCTCTTTTGGCAACCAGCACACCAGAAATTTGACATTATCATTGATACAGTATATTTGGCTCGTAAAATTAATTCGCTCTAGGCAAGACTTCAGAATTAAATAGTGTAATGCAAGGTGGGGACCTGTGACATAAATTAATATATTAATCGTGCAGATCAAATCATTGTCCTCGTATTTGCATGTCCGAAATGCTAGCCTACTTTAAGCAGATTTAAATTGCAAATACCATGAATGCAAACCTTCATGCATTTTAAAGAACTTGGTTGTGAACCGAGTTGCTTTCTTGTTTATTTAATCAGAGTGAAACTATAATAGACGGTCTGAATAAATGAAGCACAATTGCAAGGATTCATTCTGCTGCATTGCCAATGAGGTCCAGCAGAGGGAATCCAAATGCAAAACACCTTAATCGAGGTGTGTTCAGAGACTTTACATCGTCTCCTATATAGTTTTTAACTATTTAAGAAAAAAAATCAAAATGGAAGCTGTATTTTTAAACTCAAATCATGATCTTAAATATAGCATTTAATTATGCTTAAATGCATTAAATGACTGAGTATGTCAAATGTTTTGACTAAAGAGCCGTTTTTGACTGACACCCTGTCCATGCACATACGATTGTATAAGATTGCTGTTGTCTCCCTTGTTTTAGCATCAGTCAAAAGCCTCTTTGCATATGAGACCTCCAGGTTACTTGTATATTTTTTGATGTACAGTCAACATGTAATTGATTAAATTAACAGAAACATTAGCATAATTGAGTGGCTTTTATTCTGTATTTCTTATAGGACTTCAGCTAGGCCCAGAGCACATCCTTGGTGTGTGTCAGTGGCCGGTCAGTCATTCGGGCTGTATCTGCTGTCACCTCACATCAGACTCACTCACTCTGACAGGCGGTATTCAAAACAGGGCGTTTGGACAATGGCCCGAGCTGTCAGGGAAGATGGCAGCGTTCGCTGGGAGGAAGACAGCGACGGGGGTCACTGAAAATGTATGCAAATTTGACATTTCTTCACTCATTTGCATACATGGCCTTCAAATCAGACTGTTTATTTATTTACTTACCCCGAGTGTTCGTAGACGTAATCATAATGAAAGGATGTGTACATTGTATAGGACATGTTGCCATGAATTACTGACATATTATTTGGAGCACACAGGGCCGTCGCTAGTGGGGTGAAAGGTGGTGACAATTATAGGGGCCCCCGCTGCCCAGGGGGCCCCACAAAATCCAGCAGTTGTACTATTTAGGCCCCTGTAGTATGAATAATTCTAATATTTATATTAGTTGTATGCCTGAGATTTAAATGAAAACCACAAAAACGTGCAATTTGGGTAAATATTTTTCTAAATATCTGCTTCTCTTACCTCCATAAAAATGGTTTAGTCCGACCTAAAGTATGTATTAATTATTCAGTCAGAGTCAGTGACAAACATCAGACGGACCCAATAAAATTGTAAGTCCCACCCCAGCTCGTGAACAGAACCGATCAGAGTTGAGGCGGCAGCCTGAAGTTAACGATGAACTTGTTGGAAGAGCAGGAGACTAACTGACTGAAAAATGTCGGGGAAAAGAAAACAAATCAGGGAACCAGAAATGCCAGGAAAAGACGGAGAGAGAGGCAAGGAGAGTGGTTGTATCCCAGTCGATCAAGACGTTCTTAAAGACCGGTTATATATTGTTATTTCGCTGGGAATTAGAAAACTTCCGTCTACAGTCTGCCGTGTACAGTCATTTTTTATTATCGGTGCGCGCCGCAATCGACCGAATGATTACGTGGTCTAAATTCCTGTCTTTTTACAGTATTGTAACTAGAGTTTTAAAAAAATTACACGAGTCACGACGCATTGCATTATGCATCTGACCTGCCGGCTGATGATATTTAAAACATCGAGAAAACACGAATAAAACACACTGCACTTGGATGAATAAATGTAGCCTATTCGCTTTATTTAATAATATTACCAGTTCCATATTATCTTTATTAAAAAATAAGACAATGAATGCTTTTATTTTTTTAATTAGACTGCATTCTTGTCAATTTTTTAAATGTTTACTTTTTGATTTATGAATTATAACAGACTGAAGGGGGAAAAATGTATTACTTTTTAAAAATTGGTTTTATTATTATTTAACAATTTCTTGCTTTTTTTATTAGTTGTAATTTATATATAAACATTTGACTTTTAAAATAAAGGTTTTACAACAACATCACCATCTTCTGTTATGTGGGCCTCCATGTTCATCTATTGTACAGTATATGATGAGGGTGGTGGGGGCCCACATCAATATTTTTTCAGGGGGCCCCGAATCCTCTAGCTACGGCCCTGGGAGCACATGTTCGCAGTGGTGACTTATAACTGTTTCTCTGAGTCAAAGTCTCGAGGACATCCTTTCTAGGTCATTTGAAGACAAACATTTTATAGATTGCAGGAAGATAATATAAAGAGATATCAATCCCAGCTAACAAATTTATGTTCTAAAAATGTGGGAACAGTGATTTTCAATGTTTCTAAAACCAAGTTTTCTTGTCGTGATTAGAACGTTATTTTAAAAAAAGGGTATGATAATGTTAGTACAGCATTCTCCTAACCTTAAAGGGTTAGTTCACCCAAAAATGAAAATTCTGTCAGTAATTACTCACCCTCATGTTGTTCCAACCCCGTAAGACTTTCGTTCATCTTCGGAACACAAATTAAGATATTTTTGATTAAATCTGAGAGCTGGATCACTCCTCCATAGGCTTCTTAAGGATCGAAACTGACCGGCCCAAAAGTTATGAAAGACATCGTTAAAATAGTCTGAGTGACTATACAGTGGCTCAATCTTAAGTTTATCAAGCGACGAGAATACTTTGTGTGCGCAAAAAAACAAACAAAAATAACGACTTTGCGCAATATCACTACGTGAAATTATATCACGGCCGTACAGAGAAGGAAATGATTAGTTGAATAAAGTCGTTATTTTTGTTTGTTTTTAAAAGTCTTCTCATCGCTTGATAAACTTATGGTTGAGCCACTGTAGTCACTCGGACTATTTTAACGATGTCTTTCATAACTTTTGGGCCGGTCAGTTTCGATCCTTAAGAAGCCTATGGAGGAGTGATCCAGCTCTCAGATTTAATCAAAAATATCTTAATTTGTGTTCCGAAGATGAACGAAAGTCTTACGGGGTTGGAACAACATGAGGGTGAGTAATTACTGACAGAATTTTCATTTTTGGGTGAACTAACCCTTTAAGGTTAACATTAAGATTCATCAAGTACAAATTCATAATAATTTCGGTCCGTCCGTTCGTGATCGCCTTCCGGGGGTCCATTCAGTCCGTTCAACACTATTGACAATAGACAATGGACCTTTTTTTCAATGAATTATATACATCACAATTAACAAAGATACCTACATTTTTTCTTGGATATTTTTATACACATTATCAGTCTTTTAAGTGTATCAACTGTATTGTTCTTTCTTTTTATTGAGGGAGAAATACTAAAGAACATATACTTATGCTAAAATATTATATTAGATACAGTATATCCCATAAAAAAGTAATGGCTTCTGATGATCTTGCATTTTTGAGAATGTGACGTATTCTGGTTGTACTGTCTGTATAACATTGTCCTCGCTGTTTTAAATTAGAATGAGTCAGCCTCCTTTCTTTACAGGGACAGCATAACCTAAGAAGCATTTACATTCTGATTGTACACAAATACTCAAGCCACTTGACACCTTGAGACACCCAGCGTCTGGACAGAGATAGCGACTAGGTCACCCAGGCTTGGCAGGCCCAGGCTTGGCTCTCCCACACAATCTGTGCTTGTGGTTTTGGCAGGTCCTCCCACTCCTCCTCCCCTCCCCACCCAGACCCCCTCTTTGCCAGGGCTATGTGTGCTGATCTGAAGTGCCTACCATCCTCCATCGTCTCCAACTGAAGATTACACACCTGTCTGGCATGCGCGAGCAGCCAGTGACAGAGGCAGAGCCATGCGGATGGCAGCCAGCCCTGCTCCCCTGTCCCAGACCGCTCTGATGTCAGCTGGCTGTGAAAGGGAAAGGGTCTTGTACTGACCAGAGATTGTGACTAAGCTTGAACTGGGAGGTGGCCAGAGCTCTGGACCCACGCCACGCTGCCCTTGTCTGCTCAAGCCACCCCGCCAAGATTCTCCAGCCCAATTTGAGACCAAATCTGCAACAATAAGAAAGTGAGATTGCATTGGTTTATTTATAAACTGTAGATTCTTGTGGCTAATTGGTTTCCCTTTTATTGAAATGTCCATAATAATCATGATATTTAAGTTCAAATTTTACCTATTTGCACACTATAGTGTGTTACATCAGTAAATCTCATCTATGAAAACAATCCTATAGACATGCGCAGTAGGCGTGGTCAGGCCACAAACTTAAATTTCAGTCATTAATCCAAGTAAATTCACTCTCATTACATGTGGAACCTAGGCAATTTACATTTATTCAAAAAAATAAAAATACATCTGCTTATAAATGTATAATATTTAAATTTATCTAAAATGAGTGATTTATGGTCATCCAATGAATGCCAATGAGCACTTTTTTGAGTGTACTATACAATCTGTAGATTTTTATATGTCTTTGCATACAATTAGTATAAGGCCTCTCTGCCGGTATTTTCACCACGGAGACTAAATTTAATGCGCTTTACGGAGACAAAGTTTAATGCGCTTTATCTAAGATTTATTCTAACAAGTTCCAAAAAACAAAAGCGGAAGCTTTCATCCTCTTTAGGCTGTAAGTGATTAGGCATGACGCTAGGACTGTGGCCAAGTAAACTCCAGCCATTCTCTCTAATGCAAAGTTACTGTGCTGCTACTTCAGCGCGCAGTCGCGCACTAGAGGAGACACGCGGCTACCGTAGCCGCTGGTATATCTGCGTGGCTGTCACATCAGACCTCTATCCAGAACACAACACACGACTTATGCAGCATCTTTTGCCAATTCGACGTATAGTTGAATGCAAATAAACCAAGAAAAACACCCTTTCCAAATGGCAAATAAACAAATAACATTCCAGAAACAAATAACATTCTCCCTTTTTTCTATATGACCTAATTTTATTTTAAATGTCTATGAAGTCTTTTGTTTTTTGTATCGATGTTTAACTGGAAACCGATTTACACTGACACCTTGTGGTGTGGATGCAAAAGATAATGTTTTAAAGCTAGCTTTTTTTACTGATGTCATTATAGAAATACGCTATTCACAGTCAGCCATGGTTAATTTATTCCAATGAGCGAAAGAGTCCAATAACATGGTTAACAAGAAGTAAGATTTATTGAGCTGATCATATGATCTTATAATCTTATTGATCTTATATAAAACAACTTTTATTAGGCTAATATGATTCTTCAATTGTTTTTCCAAAAGTTTTTTAATGAGGGGGGAAATTACTCCATGCACCTTAAGATATTCTAGCGAGTGTATATATATATTGTTTTTTAGATGAAACACTAAGTGATTTCCGTGTATATTCAATTAAAATTCTTGTGTGAATATCTTTAAAGTTAAGCGGTCCCAATCTAGAGCCCTGAGGCATCTCATGGGCTTTGATATAGAACTACAGTGCCAGCAGTCATCTGTTCGTGTCTCACTTTAACATATCCTCTCACCTTCCCAAAACGCCCCTCACCCATACTGATTGGCCTGCATACACTATTCATGAGACCCATAACCGAGAAAACTTAATCTCCCTGTACATTAATTACATTTATCCAAATATGAATGTGTCATGGCCACAGAATGGATGTTGGGGGTTGTTGTTATCTGGTGGGGTTAGAGTTCATTTCAAATGGAAGTGGTGGATGCAGAGTGGGTACCCCGTCTTAACCCTCCAGCACTGGATGCACCGTCGACCCGCTTTTTCATTTCATGTGGAAAAACAAACTAATTACGTGGAAATATGATAATGTATTGTGCTGGAGGAGTCGCCTATGACTCTCATTAAGAGTCCATGCAATCCTACTTGTTTCCTTGCTCTAATCCACCTATCTCTCTCACTTGCTCTCTCTCTTCATCCACTCAGCTAACATGCGTTATTTCTCCCAGGGAGTGTTGCCCTTTCACGAGCCATGAACATTAGTGACCAGTCTGGGGCACTTTGCATCAAAGTCAGCCTCATTTACATAATCGTGGGATTACTCCCTTTTTACTGCCAGTGATGGTCAACATCTCCCATGATTCCTCAAGACCGCTGCCCCCCACTTCCCAAAATTCTCACATAGCTCTTCTAATACCCAGCATGAAGCAGAATCCCTTACCTGATACCCCAGGGAAGACTGTGGGCAGCCCTTCTACAAATTTACTCTTCATTTATCCCGGATCCCTCCATCCTTACATGATGAAATCACATATGATTCATCAGTGCTCATTACATTTGACAAGTCTTCACTGCAGGAGCTTGTCAATTATCCTCTGGTGGCCTGTAGAGTCGCTCTCACACTCTAGGCTTGTCTCGTAGCAACCCTGATAAGATCCAACAATCCCAAGGTGGATGTTAGCATTCAGAAGGCCCCATTTAGTGATAATAGAAGTCTTAAAATTAAAGTTTCCAAAAGGATTTTTTCACAGCAATGACATAGAATTGCCATGTTTGGTTCCCCAAAGATCCTTTCAGTAAACATTTTCACAGAACTTTTTTTTTCTTAGTGTTCCACTATAAAAAGATAACTTTTGTGCAATGAAAAGGTTCTATGGATGTTAAAGGTTCTTCACGGAACCCATAGATTTCAATAAAGATACTTTATTTTCAAGAATATAATGTGGCTGTAATGGTAATACTGTGTTAAATTAAGATACACCACAACTATAATATTACCATGACACCCTACCGTTCAAAAGCTTGAGGTCAGTACATTTTTTTCTTTTTTAAAATAAGTGATTACTTGTATGCATTAAAATGTTTAAAAGTGACAGTAAAGACATTTGAAAAAGATTTCCATTTCTAATAGGCTGTTCTTTTGAAAAAAACCCACTATATTAGCATTGTAGTTTTTTGTTAGTTCTATTATTAAAACATTTCTCTGGCACTAGTATGCTAAATAATCTCAGGCTTTTCCATCATATCCCATATAAATAAGAGAACACTTTTGTCAATTAAACTTTTTGGTCTTAATTAAGCACCTCTCAATTTGTTTATCACATCTAGCTCCAACAAGAAATATCTCTGACACGATCTGTAAGGAAGTGAGGAAAAACACAAGACCGCATTCTCGTTCACAGCTGGCAAAGCTGGTGCAGTGAAATGGCTGCCATTGGGCTTTAGGGTCAGTTACCATGCCAGCATCACCAATCCTACTACTGTTGATTAGCTGAACGAATAAGGAATATCACCTCACTTGATCCTGTGATCGTGAGGCGTTAAATCAACATCCACATCCTCCCAGTCTCCAGTGATATTGTAAGTATTACCTGTTAATTAAAAAGTTCTTCGATGCCAACTTCACACTGTTGGTACTTTATTGATCAAACCTCCCTTTAAACACAATAATCATTGCACATTACTATGCTAGTATGGAATGCTGTCCCATATATGTAATGTAAAAAGATATTCATGTAGATTTTCATAAATAACAATTACCCAGTCGCCTGTAAACTTTCCTGCGCATGCTAACCAAATGGGGTTTTTTTGCAGCTCACTGGGCTTGCCTTTCCCGAATCAACGGTCAAGAAGCTACATTAACTTGGTTCCTGACAAAAAGTCAAGGCCCAAATATGACAGATGCCCAAGGCCAAGGTGGGCACTAGGCCAGTGCCGCTACTGCGAAAGGGTAGCAGTCAGAACATATCAGGAGTGAGTGGACACTTCAAATGGCATCAAAACTAAAGCGTATACAAGTTGCTGGCATCCTCTCAACTTCGTGACAGTGTCAAACATATGCAAAGATGAGATTGTAAAATAAAGACGCTGTTTTTTACGCTGCAATAAATACTGCTGAAAGTAAGGCCGTTTTTGAAGGGGTTAATACATAATACATAGGCTATTCAAAGCTTGTTTTTAGTTCCAATGCTAATACTAACTATAGGTCCACTTTCTATAACTGGGTTCACATTTAATATCCTCATACAATATTTAGCAGATTTGAAATGCCATCAGTCACAAATGTCCCGTGATATACTTTTATACAGTAGTATTATACAGCTTTTATTTTTTATATTTTCCTTTGAATTCCTTTTCAATTTGAGCAATTTTATTGGCTTTTGTCATTTTTATTATTATTTTTTTTATTTCTGTATATTTAATTTATTTCCATTTCAGTTAAACCAACTTAAACTCATTTATTTCTGTTAGTTGCTTAGTTAGTTACTTAGTAAGTTTTTCATCTAATATTTATATTTTATTTTATTTCAGCTTTATTTCAATTACTGAATTAAAAAAAAAAAAAAATAACACTGCTGCACATTAAAATTGGACCTACTGTAGCTATTAATGTGGAAAAAGGTCTGCAGAACAGTCTAAATTTAGTATTATTATAGTATTTAATCATATTATAATTTAGCTTCTTTTATGTTTAACTTTTATTTTAATTTTAGTTATAGTAATTTTATGTGGTTTTGTCTTTTTTATTTTTTTGTTATATTTTATTTCAATTACCCAAAATAATAATTTTAGTGGTCACACTTTAGATTAGGGTCCAAATCTCACTATTAACTACAACTTTTGCCTTAATAAACTGCTAATTACTGCTTATTAATAGTTTGTAAGGTAGTTAAGTTTACGTATTGAGTAAAAAATGTAGAATATGGTCATGCAGAATTAGGCATTAATATGTAAACGGCATGCTAATAAGCAACTAGTTAATAGGGAGAATTGGACCCTAAACTAAAGTGTTAGAATCTTAGTTTTAGTTCATATTAACAACACAGATTTCAATTGGACCTAGTTAAAGGCCATTGCAATACAAAAGAGCAGCAGTTATCACTTGAACTTTGTAAAACTCAACATAAGAACATGAAACACCTTGAAAGTCTCAGAGCAAAAAGACAGAGGCTAATTTGAGCCAGCAGCTGGAAACAAGCGGCCCTGTTTTTGTGTCATGGTCTCGTTAAACATGCCTCAACACATTCTTGATTGGATGCAGCTTTGGATTAATTAGAACCGACGTGTCAGCGCCATCAGCTCTGTCTGCGTGCGGCCTCAGATCTGTTACTCAACCGCTCACTGAGTCCGAGAGAGAGAGAGGGAGTTAGATATTCAAAATCGCCAGATTTTATATGTAATTTTCATTTTAAAATCCTCAAAGGATATTTAGCCTACTAGTTTTTCCAGCCAAAAAAAACACCAAAAAGAGCGAAAATTAGGTCTACTCAAAGGGATCCAGCAAGTGAGGGGTGCCGTCATTAAGCAGGAAATGCAGAGCTCAAACTAGGGCAGGACAAGTTGTATTTTCATTGCAGCATGTGTTATAATACTTCAGCTCTCTGGAGACGTTTGATACTGTATATGAATGAGAATGTTAGCTCTCCTGCAGTCACTGCTGGATCTCTTGAACATCTAAAGAAAACAGGAAAAGTAGGAACGGATCTTAGTGAAGGAGATATCTGGGAGAAACTCAATCTAATGGAAAGCATGCTTTAGTTATTTGCCACTTCTTGCTTGTTTTGACTTGTGTCTTGGTCTTAGTCTTTGAGCAAAATCTAAATAATTGATTTGTACCCAACCAGCAAATAAAATAATATTCACTTAAAGTTTAATAAATCGTTTATAGAGAGTGAGAGAATATATAAACAAAATATTGATCTTAATTGATTTTTTTATTATTTATTCTTGAATTTCTGTACATTTTTACAATTATTTAGTATTTATTTTTTAGTATTTATTCTAGAATTATTTCCATATTTACACTACCGTTTAAAAGTTCAGTCATGCAGTAAGATTTTTTTGTAATGAAACAAATCTGATGTTTATCTAAAGTCATTTTTGCTTATTGCTATGGTTAAAATAAATAATCAAAGGTCAGCACCAAATATATTGGTTAATAAAGTGAGATTAAATACATAAAGTATATATTTGTGTAATTTAACAGGTTTGTGTAATATTAAGTTTGCATGTCATGGTTTTATTCATTCTGGGGAATACTGAATCTGTTTTTGTTCAAGTGAGATGAGTAAAAGCATATTCACATTAGTCTAGAACTACAGTAAGCATCATGTTCACACACAAAGCCTCTGCACTTACTCCAATTTCTCTCAACATGGAGACAAGAGAGCTGTCAGTCAAAAAACGGGAAAACAAAGTAATTTGCGTTATTTATTTGAAATAGTAACTCCGATATTTTGTTGTAAATTTAAAAGTAATCCATTACTTTATTAGTTTCTTGTAAAAGTAATCTAATACATAACTCGCATTACTTGTATTATTTGTACTTGTATTATATTTATTTGTTCACATTTTTGTTCGTTGCTGAAACTAAAACTCCAGTAACGTAACCGGCAAGTTTTCTTTTGGAATGACTTCCTAAAAGCGAGAGGCATGGCAACAGAGTTTCTCACCCCCATGCAGACGCGGCGGGGGGTAGACGAGAGTGACCGGCCCACATTTATCAGTCTGGCCTGAACGGAGTTGCACAGCAGGGAAGAGGCATGCCTTTGTCCCGCAGGTCAGCCTGGGGCAAGAGGAAGGTGTATGCGGGTAGACTGTGTTTGTAAATCATGTGAGTCGGATGTGCTACAGTTTGTCAAAACACCTTTGTGTTAAGGTTACTTCTGTTCCCTCAGCGAGCAAAACGCTACTTCCATTTCCTTTAATGAAGGCTGCGGGGCCGTAAAACATCAAAGCGAACAGGGTTGCTTTTCAGACATTTGATAAATTGAAAACTTACTAGAAGCTGTTACTAATTTCACTCTCTTTTCATCTAACCTTCTTACTCGTTTAGAGAGCAGGAGGGTGTTTCCATCTTCAGGGAATCAGAACATCTGGGTTTGTGAGAAGTAGAAACCTTTGGAACTGGTCTGCATGTTTCCTGTGTGAGGAGATTGAACTTTTCCTCCCCTTTTTCAAGTCTTCCTTCGCTCTGCTGATTTCTGTTCCTCTGCTTCAAGGTAGGATGTGAGAAGCAAAGGCAAACAGTCATGATTCTTGCATCTTTTGTTCTTCTCTCCGACTCCTTATCTTTCTTTCAGGGTCTGTGTGTTTTGGTAATGGTTCTTTGTGGTCTTTAGGGGGGCAGTTGAGGGTAAACCTCTGCTGTTTGAGGAGGGCTGAGCTGTTCTGTTAGTCTACACACATTGAAGGAACTGCAGGCCAACTGTGGATTCAGCTGTAGGTATGTTAAGAATGCTTCTGTATTGTCTCTCTCCATCTTCGGTTCTGTGTTTTAGACAGTTAAAACATAGGGCTAAATTCAAATT
Organism: Rhinichthys klamathensis goyatoka; assembly: GCF_029890125.1. Classification (NCBI taxonomy): domain Eukaryota; kingdom Metazoa; phylum Chordata; class Actinopteri; order Cypriniformes; family Leuciscidae; genus Rhinichthys; species Rhinichthys klamathensis. The sequence continues at coordinate 2,778,997 of NW_026606664.1, read as the reverse complement.
CAAATCTCAGTATCCTTTTTCTCGCAGGTTTATTGGTTTCTTAACACAAACAATTGCTTTTTATGAGTTACCAACTTTCTCTTAAAGCCTTTTATTGTCTTCTCAGAAAGAGGTTCAGGCTGTTGATTATTTGTCTGAACACGTTAGCATCTGTGTGCATGAGTCATGTTTAAACAAGCAGATTTAACACATCTAGACGAATTATTGATGCTTGAAGCGAAGTCAAAACATTTACAAACCATTTTGAGAGAGCATGTTTTCACCATGAGGTAAGATTGTTAACAACACATGGTGATAAGTTTTGTTCTTTAGCCCATTTAAGTTTTTATTGAGCAATGAAATGTTCGATGTGGCTAACACTTTGAGCTTGTGTCAAACCTTTGTCTGATGGCACCTGTGATGTCTGCCTGCATAGAAAACAACAACATTATTGTAGTTCAGATGCTTCTTTGATGCTTGATTCCAGCACTGAGGCAGCATGAGACTGATTAACCCTTTTGTTGCCACGTAGTTTTAGTTTTGTAGTCTAAAACTTTTAAATTTTGAGGCTTTTAGATGTATGTTAGATTTGAGAGGCAGTGTTATTTTACTTTAGTGTTCATTCATATTTTGAATTTGCTTTTCTTTTTAATTTTAGTTTTGGTAATTTGACTGTTCTTTTGTCATTTTTATTAGTTTTTTATTTAAATCTTTAATATCTCTTTCCATTTAGCTTCATTAAGTTCAGTAGTTTAAAACTTAAGCTTTTTTTTATTTCAGTTAGTTTCAAGTTTACGTTTTACATCTAATACTTTTATAGTTAAATTTGAGCTCTAGTTAACTGTAGTTAGTTAAGTTTTAGTTAACAATAACAGCTGCTTTAAGCTACCTAATGCTAGTGTACTCCTACACTGCTAAATTCCTATTGTTAATGAGTATTTTATTTATTTTATGTTTTATATATATCTTAAATACCTGTTGAAATATTTTTCAACTTATTAATGATTTTGAGTTTTTCATTTTTATTTTTTAAGTCATTTTTTGTAGTGTATTAGCAACAAATATGTGCACAGTTTTTCTCTTCTAAGACTAGAAATACTGATGACTCATCTTGTACTTGTGGGTGTGTCCACATTTTTGTCCAATCAAATGCTTTATAGAATGAAAATGTCCCTCTCCCTATGTCAGGCTTTTCTTAAACAACAGTGTAATAAGTAGTCCACTTTGTAGTCTATCATTGTTCTGAAATATTAATGAATGTATTAATTGTTCTATTTAATACTTATTTGTTGGTTTATTTTCCTCAGTCTTTATTTTCATGCAGCATACTGTGGAAATGAGAGCAAGACGGCTGATCTGAAGAAGATAATCTTGGATATCAAGCAACTGACCAAAAAAAATGGGGGTGTTCATTCTTGCTTTGACATTGCTCACCTTGAGTCATCTGTGGTCACATGTCCAAGCGTCGAGTCTGGTTCGCTTAAACGCAGGTCTTCGGGTAGCCAGAGGCCAGTCAGTGTTTGTCACGGCTGGTGAACTTCAGTTCCACACAAATGGGATATCTGAAGCCTGTAAGGTAGAAGTGGTGCTTACCGAGCCTGTGACGCAAAGAGTGGGGAAGCTGACTCCTCGGGTAACAAAACAAATCCAGATTCAGCACATTGAGCTATTAAATATAAAACAGGAAAATAATTGTATTGTTTTCCAGGTTTTTGACTGCCAGTTCTTACCTGACGAGGTGAAGTATGTTCACAATGGCAGTCCTCTTCTTGAGGAGGACACCGTCATGCTGAGAGTCTACAGGTGAAACATTGTGTGGTCATTATCCTCGTCCAACATCAACATGTTACGGCTGTTACTTCAATAAGGGCTTTTGAGAGCTGCAAAAAACAATATTTCCAAGGCCTAATGTAATTTCCATACCTAAATGCTTTTTTCTATGCCTGTGTTCAGGTTTACAGAAACCCAGACTTTTGTTGAGACTGTGCTACTACAGATACATGTGCTGGAACCTCAGAGGAGCCTCACAGAGCTTGGAAATGTTCCTTTGGTGGTTCCTGAGTTCTACGGCCTTTCCAATGCCATCAATAGCAGTGTCCTTACCTTTAAAACCCAGCCTGATGTGATCTGCACAGTACGTCTTCTCAGCTCTGAGATCAACGTCCCAGTGCTTGGTCAACTGGTCGTTGAGGATCCTGAAACAATGATAGCCACTGAGGCTGGACCAAGAAAAGGTATTACATACTTTTTATGAATTAAAAATTAATGCAATTTATGAAAAGTACTTTTTACCTTAAAATAACATTTTAAAAAACTTGTTTTAATGATTAATATTATATAAATAATGTCATGTGGTTTGACACCCTAAAAACAAAAACAAAAAATGTTTATGAATGAATAATTCATAATATTTTTCTTAAAAGAAAATATTTTAAATATTTAGAAAAATATATTTTAAACATTTTTGTAAAAATGTATACAGAAATGTTGTGACTCCCCAAAAACTGAAAATTATTAAAACTGTTTATCATTTAATAAATCAATTTAAAAAAAATACCTTTTACCATTCAAAATAAAAAAAATTTTTTTAATAATGACTAAAATGTTTACGAAAATGTTATGTGGCGCGACACCCTAAAACGTAATTTTGATGAATTAATAATTCATTATATTTGTAAAGAATAACTTTTTATCTTGAAAAATACATTTAAAAACTTTTTTTAAACTAATTATTAAAATGTTAATGTGAAAATTTGGAGTATTTCTTTTATATTTACATAATGGTTATACCACATTCCACAAAAATTCTTAAAAGTGGATTAAAAGTTTTTTTGTTTTTTTTTAAACCACATAAAGCCAAAATGAATACAAAGAGTACATTTCTAAGAACTTCTCATCTCTATTCAAACTTTTCCAGGACGTCACACTGGAATTGCGTGCCCTGGAAATAAAGCCTGTGACCACAACACAAGGGAAGTTGAGTTCTTGAAGACGGACTGCACCGAGTTCCTCACTTCAGGTCTGAAGTACCAGCACCACAGTCCTCCATCACCTGAGATTGATTACATCCCAGTCAGGGTGGAGTTTAGGGACCAGACATCCCGAGCCGTGTTGGAGGTAGAATGACATCAGAAGCAGGTTTGTATTAAAACACAACACAGGCCTCTGGATCTTCTCCTTCCCTTCTTATCTCTCTTAGACCGAGAGTATCTGGATACCGGTATTGATCCAGGGGGCCATGGAGAACCAACCCCCCCATGCTGCCTTCATGTCTACGTTCATCCTGGAGGTGGATCAGTTCATCCTCACCCCCATGACCACTGCTGCCCTGGATGCCAAAGATGACGAGACCTCTCAGGCCCAGCTCATCTTCAACGTGACCAAACCTCCAGCAGAGGGGTATATAACTCATTTGGACGATCACACTAAAACTGCATCCTCCTTTTCGTGGCAAGACCTGAATGAGATGAAAATCGCTTATCAGCCCCCAAACAGCAGTCACGCAGCCAGGAGGAACTATGAGGTCAGTAAGAGCTGATCAATTAATTGATGTACAGGAAAGTTTGAAAGGCAAATTTAAAAAAAATTTCCCTGTCAAATCATGAGAGATTTTTTTTTTACTAATAGTCTAGCTGAGGGGGTTTTAAGCTTTTTAATGCCACAGGCTCTCGAATAGGATGACCTTTTTGCGAGGGACTTCAATCCTAAAATTTAAAGGCAGCTATAATTTTTTTTTTTATTACAAATACATTATTTCTATAAAGACCCCTCTATATCAGTGTTGTTATTGTAAACTAAAACTATCAAAAAAAAATGTTGTTCATTGAAATTATAAATATAAAAATATAAAAATATAAAATATAAATATTAGAGGAAAAACTTGAAATGTTGCCATGGCAGCTAACTAAAATAAAGTTGAAGTACCAAAATTAAATAAAAAAAATAGCAAAAGCACATACTAAAACTTACACTAAACTTAAGACTAAATCAAAATATGAATGAATACTGTAATAGTAAATAAATAATACAAAAATAACACTGCTTTATGCTGTGAGGAAAGTATCATAAACACACTGATCTATATAGATCAGTGCATAAACATTATTATAAACCTTAAGATATTTAAAATATTTAGAATAATATAATCAAAAAACATATTCATAATATATAAATATGTAGAAGTATTATAAAATGTTTAGAATGTCTGGAAAATATTAAATTTACAATGTCTTGTTGACAATGTATTTTGTTGTTGTGTTAGTTTGCATCTTATCTGTCAAAATAATTAAATAATTCATATTTAATATTACTTCTAACCACTGCAGAAAAATGAAATGTAACTTTTATATTTTATTTATTAAATTATTTTTTGCTTTTTACTTAATTTGTTGTCTAGGTTGAGTTTCAGGCCATCGATGGCTCATTTGTGCCGAGTCTTCCTATCCTGATGCACATCTCTATCCGCACTGCAGAGACCAACTCCCCTCGAGTCTCGTGGAATATGGGTACTCTAGCACGTGAGCTAAAATAAATCATCTTCTAAATGAGAAAATGAGGCTAAAGATCTTTATCCTTACAGGCTTGGATTTGTTGGAAGGCCAATCCAGACCAATCACATGGGAGCACCTACAGGTTGTTGATAACGACAACATAGATGCCGTCACCCTGATAGCTATGGATGGCCCTCTTAATGGACACTTAAGTGTTAGAGGTAAAGGAATCTGTCACCTCTCTGAAAGTATAAGCAAATCCAAATGCAATTCCCAAGACCATTGTCTCACTGATTTGTTATAGTAGGTGTATACCCACTCTTTTATTCCTTCTCCATCCATGTGGTAACCATTCATCATGTGGGCATCATTCAAGAAACATATGTCCGGGTGGCCTGCACGGGTTTGCTAATCAGGTGTAAAATGTTTTGGCGACACTTTGCCAGGGGCCGCAGACCAAAGATGTCTTTAGAGCCGTAGAGGCTGTCCTTCCGCTCCAGCAGACTTTTGTTTGTACAGACCCTGAACGAAGCAGATTGTAAAGACTTATGGCATTTCATGCCAGATGTCCAACACAAGGTCATTTCTCTTCCATCAGACCATTATCTTAGCAAGCTTTGAGAACTGGTGACAATCATGTGTCTATCTGAAAAGCTTTATTCATGGGAATGTTCTAGAGTTTCAAAAGCACTGAAAGAAGGGATACTTCACCCAAAAAGGTATTTTGAAATCTATTTTTTCATACAATGAAAGTCAATGGGGTATAAATATTTAGATTATATGGACAAAAAAAGAGACATTTTTCATAAACCTCTTCTTTTGTGTTCCATATAAGAAAAAAGAGAGGCATTCAGGTTTGGAATGACATGACGTGAGTAATTGATTTTTGGGTGAACTATTCCTCTAAATCTTTGGTATGTTAGAAAGAACATGCCCAAATTGCGATTCCAGGTTTTGAATGGGATGTTTTGCTGCATGCGTTCTCCCATGAAAGCTGCGGTAGATTGTTTTTGTGTTTCCTGGTTTGGAGGATTTCCAGGCCCATGTCCCCGTTCCTTGTGTCATTCCCTGACAGAAGACCACCTGATCAGCAGAAGCCTCCAGCCTACTTAAACAACAGCTCCCGCTTTAAGCCAAACCCTTCATTTAATTGGTGTTTACGTTTTTAGGGTTGATGTGTCGCTTTGTGATCCCTCTGGCTGAGAATAGAAGCGTCCCATAACTTTGGCTTCAAATCCACTCCAAAAGCACCTCATTTTACTACACGAAGATTGAGCTGAACAGCAAGTTCTGGTCCAGAATGGACCGGTCTCTCTTGAGAACCTAAATGCGGATTGGGAATTGCTCACGTAGACCTCGAACTCAGGGACTCCGACCCTTGGGAAAGTCCTCAGTCAGCCTTCGGCCAAATGGAAAGCTGCCGCCCAATGTCCTCTTGCGTCAGATATCTATATGGAGACTGTTTTTTTGGGCCTGATGCCCACAGCCACCTTTGGGCCCAATTACTTACTTGTTTCTCCATTGGACTTGTGGCCGTTTCCCCCTGATAAAGTTGCTAATTAGGTTTGCTGTGCAACCAGTCATCATTCAATCTGTCTGGTGACCTTGCCCTTCTGTCTCCCTGGCAAGCAAGAGAAACTCAGCTTCACGGTGGGCAGCAGCCATTGCCTGGGAAGGACGCCATCTTTCTTTTTATTTTTTCGCAATTGGGAGAAGCCAGAGCCAACACTTGTGCCTTCAGGCGAAAAACAAAACTTTCACAATTGCATCGAGCCAAATGAATGAAATTGCAAATGATAGTATGGGTTTCAAAATAATTTTAGATTGTATTGACTACTTGTCAACATTATTCATAGGTGTTGGGTCATTATTCCATAAAATGAAACAAAAACATTTACTTTCATTTTATGGACAAAAACAAACAAACAAAAAACAAAATGTCTTTCGAAACATCCTTTGTGTTTTACAGAAGAAAGAATGTCATACAGGTTTGGAACGACATGAGTAAATTATGCTGAGTTTAATTTTTTGGGTGAACTATCCATTTAACTTGACCTGGAATTTAATTTATCAAACAGGCCCAAACCATATTTCGTAACCAATCCTTTCTTATTCATCCAAAGGTGGAAAAGGCTTCATGTTTAAGGTCAAGGATCTCATAGAAGGCGTTGTGGTCTATCATCATTCGGACAGCGACACCACAAGGGATTACGTCGTCTTCCGAATCACAGATGGCCGCCACAGCATCAGACACAAATTCCCCATCTATGTTCTTCCAAAAGACGACACCCCTCCTTTTTTAATCAACAATGTGGCCTTTGAGGTCCAAGAAGGCGGCACGGTTAGGGTGGAGGAGTACATGCTGATGGCCTCAGACTTGGACTCCAGCGACGACTACATTCAGTATCAGGTGATTACTTTTCCCAGAGCGGGACAGCTGGTAAAGAAGTCTTCTCCACGTGAACCAGGTCAGTTGGATTTAATGCAATGGGTTTAATGGGTTATATTTCAGTAAGTTTCAACTTATCTGGTGTCACATTAACCAGGTGTCCCAGTGAAGAGCTTCCTGCAGAGGGACCTTTTTCAAGGTCTAATCTACTACAAGCACTCAGGGGAGGAAGTGTTTGAGGATTCGTTTGATTTCATCCTGTCAGATGTCCATCAGCCTCCGAATCTATCGGACAGACATGTAACTTGGTATCTGTTTTCTTATTAAATTCCATTTCAGTGTGAATATTTATAACAGGAATGTTTTCTTTGTACGTCTTCAAATTAGACTGTGGTGATCCACGTGTTTCCAGTGAAGGACCAGTTGCCTGAGGAAGTTTCCGGAACGGTTCGCTCCATCACGGTGAAGGAAACTGAAGTAGTTTACATTACTCAGAGCCATCTGCACTTCAGAGATACAGAGCATTCGGATACTGACCTTATGTATGTTATCACTCATCCCTGCTTTAGACTGGAAAACACCAGGTATGCTTATGCATTTCCTATTACAGTAACAATGATGTTTATATATCTATTATATATTATATGGGTCCTTTCTTGTTCATTTTACTTCTCTAATTCTTGCAGGTTATCAGATGCAGGCAGGCTGTTTTATACTGACACCACAAACTCCATGAAAAAAGATGCAATGGTTCCAGTGCTTAAGTCCTTTACACAGGTCTGAAACATGCACACAAATTAGTTCCCTAAATGTTCCTTGCTATTGTAATATACGTGTTCAGAAAGATGTTATCATTGTTGTCTTCTGCAGCATGCAGTGAACCACCATAAAGTGGCTTACATGCCACCAATAGAGGATATTGGCCCTGAGCCTCTTTTCGTGCAGTTTGTGTTTTCTGTGAGTGACCAGCAGGGCGGCGCTCTCACAGGACTCATCTTCAATATCACAGTCACACCTGTTGACAACCAGGCCCCAGAAGTGAGTTGCTTTCTCCTCATTTTATTAAGGGAAGCGGTTGGGAAACCAAACCGTTGAGAACCACTGTATTAAGAGTATAATGTTAAATCTCTGTGAGTATATTTGTAGTAGATATAGATTTAATATTTCACACTTCATTGAAGGGTACAGTATATCTACAATCCAAGTCTAAAAGTCAGTATTTATTCCACAACAAGTTTGATGTAATCAGTTTTTCAAACCTAAATCTAAATAATTGTATACATTTCCCAAACCTTAATTCATAGATGTTCACTAACTTGCTGAGGGTTGAGGAAGGTGGCGGTAGTTTCTTGATGGAGGAGCACCTGTTGGTGCAGGACGTGGACAGTTCAGAAGATCAGCTCAGGGTACATGTGAAGACTCAACCTCAACATGGGAGACTGGAGCTCCAGGGCACGGCACTGCTAGAAGGAGACAGCTTCCGACTGCAGGACCTCAAAGCATTGAGGGTCAGGTATGAGTTGAAAAAATCTAACTAGAAATTAAATTTGTAAGGTTAAAAAGTCATGTCCTAAGAAGAATTGATGGGGATGATTTTATGATCTGTTGAATACCACAATACTCTCTCTATGGCGATAGATACATTCATGATGACTCTGAGACCCTGCAGGATAGCATTGGTCTTACTATCACAGATGGAATCAACTCTGCACATGGAAAGCTTTTAGTTCAGGTAATTTTCTTGATGTTTGACACATTTTATTGTACTTGCTTTGTGTTTCCATGCAGCATTCCCTTATTAAAATGCATATTTCCTTATTTGCATGTTTTATTAGATCATGCCCGTGAACGACGAGCCCCCACAGTTAGACTCCAACTTGAGGGCTGAACTGTCCTGCAAAGAGGGGGGTCAGGTCCAAATTACGGTTGAGTACCTCTCTGCTACAGATGTTGACAGCGAGGACACTCGGCTAACATACATGCTTGCCAGAACACCTACACTTGGGGCGCTACAGCGAAATGGGGTCACCGTGGACAAGTTCTCCCAGCTGGATGTGCTCAATGGGCTCATCTTCTACCTGCACACAGGTTATAACCAAGACAGGAGTTAGTTAGTGATACTTAGTGAAAATCAGGTGTCACCTACTGTAGGCCTGTTTCACACATCATGCAGGTGTGCTGCACATAGTCTTATAAATAAAAATATAATGAAAATGCAAAATAAATTAGTTTATGAAGATGGTCTTTTGTGATAAAGACTTTTATGTCATAATATTAAATAATGTAGCGAAATATTCACCCATTGTTCGAAAAAAAAAAAGTGTGATAAGTGCTGATAACCCCAATTATTTTAATATTTATTCATATAAAAGCAAAGTTCGTTGTTATGGGAAGAAGGAGGCGGGAACCGGCGAATGTTCACAGACTAAAATAAATAAACAAATACAAAAACGAAAGTAAAGACAGCAGCCCCTCACGGTCGATAAAATAGTCCAGGCCTGGCCTCTCTCGTCCTTCACTGTCGTCGCTCCTCCTTTTATGCTTCCGCTCCTCCGTGAGAGATACGAGACCGGTGCGTCGCACAGGTGTTGCTCATCAGTAATCACGCCACAGGCCTCGCGCCGCTCTCTCACGGCCCTCGACCTCGTCCTGCTTGCCACAATTTTAAAATAAAATATAAATATATTTGAATATTAAATGATTTAATATGGTCAATAACAATAAATGTCAGATATAATAAATCTATATTATATTGTCTAAACAAATAAAAAATAAACCACAAAATAAATAGTTTAAAATGCTACAAGTAAATTTAGGCATCAAAACATTATAATGTACAGTTTGAAAAATGGATATTCATTTTGAGACATGCTAAAGATTAAAGCATTTAACAGCGTTATTAAATTAGCTCTAAGTGAGGGTTAGATGATGGCAAAGGTAATCTATATGTGGATATAAATGTGGTATACATATATATATATATTAGTGCTGGGTAACGATTAATCGTGATTAATCGCATCCAAAATAAAAGTTTGTCTTTACATAATATATGTGTGTGTAATGTGTATAATTATTTTGTATAAATACACACACATGCATGTATCCCTAAAGTTTTTTGGTGATGCAGGATGTTTGAAAAGGGCTTATAGTGAATGTCTAGATAGATAGATAGATAGACAGACAGACTTTATTGTCATTCAACAGTACATTTACAATATACAGTTGAGCGAGATTTCGTTGCAAGGCTCCGAATAAAAACAAAAGATAAGTAAAAGAGAAACAGTATAAATCTAAATATGTGCAATGTAAAATTAAACAATTAAGAGACAATTGTAAGTGCAGATATCTATAAATGAATGATTGTAATGGCATTTTTATTCATTAAATGTGTATATATATATACACTTCCTCATTCACTAGGGGGTGAGATTGGACCTGATCCTGTCTCGGACACTGTCACTCTCATTGTGTCAGATGGAGAGGCTGGAACAATGGATGGCTGCTGCCAGGAGGATGCTGTCCCCCCGCCTGTCCCCCTGCATGGCACTCTTCCGGTCTATGACCTCAACATCACTGTGATGCCTGTCAACAACCAGGTCCCAACCATAACGCTGGGTAAACATCTACCACAGGGCCTGTAGTAAATCTCTTACTGGACAAAAGACGTTTCGTACACTGGCGCTGCTTTGTGTTGAGGGACCGAATGGATTAAAACAAGATGCTCTCTAATCTAGATTTAATCGCCAGAGCATTTGGCTAAGGTGTAATTAATTCACTGTAATGACAATCCGCTTAAATCAAGCAACCAAGAATTTTCGAGGCAGGTGATGGACCGCAGATTGGTAAATGAATCACTTAATCGCGGTCTCACACACCCAGCTCAGGGATTGTCACTAATGCAAGCGTTTTATTCCCCTGTACATAATTTTCGAGGCAGGGTGCTGGAGACGTCTCGCCAAGATGGGGATTTCACTCTTAATGCCAGAAACTTTGCAGTTATCAATGGAGAACAGTGACCAGAGCAAGACAATGAGCAGAAGACGGTAGCTAGGTCCGGTGGGACGTTGACAGGAAATCCTTGCATGCTTGTCGTCAGTGCATGTGGGGCGGCAGACGTACACACAGCTGGTTGGGATTATAGAGAGAAAGCAGAGCATGTGTGGTGAAAAAGCACAGTAGAAAGAGATACATGTTCCTGTGAGAATAATTGGACAATAAGGAAAAGACAATGGACAGTCCCTCATTTGGAAAAAACGACACGTCCATTGTGTCTTCTATCCCTTTTCTCATTCAATCACAATTATAATCTCCTAATTCGGTTAATCCCCATCAGAAAAAAGAAGGATTTTTCAATCTTGCCTCCGTGTAGTGGATATAGACTGGTTTGTGAGGAAAAAGTAGTCATTTAATTAATTTGCATTGAATAAAGACTGGGTTGGCATAAGAGCTTTAAGCAAAGGAACGCAAGGAAAATCCAGCTCTTGCCTTGCTATGGGCCGAGTTTTATCACTTTTACTCCAGACTGGCGGTCATTAATTCCTCCCCTTGTTTCCGAGCTCTATCCAAGCACAACCTCATCAGTGCCCATTCTCCATTCATTATTTATCAGTGCAGTAAATGGAAGCAGATGCCAGTAAGCATTGGCATGATGGCTTTATCAACACCCAGGTGGCAGCGGGCTGGCCGAGAGCCGAGCGAGAATGCAGGGGAAGAGAGGGAGCGTTAGTGAGGTGGCATTGTCGGCGTGAGGGAAGTGGGAGCGAGGGGAGCTGCCTGTAAATTAGAGGAAGAAGAAGAAGAAAAATATTGGGACACGCTCTTGAGAAGAAAAATATAAGCATGCTTCAATGAAGGCACTTTCAGCTCACTAAAATGAGATCTCGATGATTACTGCTAATATTACTACTTACTTCATGATGTATATTGTTCCGTCAGGTAACATGTTTGTGGTAGATGAGGGTGCCAGTGCATGTCTGTGTGGGGGGGTGTTGGAGGCCACTGATCCTGATAGTCATCCAAACCAGCTCATGTTTCACTTGGTGACCCCTCCACAATATGGGTTCCTGGAGAACACCCTTCCATCCCCTGGATTTGAGAAAAGCAACGCTGGACTCCAAGTGGGTCAGTAGTATTCCTGAGGCTCTGTTAACATACCCAATGACTGTGACTTATGCCAAGTAAGACATGTTTATGGATTAACATCTTTTGTTGGTCATGGAACAACATTCCTGTGAAACAAACATTGTCCTCTATCCCTGACTATCCCTGTTCTCACTCGTTTCAAGCCCATTTGGCTTTCTTTTTTCTGTAAAACACAAAAAAATATATTCTATACAATGAAAGTCATTGGGGTCCAATATTGTTTTGAAACTGTTGAAATGGCATTTCATCAGCCCTGAGCCACTATCCCTAACTCTATTCCTATAATCCAGGAACATGTCCTAAAATCATAATTTATATTTTGTTGTGTCCTTTTTAAATGGTATAAGACCTTATCTTTCAGACCACTAAGTCATATTGTATAAATAAAGTTTCTTTCAGCCAGCTCCACCTCAGTTTGGGTTTCATCAACTATGTCCAGTCAGTGCACCAGGGTGTGGAGCCTACAGCAGACTTCTTTACCATCAGTGTCAGTGATGGGATTCAGAGATCTGCACCATTGCCCTTCTACGTCATCATCAACCCTACCAATGATGAGACCCCATCACTGCTACTTAGCAACTTCACAGTAAGATATCTTTTTTAGGGACAAAATTATCTGATAATCAAGCTGTCTGCTAACAATTGTCTTGCTCCTCACCTCTCGATAGGTCATGGAGGGAGGGATGAAAGACCTCAGTCCTGATATTCTAAATGCAGTGGACATTGATATTCCAGCAGAAACTCTTACTATGTCCATCCTGGTTCCCCCAGCCCATGGCACACTGCTCAATGGCATATATGGTGTTGAGATGAATCGTTACAAAAACATGAACCCAGAGGTCCTCCAACAAACCTTAGCAATCCAGTCTTTCACCTTACAGGAACTACAACAAGGTCAGTTCTGGAATCCATGTGATCTGTAGTACCACAAACTTTTCCTCCCCTAACTTCCGGGCTACCACTATATGCTTCTTGAGGAAGGTTGTAAGGACAGTGTCACTTCCCTGGTCCAGCCACCCCTCGGTGCCTTCACTGTGGGTATCCAGGCTTGCAGAACAGATGTTGCAGCAGACAAAGGTCAATGTGTGCCTGTGGTGCTTCTGCTTCATCTGCAAAGTCTTTCCAACTGCTCTCTGCACAATTATGTCACCGTGCATGAGGTACTTGGTGACTGCACAGCTTTGCTTGTTAGCGAGTGATAAAGAGCCATTGAAACGAAGGTGAGCAGGTCATTGACAAAATGGGACGTTTAAACTGGTGTCCTTCTTGGTAGTAGTGGTAGAACTAGCTGTATCAGTCAAAGGAAGCAACCAGGAAGCAAATGCCTAATGACTGTTATATCCTAAATGTCACTAAACACTTAATCTACTAAAATATCATTTTTCTCTCTTGTGCTGATCCATAGGAATGAAGATCATGTATATGCATGACGACACAGAAACCCTCAAGGACGCTTTCACCATACAGTTGACAGATGGTGGGCACACAGTCCAGGGGACTGCGTGTGTCCGCATCATACCAGTCAATGATGAAAAGCCATGGCTACTAAAGTAAGGACGCCCTGGGATAAATTCAGAGCCAAAAAGGCGGATGAAAGCGGGAACGGGGGAGGGATTTTAGTGGTGGAGACTGGACAGGAACAGAAGGGGGAGGCCAATCCTGGATGGAGTTTATGGAAGGGGGGTCAAACACAACCTGTACTGCACATGTGGCTGGGGAATCTGTCTCCCTGACTGAGTAACTAGGAATTAACTTAACATCCTTGAGTAAATTGCTAATTTTTATTCCATCTTCTTCCTCTAAGATCAGCAAGATCTGAGGGTGTGCATGTAAACTCCACAACAGCAGAAGTAATGTGTCTTTTTGGCAGATGCCTTCATCCTTGTTTGAAAGTCCTCATGGATTAGGATAACAGGCCGGTTCTGCCTGTGTTCCTTCCTTTTAGAAGCAGCTGTTTGTGTATTTAGTTATTTATTTATTTAGGATTCCGGATTTTAGCATGCAGGCTTTGCACCAGTACCTTTAGTGTCCAAAGCGTCTCGATCTTTGTTCTCAGAAATGCAGGTGTTGAGGTTGAGGCCCTGGAGAAGAGAGTCATCTCCAGTGTAGTGCTGGAGGCAGAGGATCAAGACACTCTCAACAATCATATTCTCTACATCCTCAATGCAGGTCCCAGATTTGGCATCCTTCAACTCAGGGTTAGCAAGGAAAATATAGTCCATTACATTATTCCTTAAGCCTGGAATACACTACATGACTTCTGAATAGAACTTCTGAATCTGAACAGATTAAAACACTAGGCATCACGTACTTGCCCATTTAGTAAATGTTTACAGAGGGCATCATACACACCTTTTTAGTTCGCTCCAAACACAACAAACTCACAGAATCATGCACCTCATTGCTAGGTCAAGTGAAAACAATTTATGTTCTAAAATCAGCTCAAATATAAAACATGTTTGATATCCTTTGACTGGATGGAATCATTGTCTGAAGCTAAAAAAAAACTGGAGTCTGTGCCTATCATACACTACAAAACCTTGCTACTGCCAAAAATATGAAGACTGTCTCTGACATTTTGCAACTAGTGCCGACCCCTCCAGGATTCAAATCAGTTCAAAAACCCGGGCAAAAGTCATGTAGTGTATTCCATTCCCAGCCTTTAGTGTGACATACTCTATACTTTAAGATTGTATGAAATAATGTGATTTTCTGCAGACAGAAGCTGGATGGATTGATCTGAGTCCAGGTCAGAATTTCACCCAGGAGGATGTGGAGATGAATCGCTTATGGTACACTCACACTACAGTTAACGGTTTCAAAGGCCATGACAGGTTTCACTTTGTTCTCAGTGATGGGGAAAACGGAACACCTCCACAGAGTTTCTTCATCTCTGTCCGCACTGTTCAAAAGGGTAAGTTTTATTGTGAACAAAATAAAAGAACTATACACCTAGTAGGAACTCAGCGTGGCTCAAAACCAACACTTTAACATAGGCTCACACCTTACATTTTTTTTCAGTCTTGAAGCTCCAGGGTTATGAAGTTCGGCAGACTGCAGTGGCATATTATGACTGTCCAAATCCTGTGACATTATAGCATTGGCATAGTGACAGACCGATTTACATTTTGTGACTCCGTGATAGCTGCTTTTGTTTTTCCCTCAATCAAAGTCCAAGAAAAACAACTTTGTTGACAGATTAAATCTGTGCATGTATAATTAAAAACATTGGCTTTCCCTATGGCCAAAATGACTTTGCCAGTTGGGTGAACATGGAAGCATGGCAGCCATTGTCCTCTTGGCTCCGTTCTGGCTTATCCTGGAGGAACAGAGGTGAGAATGTTCTGCCGCAAAGGATGAGCCACCTTTAAACGCCCAGCATGAATAATTAACAGAGCTGGGGCCAAACATCTGTAGTCCAGGCCCTAGTTCCCAGTACTGTCCCTGCTTACACAAATCTTACACAACATCAATAAGCTTACTTGCACACAACTTCCTTTAGACTTAACACGCTTACATTTTTCAAAGCTTTACATATATGTAAATGTATATTTATCTACAGTATATGCCTCTTTAACACCATTGACCTACTTGGCACATACAGGTGACATTGCTCTAATCACTAAACCTGTGACCTTGATGGAGGGAGAGAGAGTCATTCTGACCACTGACATTCTGATGGCCACAGACAGTGGAAGCAAGCCAGATGAGCTCATGTACACTGTTTCAGTTCCACCTGAACACGGTCACCTGCACATGGTCCAAAGTCCAGGGGTTCCAGTGTTCTCCTTCTCCCAGATGGATGTGGCTGCCAACCGGGTATGCTACACTCATGACAACAGCCGTTTTGCTGACCGTGATTCTTTCAGGTCAGTGGTTTTCATTGTTCTTTTTAAATTTGTCTATCTATCTGTGTCTGTCTGTCTATTGTGCAATCTGGTCTAGCCCATAGACGGCAAAACCTCAATACGAAATTAGAAATGATGTAAAAGCAAGAGACTGAAAAAAACAAAAAGAATAATTTTTGCTTCGTTTGCATGGGTTTCCAGCCAATTTGGCAGAAAGCTGACTTCAGTCAGAGCGTACTGTTGACCTGTGCTGCCTTTCTCGTGTGAATCTTTGACACCCAAAACTCTGGCTTGGTTTCATCATTGGGTCATCTGGGAGCAAACAAACCTTCCTGAGCCAAGCCTGACGAGGGGCGAGTGGCCCTTCGGAGAGGGTACGGAGCACTCTGTGCCAATGTGTTCAGTCAGCACAGCATGGGGTGGTATGGGGTCCAAACACAGCACATGGACACTACAGCGTTAGTCATGTGGGCCCTGAGTACTTTCAATTAGCAATTCCGACACAATCACAAGAGACTAGGGAAAAACTTGGTCATAATATCTACAGACTTATTGTTTGAAACGTTTTTTGGGTCTTCACAGCTTGTATTTGTGTTAATCCGAGGCAAAAGATGCAGCATGCGACAGCCGGTCTCCTTGATCGGGAGAGACACCTGAGCAAACACCTGTGTGTCAAACTCTAGGCCGACAGCAGGGGCCAAAAGAGACGGGGAGACTGTTTTTTTCTGGGAGCCTTGTGTCTCCCTCTGCTCTTCCGTGACAGCTGATGATAAATGGCCATTATTAAGAGAGTAATAACTCAGCCTGGAATTGGTTATACGGCTCTAAGAGGTGTAGTCAGAGACAGGGATCCCTGGGCACAATTACCGAGCAAATATGGGACAATGGCAATGCCAGATGTTGCACCAGTTTGGCTGTGAGAGTGGACCTGCGTGTTCTTTACGAGTCTACTGCGAGGTGGCAGTCGTGTTGTTTACCATGGCTGGCAATTATCAGCTTCAGGGCAATATGTGTTGGGAGGCAGATTGGCTTGGCAGAGGGTGGAATGGGGACTCGGCTCGCACCCCTCCCTGTCCTGTCTTTCTGCTCCAACACATCAACCATGTTGGGTGAGGATAGCAGCTCAGAACATGCTGTAACACTGACAAGACCTTAGAATAAAGCGATAAGGCATGAGGCCATGTGTTTCAGTGATTTTTACTATGGTTAAAGGTTATGGTTAGATCCGAGTGGCTTATAATGGTTTAATAAAACTGCACTATAAGCAATGTGACCAAAGGATTTTACCCTCAATGAACTGTGCATATATCAGAATTTTTTCTACCGCTTTTATGACGCAAAATATGTTCTCTCATGCAGCTTTGTAGTTACCAACAGTGTGACGTCCAGAAGCGGTACTATTCTTTTCACTGTGGAACACCGTGACCGTATCCCACCAACCCTGAGTATCAACAAAGGCCTTGAACTCACAGAGAACTCTATGAAGACCATTTCCACTAATGACCTGAAACTGACTGATCCAGACACAGCTCTAGGGAATCTCACCTACATCGTTATTCAAAGCCCAAAATATGGCAAGTTGCTCTTGAAAGGTTTGCCCCTCTCTAAGCCTCATTTCACGCAACTGGACATCAACAACATGGATCTAGCTTACCATCATCTAAATGGACGAGCCAAGATCGACAGGTTCACCTTTCAGCCTACTGATGGAACTAATGCAGGTTATTTGGAGTATGGACGGCTAAAGAGTGAACCTGCTGTCTTTAACATACAGGTAGGCTGTTTATTATTTGGGGAAATTCACCCAAAACCAATAAAAACTGGGAAATACTCTTAAATACTGTAAATAGGTAGACCTACAACAACTTTATATTAGGGCTGTCAAATGATTAATCACGATTAATCACATCCAAAATAAAAGTTTTTTTTACATAATATATGTGGGTGCACTGTGTATAATTATTTTGTATATATATAAATACACACACATGCATGTATATTTAAGAAAAAAATATTATTTATATATAAAATATTTATATTTATATATAATATAAATTATATATAAATCTATATACAGTATATACATGAAAATATTTCTTAAATATATACAAGCATGTGTGTGTATTTGTATATATAAAATAATTATACACAGTGCACCCACATATATTATGTAAAAAAAACTTTTATTTTGGATGTGATTAATCACGATTAATCATTTGACAGCCCTACTTTATATAATACAGATGTTTACTGCAACCTCTTACAAAAATGACATGCATGCATACAAAAAAAACACACTTTAAAATACCATAGTGATTGCAGGTGGCATTAAGGAGAGGAGCGTTCTCTTTCTAGGGATCATCTGATTAGACAAAAAATCTGTGTAGTGCAGGATAATAAAATTCATATTTTGATTCTGTTTTCTTTGATGAGGAAAACCCTAATTTTAAATGTATATATGTAACTCATAAAGGTGAAGGTGTCAGCTTTTATGGGTTTATTAGCATATTAATAGACTCATAAATAGACACTAAAAGGCACAAAATGTTATAATTCATTATTATACAAGTCTTTAAAATCATAATAAACAAATGAATTATGAGGCTTGTACCACGTCATACCATAGTTTACCTTACAGTTTCTGTCAGGAAAACGATTTCTTTCGTGCAACCTAATTAACTCTTTCAGAACTCCGGCTTTCTGTGTTTTCACTGTTATAAGGTAGTAGGGGGCGCTATTCTGAAAGAGGGTACTGAATCTTCTGATGAAAACAGCTGAAAAATAAGCAGAAACAAACTATAAGCATATGCATATGTAAAATAATGCGATCATCAACATTAAACCGCATATAAACCAAAACTGCCTAATGTTACTGAATGAAATGTCGACACAGGACGAGGGACTGTGAAGCTTTGGGGGTGTTGATGAACTCGATCTACTCCATCTATGTTTTGATCATCGTTCTGAATACGATCTGGACAAAGTATTTGACAAAAATGCGATTTTCTCAGCTTTTTGCTCAAATTTGTACTTCTTTTATAAAGCATTTTGATTTAAAAAAAAAAAAGAATGCATTAAGCTAGAATAAAACAGGTCTGTTCTTACTTTTGATATATTGCATGTTTAGATAATATTCATACAGCAACATTCCGGGGGCCATGAAAATTTTGCGAAAACTATCAAAAATGCTGGCGGTGACTGGCAACTTAAAAAAAAAAAAAAAAAAAAAAAAAACGCTGGCGGGGAAAGAGTTAACATAGCTGTCAAATAAACGGCTTGCACACAAACCACTGAGTAGTAGTGGGAAGTTCGGATCATTTTACTGACTCGGATCTTTGAGTCTCGTTCAGCAAAATGAACGAATCTTTTTTCGAGTCATTTCGTTCATTTCGTTCATTTCAGCATAATATAATTAAAATGGCATGTTAAATATCCCAACACATCTAGTACTTACGAAGATGTTGATTACATTTGTAAAAAGAATAAAAATAAATTATAGGGTAATGCAGCCAAAGCCAAATTATAAGAAACCGAAATTTTTATGAATTGATTAGTTGTTGGGTTTTAAGTTCAAGCTATTGCAGTCTGATTCTGTTAGTTCACCTCACCTCCTGATCCGAGACGTTCTTTCCTTTGCAACTTCATATTTATCAGGTTTGTTCTCCTCCTCTCGTGTCTCGAGACGTTGGTTGTCGACTCGTCAGTGTCTGACTCTGATCTGTGCTGTCTGCTGGGCCGTACCGTGTTTGATACAGCAGGGCCGGAAAGAGTAATGATTAGTTCATCTTTCGAGTCTCGAGTTCGGGTACGGCCGGGTCCGAGTCTTTCGTTCTTCCTGTCAGTCCCATAGAGGCTATGCTGTCAGTAACGGAAAGAGTAATGATTAGTTCATCTTCTGAGTCTCGAGTTCGGGTTCGGCCGGGTCCGAGTCTTTCGTTCTTCCTGTCAGTCCCATAGAGGCTATGCTGTCAGTACCGGAAAGAGTAATGATTAGTTCATCTTCTGAGTCTTCGGGTTTGAGTCCTTCGTTCTTTTGTCACGAGACCGCTATCTCGCATCAAATACAATATTAGATTCGTATTATTGATTGCGTCTGAGTGTATATTGTTTTATATTTAGGAATTAAAATACAAAATATGTGAAATAAACATTATCTGAAAAATAAAAATATATTCTTATTTCATTAACTGAAAAATAAAAATAAAATCTTATTATTGTCCCAGTCCGTTTCTTTTCTAAATGTTTCTTGTGCATCTGTGGTGTGTTTTATTATATATTATACATTAATTAACTACTATTATATTATACATTAACTACGTGCTTGTTTGTAAAAAGGTTGTGAATTAGTAGGCTAACGGTTACAAGTCACGTTACAAAAGAACGAAGGACTCAAACCCGAAGACTCAGAAGATGAACTAATCATTACTCTTTCCGGTACTGACAGCATAGCCTCTATGGGACTGACAGGAAGAACGAAAGACTCGGACCCGGCCGAACCCGAACTCGAGACTCGAAAGATGAACTAATCATTACTCTTTCCGGTACTGACAGCATAGCCTCTATGGGACTGACAGGAAGAACGAAAGACTCGGACCCGTCCCGAACCCGAACTCGAGAGAGATGAACTAATCATTTCCAGTACAGATTCAGAAACCATATGTTGCGCAATGCGCATGCGCGATCAACACAAAATGAACGAATCACTCTCTGAGACAACTCGGTAGTCCCGAGTCATATTAAAGATTCGTTCAAAATGAACGAATCGTTCATGAACGACACATCACTACCACTGAGCCCAGCAAGAGAGCAACGGGTTAACAATGCGTTCCCTGTTGTATTGCATGTTAAACGGAGAGGATTTGCTGGCCAGGTGCTCGTGCAGGTCCGGTGCCATTCACTGTGTCACAGCGTCGCTCTCTCGAGGCCCGCGCCACAATTTAATATTCCGTTGAAGCGTTCAGCGAGGCGACAAACGCGCTGGCCAGCACATCCAGCTCTGTGCTACCGAGAGAAAAACTCCCAACTGTACAGGTGAAGCAGCCCAAAACTTTGTTCGCGCCCCGCGGGAGCGCGCACACCGTCACTTGGCTGAAGTCGCTTCCGCGCATTGCTTAAATGCAGCGCGTGCTTGTCTACCCGCACGACCCCTGAGACCGGGATGGTCATAAATAATATAAATGCCCATTCCTCCCCTCACTTGAATTTACATGTGATAATACGGTATACCACACAACAATAGCACACATTGTGTTTTAAGGTGCCTTAAGTTGAGTTACGATTTTTCTGGTAAACAATAGGCTAAATAAAGTATTGAGACATTTTTTAAACATTCATATTTTTTAACTATTTTAAAATAATAGAAGTAATATAGAAGGAGATAGTGAGAGTTGTCACAAGAGGAAAGGGTTGTGAGTCAATTATACAAATGTGGTTTTGATGGCAGTGGTTTTAAACCATCTTAAGAATATTTTCTGTGAATTCTTTACTCCAAACTGTCATCATATTTAGCTTTTTTGGTAAACAAGTGAAGGAATGTTGTAATTGAATGTCATTTCTTGAATTTTAAATTAATGTTTTAATTGTGTTCTCAAAACAAGTTTTTTTATGTCAAAACTCATTTTTATTTGTTGTCACGTTGTCACATAGGTTATGTTTTGATGTTAGACATATGCAGTTTACTGCTCAGTATTTGTGGACATGCATACATACATTCTCTCACACACACACACACACATATATATATATATATATATATATATATATATATATATATATACATACATGTCACAACATTTCTTTTAAAACTAAGTCTATGCATGCGCTTTGTTAGTTTTTTTTATACAATTCTCACTTAAACAGAGATATTTTTCTTCGTGATATTTTGTATTAATGTTAATAAAATAAAACAAATAAATAAATGTAAAATAAAAATAAAAATATTTAAATAAGGTGTGTATTTACATTTAAAAAATCAGTATGGCTAGGACAAAGCAGATACACATGAGAACATTACAAGATTTAAACAAGTGATTTGACTTAAAAAATGTAGGCCTACCTGAGAAATATTTATTCTGGTAAAAAGTGACTAGTCTCCCCTAAATAATATATGAATTATATTTTATTTATAATAACCTTTGTTTTTTACTAATCTTATTTATAAAAGTAGATTGTTTATCATTTAGAATTTTCGTAATAATTAATAAAATAAACAAAATGAATAATAAATAATGATGAAATAAATATTCAAATAACCTATGTGTTTAAAAAAAAATCAATAAATAAGGAAAAGACAAATGCTCTTGGCAACATTTTACAGTATTTAAACAACTAAAGTGAGCAATGGCTGTGAAATGATTGCTTGCTTTCTCTAATGCTTCCCTCTAGTGGTAGTGCAGCATGAATGCAGTTTAAATGGCCGCTCTCTGTAGATTGTACTGAACTATTATATCTTCACAGATAGATATATTGGACAAGACACCACCCAGTATTGTAAACAAAGGGATTCCAAGTACTGTGGAGAATCTTCCAGATGGCAAACAGGGCATCTACATCACCTTCAAAGAGCTAAAAGCCTCAGATCCAGACAGTCCCGACGACACACTCGAGTTCACAATCACAAGGCCTCCACACTTCGGTTACCTTGAAAATGCCCTCACAGGCAGGTGCACGGGTCACTTGATAATATTCACAGATTGTGTCCAGATTATAATGAATTTTCTTCCTGATATAGGTGCCTATATCAAAGGACGCTTTACCCAGAAGGATCTGGACCAGAAAGCAGTGCGCTATGTCATTCCTGCAGATATGGAAGTGACCGCAGACAGCTTTGAGTTCCAAGTCACAGACCCTGCAGGAAACTCCATGCTTCCTGAAGTGTACATATATCCTCTCTTGTGGATCATTTGTTTAGATATCTTGCAAAACTTTCACTAACATGTGCACAGTGCAGTTACTGAATGTTAAAGGTACATAAGTACACTTCCAATGTAAAAAAAAGAGAGAGAGAGAGATGAATAATTCTTTTTCCCCCCCCCCTAAATTAGAATATTTATATATTTACATTGGGCAGGTCCAAGACTTGAAACAGACACAAAATTACACATGTGCACCTTTACAAAAGATAATAATTTTACCAAATGACTCACTGAATTCTTAATGTGATTTTATAATAAATAAATAATATTTATTTACACTATATAAATATATATATGTGTGTGTGTGTGTGTGTGTGTGTGTGCGTGCGCGCGTGTGCAATATAAAATATATTTATGTATATGATATTCTATTCTATTTGATATTATATTATTTATGTCAAATTAGGAATTCAGTGATTAATTTAGTAAAATTATCAGCATTTTATACAATATAAATATATCAAATTATGTAAAAAATGTATAATAAAATATTAACATTAATTTATAGAAAAATAAACATCATTATTAATAATGTTAAACAATATATGTTCTATTGTTTTTCTATTAAATGATTCAGTGGGTCATTTGGTAAAAATAATTTAGGGTTTTATAAAAAATATAGATTAGGACAGTTGACAAAACTGATCAGGAATTTATCTGAATTCTAGACAAAATAATTTCAGTCCCAATGTACTTTTCGTCGGCCAACACAGGATGGAATTGAGGTGGTCTCGTGTGGAGCTGTCTGCTTCCTGTTATCGTGTTTGTGAGAATGCAGGAACTCTAGCTGTGCAGGTGGTGCGCAGTGGGAACAGCAGAGATCCGGCGTACATCGCTATACAGGTGCGCTAAACTAGCTTGTCCAGACTTACTATCCTACATAGATGGAGTTTGATTGAATACTGTTATCTTACAGGTGGAAGAGGGAACAGCTAAAGTCGGGAAAGACTTCACTCACAGTTCTGCCAGTCTCGTACAGTTTGATCCAGGTGGTTATCGCGTCAAACTTCAGCTGTTTACGTTTACTGTTTGATTTTTTTTTTTTATCTTTAGAATATGCCAGCCCGTTCTCATCCCAAGGCGTCATATACTGACGCGCGTCTATATCCAACGCACATGATGGCACCCTTTAGCGTCAATATGAGACGTAGATATATGGCGCCTCCTAGTGGTCTAACCCTAACACTACCCCAGACCAAAACCTAGCCATAACCTAAGCGTGTTATATTGACGCTAAAGGGTGCCATGTGCGTCGGATGTAGACGCTTTGGCAAAAGCGTCAGTATATGACGCCTTGGGATGAGAATGCGTTGAATATGCTGAACCTGTGCTTTATGTTTGTGTTTAGGTGTACATGTCAAAATGTGGAACATTTACCTCAAAGATGATGGACTAGAAGAGAACCATGAGAAATTTGATGTGGTTCTGAAGACTCCAAAAAATGCTGTTTTGGGACAGAGGAACAAGGCCACAGTTGAGATTGTGGATACTAGAAATGGTAGAAAGAAGTCTTCTTCTACAATCTTGTAGTTCTACATGCCCACGTTCTGCTGTTTTATATATATATATATAGCCAGAGAATATTTCCATCTTCCAGGCAAGTGTAATCCAGATGACCTTGTTGTTGAAGAAGATGAGAAGCAACATCCTTTCCAAAGCCCACCCTACGTCCCAGAGCCTGAACCACCCCTACTGGAGGAATACACTCCAGACCCAAGGAGCGGAATCTTTTGGGGGAACTATCCGCCAAGAGGGGACGTCCCAGATCGCACTCACTTCAGCCATTTCAGCGTGGGAGAACCTCAGGACCACTTTCACAGTCAAGGCCAAAGACAGCTGAGAATCCTGGGTAGAAGCAGACACAGAGTGAGCCAGGTCACCTCAGCTACAACATTTACTTCATCTAATATCTAGTGTGGTATTTAAATAATGATATTACTATTATTAGTTCATACTAACATCTGAGTGTGGTTTTAGGCACATCTGTCAGAGGTGGACAACAGAAATCAAGAAAGGGTTTGGAGAGTAAGTTTTATATATTTTGGTTCTGCCTTCAATTTTGTTCTTTACTAAACTTCAGAGTTTATTAATTAGTTGTACTTATGTGTTTAGAAAGTAGCTAATCATTTAGTTGTGTTGTTTGTTTAGTATTAGATTTTTTGGGGGGATGTTTGGTTGTCTTATTTTTTAGAATAAGCAGTAGTATTTATTTATTAGTTTTAAATATTTAATATTGTTTTTATTTCTTAGTTTATTTAATTATTAGTATTTATTTATTTTTTTGTCTTATTTATTTGTAGTTGTAGTATTTATTCATTTATTTATTTTGGTTGATTGGTTGTAATATTATTTAATTATAGTAGTGGTATTGTTTTTGTTTTTATTTAAAAAAAATATTTAATTGTTTTTTTTAATTGTTTTTTTTTATTTCTTAGTAATATTTATATATTGCTATTAGTAGTATTTATTTATTTATTTGGTAGTGTTATTTATTTAGTATTATTTACTATTTTTTATTATATGTGTGTGTTTGTTTATTTATTTATTAGTACTATTTATTTATTTATTTGTTTGTCGTATTATTTATGCATTAGTAGTATTAGTAGTATTATGCATTTAGTGTTAGTTTTATTTATTTGTTAATATTTATTGTTATACTTATTGGTTTCAGTATTGAGAACATTATTAATACTATTTAATATATTTTTTTAATATAATTTAATTTTGTCTTAGTTTTATGTATTTGATTATTGGTATTATTTATTTATTAATACTATTTTATCTATTGGTTTCAATATTTAGAGTATTGTCTATAACATTTCATAGTTTAATATAATTTAACCTTTTATTTATTTACATATGCGTGCATACATCATAATGTGCCATGTGCAGGACTCAAAATGTGTGATAATTCGGTCCTCCATTAGTTCCATGGACTGATCCCAGTGAGAATAGAGGAAAAGGCGGCAGCTCCTCGTGTCCACTCTGACCTGGAGATCACTCCCATCTGGACCTGGCCGGGATATGCCGCTGACGCTGAATCAGTAGAAACTCCCCAGCGGGACTCAGCCTCTTTGGTCATTGATTCAGGAGTGCGACAACACAAGGTATTATAGCTTATCCCTACACTGGGAATCAGCTGTCGTGTATTTTTAGATCAAAAAGAGAACATCACATGGCAATGTATAGTATGTATTGTTTTGACTTTGTGTCCTACTGTATGTTTCATCTATCAATATAGATTTTCCTTCATACTTTCTCAAATGTTATGAGCTTTCATTACATAATTCTTTCCTCTCTTTTTAAAGTCTCAAAAGCCTGTTAGTATAGGTTGTCCTAAAGGCTGGACTCACTACAGGAGGAACTGTTATATTTTGGGGCCTGGTATTGCTAGCTGGAGCAGCGCACAACATGTTTGCATGCTGTATGTTATACCTCTATATATGCATGCATTCATACTACATACGCATTTGCCTTTTCCACTACTAAATATTAATGTTATGACTCCAACATTTAGGTTTGAAAGTCAATTGTCAAGTATCCACTCAAAGACTGATATGAAGTGGATATGGAAGTTTGCTGGAAGGCAATCGTTCTGGATCGGTAAGCAAGCGAGAGACGTATATTCTGTGCGGTACTTTTTTGTAAGGACTGAATGTAAACTTTCCCCTTTAATTGTGCAGGGCTCATGGGGGGTCCAAAGCAGTGGTCCTGGACGGATGGAAAACCACTGAAATTCTCCAAAATCAAGAAGGATCATGAGATCCACACGAGCTCTGCCTGTGTTTTAGCTGAGAACCAGAAGATATGGATTCCTAAAAGTTGCACTGATGGATCCGAACACAGATACGTTTGTTCAGCACCTGCAGAAATCAGTTAAAACACATATTTATTTTATAATGGTTTTTATTAATGATTTAAAATACATTGTAGCAGTCATAGCACTGAATAATTATATTTCAGCTCCCAATGACATGCTTAATGTGTTATTAAAATAAATATGATTGTTATCAAATAAATTTGATAAAAAGAGGACCTTTTATGGAGTTATTTATTTGTGGACTGTTTTATAATTTAACTGGTGAATTAATTGTTACAATAATAAAACTGTTAAGGAGAGCTAAATATATTAATTATGATGTTATGATATATTTATAATTGTATTATTGAGAGACATCAAAAAATCCATTCCTTAAGGTAGAAACCAATATATTTTATTCATTTATTATTTAATTACATTTTTATTGTTTTTTTTTTTATAATATATTCCTGAGTCTCATATTTTGGTTTCAACATTAAACAGGGACATGGTACATTAAAATGATTAGGAACATATTTTATTCACATTTATATTTCTTGGTTCTTGTTTTTTTATATAATATAATTAAACATAAATAATATATATCACAGCATAAAGATGCATTTGAAGTGCTGCACAGGGTGTAAAATATCGGTGCTCTTTGGTTGCTTGGGATAGTAATGCTCAAAATCAAAGTAATAATCCAAGGCACTCGAGTTGTGTATACAAAAAAGTAAAAAGCCTTTATTAAATCATGGCTTCTATCATTAAAATTGGTGACAGATACACCTACGCGTTGCGGCTATCGCCTTCGTCAGGGTGTGTGACACACACCCTGACGAAGGCGATAGCCGCAACGCGTAGGTGTATCTGTCACCAATTTTAATGATAGAAGCCATGATTTAATAAAGGCTTTTTACTTTTTTGTATACACAACTCGAGTGCCTTGGATTATTACTTTGATTTTGATAAATAATATATAATAACTATTAATAATATGTATTATATGGTTATAACTATAATAATAATATGTTTTGCGTTAGGAGACATAAAATAATCTAGGGTAGGAACTAATATATTTTGTGCATATTTTAAACGTGGTTCCGCCCGGACACTCATAGATGTTGGACGGGGAAAAGATGGCGGCGGCCATGGTACAAATGTCATGTTTGTACCGTGGGATGTTGGCGGTCAGGGCCACTGGCATCCGACCGCTGATTCCAGGACTTGTACCATCTCACTTCAGGGCGTTTTCCATAAAGAAAGAACCGGAGTTAGAGGAAAATCCGTATTATAATAAATATGAAGAGAAGATCAGGAAACTGCGCAGGTGAGGAGCTGTCAAATGCTGCTGATGTAGTTTCGATATAATATGTCAAATGTCAAGCATTAATCTAGTTTGTACTCCTGTAAAATCAGTTCAAAACCTCAAGAATATAAAGCCCGATTAGAGAAGCGCAGTGAGAAGAAGACGGAGCCGCTCGGACAGTCCAGACAAGCAGAGTTCGTGAAGTACATGGAGAAAGAGGTGATCACTGATGACATGAGCACATACAGTTAATTCTAGAAATGTATTAATTGAATAAATTCTAATTTTGTAAGAATTCAAAGACAAGTTATTATGATTTAAATGCATATTATATTTTTAAATAACTTTAATAAATTGTTTTATATATATACATTACTATAGACATAATCTAATGTACAAAAGACATAATTTTCTCATGTTGTCATATTTGTAGTTGGACAAACGTGGGAAAGCAGGAACTGGGGGCTTCACCAAAGATATGGTATTAATCAAACCTCATTAGTATTTAATTCCATATTGTGATTTTGAGACTTTGTGATTTTTGAACCTTTTTTGTTATTTTATAGACATTAGGATCTCTTCTTAACCTTGATATGGTTCAGGAGAAATCTGGATCTGAAATTGCAGAGGTAAGACAAATATTCATAGAACGACACATATTTTCAGTCTGCACTGAACTGTAAAATAATTTGTAGAAAGATTAAATAGACCACCTTACAAAAAGTCCTTTACTTTGTTGTGCAGCTTTGGATGCAGCACTTCTCGAAGAAAGACACAATTAGTGCCGTCATACCAGTGAGTTCTGTTTTATATGTAATCTCTTATCAGTCCATTAACTTCTGAAACAATACTAATAGAATAAACGTTTTTTGCTTTATTTCAATGCAATTCAATCTATTGTGATGAGAAGTCAAATTTTAGAACTGATTTTGTCATCAGATCTATAATGTTTTAACCAGATGAATAACCTTGTAATTCTCTATTATAGGGCTCAACATTTGATATTATTTTTGGCCGTGCCAAATCTTGCCCAACGGTAAGAATTTTAATACTCTGTAACAGAAAAGGTGAAGTACATTTTTTTAAATGGTCAAGTAAAATGTCATACCACCAAACAATAAAACCTGCAAAATGCTAAATGGCCACATAGTGGCAGTTGATTATTGAAAAATAGTGGTTTCAAGATTGAGGATTTTCAGTGTCTTTTGGATATCTTGATCATATCTGTGGCAACCGAGAGAATATCAGAATAATGTGATATTCGGTTCCATTTATGGTTCTCACCATAGATGGTAAAAAAAATGGTTGACTTCTCTACTTCCTTCCACTGTAGAAAAATTAGG
This sequence comes from Rhinichthys klamathensis goyatoka, assembly GCF_029890125.1. Taxonomy (NCBI): domain Eukaryota; kingdom Metazoa; phylum Chordata; class Actinopteri; order Cypriniformes; family Leuciscidae; genus Rhinichthys; species Rhinichthys klamathensis. Next base: position 2,749,784 of record NW_026606664.1, on the reverse strand, counting down.
CCAAAATATCCCAGTAACAGTCGTTGACGATTACGTCATTAGTGATCCTGAGATGTGTGATCCCGCTCACACCAGACTCAATTGCAAACACAGCTGTCAATCAAAACGTAACTCCCCATTTTTATAGCATCAAATAACTGGGATAACTAACTAAAACCAAACTTATTGGAAAAAACGAACGCTTGAACATATGTCAGCGTGATAAGAACTACTTAAAATGACAAAAAACATCTTTGGAATTTTTTAAAAGATTTTTTATAGATTTTTTTGGCTCATTTGATTACACGGAGAGGGCGGGAATTATGACTTGCACTGCAGCCAGCCACTGGGGAGCGATGGAAATGCTTTGGCTTCACTTTTCAGGACGTGTGCGTTCTTTCACCGACTGAACACAGGCTGTGTTCGAAATCGCCCCTCATTCACTATTCCCTAGATGACTCCACTAATATAGTTCACTTGAAGGAGTGATTGAAAACGAGTGAGTGACTTGCATAGTTTGTGCTTTCTGTTTATGATTATTTAAAGCTTAGCAAACTGGCAGCTCCAGTAATAATGAAAAGATTTATCTTGAACTCTGTCATGGAAACTATGTATAATCCTTAATTAAACAATTTAATAATCAATTAAAAAGGAATTGATACCTGTATGATATTACACTGTAGCCACATTGGACCAGCGGTTTGGAAAATGGATGGATGGATGATTCAGCTGTGAGCGCCATCTTCTGGTCAGACAAGGGAATTCATTCGGTGCGCGTCTCTCACAGTGCATTATGGGTTTGAGCGTACATCGGTTGTACAATTGTTATTGCGGTGCATTGTGGGATTGAATGAGTGCACTCGATAACATCCACTATGGTTTCGGACACCACTACAAATGTCTGTTCTCTCAAAGAGTGCCCTTTTTAACGGTATAGTCAAACGGTTAATAATACAGATTACATGTAATCAGTTACTACCCAGCACTTCTCACCAGCATTTGTATTGCCTTAAACTGAAATCCACTTAGTATTTATGAGTTTTGTCAATCTTTGTGCAGTTTCTGTATGCTCTACCCCAGAAGGAGGGCTATGAGTTTTTTGTCGGCCAGTGGGCTGGTCATGAGATGCACTTCACATCTTTAATCAATGTTCAGGTATTATATTTTTTAAATCTTTTAATATAAATTCCACACTGTTTTCTAGTTTAGATACTAAAAATGGCTTCTATTTCAGACTATGGGAGAAAATGCTCCCAGCCAGCTTATTTTATACCACTATACAGACCTGCAGAAGGACAAAGGCATCGTGCTGATGACCGCTGAGATGGATATCAAATTTGTGGTAAGTTCAATGAAATTACTAAGTAAAACAAAAAGCAAACTATGTACATTTTAATTCTTTTTTTTTTTTTTTGTAAACTTCTTTCAGACTGTCCACCAGGCACAGTGCTTGGCCAATCAGGTGCAGCTGTTTTACGGATCGCAACGGCTTGAGACTTTCCGATTGGTCGAGAACTTCAACCACCAACCAGAAGAGTTTAAACACATGTCTGTGATAGCAGAACTAGAACAGAGTGGTATTGAACCAGCAGTCACTACAAACTAATCCTAAGGCATTAAATATGGTGTTGCCTAATGTGGACTGTCGCCATGGGAAAGAAACGCTCTGTAACTATGTATGGAGTCCTGTGAGAGTCTCTGCAGCCAGATAAGAAGATTATATGTGTTGCCTTTCAGCATTTGTGAGATAAACAGACATGTCAACAGACAAAATACTGACACAAAATACTGTACTCTTGTGGTTTTATGATTATTTTGTGCTTGAAATACAAAAAGGAAGCTTATTATTAGGATGCCATATGTCTCCCACAAAAATAAGTAATCATACTACATATTTTTGGATCCACTGTGGTGTTATTCATAATAAAACATTGCATGTTGGTAGTACCCAATACTTTATTTTGCATATGATTACGGTAATCCTTTAATCATTTGAACACTATGGCGCACATAAAAATCAGAAAACAAAATATAAAAGTGACGTAATGAAATTATGCTTCATTTTGTCTTTTAATTTGCCGATGACTTAACCAAGTTACCTTAAGGTGATTTTTAGCGAATTTAAGAAGTTCGCAATAATGTTTCAAAAAGGTTTGACTTCATTTTGAACTGATTGAAATAGTGTACAAAAGGCTGTGCTAAATTGTGAATGATAAGCTTGCCATGCTTTACATTGTCCTTTAATCTCGACTGTATTCACAATACAATATAGCCGCAACCGCCTGTTTGCTCTTATAATACGTTTATTTATTGCCTATATACTGAGGATACACATTTTTTTTATAAAAATGTTAATTCATGAAATCATCCTTCCGCTAGAAGATATAGTTCCTGACAGAACTTCGCTGTGAGTGCTGCGTGTTAATATTACGCACAACTTTCTCGTTTTGTGTCATAAAGGGTTTTTTTCGCAGGTAAAATCGGGGAAATCCGGTCATTTCAATAAGATTTCACACGATCTGGGATAATTTCGCGTGAGGGCGAAAAAAATCTCCACAAACTTCGCAAATAGCGCGAATTCCGAGACAAAAAAAAAAAAAAAAAAAGCTGATCGTTTTGAAAGTGATATTTTATCTTTTTATAACTTTTTTGGGAAAAGTGTGCTCTTACCTTATAATTTATTTTATTTTGTTGTTGCCAGGGTTTTATATTTTTCTGTCTAATGTAGTGACATTAAAAGTGTCACTGTGTAAGCTGATTTGAATCGTTTAGCCTACATTCAGCGTTGTAAACGCAGGTTAATTGTCGCCAATGCCCCACCCTACGGTACACAGAGCCCTTTCAAATAAACCCGATGATAAATATCCATTTAACCGCTTACATTCGCTACTATACGTGTTAACACGGGCGTTAAGCAGGCGTTTTGTGCGCGTTAACAGGCGAGTCGGTGAAGACGCGTCGTCAGGTGCTGCAGCGTCCATAAACGCCCACCTAGAACAGCACCAGACGAGATAGAGCTGCGCTTACATCCGAGGTGAGCATCTCCATCATATGCCATTGATTCATTGACGGGTGCTTGTCATTTATGGATGTTTGTCGGTGAATGTCGTCCGTCAAGATGTCGTTATTGTCTCAATGACAGTTGTGAATGGGCTCGTGTGTTTACAGTAGGCTACATGATCAAAATAACATCATCTGATTATGCAACCATATTTCTGCTTGTGAATGGCTATAGCTGCAAAATGTCACTTGCATTTGGACCTGTTAAGTTGATTCTGTGATGCTTTAACGATGTTCTTGCCAAACAAACCAGTGTAAAATGAGATGAAGGCTCGAAATTATGCATTGGCTTATGAATCATCAAGACATGTTTTGGTGATACATAGACCACACAGCTGGTGGTCCTGTTTTTTAAATGTAGTGTGTGTGTGTTACATTTTGCTTATTTAAATGTAACAGAGCTGACACCAGTCATTATTCTTGTCTAACCATGTGTGTGTGTGTATATATATATATATATATATATATATATATATTATATATATATATATATAGGCTATATGCACAGCACACACATAATAGGCATGATTTGTTTTGCTCACACCATTTTCAGTATTCATTATTAGTAACTAGGTTGACATCAGTCTTTATTCTTGCCTTGATAACTATAATATTTAAATACCTGCTCAATAGTAACAGTCTCGACTCCTGCTTAAACCTTTACCTGTATTTATACGTCTGTCCGTGTTCACAGATGGCAAAAGCAGACCAACGCTTTGGGCAGAGAGATGGATCTGATCAGAACTTTGACTACATGTTCAAACTCCTGATCATTGGCAACAGCAGTGTAGGAAAAACCAGCTTTTTATTCAGATATGCAGATGACTCCTTTAGCAACTCTTTTGTCAGCACAGTCGGCATCGACTTTAAGGTGAAGACCGTTTACAGGAACGAAAAGAGAGTGAAGCTCCAAATATGGGTGAGTGCTGTAGCAGGTTTATTGGTGTAATTAAATCCCTAATATTGCATGAATCGTGCAATATGTGAATGAAAATGATGATATTTTTAGCCCCAGATTGTTTGTTGTTCTAATGTGATTGGCTGGCATCGTTAAACTCAAACTGCATCCAGCTGCATCCATCCTCTTCCTTCCACATTCACCTTCTATCAGCCTGTGATTGAGAGCCATCTTTTTCTGGAGGAAAAGAAAGCAAGCGCCTTCTCCCCCCCACATGCATCATCGATGCTGGTTGTCATGGAAGCAGCACTCCATACTGCTCCCTGGCAGAGAGAGATCCTCATAGCCAATTAAAGCGGCCCCTGAGGGTAAGGGGGCGGGCACCGGGCAGAGATTTCGAAAGCACAGAAGCGCCGGGGTGACAAGTATGACACAGCCACAATGTGTGATCATTCATAATCTGGGTGTATTGATCACAAGGTGTTAAAAATAGGCTCTCATTCAAAACAGCTGCAGGGAAACTGGCGCCAAGTTGAACCAAACAAAATGGGCTTCGAATAATCAAGGGCCCAAAATAGAGAAATTACAACCTTTCATTTAGTTTGTCCTCCACATGCTTGATAGCTATTCCATTCATGGAGCATTGAAGGTCATGATACGTCACACTGTTATAAATAAAATGCCACCAAGGTTTATATTGGGAAAGTCTGTAGTGAGATAAAATTAATAATTGAATAAAAAAAATATATACATATAATAAATTAAGATTAATTTACCATTTATTTTTATATCTTTGTAGATTAAATAAAAAATAATAATAGGGAATAATCTCAATAATAAATTGAGATTAGTTTGTAATGAGATAATTGTAGCCTATTAATTTTAAAAATTTTCTGAATGAATAAAAAATAATAAAAATAATTGGAAGGATTAAAAAATAATACAATTAATGCACATTTAATATATTGAGATGCAACACCATTTAAGGGTGTTGTAGGTGGTTGTCAGGGTGTTGCTATATGATATTCTGGTCTCTAAAGGGCCACAAAGGATATCACAATGATAGCTATAATGATGAAATTTGAATAATTGTTCTAATTCTTTGAATATTTGAGACCTCCTACGAGAAGTACACATCACAACTATAATGATAACGACACACAGAGGAATAATAACATTGAAATTCCCTTTTGAAATTTGAACATTTGAAGAAAAAAAAAATCCAGCTGATGAATGATAAAAACATTGACAGCCAATCAGAATCCACCTGTCTTTAAAGAGCTCTATCATTTAAAGCAGCTGAAGACAGAACAACAGAAGTTTTATTGTCCGTCTGTGTGAATGCTAATATAGTTATTGTTATAGTTATCTTTACAGTTATAGTTCTTTGTGTGAATGGCCTTAAATCTATGTGATTTTTCCAAAGCATGTCATTTTCTGTGTTGTCTATACTATAGGATACAGCTGGACAGGAGCGGTATAGAACTATTACTACAGCTTACTACAGAGGAGCCATGGGCTTCATCCTTATGTACGACATCACAAATGAAGAGTCCTTCAATGCAGTGCAGGACTGGTGAGCAGTTTTAATCTGAAATCCATAGGTTTTTGTCCATAATGCACTGATAAAGTTAGATGCCATAAATTACCATTTCCTTTCAGGGCAACACAGATTAAGACCTATTCATGGGATAACGCTCAGGTGATATTAGTGGGGAACAAATGTGACATGGATGAGGAGAGGGTGGTGCCTTCTGAGAAGGGGAAACACTTGGCCGACCAGTTAGGTAAGTTACAGTATGTGCCCAATCTTTAAAGCTGCAGTCCGCAGTTTTTCCTCTCTGTCGCCATCTCTGTTCGAAATCTGCAATTGCAGTAATTTGCGGAATTATCAACTTTACGTGAGTTGTACCTCGGCACGGCACAGCGCGAATTAATTAAATGTTTTGAGGAGAATGTGCGGCTGTCAGTCACCGCGCCGGTGTGGATACTGTCATTCAGAATCACAGATTCTACTTTTTGGAAGTATGACCAACATAATAATTTTCAACCTAAAATGTCATCTGGAACAAGTAAGAACATACACTTTTGTTCTGACCAACTAACTGAAAAAAAGCATTGCAGTAAATCGTGCTGATTAAATCTAACGATCGCTTATCATATCACGTCAAACCGTGCAAATTATACTTTGTTCTCAAATTTTTAATGTTAACAACATCAGCATTGCGTGACTACATGTAATGTCCTTCCGATATTATCCTTGTTTTCGCATGGGCAGTCTCTTTTTCCAAACTCTCAGTCCAAAGTCTTTTGCATTTTACAACGGGTGAATCTAGTTGTCACTGGTGATTGTCGTTTGGACCTTTCTGGATCCGCCATCAAATTGATGTTTAATTATATCAAGTGCTGTGAGAAAAGGCTATAAATCTCCACCTACAACATCCTCACACGCAATATAGCCGACTAGCCGAGACTCCTTCTTTATGTGTACAGATGTGACGTAATGACTTAATGACGCAAAGACATGCTCGAATCTCCCACGGAAATCCACCAGTACCACTGAAATTAAAAACATTATTACAAGCTTTCCGCTTTGAATCGAGCTAAGGCAAGCAGAGAGTTATGAACACTGGCTAGTTATGTATTTGCTCAAAAAATTAATTTTGATAATTTTTAACCCAAAAAAGTTACGGACTGGAGCTTTAAAGGAGACCTATTACTTGATTTTTCAAAGTCTTGATTTTGTTTTTGGGGTCAACTAGAATAGGTTTACATGCGTCAATATTCAAAAAATCATTCTTTTTCACATATTTTTCATTGTTGCAGCACCTCTTTTCCCAGTCTGTCACACTGTAAAAAAAAAAGTTGCTGCCTTAAATTTCTAAGTTCAATCACATTGAATGTTTGAGTCATTTCAACTTAAAGTTACATTAAACTGACTTTAAAAATAAGTTGAAAATTGAGTTAAAGCAATGTAAAAACATATAATCTTTCACAGAGCAGGAACGCACGCTCTGTTTAGTTCCTGTCCCTCCTTCTGAAAAGCACAGTGTGCTCTGATTGGCCGACTGTACCTGTGTGTTGTGATTGGTCAACCGCTTCAAGCGTGTTTGGGAAATATCACGGCCCTTACCATAACCGCGGTCTTCAACCATAGACAGTAAAAGAAATTGACACAGCGACCCCATAGACTTCAACTGAGAAAAGTGAAGCCCATTAGAAGCATTCACTTCCTGATGGCCGCCGAGCGACTGCGCAGGCTCAAACTGAGCTTGGCGACGTAGATGTGACGTGAGCAATCTGACTGACAGTTGTACGTCTTCTAGTGTGCCAAGAGGAATCTGAATCATTCCCTTCCAAATCTTGCAGAGACGGAGAGCGTGAGTAGGAGCTGTCTATAAGCTAGCAGCAGGAGCAGCTTTACAACTCTCTATGGGCTTCTCCCTTGACTTTATGCCTCCACGTCCCCCCGATTGCCTGCGAGCTTCTACTTCTGTCTATACGGTAATTTCTGTACTGTGCGACAGATAGTCCCGTGGTTATGACGCAATCGTTAGCCTATTTTTACAAAAACGGCTTCTACGGGCCCATAACATAAGATATAAAATGTAATGGAGCCTTTTATACATTGTCGTGCTTTAGAAATAAATAATGGACAAATGGAGTCTTTGGACACCTCGGATGTAAAGTTATTCGCTGTCAAAGTGATGCCAAAATGAATGGGAGTCAACGGAATGCTAACAGCAGGTGATGGTCTGCTACAATGGCGGCCCCCAGGGGAAGCTTCAGTTTCCGCTGATGGATTACCCCCTTGGTTTCAACACACTATTAACGCAACTCAGCCAGGCCTCACCCCCTTAATTTTGCATATGCCTTGAGCGAGAATTATTTAAATGTGGAATATTGTGACATGTTCATTCCCGGAAGAAAACTCAAGACTACAGTCGACTACAATACTGATGTTGAGAATAACTGGAGTGACTTGTGCTTTGTAACTTTGCAGACCTTTTTATGCTCAAACAGCAACGCTACACACTAAAGAAAGTTGAAAATGTTAGAAAAGCATAATAGGACCCCTTTAATCTGATTCATTTTGTATTTGTATTCTTTCTCGCAGGGTTTGAGTACTACGAAGCCAGCGCCAAGGAGAACATCAACGTCAGACAAGTATTTGAGCGCTTGGTCGACATTATCTGCGTGAAGATGTCTGAGAGAGTCGATACGGATCCACCCATAGTCACCGGTGCCAAAACCACCCGACTAACCGATAAACCTCCCCAGCTACCTCAGAATTGTTGCTGATTTCTCTCTCTACTCATATGCCAACCTATCAGCAGCGGATCAGATGTCGTTTGGTTTAACGTTCTGTTGTATGCCGATCGGAACCGACCTGGGGTGCGTTTCCTGCGCAAACAACGTAACTCACTGCTTAACCACCATAGTATGATGCATCGTTAGAGAAATTAACTAGTTAGTCACAAATATTTCCTGAAATCATTGCAACATGGTTGCACTTCTATTGTTTGAGCCATGTTGGGTCAACAATATATGTCAACAATGGAAACGTCACACACAGGTAGTGGAGAAATAACTTCTGCTAATGAATTGATTTAACATCGCTATTGATGTTAGATTATCATAAACACAATTTTGTAATTGCCGTACATTTGATTCAGTCAGGAACTTTCCCACAACGTAATTTTTCTCAGAGATGCTACACTGTAAAAAAAAAAAAGTTGCTGCCTTAAATTTTTAAGTACAATCAACTTGGATGTTTAAGTCATTTCAACTTATATATTACATTAAACTGACTTTAAAAAACGAGTTGAATCTTGTATAACTTATAAAAAAACTTGAAAATTGCTTAACTTTTTTTGATGAGGTAAAGCAATGTAAAAACATATGTTGTTATAACAATGATCATATCTTTTTTTTTTTACAGTGTACAAACATGGCATCTGACTGAGGACCCCTTAAATATTTTTGTTCTCTTCATTTGTTGTTTGATTCATCGCGGGTTCCCTCTTCATAATCCAAGGTTCTCTTACGCGTTTATGCACATGCACACTTCAAAAACAGCGCTAAAATACATAGAATTAAATGTACATGCATTTCAATTTCATACTAACAAGAAACTATGCTTCAAGCCGCAAGTCGAGAGCTGTGGTTCTAAACTCACAAAGTTGAGTTGCTTCGTTAAACTATGTTGGTAAACGATGGAACTTGCGACTTGCTTTGGCTAACGATTGCGTTCGGGAAACACACCCCTGTTTGTTTGTAGCTGTCAAACATGTGAAGTAGTTCAGTAATAATAGTACACTTCTACCCTAATCAGTCCATAGGAAACTTAACGCAGGGACTAGAGCAAAGCACAAAAACTACTACTTGGCTCCCAGAACTTCAGTGTTCACTGCCGAAACTAGATTTAAAACGCAATCTGTGGTGGCACAATCTCACTAATTTTATGAATTATATATTTAATGTAGTACTTTAATGGAGGTAAAATGGTGGATAATCTGTTAAAAGGCACAAAAATAAACTCAGACTTTTGCAAAATGGCCATTATGCAAAATTGAGTTTTCAGGGTGGTTTCGATGCTCTGATCTGATTGGATCAGAAGCAGATGCACATTGTATGTTGGACTCCATCTATTAACTGCTGGCACAGTATGTTTTGAGAATATAAGCACTTGTTTAATCTATCTTCATGTTGAGAGGAAAAAAATTATTAGATACGCAAAATAAAATTCATGTCTTACACAAAAATACGACATTAAATTCATGTTAAACTTAGTATTGTCAGAAACCACATGTTACTGTTGTGTGTAATAATAGACTGAACACAATCAGCACATTTCATAGTCAGGCGTTGTTACAAAAGATATGATTCTTCACTCAAATCCTCAAGAAGAAAGTCGAGATTTGTCGTGAACTCGTGCCAGGATGTTTATATTTCAGAAACCTGTAGCAAATCCTTGTGGGTTCGTGTATGTATTATCTACCTTGGTTTTTTATCAAGTGATGTATGAGTGTTTTATGTAATTATAGTCGAAATTATTCCAAATGAGATATTTTTTCCCCCCCGAGTAGATATTTATTTTTATGCTGCTGGAATATATAGTTGTACCTTTGCTGTCAGTGTATTTTGATTTGTAGATTTGCACTGGGGCGTACAGTGATTGTACAGTTGTGAATGTTACTTTTAGATGCAATTTGTAACAATAAAAGCACAAATCACATAATAATGCTAATATTTTTGTACTGCGTCTGTCATTGTATGTGATGCTGATGGCCAGTATATTGAGGATACTGTAGTATATGGACTATATATGATAGCAAACAAAAATTGCTGAAATGAAATAAACTTATTTGACACTATATTTACTTAAAAGTCACAAAAGACACTTTACTTTTATTATTTATTTTTCACATAGTGTTAAAAGATTCAACAACCTTAATTCATGGTCTAAGATATTTGTCTGTTATTCGAATTTCTGTAGCAGCGTTATTAGTTTTTAGTAATATTGCACTGTATTTTATATTTTAATTTTAGTTTAAATTTTAGTAGCCTACTTGTATGTGCTTCTCATTTTTTATTCTTATTTTTTTATTTATATATATATTTAATTTTATTTCCCATTCAATTTTAGTATTTCAGTGCTAAAGTAAATGTAAGTTTTTCATCTTATATTCATATTTTATTGTAATTCAATGATTTTTAGGTTTACATTTAGTCAACAACAACAGCTCTGATCTGAACCAGCCGTCAACCTGTTTCTAAAACAAACGCTTGTATTCCATTTTTCACAGCGCCGGTTGGCTCGACCAATCACATTGGTTCTTATGCCACGGTGTATCAGCCAATGAGATTTCATTGTATTAGGTGTGCTCAACATGAGCGTTAACGGCGCAACATCCGTAATCCATTCGACAACAGAAAGGAAGGTATGCTACTTAATTGTATGCAGAAGTTTAATTATTAAAACGTTTTTTTAGTGCAGTGTTGTCTTAACGTGAGCCATGATAGGGATTAGTAGCTACTGGAGTTTTGATACAGAAGATGACGTAAAGTGTATTCGTGACAGGTGTCAATCATGTTAAATCTAGTGAGTGTCTGCGCTTTGACACTAACAGGTGTGGCTTGTCACACGCAGCGTGTTTGAGTCGAAATGCCCCGAACTTGCAGTGGACCTGCCTGTGAAGTGTCCGGTCCAGAGAGCGGAGAACCTCCACCAGCTCGAACTGAACCGCCAGTCTCCCAGCCAGAGTCTGATCAAAGTGACCCGAGAATAATCAAATCACCAAACGACCCGAAAAAATACAGGTAACAAGACATTTTATGCTCTATAGTAAAAATATCAACAACAACAATAATAATGTATGAATGTTATATATATATATATATATATAGTAAATAGACCGAATAATATAATACTAGTAGTACCCTAATTAATAACAACAACTGTCATTTCATACTATCAGTCTTTATCAGTCTTCATATACATTGTATCATTATTATTAGTAAATATTATATAAATACAATATTAATAAATACAAAATATGTAAACCATAATATATTTAATATTTAAATCTGATTATTATGGATATTATTTTATTTATTTTATTTATATTATTATTATATTATCACATTTATATTTAAAATAAAATTATACATTTTGAAAAAAATATACGATTATTGTTTTATTTATAATTTAATAATTCAATAATAATAATTAAATTATTTTAAAGCATATAAAATAAAATATGATTTTATTAATTTTTATTTTAGTTATATAAAATTATAATATCAAGTGTATTTTTTAAAATAAATTTATGAAATTGTTAAATTGTTTTTGTCATTTTCTTTTATTATTATTAATAAAAAATGTTATAAAATAAAATAAATAACAATTTAAATGAAAATAAATGTATTTTTGAAAAATAAAATATAAAAAAATCATATCTTGATACAATTTGGAAAAAAAGTTTTGTTATTATTTGTTTTTATTTATTATATTTGTATTTATTCATATTATCAAATGTATTTTTAGAAATAAAATGTATTTAAATATTTTTTTGTCATTAAAACATATTTTATTTTTATAATAATACATCTCTAATTTATAAATATATATTTTTTGAATGGTTCTTTTTCTGACTAGAAGTAATTAAACCTTTTCCAGGTACATTGAGCTGAGCAATGGACTCAAAGTGCTACTCATATCAGACCTCACCCAATCAGAGAGTAGCAAAGAGCCGGCTGATGAAGAAGAGGAAGAGAATGTTGACAGTGAGAGTGCTGATGAAGACAGGAATGACATGAATAAATGCAGTGAAGAGAGGAAGAAGAATTGCCGTTCAGAGAAACAGGTGACTTTCAGCTCTTTACAGTTACTTCATTTATAAATAGATATAATACCCAATATCTTATATGTTCCCTCAGTCCGCAGCTGCGCTCTGTATCAGCGTGGGAAGCTTCAGTGACCCTGCGGATCTACCTGGTCTTGCCCATTTCCTCGAACACAGTGCGTTGATTGACAGCAAGGGGTCATTTATTTTATTCTTACCTTTTTATTTCCTTTAAATTCACATTGTTATTTTTCCAGTGGTCTTCATGGGCAGTGAGAAGTATCCGGACGAAAATGGCTTTGATGCTTTCCTGAAAAAACACGGAGGAAGTGACAACGCCTCCACGGACTGCGAGCGGACCATCTTCCAATTTGATGTTCAGAGGAAATGCTTCAAAGAAGCACTGGATCGGTGAGCTAAATATTCAATTATCAATCACATATTCATTTATTTTAGGGTGAACTGCCCCTTTAAAAACCTGCACTTGCATTATTTGTCCACAGGTGGGCGCAGTTTTTCATCTGCCCCCTGATGATTCCTGATGCAGTTGACAGGGAGGTGGAGGCCGTAGATAGCGGTCAGTAAAAACACGTCACAAGTGCACTGTTAACGTTAATAATGAAATGTAATGTGGCTAAATTCTTTTTAACAGAGTACCAGATGGGCCGACCATTAGACTCTAACCGCAAAGAGATGCTGTTTGGAAGTTTAGCAAAAGCCAGTCATCCGATGAGCAAGTTCTTCTGGGGTCAGTCACATGTTCATAATGTTCATAAAGCCAAACAAGAGAATGATGCTCATGATCTTTGTCCATCACTTGATATTTCACCAGGAAATGCTCAAACACTGAAAGACGAACCCAGAGAGAAGAATATCAACACTTATGAGCGTCTGAGAGAGTTCTGGAGGAGATTTTACTCTGCTCATTACATGACGCTCACTGTGCAGTCCAGAGGCAATGAGAATAAATCATTTGTCTCTGAATGAATACAGTACTATCCTCATATTTACATCAAGGGTCTAATTTTGGACACTTTATCCTCATAGACACACTTGATACCCTGGAAGAATGGGTGCGAGAGATCTTTATTAAGATCCCAAACAAGTACGTATGCTAAACATTCATATTTCTTGCCATTTATGTCACCCAGGATGTATTTTAATATAATTTTTTTCTTTTCTTTTTTTCCCCCACAGTGGCCAGCCACGGGTGAACTTTTCAGACCTTCAGGATCCATTTGATACCCCAGATTTCAACAAGCTTTACCGAGGTAGCGTTGGATTTCAGATTGTATAGCTTACGTCAGTTAGGTTACCTAGAATCTTTTTAAAAAGCTACATTGAACTTTAATTTAATGTAATATTATAAGTTTTAATTTAGTATGTAATTTAACTTAATATTTAATTTAAATATGAAATATTTACATTTCAAAAAATATGTAATAAAACTAAATTAAATATTAAATATAATTCATGTAATTTTAATACATTTTTGTTTATAATATTAATATTATCAATCTATATTACTAATTAATATGACAACAATAATGCTTTATAGTATAATTATGAAAACATATTTAAATAAATCTTTTAAAGTAAATGGTTATTTTGTTATTATTAGTTTTTTATTTGAAAATAAAATAAAATCGATAAAATAAATTACTGTTGTTGTTATGTTTATTTTAATATTTAAGTAGTAGTTGTAAAAAAAAAATATTGATATACATTTTGTAAGGATTCAGGGCGGATCTAATCCGTGGGGAATTTGCATATCATAATTAATAATTGGTAATTAATAATTATTCATGCATGTTTGAATTAGACCAGTCTTACATGTTAATAAATCTCCCGATAAGGGAGGATCTGTCATTTTACCTGCATGCATGTGAATCCTTGAAATTAACCACAAGTTGATTGCAATTAATTACACGGACCACGTTTCACAAAACAGGTAAAATGAATTAGCTCAATTGTCAGGATAATATTTGTGGGATCCACAATATCATCTTACTTTATAGGATTTCAGGAAACGCAATTCTCTGGCCAGAAGAATTGGGTTTCCCGCCCTATAAACACAACACATACTCTTTAAGGTATTTTTAATTTTAGTAAGCTTGTAGCATAAGATCTTTTGCACTTAAGGGACTTGAAACTGAGCAAAGAGACAGCACATCAATCAAATGAATATATAATTAATTTAATAGAGGCATGACTACTTATGTATTTACTACGGTTACACGGGATATATGTATTTACAAACACATAGACATCAATGAACAATACAATAAGACATCAATGAACGAGAAATGCGTAAAGTTTGGACAATGGATAACTTACACGCGTGAGCGAGTAAGAGAGAGAGAACAGAGAATGGGGAGAGAGAGAACAGAGAACATTGGCAGAATTTCATTGGCAGGAAGACATTCACCTCTCCGATTACAACACGAAACATCATCTTAAAACTTCTTAGAAGCTCTATAAAGAGATTATACTTGCACAAGTTATGTTATGGTCTCTCTGTGTGTCGAGGCATTCCCGTACGGCCCTGTCTGGCCGCGTGAGCTGAGTCCTTTTGTGTGTGAGGAAGCGTCACGTGGGCTGCTTGGCGCGCGTGTTGAACGGAGGTTTACAGTCTTTAGGGTAACATTACCAAAGGGAAATAGTTCGGCTAAGTTCGTTTCACTTCGTGGAAGTGAACTGAGTCGACTACGGAAAACAAAACTTTGACTAACAAAAAGGAAATAAAGATCTCGACGGGGAAATCATGCGGAGTTAACGTTACATCTTTGCATGGCTGGTGAAGAAGCGCGTGCGTCGCTCGGTCCGGCGCGTCACGCGGTCACGTGCGCGTGTTTCTCCTTCAAAGCGAGCGCGCGCTCGTTTAAAGGTCCCTCGTAGATGGATTTGCTGAAGAGATATGTCACGGGGTTTTCTTTTCAATCATCGATTGGAATTAAACACAGAGACTTATCTACAACTGAAAAACACAAACTAAACTAGAAACAAATAAAAGAAAGGCGAAGAGCTCGTCCGGAGGCGAGACGTTACATTATGACACGAGGACAAGGGAGGAAGAGAGCGTCCAGAGGGAGGTTCAGTCCTCTTTAGAGGAACTGGAGTCCACACCTCTGAGGTGCGAACTGGCCAATGACATTCAACGAAACTTTTTGCGGCCAAATTCTCTTTGTCTTGTCAAAGTTAAACTATGGCCGTGTCCGCCTCTTTTATGACCAGTCAGAATTTGTCAGAATCATTCCACAAGATGGTAAAAACATAGAAAACATACATTTTACTGTAATCTTCTGTATCTGACCAAATCAGTTGGAACGAGATAATTAAAACGGTACCAAACAAAACATTTACACATAATTGGAATACGAAGATACATCTTAATACATAACTATAAACTCTCTAGAGTTTCACTGATACGCTAGGAGATCATATCTAGACTACCATGGACTGGGAAACACACAGACATACAGGAATATATCCTATACAATTGGTAATGGCTCGTTTTATGAGTGTAATGTAAAGGTCCATCCTGTGTGTGTGTTGGTTTGTGTGTGTGTGTGTTAGAGTTCTGTTATCTCTCTTGCAGAGATGGGGGAGGGCATGGAATGTTCAAGCATTTTATGACTCTGGCCATTCCTGAGAGAGAGAGAGTGTGTGTGTGTGTTGTACACACGTTCTTGCTTGAGGAAAGGGGGAAGTCAACTGACAGTCCATACCTTACATAAAGTAAATAATGTGTTATGAGTTATGTTATTTATATTTAATGATATTATCACAGGTATATTTGAAAATAAAATAACATTTATATATAATTGTTGTTTTTATTTTGTTATTTTAATAACAATAATAAGTGGAATATAATAAAAGCATATTTGAATAAATTTAATAAATCATTTTTAAATAAAATATCTTTCACTTATTAAATTTAGATTTTTTTTATATTTAAAATTAAATTAAAATATAGAAATTATATAATATAATTTATATTATTATATATAATAATATTCTATAATAGTTTTAATAAAAATTATTATTAAAACTAAATTAAATATTAAAAACATTTTTTATATTTACAATTACATTTTAATATCATATTATATTTATATACATTTATTTAAATAATACAATTAAACAATTTATTTTAATCATTTGGGTTTAATTTTATGCTAACTGTTAAACAACATACAGAGTTCATACTGAATATCATTATTTATGATTCAGTGACTCCCAAATCTAGGCCTACTCATGTGTTGGTGAATTTAAATGAGCATTTGGAATCTTTGATAACTATATGTGTCATTTTCAGTGGTGCCAGTGAGAAAGGTTCATGCGCTGACCATCAGCTGGGCTCTTCCACCTCAAGGCAAACATTACAGGTCAGTAACACATCCTGACAGCTGTCAAAATCTATCCACCATGTAAAAGTGTTTTACCCTGCTGAGGTCAAAATAGTGAAGTATACTCTGCTTAAAAGACCAGCCTGGGATGCTGGTGGCCACCAAGCTTCTTATCCAGGACATAATGGCATAATAGTACAAGTTTGCATTAGGCTGATGGCAATAAAGAGTGTTTGTGTTTGTACATGTTGGGATATAGAGTGAAACCCCTGCATTACATTTCCTGGCTGATTGGTCATGAAGGAGCTGGAAGTGTATTGTCTTTACTCAGAAAGAAGTGAGTTTGACTTTCTGTTCATACTTGTATTAAACTGATCACTAATGAATCGGTTTGAATCAAATGAGATGAAATGAAATGCTCTGTATCTGAAGGTGCTGGGCTATCGGTCTGTTCGGAGGAAACAGTGAGACGGGTTTCGATCAGAACACCACCTACTCCATCTTCAGCGTTTCAGTCACCCTGAGCGACGAGGGCTTCCAGAACTTCTTCCAGGTCTGAAAAACCCTGCATGTTGGCTTAATTAAGTCCTCAGTTTTTTTTATGTGGTGTGAATCCTTTTATTCCTCATTATATCTTAATAATGAAATGTTTTTTATGGTTGTAGGTCATTCATACAATCTTCCAGTATCTAAAGATGCTTCAGTCTATTGGACCTCAGCAGAGGTGGGCAGAAGATCATTGAAACGTTCTGCTTTTTAAAAAGAAAATGCATTCAATTAGAAAAGGATTTCACAGCCTGATATGACAGAATATCACAGAATATGAAATCCTTTTTACAGTAAAAATGGTTCTTGAGAAGAAAAGAGTTTATTTTTAAGAGTTGGTTTTGATAATGTCCTTCAATCCTCTTGGTTTTGTTAAATACAAAAAACAACTCAATATTCTCTTGGTTATGCGTTTCCTCAGAATCTATGAGGAAATCCAAAAGATTGAAGCCAATGAGTTCCACTATCAGGAGCAGGTGACCTGTGTTTCCCTCATTCTCTTGAGTGAAATCATCTAAATTCATAGATAGAACAGTCGCAGGCCTTCAACTCTCATATTTATGTTTTTTGTACCAGACGGAACCAATTGAGTTTGTGGCCAACATTTGTGAGAACATGCAACTTTTCCCAAAAGAGGACTTCCTGTGTGGAGACCAGCTTATGTTTGAATACAACCCAGAGGTATGGCATTGTCTTTTGGACTAAACTAGTAATGCTAAATATTTTATGACTGCTGTTCTGATGTTTAATCTGTCATTGAAGGTCATCTCAGCTGCTTTGACACTCTTGACCCCAATGACGGCCAACATATTACTGCTGTCACCCAAACATGATGGTCTCTGTCCGCTAAAGGAGAAGTGGTTTGGGACGCAGTACAGTGTTGAAGGTAAACCACAACAATAGATCCGGGAAAGGTTTGGCTTTATTTTTAAGGGATGCATAGACGTTAAAATTCTGGTAGACACTTTTCAAGGATAACCAATATTATTAAAAGATATTAATTTCATAAAATTTTAATATCAAAGTTCAACATAGTTTTGGCTAAAATATAAATGAAAAATAATACACTGAAAAATAAACTTGCATGAAGATATTCTCACAGAATTCAAATAATCTCAAATAATGCTGAATAAATAAGTTGGCTGCTTTTTATAATCGTTAGATATGATATAATGGAAGTAGAATTAAAAAATTGTGGCTGATATAATTAATTTTATCACCAATAATTGATAAATGGACAATTTTAAGATTGTATATTATTTTGTTTAAATAAAACACTAAAAAAAATGTATTTAATTTTTATTTTAAATGCTTCAAGAAATTAGTGATGGATGATCGAAAGTTGATGGCTGGATAGATGGATGGATGATAGATAGTTGATGGATGGATGGATGGATGGATGGATAATAGTTGATGAATGGATGGATGGATGGATGGTAGATAATTGATGGGTGGATGATAGATAGTTGATGGATGGATGGACAGTGGATAGATAGATGGATAGATAGACATAAAATAGTTGGTTGTGTCATAAATATAAATGAAATTAATAAATAAATAAAAGATGTTGATGTGGCACAATTAAATAAAATATTCATTAATCTCTATTTATACCTTATGGTCTAAATAATCTTCCAGTATCTAAAAAAAAAATATTTTTTACAATAAAAAATGTAAATTATAATATCGTCTGATAACCAATATGGCACGGATACATCACGCATCAGTTTATTATGTTTGACTTAATTATGAAGTGTTATACCTACACAGATATTCCTCAAGAATACAGTGACCTTTGGGCTGGAGATTTCCCGCTGAACCCTGACCTCCACCTCCCCGCTGAGAACAAGTTTATAGGTCAGTTCCCATTCCATTCACTGGAGGTTAATTCTTTTCTTTACAACAGTTTTCACTTCAGTTCTTCCCCATCCACAGCCTCAGATTTCACCCTCAAAACATCAGACTGCCCTGACACGGATTTCCCAGTCAAGATAATCGACAACGAGAGAGGCCGTCTGTGGTTCAGAAAGGACAGCAAGTTTAAAATACCCAAAGGTACCTTAATAATGAGAGAAACTCAATGAGATAATCCCAATGTTATATCCGTAATTAAGTCATTATGTCTGTATTTTCCGATAGCTTATGCACGCTTCCAGCTGCTCACTCCAATCATACTGGAATCTCCTAAAAAGTGAGTTGTTCCTCAACAAATTGAATTCATAATTCTCTACAAAAGGCTCAAATTCTTTGGAGATCTGCCACATTATACACGGACACTTTTTCCTCTCCCAGTCTGGTCCTGTTGGATCTTTTTGTGAATATTCTGGCTCATAATCTGGCGGAGCCGGCATACGATGCAGTTGTGGCTCAGCTGGAGTATACGTTAATTCCTGGAGACCACGGCCTGTTCCTCAGACTCAAAGGATTCAACCACAAACTGCCTGTGAGTTCATTAGTGTCTCTGACTCTTTTTGAATCTGTCTCTCAAATGAAATTGATTCATTTGAACAAACTCATTCTGTCAGTTTCATTCTCTTTAGTTGCTTCTGAACCTGATCGTAGACCACCTGGCCGACTTCAGCACCACTCCAGATGTGTTTAGCATGTTCACTGAGCAACTGAAGAAAACCTACTACACCATCCTCATTAAACCAGATCAACTTGGAAGGTGTGTAACCGCAGATTTCAAACCACCAGCGATCTCCGTTTGCATCATTCGGTCTCATTACTGTGTATTATTTCAGAGATGTTCGACTGCAGATTCTTGAGCACCATCGTTTCTCTGTGATGCAGAGGTATGAAGCCATCATGGCGGACATCAGCGTGGCTGATCTCATGGACTTTGTGAATCGCTTCAGGGATGAGTTACATATAGAAGGACTCATACAAGGAAACTTCACAAGGACCGTGAGTCTTATTGACGATTTATGTCATTTTAAACAAGTATTTACACTATAATCACTCATTTTTGTACAATTTCTGCACAAACAGGAATCTAAGGAATTTCTGCAGTATTTTATAGAGTAAGTAGGCTGCTTTTTAAACTTGTTAGATGTAAATTTAAAAGAAGTAGAGTATAATTTAATTATTTGATGTTATATAATGTTGATAGTAATGGTAATGTTGCATGTAAGGCGCGTTCCTTTTTGGAATATAAAATAACAAAATGAAATCACTTTTTATTTATTCAGAATAATTACAAAATTCTAGTTACAAATAGTTAATTTTATTTAAAAAAAATTTGTTAATAATATTTGATGGTAATCAAATGAATTTGATGGTTAAAAATATTTGAGGTAGCGTGTTACGTTAGGTTACTTTTTGGACATAAAATAACTAAATGAAATCACTTTTTATTTATTCAGAATAATTACAAAATTCTATTTACAGATAGTTCATTTTATAAATTGTATAAAATATATATTTTTTAATAATGTTGAGGTAGCATATTACATGTAATCTCCGTTACATTATTGGGTTACTTTTTGGAAGTAAAATAACAAAATAAAATAATTTTTTAGAAAAATGTTTATATATTTAAGAATCACATTATGGGGGATGAGGAGTTAGTTACATGTAGAATTTATAGAATAATCTCTTTTTTAATTAAGTAACATTTTTGTTTATTTATTTACTGACAAAATACAACATCCTTGGTGTTTAACAGCAAACTTCAGTACAAAGCTCCTCCAGCTGCACTTCCTGTCCTGTTCAGAGTGGTGGAGTTACCACAGACGCACCACTTATGTAAAGTCCAGTCCCTCAACACGGCAGACGCCAACTCAGAAGTCACAGTATACTATCAGGTAGAAGTCCATGTGACTATTTCAGATCTTCTCAAATTCTTTCATAGCTTTATGCAAGGAACATACCAAAACATTGTTGTTGTTTTTCCAGACAGGACTGAAAAACTTGCGAGAACATACGCTGATGGAGCTGCTTGTGGTGATTTGGGCCGTCGCTTAAACTGAAAGTATGTATCGTCCTTCTTTTTTTTAACCTAAATGCACTTGTTTTATGTGTTTGCCAGATGCACATGGAAGAGCCCTGCTTTGATTTCCTGAGGACAAAGGAAACTCTAGGGTCAGTTATAAAGCTTCGTCCTTCAGACTGTTTCCTTGTGTAAATCTTTCTTCTTCAACGGATCTTATTTGACTCTTCCTTCAGGTATCAGGTGTATCCCGCCTGCAGAAACACTTCCTGTGTCCTTGGCTTTTCAGTGACCGTCGAGACTCAGGCGACCAAGTTCAGGCAAGGTTTATGTGGAAAACTAGATGTTTATCTTCCAGTCCATTTCTCAATGAATATCAGTAACATTTTATTTTTCCCGTGTACTCTCGTAGCACTGACTTTGTGGAAGATAAAATCGAAGCTTTTCTAGTCAGCTTTGGGGAGAAGATGAATAACTTATCGGATGAGGCTTTTCAAACTCAAGTGAGCGCTCTGATCAAGCTGAAGGAGTGTGAAGACACGCAGCTCGGGGACGAAGTGGACAGGAACTGGTTTGAAGTGGTCACACAGCAGTATGTCTTTGAGAGGCTCAATAAAGAAGTGAGAAATCAGTCCATATATTCGTGTTCTTTAATATTATTAATGGTACCATACCGGTTGTCGTCCAGTGTTACAGATTATCGCATCCGCCCATGCTAATTTCCTCTATTTTTGCCGTCACTTAAAGTTAATCTTAAAAAAAAAACATCTTTAAAAACACTAATTTAATTACATTTTTCATACTGTACATTATAATGTGATGCCTTAATTCACGCATTAAAAATTACTGCTTTTAATTTTCAATTTAATTATGTGGATCAAAATTATAGAAATGTAATAGTTTTTCAAATTGCCTATTTTTGTTAGTATTAATAATAATTTATTTAATAATACTTTTTTGTATTTATTTTAACTTTTCGTAATGAAAGACAAATAAACTAAAGCTATATTGAAATATAAAAACCTAAAAACTAAGATAAATTAAAGCTATATAGAAATATAAAAAAATAAAATAAGAAAAAGCTATGGAAATATGTAAAAAATAAATTAAAGCTATATAGAAAATTAATCAATATTAATTACATTTTATTTGTGCCTTTTAAAAACTATTTTTTGTTAGTTTATTTATTTATTTTATAGATTTATGCCACATCAACATCATTTTTTGCCATTTATTTATCTATTTTAAACATTTAATCCACATCACCAATGTTTTTGTCGGTCTCCATTTATTTATTATGCCTTAAATTTTCATAGCACATAAAATGACTAATTTTAGTTTTTAAAGTTTTATTTATTTATTTTAATCAATTTTAAAACTGGCCAGTTATTGGTTGGTTGTCATTTTAATGTCGGTGCATTTCTGTTCTTATTCAATCTCCTGCATTATTTGAGAAGTTGTTTTATTCTGTGAGAATATCACATCGTTACTCTACCCGACAGATTGAAGTCCTGAAAGATGTCACCAAAGATGAACTGGTGTCTTTTTTCATGGAGCACAGGCATGCAAACAGTAGAAAACTAAGTATACATGTATGTTATTTATTTGTTTCTGTTATAATCTATTATTTAAATAAAGGGCCTTTTGAATTTTTAAAGGGTCATTGAGACGGTAGAAAATGGTCATGAATGTTGAAACTGTTGATCATGTTAACATCTACCAAATGACTCTGTGATCCATGCAGGTGGTTGGATTCGGAGAGAGGGAGAAGGAAACCCACGGAGATGATCAATCCTGTTCTGCCCCTGAGACTCAGGATGCAGAAATAAAGCTGTCCTCATATGGGAATGTGTCGGAGCTGATCTTCCTCCCCGCCTCGCCCGTCCTCGCCAAAGCTACCATGATAACGGACATCTGCGCGTTCACGTCTTCCCTCAATCTGCACCCCTACCATAAAATCCTCATGTAGACTGACACAAGCTCAGAATGACCCACGGCTACCTCCATGAAAACTGTGGAAAAACACTTTCTGTCTGTTGTAATTGATTATGGTAAAGGAATAGAATAGTTCACCCCAAAAATCTAGATGTATGACTTTCTTCTTTCAGCCGAACACAATCGGAGTTATATTAAAAAAATATCCTGGCTCTTCCCAGCTTTGTAATGGCATTTAATAGTGCCCGAGTTTTTGAACCTCCAAAAAGCGCATCCATAGACGTAATCCGCGCGACTCCAGTTGGTTATTAAAAGCCTTCTGAAGCAAGGCCATGGGTTTTTGTAAGGAACATATCCATATTTAAAACTTTGCATTTAATCAAGTGACACATAAGAATTCTGTTGTTGGAGTAATCCAGTTTTTCCATGTATTTTAGAGGACAAAAAAATCAAATAGCATATATACATGTATTGTATTATATTATCAGGGATGCATATATGTGCATATCATTAATATTGCATTCTTACTTTTTTAAAGTAAGTATGACTGAATAAAAATGTGGAGATGTGGAAGTACAGCCTTATGTCAAATTTGGATGATGTGGTATTTAGTATGTTTTATTCAACAGTCTATTATTAAAATGAACATTTAATGTAATGTAACAAGTAATGTTTTTTATGACTTTTTGTTTAAAAAAAGTAACAGGCTAATTGTTGTGGTATTTTTTGTATACTATTGTAGTATTTATTAATATTAATAATAATTTATTTTTATTTTATTTTAACTTTTAGGAATTTTGTAAAAAAAAAATAATGTTCTTTTTTTGGGGGGGAGGGGGGGGGGTATATAACTTTATTTAATCAGTTTTAGGTCTATATATTACTTTATAGCTTTTTATTTAAATTTTAGGGGTTTTATATTTCTATATATCTTTTATTTATTTTTTAGATTGTTCATGTTTCTATATAACTTTTTTTTTTTGTACTTCAACCTAATTTTATTTTAGTTAGTTGCCAAAGCAACATTTCTAATCTTCGTTCCAGTTTTAGTTTTTTTTTATTCGTTTTAAATAATTATTTATTATTTAGTTAGCAGCAGCAGCAGCAACACCGGTGACCAGCAACTGGGCTTTGTTTGGCTACCATGGCATCAATTACCCGCTAAAATATTCATAAAACATCTTATGAATATTTAAAAGGCTTAATTTTACTACAGGAAAGAAGTGAGCAAGAGAATAAAAGCTATTTTATTAAAGTATTATCTTCAGATTAGTCTCTCGAGTGTAATTTTGTAACTGGAAAATTACATAGACACGACGCGTCCATGGCAACAAACTTTTATTAGCTGCTCGAGTGGGAGCTCGTGCACAGTAGCGACAGTTTACGCGCGTTCTAGCATGGATAACGGCAGAAAGTGTAATGTTTTCGCGCATTTGCGTCTTTTCTGCGGTTATTCGTGTGTAAATAGTGTCCTGCGAGTTTAGAGGTTTAGACGGCCTCAATATGTCCGTGTCTGTCAAGTGCAGCCCGTCTCCTCCGGATGGAGCAAAACCAGAGAGCCGCAGGACGAAGAGATCGACTACTGCTGTCAATAACAGTGAGGAAACTCTGTTATCTATGATCAATAATTACAGAAGCCACTTTACATAATCTTTGTTTGACTTAATATTTGTTTGTTTGTGTGTTTATTTCTTTTAATGCCTCATCATCAACTTTAATCTTAAAGGGATAGTTCATCCATGTCATCATTTAACTTAACTTACTCACCTTCAAGTTGTTCCAAACCTGTATGAGTTTCTTTCTACTGATGAACACAAAAGAAGATATTTTAAAGAATGTTGGCAACCATACATTTGACGGTAGCCATTGACTTCTATAGTATTTTTTTCCTACTATAGAAGTCAAAGGGTGCTGTCAACTTTCTGGTTACCAACACTTTTTTCCTTAATAGCCTATTAAAAAATGTATTCATGTAATTTTACCAAATAATTTGTTTTGTTATTCCTAATATTAATTTAGGACATGCCACATCATCACAAACCTTTTCTGTTATTCTTATTTATTTACTTATGTTATTCATCTGTCTAGTGGCCACAGAGCTTCCTCGTGTGAGGGAGAGGACACCTATAAAAGACGGAAGCAGCCTGCAAGTGCGTGACGATTTAATCCCAGACGAGCTTCTCGCAACTTTAACGTCCACCACATGTCCTCAAGACAGACTCGGACCCCTCAGATTAACCAAAACTCCTAAGGACTTCAAGGTTTGTGGCACTTGAGTATCTTTCACCGTGATTTTGCCAAGTAAGATCAACATTGATCTGGGAACAACATTACTGTCTGCAAATTTAGTCCTAATCCTATCCCTACCCCTAAACCTAACCCTATCCATAAGTTATCCCCAAAATCGCACCTAACCCTAAACTTGACATAAACTGTAAACGTGTCCCTCAATCTGATTGGCTGATTGGAATGTTGTTCCAGGATCGAGAAAGACATTGATCCAGGAACATGTTGTACTTGGTAAAATAACGTCCGCCAAAATTCTTTCTAGTAACTGAATCAGCTCTTTTGACCTCTTTCACCAGGTGTGTTTCATGCACCGCCCTGATGCAGTGTGGCACCATCCCACTAGACGCAAGAAATACCAATACTTTCTCAACCAGCCAACCTCTCTGACTGGAGCTGGAAGGTTGGATTAAATCATTACACATAACACATACATTTATCCATAATACACTGAAGACATTTTCTAGCTCACTGTGTTTGTTTGAATCTGAACAGAGACATATCCTTTCTCTGTGATGCTCTGGTGTCTCAGAGGGACCAAGTGTCTCTCCCACAAATGGCTGAAAGAAGCTCCCCTCAGCTTCAAGGAGATCACAATGCAAGTGACAGGAGAATAAACTGAATTTGATGCACAGTGTCTTTGCATATGTTGTAACTTCATGTTGTTGTTTTTGGGTCGAAGGATTGGAGTTCACTGGAAACTTTAATCCCAGAAGAATATCACATCATAAAAAACAAAGGCCTTGAGGGACTGCAGTGCTATGAAGAGTAAGTGAGTCTGCTTTGGTCAGTGACAACATCTCTCTTTTTGTACTACAGCTAAATGTTTGCTTATTTATTTATTTTTTAGCAAATTCACAGTTCTCCTAGAAGATGACAAGAAGAAGCTAAGAGTCTTTCCATCATTGTAAGTTGCTCTAACATGTTTATTTAAGATTCATTAATTTATTTAAAAATTATCAATGTTTTAAGTATTTTCTAAACAAAAATTAGGAAGACATGTCATATGCATGGCTAATTTTTCTTTATTTATTTGAAATTATTGATATTCATATTTAGAATATTTTCTGAACAACCACTAGGAAACCAAGCGGTCGTCTTGAGGTGATTCAGTTAATGCAGGTGATGGACAAAATGTTGGTAAAAGCAGGTGTCAATCAAGAGTTTCAAGAGCTAACCGAACTCTCGCAGGTTAGTTTTTTCAATGGTTTTTAAAAGGCTCATGACATAAGAAATCAAATTTGTCTTTGTGCCACTAAAACATCCTGCAGGTTTTATAGCTCCTTATTACAAATAAAGCATTAAAATTTTCCCGCCACCAGAGCAAGAATCGACGAATAGTTACAGATCAATGCACCATAGGCCCCGCCCACTGGCATTCAGTCACTTAATGGCTACACTGGATGTGAGCGTCACGTCAGAAGTAAATATAACCCATTATAATCACTGACGCTGTCTACACTGGATACAGTATATAGATGTGCGTTCAGTTTCTGACATACTCTATGCGCTTGAGTCTGCAGACAACAGGACAAATGGACGAGTGAATGAACGTTAGCTTTGGCAGTTTAAACAGCTAGTTTGTGTCCCAGTGCTGGGAACAAGCAGATGGTTGATTTAATTGGTGTTGCGGATCGCGTTGAAAGATTATATGTTTGTTCAGAGCATTTGGTTTTGTTAAAGGGGTACTCCACTTTTTTTGGAAATAGGCTCATTTTACAACTCCCCCAGAGTTAAACTGTTGAGTTTTACCGTTTTTGAATCCATTCAGGCGATTTCCGGTTCTGGCGGTACCACTTTTAGCATAGCTTAGCATACATCATTGAAGTGGACACGACCATTAGCATTTCTCAAAAAAAAAATGACCAAAGAGTTTTGATATTTTTCCTATTTAAAACTTGACTCTTCTGTAGTTACATCGTGCACTAAGACCGACGGAAAATGTAAAGTTGCGATTTTCTAGGCTGATATGGCTAGGAACTATACTCTCATTCCTGCGTAATAATCAAGAAACTTCACATATACACATATACATATCTCAACTTTACATTTTCCGTCGGTCTTATTGCACGATGTAACTACAGAAGAGTCAAGTTTTAAATAGAAAAAAATATCGAAACTCTTTGGTCATTTTGTTTTTAGAAATGCTAATGGTCTTGTGCACTTCAATGATGTATGCTAAGCTATGCTAAAAGTGGTACCGCCAGAACCGGAGATCGGCTGAATGGATTCAAAAACGGTAAAACTCAACAGTTTAACTCTGGGGGAGTTGTAAAATGAGCCTATTTCCAAAAAAAGTGGAGTATCCCTTTAACAAGGCGCAGTGTAATGGAGGGTTCGCAAAGAAACTTTTGTTGAAAGATGAAGCAGCCAGCTGGATTGGATCTTACAGCAGCTGCATCACAAACTGTAAATGATTTCATAATGCTTTGTCTGTTCAGATTGAAAATTTACTGGAGCTGGTTCGAATTGAGCAGAACATCTACAACATAGTATTCCACGAGCTAATCCGCCAGGTCAGCGTTGAATGTGCCGAGAGGGGTCAGCTCCTTGCCAAGCTCAGGTCTCCATCACTGTTTTACCTCTTATTTTTCCTTCTCTGTGTTTTCATTAGAGAGTGACTTCACTTCCTCTTCCACTTGTCTAGGCAGAGGTATGTGTCTCTAATTGACCGCATCCCACGGCAGGTGAAGGGTCTGCACACAGAAACCTTAGCGCAGAAGGCTCTAGACCGCCGGCTCACTGAAAACATCATTCACTTCAAAAGCTCCATTGCAAAGCTCAATATGTAAGCTTAACACAACTTAAAAATTGACAGTTGAGTGTGATTTTTTTAATTATTTTTTTTACCTCATGTATATTTAATCTCTAAAAGGGACCTGAGTTCTTTGAAACAACATGATGAGAGTGTGTCCAAAGAGGCAGAGGAAACCAAAGAGGAGCTTGCTAAAGCCCTGGAGGAGTCACAACGCAATGCAAAGTGTGTGAATGAATCATTAAACCAGTTTATT
The DNA here is from genome assembly GCF_029890125.1 of Rhinichthys klamathensis goyatoka. Lineage (NCBI taxonomy): Eukaryota > Metazoa > Chordata > Actinopteri > Cypriniformes > Leuciscidae > Rhinichthys > Rhinichthys klamathensis. The sequence continues at coordinate 2,721,441 of NW_026606664.1, read as the reverse complement.
AGTGTGAACAGAGTGTTTACTACGGATTCACATTAATTTAATGAAACTTTATATCTGTCTGGTTGAAATAACATTCATTCTGCAGTATTGTGGCAGAATACCATGAGCTTTATGAGCTGCAGAGGAGAAGACTTGAAGGACAGATGTCCCAGCTATATGATGAAGGAGACCTCTGGAGAAAAGCCACCTACAGTCTTGCAGTCAAGGTGATCTTTTGTCACATTCCCCTTGACATGTTAGATAACAAGCACAATTCACTAATTTGGACTCTCCTATTGAAAGAATTTATAATATTTGACTCTAAATGTCTCACATTTTTCTTTCAGATAGTAAAGATAAATAAACTTTATCTGGTCAGACGGCTAAATATTAGTGAGCAGACCTGGGCCAATACTGCAGATCGTTTCACTGGTTTCCTAACAACGAAGGTACACTTACAATATCTCTTACCTCAGTCTGTCAAGACTATAACATGTAGACTAATGGTTATATCCATGTTATTTTTATTCACAGGACTCGGAGGATGTATCCCATATCATGGAATTGACTGACCGATGGAAAGATAAACTGACCAACTTCATGAAGAATCTCAGAAAGGCTGAAAGCAACCAACGCGAGACCATCAAATCTGTCAATGCTAATTTTGTCAAGTGGCACAAATTTTATGAAGACAAATCAAGGTCAGTGAAGAAAATGTTGCTTTTTTTCATTGTATTTGTATGATTTTTATTGACTTTTATTGTCTCTCTTATGGTTCGTTAGGAACCCTAATATGAAAGTTGACGAGCTGTCTGAAGACCTGAAGCAATGGTCAAAGGTTAGCAATCCTTTTTTATTTCTTACTCAATTATCTTTGTAAAACTGTTTAACTTTAAATGTAAAAATTATAGCTATCTATGTTCCAACTATAGGTGTTGATGCAGCAGTGTGAGCGTTATGGAGGGGAGGACCTAGTGTCTGGTCAGGAAACACTTGAAATGTTAACTAGCCTACAAGAGTCCTGGGTTGAGGTTTGCCTCCAGCTCTTTAGGAGACACCCTGGTCTAGATGGAGTGCCACCTAAAGGCCAGGAGGCCATGAGGGAGCTGGCAAAGACCATCACTGAGCTCCAGAATCAACTGGGAATCCGTATCAATGGAGAAAGTGGTGAGAACCAAGGCCTTTGGTTCCTGACATAGTCTTTTTTTTCTCAAATGGATATCAATATCTGCTCTTGATTGTTAATGCAGGTATTCACGCAACGCTAATGTTGCTTATTGAAACTATGGAGTTCTGGTCGAGAAGATTAAAGGCCTTGAGTGCACTTCCAGAGGAGCAGTCTTCGGGTGATTCGCTTATGTTGGAAGAAGCTCTTGGCAAGATGATGAATATGTCTGATGAGGCTCTTCTGCTAGTGGACAGCACACAGTTAGAACGTGACAGGGCTAAAAAGAAACCCCACACCAAGTAAGAGAGATGCAAGGGACAAACAGTATAGCTATCTTGACAAACCTAGTAAGTACCTTTCTATGTACTGTCTAAATAAGCGGCTACTTTCTAAGGCAGCATCGTAGCTGAAATGGAGCCTCATAGATGACTGATTTGGAACAATCTACTTGGACACAAGACTTGATTCATGTTTCTGGTTGAACCATGTCCAATTTCCCTGTGTGACAGGATTGAATTGGATGATGTCTTCAAGACAATGAAGGAATTCCTGTTCTCTCAAGAAAACTTTTTCCACTGTGAAAATATGAGGCTTCGTGACGAGGTACAGCATAGACCTGTGTAACCTTTCTTTTATTCCCTAAGTCAGGGGTGTTCATACCTGTTCCTGGAACTCACCTTCCTGCAGAGTTCAACTGACCTGGGCTGCGTTTCCCAAAAGCATCGTAAGCCTAAATTGATTGTAGAATAATTGCCACCAATGGTCTCTACGATCAACTTAGAATGCTTTTGGAAAACGGTGTCCTAGGCTTGAAAAGACAAGCATCATCACTCATGGCTAAGAGCAGGACAGCTGCGTCTCCAAAAGGCATTGTAACCCAATGGTCTCTATGATCTACTTATGCTTTTGGAAAATGCAGCCCTGGAGATTTAGAGTAATCCTGAAGACCTTGATTAGCTGGTTCAGGTGTGTTATCTAGGACTCGAGTGAAACTGTGCAGTAAGCCATGAGTAAGGATCTCATCTTGTGTTGGTAGGTAGCTTCACTTCACACAAAGCTGATTCGCTGGATGGTGGACCTTCTGCTACTAATGGTGCCAGTCCATTATGATCAGGAACCGTATCTTCCAATGCCCGAATTGAACGTCATTGTGGACGTGTCTGTTGAGAAGCTAGAGGAGGATGCTAGGAACCTCTCTGGGAAGCTTGACTACTTTTCTAAGTATATCACAAGGTAACCTCACTAAACTCAACATCTTGAGAGGATACACCTTAGCTAGTTATGGTTAAGCTGAAATTCATTACACAACTTGTCGTGCAGCTCTTGTCAGGCTGTTGTGGAGGAGGTGATCCGGAAGAAAACAACTGACACAGAGAATGAGTTGTATCAACTAGCCAAACTTCAGGTGCTTAGCAATTAAGATCTCTTTCTTGAGTAGCAATGGAGATTGACATCCTGCCTGAAATGTCACTGCGTCTTGTGCACTGTGTTTGTTCAGAAAGAGTGTGGTGAGTGGGTGGAGACCTGCCGGATACTACTGTCAGATGTGAAGGGAAACATGGTAGAACTGCAGTTGTCTGGAAAAACTGTAACACAGCCTGTGAGTGACATCCGTATGGACTGTGGTAGAATACAGCTATGCCAAGTAGTACAAAATGTGAATAACCTCCTTGTACATCTTCTTAGGTCGAGCAACAACCAGAGGAACTTACCGAAGAAGAAGAGGAACCAGCCATGAAAGATTCCATTGGGTCTTATTCTTTCCAAAGAGCTGATGAATATGTAACTAACACTTTTCATATAAGCTGTTTGCTTGCTAGCCTTATAGCTAGCTTGGTCCAATGGATTAGCACCCAAAAACACTATTAAATGCCACCAAATCACCTCCACAGGAGGATGAAGCAGCCAGCAGACATGACAAAGATGGCTCAGTCATCAAGCTAGTTGGTTATGATGGCAATATCACTGAGAAGAACTTAGGAGAGTACACCGTCCAACTTAGAGGGGTGAGTATATCGGATCTTCTCCATGTGATCAGCATCCCATCTACAGAGCAAAGCATTAATCATCAAAATCTTAATATTTTCTAGACTGAAGAACTTGTGCTGTCTCCTCACACTGAAAATGCCCGGGATGCCTTCAATGCATTAGAAACAGTGAGAGCTCTTCAACAAGAGCTTCTGTAAGTATTAGCATTGTGAACTTAAATTTCTCTTTAATGAGATCCCATAGTTCTTTTCTACATAAGCTATATTTTCCAGAGAGGTTGAAACACGGGCTATAAGTGCGGAGGAACGAGCGTTAAAGGCAGAGGAAGACCTACAGGCAGCTCTGGACAAGATACAAGATCTGGAGAGGCAGTTACAGGCTCGTCCCAGTGTGGAGACCAAGTGTAAGTGTGTCAGGGGCTAACATTACACTTCAGATACTGAACAAGACGGGTAAAGGTGCAGTCACATATGTTGTGGGCACAAAGGTCCATTGTCTATTGTCTATTGTCAAAAGTGTAACAAAATATGAAGCACTGCTCACACAGAAGTAACTTTCAAATCAAACAGCTTTCTGTTGTGACCTGTTGGGAAATGTGTGTTGGGAAATCTTTTGGCCAAAATTCCCAAAATGGTAGATTCCTATTGAAATTTGGATTTTGCCTCTGAAAATTCGCCAAACAACGGTAAATGTGACCGCACCTTAATTTGTGTTGGGAGATCTTTTTAGTCTTATTCTTAGGCCTTAAATGGGCTTTGAAGTAGTTTCTTGCAATTTTAACCCTCTGGTTTTCGTTTTTTTTTTTTTTTTTTTTTTTTTTTATTATTCATTTTCTGACTATTTTCAGTGAGCAAGAAGAAGGTTCCACCAGCACCCAAGACCCCCAGCACCCCTGTTGCAACTTCTGAAGCTCAGAAGACAAGAAGTCCGAAATCTGAAGCCAGCTCGAAACTGTCCAGAGACAAGAAACACTAAATGCGAATAAAAAAACGTACTAGAGCTCATGTGGGGCAAAGTAATAAAGTATTTAATAGACACATCTGTATTTAAAGTGTGCACATATCATTAATGATTAAGATTACATTTAACAGTGTTATTAAATTATAGTGTTTTTTTAAAGATTAGCTTTAAGTGACTACCAATATATTATGCATATCTACGTAAAATTAGTAGTATGAAGCTGCTCACGTCTTCACAAGTAAACACTGACAAACACGCTGTCTTTACATCATGCGTGAGTCTTTGGTAGCATCTTCGGAGCCGTCAGCTGCGATCAGGCTTTGATTGGCAGGTCGGGTCAAACTGGCGATGTCGATGGATTGGGTCAGGACATCAGGAGGTATGTTGAGGACCACAGCGGGCTGCTCCGAGCGCAGATTGTGGAGGAGCTGCAGGAGTCGAAGGTGCATGACCAGCGGAGAACCAGAGAGAGACTCCACCGAGGCCTTCAAAGCTTCACAAGCTGCCTTTTCTCCCTCCGCCGCGATCACCTGTGATACAGCGCAGCGCAGTGGTTATAGAGCTAGGTTAGTAACTAAAGGGTTGTAGGTTTGAATCCCATTTTGCACCGTTGGCCTTACTTTGACTTGTGCTTGACGTCTCGCTTCGGCCTCCACAGCGAAGTTGTGTTGAAGAGCAGGTGGAAGACTGATTTCTTCTCTGCAACAGTGGACATATGTTATGAGTAACTCCATGGAACTTCCTTTGGAGTTTAATCTGTTATTTACATTATGTACTTACATTTCCGCTCTTTCCACTTTGATTCCCCACCTGCAGGTTACCGAATCTAAAGTGACCTGTCCAACAAATGAAAACTTTGTTAAAACTTCTTATTTCAAGGCCTCATGAGGTGTCATATCTGTTGAGGTACCTGAACCTCCTGGGCCATCCGTTTCCTGTCCAGCAAAATATCAGTGAAGGCATGATGGGCCAGTATCTCTCTAACAGAGACCTGGGTCAGAGCCTGCAGCACATCTGGGACACCGGCGAGGGATGAATAACACACGGACACATTCTCGATACGATAGTAACACACCGCACTCACTTCGGTACACACCAGATCTTTGGTCACCACCTGAGGATGTATGGACATTCAAATCATATGGTGTTTATTCTTTTTCAGGCTTGTGATTTTCTTGGCGGACGTATTGTATCTTTACATATATTCATTTAGGAGACGCTTTTATCCTAAACGACTCACATATACATTTTATCAGTTGTTTTCTCTGAAATCGAACCCATGACCTTGGTGTTGCAAGCACCATGATCTACTGTTTGAGCTACACAAAAGCCCTGTCTAGAGACTTATGGGTTACCAACTGCCTCCCTCATGTTTACATACGTCAGTGGGATGGTATTTGTCATTGTCAGCTTTTTAGAGTGCACTTCATTTGATGACTCGGAGGTCGTCTCAGAAAATACAACGCAAACTTACACATGCAGAAAATATGGAAAATACTTTTTTTGTTACCGTGTGAGGAGGGATCTTCAGTATTTTCAGACGAACGTCCACTATATGGCACACATCCAAAAATGGGAGATAAAACATCAGCCCTGCAGCAAAATTAAACATGCATGTTATAAAATTCAAAAATATTAAATTATTAAAAATAATGTTTAAATGATTTCTTATTTATATTAACATTAAAATAATAGTACAATTAATGTAATACAATAATTAACATTAACACTGAAATATTAAGTTCACATAACTTAATTTTTTTCAATTACAGAAGTTATTAATAATTTAAAGGCAACAGGTTTCCTCACTTTTTTAAGTTGTCAACTGATCACTTTATATATATATATATATATAAAGTGATCAGTTGACTTAACTTAAAAAAAGTATATACATTTATATACACACATATATTATATATTTACAAACTTTTATGTTAGATGCCATTAATCGATTTGACAGCACTAATTATTAATAATGAAATATTTTAAAATAAGATGTATTAATTGTAAAAAAATATATATATATATATATTTTTTAATAATAAATTCTTTACATAAAAACTGCAAATATACTAAAAGTGTTAATATGTAAATGAAAACGTACCAGGGCCCCTGGGTCTCTTCTGCAATAAATGACCCAACCGAAATATCACCGCTCTCTCATGTTCTCTCACAATCTACAAATAAACATTGTATATAAATTATAGTTATTGGAATTAAAAGAGTTATCAAATACACTCACCGGCCACTTTTTTAGGTACCCCATGCTAGTAACGGGTTGGACCCCCTTTTGCCTTCAGAACTGCCTCAATTCTTCGTGGCATAGATTCAACAAGGTGCTGGAAGCATTCCTCAGGGAGTTTGGTCCATATTGACATGATGGCATCACACAGTTGCCGCAGATTTGTCGGCTGCACATCCATGATGCGAATCTCCCGTTCCACCACATCCCAAAGATGCTCTATTGGGTTGAGATCTGGTGACTGTGGAGGCCATTTTAGTACAGTGAACTCATTGTCATGTTCAAGAAACCAATTTGAAATGATTAGAGCTTTGTGACATGGTGGAAGTAGCCATCAGAGGATGGGTACATGGTGGCCATAAAGGGATGGACATGGTCAGAAACAATGCTCAGGTAGGCCGTGGCATTTAAACGATGCCCAATTGGCACTAAGGGGCCTAAAGTGTGCCAGGAAAACATCCCCCACACCATTACACCACCACCACCAGCCTGCACAGTGGTAACAAGGCATGATGGTTCCATGTTCTCATTCTGTTTACGCCAAATTCTGACTCTAACATCTGAATGTCTCAACAGAAATCGAGACTCATCAGACCAGGCAACATTTTTCCAGTCTTCAACTGTTCAATTTTGGTGAGCTCTTGCAAATTGTAGCCTCTTTTTCCTATTTGTAGTGGAGATGAGTGGTACCCGGTGGAGTCTTCTGCTGTTGTAGCCCATCCGCCTCAAGGTTGTGCGTGTTGTGGCTTCACAAATGCTTTGCTGCATACCTCGGTTGTAACGAGTGGTTATTTCAGTCACTGTTGCCCTTCTATCAGCTCGAACCAGTCTGGCCATTCTCCTCTGACCTCTGGCATCAACAAGGCATTTCCGCCCACAGAACTGCCGCTCACTGGAAGTTTTTTCTTTTTCGGACCATTCTCTGTAAACCCTAGAGATGGTTGTGCGTGAAAATCCCAGTAGATTAGCAGTTTCTGAAATACTCAGACCAGCCCTTCTGGCACCAACAATCATGCCACGTTCAAAGTCACTCAAATCACCTTTCTTCCCCATACTGATGCTCGGTTTGAACTGCAGGAGATTGTCTTGACCATGTCTACATGCCTAAATGCACTGAGTTGCCGCCATGTGATTGGCTGCTTAGAAATTAAGTGTTAACGAGCAGTTGGACAGGTGTATCTAATAAAGTGGCCGGTGAGTGTATATCTTGATTTGTAATATTTAGTCTCAAAAACTGAAAGCATACCTTCACACAGAACCAGATTAAAATAGGAAAGAAGAAGATCACCACAGACAGGACCAAAACGATGAGAAGCTGCTCACAAACTCCAAGGTATCTCTTCTTCAAGCCTTTCGAGAAAAATAAATGATGAGTGACAGAAGAACTCAGGTTCTCCATCTTTTTTTAGATGTTTTCTTGTCTAAACTTACCTTCTCCAGGCCCCTCAGTCTCCAATAACCCCAATAACTCCTCTCGATCTTCTTTAATCCGCTCCCTTACGCTGTCTACATTTACAACCGTGCTGCTGGAGATCATCTGAGGCTCTTTGGATTCACCACTTTCTTCTTCTTCAGTCACTTCTGGTTTTTCTCTTCTTTTGTGAGGCTCTTGGAGCTTGACGGATTTGGGTGCTTTGGTTTTTCTCTCTTTGGGAGAAGGTGACGGCTCCCTCTTTGTCCGTCCAGATCTTGAAGAATGAGATGTTTCTGCTCTTTTCTCCATCTCTGCGAGAAGCATGTGGTGTTCAGTGAGAGGAGCATCTGCTGTGAGGTTTCATCTGGTGTCTGCTCAGCTCCTGTGTTCTGAAGGGGAGGATTTCTGTAGGCCTGTGGAGGTTTATGATGATGGGGGAGTGTTTGAGCTCTTCTAATGAATGTTTCACAATGGTGGCCTCCTACACAGTTTTGTTAGATGCACTAAATGTAAAATCACGTGCTACAAAAAGCCTCATTTTTATGTTCTCTGAATGTCCTCTAAATGTTTATTTATAATAATGCTGAACATTTTTTATTATTTTTAAGGTTTAGATTAAACATTGGCTGTCTGTCTATCCGTATATCCGTCTATCCGCCTATCCATCTATCTATCTGTCTGTCTGTCGTTCTATCTATCGTTCAATCGATCGTTCTATCTGTCTGTCTGCCTGAAAAGGAACATTTAATAAAATAAGACAATACGTTTACTCTCTATCACACTGAGCATTTTAAATAGATTCAGACAGTAGGTGAAATTGACTGTGAAAAGTCAATACTGTAATATTCAAAAAGAAATTGAACATTTGTATTTAAAGTAGGCTATTTTTGCAGAAACGTTTTACATGTAAACTGAAAATTCTCAGTTGATTGTTCATTTTTACACTTTCATGTCTTTCTCTAACACATACAGTATATCTTCTTAGTTACATATCTTCCTATTGCTCTTCCGTGACAATCATTTTTAGTTTACATGTAACACATTTTGTAGAAAAAAATGTACTGTAAAAATACAAATGTGTTAAGTTGGTTGATTGGTAAGATTATGATTCCTATTGCATTACAACTGCAGGCCATTTGCCAATTTAGAAGACATTACAAACATTCCATGTCATAAATATTTATGTAACTTAACATGTCTGACAGATTTTGATCACTGAATGGAGCATTTTGCATGTGATTGCTCATACGATGAAAGAATGTTTAGAAGTTGTGAAGAGTTTGACAATTTTACTGAGAATGAACTCATCAGTTTTGATCAACAAGCCATGTGCATTTAGTCATTGTACAAATTGTAGACAACTTACTATTTTGCACACGTGCCAACAATTTGCTTAAATCAATGAGAAATTCAAATCTGATATGAACAAGAAACTGTTCAGAGATCTGAACTTATTGTTTTGAGAAAAAAAAGTCTAATTTGAGAATTGAGCCAAAGCGATTGAGGAAAAATGTAATATCAAGGACGGGTTGTGTGTGTTGTGTATACAGTATATAAACAACAAGCAACTAAAACAATAAATCTCTAGTTCTGTCATGGAACTATAAGGCACAGGCTGATTGGTCCTTAACGCAGCTGATGATATTTACAACGTTAACTTGGCACAAGCTGATTGGTTCATGCCACATATGCAGCCAATGAGCTTGCTGCATGCTCAACATTTAAATGGTTGGTTACCATTCACTAGCATTTTGCAGCATGCTTTCAGAGTTCGTCTAAAACCCTCCACCTCCCCAGCTCCACCTGTATAGATCTGCTATGGGTAATTGATAAATGCTATTTGTGCAGCACTATATTTTACATGCTCACAGCAGTGTATCGGCATATGTATTGGCAGTGCAAGTTCCCATACTTGCTCTGCAGCAGCATTCGCAATATTCACACCCTGATTACCATAGTCTCCAGATGACAACACGTGACGTTCTATTCGGATCTGTTCACGTCCTCAAACTGGGAATGACACTATTAACGCCCATATCAATCTGCAGCGGTTATGTGGTACAAGTAGGATCTCTCAGAAAAGTCCCATTTTACAAGCTGTAGCCTAATCACGTGCTCTTACAAGGAGGTGGATGCTTTTTACAAGTTGAAACTTTGAAATTGTGGTAATTTTCAACATGTTTGCAAAATACTTAAGTTTATATTTATATATAAATTTGCAAATAATATATATATATATATGTGTGTGTGTAAAGTATTTTTGAATTAAAAAAAACAAACATAACATGCATGTAACATGTTTTTAGCACCTGGTTCCCGTAGTTTTTGTAGCACATTTTGTATAGTTTTTATTTCATTTAAGAGAAATGGAAAACTACACAATCTGGTAAAAAAAAAAAAAAAAAAAAATCCAAAAAAAAAAAAAAATCATGTGAAATAAAGAAAAAGAACGCTATACAACAAAAACATTGAAGCCATGTGTAAACTCGGAATGTGCGGTCTCAGCTGCACGAGCAGCTTGACTGAATGCTGATAAAGCACGTGTCTCACGGAGTCTGCTGCATCTGCCCACAGAGACGCTAATGAAATACAGTTTCACCTGCACTCTGAAAAGTTCATCTCGGAGGATATTTTTGACATACGCTTCGCTCTATTGACGTCATTGCGCTGCACCTGTGTGATACAAAATTCGCATTTTTAAAAAACGCGGCCTGTCGCGTGATCTGCACGGAACGAGAAAACGTGTTTATCTTGCACAAAAGGTAATTATTTGTCCACAAACTACAACCGTAGACATATAAACTATATAAATGCATGCTTTTAAAGCCGTTGCGTTAAGTTGTCAATAGCCTAAATTACAATGAACGGTGAATTATTATTTTTGTCTGTTATTATTTAGCAGTTGGTTAACTCGTGTGTTGACATCATGATGAACTAATATTTACTTTAAAACTGTCATGTTTCTGTCAGCAAATTAGTAAGTAAATTCTGTTTTTAGCTGTCAGAATGACCCAAGACCAGCTCCTCGCGGGTTTGAAGAAGGACGTCCGGTCTCTCTTGATCTCAGCTAAGCGTGGCTTGACCCCTGAGCAGCTCAAGAGAGACTACCAGACCATGCTGGGCTTCCCCATTCCCCTCAGGTTACTGGGATTCAGAAACGTTTTGGATATGGTCAAGGAAATGCCGGATGTTGTGCACTTGGATTACCACTTTGATGGCAGCATCATTTTAAAAGGTGATTTCAGTATTTCATCCCTTTTGTTAGCTGGTAAATCATTGTTTATGGCCTAGAGAATGTCTATACTGTGTATATATTAATGCTAAAACTTCTTGAAGACACCATTTGTAGGATTTACGACTTGCTATTGATAGAAGCTCTTGGTATTAGGGGGAGGGGCTTTCTCAGTCTAGAGAGCATTTGATTGGACAAACATTTGAATACACACCTAAGTGCAAGATGAGTCATCAATACTTTTGTTTGGTTTTGACTTGATATCTGTGAAAGGGATACTCCACCCAAGAAATTAAAACGCTCTCATCATTTACTCACCCTCATGCTGTCTCAGATGTAAATGACTTTAGTTCTTCTCTGGAACACAAGCAGAGATTTTAAGTGAGAAAAGTACTAATATTTTAAACTTATTAAACCATCGCTTCAGGCCAACTGTCAAACGTGCATTCGCTGGACATAAATGCTAGCATGTTGTGAAACTCGTGCAAGAAATGACGCTGAGTTTCACAATGCGCTTACATTGCGTTCCACAGTTCCAGAACTGATTTGCATGTTTCCTACACACACACACACCCCTATTGTTTCGCTTCAGAAGACATTGACTGGGGTTGTATGGATTAGTCATTTATATTGTATTGTTTTTGAAGTGTTAACCTTGAAGGACCCATCCACTTGCATTATATGAATTTACAGAGATAGATTATTTTTCTAATAATCTCAGTTTGTGTTCCACAGATGAAATATTTCTCCTTGCTGTACTGAGAACATACCGAACTGTCACTTTAAAACTGAGGTCATTTTTGTGTAGTGTAGTTAAAGTTTTTTTCCATTTGCAGCCATTGGAGACGAGAGCACTAAAGGCATCGAAGAGCTAGTGTCCAAGCAACGGGACCACAAACCCAAACCCAAAGTCAACAATCGGAGGGGAAATCTGGTGAACTTCCACACCTCTTTCCCACGGCATCAGCCTGTTATTCTCCCTCGGCGTGGCCCAGCAAAGCCCGCCCTGCCTGCTCAGCTGCGTAGCCAACTAAAACAATTACTATCTCATGGGCCGGTCAGATTATCAGAGCTGGAATACAGGTATACGGTGCAGTTCGGAAAGCCGCTCCAGATCACTCAATATGGCTTCTACTCCATATCCGAGATGCTGGCGGCTGCCACGGATTTCATAATTATGCAGCAGAGTCGCACTGGCTCGCAACTACTTCTGAAAAGCTCTTTAGTGCCACTAAATCAGACCGAAAATCAGATGCCGAGGCTTTCCAAGAAGTGTATGTATATGATATTTAAATCTATTGAAAGCCTTGTTTGATGATCTTTTGCATGATGATTGCTCTTGATTTTATTTTGCAGTGGCACCTCCTTTGGTGGTAAAACAGAAGCCGGTGGGATTCAGTCCTAAGGCAACTTCACCGCCTAAAAGGGACCAGCAAAGTTCCCCCTTGTCCCCTGCTGTTCCTAAACCAGAGCCTGTGAAGAAAGAGCACTCTTTTGAAGAAACCATTTTTAAGGTTTGGATATTGTCTAAGCGCTTGTATGAAATAAGTGTGATATTTCGCTGTAATTGTGCTATAATTAAATCAATACTGTCGGGGTAAATCTTCTTCCAGCTTGAGGAGGAGCTCAGACAGCAGATTCTCGAGAAGGGCACCGCTGGGTCCGTCAGCCGCGAACTGAAAGATAAGCTACGGAAGGTCAGACATATCTGCTTAAAAACTCAGCCTTTCTTGTCTCATATTCTCACCTTGGCTTATGAGATATGGATCTTATTTCAGGTTGTAGCTGAAAATGGCAATGGGATCTCCATTCACAATCTTCCCACAGAATACAAGGTATTATCATGTCTGTCTAGAACATATCTGAGTTAATATCTGAAGAAGAAATTAAGAAATTGTATTTTGCATGCAGAAAATGAAGCCTATTTTTGGGGGCATTAATATTTTATGGTTTTTTTTCTTTTGTATAAGGTATAATATGTGGTCAGCCAGAAGTTTTTGCAAAATAAACCATGCCATGATGGTCAGAATCTTGTTTCACTCTGTGAAAACTACAACATCTTATCCTCAGCTATATTTTTGAGTTGCTAGATGACACTATTCTAACTTGTGGTCTGTTTTTTGCTGTTAGCGAATGTATAGTGAGGAGTTGCCGGTGAGCCAGTGTGGCTTTCTGAGCGTGACTGAGATGGTTGGTGCTTTAAGTGATACATTTTCCATCCAAAGAGGTGCTGATGAGAGTGAAAACCACTGGATGGTCGTGGAGTTCAAACCAAATGACACACAACCCAGTAAATCTGGTACTCCCCTTTCTTATTTGTTTCATATGGATTGGAACAAAACAAACGAGTGCTTCAGATTCATTGATCACTTTTAATGAGACTTTGATTGTGATGTATTCCTTTTGCAAGAATTATCCCCGGGTCACGGCACCACTTCCAGTCCGACGGATGAATCACAGAATCCCTCCAGCAAGGCCTATTACTTGAGCTATGCAGAATCTGCCTGGGAGCGCGAAGAGACGGAGCAATCCACAGACCCTCAAGAGTCTGACGCTGAGCTCAGAGTCACCAATAAAACCATCCATCAGGTTAAGAGTCATTAGTGATAATCCATTATCTTTCCTTCCCAGATTAATCATCCCCTACAGTAAACTTTTCAGAGTTGCACTTTTGTAATGTCAATATTTAATTTAAATAAATACATAAAATTGGTGTTAGTGCTGTCAATCGATTAATTGCATCTAACATAAAAGTTTGTGTATATATATATATATATGTATGCATGTATATATATATATGAAGACTTCAGATGCAAAAACCTCTGACATTTTTCTTTTAAATTAGCATTTTCATCAGGCTCCTATGTTTGGGTTCAGAAATTTCACTTTAATGGCAATGAAAAGGTTATTTAGTTATTGAAATGCCTTATTTTAAAAAATGTCACTGATAAGTGTAAAATTAAAAACCTAAAAATACTAATTTAAAAGAAAAATGTCAGATGGACTTAGAGGTTATGCATCTGAAGTATAAATACACACACACACTATAAACTTATGTTAGATGCGATTTGTCGATTTGACCGCACTAACTCCAAAGTATGCATGAATACTTTATTTATTCAAAATATATTTGGCATTATATGTTGTATTATATGCTGCAAATTATATTATAAACCAAAACATAATTCTAATCTTTATATATGTATATATATATATATATAAAATATGAATATAAATTTTACATGATATTTACAGATATACAGATATCTGTTTATATATATAAAAACAGAGATATCTGTAAATATCATGTAAAATTTATATTCATATTATGTTATAAACTAAGATATATAACTTATGTTACATAATAAAATATGATGTATTAAATGACAAAAAAAAATGTATATACTGTATATATAGATGGATATCTGTATATACTAAACAAAAAAACTAAAAATGTATAGATGGATATCTCTATATGCTAAAACAAAAAAATCAATGTGTGTGGCTGTTTGTTGTAGATGGGGGATCTTTTCCCAGAGTTGATGGTGAGTCATGTAACAGCGGTTCCTCCAGACGCGGTGCGCTGCCAGAAGCTGAAGTCGCCCAATCGCAGGAGAGAGAGAGAGCTGGTGCCAGTCCTGGTGGAGCAGACAGAGTCACCCAGCCACTTCTACATCCGCTTCAGCCAAAACAAGGAGGCCAGAGCCCTGGAGAACATGATGATTGAAATGAGGTATCTCGCTGACTAATTTCATCATTATTTGGGCCGGGATTGCGTAGCCTGTCATTCCGATCATGCCCAATTCCTGTTTCCAGGAGCTGTTACTCCTACCCAGATGTGGCGGAGAGATACAGGCTGACTGATGCCTATGTGCGGCCGGGTCAGGTGTGCTGTGTGGCTCCAAGAGACATGTGGTTCTACCGTGTGGTGATCCATGAGGTGTTCAGTAATACTGAAGTAAAGGTGTACTACGTCGACTTCGGAGACATCACAAAAGTGGAACGAAACAGCCTCAGATTTCTCAAGTAAATTCATAATTTATTATAAATTAAAGTTGGACATATTTTTGTATCTCTGCTGCTCTGTATAATCCGAAAATCTTTCCAGAGCTTGTTACGCTGATCTCCCGGCTCAGGCTGTCCCAGCAATGTTAGCTGGAGTTCGGCCCATCACGGTAAGAAGTGTTGTTATTGTTAACTAAAACTATTAAAAATTGTTTTTGATAATTGAAATTAAAAAGTTGAAATTGAAGTTTTCGCCTACTGTTTTTCTAATACAATGTATTCGCACATGTATAGTATATAGTAGGGAAATATTCGACTTCGGACGCAGCGTATAAGTCTTTTTTTTTTTTTTTTACAATTAATTAAAAGACCTGCCACTCAAGAGTCTTTTATTTTTGAATCTGAATACAATTGTTGTGTTGTATTTTTTTTTTTCATGCAGTAGTGTTGATCCAGTCTGTATTTAAAACAACACTAGAAACATGTCTTGGCTTTCTTCTCAGAGCATTTGGACTCAGAGTGCTATCAGCTCTTTCCAGAGGATGTGTTGTGAGCGCACTCTGGTGGCCGCCATTCACAGCTACCAGAACAACTTCCTGTTGCTCTTTCTGTGCGACACCAACACAGAGGAGGATGTTTATGTTCACGCCGCCCTACAGAAAGAGGGCCACGCCCTTCCCTGCGTTACCGCTTACGGATTGGTCGGGACACAAATCTTCATTGTACCCACTTACGGTAAAACCTGATTAAAATCTGATCTCCAGTGGTTGCTTGTTTCTTCTCGTTTGGCTTTTTAGGTGTCAGGGCAGTTCAATCCATTGACGTCTTACCTCGGAGATGATCAGATCGATGATGTAAAGGAGTCTCTCACACCCTCCACATGTTCTCCGGATATAGAGATCCGCTCTCAGGGATATGGCTCTCCATGCTCCTCTCAAACGGTAACTTTAATCAAGCTTCCAGTGTCATGATACAGCACTGATGGGCCGTAAGCTCTCTGTGAATTACAGTGGCCTTCAACTGTGCCGATGGAGGGTAGGTCTGTCTGCTGAGGCTGTAAATAGAGGAATATTATGGGTCCTATGGGTGCTGTTTAAGGGACGTATATCAGTTTTTACTCAAGTAGTGCGAGTTATGTAATCCGATTACTTTTTCAAGTAACTAGTAAAGTAATGCATTACTTTTAAATTATCCAATGGCTTTGCTGCTGACCTTCAATGGTCAAATTCAACCATACTAAGCAAAGAAATGACTTTAGTTAAAACAACGCATTTGTGTGTTTTTTTTTATTATTATTGTTTAAGTACGAGTATTGAACTTTTCTCTTTTGGTGTCATTTCACTTTTGGTGTGAAAGGGCCTTTACATTTGCCAAAAACAGAACTTTAGTTTTTTGTTATTAAAAAAACAAACAAGCAAGCCCAGCCCAGGTGAGCAAAAGTACAGTAACTCATTACTTTCTATAAAAAGTAACTAAGTAATGCAGTTAGTTACTTTTTTTAAGGGAGTAATGTAATATTATGCATTGCTTTTAAAAGTAACTTTCCCCAAATGCTGAATGTAACAATGTTTAATTGGCTTAAAGATGTCTGGATGGGATATTTGCACAATATTTGCTTTTGATGACACTTCAGGTTCTATTAAACAATCAAAATATGAGGAGTATGTTATATTGGGAAGAAGAATACACTAAACATGGTTAAAGTATTTAAAGTACAATTATTTGGCAAGAAAGGCATATACAGGTGAAACTCGAAAAATTACAATATGGTGCAAAAGGTCATTTATTTCAGTAATTCAACTTGAAATATCTCACTTTGCATGTAATGAGTCTATATAATATATTAGTTTCACCTTTTAAGTTGAATTACTGAAATAAATGAACTTTTGCACGATATTCAAATTTGAGTTTCACCTGTAATTAAATATGGGTTTTATTGTATTATGCAAAAAAAGCATGGAAAAACAAAAAACTCCACTTTTTTTTGGAAATGGGCTCATTCTACAACTCCCCCAGAGTTAAACTGTTGAGTTTTACCGTTTTTGAATCCATTCAGCCGATCTCCGGTTCTGGCGGTACCACTTTTAGCATAGCTTAGCATACATCATTGAAGTGGTCAAGACCATTAGCATTTCTAAAAACAAAATGACCAAAGAGTTTCGATATTTTTCCTATTTAAAACTTGACTCTTCTGTAGTTACATCGTGCACTAAGACCGATGGAAAATGTAAAGTTGCGATTTTCTAGGCTGATATGGCTAGGAACTATACTCTCATTCCTGCGTAAT
The DNA here is from genome assembly GCF_029890125.1 of Rhinichthys klamathensis goyatoka. Taxonomy (NCBI): domain Eukaryota; kingdom Metazoa; phylum Chordata; class Actinopteri; order Cypriniformes; family Leuciscidae; genus Rhinichthys; species Rhinichthys klamathensis. Next base: position 2,704,165 of record NW_026606664.1, on the reverse strand, counting down.
AATCAAGAAACTTCTAAAAAAACTAGAAAATCGCAACTTTACATTTTCCATCGGTCTTAGTGCACGATGTAACTACAGAAGAGTCAAGTTTAAATAGGATAATAGGAAATATCGAAACTCTTTGGTCATTTTTTTTTTTTTTTGAAATGCTAATGGTCTTGTGCACTTCAATGATGTATGCTAAGCTATGCTAAAAGTGGTACCGCCAGAACCGGAGATCGGCTGAATGGATTCAAAAACGGTAAAACTCAACAGTTTAACTCTGGGGGAGTTGTAAAATGAGCCCATTTCCAAAAAAAGTGGAGTATCCCTTTAATGGCGCCAAGCATGCATTTGGTATTAAAACACTCCGGTTGTCTCCTACGAACGCACCTGACACCATCTAATGCTAGGTTGTTAAATTTGACCGCTCAGAGACTGCAGAACACTGCTCTAATCTTTCACACTCCAATCCTTATGTTCTTTGGCAAATGCAAGGTGTTTTTTGCAGTAGATAAAACTAAATTGTTTCTTTACTGGTTCACAACCTCTTAATCCAGCTTCTACTAGCCATTGGCTGTAAGGTCTTTATAAGCTGTTTGAGGTGGTCCCACATTCAGGTGATTTTCAACCTCCTGTCAAAATGCTCTCTAGTCTTCCTTGACTATCCACAGCATGGTAGTGGTGTCACGGTGCTTTGAAATTATTGTGTGGACATTGTGACTATTCACATGATCCAGCACGAGTAATATCCAAAACCAATTGTAAGGCCTGCCCAAACGGTCCAACACCAGTTTCCGATGAGCGGGTGGAGGTTTCTGCGCGTTACTGTCTTTTCAGTGTGGCAAAGTAATTTACTTAATTACCTTTTTGTTTCATCTGACTCCAAAAATGAAAAGGGTTTAATTGATGTTTGTTAATCATTAAATTTAGGTGAATGTTTGATTATTCTATTTAACTCTTTATTGAAATTACATTCGTTCATCTGGATTCCTATAACACTTCAAGTCTCACACCGGCCTGGTATACAATCTCATAATCACAAGCTCGTCAGTCTCGGTCATTAGACAGAGGCGATTGACTAATATCCTAGACGGCCGTACTCCACTTTGCTCATTCTAGGATATATTATTAGTCACCATAGATCCGAACACACTTAATTAAGGTAAGGTTATATCTAACCAGAGGCCACAACCTTTACCATAGAACCAAGCTGACCAACTTAACTAATTCTAATGGTATCTATATTATTATGCCGTGGTTTCCCACGTACACTTAGTTAGAATAATTAGAGGTTGAGGCTCCACCTAAGGTGAATTCCAGTCCGTTTACTAACCTGATCGTAGAATTGTGGTGTTATGGACTTAACGTAATCTGCTAGAGTTAATAATTTCAGAGTAAGTCAGAATCAATCCAAAATGTAACAATTTATTATTAGTCAGGTAAATGTATCATCCCAATTACATAATCAATTAAAAGATAATCAATACAATACCATCAAATGCTCAGAGATAGATGTTAGAAAAGAAAAGATGTATAAGTTACCTGACATTAGAAAAATACATGATGCTGAGTGTCTTGAGGTAGTTTGGATGAAGGACCCTGGGAAATAGTGATAATACTTAGTGGTTAATTTAAGAACTTAATTGCTTAGTGGTAAGCAAAGTATCTCTAATCCTTATTACCATTTGGTTTACTTCTGTGGAGATGAGACCATTGTACCAGTCGCACTGAGACATTTTAAATGGTACCAAACACGAATGTGAATTCACTTGTATTGACGTAGAACATTTATAATTTTTATATAATCTTTCTAAGTGAAGAGAAGAATGTGTAAAGTGAAGGAAGTGGCGGAGAAGGAACAAATGTGATGGAAGGACAGGAGTGAAAGAAGCTTTCCTGCAACTTCACTCTGTGGGGTGTGGAGACCAATGGCAGTATGTGTTTGTGGTGTCCATATCTCAGGAGATCAAAGCATCGGAGGTTCTGTTTGTCTTACCGATTTAGCCATTTTAACAATATCTTCCTTGGTTGCAGAGGACAGCTTCTTCCATCTGGCCATTTTCACACAAATAACATCTAATAATATAGCTAATGATTGCCACACTCTATTTTATGTTTGATTAGCATTTAGCATTTGTTTATTTAGAAAATCCATACAAGTTCCAAATGTGAGCCAAGCAGTAGTCACAATTTAATTAAAACAATCTATTATATTGCAGTAACTTTCTAATCAAGTTTGTGGCCAAATGACCAAAGTAATTTGCGTTTTGAACTCCAGGGTTCCAGCTCTGAAAATGGACAAACCAACTTCTCCTCCATTGATGTAGAACCAAGCCTGGACCTTCCTGCCCTCGAGTGTATAAATGTTCCTGACGTCAACACTGAGGCTGAAGTGAGTCTTATTCCACCTATGTACAATAATATTTTGGATTTGTTTCTTTAAACCTCATATGTTCTTTCAGAGTGAGAAAGTAAATCCGTTCGAGGCTCTGCAGGGTAAAAACCCATTATGCTGCAGTCAATGGGATCAAGGGTGGACAGCAGAGGACAAAACAGATAAGACGAAACATGAACCTGACGTCAAGACAGAAGACGAATCGAAAGTAAGAACGCCATCTCGTACACAATAGGCATGACACAACAGCTTTTTGAGTGTCAAATGTTTTTTGAGGTAAAATCTGCTCATGAAAGGATTCAGCCTTTCATTCGTTTAGCATACAGTCATCGCTCAGAATGACATGAGGTGCTGTGGTGTGCGTCTGGAGATTTAATCTCCTGACGTATTGTTCCCCATTACAGCCCCGTTCTCCCGCTGAGCCCTTTGGGAGGCAGTTGATCTTAATTGTGCGCTGATTAGATGAGAATGTTAATTAGCCTCTCCGCAGAGGTTCATCTGCTTAATCATTCAACTGAACGGTTCATCGGAAAAGGCAAGTTTCTACAAGAGACGTGCAATAGTAATTTTCGGCTATTTCCAGGATGAAATTTCAGAATCTAGCTTATAAATACGCTGATGCCATATCTTTGTTAAAATAAGTGCTAAAATGCTTTATATTAATTGCCAATAGTCTTATTGTATTGTTATTATTGAAAATATGTTGAAATATTTAATACTTAATATGTATTATAAAAAAAAAAAAATGAAATTAAGACTTTGGTCAGACTTTAGTTTAGGGTCCAATTCTCAAATATATCTACGTTTTATTCTATGACATAAAATGCATCATTAGGGATGCACCGATATGAAAATTTTGGCTGATAACCGATAATTCTTTATTTTTAAAAGCTGATAACTGATGTATTGGCCGATTAATCTAAATCCAAATTTTTATATACATTGAGAGCCTGATTAAAAAAAAACAAAAGTCTGACAATTAAAACCATGTTCAAAGCACACAATTATAATGTTCTCATTATAATTTGATGTAGCCTATATGACAGACTTCTGCTGTTTATTAGAGGTCGACCGATAGTGGATTTTACCGATACCGATATCTAGGTTTGACCGTACATGCCGATAACCGATAATTCAACCGATATTTTTTTTAATGGATACTGGATTAAAAACAAACATCATACTCACAATAAAACAGTGCTGAACTGAAATGTGCTCAATTAAATAAATAAATATGAATATATTAAAACTTTATACAGAAAATAATTTAAACATTAAAATATTACAGGTTTCGTTAGCTATAACCTAGAAACATACGTACATTTCATAGGTAACACTTTGCAAGTCCCATTTGTAAACAAGGATGTATTAACTAGCTTTCATGAACTATATGCATAATGCAATATACCTTTTTACTGCATGTATTAATATGAGCAATACAATTGTTCATTAACATTCATAGTACATTAACTAAGGTAATAAAAGATAAAATAAGAATTAAAACTCCATTTCAAATGCATTAGTAAATGTTGAAATTAACAAACTACCGTAACAATGAATAATTCTTCTACAATTTGTATTAACCTTATTTAATGCTAAAAATGGGATGTTATTGTAAAGTGTTACCATTTCATATGATTCCAAAGAGTCGTGCTTAAAGATGGCCATTAAAATGTAATAAAGAAAAAGACCTGTATACGTAATATAGCCTATAGTCTCTCACTTTATTTGCTTCTATATTTTAGAACACTTGATGATTATCTAATCAAAATAACAAGATCTATTGTAGTGATTAAAAATATCTTAAATCGAACGCGTTTCTGATTGGTTTACGTTTCTGTCGGCTGCATGAATGTATATCAATGTTGAGAAAGCAATCACGTCACTAGTTTTAAATATGCAACTTCGTCGGCTAATGAATGCATAAAAATGACCAGCCGGATAAAAATAATGCAAATAGATGGTAACAATTGCGCCATAAAACATTTGGGTCAGGTCTGCGTGTGTTTTTGTCACATTGCATTAACGGTTGACTGAGGTAATGTCACAGTCCTCACAGCCTCGACGGCAAACTACTGTTCTTTGTCTGCTGATGCAGCATCAAGTCAACAAATGAATTAATTTGTAATGATATGGCAATATGTAGCTACTTTAGTGTTATGTATTCATACCGTTTCGCTGTCGGTGTTTTAAATGTCAGCGCTCTCGCTGCGTGTTCTCTCCGTGCTGCGCGCTGCCCAACGTGTTAACGTAAACAACTCAGCCAGTGATAGTTTGTTATTTGTCCTCTAGAGGCCGCTCTCACTCTGTATAATGCCAGCAGTCTCTTCTGTTCTGAGCGCTCTCGTGCTGTGTAATGACCGCGCGCACTTCTCAGCCGCTCCAGCAACGGACGCAACCCGGAAAAACTATCGGTGTGGATTTTTGCCGATAACGATAGTTCCACCAAACAACTATCGGTGCTGATGAATCGGCAAAACCGATTAATCGGTCGACCTCTACTGTTTATGTTACACTTAACTGTATGTTCCTTTTTTGAAGTGATTCCAATCATATATCAAGCAATTTAAAACCATCATGGCGAACAGTGCGCATCTGAAGTGTCTCAGCTGAAGGAAATAATCCATTATTTATCTGCTTTGGGCCGATGACATCAAAAATGCTTGAATTCCGTGTCCATGACGGAATGTCTGTTTGTTTTGGTTTGTGTGATCTCGCCTACTGCCAATTTACCCAATAGTATTTCGACACCACGGGTTGCCAGTTGGCGGAAAACAATGTATTGCAGTCATGAAAGCCAGCAAACAAACTAGTTCAGAGATCGCAGATTCTACCCAAACTAAAAAGCCTCTGCATCCATCTAAAAATCTCTATGAACGGGAGCATTTTAAAAGCAGATAAGTCAACTCCTCAACCTACAATGAAAGCCTCATCGCCTTCCTTTGTCAATTGCGCTCGCTCCTGTTACGTGTCCTCAATCTTGCAACCCGCGTAAGTGTCCTGTAAGTCTGAGGAGGAGGGGTTAGGAGAAACAAACCTCTCCTATATTTTGAATTTGGACTGCAGCACCCATTTCAACTGCTAGCTCAATATTACATACTGCACCTTTAAATTGAGGTAGTCCTTTAAACAATAAAAAAAAATTGGCCACATTACACTGTCTACACCGTACACAACCGGTGTCGCGTCATGCCGCAACAGCTATAAGCTGTCCACACTAGACGCAACAAAGCGACTGTTGCAAATCCATTTGTTCAAGTAGCACGAGCGTTTGAAATGCGTCATAAATAGAATGGTCATCATTTTACCGTTGGAGATTTGTAGTCGCGCCGCATCCAGTGTAGACAGCATCACTGATTCTAATGGGTTCTGTTTTCTTTTGTTGCGCCACGCTGCTCGCGTCTGTTGTAGACATTGTGTTAGTTTAATAGTATTCATGTTTTTTTTACATAGCCTGAGATTGTGTCTCCTCCACCTGTTCAAGAAACAGTGAGTGAACTGCAGATGTGTGTGTCTCCAGCTAAACCAAAGCCCGTCTCAAGCACATGCACCAGCCCCCACACCTCTGACCCGATCCAGATCAACTGCATCTATCCAGGTAAAGCACATCACTAGAAAGCATATATTAGGGCTATCGATTTAACATGTTCATTTAGTGCAATTAATAATGGAAAACATATATGTATATAGTAAAAACTCTGTATTTGTATATTGTTTAGTAATATTTTTGGGATTTTGTCATTTATTTTGGGCTATTTTTTTTTTATATATATATTTTTTAGAGAGGACAGAAGATAATGGGTTAGAATTAGTTTACATTTGAAATTCCAATGTACTCTGTTTGCTTTGAATTTGATGCAATCACTGCTCAGTTTTCCTAGTTTTTCCAGCTGTACCAGTCTATCCGGTCCAGCCCCCGTTTTCCCAGTTCATGAAGCATTTCTTAAGCAGTCCAGTCCCCGTGGGACAGGGTCCACACTCTCCGTTCTGGCAGCACACCTCTCCGTTAGCCCTGACACCAGCTGCGCGCATGTCTGCCGGAGCCAACGTCCTACACCGGCGCTCCAACCACACAGTCTGACCAGCCAGAAGCGGTGCGTGTGTTGGTGTCAGAACCTATTTTGGACTTTCGTTATGTTCAGTAACTTCTGTTCTTTCATTTCTTTGGCTGCAACATCCTATAAATATATCAAATGATATAATAAAAGCAGCGGAGGACACATAAGGACAAGTCAGAGCAGATATATCTCTTGTTCATTTTATCGTAATGCCTCTCCCAGCAGCAGATTGTTCTTTATTTTTATATATTTGCATACACAATGCTAAAGTTTTGTATGTTTTTATGTTTGCATTATAAACCAATTGGACATTTGTTTGTTTTATTTGTTAAGTTGCTTGTTCAGTGTTCAATTCAGAATTTTTCTTTTATCAAAAAATGTTTTATAAAGAAGAAAATGTGATAAAAAAAAAGGATACACTGAAAATTGTGTCTGTTTATTTTGTGATAATTGATTTTGCATTTAATATAATTTTAGGTGTGACATAAGTGTCTGAATACATTTTGGAGCCATTGTATTTGTATGAGTGCAGTTTACAGGCAAATTTACTGTCTCCAACTTATTTTCTGGGACCGTTCGCAGAAACTTAGCCGCTGCAGACCTGCGAAGGCAAGACATTGTCAAGCTTTCTTTTTCGATACGATCTCATACACACATGGACGTTCTTCCGATGTGCTGTTCCTGTTCATCTTACCCTGACCGATGTTGTCTAGTTACACTGGATCGTTTAGAGAAACGGTCAATGTTGTATACAATCAATGATTTTCCAACACCCCTGCTTTGTTTGTTTTACTTTACATACCTTCATTCAATTTCGCCCACTCTTGTTACTTGTTTTCTGCCTTTTGGCATATTTAGTTTGACCCAACATTCTCCGTGGGAGGATCCTTGCTCCGCTGAACATGTTGAAATATGAAATTACTCAAACAAGATGTCGTGTAACCAAGTGCATCCATAACATGCTGGATAAACAGCGGCCAAGGAAAGGGTGCAGGTTAACACCACTCCGTCGGTCCTGAATCTTCCTTGTTTGGTCCAATTACTGTTAATGGCATCTTAACAAGCTTTCTTTGAGATGCCTGGTATCTTAACAAGACCAGATGGAGAAGCGAAGAATATTACCTCATTTAAACAGGAGGAAAAAAAGCTGAATGTTGCAGAAACCAAATTAGCATTGGACACTAAGCTAATGAAGTTTAATTGAAGAAACACACTTTTCTGAGAATGAAAGTCCATTTTTGCCACATAAGGAAAAAAACCTGGTTTGGTCAATTTTGACTTTTTGTGTCCATTTCAGCCACATTTGCCACAAGAAAATAAATTGTGTTTTAGTAAATTATAATTATGACATAAGTCACAGTTATTGCCACAAAGTTTTAGTAATTTGTCCAAATATTTTGACGTCATAATTGACTATCTGATCATTAGTGTCAATTTTGTCATGACTCGTCAAAATCTTAATTTCGATTTGTCATAATTGACTTTATGACGTGATTTTGACTTTCTCATAATTACAACTTAGTATGTCATCATTTCTACTTTTTATTTCATAGTCATAATTATGAGATAAAAAGTCAGTTATGACAAGTCAAAATTGACAAGTCATGACTCTCATTATTTTGTCTTCATGTATTCATTTAATTATTCATAATTGACTTCATGCCATGATTTTGGCTTTATCTCACAATTACAACTTAGTCTGTCATCCTTTCTATTTCATAGTTATGACTTATGTCATGACATACTTATGTCAAGTCATTATTATGCCAAAATTCTGTCTTGTCATAATAGACTTTATCTCATAATTATGTTATCTGTTTTTATCTGTTCTTACCTCAATTTCAACTTGTCATACTTGTAAAATACTTGTAAAATAAAAAGTCCAAATTATGATGTACTATGTCATGACATAAGTCATAATAATAATGAACATTTTCTTTTTCATCTCATAGATATGACTTTGTATGTCATAATTAGGATTTACCTAATCTTTTGTGGCAGAAATGGGTTTCCAAATCTGAGTGGGGATTTCCAGTGCAAAACAGCCCTCTGCAATGGTAAAGTGGTTGATAAGGTGTGTAATAAAGCTCCCTAAATATGGCTTAGGATCCTCCTCCTGTCTGTCATTTTAAATGGTTCACAAACAAAGGAACAGGTGATTACTTTCATGAATAGTCTGATTGCATTTTCATTAACTGGTTAGTGTTATGAAATGTAATGCATGTCAGCATTTTTCACTATTTTACTGAATACTGAGCATAAAATCAAATCACACGCAGTCAAAAAGCAGTCTAGGCCTTTCCGCTCCCTGTTCCTTCAAGCTTATAATACGCTTTGCCACAGCTGATGAATTCTAATATCTTTTGCTAACCTCTGCCAGCTCCAATAATGGAAGATGAACCCGATAAGCAAAACAAGGCAGTGAGTCACTTTTGGTGGTGACACTTGTTTGTTGGAGCATTGCTAGTATGCCTATATCCATGGGACAAACCATCAAATTACACAAGGACTTTTCATTTCACATCATATCTCAGTATTCTGCCACTATGGAGCTTCAAAACAGACATTTCTGTGCAATTAGCATGATCAAATTGATTGTTTTATGATGTCTTTGTGTGAAGCTTGAAAGCTTACTGATATACTTTGAGAGCATTTGGAGATGTGCCTTTCTCATGAGCCGGATGACGTAGGGATTTTATGTGATTTTATGCCATTATAGAAGGGTCTTTGTACAAATGCAAGAGGGAAGGGAGCTCTGATAGGGATCGAATTAAAGCACACTGCTGCATGGCAAATCATATTACCCTGGTTAACTGACCCACACAGACCTTTTCCCTGCCAAGATGCCGCTGGTTACCATAGAGATGTTGTCCTACCTCCTGGTTTTCCTGTGATACTCTCTGGAAAAGAGTCGATATGTGGCCTACAATCTATCTAGATAGTAGTGATGTATGTCTCGAGACCGGTCTTGGTCTCGAGACCGGTCTCGAGACCACTTTTACGTGGTCTCGGTCTTGTCACGGCCTTGACGGTCTTTGGTCTCGGTCTTGTCTTGGTCTCGGACCTCTCGGTCTTGTCTAGGTCTCGCTGTCTCAGACCGACATAGTGGTCAGGGGATTGAGCAATACAATACTACAATATCCACGACCACGACGTTATCCGCAACGTATTGAAGCGCGCGTCCGAGTGAAGACAGTGCGGTGCGCGCGAGCCACGCGAGAAAACACTGTATCCGCGCCACTGATCGCAGCGGCAACGAGCACTTTGATCACTTGATTTAAAAAACACATATCATGTACAGTTTTTGATATATTAATATTTAGTAAAACACATATCAGTGACATGATGGGTTTTACCTTCATTCAGGAGATTTTGGGTAACTGACAGATGACTTTGAGCGCACCGCCAACGGTGTGTGTGTGTGTGTGTGTAACCATAGCGACAAAAACGACCAACTTTCGGATCCTGCACTTAAGCCTATAATTTCGTTTTTAAAAATATAATTATGTATTTAAAAGTTGCAGAATGGATTCATTTGGAGACTTCGAAATCAGCAGAGATAGGCAGGCAAATGCAAAACAACATTTGACAAGTTATTGCTTAGCTTCAACACTAATGTTTTTTTCCCCTCCGGTCTCGACTTGGTCTCGGTCTTAGTCTCGACTTGGTCTTGGTCTCGACTTGATCTGTCTTGGTCTTGGTCTTGGTCTTGTCTTGGTCTCGATACCATTTGGTCTTGGTAGTGTCTTGGTCTCGGTTTAGGCGGTCTTGACTACAAGTCTACTAGATAGTTTAATTTCGATTGAAAGGAGGAAAACACAGCACACTCCCAGAATATGGTGCGTCTCCACTAGCCTAGCACGGAGCAGAGCGAGCTGTTTCAAGCTCAACTTCCATTGGAATTAATTGAAACAGTTCGCTCTGCTCTGTGCCAGTGGTGCGCGCGTGCTCACGCTGTAGTGTGAATCTGGCGGTAGATCGCGTGTCCACAAAAAATAATAATAATGAAAATAACTTTCAACAAAACATTCAGGGAATTTAGAACGTTCTGGTGAAAGGGTGTATAGGCCTAGTTTAGAAATACGATTGAGAATGAATCGCTTGTTTTAAAAGACAAATAAATATTACTCCCCTGGACGTGGTGCCTGCCCCTCTGGGCACTTGACCAATTTGCCCATATGGTTCATTCGCTTACGGCTCTAGTCTACAATGATTATGATAATAAATTGAAACAATATAACAAATACCAGTTTGCAACATCAAGCAGCTTTTGTACAGCTACAATAACTAGAAGTGAATGACGCGGGAAGCTTCGTACATTAAATATAAGGTGGATATGGTGCTGGTTGAGGAGAGAACCCCTGATATAATTGTAAAGCGCTTTGGGTGTACAGTACATATGAAAGCGCTATATAAATGCCTCATTCATTCATTCATTCATTCATTCATTCATTCATTCATTCATTCATTCATTCATTCATTCATTTAATTAATGGTTACGTAAACCGGACTGGATCTGGAGCTGGAATGGTTATGGAACACTTTGAGCGGAGGGGAAATCGCTCCGTTCCACATACGTATTCCATTCAGGCTTTCAATGTGTGCATTGCTTGGGAGCGCGCAAAACTTGAAGATTTGGCTTCTTTTGGAGATTGTCAGAGAAGAAATACAAACGAACTAACCAATATTTGTCTGAAACGTAAATTGATCGATTTTAATGACTTGTTTATTGAATTATCATATAAAGCAATATAATTTACAGTCGTATTACTGATATTGCCATGTGGCACCACGGCCGCGATAGCTACTCTAGCAACACTTACTGTAGCCTGATTGCTTAAATAAAATCTAAAATAAGTGGAACATGTCTTTTGTTTTTATGATACGTTTGATACTTTCCAGTTTCCAATAACAACATAGATCTTCCCTGCCTGACATATGATCGCCTCTGACCTTTATAGAGTAACTATCCATCATCTGATGCTTCATCTGAGTGCGCGCGCGTCTCCTCCAGTCTCTCTCTCCACGCGCTGGGAGTAACTCCTCCTTTCGCTGTTTCTGCTGTACTTGCATGGGCATTACCGCAAGCTTGAGAAATCTAAACATGTAGCCCGACAGATTTCAGGTCTGGAGAACAAGTTATAGCCCCTTTTTGTGGAAATAATCGGATGAGAGATGGTGTGATTGAGCGTTTGTCTCCAGACCTCTGCATTCAGTGAAGGTAGGATTGGGTTTGTCTTTTCAGATCCTGGTTCTTGTTCATTTGTGTTTTATTTGTATTTTTCTTTAAAAATATATATATAGAATAGAATACTCGATAAAAACGGTTTCTTCGAAATGAATTTGATGGCATAATTTTGTATTGTAGGCCTATTAGCCTAATGACCTGATTAGTGTGCATTTTGTATTATTATTACTTTATTTTGGTAAAAAAAAATTGTATCTATGGTATCTGGTCTTGTATGGTTGCAGTTCCAAATTTAAAGACACGGCGACATATTTAGACTAAAATCAACTTTATAACGAAGCTATAGTTAAGGAACATTTTATTTTTTCATGTTGTCATGGAGCAAGTTTTTTTTCTCGAAAGTATCCACACACACACACACACACACACACACACACACACACACACACACAAAAACAAACACACACACAGCTTTGTTTTTGTGATATATGAGGACATTCCATAGGCGTAATGACTTTTATACTGGACAAACTGTATATTCTATCCCCCTACACTGCCCCTATCCCTAAACCTACCCATCACAGGAGACATGCTGCATTTTTACATAAAAAAAAACCCATTGTTTTTTATGTTTTTTAAGCTATTTGAAATATGAGGACACATGCAATGTCCTCATATATCACGTGTAAGTTGTAATACCAGTGTAATATGCATGTCATTATACACATTTGTGTCCTCATTTATCACAAAAACAAACACACACACACACACACACACACACACACACACACACACACACACACACACGCACACACACACACACACACGCACACACACACACACACACACACACACACACACACACACACACACACACACACACACACACACACACACACACACACACACACACACACACACACACACGACACGCACACACAAACTAAATCCCGCTAAATAGCCTACTTTTAACTAGCCAATAGGAAATGCGGCTATTTTGTTGTCAAGACTTGTTGTGCCCAATAGACAAAAAGACTTGCCCTGAGTAAAAAGCGTGAAAACTTTGGACAACGGATAGTTCCGGTCCTTGATTCTGAATCTGATTGGTTGAGCCGCGTTCGGCTACACCTGTGACCGCATTACATCAGTATTACTGCGCCTTTGCGTCTGTGTGCTGCTTTGCAATCATTCCGCTTCTGAAGATCTACATTGCTTGGCGGAAGAATTATATTTTTAATCAATAGCATTACATTATTGTGTTTGTGTGTTTATTTTATGAAACCTTGACAGATATGTGAAATAACCGTTTTATAAGCTCCGCGAAGCCGTGGTTTAGCCTACTACAGTGAATTTAGAATAGATAGGCCTATACACGTTTTGCTTGTGCCTAAAAATGCCCTTTAGCTGTTTTAAATTCACCGTAAACCACGGCTTCTTGCAGCTTATTGTTTTATTCTATCCCCAAATGTATAACTCAGACCCTAAACTTAATCCTAAATCTGATAGAAATGTTATTTCAGGGTCATCATGTCCAATTGGAAAACAGTGGGGTTTAATCTCTATTTAGATCCCTATGCTACATTTTTTATGATTACATGCCACATAATTTACATGGATGTGCATCCCTCTTTGCACTAATCTCAAAGGAGACTTTTTTAAAAAAGGGTTGATGATTGCATCTGGGCTTTGTGGCCAACCAAAATACAAATGCCTTCTGTCAGATAACACACTTAAATAAGAGCTTTTCTAGAGGGTGTTGCGTGAGCTTATATATACATGAGCAGAACTGCCTGGTGATGGAAGAATATTGTTGTTGGAGCGCTATTTTGAATTATTGAGAAGATAAAGGATCACTGTGATTCTGCAAAGACAGTGAATGTCTCATTTGAAAATGCTAGCTGAAGTTACAATGATGCATAACCAGTACTTGTTGAAATGAGTTGATTGCTTTACAAGATAACCTCACTCATTTAAAACTAATAATAAAATAGATGCTAAATACTTCTTTAGTTACAGACTGTTTTTTAAAATAATAATTAATTATAAAAAAATAAAAATAACTTATTTTAGTTAAATTGTTAATTAAGTAACAGAATAATGAATAATAAAATACTTTTTTTTTTAAATCTCTAGAATGGACTTTTTTGTTGCTCTATTATTCTACTAGACTGCACACTTATTGTGTAAAATGCTATGTAAAAAGTGAGGAGTTCATATTCCATTCACTGACTTACATGTGTTGTAACAAGATATCAGTCTTTCAAAGGTCATTGTGCTGGCATACAAACACTGTGAGTTGGTTTATGGACTCTAGAGGCTGGAAATTGGTTAATGCGGTGAGCTGCTTCCCAGCCCTCTGCAGACAGTGTAGTAAAAGGGAATTAAAGCCAGTTCGTAATAGAGACGACAACTAATATTGGGAGCCATAGATAATACCACCAAATAACTATAACTGTTTTTTTTTCAGCAAGTTGTAATTTTATTTTATTGTGGCATAGAATAGCCTTTTCTTATCCCTTATTAAAAAATAACGAAGTATTTTATATGAATATAAACCATATAAATATGTATTAAATAAAATGTATGAAATAGATCAAATTAAAAATCTGCAGTGATTGGTTTAGTTTTATTTTCTCTTATTATTATTATGCTAAATAAATTAAAGTATTTAATATTAATATAAAATATATAAATATGTATTATTATATATTTATAATATATATAAAATGTTTAAAATTCCATTTTAAATTATAAGTATTGTTTTTTATTAATTATAATGATTAATTATTGACATGCAAATATGAATAATTAATATGATAATTTTCTGGAGTATTTTTCCTATAGGGTGTCTATTAGAATGTTAACACAATTATTTTTTGATACAATAATTCTTAAAATGTTCAGTAATTGATTTGTTTTTGAAAGAATGATTTTCCCCTTTTCTCTTTTTTCATGATTTTTCAAACCTACACCCATATGATCATGTCCTCAGCCTGTACATCACTAACAGCAGCCTACACCTGGTTTGTTGGCGTGTGAAATGAAATACACTCTTCTGAATGGCACTGTCCCTTATTAAATGCTGAATAAGAGGTCAGTAGTTTGAGCCTGTCTGAAATTGGAGCTGCTCTCTAATACAGTTGGGATTGACCTTGGAATGGGACTCTCATATAAAACCTCTATAAATCCTGGAGTTACAGGCACATGCACCCCCAGGCAGAGGCATGATGGGATAGAAGCGGACGTATAGACTCATACAGTATGTGTTCTGACTGTGAGCACGGCTTTGAGAGCAAGAACAGAATATGGATCGTTCCATTGAATTTAAACGGCATGTTTATTCTTTAACTGCAATTGAGCGTGCCACAACATGCAGAGCTGCAGATGTGTGACGCATGCACAAGATGATCCAGATGTCTTTGTCAAAGACCATTGAGTTTTAGTTATGTTACAGTTTCCATGTACACACACAGTATATGATTCACATAAACCCGTACTGTACATTTGCAGAGGAGCATAGCGAGCTGAAAATAACGATAACATAATTACTGACTTATATTACATTACTTAGTCTGAGAATCACATTTGGTTCCTTCAGCATGGCCACACTATTTAAAACTTTATAAACTATAATGGCTGAAATGCGGAACTGCAGAGAATAGGGGAAAACAAGAGAAGAGGAGCTACGTCATACGTCGGGTCAGAAGTCACTTTTCCACTGGAACTCGATTCTCTCGTGAACGTGCGTACATTGTAAAAAATAAAATGCCATTTTTACGGTAAAATACCGGCAGCTGTGGTTGGCAGAACTTTACCGTCAAAAATATGGTACAGACGTTATTGGTTTTACAGACTTAACTTAAAATTTACAGTAATAAACCGTATTTCATTATCTGATATAATGTTAATTTTCCTACCTATTTATGTATTAATATCTGTTTTGTACCATTGTAATACAATGACAACCAACAATAATCACAGCAGTGATGAAAGTCACATGATAAATCAAAGCTCATCACAAGCAGTTCTTCCACGAGAAAGTTAGTACAGTGTCATTCGCACAAAACACTAAACAGCATCATGGTAACACAAATTTAAAAATGCAATAAACATTAATTTAACAACATTAAATGTAACATAAAACTCTAATGTACATAACTGATAAGAAAAGAAATAAGAAAACTAAGAAGAAACATAGTTATTTCAACAAAAATACATCAAATGTGAAGTGTCACGCAGGGAATTGTGGGAATGTCAATTTACGGGTTTTCACTGTAAATTATACAATGAGTAGTTCTTTTTCACTTTCAAAAACTGTAAATTTAACAGTATTTTACAGTAAATTACATTAAATGTACCGTTAGATCTATCACAGTTATTTACCGTATATAGTAAGGAAACTTTCTGTTAACCAATTAACAGTTTTTCACTGTAGCATTTTTACAGTCTTTTACCGTTAAAATCACGATCATTTTTTACAGTGTACGGCCTTTACCAGAAGCCAGTGATTATAATTTAAAAAGTTTTAAATATGGATTTTTTTCCTTCAAAAACCCATCACTTCACTTCCGAAGGCGTTTATTTGGTTGAGGTTGGATGGATGCGCTTATAGAGCTTCAAAAACTCAGGCACTATTCAATGCCATTACAAAGCTGGGAAGAGCCCGGAAATTATTTAATATAACTCTGATTGTGTTCGGCTGAAAGAAGAAAGTCATCAGGATGGCTTGATGGTGAATTATGGGATCATTTTCATTTTTGGGTGATCTATCCCTTTAAGAAGGAGCAGCAGTTGGTTATATGAAAAATTTTCATGAAAATCAATGATACCCGTCCACAGGTTTGTGAAGTAACACTATATTAGATTTATTTGATATTTACTTTGCTCTTTAATCTTTTAAAACCATGAACGCTTTCCAAAATATCTATTACAGGCAGCCAAATGAGGTAAATGCCATAAAAACCCCAGGCGAAAAATATGAGATTGGACAGTTTCTTGAAAAGGGAAGCAGCCCAAGCCTTTGCCGAACCCTGCGGAGACACAAAAGTATAAAAGTTTGAGAGGGAGACAAAGTATGGTTGGTGAATATATATTTTTTGGAGTTTGGAAATTTGATTTCTTCATATTATGTCCTCTTCAAAGTATTGAGATGTAGTCCACAACAACTGATAAGACATTTTTTAAAAGTAATCATAAATATTAAATGAATCAATACAACGACTACTACTACTAATAGCATTTAGTGCATATAATAATAATTATTATGAAGCTTGATGCTTGTGGTCACTCTATGCTTTCTTTATATGGAAAAGAGCAGCGTTAACATTCTCCAAAATATCTCTTTTTGTGCTCCACAGAAGAAAAAGTCATATAGGTTCAGAAGAACATAAATGTGAATAAATTATGACAGAATAGAATTTTTCCAACTTCCTTTTATGAGAAAGTTCACTGGCAGCAAGAAAAAACATTTCCATAGTCTCTCTGTTGGCTGTAATTGAACAAACCGTTATCACTTCACTTCTCAACAAGACATCCAAAATATACAGACCATAAAATGAAATCCCTGTTTCTATTGAAAATGCTGGGGTTGTGATATATTCTATTGAATATGCTGGGAATGGATTGTGATATATTCTATTCTATTGAATATGCTGACTGCTGACGGCAAATGGCACCATACAAGAAAACCAACAGGAAAACGGGTTACTGAAAACGGGTTAGTGATTGAAAAGAAAAGAAAGGATTGTGGAATAATTAAGGAGGACAGCAATGAATGAGATTTAGGCAGGATGTGAACATGGAGATACTGTTGTGATTGGTCTACTCTGCTCTGATTGGTCCGATGGTCCAGTCTGTTGTGATTGGTCTACTCTGCTCTGATTGGTCCGATGGTCCAGTCTGTTGTGATTGGTCTACTCTGCTCTGATTGGTCCGGTGGTCCAGTCTGTTGTGATTGGTCGACTCTGCTCTGATTGGTCCGATGGTCCAGTCTGTTGTGATTCGTCTATTCTGCTCTGATTGGTCCGATAGTCCAGTCTGTTGTGATTGGTCTACTCTGCTCTGATTGGTCCGATGGTCCAGTCTGTTGTGATTGATCTACTCTGCTCTGATTGGTCCGATGGTCCAGTCTGTTGTGATTGATCTACTCTGCTCTGATTGGTCCGATGGTCCAGTCTGTTGTGATTAGTCTATTCTGCTATTCTGCTCTGATTGGTCCGATAGTTCAGTCTGTTGTTATTGATCTACTCTGCTCTGATTGGTCTGATGGTCCAGTCTGTTGTGATTGATCTACTCTGCTCTGATTGGTCCTATGGTCCGGTCTGTTGTGATTGGTCTACTCTGCTCTGATTGGTCCGATGGTCCAGTCTGTTGTGATTGATCTACTCTGCTCTGATTGGTCCGATGGTCCAGTCTGTTGTGATTAGTCTATTCTGCTATTCTGCTCTGATTGGTCCGATAGTTCAGTCTGTTGTTATTGATCTACTCTGCTCTGATTGGTCCGATGGTCCAGTCTGTTGTGATTCGTCTATTCTGCTCTGATTGGTCCGATAGTCCAGTCTGTTGTGATTGATCTACTCTGCTCTGATTGGTCCGATGGTCCAGTCTGTTGTGATTGATTTACTCTGCTCTGATTGGTCCGATGGTCCAGTCTGTTGTGATTCGTCTATTCTGCTCTGATTGGTCCGATAGTCCAGTCTGTTGTGATTGATCTACTCTGCTCTGATTGGTCTGATGGTCCAATCTGTTGTGATTGGTCTACTCTGCTCTGATTGGTCCGATGGTCCAGTCTGTTGTGATTGATCTACTCTGCTCTGATTGGTCCGATAGTTCAGTCTGTTGTGATTGATCTACTCTGCTCTGATTGGTCCGATGGTCCAGTCTGTTGTGATTGATCTACTCTGCTCTGATTGGTCCGATGGTCCAGTCTGTTGTGATTGATCTACTCTGCTCTGATTGGTCCGATGGTCCCGTCTGTTGTGATTTGTCTATTCTGCTATTCTGCTCTGATTGGTCCGATAGTTCAGTCTGTTGTAATTGATCTACTCTGCTCTGATTGGTCCGATGGTCCAATCTGTTGTGATTGGTCTACTCTGCTCTGATTGGTCCGATGGTCCAGTCTGTTGTGATTGATCTACTCTGCTCTGATTGGTCCGATGGTCCAGTCTGTTGTGATTGGTCTACTCTGCTCTGATTGGACCGATGGTCCAGTCTGTTGTGATTGATCTACTCTGCTCTGATTGGTTCGATGGTCCAGTCTGTTGTGATTGGTCTACTCTACTCTGATTGGTCCGATGGTCCAGTCTGTTGTGATTGGTCTACTCTGCTCTGATTGGTCCGATGGTCCAGTCTGTTGTGATTCGTCTATTCTGCTCTGATTGGTCCGATAGTCCAGTCTGTTGTGATTGATCTACTCTGCTCCGATTGGTCCGATGGTCCAGTCTGTTGTGATTGATCTACTCTGCTCTGATTGGTCCGATGGTCTAGTCTGTTGTGATTGGTCTACTCTACTCTGATTGGTCCGATGGTCCAGTCTGTTGTGATTGGTCTACTCTGCTCTGATTGGTCCGATGGTGCAGTCTGTTGTGATTCGTCTATTCTGCTCTGATTGGTCCGATAGTCCAGTCTGTTGTGATTGATCTACTCTGCTCTGATTGGTCCGATGGTCCAGTCTGTTGTTATTGATCTACTCTGCTCTGATTGGTCCGATGGTCCAGTCTGTTGTGATTGGTCTACTCTGCTCTGATTGGTCCGATGGTCCAGTCTGTTGTGATTGATCTACTCTGCTCTGATTGGTCCGATGGTCCAGTCTGTTTTGATTGGTCTACTCTGCTCTGATTGGTCCGATGGTCCAGTCTGTTGTGATTGGTCTACTCTGCTCTGATTGGTCCGATGGTCCAGTCTGTTGTGATCGATCTACTCTGCTCTGATTGGTCCGATGGTCCCGTCTGTTGTTATTAGTCTATTCTGCTATTCTGCTCTGATTGGTCCGATAGTTCAGTCTGTTGTTATTGATCTACTCTGCTCTGATTGGTCCGATGGTCCAATCTGTTGTGATTGGTCTACTCTGCTCTGATTGGTCCGATGGTCCAGTCTGTTGTGAGTGATCTACTCTGCTCTGATTGGTCCTATGGTCCAGTCTGTTGTGATTGGTCTACTGTGCTCTGATTGGTCTGATGGTCCAGTCTGTTGTGATTGATCTACTCTGCTCTGATTGGTCCGATGGTCCAGTCTGTTGTGATTGGTCTACTCTGCTCTGATTGGTCCGATGGTCCAGTCTGTTGTGATTGATCTACTCTGCTCTGATTGGTCCGATGGTCCAGTCTGTTGTGATTCGTCTATTCTGCTGTGATTGGTCCGATAGTCCAGTCTGTTGTGATTGATCTACTCTGCTCTGATTGGTCCGATGGTCCAATCTGTTGTGATTGGTCTACTCTGCTCTGATTGGTCCGATGGTCCAGTCTGTTGTGATTGATCTACTCTGCTCTGATTGGTCCGATGGTCCCGTTTGTTGTGATTCGTCTATTCTGCTATTCTGCTCTGATTGGTCCGATAGTTCAGTCTGTTGTTATTGATCTACTCTGCTCTGATTGGTCCGATGGTCCAGTCTGTTGTGATTGATCTACTCTGCTCTGATTGGTCCAACGGTCCAGTCTGTTGTGATTGATCTACTCTGCTCTGATTGGTCTGATGGTCCAGTCTGTTGTGATTGGTCTACTCTGCTCTGATTGGTCCGATGGTCCAGTCTGTTGTGATTGGTCTACTCTGCTCTGATTGGTCCGATGGTCCAGTCTGTTGTGATTCGTCTATTCTGCTCTGATTGGTATGATAGTCCAGTCTGTTGTGATTGATCTACTCTGCTCCGATTGGTCCGATGGCCCAGTCTGTTGTGATTGATCTACTCTGCTCTGATTGGTCCGATGGTCCAGTCTGTTGTGATTCGTCTATTCTGCTGTGATTGGTCCGATAGTCCAGTCTGTTGTGATTGATCTACTCTGCTCTGATTGGTTCGATGGTCCAATCTGTTGTGATTGGTCTACTCTGCTCTGATTGGTCCGATGGTCCAGTCTGTTGTGATTGATCTACTCTGCTCTGATTGGTCCTATGGTCCAGTCTGTTGTGATTGGTCTACTCTGCTCTGATTGGTCCGATGGTCCAGTCTGTTGTGATTCGTCTACTCTGATCTGATTGGTCCGATGGTCCAGTCTGTTGTGATTGATCTACTCTGCTCTGATTGGTCCGATGGTCCCGTCTGTTGTGATTCGTCTATTCTGCTCTGATTGGTCCGATAGTCCAGTCTGTTGTGATTTTTCTACTCTGCTCTGATTGGTCCGAATCCGATGGTCTACCACTTACAGTGTCAGAAACAAAATGCCCATTATCATATCTGATTTCAGCTCTGGATATTCCTCAGCAATTTAAACACTGTGATACGAACAGTTTTTCCGTATCAATTTCAGCGTGAGTCCTCCTTTGGAGGTGCATGTAAAGTGGATTTGGAGCACTGATAACAGCATCTTCTCGACATGTTGACAACATGAACCAAACTTGTCCTGTTTGAGGGTGGGTCAAAGTAGATTTTGTTTGTGGGTAGCCAATGAAGACCATAGGCTGGCATTATGCAAATTTGTTACATTGTTACATAGGTTTGTAACGGGAAGTTAGACTGGAATTGCTGAAGACTTGTTTCGGCAGTTCATAATCGATTATTTCTTTTAGGAGACAATAACTACATTTTTCATGCACTTTGATCTTTGAAACTTTGCAGACCTTTTACATTTGCAAACAACTCTATTACAGTCTACATGAAAGGTAATATTCACTGGTGCAAGAGCATACAGTCTTTTGACTGTGCACATGGAGCTAGGATGGCATTGTGCAACAAACCTGCGAGCGGCCTTTAAATTGTTTGATTTATGTTGTGATTCATCTTGATTTTGATTGAATAAACTTCAGTTATTGTTTGAAACATCAACGGGCCTCTCTGGATCTATTTAAGGAACCTTGCACACGTCAGGATTACTGCATCAACATCTCCCAAAGTGGCTAAGAAACAAGAGAACAAAATTGAAAATATTAAAACTTGTATTTACCAATACAGGCACTTTAAATAACAATGTATGTTTATTTCAGGTTGTTTTTTTCAGGTAAAGTGGACAGTGCCACAGTGCATCTCTAAGGCACTTTAAAAAAAAGTATACTTATCCCTATTAAAAAAGTGTAATATTATTATACATAATTCGTATTATTAATATGAATAATTACACAAACTATAGCCTTTCCATTAGCGTTTCTACATTCATCCTCGACTTCTCCAGATTAATTGCACTAAACTGTCAAGCTACATTTCATTTTAAGCACTTTATAGGTCCCTGTAAAAATGCACAGAAGTGCAGCAGTGTATAATAATTCATAAAGTGCTTATTAATAGTTTAGTATCTTTGCAGGTGGGTCCGAATACAGATGCATATGTCAGCTAGCCCGCATGTTCTTGTACTGTTGCTGTATAATCTGAGCCGAAGCGTCCCGTACCTCGACTGCTGTTCGTTCGGGGGGTATGTGAGTGGAATGGCTAAAAGATGCACCACATATTTGTCTTCTAGGCATGATTGGAGCTGGATTTATGGGCTGGAGGTCAGAGTTACTCACTGCCATCGTCATTATAGCGTGTGCTTTTTGCACCAGGCTGATGAAAGATCTACTTTTACACTTATTCATTTTGCAGATGCTTTTATCCAAAGTGATTTACAAACGAAGGATATTAAAACATGCAATTAATTGAAAATTGCGAAGAGAACTGCAGAACAGGGAAGATTAATGATTAATTAAATGATTAATGATTAATTGAATGATTAATAATTGTTTATTGTTTAAAAAAAATACTAAAATCATTGTATAGATTTGAATGCATTTCTGTGTTTTCTCTGACAAAATTGAATGTTTTTTATAACAGTAAAAACAGTATAAGGGGATGTTACATGTGTCCTGTGTTTCCCCCTGCTTTGTGTTTTGGTTCAGTCCTGTATCTCAGTTTTCCCGCTCCTCGTTTGTGTTCAGTTCCTCCACCTGTGTTTAGTTAATTTGCCCCAGCTGTGTCTTGTTCCCATGATCCGTTCACTGTGTATGTAAACCCTGTGTTCTCCTTCACTCCTTGTCGGTTCTCGTTCGTATGTATTTGGTGTGGTAAATGTTTCCTGGATTCCTGTGTTAAGTTTATTGAGTAAAGATTATTGAGTTTGATCTGCTGACTGCTGCCTCTCCTTCAACCTGCACCACACCCGTAACAGAAGAACCGACCTTAACATCGATGGATGCAGCAGTCCAAATCCTTCTCCTGTCCCAGGAGGATCAGTCCCTCGAGGCCCACACACAGAGGTATTTGGACTTGGTACCTCTAGTTCATTATGATGACACCAGCCTCTGTGTGTTCTTCCGGGCAGGCCTAAACGCTGAGACCAAAGCATGCCTGCCCGGAGATGGGCCTCGAATGAACTTCGCGGCGTACATAGAGTGGGTGCTGGTGGCTTGTGGATCGCCGCTCACAGTGGGCCCCACCGAGCCAGAGACCGTCCAGCCTGAGACCGTCCAGCCAGAGCTTCACGTCAGCCACGTCCAGCCAGAGCTTCAAGTCACGCCAGCCATCAGGCCTATCACCGGATCGGTCTCGGGGCGCCCAAGACTAATGTCCAGTGTGATGGACCCACCGCTCATGTCGACCCGGAGGGCCAAGAAGACCATCATGCCTGGGTCTTGTCCCACAGAGCCTTCACCGCTGGTTCCGTCCAGCCCAGCCAAGCCCGCACCGCTGGTTCCGTCCAGCCCAGCCAAGCCCTCACCGCTGGTTCCGTCCAGCCCAGCCAAGCCCGCACCTCTGGTTCCGTCCAGCCCAGCCGAGCCTTCACAGCTAGTCCCGTCCAGCCCTGCCGAGCCTGAGCTTCCCTGCAGCCCTGCCGAGCCTGAGCTTCCCTGCAGCCCTGCCGAGCCTGAGCTTCCCTGCACGCCTGCCGAGCCTGAGCTTCCCTGCACGCCTGCCGAGCCTGAGCTTCCCTGCAGCCCTGCCGAGCCTGAGCTTCCCTGCACGCCTGCCGAGCCTGAGCTTCCCTGCAGCCCTGCCGAGCCTGAGCTTCCCTGCACGCCTGCCGAGCCTGAGCTTCCCTGCACGCCTGCCGAGCCTGAGCTTCCCAGCACGCCTGCCGAGCCTGAGCTTCCCAGCACGCCTGCCGAGCCTGAGCTTCCCTGCACGCCTGCCGAGCCTGGGCTTCCCTGCACGCCTGCCGAGCCAGAGTTTCCCGTCACGCCTGCCGAGCCTGAGCTTCCCTGCACGCCTGCCGAGCCTGAGCTTCCCTGCACGCCTGCCGAGCCTGGGCTTCCCTGCACGCCTGCCGAGCCAGAGTTTCGCGTCACGCCGGCCGAGCCAGAGCCTTCTCCGCTGGTCCCGTCCAGCCCTTCAGAGCCTTCTCCGCTGGTCCCGTCCAGCCCTTCAGAGCCTCCTCCGCTGGTCCCGTCCAGCCCTTCAGAGCCTTCTCCGCTGGTCCCGTCCAGCCCTTCAGAGCCTTCTCCGCTGGTCCCGTCCAGCCCTTCTGAGCCTTCACCGCTGGTTCCATCCAGCATAGCCGGGCCTTCACCGCTAGCCCAGCCAGAGACTTTCCACGTCCCGTTTGTCCACGTCCCAGAGCCTGTCCCAGAGCCTGTGATTCCCCCCAAGAAAGTTTTGGGGGGGGGATATAGGCCACCTGAAGGTGCGTCTCCGCCATGGCCGCCCAAGGTGCGTCTCCACCATGGCCAACTGAAGTGGCCTCTCCACCATGGCCACCTGAAGTGGCCTCTCCACCATGGCCACCCGAGGGACAGTCTCCACCCTGGCCACCTGAAGTGGTCTCTCCACCCTGGCCACCTGAAGTGGCCTCTCCACCCTGGCCGCCCGAGGGAAAGTCTCCACCCTGGCCGCCCGAGGGAAAGTCTCCACCCTGGCCGCCCGAGGGAAAGTCTCCACCCTGGCCGCCCGAGGGAAAGTCTCCACCCTGGCCGCCCGAGGGAAAGTCTCCACCCTGGCCGCCCGAGGGAAAGTCTCCACCCTGGCCGCCTGAGGGAAAGTCTCCGCCCTGGCCTCCTGCACATCCTGCTCCGCCCTGGCCTCCTGCACGTCCTGCTCCGCCCTGGAGGCTTCCTGCTCAGGGTAGGCCACGCCCTCGTCAGCCTCCAGGGCGCCCGCCCCCCCACCCCTTTTGAAGTTATACGGCGCGAGGACGCGCCTTTTTGGAGGGGGCGTTATGTTACATGTGTCCTGTGTTTCCCCCTGCTTTGTGTTTTGGTTCAGTCCTGTATCTCAGTTTTCCCGCTCCTCGTTTGTGTTCAGTTCCTCCACCTGTGTTTAGTTAATTTGCCCCAGCTGTGTCTTGTTCCCATGATCCGTTCACTGTGTATGTAAACCCTGTGTTCTCCTTCACTCCTTGTCGGTTCTCGTTCGTATGTATTTGGTGTGGTAAATGTTTCCTGGATTCCTGTGTTAAGTTTATTGAGTAAAGATTATTGAGTTTGATCTGCTGACTGCTGCCTCTCCTTCAACCTGCACCACACCCGTAACAGGGGAAGGCTTTTTGATTAATTTTAATGTTAAAATAAATTTTTAGATGTTGTAGATGTTATTTTGTTTTCGCTTTATTTTGAGAGAAATTATTTTAGAAAAGATTTTTTAGTATCTTTTTTATTGTCATGGTTTACATTTACATGTATTCATTTAGAAGCTTTTATAAAAAATTACTTGACTTAAAATGATTGTATTTTAATATATTTGTATGCAAATTATAATATATTGAAATATATATTTTTATTTTAATCAATTTGAATGCATTTGTTTTTTTGGCTTTGTTAGATTTGAATGAATTTTTTTTTCTTATTTATAACACTATAGTAAAACGTTAGATTATTAAGCAATAGGCTTTTTATTTAATTTAATTTTAATTTGGTTCATAATACACTGAACCAACATTTGTAACAGCAGCAAAACAGTAAGTTATATTTTATATATATATATATATATATATATATAAGGAAAATATATATAAGAAATTTTACAAATATTTTATATTATACTTTATGTTTTATTTGATAATTTGACTGAATTGTGACCTTGAATGGAAAGGCAAGTGCTCCTATAGTTAACCAGCAAACTTTTCTTTAAAAAAGAAAGAAAGAAAGAAGTCGAGATGTAATTTCCCCACAGCATGAGTGGTTGTGTCTGGGCATATAAGCGATGGGTGTGGTTAGAGAGAGAGAGAGAGAGAGAGAAAGAGAGAGAAAGAGAGAGAAAGAGGAGCAGGTGTGTCTGGTTCTCTCTCTCTCTCTCTCTCTCACTCTGTCAGCCCCCTGTAAGGCTTCATTTCTCTCCTCCGACTCCATGATTGCATGTCATCAGTGCTTCTCCTTAATCAAATCTGCAGTGCTGGTCAAACTCAATCCTGCCGACACTTCCTCTGTCAGCACGAGCTTAATGAAACTGACTGAACACTGATGATGTGTCTGTCTCAAGTGACATACTCTATGAATGAATATTTTGTTATGCAGCGCCATCTTGCGGTCAATCTAGTATAATAGTATAGTTATACTATAATATATATATATATATATATATATATATATATATATATATATATATATATATATATATATATATATATATATATATATATATATTATATATAGTATAATAGTGGTCACCCGGCCTCTTTACTTGTACAGGTGGTCTGAAAGTCACTCTGTGTCTGTTCGCTTCCAGAGTTTCATGGAGATCCGGTCGGATGACAGCTGGAACTGTGGTTATAACTGGAGGAATTCTCGCAACGGTGATCCTCCTGTGTATCATTGTTGTGCTGTGTTACTGTCGCCTTCAGGTGAGCGCCATTGACACCTGTGGTTTTAAATCATAAAAATAAAAAAAAAGATTTGATGAATTTCTTAGGCCTTAATAGCCTTCTGTTTATTATCACTGAACATCCTTTTATTTATTTACATTTCTTAACATTACATTTTATATTATTATTTTACTTTTTGTCTGTTTAAATAGATTTGAATGAATAAATTGTTTTATTCAAAAGAAGCAGCAGATGATTAATGATTTTTGTATTTGATATACTATAACAATAGTGAAACAGTACGATGTCGATTTTTTTCATCTAAATATTATATTATTATTATTAAATTTTTTTGTTTTGATAAATTTGAAAGAATTTGCATTTTGTTTTTGTTGTTTTTTGATAGATTTGAGTGAATTTGGTGAAATAATTTATTTATAAAAACAGTGAATCATTAGTTTTATTTTATTTATAAACTATTACTTTTGTTTTTATTTATGTGATAACATTAGTGCAACGGTATGATGCAGATTTTATATTTTCATGTAATTGTTTTTTGTTTTGGTAGATTTAAATGAATTTCAAGCATGCATTTGTTTTATTTATAAAAACAGTGAACTATTGAATGAATTTCTTATTTATAAATAATTTATTTTTTATTCATAACAATAACAACAATTGTGGAGCAGTAGGGAGTAGTTTTTTATTTTAATTCAATTTGATATTATTTTTTATTTTTGATAGATTTAAATTAATCAGTAAATTAATTGTCTTTATTTTATTTTATAGATTTAAAAGAATGATATATTTCTCTGGGTTTGGTGACACTGAATGAAAAAGTGTGTGCTCTTATAATAAACCAGCAATTAACAAATCATTCAGATTTATTATCTGCACACCTGACTCTCTTACTACTTTGTGTGCTTCTAGTATTATTGCTGTAAGAAGAATGGCTCCGATCCAGATGCTGTTTGCCCACAACCCCAGTTCGCCTGCAACGCATGCAGCACGTCCCGTGTGGACGGGGCCGCCTCCACCCCTCTCTCCCTGTCGCCGGAGCCCACGCCACCGCAGAGCTTCTGCCCCACCTGCTCCCCATACGGCTCTCCATTTTACATCCACACCATGGACGAAACGCGCAACGGGGGCGAACGCATCACTTACGGCATGTCCCACTACAACAGCCCGTCCCTGTCTCTCACCCTTCCCTCATTACACAGTGCGTCATTGAGCTCTCGATGCCGACCGGACCTCTACTCTAACACACGTGCCATAAGCACTGATGTCTGATCAGTGACGTCCACCTCAAACACCCCTAATGTTTCTTCTGTGTAACTGAGCGGCACACACAGAACAGAGTGAATGGGGACCAAGGACAGCGAGTACTCCGTTTTTACATCTGTCTAGCAGTTCGTTGAAATCAATAATCATTTAATGTTTTATAGAAATTGATACAAATGCGTTCTTTCTGAATTTATTTGACTCTAATTAAAGGGCGAATCATCATTTACTCACCCTCACGTTGTTCCAAACCTGTAGGAGGTTCTAAAAGAAAACACTTTCTGGTTCCCATTGACTTCCATAGAATGGGGGGGGAAAAAATAATAATATGGAAGTCAATGGAGCCTATCAACTTTCCCCATCAACAATTCTTCAAAATCTTCTTTTGTGTTCAACATAAGAAAGAAATTTGAGGGTGAGTAAATGATGACAACATAATTTTTTTGGGGTGAAATATCCCTTTAACACTGAAAAATATTTTATAAATCTGTAATTTTGTCTTATTTTCAAATAAGCAGTATTAAAAACAAGATAGATGTTTATTTAGATGCATGATTAGAGTTTATGTTTTAATTTTATTTTCTTGTTTTAGTTGACTTCACTAAACTGAGTTTAGTTTAAAGTTATGAGACAAAACAATCTGGGTGTTTTCAAAAACAATTAACAAAAATAAAAAATAAAATACTCAAAAGGAGGATAGATAAAGGAATCAATTAAAAAAACATAAGTAAACAAAATAATAAAGTGTAAAAAAATAAACATTTTGAAAAACAAACATTAAATAAACAAATACTCTCTGAAGATGCGTTTGAACATCTTTTAATGGTGTTTAAATGTTTTTACTGGAAAACAAAAATATTGTTTTGCAGTGGAAGGTAAGGGCTCTTAGTTTTCTATGCGGCCTTAAACAACTGCCTGGGGCTTTTGATTTAAGGCCTTTTCAGAAATTTTTGATATTTTGGGCTTCCTGTAATGGGCTAATGTATGAGGGCTATCCTACACAAGAACTTACATATTTTGGCCATTTTCTTATTGTGCAACATTATTTTACAAACATTTAAATAATTTATTTTATTTTATTATCTGCAATGCCACTTGGTGGCGCTAGAGGTGCAGAGATTTCACCTTGAATTCAATTTCTTAGTGGTCTCTATGCAAGTTGAATTTAATAACATACTGTAGTAGGTACAGAAGAGGGATTTGAGTGATGAGATGTTTAGTCCATGACGAGATGTTTGATGTCATTTATTGTTGTATTTATGATACACTTTTCTTTTTATTACATGCAAAAATTGAATTTGTCAAATAGTCTATATAGCCTATTATGTATTTATTTGTGAACTTTCACCAAACTTTTATTTGGTCAAACAATGGCCCAGGGTGTATTCCAGTTTGAGTTTATGTAAATTTGTGATGCTAGCTTGATCATAATTTTATCTGTCAATGTTGACAGCTTTGGATGTGATGATTGAAATTGGTAGCAATGTTGATTTCTATGTTTAGGCAAATATTTTTTACTGTAATGTCTTTAGATTGTTAAGAACATAAGCAATGTTTTACAGATGAACCAGTGAGCAAATAAAGAAATAAAGAATACATATTACTCTGTGCAGTGCAAAGAAACAAAACAGTTATGATAACTGAAGGATTTAATATTCTAATAATATCTTGGCTGTACCAAGATGGTACTTTGTTATATTTTGTATTTTTCATTTTGTATTGTATTTTGTACCTTAATCTAATTTTCCCTTAAGTTTTTTGTATTTTTATTTATTGAATTATAGAGTAAATTAAATGTAATGCAATAAGTATTACACACGTGTACACACACAAAATAATATATAATTATTATTATTACTTACACTAGTAGTAATCGAAAAGCAGGTGCTCCTGTCACCTGATTCGCTGCTGACTCACCTATTTTGAAGAGGTGGGCGTGGCTCTTGCCAGCGGCGGTGATGACGTCGCCTGCGCTATGTGAATGCGGCGCGCGAGCTCTGATGAGGTTTGCGGATGTTTCTGCGTGTGCACGCGCGTCGCTCAGCTGACAGACTCACAGCAAGTAAGTTGATTTTTACCCTCTCAGGAAACTCACAACAAAGACAAAAATGACAGAAAACGTCCGCGTTGACACAGCACACGCTCTCGGGTTTCATTTATATTCAGCGTGAGCGTGTTTAAAAGCTTTTGAGGGTCCTAAGCGAATGTTTTAAAGTTAAAGTGGCAGAAAATGAGCTAATTGTTGTTTAGCAGTGGCTAGCTGGCTAAATGACTAGCTTCAGTTTAGTAAGGCTGTTAGGATGCGTTTTGTGTGTGTGGCATGAAAAACATTGTAAGGAGAACGAAACGGTTGTTAATCACCCTAATGTTGTGTTGTTTAAGGCGTTTCCTGTCTGTTATTTTGAATCTCTGTTTTGTCAGCTGGCTAATATTTTAACAGTTTTTGCTGTCATTTTCGCGTTTATTTAACGTTATCTGTTATCTGTCCTAAACAGCTGGATATGTCAGCTGGCTAAAACTGGTTTTGTTGTACTGCATATATATTGACACTAAATTGCTTAATACAAATGTCATTTCATGTGTCATTGTGCATGTGCATTTATGATATAAGTTTAGAGTTAATATGTTACCTTAACTTGAATATATATTTCAAATGTGTGCATATGATATATAATATATACACACACACACACAGCTCAAAACTTGTTTAACAAGTCATTTAGATGACTACAAGGAACAAGTATGATGTAAAATACTTTGATTTACATATTGCAAAGGAACTTTATATCAGTATTTCAGGCTTTCTAGTGTGTGTGTGTGGCTAATGTTTGAAAGGGTCCGGGATGGTTAAGCAAATATGTCAGTTTGTTTAACAACAGTGTGAAGCCAGTGCTAGCTATGAACTCTTCATCTGTGTTTTAAACTCTAAAAGCCATCACTCATCGAAAGCTCAACAGAAAATCTGTCTAGTAATTAGTCTACAATTATTGAAAATAGTTAATGTGACCATAGAAAACAAATCATTGTGAAAGCAAAGCATCATAGGTGATAGTGATTGACACTGGCTTCTGATTGGTCAATACAGCATTCCAGCGGTGCGATTAATTATTTTCATATAGCCGATTATTTCGAAATGGCTGATATTATATATCTATAATACTTAAAACACACACTTATAACTATTAAGTATTTTAAGATACTATTAGATGATGATCTAAATATTAGGTTAAAAATAGCTAGAACAATACAATATTAAATATTAGCCAATACAAAAAAATAAATACCTTATTATTATCATTTCATGTTTATTAACATTTCAGGGACTATAATGAAATTGTGTAATAAAAATAATTTGTTCAAGGAAGTTTGTTTATATATATATATATATATATATATATAATAGTTTATTATATTATGTATATGTAAAGCAAGAAGGCTTTATGTTCTATATCGTGAATAGATTTTTTTCATGTACACCAGAGAAAAACATGCTATAATTTCAGTTAAAAAAAAGAAAGAAAAAAAAGGCAAACCCTTATTTAAAAAAAAAAAAAAAATCTTGCAATCTAATATTGAAAATGTTAATATTATTATCAAATATAATGTTCATAATGTTTAGGCTACAATTCCTAAATTAAAAACTCATATGTATGCTAAAATAAATACTAAAAAGATAAAAATTAGCCCTCGCTTTATACTGCACACACAGTTTCTTACCTTATTGCTTAATTGAATAGTTCCTCTGTTTGCTCGATGCACTCTCCTCTTCCTTTTCTGCTGGGTGATGTCATCAAGGAGATTTTCTTGTATTACATCATGGCTGGCCCTGAAGGAGAACTCAGACCGAGAGACCAGTAACTCAGAGTGCACATCAGACCATTTTGAACTTTAAACGCTGTGTTGGACAGCCGGAAAAACTTGCCTCTTTCCCAACCTGTTCTAATACAGTATCTGTTTTTTGTCCTTTAATGATAGGCGTGAGTAAATACAGAAAGCATAGAGGATAAACTATTGTTTCTAGAGCCTGTTTCTCCTGCTGTGGCCTGCAGTGTGTGTGTGTACGTGTGTGTAGCTCATGCACGCCCAGAATAAGTGAACTGCACCAGTTTTATCTTGGTTGAACATCTGAGAAGTAGGCTCTGTTTAACAGAACTGGGTGGTGTTTCATACTGATCACTACAGCTAAAGGAACATGATGTCAGTTGTGTGAATGCTTGTTTGAATTTTTTTTTTTGTCTTATTGGAATGGTTTATTTTTTTTTACTGAATTTATAGTACATAACATTTATAACATCACAACATTTATTTCCATCAAGAGGTGCCTCAATTTTTGTTCAAGATGTTGTATTGACAATGCAAGAGTCCAGCACTAGTCTGTAAAGTCTCCCGCAGCACATCCCAAAAACGTTCAATGAATTTAAGGTCTGGACACAATTCATGCTTGGAAATTATTGTTCATGCTCCCTCCCAACAATGTGAGCCTGATGAATAACTGGCTAATTCCAAAATAATGACCATGGGTTTGTAATTGCTTCAATTTTGTGTCTTTCTTGGAGTTTCTGCTGTATAATTCAATTTGAATGACTAACTGGAGCAATTTGGCGAATGTCTAAGTGCGTTCTCTATTTACGTTGAGCATGGAACTGGTACATAATGAAAATGAAGGGCGCACAGAGGCCTTCTGTTAGCGTTGGGTTTTATCCTGTGTGTTTTTCAATGGCTGTAATTGACGGAGAATGATGGCCACATGACTGCTCTGTGTGTGAATGTGAAGACCCTTTCACCCACCGTGGCGTGACCCCATGACCTGAACTCAAGGAACCCACTGTAGTGTTACTGCAGTTGCTTTATCGGCTCAGTGCTGGTTAGAGTTAATCATATTCATCACTGCTGTTATGTGACAGTTACGCTTGGTGTCATTTTTGTGATAAGGTGTGATCTGACTTGTGAAAATGAGCTGTGAACATCACAGGTGGTTTAGTTGAGAGCCTTTGCTCTGAGCTACTTTAAGCTGTGAAGATGCGCTCTGACAGAGGACACCTCGATAAATGTGAGCTTGCTTGTTGAATCAGCAAAAACATGTGCGATATGCTAGATGGTTGATATCGTTTTCAGACGACACAGCTGTACTTCTTCAAAAGGGACTGGTGCATTAGCACAGATTGATTGTTAGATCCGCTTTTTTATTTATTTAGCTCCTGCCTGTCTAAACATGACTAGTATTTGAAGCTAAGATGACATGAAATGTCATGTCATAAATAATTGACCCCTTTTAACAAATTTCCCATGTCTTATTGTGCACAATTCGGTTCCCTGTTCTAAATTTCTCCACTTCTGAAGGGACTTTTCTTTTCTGCTGATGTCATCATCAAGGTCTTGCGGTCATGGGAAAATCGAAGCCTAACGATCACAATCATTACAATATTATGATGTTTTTTTTTTTTTGTAGACTTCGAATAAAAATAGATCTGTGCATTAGGCTAAGTCTTAAAGTGGTATAGACCTAGTGCCACTTGTTCTGCTACCTGTAACGTGTTTCTTTTCATTTGAGGTTTTTAATGCAATGTTTATTTAACTAAACAGTATTTGAAGACTTAGCTATTTAACAAAGCAATATTTTAAGTTTTGAACTAGTATTTAGTAAATTGACATAATTGATAAATAATATATAATAAATCTTATATTATATAATACTCTCTCTGTGCGTGTATATATAATTAATTTATTAATAAAGCAAATAAAATGGTAAATTATTGCTTTATATGATCAGCTTAGAATCTAATATATTATGCTTAGCTTATATCTAATATATTATGGAATACTATATAATAAATATAATATATTACATAATAAATGTAATAGACTATAATAATACTTTTGCAATGTAATTTGCTATTTATTTAAACAAAACATGCAATATATTTTGATTTATATCTTCAAAAATACAGTTTTAATATGCAGAAAACACAATTTAATCAATCTGTATTTGAAGTTACGTATGTTAAAGTGCCCTGCCCTGGCCTGATAGTTGGTCTTAATGATGTAATCCAGCATGTACCCAGTGTAACAAGTCTGTCTTGTTGGTAGGGTTGCAGTAGCAGCAGCGGGCCGAGTGGGTGGACTGTCCCAGGCTATCATGGATGACAGCTCCTCTCTGGGCAGAGTGAGCGGCTCAACTGAATCTGTGTCAACCGTCACCAGTGAGGAGTTTGTACTTGTGCCGCCCACCGCTGGAGGTTCCCCCTCCAGCTCAGAGGGGAGGCCCAGACTCAAGGTATCTCTTTCCACAGCCTGCTAAGCATCATTTACTATGCACACTAAGCATGCGTTACCCATTTTTTTTAATGTATCCTGAGATATCTAGAGAATAATGAGAATAATCTTGAATGTTTTACCTCTGCCTTCTCTTTGACTCAGATGTCGTGGAATGGAAGTGAGCAGTTGGAGCGGGCGATGGAGGAGGTGTTAGATGATGTTGGTGATGGACCAAAAGCTGCAGAAGAGAAAGAAAGTCCTATAGCGCTCAGCTCTCAGAACAGACCGCCCAGCCCAACTCTGGACACAGCCCCCAATGGTACATCCTGCTCGCAGTAATAAACTAAATTACTTTCTGTATTATTATTATTATTTTTATTAGTAGTAGTAGTAGTATTCATTTTCACAGCTAATTTGCCATATATATATATATATATACATATATACATACACACGTATACATACATGCACACACACACAAATTATTTTTGTTATATAATTAATACAGTTTATTTTATATTATATATTACTGTATAAATAATCTTTATATATGTATAGACACACAAAGCAGTCAATATGGTGTTGATTTATAATATCTTAAAGTGATGGTAAGTAGGTTTAAGATGCAAGATGTAGAAAAGCTATTTGAGGAGATATTTGTGAGCAAACACTGGGGTTTCAGCAGATGCCATCTAATCTAGCCCTCTAGCTATCTGCTTCCTGTTGCCAAGTGCTATAATTGGGAGGGCTCTGAACACACTTCCTCTCTACCTTGCGCACACTTCCTCATTCAGTCACTCTTGACAATGGACCTTTAGATAAAACAGGTTTTTGCAAAGCACAAGTTTATTGTTTGAGGATTGCAGTAGGATGTCGTCAAAAGAATCTAAAGAATTACTTACCATAAAACACATTTGCTCCACCTCTAAAATCTTATCTGATATGCCACTTGATTTGCATTACATCTTACAAATAAAAACCCATTTTAAAGAAGAAAAAAAGACATGTTTCGGCAACCTTGTATTGATTGACACTTTGTTGTCTGTATCCACAGAAGTATCAGCAGCTGTTTTGGAGAGTGTGACAGGACATGAGGAAGAAGACAGTGTGCAGTTCAGTAAACTGTCCTATCTCGGCTGCACCTGGGTGAAAGCCCCTCGTAACGAGACGGAGGCCCAGAAAGCCATGGCTACCCTGCGGGCAGAGAGCCCCAACCCCATCCCCATCACCCTCCATGTGCCCAACGGCCCAGACGGTTGTGTCCGGTCAGTCATTTGCCAAAAATGCACTGGGGTCCGCTAGTCTGAGACCACTGTTTAAGAAACATTCATTTTCTATTTTTCTATTAAAATTTCTTTATTTTCATTGCAAATTATATTCTAACACTGTCAGATTTAAACAAACTTTTTGAATGCTCTCTAAAGATATTTGAAGTAAACATACGATAATCCATAAGCTTTTATCCGAATGTGCACACTTTTGGGCTAAAAGCCCAGAGGGATGAAAATATAATAAAACACAGAAAGATTTATTTAGCTGTTTTATAGTTTAATTCCATATTATTAAGCTTTTACTTTGATTATCAGGTTTATGTTAATTTTTGAATCCCAGATTTTCAGTGTTTTCTCAGACTTTTGTACTCCACTGGACTCCATATTACATCAGATGCATCTCACAACCAGTTCTTATGTGTTTATTTGCACGTGTTTCCCCTGGGGCTTCATAAAAGCTTTTAGAACGAGCACATTTAGCTTTCTTGCTCTGAGACAAACCACATTCAACATTGGGAGTGTAAAATGTGACTTCTCTTTAGTTTCTGAGTCCTTATGATCTTCATGGTGTGTATTTGTCTGTCAAGAGCTAACATGGCTGTCACCTGAGCTGCTTTTAGCTCCTGCTTTCAGGTTCGTAAGTGTGGTGTAGCACTTCTGTTTTCTCACCCTGTGCGTTTTTTCTTTTTCTCAGGAACTGGTGTAACCTCAGATCGAGCATCTCACTGTTTCTCCTCCGTAAACCACAGAAATGACTCTTAAGTTAGCTAAGCAAACTTTGATGCACATGGAAAGTGCTGCTCTAATTCTAGTGACATTTTTACACCTTAACATTATTCATTGTAGTACTACTACATTTAAAATATCCTCACTACTTATTTTGACTATATCTAAATGTAAATATCCTATTTATTGTTAGTAATGGCACTATTAAAAGTGCGTTGACCTATTTAGCTGACTCCAGAAACGTTTTGTTTTTTTATATCTGTCAGTCAGGACTAAAGTTGATGTATATCATAAAAGATTTCCGATTAAGTGATGCATACTGCTTTGGGGTTTTCTTGCGATCTTATCAGGGTCGTATTGTACGATCTGACAAGCAGCAATCGCAAAATGGACTGAACAAAATGCACTCGACTTTAGTTATGAAAAATGTTTTTTATGTTTCTAATCACTCTAGGATCGTCGACCAGGCCACAGGAACAGAAATCGCATCTTTTCCCATCTACAAGGTGTTGTTCTGTGCACGAGGACACGAGGGATCTGACGAGAGCGACTGCTTTTCCTTCACCGAGAGCTACCGCAGCTCAGAGGACTTTCAAATCCACGTCTTCTCCTGCCAGATCAAAGAGGCTGTGGGTTCAGTAATGTTTCATGTTCAAAGAGTCAGTCTTGAAATGTAGAAATCAACTAAGCTCAACCTCCTTTCCTTATTTAGGTTAGTCGCATCCTCTATAGCTTCTCAACGGCCTTCAAGCGATCTTCAAAAGCTGCCACAGACATGCAAGACTCAGTGTTGCCACTTTCCCCCGATAGCGACGTCTTCACCTTCACCGTTTCTCTAGAAGTGAGAGAAGATGACGGCAAAGGAAACTTCAGGTCTGTCATTACTCACTTCTGGAGAAGCTTTAGTTCTGCCTACGTCTTGCTCTTTGTGTGTTTTTTACTGTTGCTATTCATGAACTGTTGAATTATTTTTTTGGTTTGTATTGTTTAAAAAAAATCAAAATAGAAGTGTAATCTTCTCTCTCTTACTTTTGCTTTCCCTCTCTCTTGCTCTATATCTCTTGCTCTATATCTTGCAGTCCAGTTCCCAAAGACAGAGATAAATATTACTTCAAGCTGCGGCAGGGTGTACCTAAAAAAGTGTCTGTTACTGTCCAGCAGATGTCCAACCAGGAGCTGGTAATAGAGAGGTGGGTTCTGGGATGTGGCCACCAGAGTTCAGAAATTCTGATGTTTTGCCATTTCCTTTTATTTTGCTTTAGAATGACTGCCAGGGCCTTGCCTTTAAAGAAAATAAAAAAGGCATATGATTTACAAAAAAATGAAACTGAAAGTGGTGGGATACATGTAAGGTTTTTTTTCTATAGATTGGCAATAGGCTGTAGTTTATGTCACAGCCATGAACCACGATAAGTTACTTGCTATTGCTAGTTAAAAGCAGACAGTATCACACATTCTTGTTCTAGGCATAGATAGATATAAATAAACTATATAATAAATGCAAAATCTATAATATATCTCTCTCTCTATATATATGTATATCTCACAAAAGTGAGTACACCTCTCACATTTCAGCAAACATTTTGGTATATCTTCTCAAGGGACAATACTATAGAAATTAAACTTGGATATATGTTAGAGTAGTCAATGTGCTGCTTGTAAAGCAGAATAGATTTACTGTCCTCTGAAAATAACTCAACATACAGCCATTATTGTCAAAATAGCTGGCAACAAAAGTGAGTACACCCTAAGTGAACATGTCAAAACTGTGTCCAAAGTGTCAATATTTTGTGTGAGCACCATTGTTATCTAGCACTGCCTTAATCCTCCTCGGCATGGGATTCACCAGAGCTGCACAGGTTGTTGCTGGGATCCTCTTCCACTCCATAATGACATCACGGAGCTGCTGGATGTTAGACACACAGTCCTTCTCCACCTTCTGCTTGAGGACGCCCCACAGGTGCTCAATAGGGTTCAGGTCTCCATCACCTTCAGCTTCAGCTTCCTCAGCAAGGCAGTTGTGATCTTGGCGGTGTGTTTGGGGTCGTAATCATGCTGTTCGGCCCAGTTTCTGAAGGGAGCGCATCATGTTCTGCTTCAGAATGTCACAGTACATGTTGGAATCCATGTTTCCCTCAATGAAGCTCCCCAGTACCAGCAGCACTCATGCAGCCCCAGACCATGATGCTACCACCACCATGCTTGACTGTAGGCAAGACACAATTTTCTTGGTACTCCTCACCAGTGCGTCGCCACACATGCTGGACACCATCTGAGCCAAACAAGTTTATCTTAGTCTCATCCGACCACAGGACATGGTTCCAGTAATTCATGCTCTTGGAGAGGTTGCTTTCAGTAAACTGTTTGCGGGCTTTCTTGTGAGCCAGCTTCAGAAGAGGCTTCCTTCTGGGACAACGGCCATGCAAACCGACGTGTTTTAGTGTGCGGCGTATGGTCTGAGCACTGACAAGCTGGCCTTCCGCTTCTGCAACCTCTAAAGCAATGCTGGCAGGACTCATGCGTCTGTTTTTTGAAGCCAGCTTCTGCACCTGACGCACAGCACGAGGACTCTTCTTCTTTAAATGACTCTTGCGCGGCCTGTTCCGAGTGGAACCCGTCTTGGAAAACCTCTGTATGACCCTGGCCTGTACCTTAACTCATTTTCAGGGTGTTACCAATCTTCTTATAGCCTAGGCCATCTTTGTGGAGAGCAACAATTCTAATTCTCAAATCCTTAGAGAGTTCTTTGCCATGAGGTGCCGTGTTGAACATCCAGTGGTCAGTATGAGAGAATTGTACTCATAGCACAAATTTTAACTGCTCTAATACAAGATACACAAATTTGTATGTTCCTGTCAAGCAGACAAAAACATGAACATGATTAATAGGACATGTGGCTTTGCATGGTTAAACGACGTACAGCTATTATCACTTAGGGTGTACTCACTTTTGTTGCCAGCTATTTTGACAATAATGGCTGAATGTTGAGTTATTTTAAGAGGACAGTAAATATATACTGCTATACAAGCAGCACATTGACTACTCTAACATATATCCAAGTTTCATTTAGTATAGTATTGTCCCTTGAGAAGATGTACTAAAATGTTTGTTGAAATGTGAGGGGTGTACTCACTTTTGTTAGATACTGTATGTATTTGTATATATATATATAAATATTATTTAAATATTTATATAAAAATATATAATTTTCTTTAACATTTTTTTAGTTAAAAGGAAACCAAAAAAGTATTTATACTGTATTGTTCTTACATAGTAATTTATTATATCTTTTAAATTTTGTATGGCAACTATTACATGAGATATATATATATATTAGTACTATATGTATTTGACATATAGTACTATGTCAAATACACACACATATAGACATATAGACAGACACACACACAGACAGACAGACAGTATAGATGTATATATCGTGTTACATGTACAAAGATCTATAATTGTATTTGAGTTGAAATGTATAAGTGTGATTCATTGTACAACCACTAGATGTTGCTCTAGTTACAGTAGAGACAACCCTCTTCACTTTGAGACTTGCTATGAAAATGAGCCCATCACAAATGTTGCCACACCTCAGTCACATCAGTTCCTGTCTGATAAAACTAATGCTGCTATTTCATATAGCGTATTACTTAATGAAAGAAGCTTCAAATCACAATGTCAAAATATTATGTAATAAATAATACTTTTCTTCACAATCAAAACCATTTACTTACTGTCCAGGTGCTTTGGGATGCTGCTGAGTCCTGGTCAGAAAGTTCGTAACAGCGACATGCACCTCCTCGACATGGTGAGACACATTTCTGGAGTTTTCCCCCAGTATTCTCGCAATGTGACTGCTCAGGGTTGAGCTGTTATAGCTGTACCTCAGGCTCAATATTAAATGTTAACCTTTCTGTTGCCAATTTTAGAAACACTTAATGGAAATATAGGCTTTTTATTATTCATTAAAAACATAATTTTACAAAGGCCCTTGAGCAAGTTAAGCAATGGCGATTTGCACATCAAGACTAAAAACAATTAGCAGTTCAATCATGCGTAATTGGGCTCACAGGGATTCCTGAATCAAACATCCTATAAGGCTTAATCTCATACTTTTCCTCAAGAAGCTTGTTGCCATCTGGATGGTTTAGACAAATGTCATCAATTGATACTGTGCCCAAAAGTGTCTTTTTTTTTTCTTCGTTAATGCAATTAATCTCAAATCTGCTTTTTCCTTTTAATGTATACTGCATGCTGTTTGAGTTCCTCTTCTAAAGAAACAAACCAATTATGTATAAAAAAGATGTCTTATTAATGCTTTAGCAGGTGTTTTTCACTTGATTGAATGTCATATTTGTGGAGTTTAAATGATATTCAATGAAATCCTGCGTCGCAAAGACTGCAAATGACTCAAATGGGTTTGATTTATAGATATTTAATTAGCCATTAAAAAAATCTGTCTCCATTTCGTTCAACCAGTTTTTAGAAATCACACTCAATGAATAAACGCTTGTCCTAAAAGATAAATGCATTTGCTATCTTAAATTTAACACCGTTAAACTTATTTAATGAATATTTAGTCATTATAGAAGTAGGGAAAACGTGATCATTTTTGTGTGGTTGTGTTTCAAGGAGTCTATGGGCAAGAGTGCCGATGGGAAGGCGTATGTGATCACTGGCACCTGGAATCCGAACACTCCGGCTTTCCAGCCACTGAACGAGGACACGCCGAAAGGTGAAAGCTAATACACAATCCTTTGAAACCGTGAAACTCGTTCACTTCTCAAGTGTCTCTAGTTCTTTTCATTGCACATCAAGCTGTGGCCAAGTTTACAGGTTTCACAGAAATTCACGCTCTTTCCTGCCATCTTTTGTTTCCTTCTCACATTACTTGCAAGCCATACAGTTTTCAACACTTTGAGCATGTTGAGTTTCTGTTCCAGCAGCTTTTCTTATCATGGACAAAATGGGTACCATCTCTCACTGACAGCAATATAGTTTGAATTCATTTCCATCTCAATTTGGCCTGAACTAGAGGTTGACTAAAAGGGTTTCATTAATGGATCATTATTACCAATATGTAGATAATTATATACATTTACAAATACATTTAATGTTACAGTCATTAATGTATGTCTATGTGTCTATATGTTTAATTTGATATAATTTTAATTTTGTATAATTACTTTGTTTTTTTTAAGTATAACTCTAGTAGTTCTTAACTACTAATAAATTACAGAATATAATGTGTTAAACATACATTATATAATGCATATACATTACATATATAATATATATATAATTTAATATTTCATTCATACATTTTATATTAATACCATATACAATTTAATTATATTAAATGAAATATACATATACATAAAGGTTCTTTATGTATATGTATATTTCATTTACTATAATTAATAAATTACAATAAATTACATAAAGGTTCTTTTTATTTATTGACAAATTGTTTAATTTTATATAATTTATATTGTTTAATTAAAAATGTTAAAAATTATAATTTATAAATGCTAATGTTTGATTTTGTACAATTTAAGTCATGAAATATAAGAATATATAATTCAATTTTATATAAATATATTTAACAGTTAACAGTTCAAGTTTATTGTCATATGCATATTAGTAGAGTACCACAGCAATGAGATACAATGTGCCTTGGCACTCTCTCAGCACCAGTCAATAAATTACAATTAAAATAACATTAAAAACATCCAAGCACAGTAAATATAGTAACTAAGCTCACACCTCAACCCTCTGTCCTGTTGTACTATCATTCAGTAGCCTTATTACCTGAGGGTAAAAACTATCCCTGAAACGTGATGTGCGCGGTGGGATGCTCTGTCTCCCCGATGGAAGTTGGGAGAAGAGATTATGTGCAGGATGATTAGAATCCTGCATAATACCTAGTGCCGCCTTAGTACTGCGTTTCCAGTAAATATTTTGGAGGGGTTCAAGTGAAACCCCAATAATTTTAGATGCAGTTTTGACCACCTTTGTCAGAAGATACAACTTGGTCAGGTGAAGTAGCCCTGCCAATCCACACTGCAATGTTACCTATCAGTATACTCTCAATTGTACAGTGGTAAAAGTTCTATAGAATGTTAAGGGACATATCATATTTCTTGAGAGATCTCACAAAATAAAGCCTCTGATGTGCCTCCTTAATGACACAGCTGATATGGAAGGACCATAAGAGGGAGTCTGAAATTTGGATGCCTAAGAACTTAAGAATTTAAAGTATAAACTTTTTAATATACATTATGTATAGCATTTATTTATATAAATGCATTTATATATAATTCCTTTTTTTTTATTGTAGTGTACTATGAAATATGCATAAACTTTAATTGATATATATGTTTGTGTGTGTGTGTATATCGTATTATTCAAAATTCACTCAAAAATATTTGAATATTCATTGACAAGGCTGTTTGTAAATTTAATGACAAGAAACCATATTGATTAAAAAATAAATAAATGTCAGGATGACTGAGTGGTCCAACTTGGAAACAGGAAGCAGTAATGGCCTCTTTATTTAATGACTCCAATTACTAGAGTACCTGCAATCATCATCATAGTATACTTTATGTACAGTTGATTTTGTATGATATGAGGCCAAACTGGATTCCGATTGCCACCTCAGTTTTAATAACGTTTAATTCAGCGGCCTGAATGAACTGAGTTTTTCATTTCAAGTCTACACTTTATTACACTCTCAGTAAAACATTCCTCGGACCTCGTTGTGGTTTTGTGTCCGTTTGTAAGTCTCAATGGAGACCCACCACAGATCTTCTATTATTTACCTTCCCATCTTTCTCACCACCACCTTTTCTGACCTGACTCTATCGTAATTGGAATCTATTTTCAGCGATTCCCTCATAAATCTGTTGCTATTGTCGTTCTTGTTTCCTGTTAATTGAAATAATAAAAGCCCCTTAGCCCCTTGAAACAGGCTGGTTTTCACTGATTTGTGGTTTGTTTCTATCAGCGGTCTGGTTTGTTTCGTAATTATAGGGCTCACCTGAGAGAGAATTAGCAGTTCCCAGAACGCTACATTCTGCCACACTCGGCTGGAGATATATAACCTGAGTTTTAGAAATGTTACTTTTTTGCTGTATGTCTGATTCGACTCTTAGTTTCAGATTAAACGAAATGAAACGTTACGTGACTGAAACTTTTACACTTCCATGAAAAGAAAATGGAATGGGGAAATAATGTGGGCGGGGCTTGATTTGATCTGTGTGAATTTGATTGGATGATGAAAAGTGGGTTTGTGATATTACTGGTTAATATTTTCCCTGCCCACATCGAGGCAGTTTTGTCTTTAACTGTGAACTTTTCCCCCTCCAGATAAGCAGGTTTACATGACTGTGGCAGTGGACCTTGTGGTGACTGAGGTTGTAGAACCTGTTCGGTTCCTTATGGAGGCGCTAGTGCGGGTCTATCCGGCTAATGAGAGGTTCTGGTATTTCAGCAGGAAGGCCTTCTCTGAAACGTTTTACCTCAAGCTCAAACAGGTACACTCCAAAACCACACACACACAAAAACATTTACATATTATTCATAGATGGTGAACCCTAAACTCAAGTGCTTTACACATAAATATTTTGATGAATTTTTGGGTAAAATTAGTTTATTTCATTATTGTCATTACAATTAAAGGTGATAACATCAATTAAATAATTGGTAAAAATGAAAGCAAGAAAGAAAAAAAGATATATATTATTTTATTTATTTTTAAATATGCGCGGGTCATATTGCACCCTATTTCACAATTTAAAAATAAATAAAAAGAAAAATATATATATATCACCTTTAATTGTTATGAAAATATTGTGATGGTGCCAAAAGTCTTTTATTTTATCAGGGTTTTAAAATAAAATATCTTATTTTCAGGGGTAGAAAATATGACCTGGAAACAATCCAGGTCTTTGTAAGATTCACCCATTTCTCATGAAGCCTGTAAACGCCTATGAACAGTTCTAGACTGCGATATAGTGGCTGCGCAGATGGAGAACAAACCTTGAGGAAGGAAGTGAGCTTTTGTGAAGGGTGAATAGGGGCAGTAACTCCTGGAAGCTGTGAAGCGGCAAATGGAGGCTTTGTATAATTCGTAGCTTAATAAGAGGCCCGGCGCTCATTATCATGCTCAAGTAATTAGAGCTTGCAGCCTGCATCTCTGCCTGATTGCCTCCGTAGCTATCTTATCGCAGAGAGAAAGAATGCCTGGGCTGTAGTTAAAAGCTAATTAAAAGATAATATTATGGCGTTAGCGATAGACCCAGCCCATTCTCCACGTTATTTTATTATTCCGTATTTGTTTACGCTGCTCATTAGGTGCGAGGAATT
Organism: Rhinichthys klamathensis goyatoka; assembly: GCF_029890125.1. Classification (NCBI taxonomy): domain Eukaryota; kingdom Metazoa; phylum Chordata; class Actinopteri; order Cypriniformes; family Leuciscidae; genus Rhinichthys; species Rhinichthys klamathensis. Next base: position 2,659,784 of record NW_026606664.1, on the reverse strand, counting down.
AGCGTATAATTATTCTAGCTGTAAACATCATTCTTCGCCTGTAGTACTGGAAACGACGGTTTACATAAGAGCCACATGGTGCGAGGGAAGCAGTGTCAATAGAAATGTTTGTAAGAGTTACTTGAAGCGGAGTAGTACGGGTGTAATCTCTGCAAACCTCTTTTTCTATCGCCACGTGTTTTAATTGTGTGTAATTATGTATTTGTCGTTTCCCCTGAAGCGGTAGCAAAGGTGAAGCTAACTTTGAATGATACGCTCTCGCTGCACGCTTGCCTATTAAAGGAACAGTTCATCTATAAATGAAAATTCCTACTTTATAATATTTCATTTATATAATATTTACACAATATTATTTCTATCATGTATTGTGAATATAGTAATGCATCTAAATATCTTGTATATCTATATTACTATCTGACATATTACATTCATAAAATTTGTATGTTTCTTTATATAACTATTGTATGTATACGTGTGTATGTATATATAATATTATTTATGTATAGACACACATATTTATATATAGCATGTTTTTGCTCTATATGTTTGTAGGGCACTGTGAAGGGCAGCCAGGGAGATGCCATTTATGAAGTGGTCAGCCTGCAGAAACACACAGAATGTGCGGCTGGAACTCGTGGCCTCCTGCAGTCTTCCACGGAGGAAGAGGAACCAGAGGAAGGTATGTCACCGTCTAGTTTATCAGAGTGCTTTTCTGTGTTTTATGTTTGTTGCCATTTTGAGGCCTCCATTTTAAGGTGAACTCCTTTAAAGGAACCCTAGACTTTTGTAGTCTGCTGAAGTCCACTTACAATGTTAGTCATTTAAATTTATGGGACCATTTTCCACACTATCTCTGACTTTAAAGTCACCATGAAATCAAAATGGACATTTCTTAGTTTTTTACAGAATTATTATACTTAGGGGTGTGACGGTATTTATATAACCGTGAGACCGACGGTTATAGTTCAACACCGTATTTAGAACTCTATGACCGCCAAAACCGTGTTATTAAAATATTTTTTACAAAAAATTGTTATGATACATTTTTTAAATACTAATATCAGCTTACGAGGGAAACGGAGGCGGAGTTAGTGGTGCTTCGGAGGCTGCTACTGCTGGAGATGATTCAGGAGAGGTCTGTGCACCCCCCCTTCTAAGAAGAGAAATTTTGGAGATCTCCTTAATTAAACGGAGGTTTGAAATCTCTGCCCCTTTACCGATCAGAGCGCGCGCTGACACGGAGTAAAGCCTTGTTTATACTCGACGCGTCCGCACGAGCGCAAAGGTGCGCGCGTCAAAAACGCGTTGGGTGCGCAAGACCCCATTTAGCTTGGCTGTGTGCACGGCTTTTTTTTGTAACAGCGCGCGCGGCGCCGCATCCGAGGATGAACGACTTCAAGCCGAATCTGCCCGAGCATGTACGTCTCACACCACCGGCACCCAGTTTGAGCGTCTAAATTGCAAAGTTTTTTTTTTTAAGGATTTGTTTACTGTGTGTGATTCATTTAATGGAAAGCACATTCACTTCTAGTTGTCTTGCTGTTCATTTTAAATAAACGTAGAGCAAGTAGCTAATCAGTCTTTGCTCGTTCATTCAAACTTAGTTGTCCTATAACAGACGAACGCCCTGCCCCCCCTCCCCCGACGACGGTTATGTTACGAACCGTCACGCTTGACTCCCGTCATAACCGTCATCACCCCTAATTATACTTTTTAATACGATTGGATCGGAAAGTGATTGAACCTTGATACCTTAAAGTAATTTCATTTCCATGAGAGTTTACAGACTTGTCCAACTCACCCCATCCAGTCTCACAAATACTGGGGAAAATAACCAACTCTAAACTTATTCAGATGGCTGTTCAGAGTGAGAGGGTGCAAACTTATGTGTGTACATGCGGACGTAAAAAGAACAGATTGCCTTGGCAGCAAAGCTTTAGCAGGTCCATTTGTTTTGCTATTTTTTTATTTTTATATGTCAATGCTAACACATTAAGTGAATGAGATCATCCGTCCAGATTTTCCCCCCACCAAATTTTAACATGATCAACATTCGCGTCCCTTACTTTTTCCTGCCTGGGGTTTGGCAGCGTGAATCCATCGCCAGCTTTAATTTAGTCTCGGCCCGTAGCTCGAGGTGAAGTGTATCAGCCGTTTGTCTTTTTCTCCAAGCGGAGACGGCCTGTGTTTTTGAAAGTGTGCCACAAGCCGGAGATGTGAAACCCTGGCGTCTTTCAAGTGGTTATCAGCACCCATTTCAGAAGAATGGATTCCAATTTGGTTAAGTGGTATTGGCTCTCGGTCTCTGTGTGTCATCTGACCACCTGGAACTGGCCGCGTTTTCTTTTTTCTTCCTTTGTCTTGTGTTCTGCTCAAGTGGTCTTTTCACACAACATGGAATAATGATTACATGGGTTTGAGTAGCTTTTTAAATATCACTTATAGGGCTGTTCTGCACTATTTACTACCTAATGTCCGTGAACAGTGTGATAGTTGCATATTTTAAATGTGTATTTGCTAAGTGTCCATTATGGGATAAATGCTGTCTGAATATTCCTAGAATGTTTTGTATAGTATACTTGGAGCTGAGAAGAATGCAAAGCTGTTTACATAATATAAGTAAAGTTGAAGGTTGCCAGATTTGGAGATTGTTTGTTTGTATTTTAGATTTCCGTAAATACAGGGACTCCATATGTTGGCAAAACAGAGCTTGAGTAAAATGCGAATATGTCTTGTTACGGATAGATTTCCATAGGCTAAGCAAATACTTTTTCCACATGGTCAGATCTCATATTTGATAACATGAAGAATGTAGACCTAATTGAACTCTTGTAACTCATAAATCATTTGAAAAATGTATGAATATATGAACATTTAAAGAGAACGTATGTATCCAGAGTAAATTTTGGCACACTTTATTTATTTATTATTTTGTCAACAACTAGCTGACTAATCTACCTTAAGAGCCACATTTGTACAATCAGGCCGGTTTAACCCAATTGACTGGCAGTTAAAAACTATTTGAACAGTGGAACAGAATGCACACGTATTTTTTTTTTAAAGTGTCTTCAACCTTGTGCGTTCTTGAAAGCACAAAAATTGTGGCAGAAAAAAAAAGACCAGAGATGCAATACAACAGCAAATATGTCTGTCAAAATATATATATATATATAAACATACATAAATGTATATTAATGGCCACTTGACCAATGCCAATTTTACAATCAATATGTGCCAGTGCTAAAGCATTCTGGGTGGTCCTTAAGGTGGTTTGTTAAAATCCATAACCCAGAGTATGAGTACTATTGATAAAATTGACTGAAATGGTCACAGATATATTGTCATGCATAAATTCTTTACCACCAAAATATTTTCCACCTACTCTTGCATTTAATCAATCGGAACTTCTTTTGCGTAGCTTCTCTCTTCTTTTGTGAAATGAATGAAAGATTTATTTTTATTCAGCCATTTATTCATCTATTGATTTGTGCAGTTTATTCTGGTCTGTACAAGAAAGTCTTTGTAAGTGTTCGTCCTCGCCATCTTTCTGTACCATTTTTTAGCTCTAATGGGGAGCCAGATGGAAAAGTAGATTCATCCGCCTACATCTGCTACCGAACCGCCATGTCACCTTGCGACAGAGGCTCTGCTCAAGGCTGATCTGTCTTTCTCTCCGTTTCGCTCTCTCTCTCTTTCTCACTCTCTCCCTATCTCTATCTCTCTCACTTCTTGCAACGTTGCCAAGGTACTTGTGCAGTAAATGTAAAAAGAAGCCCTTTAAAAGCATTTCAAAAGAAACCACTGTGTTCCAGACCTCACATCGGGGATTGTAAAACGTACAGCATTTGAGGCTCTTGCTGGAGGTCGTGAACATTGTAAATGGGCTCAAAAAGCAGTGCCTTGTGAGTCCTTTATTTCGGTGACCCATAAATTTATCCCTGCTTTCAGCACTAAAACGTTTTTTGTTTTGTATTCGAAGATCTTTACATTAAGACTCGCTTCTTCTTGCCATAATAACCATATGTTTAATCACAGCACTCCCAGTGTTTTTGGTCTTACATAGTTGTCGCCACCAGATGCATTGGCATTCATTCCCTCTGTAAACATCTTTACGGGCGGCCATTTTGCGGACACAGACCTTGAGATTTGGGCAGAGAGTCTGCTGGTCGGCTCTTAATGACCTTTGCAGACATTAAGTCCAAGACATTTTCTTTATCACCTCAAGGCGTGACAGTAATCTTGGCACTCCAAGGCCCTGACTAATGCAGGTGTGTATGGCGTATAACTCAACTCGGTCTTCTGGATTCTGCAAGGACGATTCTGTAATTTGTAAGTCGTGCAGCATCCTAACATGTCCGAATGGTGTCATTTGAAGTGATGCCAAGCAAGGAGTTGAAGATTGATGTTTGCCTACAACATGCATATCTTGTACCTTGAGACCCAGGGCGTAGACTCTCACCAAAGGGTCACGACTTGAGCTTAACCGAAAGTATGCTTCCCTAGTCCTCGTTTCGCTCTGGCACGTGGACCGTCTGTGTGATGTAGTTTTAGACTGCATCCGAAATCGCATTCTTCCCTAATATATGAAACCATATGTGAAAAGAGTAGTAGGTCCTAATTCACAGTGCTCATAAAAGAGTAAGCAAAAAGTACGGATGACTTGCTACTTCCAGTGATATTCTGAAGTGTGCATATGATGGGCACTTTACTATCCCATGAGGCCACAGGAGGGGATTTGTGAATGCAAGTGAAGCAATGCAATTGATGCTGGTAGGTCACATGATAATGACAACATGTACAAATTACATTCATACTATAGAACATACTTTTTTTAACTGCCACAAAGTAATTATTTATTAAAAAATAACTTTCTTATTCAAAACTTATTTTACTTATTCATACCTAGACATCCTTTGTAATCAGTGCAAAACCGTCTGGACTGATTTTAGCGCTTGAAAAGAAAGATCTACTAGTGTGCACATGCTGAACGCTGAAAGGCTTGCACGTTTAATTGTGCACGAGATGGAAAATGAAGTATACCTGAGCTTTTAGTTCTTATTAATAATGATTGGTTACATTTAAGTATCTCTCTCAAAGCGTGGCGGCAGAATGTGGCCATAAGTGATGAAACCATTTTTTTTTTTTTTTTTTTTTAAGTGCAGTCACATTCCCTCATGGCGAAATCCAGTCGTTTCAATTGGAATCCATGCAATCTGGAATTTTGCGAATTTCATTTGGATGAAAATTTTTCCCAAGCTGATTTTGCAACTGGTTCAAGTTGGTCACGTAAATTCTTGTTAACAAACAGAAAGGTGCTTGGTTTCAAAGTGACTTTTGTGTGAGTGGTGTTTCATACATCACTACACTATTGTCAATGAATGGATCTTTTTTGCCCGCAAAATTTTCCGAAAATATCCTGAAAATGTTGCTAATGTGACCTCACCTTTTAGTTATAGTTTTTGTCTTTTGAAAACAATACATTTCCTTTTATTCATATGTTTAGTAACTGCCTTCAGATTTTAGTCAGTGGAAATATTTAAGTTGATGATTAAAGTCCAAAATGAGCCCATGTATTTTATCATTTAAACTTATCATCTAACAAAAACAAGTACACTATTGTAAGAGTATTGTGAATTATCTATGCTTTAGTTTACTGTCTATCATTTCTTGCACATTTACTAGTACGTTTGCAATATTATGTTTATGTTGTCTACATATCTTATTAATCTCATATGTATAGGTTGCGTTTCAGTGAGTTTATTAACCCTCAGGCATCAGTTTACCGCTACATATCGAATCAATCCACAAGTAATTTTGTGGTGTTATTTTTTTTTTTATTGTTATATTTTTGTCTACAGTATGTTTTAATTAAAACATGTTGTGCATTTTTCGTCTCGTAATTATTGGCAAAACAAAACAGTAACAAACATTTGTCTTTTGTCTCGCTGTACAGATAGCGACAGTGAGATCTATAGTGGGACAGGAGACGTATCAAAGGACTGTCCCGAGATGATTCTGGAATCCTGGGCAGGGATCCTCAAGAGATGGTGAGACTTGGCTTGACTTAAAACATTTAAGTTTGTAGTATGGCCAGATTTGGAGTGCACAGTCCATATTGAACACAACTGCAGAAAAACGAACTCCGTTGTGCTGCATTGACACCGTCTGTCTTCCACCTGTCAGGCAAGGAAACCTGTTGGTGCGACCAAAGGGTCTGTCTGCTCTGGTGAAGCCTGGGATCCCAGAGGCCTTACGAGCTGAAGTATGGCAGCTCCTGTCTGGCTGCCACAACGATCAGGCTTTGCTAGAGCAATACCGAATCCTCATCACCAAGGTAAGAGTGGACAACCATCACAGCTGTTTTTTTGTTTTCGAAAAGCCCATTTTTATCCAACTAGCATACATGCGTTTCTCAACAATGCAGTTGCAAATCCACATTTAGGGTCTTTTTATTTTTTAAACATTGCTATTTTAGTAAGTTTAGCTAACACTCAACAGCAAAGTGTACCATGGGAGGTTGTATGCATTGGTTGGTTTTGAAGTGAAATTGAAAATTGCTTTGGACCTGCTTTGGTCTTTCAAAGTGCTCTCGGCGAGGAAAGGCAGCAAGTCTGAAGAACTGCGTTTTCAAGCGTAAAATTGATGATCTTTACTTCCTAGTTTCCGTTTTGTCAGCGTGATGAGCCTTTGTAGTATAGCAGGCTGTTTATTTACAAAACATATTTTCTACCCATATTGATGCTTCGCTCAGATGTTCATTTAACCCTCTGAACTCATGGAAACGGAGCTAGTCGAATGTTTAGCAGTGCTGAGAGCGCATCTAATTGCCTTTTCCAAAAGCTATGTCACAGCAAATTCTAGTGATTCCAGCACAACTACAGATCTAAGACAACTGATTAAATGGGATAGGACTGTGCTTTTTTGCAAGGTTCAGATTTTGTAAGCTATTTCTTTCATGTTGTTCTTGTGGTCAGACTGGTTCTCATGCCAAGCATGGTCAGTGTCTGGAACGTTCACACACTGAACCAACAACTGTAGACTCAGTCCGAAATGTGGATTGGGGTTTTAGCCACTATTTTAGCAAGAAATGTTTTCAGTAATCCAGCTCAGCTCTGATGCTTGTTATTGTCCACTTTTGTTTATTTGTTAGTTTATTTTTATTTATTTATATAATGAAGATTAGTCAAATAAAGTCACCATGAAATGTAATATTGAGGTCTACATTTTTTCTTGTTTGAGAAGCCGGATATTTGACACAATAGGGAAGAAAAGACTATCGCAACTTCTGTTTCATACCGACTTTTATAAATGTACATTAAATCATGATGCACATCATATATTTACATTTTACTTTGAGTGAAGAGATTGATGGATGGGTGGATGGAGAGATGGGTGGATGGATAGATAGATAGATGGGGAGGGAGAGAGAGAAAGGGATGGAGAGATGAATAGATTATTATTAGTAAAAACAAATGATAAAATTGTGGTATGCCAGGTGGTAAATTTATCAGCAAATGAAAAACCACTCCTTCAGGTCATTTTCTGAAGCCCAAGCAGGTTCTTTTGCATTCAGCAGCTAGAGCAATTCTACTTTCAAGCCTCTGAGTTCGTAGGATTTGTTTCCAAATTGACTAAAATTAATGTTAAAAGACAAAATGACTTTCGAGCAGTGTAATGACGGTGACCGGAGGTCAGCTGGAGGTGAGAATACTCCAGAACATCCCTGCATGACCTCATTCTGACCTGCCACAATCAATTTACTGTTTGGTCAGTGGTCCCCCCCCCCCCCCCCCCCAGCCATAACCCCCAACGCTCACCATGGCTTTTCGCATGCAACTCTTCATATAAACCCCCCACGGCATCGAGTATTATTTTAATACTGCATCAACAACAACATTGTAGTGAGCAAAATGCTCCTTTGTATGCTGATGGAGATATTTTTTGGTTAACTTGGGTTTTTCTTTATGTGGAAGCTAATAATCATTGCTTTAGGAGCAACTCCTGAAATACAGCGCAATAATCAATGCCAGGCAACGAGAATGGTGATGAACGGGCGCCATAAAATACCTCAGCAGTGCAAGAGAGTGTCGAATGGTGTGTGGGTGAAGTCAAAGAATGAATGAAAAAACAGAAAAGGAAGAGCGAGTGGAAAGATTTTGCCATGTAGCGTAAATCCTACAGTTTCTCCCGCAGCCATTCCAGTCTGGCCTTTAACCATACACTGTACTGATTTGGGCGTTATGGGGGATGGAGAGTATAATTTAATTTGATGTATTCTTCACTGCAGGTCATGTCGATATAATTGTTGTGGTGCTACTTCCGTCTATCTACTTTTGGTAGGCTTTCCCCAGCAAATACTGATATATGTGATTTTAATTGCATTTGTAAATGATTAATTGCAAATGTCATTGATTTGAAATTAATTGATTTTGAAATTAAGTTCTGATTTTTTTTTCCAAACATTTGAGGGAGTTTGGAGTTCAGTGCTTGATGTTTCACATCATTCAGGTTAGTCTATCTTGTCTAATGTTTTTTTTTTTTCTCATCAAAAACATGATCCTCTTCTTTCTAACCTGTCTGTAATGGTGTCTGACCAGACAGTGTTTTAACACCGTCTTGAGTGTGGATTGTCCTTGCTGTGGATCAATGAAAATGCAACCCGTGTGGTGTTTCCAAGAGCGTGAAACTGACATTTCCACAACCTTTACTTCTCTGATGCATGAGGGATCTACCAAAGGTGCTATTCGAGTCAGAAATGCTTGAATCTGACAATATTTTTCATTTACAGACAAGAAAATAAACTTTTGATGACATTATTGGAAAGAAATATTCATACTCTTCCCTAAAAGTAGGCTTAATTTTCTTTTATTCAAAATATGCACTTTTCTTAATGATTCTACAGTCTACAAGATTGATTTGTTCTGTATGATACTTTTAAGAAATTTAAAAAATAAGTCAAATGAAATGTTTTACTTATTTAATCACTTACAATTTGAAGAGGCATGTGAAAGCACAATGGTAAGTCATTGTACTCAGCTGAGGCACACGGATCCTTAGGCTGGAGTAAATTGCTTGATTACAAGATTGTAACGGAGCATGAAACATCCCGACTGTCTCATGCCAAGAAGGATCTTTTCAGCCATTTAGACAAATCGCTGGGCTGTGTCCAACATTTCATATTAATATGAATTTTTCAACAAGACTGTTGTACCACCTTCTATTTCAAATGGCTCGTGGGATTGATTATGTAGTCTTCACAAGCCTCCTTAAGTAGATTACAGTCTTTATGGAGCATGTAATGAAATCTTTGATGGAGGATCATTTCAATACAATATTTTTTGCATATTCTGGAATTGCAAGAATAGTTTTTGTTTGTTGAGTGCGGGTGGGTTTGTGCAGTGTTGTCTAGTTTGAAAAAATCCCAGACTTAACGCTGAATGAAAGAAAATGTAAAAATGTAGCTATGTGATTTCCTATCACAAAGATAAAGGACCATTCACATTTACCCTTGCTTAACTCGAAATCCAGTCATTTCAGTAGGAATCCCCACGATCAAGAGTTTCACTCGAATGCGAAAAAGTGTCGCAGGTTTCGCTGATATTCAAGTTGGTCGTGTGAATTCGCCGCACTGACCAATAGGAGCTGCTTTGTTTGAAAGTTTCTTCTGTGTTTGCTATGCTTCATACATCGCTATGCTATGGACAAAAATTCGAAACTACGCTATAATGTGGCTGCACCTTGTTTTTAATCGCAAGCCATCTTTGCCTGTTCGTTCAATGCAAGTCTATGGGATTACAATTTTTTTTTACAGTGTACTCAATGATTGGCCTTTGGACCAGTAAGTGAGCTGCCATTTTCCCAGTATATGAGATGTTTGAGACTTGCCCACAATGCCATCCCAGTTTCCTCCGACCAGCTGCCCCTCCCTCACAATAGACCCCTGTTCCCAGCGCAGCCCGACATGTATCTTAATGCAGTCTACATCTAGTGACTGAACTGCCATTCACTCTGGACTATAAGGCTTCTATTAGTGGCCTCATCATACGCCCGTTCCACCTCCCTGAGAATCAATATCCCTCAAACAACATCATTTCATTCTCGCAACGACATGCCAGTCGCCAATGAAAAAGCATTTTGGGTTTGTTTTTACACATGCCTCGCTTTATGGCACTGTAAATGTTGGAAGAGTAGATGGGATAGGCCCCGCTCATAGCGTGTGTTATCAGACTGTGTCGCCGGGGTCAGCTCACTGCTGACACAGAAATGACAGTTTGCATTACTGAGAGACACACTTCATGCACTCGTCTCCTCTGGTCATGTGTGCAAAGGTTTGAATCACTGCTACACGCATGCCTCCGGACTGACTGCAAGTTGTTTGTTCAACATTTTAAACATGAAAACTTTTGAATGCGACTGATGTGATTATAAGGCGTAAGTGAACTTCGTGTCAGGTTTATGGTGATATTTTTATGTCTGAAAGACTTTTAAACAACTTGAAACGGCGTTCGAAGCATATACATATTTGTATTTATATGCAGGTTTATTTCATTTTCCAGTTAAGGGAGGTTATTTTTTAACTTTATTTTATTTATTCAGATTGATTGGATTGTGTATATTTTGAATTGGCTTTTTTTTTTTTTTTTTTTTTTTTTTTTATAAATATAATTTTGTGCTTTTGTCATTTTTATTAGTTTTCGGTTTTAGATTTTTATTTTGCTTTATTTTTTTTTCTTCAGTGTAAGTTTTAGAAATTTTTGTTTTTAAGTTAAAATTATACATATTTTATTACTGTTAGTTCCCAAGGAAACATTTACAATTTAAGTTTTTAAGTCTTAGTTTTTATATAATATGTATTTTCATTTTATTAAATCTATATTTTAATTAACAACAAATATTTGAAGATTGTTTTAGTTATTAATAACATCACTGGAAAAGTGAACTATTATATTATTGGTGAAAATTGTTATTCTCCACCCATGCGGGTGAAAAAGGCTTTTCAGAGAAAGCTGGAAAAAAAAAACTATTAATTATGGACACTAAGACCAGGGGCATTTATTAAAATTAAATTATGATGTAAAGTGTCCAGTTTGATTTCATTACTATTGCTGTAAATTATGCCAAATCAAGTCCAGCTGTCATATTGACCTGTACTTGTTCAGCCAGTGCGGTGATGAGAGCCAGAGTGCCCTTCCTGTCCCTGTACAGTCAGAGTCACTTGGATCAAAAGCTCAGGCACCAACAGATGAAGAGGATTATGGTCATTGTTTTCTCTAGCCTTTTCCTTTGTGATGAATCATTTATACAGGCCTCTAGCTTTTGTTCAGTAGTATCTTCTTCCACAAGTTATGGATCACCGTATTTATCAATTTTGCCGGAATGTGCCATTGTTTACTGCAGAATTCTGTGTTTTAATTTGACCTAAAATCTTGTTAATTAATAACCAGGACTATTTTTGTTGAATAAAACAACAAAGCTCAGTTGTGAATCTGTAACATTAACTACATAATTGTCATTATCTGCGTTTCCATTAGTCTTCAAATTGCGCGAATTGAAATTGCGAATTGAAAATGCACCCAATGGAAACAAGTAAATTTTGCACATATATCGTAAAAAAGTTTTTACGCTCGCATGAGGTGGTTTTTCAGGCAATTTGGGAGCAGAATATTAAGCAAAACTGCAATGGAAACATTTTTTTTTTTGGATTTATAGGTCACCTGGCGTCATTCTTCACATGATCATTCTTTACAGAAGGTGCGGTATGTTTGGTGACGAGACAGTTATTTATTAAACTCATAAAAGACAAAAGAATTATGGAAATACCGGGTTCTAAACAACAAAGAAATGCCACAATTTATCAAGACCTCGAAGCAGATAGCAGGGAGAAACACCCAGAAATATCTTATACGTGGCCACTCCCAAGTATAAGGGGCTTTCATTGCCATTAATGCTTGGATAATACACCTACATCTCCTTCAATTTAAAAATAATGTCTAGTGCGGTGACTACGATATAAGTAAACCTACTAACATCCGTTGCTATGATTTTTGGAATAACTTATCATGAGACGAAAAAATGAAGCTTTAGTCGCGTAGCATCGGTTAATGAAAACACTGTCATTTTGCAATAGTTTATTATCGACGTTACAAATTTGCGCAAAACTTTTGCAATATTTTCTAAATCGAAACCTGGTCATTGTCAATTAAAGGCAACCATTTAGTAATTTAGGTTTAATGAATATGGAACCCTGTTTCGGCTTCCACAACCCCCATTTAGATGAATAGGGATGCCAAAGGATTGCTTTTTCTGTGAATTATAGACTTCATTGAGTGCAGTCTGTAAGGACAAAGTTGCGTAAGTGTTGTCTATTTATTTTCTTTTTTCCAGCCACGATTTTTTGTCATCACATTCAGTTCAGGACCGCAAGCTCACAACTCTGCTAGGATATGAAATTGTTTTGCCACGGGGCTTGAACATTTAGCAGCAGTGCAGCTGTGCAGGAAACATTGGCTGTCATTCTCGTAATCCCTTTGTATTTTATGAGCTCCTCTTGTTGTAATTATGTCTAGCAAACTTGTCAGTAAATCTGCTGAAGATCTGAATTTGTGATTGTGTTAGAGAAGACTCGGGCGATGATATCCTTCCAGGGGAATGAAATCCCCCCCCCCCCTCGCAGAGTCTCTTAATTTGTTTGTTGCACCATGTCAGCTGCTGTGAGGGAGGGTCCTGGCTAACTGAAATGCCTGGCAACTGTAACCAAGGGGCAGGCATTGCTGCGCTTGGGCACTGGTCTGTGTAAGTGACTTGAAGCAGGAAGGAAAATGAGAACGAGGGATAATAAAACAGGGAGCTGTAGGAGATAAAAAGGGAGAGATGGAAGTCTGTGATTATTTTTGAATGGGGAAACCTCTTCAGGGTGTGCAGGAAGAGGGGGATAATGAGAAAAGAGGGAGAACATTGGAAAGAAGGAAAGAGAGAGAGCAGTGTGCTGTGAGGTGTTGTGTGAGAAAGAAGACCTCAGGTGCCGTCAAAAGGGGAGGGAGGAGAGTTGGAGAGATGGTGAGAGGGGAAAGAAGGGAGGGAGCGAATGTGATCGAGAGGCACAGTGGAAGAGAGAGTGAGACTGCGAAGGGGGAGAGGAAACTGTGAGCCACTCAGCATCTCTGAGCACCAGCAGTGAGGGGCTGCTCTCTTTTCTTCGGCTCATTTCTGCTTTGCCGCACGGTTTGGAATAGATCTGTTCAAATTCTTACTGTTCTCACCTTTTTACTGTCCTCAATTTAGAATTTTTTATTTCAAAGTGCATTTTGCACTCCGTACGCTCGGCGGGAACTGCTGTCACCTGCTTTGCCTCGCAGGTCGCAGAGAGCTGACAATAAGGACTGAGTATTTCAAAGGAGACTTTCTTACGGAATGTGTCGCAGGGAAGTTGGTGAAGAGATGACGAGGTCTACCTCAGAAAGAAAAAAGCTGGGCATGTACAACTAATCAGATGCAGAGACTGGCATGCCATGTAATGTGCAAAGCTTTGTACGGAACAGTGGATGGAAACTGAGAACATGTGGATTGCAGACAGGATGCCCAGTGCATGCTCTCCTGACGCTATCTGAGGAGACATCTTCATGTAAGCAGCTAAATACCTCTTTCGGAAAACACAGGTCTCTCCTTTTTTTACCGTGCCCTGCTTTTAATCGATATATGCATGGTAAAGTTCATGAAAAGTAATTGGATTGGAAGCAAAGAAGACCAAAGCCTTCGCTGTGGCCCCCCAGAACCTGATCTTGAAATTTTGATTAGTTCCGTTTTGCCTCGCTCAGACTCCTGCAGGCTATGAGCAGCGCTCTGTGCAGTGATAGCTCTGGCAACTCTCATATGCTGTCCTGTGTTTGTCTAGAGTGTCTGTGTTTTCATTCGGACTATAGAAAGGGGGTCGATTCAGTGGCCAAGAGGTGCCTATTCCAGAAGCAAAACAGGGTGCATGTTATTGTTCTGTGACAAACTAATATGATTGGAATTTTTTTGAGACATTTACAATTCTTGAAATACAAGTTTTGTGGGACTCAGGAGCAGGTATGACCCAAGAACTTTCTTGATATTTTTGTTACATTTATCTTATAATATGCTTAATCCTTCTTATATTGTCTTCACTGGTCACAGGAAACCGTTTGATCTTCATTTCCTTATCCAACCATCCTGCACATTTTACCCTTAAGAGGACAACTTAAGGAATTGGTTGACTTCATTGCAATGCTGTGGACAATTTTGCCATCCGGCCTTCAGCACAGACATGCAACCCTTTTGTGATTGTTCCTGTTTCCAGCAGCCTTAGTTTGTGGAGGAAATATCTCTGTCTGACAATTACTGAACTGCTCCCAAGCATGACTGATTTCAGAGGAGCGCAGGGCACCTTTTTTTCTTCTCCATATGGACTATATTGATTTTTGCCAATGCTCATTTCATTGAGATCCAGCCATGTGAAAGATCGAGGTAAAGGGGAAAAGACAGAAGATTGAGTTCTGCTGGAAGAGATTACTGAGAAGGCACAGACACTGGATCACTTTGCAGGCCATCTGCACTGCATTTAGGACAACGGAACCTTACCCAAGTGGACAAGGTCCAAGACAATGAACCGGTCGGGGCTGATCGAACCGGTCCCCACTGCGAACGGCAGCCTTAGCAGTCAATTTAGCGTGTCCCTAAACCACTCATGCCCCCTAAGCTGGGCACAGAATAAGGCTGTGGAGGCTTGCGTCTTAGAGACAGCAGTCATTGTGTTGCTGACTGTACTCATCATCGCCGGGAATTTGACTGTGATCTTTGTGTTTCATTGTGCCCCATTGTTACACCACTACACCACCAGCTACTTCATCCAGACTATGGCCTATGCGGATCTGTTGGTGGGGCTAAGTTGCCTGGTTCCCACCCTTTCGCTGCTCCATTACCCAGCTGGTATCCAAGAGCCAATCACCTGTCAGGTGTTCAGCTACGTCATCTCTGTGCTCAAGAGTGTTTCAATGGCTTGTTTGGCTTGCATTAGCATGGACCGCTATCTGGCTATTACCAAACCCCTCTCCTACAACCAACTGGTAACACCCTGCCGTCTTCGATGCTGCATCATACTCATATGGATCTACTCTTGCATGGTGTTTCTCCCTTCTTTTTTTGGCTGGGGTAAGCCGGGGTACCATGGGGATATCTTTGAATGGTGTGCCCACTCTTGGCCAACATCTGCACTCTTCACTGGCTTTGTTGTTTGCCTGCTGTATGCCCCTGCAGCCCTAGTAGTCTGTTTCACCTACTTCCACATCTTCCGCATCTGCCAGCAGCACAATCGAGAGATCAGCGAGCGTCGAGCACGCTTTCCCAGTCAAGAGATGGAAACTGCCGAAGGCGGCAACCAAGCAGGTCATGGGCCAGACCGACGGTATGCTATGGTGCTTTTTCGCATCACCAGTGTCTTCTACATGTTGTGGCTCCCCTACATTTTCTATTTCCTTCTGGAGAGCTCCCATGTGCTGGACAGCCCTGCCCTTTCCTTTGTGACCACCTGGTTAGCAATTAGCAACAGCTTCTGCAACTGCGTCATTTATAGCCTGTCCAACAGTGTATTCCGGCTGGGGATGCGTAGACTCTCGCAGACGCTCTGCTCCTCCTGCTCTTTCAGCCCCTGCACTCATGATGACAAGGACTTTAGCGAGCCAAAGCCGAGGCAGAGAGCCAACTCCTGCTCCATCTGAAGATCTGCAGAGGGTTGCTTGGATCAGTCCTAAGCTGCTAAATGTTGTTGCAAAGGATTTGGCCCAGATTTTAATGTAATTGTAACTTGTATTGAAACTTGGTAGGTTCTTATACAGAGATTGAAGAAACTATCCACAGTGATGATGAAGTTGTTTAGTAGTCATGTGATCTACATTTCTTGTAAATATTAGGAAGACATCTGCCTTGGTCCTGTAAATACCACTGAATGGTCACAGGCCACAACCTGTTTGACAACCTAGAGATATGCAGTTTAGAGCGTTTGGGAGCAAAATAATAACAAGACAAAGCCAGGGGGGTGGGTTCAAAGCTAGCTCTTTCTAAATATCGAGCACACTATTTAGGCACATTACCCATGTTGCTGGTTTGGTTGTTTTGATATTTGTTGAGTTTTGTGTAGCAGCTGTAACTATAAAAACAGTTGCTTTTCAAAAGAACGAGAGCTTAAAGACCTTGTTAACTAGTTAATTTTAGCAAAGGTCTTCTCCTAGTGGCTTTTATGGTACAGTGTGTCTTGAATCTAAAATAAACACAGGCAAATCATGTCAAAAGCGATGTAGCAAAGGACAAACAGCTTGGTCTGTCTTTATTTTTTCAAACTCTTCTTTCTAGATCTGATCTTTTTGTAGGAAATCTTGAAATACCACATGCGCACAATATCAACAAATGCCTGGAATAGTTGTGGACAGTAGTTTAGATCCCCAGTGGTGTAAAGCCTTAGCTGTTTGTAATTAGACCTATTTGCCTGCAGTGACCCTTTGAGAAACATGCAACTCAGCATGTTTTATTTTTTAATTTATATTTTTGCCAGATCAGCTTTAACTTAACTTGACGTTCACATTACCTTGAGCAGAGGTTTTTTTCCAACCACTTTAATGTATGAATGTCCAAAACATATTTTCTTTGTCTTAAGTCTATTGATTCATTTTTCATTCAATATTTTTTATCTCTTTCTAATGGATCTGTTAAGTAAAACTCAAGACAAAGAAACTCTGTTTTTTTTAAGAGTTTCAAATGGGTGATGGGAGAATATAATTGTTTTTCACATTCAAATACATGCACATTTTACAGCTATTTTTGGCATGTGATCTGCAGAAAAAACATGCATACACATTGTGTAGTTTTGTTTTTACATTATTCTGTTTTGTAAGATTATTTTATACATTCCATTTTTTTTTTACATTCCAATTTTCCGCAGTTATGTGGCTGTCTCTGAAACATAATACTTACTGTCATATTGGTTTCTGCAATGAATAATGGTGGTTTAATAAAAAACTGCTCCTGCTTTTTTTGTGCGCATATTTCAGTTTGTTTATGCCTGTAAACATTTATTTGCTGGTTGATGTTACAGCCCTGTACTTGCTAAACTTCCCAGCTCTAAAAAAACAATACAACTAGGCTAGTTGATGTGCAGTAGATGAAATGATGAAAAAGAATAGAAATTAAATGGTGAGGGTGTTTTTTTTTTTTTTTAAATTTAGAGTAAATTGACTATTTATTTTTCAACATCCAATGGATGTGAAACTAATGAACTAGCAGTATATTCCTGTATTTATTTTGCTGATGAACCTATGATGTCTCTGTCCGATTTTTTTCTGATTATGAAACAAGAATAAAAATACAATATATATATTTTTTTAGTTCAGAGATTTTTTTTTTTTTTTTTTTTTTTTTGTGAGGCACTTTGGTTTTGCTGTCGTTGCCAGTACAATAAACTTGAACAGTGAACACTGATTTGCGATGACTGCATCTTTTGGCTGTAGTTAATCTGGATTTCACGTCAATAAATTGAAATTTTATCACTTCTCATTCTCTTTCTCATTTCTCTTTAATGCACAACTTTCTTGATTTCAGCATGGTAAAGATCCTGATTCCTTCTACTTCTCAACGTATGTCGACCAACTGTGTAATGTTTCCAGAGCTGTCCGTAGAGGCTGGTCCGAGTTTAAGTTGCCCATGTCCTCTAAGGCTTCAGGGCAAACCGATCCCAGCGCAGCGGCCCCAGACTGCACACGCAGCAGGGTTGGCACTCGGCGGCTGCCTCTAAAAAGGTTACAGCTCCCTTCGGAAGGGAAATTACACATGTGCAGTTAGAGCGAGGGGGAAAATGAAGTGACCTTTTTGAAATCTAATGAGCACATCAAATGTTTCCATGATCATGGGAGGCTTTGGACCTTGGCACCAGCATGAATAAAACATGAGTGCTCTCAGCGGTCACTAACAGTACGTCTCATTCCGCTTGCTTACACTTGTTATGTGACCTTAAAATGCGTACAACATCCTTCTTGTAACTTTATCGTTACTCAACCCAAATACCTTTTCCTCTTTGATTTGAAGTGACAATTTCATATCTGTGGATACCAGGCTAAGGTCTCATTTAAAAGCAGTGTCAGTCTTGCTGTGGGAGATTTGAGAGCCTAGCGCATCTTAATGGCCGTGTGAATTGATGTTTGGCCGGCACAGCTGCTCCGGGACACTGGCCTTTGCCGACATTGAAGGTAATGTATGCCTCGTCACAGACGCTGACAAAAAAAGGCTTGTTTTTTGGCAAATGTATTAGTACAGGTTGTTTCAGGTCTTTTCGTAGCTTTATTTTTGGCCTGACACAAAATAGCAGGGTGTTATAAGTTAATTATTGGCATATTTTGTACTGTCGCTTGGTTTCCATTCTTTGCTGTCAGCTTACACAACAGTTGTTTTGAAATGTATTTAATTCTAGCAAATTTATGGTAAGATACGTTTCCTTGCAGCTAATGCTGTAAATTATATATATATCGTCTCAATAGAGTCAACTGTTTGTGAATTGGAGTACGCTGAATGAGTTGTATGTTCATTTGTGCGAATTGGACTACACTGCTCATGCTCAGTGCGTGCAGCCTGCGAGAAAGACACCGTTCTTGGCAATATTTTATTGTACACACACTTTTTATCTTGTATTCAGTTTATCTCATTGATGCAGAAAACACCTCAATAGAGAAAAGATGCAATTGTTCAAATTTAAGAATCAATATTGAGATTGTTCAAATGAAGATGCAAATAATTGGAAATTTCTAGGCAGTCCTAGAAATAATGTGTACTTTTATACCAATGCAATTTGTACAGCTATTTGAAATGAGGCAGGACCACAAGTTGGTTTGGTGTTGTGTGGTTCTTCATGTTTCAGGGTCTCATTATGGCTCCTCTCTTTTCAAGACTCTTGCTGATGCAGCCTGCACAAGAAAGCCTAATGTCAGCGAGATGCTGGCGCAGGTTGAGCTGAGGATAACAGCGCTGGTCCCTGTAATGTATTTTTAGACTGTACTCCGGTCATGCTTCTGTCATGCCCCTGACCTTTTTTATTGTACTTTTAGAAGAAGATTTGAGGTTAGGTGCTAAAAGCAAAACAGGCTTTATACTATCCTCATGATGTGCAAATGCTGCAAAAGTGTTAAGCACATATTTACAAAATGCTATACACGGTTCCTTTTGTGTTAATCTATCATGTTACTTTTAAGACTTTGTGTCTTGGCAAATATATATATATATATTTTACTAACAGGTTAAAGGGATACTCCACTTTTTTTGGAAATAGGCTCATTTTACAACTCCCCCAGAGTTAAACTGTTCAGTTTTACCGTTTTTGAATCCATTCAGCCGATCTCCGGTTCTGGCGGTACCACTTTTAGCATAGCTTAGCATACATCATTGAAGTGCACAAGACCATTAGCATTTCTAAAAAAAAAATGACCAAAGAGTTTCGATATTTTTCCTATTTAAAACTTGACTCTTCTGTAGTTACATCGTGCACTAAGACCGACGGAAAATGTAAAGTTGCGATTTTCTAGGCTGATATGGCTTGGAACTATACTCTCATTCCTGCGTAATAATCAAGAAACTTTACTGCCGTACCATGAGTGCAGCAGGCGTAATGATATGACGCAGCGCCTGAAAATAGGCCACCTTCCTTCAACACAACGGAACTATTTTCAGGCGCTGCGTCATATCATTACGCCTGCTGCTCTCATGGTACGGCAGTGAAGTTTCTTGATTATTACGCAGGAATGAGAGTATAGTTCCTAGCCATATCAGCCTAGAAAATCACAACTTTACATTTTCTGTCGGTCTTAGTGCACGATGTAACTACAGAAGAGTCAAGTTTTAAATAGGAAAAATATCGAAACTCTTTGGTCATTTTTTTTTGAGAAATGCTAATGGTCTTGTCCACTTCAGTGATGTATGCTAAGCTATGCTAAAAGTGGTACCGCCAGAACCGGAAATCGGCTGAATGGATTCAAAAACGGTAAAACTCAACAGTTTAACTCTGGGGGAGTTGTAAAATGAGCCTATTTCCAAAAAAAGTGGAGTATCCCTTTAAGTAAATATAATGAATAGGCTAATATAGTGCTTATACGAAATGCTTCTCTCTAGAGTTCATTTTTCTAGCGAACTAACCTGCTGTTGACACTAAATGCCTGAGCTGTTTTATTGATATCTTTCTGCAGTTGAAACACTGGTTGAGAGATGTAAACATATCTATCGATCAATCGTCTTTTCTTCTGCGCTTTTTACTGGTAGCAAACAGCATTACATTACCGTGCGCTCCCCCCTCTGGTTTGGACTGTGGCTAGCCTGCTGTTGCTGTTTTAGTCGTGCGACTGCATGCACCGAACCATGAAGACTGTACTGTTCGGGATGAATGCATGTACCGTTACACACCTAATATATGTATATTTATCAGGGGCGTGCGGTCCATATGAGCTGCGAATGCTCTGCATACCCAAGCCATTCGTGGATTTGCTAATTAGTATTAACGCTATAAATGACCGTAAATTCCCTTATTTAAGGTGTGGTGTACCATAATTTACCACCTTACATGATAGAATTTTGGTAATTCGTATGTACGTACATCTGTCATTTCTTTATTTGCCAAAAGATGGTAATTTTCTTCAAATGTGCCAGTTTCGGTAAGCGGATCCACAACAGTTATGGACTCTGTTATGTATCGTCATCACTGTCTCACGTTTTCATTGGTTTGCTGGCATATGGGGGATTTCATGCGCTGGTAAAGCTGTCCGCGAATCGTTTTCACAAGCGCTGCTGGTGCGGCTAGATCACGATCAACAAAAATCACATTGTATTTGATACAAAACCAGATAGACTAAATAAAATGAAAAAAGTCATAACTGAAACTATTTTCATAATATTTCATTTTGTTAAAAAATTTTTAGGAAAATTTTTTTTTTTTACCAAAACTTATAAACCGTTAAAGACTGACCTACTGTAAGAAAACCTACTGTAAAAATCCAAAGTTGTTAATCGATAGTCTATGCGTTTATTAAAGTCGTCAATTTGCATTATTTCAACTTGTTTTTTTTTAAAGAATACGTTTACTTTTATTCTTGCCTATATTTATTATAATTAAATTTTATTTATAATAGGCTACTAATATTTATCATATGATACTTTTAAAAATTCTTAATAAAAAAAAATTCTTCCGGCATACATTTAAACAGCCACCTGCCATGGTGTTTCTTATTTGTCTTCTCTGATTTCGACCTTTTGTGGTACCGTTTTACCGATTTAGACCTTTTGTGATACCGCCGTACCCTTTAAAGGTGAACCATGTATTTTCTACGAGACTACTGGCAATATAATATAATGTAATGTACATATTAAATATGCAGTTACTGTTGTTCAAAATCACGTCTATCACACTTGTTTGCTGTGGAGTCTTATGTTAAGTAGCATTTGCCTGTAAGAGTGAACTCTTTCGTGATTTCTCTTGATGTTGCTTCTTTTCTCGTATACTTGAAGACATTTGTTCACCCTGCCAGTCTTTCATCCATATTCATGGACACAACTGAGTGGAGCTTACCGTCCAGGCCTGTGAATATTTATGAAAATCCTTTGCGTGCCATATTATGAATTCCTTTTAATATTAATCTGTGCTGCCACACAGCTTCAAGAGGCGTTCTCCTCCATCAAAAGGATCTGAGTTGCACGACGGTGAGCAGGAGGAACACCTGGCCCTTTCTGTCGCTAATCAAAGGTGAAGCACTCGCGCATCCTCATTGGACACAATGCTAATCACCATTGTCTCTGGACCTAATGGCTGTTTATTAGGGCTTCTCTCTCTTCACATTCTCTAAGTGGGATATTGGTACTTGTGGTGTAAAGTGAGTGTTTTAAAAGGATACCTAACCCACCCAGGCACTCATCACGCTGTTATCTGTGGGTGGTATAGTTTAGTGGTTAGATCTGTAGTAGTAACTGAAAGGTTGTGGGTTGTAACCCCCCAAAGGACAGTCTATGAAAGTTTGTCATTGTGCTTTTGGGCTAGGAACTTTGTTTAATGTAGTGTTGCACTGTATTGAAAATCGAATACTTCCCTACTATACTGATGCGAAATACAAAAGAGTAGTATGTCCGAATACATAGTATTAAAAAAAAAAAGGTAGGCAAAACAACATGAGGGTGAGTAATTAATTACAGGATTTTCATTTTTGGGTGAACTATCCCCTTAAACTGACAGCGTTATAGCCATCCCTGGTCCTCGCATATTAGTTTGCTCTCGGTTCTGTTCCCAGTTGCATTAACCTAAGAAAATCTCTTCCCTTCGTTAACCCTAGCCAGATTAATCTGTACATCTGTAATGAAGCTGCCTAATGGTTTTTGATGTATTATGCAATACAGCGCAAAGATCCCACACTTAGCAGACGATTAGCGATATAGCCATGAGGTCTGAGGATTCTCCAACTATATACTGCCGGCCCTGACCCACTCATGAGCAGCTGAATGGCCTGCGGTCTGTTGATGCTAACATTCACGGACAGCTGCCCACTCCTCACTATTAGGCTGGTCGCATGCCCATCCGAGAATACTGCCATCTGTCATTTTGTACATGCTGGAGCTGAGGAATTTTGGGAGGTTGGGGATAAGCCTTTTTTGGGGGGTGGATCATGACCATGGTCTCCAAAGCTGAGATGGTTTTCCATCAGTAAGTATAATCTTGATATGATAAGTATACATTTTGTAGTAGCTATCCAAAATTTTCAATGCATTCATCACAGATTGAAAACTTGGTAAAGGTTACAGAATTGGAAGAGCTAAAGTCCATTTTTGACCTTTTTGTATTTGGGCGAGGACCAAAGATATAAAGCGTTTTTAATAAACTAAAAAAAAAAAAAAGGAGGGATGAATGGTATCTTATTGGATGAAGAAAATTATAATAGTGTTCTTCATCTACATGCATTCTGAATTTTGGTAAGTCAGATAAGGATATTTTCATTGCATTTGATAAAATGGAATTGGCCATTTATTGTAAGTCACGCAATCATGTATCCACTCATTTACCACCGCTGATTTTTTTCAATGATATGATTTTATTTTTAGTCCTCCTGGATTTGGACACAAGGTTCTATCTGTGTCCCTAGTGATCTCTGTTTGGTCACATTTTTTGTGTTAACATGACTTAACAATAAGGATGGAAAATATTAGATTATTATTTATTTAAGGGGAAAAATATGTATGTTGATTTATTTTTTAGTTTTCATGCCAAATTGTCACCAAGATAATACTATCTAGCTGGCTAATGTATATGTTAGTAAGTATGAAAATGCATTGCTAAATTAATAATAATTATCTTACTCTTCTGGTAAAAAAAAGAAAGAAAAAAGTTGGCATGGCAAATAAAAATCTGAACTAGCAGAAAAATTATTGTCGAGCCCTGGTTTATAGGGCTAATATATATTTAGCTCATACCCACTGGCTTGATGCCAGTGCCATTGCAGCTCCCGCAGGAGTGAACCCAGCTGTTGAGTCCTGGCAGCTCATGCAGACCTGCCATCCCCAGCATGCAGGATCCAAACTTGGCATGTCTTCACACTTACTTCCTCCATTCTCTCAGGTGAGGCCCCACCTCTGCTGGGATGCTAAACCATGTTGCTTTCCAAGGGATTTCAGATATCTCGCTCTAAATGAAATACCATGAGACATCCGTTCCGTCTCCAGCAGCGTTCTTGGAGTATCACCAGACTTCATTTGGCTGCACCACAGCGGCCACCCATGCGGCTAAGCAGCCTTCCCAAGGGAACATCGATGGACCCCCTCCTGCTCTGTACCTGCTTTGAGACGTGGATTAATTTTAACTGAAAATGAGTGCCTAGACATTATGTTCTCACGTGCAGTGCCCTTTCCTCTCCCATCTCTTTGGATATGGGACTTTCAGGTGGTTGTTGCTTGACTATTACGACATCTGGTGCCACAGCGGAGGCAAGAGAGCTCCAGATGTTCCTGTGAACGAGAAGGGAGAGGAAGAACGGAGGTGGTGGAGTTGGAGGGTAATGGAAGAGCATCTATTTTAGGCAAGGAGATTCTGTGCTGCACACTTGTGAATCAATGATGGTGATGGCTATTATTGTTCTATATTGTATATATAAAAAAACTAAAATGTATTAGGTAAAATATGTATGTTGATAAAATAATTTAGGGCTGCAGCTGCTCGATACATATTGCGATATGCATATACCTCAAAACGTTGCGAAAAGTCAGTTTTGGGTCAATGCATAGCAGAGAATAGACTGGGCATACGACTTCCTTACGTTTGACTTGCTTGATTTAAAAAAAAGTTAAGTGAAATAAGCTGCGGACAACAACTTATTGCGGTTCTCGCGCTGACACACCCCGAAGCTCACGCTCAGAAAGCCTCCTCTCAGTCAAATACACACACCGTTATATCAAAATGCCTGTCTTGCCCAGTATTCATGTAAACACTGTCGGTTATGTCTTAAAGGGTTAGTTCACCCAAAAATGAAAATTAAGTCATTAATTACTCACCCCCATGCTGTACCAACCCCGTAAGACCTTCGTTCATCTTCGGAACACAAATGAAGATATTTTTGATTAAATCTGAGAGCTGGATCACTGCTACATAGGCTGCCAAAGGGAATGATACTTGACGGCCCAGAAAGTTATTAAAGAAAATGTTTAAATATTTCATGTGCCTACAGTGGCTCCACTATAAGTTTATCAAGCGACGAGAATACTTTTTGTGCGGAAAAAAACAACAAAAATAACGACTTTATTTGACTATTCCATTGCTTCCTTGTGGGCCTGAGACGAGAGTTCAAGAGATTTCCAGGACGCATGCGCGAGAACTGACATTCTTCTTCTACTACTATGTACAGCACGCGTCTTCCTCTGCTTGTAAGACGCGCGCTGTGTAGTGTGTAGTAGAAGAAGAATGTCAGTTCTCGCGCATGCGTCCTGGAAATCTCTTGAACTCTCGTCTCAGGCCCACAAGGAAGCAATGGAATAGTCAAATAAAGTCGTTATTTTTGTTGTTTTTTTCCGCACAAAAAGTATTCTCAAAAATTTTCATTTTTGGGTGAACTAACCCTTTAAGTGAAAAAAAAACAGTTTTTAAAGAAATCGGATGTGTGTCAATAATCTGTGCATTAGGTCTTAAAGTGACAGCAGCCTAATGCAGTAAACTTGCTGTCTGTCAAACAACAAAAGAAAACTCACTGCTCTTGACTGAATAACTTTTGTAGCTTTAATATGAATCAAATGTGTATTTATTTTATGTGAAGACGTTTTACATTTGATTATTCGGTTTCTGTATTTTTTCTTTCTTGAATGCTACTGTTAAATAGATTTAATGTAGGCCTACCTGAAAAAACTTGTTTTCAGGTGTATATAACTATATATTGCCAAGTTGAGCAAAGAGTTGTTAGTATTTAAATAGTTTTATTAATTGTTTGTTTAAATTGTTGTTTGTTCAAATTGACATAACTTTTTATGTAATGCTAAAACACTGCTGTTCAGTTTCAGTTGTAGTGATGCTTGCTTTTCCCAGAAAGAATGTGAAACATATATTGGTTACATCATTTTAAGTTTTTAAATGTATATTTAAATATAATTTAAATGGATTTTACTCACTAATTATCTAATTATTTAACAAGTTGCTCCCCCAATCATTATAGACTATGATTCAATTCATTTTATGTATAAATTGCATTATTTTAATTCAAATTCATTTATAATTAATTTATAATATATTTCAATTGTAACTCATAATAGACTAAGATTATTTTTTTGACTACAAAAATGCAGTTTATATATTTAAATACATTTTTCAAAGTAAAAATATAAACAAAATATGTTGTTAAAATACATTTTTAGTATGACCCATGTGTGAGCTAAGCCTAAAATGAAAACTGTTTCCGCGTCTCCGTTGAATGGATTGGTTGGAGAGCACTTGCAGAATCCTGGTGCTTGAATATCAAAACTCTAGTTCTGTGCCAGTCTATTTTTGGATATATTTGAATATTAATAATTCCGGGTTGCAAATTCTTCAAATAAATCCTGTGTGGGGGGGGGGGAACACAGTGTCTTACATTGTCATGGAAACCACGAGGAAATTTTTACCCCATCGTTGTTTCACTTTTGATCATGAGAAATTAATTAAAATCATCAAGAGCTGGACGACGTGCATCCACAGGCCCGTTTCAGTCCCTTAGCACCACATCTCTCCCTATTGTTTTCCATGCAAAACCACCAAGGGATCATGTGCCTGAGCCTGAAATGGCAGCTAATGTCATTAGCGGGTGAACAAACGGGTTATGAAAACGCACAAGGGGAGGAGTGAGAAGGACAGAGAGAGAGTGTACCGTGTGTCCCAGAGGAATTGTTCTAGCACTCTTGAGATCTTCATGACTTAATGACGGAACAAGTGTCACTTTTGGAGAGCGTGTTTTCACATGTTCTCTCGGGGGTTGCTGTGCTGGCGTGTTGCGGAGAGATCAGACCGAAGCTAATGACCCTGATGGTAATGAGACAGCATTCGCTCTCTGCAGGTCTCCGCAGACAAACCAGACGAGGCCCCGACCTGTCTTTTTTTTCTTTATCCCCTTGAATTTTCTCTCATTTGCGCAAACCTTTGCTCTCTATCTCTCGTTCTCCACCTTTCTCTCTGGACTCGTCTCCTGCCACGCTCTGGCAGGCTGCCTCTGAACAGACTTCACTGCATGCCAAGCCATTTACAAATGCCTTCACTTTCCAAACACTTTTTTGCCGCTCATTCAACCTGCCATTGCAGTGCAGCTATGTGCGTCTGCAAGCTCATATTGAGATGAAATCAAAATTGGCCTTGGCATTGGTTTACATATTACTGGTCGTCTTATGATTTTTCAACAAAAAAGGTCACCTTTTTTGTTTTATATTTACACTATTTTTTTGTCATACCATAATCATCAGATCAGACACACATATAAACTTAATTATGTTATAAAATACTTAAATGTTATTTCTGTCAACTAAAATGAATCATTACATTTAAATGAATTAAATTACCTTAATAATTTTAGTCAGATTGACATTGACAAAAATTATTTCAGTGATGTAATTAACATTTTAGTATTTAATATAACATTTATTTTGTGTATTTATTAGATTAATTGTTATATCTGGATAGGAATGCGTTTGGATGAGTTAATTAACCTGCTAGGAAATTGTTTTGGTTGGGCAAGTGGGTCAACCTCCAAGATTATTGCCTATGATCGGATTATTTGAAAACATTGCTATTTTGCGCCAGTTGCAGTGTTTTTCCCCCCATCATATTTTAATCAGTAGTATGTTTTAATTCAAATCTCTTAATTATTACCATGATGCACAATTTTCGTCTCGTCTTTATTACTGTTGACGAAAAACCTGTCAATAATTTTTATCTGTAATTTTGTTCACAAAATGTTATTAGATAGAAAAAATACATTGTAGTCTTTCATCAAAATGTAGTAATTTGTTACATCCCTTGCTTGACTTCCCTTTTCGATATTTCCCGATTTGTTACACTTTGAATGTCCTGTTTAATTCGGAAGCAGGTCACATTAGAGAAGTAAATGTGAATGTTTTAACAATTGAAGCTTTTCCACTCAAAAAGGAAAATGTATTTTACTCACCAGCATGTCGTTCCATGTGGAACACAAAAGAAAATACTTAGATTTTTTTCCCCATACAATGAAAGTGAATGGGTTCCAAACAATGTTGTTTTGGACCCCATTGATAAAAACCGTTAAAACATTCTTCAAAATCCCCTTTTTTTAATGTTTCACTGAAGAAAGTAAGTCATACAGGTTTGGAACATCAACATTTTTAATTTTCAAGGGCTGAACTATCCCTATAAGTCTTAGTACTGGTAGCCAGAAGGTTACTGGTCCGAACCGTGCAAGGAGTGAGTGAAATTGGTCGTGTAGATTGTCGTTGTGCCTTTTCCCTAAAGGTTGCCCCTTTGTCACACAGGTTTGGGTTGAAGGAGCGAGACCGATTGAGTCAAATCGTGGACTTGACACCTTGTGAGGAAAAGCAGGTCACCAAGAACAATGAAGGATCGCTTCGACACCACTGTTCCCTTATCAGCCAGGCTCCACTCACAGCCCTTTAATTCATCACCGACTGTATGAAAAGCCCTATTCCCCTCTGAGACGACGCTCTTATTTCCAATCATCTCTGTGGGTTCAGCCAGATCTGTCATAGTTTAATCTACTTGACCTGAGGTGAATCTTTTGGGTCCGTACTTTCC
The DNA here is from genome assembly GCF_029890125.1 of Rhinichthys klamathensis goyatoka. Lineage (NCBI taxonomy): Eukaryota > Metazoa > Chordata > Actinopteri > Cypriniformes > Leuciscidae > Rhinichthys > Rhinichthys klamathensis. The sequence continues at coordinate 2,631,475 of NW_026606664.1, read as the reverse complement.
CCATGGAAACAGATTCTACCTTTGCTCCTTTGTGTAAATGTGGGATTAGTTGTTCATTTGAATGAAGTATCGACAAGACGATAGTTCCTGTCACTAGCTCTCAAGGTTTTTTTTCCCCTTGAATTGACTTCAAGTCTTGTAGCTATGGCAACTTAATTCAGAAAGACTTTTGAGAGTATCCTTTTTTTAGGCTGAAAAATAATAGCCATTAAAATAGAAATTTCACTGCTTATTATGTCCATATGCCATCTTGAGGAGTTGAGATGCTGCTCTCTATCAGTTTCTTGCGGTTCTCTAAATTCCCAGGTGTCTGGAGCCTGTACTTCTTGAGGTCCTGTCCCAAATGTCACCCTTAGCCCTTGTGGTCCTTATTTGGTGTTCATTGACGGTCCATAGCATCCTTATGAAACCTAAAGTGTCAAATGGAACACGTGGCCATCGGAAGACCACAAGTACACATCAAGCATGCCGTTTGGGACACATCCTGTATCTAAGTGTGTCTAGGTTGTCGGTTTCTCAAAGGTCATCTGGGTTAGTTTCACATCCACTACATGTTCGCTACATTTCCCATGTGTGAAGTGCTGCCTGCATCCACTTCAGTTTCTCAGTTTGATTTGGGATGTCTTGAAGGGTCATGCGTTAGTTGCCGTCGCCCCTTTTTCACTGGTCTGTGAACTGTGTGGCCTTTTTCTTCCATAATAGTGAAGTCTAAGTTTTCTAAAGAGGAAACTGGCCCAAGGCATAAAGGGCACCTTCCATCTAGGCACTCACATCACAAATGGATAGGTAAAGAACATCCGCTGTCCCCAGGTGAAAAGACAAATATAGCCACCATTCAGCGAGGCTCCACAACCGAAAACCTGCATGGCGGCCGTTAGAGATGTTGAAAATATTAAGTCCATACTAAAATAAAAAAGCAGTAACCTTTTTCTGCAGTATCGGTAATACAGAGTATCACTACGCCATCTGGGTTAGTTTCACATCCACTACATGTTCGCTACATTTCCCATGTGTGAAGTGCTGCCTGCATCCACTTCAGTTTCTCAGTTTGATTTGGGATGTCTTGAAGGGTCATGCGTTAGTTGCCGTCGCCCCTTTTTCACTGGTCTGTGAACTGTGTGGCCTTTTTCTTCCATAATAGTGAAGTCTAAGTTTTCTAAAGAGGAAACTGGCCCAAGGCATAAAGGGCACCTTCCATCTAGGCACTCACATCACAAATGGATAGGTAAAGAACATCCGCTGTCCCCAGGTGAAAAGACAAATATAGCCACCATTCAGCGAGGCTCCACAACCGAAAACCTGCATGGCGGCCGTTAGAGATGTTGAAAATATTAAGTCCATACTAAAATAAAAAAGCAGTAACCTTTTTCTGCAGTATCGGTAATACAGAGTATCACTACGCCGTTGAGTAAATGCAAACAAGCATTCTGTGCATTAGGCAGCCCACTGTCTATTTATTTTTGGTGAAATTAATCAAACAATAGTATTGCCAAGAAAAGAGATCTTAATTTTTTCCTCTTATTTTGTTATTTTTCTTTAAAAATACTCGATTATATCTGTTGTCATATCGGTATCAACCGATAAATGACTTTATAATGTTATCGATTGAGGTCTTATAAGAAATATATATTGTAGATTGATGTCTAATATCAGCCACTATAACAGTTATCGGTTAAATATGTTATCGGTATTGGTCCAAATTTCAGTGGATCCCTAGTTTATTAAATAATTACTTAAAAAAACTTTGATTTAATTAATTGAGAATCACTTGATTTAATTAATTGAGAATCACTTAAACACGACATGTCATTGTTTTAATTCAAATGATAAATATTTGTATTACTATTTAATACATTATTTAGTACTGTTTTAAATAATGTCTTTGATAACATGCTAGTTTTTGCTGTGATATTTAAATTAGTATCTATAATCTTAAAATCTCACTGGGCGCGATATCAATGATTTTGGTTTTGTGACAATTGTAGTCGATGTATCCGTAGCTATCGCAAGTGTTCTTTCGAATTAGATCATTAGCGTGCCCAATGAATTAGCATTCAACACAGTACTGGCAATTAAAAGAGCAGTGACGACACGCTGACAGACGAGTTAACAGTCTGTCCTGAGGACCAGATGTTGCAGGCCCTCGGGAGACCGAAAAATCCTCGAAGAGCCATGACAGAACGGAGCTCCGCGGGCTCTCTGGTTTTTAATGAACTTGGTGACACAGTCTCAGCATTTGATGGAAGTTGTGAAACTCATAATCCAGACAATGTTTACATTTAGATGGAAGGGATATCATCAGATTTGCATCTTCAAGTATACACTGCAGATTTAAACAAGTTAGCATACGCCTCGAGCTGTAATCTCTGTCAGTCCCAAGCTTTCCATGATTACAGTTTTTTTTTTTTTTTTTTTTTTTTTTAATAGCCTTTTGCACGATGTCTTCGGTCTTTTGCAGTAGTTTAGCCGTGGATTGTATATGCATGTGAGGTCTGTTGATTCGGGTGTGTTTTCGCACTGTGACACAGTTAATAACCGGCCGTCAATGCGATCACACACCGCGCTGGCATGCATTATGCATGAACAAGATTAATCTGTCTTGGTGCTTGCGAAGCATAGAGAACACTTCAGCCCTCCTTCCTCGCTCTCTTTTCTCCCTTTCTCTTCCTCCTCTCAGGCACCTTTTATTTTGCTGCTGCAAGGTTGGCTGTTGTGATCAGGCTAATGCTGCAGTTTGTCAATTTCAATTACGGCCCCCTTTGAACTGCGCCGAATTCAGCCAGGGAAGGAATAGAGGAGGTAATATTCCTACTGTCAATCACCTGCGATTTTTCTACCTCGCCTTTTCCTTCACTTCTAATTTTAACCTCCAGCACTCCGAGGTTCATTGCAGGAAGGTTAAAGGGGTCAGGGGATTTACTTTATCATACAAAAGAGGATTCTCTCTTTAGACACATAACATTCTCATCGCAAAGCTACTTTTTATGTCCTCCTAAAACATTTATAGAAACTAAGCTGTAAAAAGGAGTCATCTTGGCTGACGGTATATACCATATCTGTATCATGTTGGTTATTGGCCGATATTAGTTATTTTTAGGAAATGTATTATTTTGTATACTGTACATTTATAATGGTTGTGATGCTTGAATTCAATTTAGCTTTTAAAATGATTGATTTCTTTAGTTTGTTTTGTTAATTAGTTTTATAGAATAGAATTTTAGTCTTGACCATTTATCGGTTTATTAGCCATAACATCGCTGTCAGGTAGAGTTTTAATATGGGTGCACCCCTATTTCATAATCATCAGTTTTACATACAGAACGTGAAATGAATTTATGATTTTGTAATATAAATTCAACTCAGAATAATTTCTCACAGACTTTCACTGTCTTGAAATCAATTCACATTTTTTATACTGTAAATTAACATGTTATGATCCCTAATTTTATTTGTAGCGTTTAAAACAGTTGATTGTAGATTTTTGTATTTAATTTAAAATAGACTTTAGATTAAGTTTTATTTTTTACATTTTAAAAAATATTGACTCAATATAGTATTGAATTTTAATATAAGTTATCAATTTTCAGCCATAACATGAGATAATTTGTAGAACTTTTTTAATACCTGCAATTATAAATGAACAAAATTGTTGTATTATTGGCATTTAAGACGTCAGTTTCCTGTTTATGTTGCTATGCAGGTTATTTCATGTTCTATTCAGCACAACAACAACGGTCAACATCTTTATTTCATCTTCCGCAGCTGAACAGCATGAGATCTTGTAATCGTTTTCCACAGACCCCGGCTTGACCTATAATGTTGCATATTACAGCATCGGGAGTTGACGGAGCAGATTCGGATCCCCGTAGTAACATCTACAGCTCCACTTGGAGCAGATTCGGCTTTTGATAGTGCATCACGCCACTTGTGTACTCTCTTCTCCTGGTGTCACATCCGAGAAATAGGTCAGCTCGCCCCGGGTGGGGCTCTGGTGACAGCCGCTTTGTTGTCAGACCCGCACAAGATCGGCGCTGACTGGCTTAGAACCCAGTGGGAGGCCCGGCACAAACTTCAGAGGCTCTTTCGCACTGTGTGCCCACCACGGAAAGTTCTAGAGTGACTGAGCGAGCCTGACGGCAGCTTCTCGGAGACAGCGCGCCTGTCTCACTCATCACTGTGCCTCCACACCAGCTTGTCATGCTGCATCTCTCAGTCCAGCTTGCACTAATGTTGTTTGCTGTCATCTCGGATTTCAGAGCGACTCGCTCTGTTCTTGCGGGGGACTCTGCTTGGAGCTTTTAGCCCCGGCGTTGCTGTGACCCAACCGACCGGCTTTCAGCGTTCTAGGACGTGCTGAGGTGCAGTACTGCCTGTCATTTCGGGGCGTTAACATGATGAGCGGAGGCCCTGTGAGCTTCAGGGCGCATCTGTTGATGCCTTTTTGTGGCAGCTCATTTGTTGGGCCCAATTCACACAAGGCAGCATGTCAAACTGTACTAAGCATATGTGAAGGAAGCCCCGTTTTTTTTAGTTCCTCTCGTTTTTATTAGTGTGATACTAGGTGCTACCCCATCTTTAATCTTTCCAGAGCTGCTTTTACTTTATATGATAACTTTCATTAATGACATTTATAATGCAGTTTTTTTATTGAGTTTTTTTTAAATATGTAGTATAGAATCGTAATATCCATTTTTCAAACTATACATTAGAGGGGTGGTATAATGCCCTTTTCAAATAAGTCTTTGATGTCACCAGAGTGTGTACTGTATGTGAAGTTTTAGCTCAAAATACCCCACAGATATTTTTATATAGCATGTTAAAATTGTCACTTTTTGAGGATGAGCAAAAACGCACCGTTTTTGTGTCTCCCTTTAAATGCAAATGAGCTGCTGCTCCCGTCACAGAGGGCAGAGCCACAACAACTTAGCAGCTTCGATTACTTCACACAGACATGCACTGAAAATTTCGAATGGAGAGACTCAAGAAGTGACAACATGTAGACAACATTTCTGAATGGTTAGTTGATGAATTTATGTAGCTTATGTGTAGTTACAGTGGGGAGAACAAGTATTTGATACACTGCCGATTTTGCAGGTTTTCCCACTTACAAAGCATGTAGAAGTCTGTAATTTTTATCATAGGTACTCTTCAACTGTAAATGACGGAATCTAAAACAAAACTCCAGAAAATCAGATTGTATGATTTTTAAGTAATTCATTTGCATTGTATTGCATGACAAGTATTTGATACATCAGAAATGCAGACCTTAATATTTGGTACAGAAACCTTTGTTTGCAATTACAGAGATCATACGTTTCCTGTAGTTCTTGACCAGGTTTGCACACACACTGCAGCAGGGATTTTGGCCCACTCCTCCATACAGACCATCTCCAGATCCTTCAGGTTTCTGGGCTGTCGCTGGGCAATACGGACTTTCAGCTCCCTCCAAAGATTTTCTATTGGGTTCAGGTCTGGAGACTGGCTAGGCCACTCCAGGACCTTGAGATGCTTCTTACGGAGCCACTTCTTAGTTGCCCTGGCTGTCTGTTTTGGGTCGTTGTCATGCTGGAAGACCCAGCCACGACCCATCTTCAATGCTCTTACTGAGGGAAGGAGGTTGTTGGCCAAGATCTCGCTATACATGGCCCCATCCATCCTCCCCTCAATACGGTGCAGTCGTCCTGTCCCCTTTGCAGAAAAGCATCCCCAAAGCATGATGTTTCCACCTCCATGCTTCACGGTTGGGATCAGTGGTTAAATTGGCTTTTATAAGGAGGGGGAGCCCTTAATTACGGTGAATGGTCATCATTCAAAATCGCGCCGTAAAATGATTTAATGGTGTTTTTACACCAAAGAGGCTCTTTTTCCAGTATTAATGTGTAAGGTAGGGTTGAGTACTTATTTAAACAAAGAGAAATACTTTACAATTCACTTTTTTTTTTTTTTTTTTTACCTTTAATGTTAACAGACAGCAACGGATTTCACCCTCGGAAAATGTATGAAATTGAACATGTTTGAAAATATTGGTTGGCAAATATCTTTTAAAACAAGAAAATTATGTTGATTTAAAAGAATCAGGGCCAACTTCTTTGGCAGTTTATGTTGTTTGATTTAATCACACCGACACGAAACAGAAAACTGACAGAAAATTTTGATTTTCCTGATCTCGACATGTCCATTTGAAGGTGTTTTAAAGGCCAAAGAAAAAGGACAACAGTAGCTTTAAAAGCATGTCAGTGGTCAGTAGCATGAAGTAGGCCTATTTGATCAGATAACAGATTCTTTAACATGAGAATCAGTTTAAATGTCGACACTATAATGATCGACACTATAAAATGGAAATGCAGAATGTTTATGCATATTGTTGACCATACACAATCACATATTCGAAACGGGAATGTCCTTAAATAAGGAATGATTCAAGGATTATTTTGTAGATGTTACATTTCAAACAAACGCCAATGCAATCATTCTGTGCCCAGAGGCATATGAGCAATTAGTATGAGCCAAAGCCATAGAGAGTTCTGAATGTGGTTTTTGTTTCTCTCTATGGCTCTGGTATGAGCATCAAAGATCAGTTTCAGCTACTTTTTCTTTCCTAAATGAATCAATATTTTTGGACTAGCTAATCTGTTCAGTGGTTCAATTGCTCACTCATAAAGACAGTCACTTGTCGCCGCCTTCTGGCTTAATGATGTGTGTTGCGCAAACACGAACAAGCGGAGTGATACAAACAGTGAAAAGTCGAACACATTCGAGGTAACATTATACAAATATATTACAATAATAATGGCAATATATTTAATAGGGTGCTTGTGTTGTTAAATTGAGCTTATAGTATCCACTGTCTTTGATCAAACTGATTATTTCTGTCGATCATTTCAAACTTCTATCGACAAACAGCTCTTTAGATTAGCTACTTGCATCTTATCCTTTTACTGTCTATGATCTTATCTCGCACGGTATGCCCGTTGTGAAGCGTCGCGTTGGGATTCGCGCTCGGCTTGCGCTTCTGTGAACATAAATCCTACTTGCTTTGATTGGACTCAAACATTTTGACATTGACGAGCGGGTGAGTGCTGAAGCAGCTCAGACGAGATGGTCAGTTATCGTTGCGATGGGCGAATCATTGCAGCACCAAATTCGAGTTAATATTAGCCAATTATTTCATAACTTTCATTATATACACTCAACAAAATGTATATATTTGGTGCTGAAGGAGACGGAGCTGAGCTCCGGCAGGGTGTGTTTTGGACCCGAGGAGGCGGAGCTCCATCCGGTGCGCTCCGCCCCAATTTAACCTCTGGTTGGGATGGTGTTCTTGGGGTTGTACTCATCCTTCTTCTTCCTCCAAACACGGCGAGTAGAGTTTAGACCAAAAAGCTCTATTTTTGTCTCATTAGACCACATGACCTTCTCCCATTCCTCCTCTGGATCATCCAGATGGTCTCTGGTTTTGGCCATTGTGGAGAGGTTGGAGTCTGTTTGTTTGAGTGTGTGGACAGGTGTCTTTTATACAGGTAACGGGTTCAAACAGGTGCAGTTAATACAGGTTAATGAGTGGAGAACAGGAGGGCTTCTTAAAGCTGCCGTCGGCAACATTTTTTTGATCATATTCAGTGAAATCGACACTATAATCTGACAGAACAACATAAATAAAGTGGTTTTAGAAAAAAAACCGAGATTCTAACTCCATCAGCGTGTTATTTGTTTTGCAAAAATCCACAGCTCCCGGTTCATCGGGTCCAATCAGCGCAGGGGGTGTGAGATCTGACTGTCAATCACAGATCGGGCACACGCCACCCCTCACGCACGTTACAATCACATGCACACGCCTGAAGTTCGCAGAAGTTCGCGCAGTAACGAAGAGTGATGGCGGAAAATCAAGTAAGCTCATTTAGAGTATAAATGACGTTAGCAATTGCAATCTGTCGGTAGATTAGCCAGGACAGCATACCTCCAAATACTCCATGGTGTTGATGGATACTGTTGAGACGGGCGCGTTCACTGAAAATCTGGTGCACACGCACTGACGAGCATGAACTCGGGGGGACTGTGGGAGGGTGTCCGTTGATAGTGGGGGAGGGGCATGAGAGTTGTAAACATTCAAAATTTTCCAAAATCCACTCAATCTGTCAGACTTGCCGACTGCAGCTTTAAAAGAGAAACTTACAGGTCTGTGAGAGCCGTAATTCTTACTGGTTGGTAGGTGATCAAAGACTTATGTCATGCAATAAAATGCAAAATAATTACTTACAAATCATACAATGTGATTTTCTGGATTTTTTTTTTTAGATTCCATCACTCACAGTTGAATATTTGTGATGTTGTGAGTTGTGATGCCTAAATTAACTGTATTTAAAACCATTAATTTTACTTTTAGTTTTCACAAAAATTTTGATTTAACATTGGCCATTTACCAGTTTATGTGTTCCCTGGGAATCGAACCCATAACCTTTGTGTTGCTAGCTAGCGCCTGGCTCTACTGGTTCAGTTTCATGTAGACAAACCCAGGATACTCGCGTCCTTCTAATAAACTCCCACCCATGTTGAAGATCCCTCAGATCAATGTCCCTGAAGGTCAGGGGTTTTATCTTTCTTCAGGAGCCTGGACAAATCTGACTGGCCTTCTGTTATTTGTGACCACGCATCCCGTCAACCCAAACCTGTCGGGAAGCCGGCAGTGAGTTTACTCAAGCTTTTGCCATGGATGTAATCAGATTGTATCCCTTTGTTTATCCCCTCCCTGGGTCTCTGGTCTGGGCGGTTTTGCTATTGCTGAGCCTCACAGATGTTTAGTGGCCACATTACCATTCGCAGCCTGTATCTCTGGCTTTATTTATGAATACCATTTGTCACTAACTCGCAGTTTATGAGGCAGCATTTCATTTTCATGCACACTGCGTGAAGCGAGAGTGATGGGGGTGAGAGGGATGGATGCAAAGAGAGGAAGGGAGCGACAGTGAAACAGTCCGCTGAACTCAATCATACACCATGGTGTGATTAACCCCATACTGTGACAAAATTACAGCTTTGAGTCTTTTTGTTGCTGTTGCAAAACACGCCATAAATGGCACTCGCTGTAAAAATGCAGATTTTATATATTCCCCTCTAAAGGTCATTGCTGAGCAAAGGTCAAAGGTCTTTGATGAATAGAAAGTTCTATTTCATTTATTTGAAAATGGAATATTTTGCAACTGCAACTTTTGATCAATTTAATGCATCCTTGCTGAATAAAAGTATTGACCCCACCCCCCCCCCCCCCCCCCCCCCTTTTACTGACCCCAAACTTTTGAACGGTATCGTATAATGTTACAAAAGCTTTCTATTTCAGAGAATCCTTTTTTTTCTTCTTCTTATACATAACTGTCTCCAACATTGATAATATACATACATGTCTATATACTGCTGTATATATATATAGTGCTGGTTCTGTTTGTGCTTGTTCTTGATTATTCATTAAGAAAAAAAACATAATGCTCCCACTTGCACATATGCTGTGGTGACCTTCATTGGAAATGGCCTTTATGACCTTGTTTTTCCTCTGCATAAATGTAAACTGATGAAGTAAGTTACACAAATGGGTGTGCTGTGCTCTGTACTGTCATCAAGAATTTATCCGAATCATGTATATGGAGAAATGGCAGAAAAGAAGGATGCATTATTCATAGCATGCATGTTGAAGAGAAAAGGGAAGGTAGCATTAATCAGGATGTACAAGAGTAAGTCAACTTCAGCTGTGGATGGATGGATGGATGGATAAAAGACCCATATAGATGCAAATAAGACCCATACTTATAAGATTCACCTTATTTAAAAGATTTGCTTCATCCGTCAGGCTTTATTCTGCCCACCCTTTAACAAACTCTCAGACGCAGTGTAAACAGGTGAGGGGAGGTGGAAACCTGTCCTTCCCTCTCTCGCATTAGTTGACTAATGATGCCTTTAATTAGCCCTGACACACGCTGTTAATGGAATGGACCTTATTACAACTCAGCCTGTCAGAGACATTTCCGCAGTCACCGTCTGATGTTGCCACGGCGTGAAGTCCACCGATCTGTTCACTCAAGAGTTGATAGGAAAGACAACTGATTAATATTCTGCTCGTTTAGCCGGTTTCTGACAGGCTTGTGCAGCAAAACTACATTTCCCATAATTCTACATGGCAAAACTCTCATTCTGAAGTCAGTTTGGTCCAGAGTAGATGCTTTTAAGTGCCTCTCTTGGCTCTGGTCCTGAGTTTCAGCCCTGCTTTGCATGTCAGAGTCTGTTCATGTTCTCCATCATTTGACTGGAACGCCGTCTGCATTTGACTTGTTAATTCGATTTGTGTCCCGCTTTGAAGAGTGTGCTGTGCTGAGTAAGACACTTTCCTGCGCTTCTTAATCTATCTCAACTCAAGTCTGTAAACACTTCACACAAGGTTATTTCTTCACTCAAGGAATCTTCTTTGTGTCTTCTTGCCAAAATACACATTATACGTGCTACTTCACTGTCCTCAGTCAAGCTCAAGCTTGTTTGTATTGGAGCTTAAAGGAACATGGATGGAGATCAAAGACTGTAGAGAAAATGACCATCACATTGTTAGTAATTGAGCTTTTCCAGTGCAGGCTGCATGTGTGATAGTACCTCATCTGTACTGTTATCTGCACACTTATCTGGTTTGGATCACACACTTGTTTCCCTATTTGCTGTTGTATCTGTCACTGTTCCTAAAAAAAAGCATCAGAAAATCCACAAAGTCTAGAATCTGACTTGGGTTATTTTCCCAAAATAACTGTATAAAATTGCATTTAATTTATTGTGGGGCATTATTGTTGTTGTTGTTGTTGTTGTTGTTGTTGTTGTTGTTGTTAAATAACCATGACTAATTAAATATTAGTAATAAATTGAATATTGTTATAATACAGTAGTGTTTTATAAAATAATGGTAAACAATAATAAATAAAACCATGCAGAATGATTGATTATTATTAAATATTTATTTAAATAAGTATAACTAATAATTAATACTTAAATTACAATAAAACATTTTATTATACAACCATTTGATTTATATATTTATAAACAGAAATATAATACAAAATCATTATTATACATCAGTTTTAATTTTAAATGAAATGTTTTAATGGATAACTAACTATTAATAATAATAATGATAGTAAACATGTATAATAGAATTACTAATATTACTAAAAACCTTATTCATTTATTGATACAAATCATTATAAATAATAATTAAATAATAATAATAATAATAAATAAAGTTTTAATACAAATATTTATATAAATATAACAATAAAATAGTATTTATATATTAATAAAATAATAATTGAATAATATTAAATGGATACAATAAAAAGTTAAGTTATATTATGTGTTATAAGTTCTATAATAATAATCAAAATAATTATAAAATACAAAATATTTTTTGATCAAATAAAAAGGCTCCCAAAAATGCCTGATTGTAACTGTTTATTGGACCCACAGGACTCTGCCCAGGAAGGCGTCATCACCAGAGACATCCATCGCACCTTCCCTGCTCACGACTACTTCAAAGACTCGGGAGGCGATGGCCAAGATTCTCTATACAAGATCTGCAAGGTGAGGTGAAAGCGGCGCATCCTCCAGACATGACTCACTCCTACCGTCTGATAACAAGCATCACGACACGCTGCAACATCTCTTTCCACTGACCTTTTGTTTTGCTGTAACGGCCTTGGTAGATATCCAACCACGTGTGCTGTACTCGCCTCCATGCATCCTGCTATCTGTTGCAAATCTACATCCCTGAGATGGGTGAAACCTATCCAAAATGCTAGTTTACGCATCATAGATCTGTTATTATATTTAGAAATGAAGCTGGAACTAATGCAGTTATTATCTAACAAGCAATTATCCAGATCTATATGATTAAACGGATGGTTCTGGCTCTAAAATCTGAATGAATGAGCCATGTAAGAAGCGTTTAAAAACGTCGACACCTTTGACCAGAAATTCTGTATAGTGCATCAAGTGACGTTGCTTTCCAATCATAATTCAACAATAAACTATGCTTCTTGCCAGAATTATAATTAAAAAATGTAAATGAATGTATATTAAATGATGTATTATAGAAAAACAGGAGAAAAGCGTTGAGTGGAGGAGAAAAGGAGTGAAAGTTGTCCTGTTCTCTGTTAAATCTCTTTTGTGAGGAGTCTTAAGAGGTTCTCCATCAGCTGATTGGCACCGACAGATTAAAAGGCTCCTAAATTGTGCAAAAGACCTTCAATCCAGCTAATCCTGGCAGCGGCATATGTTGCCAAGAAAGTTTATCTGTTTCCAGTCATTTACATATGATTAAGCCCAATTATAACTGCTTGTGATTTAAAGACAGCATGAAGCAGCATTTACAACAAATTATTTATTCATTTAAAAATATTTAATGCTAATTAATGTAGGGCAGAACCAGATGTTACACATCTAACATACTGTTTTTTTGTTGTTGTTGTTGTTGTTGTTTTTTGAATATATATTTATTTTTAATATAAAATGTTTGTTTCTCTAAATAACATACTTTTTAAAATATATATATATATTATTTTGTATTATTATTGATAACGTCAAAAATGTTTCAGAATATTAAGTAATAGCATTACATAAAATAAAATAAAAAACAGACAAAAAAGACTTTTATTCTTTTATTCAGAAAGCTTTGTTTATGTGCACAATATCTAAACTGATGTTTTTTCCACAGGCTTACTCTGTGTATGATGAGGAGATTGGTTATTGCCAAGGTCAATCCTTTTTGGCCGCCGTATTACTTTTACATGTAAGTATTTACCCCGAATTTACCCCAAATAATCTGTTTAGTTGAGGAGGGTTTTTTTTTTATTTTTTTTTTACAATTGGTTTTGTTTTGTTGTTTTTGTTTTATTTTTGTGTTTTTGTTTGTTTTTATTTTTTGTTTTCTGTTTTGGTTTGTGTTTTTTTTTTGTGTGTTTTGTTTGTTTTAGTGTTGTTTCATTAATTCTTTCATTTTCGTTTTATTTTATTGTATTTAATTAATTTTATTTATTATTAAATATTTAGTTTATGTATTTATATTTGTTTTTAATCGTTCTTTTTTTGAGACACTAACCTGAAAAATACGGTCACATTTAAAAAAATGCCCGAATTTATACCGCAACAGAAATATATTACTTTTTCTTACTGGGCATTATGTAAATATCCTTTTAGGTCAGTTTTATCTTTAAGCTCAACTCCTTTGATGGCAAATCAACAATTTAAACAGTGTTTTTGAGACAGAGTTCACTACACTTTTGACATGTTCATTACTAGCTACAGTAGCTAGCTAAATAATAACACTAATAATAGTGTAAATAAAAACTTCTTCATTGTGCTTTATCCTTGACTTTTTCAGGACCTACATTAATAATAGGCAGAGAGCAACAGGAAGCGAGGGTAGGACATTGATGAAACGGTTAATCTCATATTTAATTAAAGTGAGGGTTGAATAAGATGCCGTTTTTTGTTTCTCTGCGACAGCGGCCCGTATGAGGCTTGATATTAGAGTGCGTTTGGGGATTTCTATAATATAGTGTAAGTGTCTTTCTCGTGGCCTTGCCCAGGAAGCTCAGGAGCTGTCAGGAATATTAATGACAGAGCCCGTATACCTGCAGGAGCCCATTGAGCTCGGGACACACACGCTGTCTGTGTGATTTAATACCCAGCTCTCTGTCTCACTCTCCGTCTCACAAACACAAACAAACTCTGATTTCATCACTGTAGACACTGCAGCTGACACATTTAAACATCATGGGTTGGTTGTGTTTATCACAGCATATTCGTGGAGAAATCATTAGCATTTGAAATCATCTAAAAATATTGTGCCGATATCGTTCACTTTTTCTCCTTAGATGCCCGAGGAGCAAGCTTTCTGCGTGCTGGTGAAGATCATGTACAACTATGGTCTCCGAGAGCTCTACAAAAACAACTTTGAAGATCTTCACTGCAAGTTCTACCAGCTGGAGCGTCTGCTGCAGGTTTGGCCTTTGAGTGTTAGTTGAGAGATTGTGTGACACACAGACTCATTCAGCTCTCATGAGCGCCTCGAGTGTAAGCGGTGGCCCCCGTGTAAGCTATTAGACCCAATGCGCTGGAAAATGGGTTTTAATTTTGTGCTGAAATGCAATTAGGCCTGAAGTAGCCTCTTTCGGCGCTAAACCCAACCTGGTTAGTATCGACTAGCTCTGCTACTGCAAGAGTGTTAGCATTGATCATGTAAAATGTGCCATACGTGCCACTGGAAGAATCTCTTCCTCTGTTGTCATTTACTTTGCATGTGTTAACACAACGCTCCCACCTCTCTGATCTGACAATGCAATTTACCCCTGAAAAATATTCAGTCTTCCCGCTCCGGAAGATCCTATCCAGCTCCTATATCTCTTTTTGAGATGCTAATTTAAGATGTCCCTTTGTAGATGTCGGTTACGTCTTTGATTTATTCTCTGCTTGGTCTCTGAATACATAGAGCGACACGCTTTTTTGAGGCAAGCATCACTGTTGCCGTTTCTCATACCTAGGGTTATTGGTCTAAACAAACCCCTAACTTTGGCATGTACTTTTCCTGCTTTAGACTGAATGGAACCTCAAATTGTATAGCTTGATGAGAAGAGGTGATTTATTTTTATTTTTTTTTATTTTTTTTGCGCAATTTTTTATAGTTTTTATTTATTTTTAGACATTTGTTTTGGTTTTTATTTTTTTGTTATGGTTTAAAAACAGAAAACAAACAGAGTTCAAAGCACGTGTAGGTCTTTGATTTAGATGCTGTTTGTGTAAGGTGCGTTATTACTGCACTCTTGACCCTGTGCTGTAGTTCAGTCTTACACTCCTGAAAGAAATGCTTTAAAGGTGCATTGTGTAATATTTAGGAGGATCTGTAGACAGAAATGCAATATCATTTACATTACTATGTTTTCAGTGGTGTATAAAGACCCTACATACTGAACCGTAATGTTTTTATTACCTTAGAATGAGCCATTTCTATTAGGAGTGCGATATCACGGTTTTTGATCGTGGACGATTAAAATGTCTCCACGATCTGCTTTTGAAGAAATATCGTAGTATCGTGCATTTTATCAGTTGCAGTTCTGGCGCCGAGCTCTGTCTCAACATAAAACAAATGTTAACGCAGAGGAACGGGACACTGCAGTTCACAGAAGTTCATTATTTGCATGTGCTTTAAAGCCTTGCTGGTTAAACATGTAATTCACTGCTGATGCGCTGTTCTGACGTGTGCTTTCTGAGCGCATACACCCGAAGCACAAGGGCACTAAAAGCCTGTCTAACAGCGTCTGTTTACTGGACTACGTTATAAGTTATCTTTCGAGTCTTATTGCGCTAATATTGTCAAATACACACAAGGTTTACATAAACAAACTTGGTTATGTCTAAAGTGAAAGCAAACAGAAAAAAAATGAGAGAAAATCGGCTTGTCAAATGCGTGTATATTAGACGCGTCGCGTGCAGCTCTTAAAGCGACAGTAGCCAGTTAGTAAACAAGCTGCCTCTTGTCCTTAAAGAGATAGTTCACCCAAAAATAAAAATTCTGTCATTATTTACTCACTCTAATGTTGTTCCAAACCTGTATTAATTTCTTTCTTCTGTTGAAAATAAAAGTTATTTGGAAGAATGTGGCAAACCAAACAGTTGCTGGTCCCCATTGACTTCCATAGTAGGAAAACATATACTATGGAAGTCACTGGAGTACAGCAACTGTTTGGTTAGCCACATTCTTCCAAATAACTTTTATTTTCAACAGAAGAAAGAAACTTATTCGGGTTTAAAACAACTTGAGAGAGTAAATGATGACAATTAAAATGTTAGGGAGAACTATCCCTTTAATGTTAATAAAACAACAAAACACAAAGAGGAAATCACTCACTGCTCTTGACTGAGAACTTTAGTAGTAGCTTTAATAATAATCAATGTATAATTTATACAGTGAAGTCTATGTTGTGTTTTATTTTCGTATTTGTTCATTTAGCCTAATTACTTTCTTCAATGCTACTGTTAAATACCCCTACTGTAGCTGAAAAAATAAAGCACTGTTTATTTCATTTGTATATTAAGTTGTGTATGCTTAATGTGTATCTTTGTTCCTAATTCTTAATAACAAAGAAAATAATGATAAAGATTTTTATCTTCGCCACTTTGGCCTAAATGTCTGCCATTCTTTTTTCTTTTGTTACCTATAAGGCTTTTTTTAAAATAGGGACATTAGTTTTGCTGTAATGCTCAGTCACTTGCAAAATAGTAAAACCAACATGAAAAAGAATCGTGATAAAATCGTTAATCGTGATTTTCCTGAAAAAAATCGTGATATGATATTTTTGCCATATCGCCCACCCCTAATTTCTATCTACAAACACCGCGGGTCCCCTTACATTGAAATGTTTCTACAGTAGCCCTAAACGGACAAACGCGTTTTGTCACTGTGTTCTTCTTCGTAGAAAGAAGCTAGCTAAAATCAGCAAATAAAACACTGACACAGTTATGAACAAGTAACAATAATATTCGCAATAACATATCGTTTTACTGAATAATTAAGTAAAGCTAATTTCTTAATTTATATTTGTAAAGAAACTTCATTGCATAACTGGCTACTCTCAGACGATGACATCTTTTACTGTCGGCCACCGCAACTTCTGTTGGTTGCAATTTGCAACCTCACCACTAGATGCCAATAAAAATTACACAGTGCACCTTTAAAAGCTGGTGGAAAGAAAAGGGTCAGTCTGTCTGACATTCTATATAATTTTATCTGTTTGTCTCTTGTTCTAGCTATCGTTATGTCTGTCTGTCTGTCTATCTGTTTGTCGGTCTGTCATATATCTGTCTGTCTATCTGTCTCTATAATTTTGTTGTTCTATCTATCTGTCTGTCTGTCTGTCTGTCTGTCTGTCTGTCTACATATCTGTCTAACTCTGTCATTTTATCGTTTTATCTGTCTGTCTATTTTCTATCATTTTGTTGTCTGTCTATTTGAGTAAATGAATAAATGTAGTAATGTAGTCTATTTACATATCTGTCTATCGGTCTATATTTAGCATTCTATAATTTTTTCCATTATTCTTTCTATTGTCTGTTTTTTGTTTTGACATACTTCCAAGCTCCACCCCCTTTGCTTCAAAAAATAAATACAATTACTTTGTCATCCTAATAAAAACATGCTTGTTAATTTCCCTTGCGCTAACCATTGGTGTTTCTCTACTTCCTCTTTCCAGGAGCAGTTGCCGGACCTTTGGTCTCGCTTCCAGGACCTGAACCTGGAAGCCCATATGTACGCGTCCCAGTGGTTCTTAACACTGTTTACCGCCAAGTTCCCTCTCTGCATGGTCTTCCATATCACCGACCTGCTCCTGTGCGAGGTGATAAATCCTTTTCCAGTCACATAATTACACAACCATGTCCTAACCAAGTCATTTAACCAATAAGATGTCACTGTGGGTTAGACTAACTAGTGTAACACAAAATAAATAGAAATCGAGCCACAGACATTGGGTCTCTTTCTCTAACCATCTCTATTCTACACTTTAGTGGGTATTTTTAGTACATTTAGACATAATACACATTTGACACACTTTGTTCGCATTCTATATATATTAGGGAAGTGGGCATATTTAGATGCAGGACTGAATTCATCAATAATAAAATGAGAGTAAGAACAAATTGATATGTGTTCGTACCCGTTGTACGCACCTGTAGTGAATCGACCGGAATTTTTGTCCTAGTAAGCAACGATTATTACGTCTGGTCAACATTTGGATACTGCACTGGTTTATCGCAGGACTTAGGTGCACAAGTTTCATGATTTAATACATTTAGTAATTGTTAATGTTACACTGTAATAAAAAATGTTGGTTTAACTTAAAGTAAGTAACCTACCATAAACCTTTTGAGTTCATTGAAATTAAAAATGTGAGTTAATGTAATAAAGGAGATTGGTTTAATCAACAGGAACTCAAAATATTATGTTATCTGAACCACATGAATTATCTAAGTTGATTTGACAAAAGAAAAAATGTTGTGATAACAAATCATGAAAATATTTTTTTACTGTGTAGTTTCTAAATATACTGTGTATTGTTCATTGTTATTTTTATGTTTGTTCATTTTGCATTAATCAATCTATACAACGTAAAATGTAAAAAATGTGATATATGTAGAAATTAAGATAAACCTAAATTAATGAATGCTATGAATGTATTGATCTCCCTTAGGTCATAATTATAATGCTATATATAAGGCCTAATGCTAAACCGAGAAATTAATAAAATCAGGGAAATTTAATAAAAACCTGTAAAAAGTAATTGAAATTCATCTAGTTATGCTCAAGTGTAAATTATTTAATTGGCTAGAAATTGCTCTTTGTGCGTGTGATGTCTTCAAAATTATTATTTAAAAAAATTCTTATTCTAATTATGAATGACAGGAAAAGTTATGGAAATTAATAAAATCTGTAAAGTATGCTCCGATTTAAAATACTGGCTTCTTTGTGATTTAATTATTATAGCAGTAACTTGTATTATTATCTATACAATTTTAATAGCTAAAAATGTAAGATAACCTAGATTAAATTTGCAATAACCTAGATTAAAGTGCCCTTATTATGCTATTTTAAAGTTTCCTCATGTTGTTTTGGAGTCTCCTACAACATATTTACATGCATCAAAGGTCAAAAAACGTTAATTTCTTCATAATATACATTTGCATATCATCACATTTTCAATGATTCTCAAACGATTCGTCAGATGAATCAATCTCTCTAATTCCCTCCTTTCCACAAGCTACTCTGCTCTGATTGGCCAGACAGCTCAGTCTGTTGCGTACAGCGCTCGCGTCGAAAACAAAAACGCCTATTGCCATAACAATGTCAGCTCTGCTTGTCCTGAGGCTTCCAACACCGTAAACTAAACACAGTAACTAACAATGAAGTCGATCTTACCATATCAATGTGAGCGCGAGTTCGATGATGAAATATTGGAAGAACTATTCAACCCCGAACCTCCATCTTGACGTCACGGTGAAACGGCTTATGACTCGTTTGAAAAACAATTCATTTCATTGACTCAGAGTCGACTCTTACTTTTGAAAGACAATAACTTTATATATGGTGCACTTTCAGATTTAAAACTTTGCAGGATGTTTTCATTCACCTAGAGCTATGTTACACACTACATGAAAGGTCATTTTCAAAAATCCATGATAGGGGCCCGTTAATGACTGCTGTTAAAGATAAACTGTTAATGGATTAAATAATTTTTTCCTCCCTAAAAACCTTTTTTAGGGTTTTAAAATGTATTTCTTTTCTGTCTAAATAAATAGTGTAGTTGTATTGGGTTTTGAATAGCACATGGAACTGATGGAAAGTTCAGTAGTTTCTAAACTTCTTGAACTCCGTTAGATTTCCCAAAGCAAGCATCTTTGACTTCTTAGAAATGGGCTTTGTGTCTTTCCAAAAGTAACGCTTCGACCTTTCTGCTCCTCTGAGAGCTTTTCCTTTTGTTTTTTTCCCATCGCTTTTCTCCAATTTTCCTTTCATTCAGCGTCTGTGGTAGCCCGAGGCAAGACAATTAAAAGTTTCCTTAGCCTGTCTCAGTCAATGAATCGCATGATGAGAATCTGTTAGATGCTTGCGAGACACCTCTCTCTCTCTTCTTATCCATCTATCAGTTCATCTCTAATTCATTTAATGTTCTGCCTTCTTTTAAGGCTCTGCCTCTACTTTTGAGTTACTTGTTATAAATGTATGCAATCTTTCCCTAATCAGATTTACATTTCAGTTTATTTGTATTACGTTTTGTCCCAAAATACTAATCCAAAGAAAATCGTTCACTGATCATCTAATGCTATCGCACACAAAACCGGGAAAGCTCTTTCTCACTTTGGTAAGCTCTAATCTGATTGGCTGCCTTTCAATATCTCCGGGTACCAAGGGCTCACAGGATTTGGTATCAGTCCATTGGGAAACAAAGTCAGGTTGACTCAGTGAGTGCTATTGAGAATTAAATAACAATTGGACTCTCCAAAATTTGCAAGGATACATGCATAAAATGTTTGAAAGATAACTTTTTAAACTAATCAACTAGATATCTGTAAGTAGGTCTTATTATTTAATATATATATATGTGTTGTTGTTGTTGTTTTTTCTTATTTTTAACCTGAGACGCTGTTCCACTAGTGCCAACTTGTGTGCCAATTTACCTTAATAGGTTAAAAAATGCACACTCATCTGTTTCACACTTTCTAGGAATCTTTCATTTAGTTTATTCACTATGTGTTCACTGAGACAAGATTAAAATGAATGGATTAGGTTCACTCTGACATTAAAAAAAAACACATGCAGACATAACAAAATTAATATCCATGGCCCGATACATTGAGGTCTTAAGAAGTGACCTCTTATATGTCAAAAGATCAAGGCAAATTTCCCTTCTCATGTCGTGAGCCCTAGCATTAAAAATCTTACCGACCCCAAACTAAAATAAATAAAAGACTATTCTCAATAGTTATTGAAATTAATTACTGCAATTTTGTAACATTCTATAGTGGCTCTTCAAGTTGATAAAGGATTGAATGTTCAGGTTGTTGTAAGTTGCTTTGCATGAATACCTGTAAATGTAAATGCAGATAGTTTTGCTAGTATCGATTATACCAAGCAATCGTAGCATATCAACTTGGCTTTTAAAATCATATTTCTTACATAACCGAAGTGTACAGCTCCAAAGCCAAAGAGAAAAGTATTATCCCTCCCTCAACAAACACACATAATTATCCCCCCTGCAATTTCCATTTAGCCCCCTAGCGCCATCTAGAGCCTGTCGGGAACAGATACTTTCTGCCGTCTGTTATTAATAGAGAACACGGGATATTTTTAGCTCTGTGTTGCCATGTGAACGGGTCCTCTAAGCGATGCTCGAGACGGGTGTTTCCATGCGGAGCTGACTTCAGCATTGCTTCTCCGCTCGCTACTGCGATGCCACCTGCTCCCCTCTGACACACACACACACACAACACCTCCCGCCCGTCCTTCACTGTGCCTGTGCACATCAACCTGCCTGTCAGTCCACCTGAGCGTGTGCGAGCGAGATTGTTTGCCTCTTCCTTCAGCTCCTGTCACTCCCACACATTTGAGCTCTTTGTATGATTCGAGCTATTTTAGGAAATGCAAATGCGTTCGGCATCGCACTTCCCACTGCTTGTAGAGAGCAAAGACACCATTGCAGCCCTTCCGAACCATTTATTCCAAATTGTATCGTCTTTATTATAATAAAACGTCTTTGTATGTGGCCCGTTGTGTAGTTCCAGGCAGTTTGATGTTCAAATAAATTCTTCTGTGTGTTTGTTTTTGTGTGTATAATTTTTTTTCAATGTCTTTACAGGGGTTGAACATCATCTTCAATGTGGCGCTGGCTCTTCTGAAGGTACTGCACATCACTACGCTTACATTTCCTTGTTTTAAATTGTTTGGAAAAGTGAGGGAACATAATAAAATCGCTAAAAAGTAATGCAAATGTCTAGTTATGCTTGGGTTAAAAATATTTCATTGGTTAGAAATTGCTTTCTGTGAGTGCAGTCTTCTTTAAAATTATTACTATTATATTTTTAAAAACTCATTCTAATTATGAAAAACTGGAAAACTTATGTAAATTTATAAAATCCATAAAAATTGAGGCTAGTTTAAGATTTAAACTATTAGCTACAAATTGTTCTTTGTGAGCAGTGTTATCTTAGTTTGTTTAATAATTTGATGTGCTTTTAGATTTTTTATCAGTTTATATATAGCTTTAATTTAGTTTTATTCCAGTTTTTGTTTGTCATTTTAGTACTTCAACGTTAACTAATATCAGATAGTTGCCAAGGTGACATTTCTAATTTTCATTTAACAATAACAACACTGTGTGCAATATTTTTTTATCCTTATAATGAGTCATAGCATTTCAGTGTTTAAAAAGTGGGGGAAACCTGGTTGAAGAATTGATGCTTTTAGTTTAATATACAGCAGGAATAAAAAAAAACATTGAGTGTGTCTCCCTCTGCCGGTCAGAAGAAATATTGCCTTGATTTTTTTAAAACCCAAGTGTTTGCTGTTCACAGACCTATCCGTTAGTTACCTGCATGTGTACATGTGCACATGTTACACATGTACATGTTAGGTACACATGCGAGACTAAAATGATCAAGTAGTGTCTTTCTGATATCTTAGGTTTTGCTATGAGCAATATTACTGAAACACTTCATATATCATCATAATATAATACCATTATCATATATATATATAATCGATACAGTCGATATATATATAAAATATATTATTATAGTATTTTCATTACTGTAATCAAGTATTTTTACTTTTTTTTTGTAGTGTTTCTGGGTCCATTTATTAAGTTATATGCAAAATTTTATACAGTGCTGGGTAGATTACTTACAAATTGTAGTCGGTTACTGATTATAAATGACATGACAAAAATTGTAGTTAGTAGTAGTTTATCACATTGTTTTGAATAGGATAATCTTACACCATATTGATAAAATACAAAGAGAAAGAAAATATACCTGCATTTCATGTAATTATGGGAATTTGTGTGCAATTCCACAAACCCTGAAGATATTCTTAACGTATATAAGCAGTAGGCGTATATTTCAAAGGAAAATTTAAACAAAAAAAAGTAGTAGTAAGGGGAAACAATGAATTCTAAATAGTTTACTGCCATTGTGAGAATAACATGTAATCATGTAATTAATAAAAAAGTAACTGTAGTCTGATTACTGAGTATTTTAAAACATAATATAATCTATCTATATATATACACACACACACACACATTTAATAATATATATATATACATATAAAAAATAACTTAATTATAAATGCACTTAATTATATATATATATATATATATATATATATATTCAATATAATTTTTATATAATACAAAAACGACACATGAAAACAGGTTAAGAAAGGCTGTGTGAACAGGAAATAACCTCAGTTTATCACTTTTCGTGCAGTCTTTTCTAACTGCAAATGGCACTTTTTCCACATACGATACATTGGCTCGTTCACACTACATAACAAATTTGATCCGAACCGCATGGCTGCTGTCGGAGTGATCTATGCGTGCATTTGGTTTTGTTGTTGTGGCATTATTGATCATCAGCGACACTATGGATGACACAGTATCCAGCTGTGGGTCATTAGCCCAGTAATGCCACTATGGCTCTATTGATACAGCACTATTTGTGGTGCATTAGTACTATATAGTATGGTGCTTTTTAGAGATTTACAAGCAAAGCTCAGTCAAAATTGATCACGCTTGGATGGTAAAAACAGAGTGCGTTATGCTTTTTGGAACAAAATCCACTTATAAACTACAAATATTTTCATAGACTCTTATAGTGGATGTGAATAAAGTGTATATTCAATTTGTGTCATTATCGGTTGGCCAATACTGTCTGCTGCAAAGCTTTTTAACGGTGTTCTCAGCACAAATACATTAGCTTCATCCACAAAGCCACACCTTTGTGTAAGCTGCAATGACAGAATGACAAATGGAGCTATTGCAAGAGCGGGTTGCGCTGCCCTGAATGTGTCTGAGCTAACCTATAGAGGACGAGGACATATCCGCTGATTTAATGTTGAGAAATAGACTCCACTGCCCTGTTCTGTAATTACAGCAGATGTGAGAACCAGAATAGGATTCTCTGGTTTCTTTTTAAGGCTCTTTAAAATCCAGGTGTTCATTAAAGAGGAACTATGAGAATATTTGTAAATAATCATCAAATCTTATGGTACTAGAATCACACAAGCCTGATGATATAATTTGTCATGTTGAAGACAAAGCATGTCTTTTGTGTAATTAGTCATGATAAATGTTCTCTCTTGTCATTGTTTATATTATCGCAAAATATAAACCGTTATCACCCAGTTCTAATCTAAATGCGACTTCAAGGCGTGAAGATATTAAGATACTATAACACGTCATGAGTTTCTGTAAAGCTGCTTGAAAACAATGTATATTGTAACAAAAATAATAACATTAGGTGTATATTTAAACAGGTGTGTTTTTTTTATTATTCATTTAAAAAGTATTCAATATTTTTTTCTATTGTCAATGCATTTAAATGTTGTATTTTATGTTCTATATACTGTATATGATATTCTCTTTTTTCTTTGTGAATATAATACAGTGTGTGTGTGTGTGTGTGTATATATATATAAATACAGTATATATATATTTGTGTGTGTGTGTATAACCAAAAATATTATAAAACATTTATTTACTTGATTAAATTATTCATTCACTTTGTCATAATGCATTGGAATGTTTTCTAGTTCACATTCTTCTCTGTAGAGATTCTAAGTATATTTTTTATGACTGTAATATAGTATTTTTTTGGGGGGGCAAATATTTATTATTAATTAATATATTATTATTATTTTAGTTTTTCCTTAAAGCATATTTTTGACAGATTTTGTCAATATATGTTTATTGTCATTTCCTCACTGATTCAATCATAATGTTTCCTGTAATATAGGTACTTAAGTAGGGGGCTTGTGAAAAAATATTGTTAGTGTTATGCTATTTTCCTGCTATGTTTAAATGGAAACATAAGAAACAGTGAAGGCGCTGGACAGAAGCAGAGCATTGAATGATGTGAATGTGCGTACAAGGAAGCAAGAGATGTGCATTAATAGAGAGCGAGCGTGAGGGGAGCTAGAGGGGGTTGCACTGCCTCGCTCCTATTGGCTAACCATTACGACATTCTCCCCAAAGGCTCCTAAACCCTCTCCTCCTCCTTTCTCTCTCTCTGTCCCTCCCGCTCCACCCCCCCTTCACCTCGCACTCTGTTTCTCCACATGTCCCCCTGCCTGTCCGCCTCTTCCCTTAGCAAGCATACAGCAGCAATTAGCATTTAGCATGAGTTGCATTGAATCCTCGACCATGTCCACTGTCCATTCGTCCACGGTCTCCCATTCCCTCGCAACGCCCCTCCTATCTTCCTCTCCTCCTCCCTTTCCGCCACCCCGCCGCCTTTTCTAGCATCGACAGCATCTCTGTGCGTGTCTCTCCCTCCCCGTTTTCCTCTCATGCGCTTGTTGACTTTCCCTACCGACGCTCTGACTGGCTCGATCAGGAAAGCGAAACAGAGAAGCCACTGAAGCTGGAGTAACGAAGGCCTGAAGACGAGAAGAAGACAACCACCCAGTCTCGCATCTCGCCACCTTCATCCCACAGTTGGGGATTCTGGATGGACCACTCGGCCACTTCTCGACCCCGACAGGATGGCAGAAGACGTGTTGTCCATGTACTCTTATCCACAGGCTCGATTGGACGAGAATGAGGATTTCGCTTGACTCCACTTTTCTCACTCTCTCGATGCACCTTGACAGAGAGCAGAATCTACCTGACAACGACTCTGCACTTCACTTGGTCTGGTTTCCGCCTTGTAGTGCCTCGTAAGATGCAGGACTGAAATCCTTTGAAGACTAGCAAAACACGGAAGACGTGCTGTCTCGACGGCACCACGCGACTCTCCTCCTGCCTGTTGCCAGGCAACAGACTGCAAATTTGGGAATTCAGAAAGAGCCGGCCAATGATAAACCAGGATCATAGCTTTATTTCTTTTGAAGCATGTAAAGTCACTGTTCTGGCGTCTTTTAAACTAGGCGTGGTCTCCAATAGTGTTTACATTGCAGACCCAAAATGGATCATTATAAGTGTGAATCCCCCCTCCGGTTTTTGACGCCACATGCTCACGCTCGTCGAATCATGATCGAATGACACCGACACACTTGTCGAGACTGCTTTAGTGCTACCAAAATCAACCGCCTGGACTAAACTTTTCCAAGATTGGGCTCCGTCTCGGGACATCAACGTGGCTGACTCCAAGTCAGCCCCAGAGCCTCTGTGGGAGGACGATGCTGGGGATTCTGGAGGAGCCCAAGAGGCTCTTTCACCTCTGACCCCAGAGAGAGATTTGCCTTCACCGCCTCTATGGGCTCAGATCCCACCCGCCATGAGGAGGCTTGAGGAAGGGGCCGCTGGAGAGGACAAGGCTGGGCCGGTCAATGACTCTTCTGATAGAGTCATGGGGCTGCTAGGCATGGGTCACCGCCTGTTTGTGCCCCGACTGCTGGCGGTGAGGGGCAGCTGCTGCAAATAGAAGTCATCCTCATCTTTGTTTACATCTTTCATATAATATGTGATTCTTATCAGGTTGCTTGTGAGACCTTTGTATGCATTTATGTAATAAAGGGCTTTTATTTGTCATCCTGTTGAAGGCAATTGTTTCACAATGTCTTTTTTGATTTAATTATATCAGCAACATATTTTATTAATAATGCATTGCCTTAAGTTCACTTGCAGTATACAAACAGTGTTTTAATGTTTTAATTAATTATTAAATTTATGCTTTTTAGTATTCAAGTATTTAATGCTTTGATGTCTTAAGTTCACTTGCAGCATACTAACTATTACCGGTATGTTTATTTTAAAGCTTTTTTATTTATTTATTATTGTATTAATAACACTGATGCCTTAATTTTATTTGCAGCATACAACAACATTTTTATTTTATTTTAATTAATTAATTTAATGCCTTGAAGTCACTTACAACAATCTATTATTTTTTTATGTATATTTATTTTTTCATAATGCTTTAATGCAATACATTCACTTGCAGCATACAAACGTTTTATTTTTTTGGTAGCAAAGTGTAGATTTATGGTTTGGCCAAATATCGCTTGTCGGCCATAAAATAAAAATGATATTAGCTTATCACTATTGGCCATGCCTTTAATATTGGTACTTCCCTCGTCATGATGTTGTAACTGTGCAAGTCTCCTTACTCTTTTTGTCACTGAATAAATGGCGATGTTTAATAGTTGCAAATAGGCTGTAATATCAGAGGTGGCAAATTATGACACAAACACTCGTCTTTTGAATTCTGCTTAATGTCCGGTTCACATCATAAAAGGGCAATGCAAGCACTATACGGAAAATAATCACAGGCTAAGTTCCTTTTCAGGCTGCTTATTAGGTTGATTTCCTGAAATGACTCTAAACCAGTTCTGTTTTTCTGTCTAAATGCAGACCTCCAAGGAAGATCTGCTGCAGGCCGACTTTGAGGGTGCGCTGAAATTTTTCCGGGTCCAGCTCCCGAAACGCTATAGGGCGGCAGAGAATGCCCGGCGCCTTATGGAGCAGGCCTGCAATATCAAGGTAAAAAACAACTCGAAACAACTTTCAAAGCACTCACCATCAGAAACTATGTGCATTTATTAATCATTTATTTTATTTGATCATTTGCTATCATTTTAGTGCCAGTATTAGTTAATTTCTATTTATTTGAACAAACCCACAGCCATAAATATTATATTGAAGCAATTTATACTTGTTTATGCTTTGAACATGAATGACATACCAAATTGTGTTGTTTATAGTGAAGAGGTGTGCTGTTAGTTGTCTAAGCGGTCAGATTTACAGATGATGAAATGGGTGAAAACTTATGGACTTGTATTGAAGGAGTTAATTATGCAATTCCAGGTTGCTTTTGCATTGTTTGAGAAATTTGAAGCGCTACATCACAGAGCTAGCATGCAGTTATTCAGAGAATGCAGAGACCTTGTCTGCGTTTCAAGGCTCCTTTGAGGCAAGGTGGCGTTAGGACTCAAGGATAAACAACACAATTCTCTGCCTCAAACCCATTCCACACAACGTCTATACACTCTAAACCCACTTTCTTCTGGAGTTAGTGCCTCTTTCATAGATTACATTTTATTTGGGGCAGGGGTGTGTTGTTGAGTGTGCGTGTTCAGGAAGGAAGGAGGAGTAGAGATCGAGATGATACTGAGTTCATCCCCTCCCTTGTATTTCTCTCTCTCTCTCCTCTCTGTAAATGCACTAACAGCAGGATTTCCTGTGCCTCCAGTCACTCACTGCTGTGCTTCAGTAATGCAGTAATTGTATAATGCAGTGTTTAACTAGGAATGTCTGTTAGAACACTGCAATTAATTCAGACATCATTGAGAATGTTTTGTCCAAACAGTGTTGCTAATTATGATATTTTCTGGGATATTTTCTTGGATGCGCCTACTAAGTATCCAGATAAATATGTCTCCTGTCTGTGCATACTGAGTGAATCGTATATATATATATATATATATATATATATATATATATATATATATATATATATATATATATATATATATATATATATATATATATATATATATAATGTGCTTAGTTTTCATGTAAATAAAAGCAGGCTTTCTTTAAATTTTCTGTATATATCTATATTTTTTATAAATATAATTATTTAAATAAATAATTCAATTTAAATAAAACATAATAAATTATTTTGTAATGTTACTGTAAGCGCAGAAAATATTTGTCTTTTATTTTGTATTTTGAGTATACATTTCCGGGTAGTTGGGTGTAGGTGGGTATTTACCTGGTAGTGTTTACTGTTTTTAGATAGGCCGTGTAGAGAGGGGGTGAGTAGCCATGAACGCCCACTTTCTGGTGACCATTTCTATCGTTTCTAATAGTTTCTGATTGTCAAGTGTTTTCTATCTGCATATCACTATGTCAACAAACGTTCATGGATTTTAAACGCATGGGAACACGTCATGGGTTCTTTCCTGCTGCTTAGCCTCTCAGCGGCTATAGGCTGTAATGTAATAATTTGTGCTTTTAGTTTTTGCTGATTTTAACTTAACTTAAACAGTTAAACATATCAGGAGATTTTAATTTTGAGGCAAAATATACTTGCGTCATAATAATGTCACAATGCAAAAAAAAATATTTCTGGTCCTAAAAATATTACTTTTATGTAAAATATAACTTTTACATATGATTGATTTCTCTCTCTCTCTCTCTCTCTCTCTCTCTCTCTCTGAATATATATATAATATATATATATATATATATATATATAAGTAAATCAGTATCTCATGTCCTGTGCTATATTGACTATTCTCTGAGATTGGACAGAGAACCATGTATTGGCAGCATTTTGGACACAGCGAGAGAGAAATTAGAAACCAGAGAGTCAGATGCACTCTGTGGGAAACCAGCATCTGAGTGAGGTGATGTAACAGGTGCATTCATCAGCTTACAAATGATTAAGCGAAGAGAGACCAGCTTCATTTTACACCAGAGTCTTTAGGATTACTATCCTTTGTTTTCCCTTGTATGGCATTTTCAACTCCCTAAAGTCCACACCCACCTACATGCTCCCTTGAGCCACGTCTCTTCCACTCCCTAAAGAGAAGGATGGGTTTACACCTGCAACATTTACACCAGGCACTCTGTTTGCAATTTGCTCAAGTCTGTTGTTTTTGTTCCTTCCGAGAGAAGACCATAAGCACAAGCCGTTTGATCCCTCTTATTTTGCAACTGGATTTTCTCGTCATCATGACAAGTGGCGTTTTGCCCACATAAATGAGTTTGCACCGTCATTGCTCCCAGCATCTGCGCTGACCACGCCTCATTGGCGCCCGTGTGTGTGCAAATGTGTACTTAGTCACACTTTCCTCTTTATCTTCTGCAAACAAAAGTGAAAGGCAAGCAGGAGAGCAGATCAATGAGGTGTTTCATCCAGAATCAGCGCTGGAGTGGGCGAATAAACGACGTTTAGACTGCCATTCCACCTCAAAAACTGTTATTTTTATACTCACCGTTTCCCTTTTTACACTGATCTTGTTGGTTTCTGGAAGATTCTGCCACTGGGATGTCGTTTGGATGTTTTTTATGATACGGCTAGGAGGGAGGAGATTATGTGGCAAGGACAGGAAGCCTTGTGAAGCCTGTTATCTCCATATCAGACCTGGACACCAGACACCACACACATAAACCACGAGGCTGTGCACAGATTATTTCTACCATCCGTGATCACGACCATTCCAATCACATGTGTAAGAAGAGGAAATGCAAAGCGGTCGTTTCTGTTTGAAGTGGTGTGAATTTAAAGAGGATCAAGTCGCCGGGTAATACGCTTACAGAGTGATGGAATTCAAAGGCACCTGCTCCCGTCGAAAGCACAAGCTGTATGAACTTCCCCCACCGCGGATTACGAGGCAAATTCCAAATTTCACATCCTCTTGATATTGAAAGGGGAATTAAACGAAAGGAGACTGGAAACGGCTTAGAGGAATCAGCCTTGGAGAACTCCGGTACATGCCATCTTGAGTCTTTGGCTTGTAGATGTTTGCGTTTGGATACTTATTAAACCATGAACAGACCGGCTTCAGGTCTTCTTGGGAGAATAAACGAGATCCGGACAGTTAGATGAGAAGATAAAGCGAGAACTACCAGGGGAGTTAGAAGACCCCGTTGTGGTTTGTCTGACAAACCCAAATTCCCCCTTCCTCTCAACCTTTTCCGCTTGCCTCGCTCTTCATATTTCCAGTGGTAACCACCGCTACCCATGAGACCGTGGCGGTAAGAGTCATGCCTGCACAACTTGCAATTTAGAGTCTGC
Organism: Rhinichthys klamathensis goyatoka; assembly: GCF_029890125.1. Classification (NCBI taxonomy): domain Eukaryota; kingdom Metazoa; phylum Chordata; class Actinopteri; order Cypriniformes; family Leuciscidae; genus Rhinichthys; species Rhinichthys klamathensis. Next base: position 2,600,938 of record NW_026606664.1, on the reverse strand, counting down.
GGACGAGCACAGAGCTTCATCGCTTTGAAGGAACTGAGCGAAATACACAATCCTTGGAAGACAAAACCAGGTGTGTTTTTGAGAGTGCGTGATTCTCTATGGTTCATCCCCCCTGCATTTATTTCCCGCCTCAAGAGGCTGGCTTTCACCCGTAAAAAACTTTTCAACTGGTCCCGGTCTCGGCAGACTTGTCAGCTCTCTCCTCCTCCTTCCTTCCTCCCTCCCTCCTTCGTTTCTCGAAGCTCACCTGTCTCGCTCAGTGCTCCTCGCAGAAACTTTGCCAAAATGATGCAGGAAGTGTCGATAACGGTGGCTTACGACGCTCACGTTATCAATCAGATTAATGAAGAGGATTTCTTTGCCAGTCTGGTGGCCAACTCCAAACCTAAACCGGTGGTAAGTCTCACTCAAATGGCTTTTTACTGGTTTATTTCTCTCTTTTCTTTAAAAAAATTTTGATTTGGCAGCAAGAATGCCATCTAGTTTTGTTGTACAAGCCTTTTTCTTGTAGAGCTGGTACTGTCTCTGGCTTTCCACTCTGTGAGAAATATCCTGTAATGAAATTACAAGGCTGTACAATTTTCCCCATTATCTTCTTATTCCAAGGAATGCCAACTTGGAGTTGAAAATACCGTGTGTGTGTGTGTTGGTAATAAGAAGAACATGGCTGTGTCCAGGAGCAAGCGAATGTCTGTCGACCTAATGCAATTTTGCATGTTGTGACTTTTTTTTTTCCTCTCAAGTAGATGTTTTGAATACTCAGATGAGCCTAGTGACCTGAATATTCAAAAATTGTCCGGGCAAATGCACTGGTTTAACAAATTCCAGTAAACCAAAATTAAGCTTTGCAGTTCTTGCTTTGTTTGTAACAACAATAACTTATACTAAAAACTGCCACAGCAACTGTTTTACACTATGTACTGGTGGGAAATCACTAACATGTGCTGTTAATGTCAACTTGAATGGAAAATGGAGATCAGCTACTCGTTCATACCTGTGTAGGTGTTCTGTGTATATATAAACTCGTCATTTACACCGACCACGTTTGTTGAGGTGAAACCTCCCTGACAAACTTTCCATATGTATAAGGCTGTGAGTGTTAAACCGAATGAATGTTTGTGCTGAAACTTGACTTCCATGTTGGTTGTGCCATTTTAACATGTCATTCTGTGGTCTGTGGCTGTACACAGCACATCCGGACTGCGTGTTCTTCTAACATCTCTTCATCTAATGATGCCTGGTCTCCTATCTGCACCCCTGGCTGTCAGATTAATAGGCTGCTGCTTGTTCCTTTTTCCTCCTCTCTGTCTCTAAGGCAAGCGTCACTAAGCCTAACCATAAGTATTAAACTTTGGCACATACCTTGTGTATTTCAAATTTTTGTTAAAATAGAGAGAAAACGAGTTTATGAGATATCTAGACACCATAATATCATAGAGATTTGGAGATGGGCTCTTTAGACTTGGACTACTAGCAAAGCTCCCTAGAACACACATAGTGAGGCCCAAGCAACCACCCAGAATCCCCTAGAAATGGCCTAGCAATAACCCAGTTCCCTAGAGCATCCACCCAAAACCCCTTCTTTCTCTTTTTCTGTCTCTCTTCATTTGCTGTCCTGATATTATGAATCAATTGTTTGCTTATCCTCCTAGTTGACTCTGTTCTGAAGAGTTTGTATCATGTTCACATTCCTCCGAACAGTACAACGGACACTTTGTGCTGGAGTAGAAAGGCAAAGGTGGCTGTTTGAAACCTTTTTTCCCAAAAGGAGAAGTCAGCTTACTCAAGCGCAAGCTTTTGACTTGTCATCGTTACAACTGCTTTCCCCAACAACAACAAAAAAGCCTTGAGTGCCATTGTGGCTTCGTTGATAACACAAGTGGTGCAACAGTTTCTTGCTCCAGCGACCCTCATCCTGAGGTCAGAGGTCAAACACACTGTATGGTATCACGGATGACGGTCAGCAATGAGCTGCTGTTCTGAAGAAGTGATGCAGATAGAGATAAGAGAAAAAGAAGGCTCCTTTGTGTTTTTTAGAACTGAATAAAGCAGAAACATGGAGATTCAAAATGACTTTCCCAAGTGCAAACTCTGTTGATATGATAAACGTTTTTCAAGCATGTTTTGTGGAAACCCCAAACTTCTGTTTGTTTGCCCTCAAAATGCTGTTGTGGTGGCAGTACACATTTCTGCTTTGTGTGTGAGCAGTTTCAAACTCAAATGAAGTAGCCAATTATGACAGGCTTTATGAAAACTGATCCCAGACCTGCTGAATGAAGACTGTAATAAACAAAGTCCCCTGCAGTAAAGCAGCGAGTAAACCCGGATGAAGAGATCCCCTCAGGACTGGCTTCACTGAGCGCGCTCCACCCTCAGAGACTCCATGCTAACTCGGGCTAAGCTGCCACAGCAACAGACAGGAGCGCTGCGCTTTTAAAGCCTCCTGAGATGGTTTTGCTTTTTAAGGAAGTGTAGAAAGGGCATCATTTGGTTTTTGAAGCTCATAATGCTGCACGTTGTTTGTCGATTAGTGTCTTACCAAATACTGTATGTGGAAAAATTATATATTAGCCATTACTCCAGACATAAGTGTCGCATGATCCTTCAAAAATCATTCTAATATGCTGATTTGGTGCTCAATTATTATTGATTCTGATTTATTAATTAATGGGTCCTATTATCAGTGTTTTTGCTGCTTAGAATTCTTTGATTAGAAAGTCCAAAAGGGAATCATTTATTTGAAATATAAATATTTTTGTAACATCATAAATGTCTTTACTGTCACTTTTGATACATTTAATTCAATCAATTCTCTAAAAAAAAAAAAAATGGTAGTGAACGGTAGTCTATCACGGTTTCCACAAAATATTAAGCAGCACTAATGTTTGCACCATTGACAATAATGAGACATGTTTATATAATATAATATACGCTTTATCTTGTAAGTTTGACCTTCCTCCCTTTTATTTTGTACTCTTGATATTTTAAGTAATGCCCTACCCTGTCAATAATAATAATAATATCTATAATGATTTTTACTTAGAATTTTACTTTCTTTATAGTAGTGAATAGTCTTTATATATTTTGTACGTTTTTACATATTATTTATATTTAAGTTACGTTGTAACATTTCATGAAATGTTGAAAAAGAATGTTTTTTTTTTGTATATAATACAGTAAAACATATTTTGTTTTTGCATATTTAGAAAATTTGGCGAAGTGATAAGGGTCTGTAATGCGGCCAAGACCGGCCTGCAACTTTAGCTGTGCCTTAAGTGCACACCTTAAACGTTCGTCAACCAATCAGAACCAAGCATTCAACAGTCCTGTAGTATAATTAATTAAAATTAAATTAAATGTAATTGATATAATATGTTAAAGGCATAGTTCACCCAAAAATGAAAATTCTGTCATTAATTATTCATCCTCATATCGTTCCAAACCTGTAAGACTTTCGCTCATCTTTGGAACACAAATTAAGATCTTTTTCATGAAGTCTGAGAGATTTCTGTCCCTTTATTGAAATCCTACACAACTGTTAATCTCCAACACATATGTTGTTATATATTAATATGTTGTGATATTAATCTCCAACACATGTTCACAAGAGCACATGTTGTGTTGACTCGAGAGCAGACATTGTTGCATGAGCGCACATTGGAGATTAATACTTTTTTGCATAAACCGAGCACTTGCGTCGTTTCATAAAATTGAGGTTTAACCACTGGAGTCAGATGGATTACTTTTATGATGTCTTTACTATCTTTCTGGGGCTTGAAAGTGGTAGTTGCGTAGACTGTCAATTGAGGCACAGAAAGCTCTCAGATTTCATCAAAAAAAGATCTTCATCTGTGTTCTGAAGATGAACGATAGTCTTACAGGTTTGGAACGACATGAGGGCGAGTGAGTAATGACAGAATTTTCATTTTTGAGTGAACTATCCCTTTAAATGGTAAATGCGTATGTAATTGTGTATACATTCTTTGGTGGAGGAAGCTTTGACTTATTTATACGGTATTAAACAACATATTTATGGATGTTTTTTGTGAGATGTTGTACGTTTTACCAACCTGATCTCTGATTTCCTGTCTTCCTTAGGTGCCGACAAAGAAGCTGAAGAAGTTTGAGAAGGAGTATCAGTCTCTGAAAGAGAGCCAGCTGCAGCAGGAAGACCCAATAGACAGATATCAGGTAAGCAGGAACCTGATTTAGCCTCCCCTCCTCCAGTCCTCATCCTCACCTCCTACGTTCATCTTCATCTTCGTCTCACTCTGTCTCAGTTCAGGACTGTGTAGCGGGCTGCACTGGAAACCACAGACGCTGTACGTCGCAGGGAAAGAGCTAAACACTCGCCAAACATTCGCATTGTAGATTCTAGTTTTGTACACCAAATATTTTTAATTTATTTTTTGAGCATTTAAATGAAGGAAAAAGTGACATATTTTTTTATTTAAGTGCCTTGTTTATTTTTTTATCATACATTTAAAAAAAAAGGCTGTCACATAGCTTTTGTGTTTTTGTTGGCACATTTAAGTCTCATGTTTACAGTAACTCAAATGTTTAAAAGGCAAAAAAACATGCTTTTTTATTTAAATTGATCGCATTTATTTGAATGTATTACTTTTTTAAGCTTATATTCTTCACATGAAAAGAAATAATATGTGTAATCCTAAGCGATATGTATAATTTTTTTTTAAAATATTTGTATGAATGTGTGCTTTCACAAGCAACGTGCAGTGTTAAAAAGCCAAGCATGCTATTAAAGGAAGCTCCATTACTCAGTGGTTTCCTTGCTGTCACTTCCTGTTTACCCTCTCCCTCACTCACCCATCTAACCAATGAGATTCCCTCACTCACCCATTTAACCAATGATCTGTGGCGGGGGGTGGAGCATGGACAGGCGGTGTTGTATGTGTGGAGCGGTGCTGGATGGGGAAGGCCTCTGCGGTGTTCTTGTTCTAGTGGGTGTAGTATTCACTGTGTTGGGGTCGACGGTGCAGGTAAGCCTTCAGCCCACCAGCGCTCATTGGCTACTAACATCTGCCTGCATGTGTGTTTGTTTCTCTGATGATCCATTTGAAATGATGACCTCAAGCCTTCCATGTTACATTAACTGCTGTGCACAACCTAACCAGCAATGTGTGTGTTTGTGTGTGTTTGTAAATGGAAGTCAGATGACAGCTTTCCCCTTCCTGATAAGGAAATGTGTGTCATGTGAGGCAGTGGGAGACTCCCTGTGACAACGCCAGCTCTCTAATCAGGCAATGCAGAAGTCACACTGTGGTCATTTAGTGTGATTTCTCAAGACTGGATGTGAAAAACTGTTCCTAGATCAGCTTGTTATCCAAGTCTCTTTACATATGGCTCCTAGGCTCCTATAGTGTCAAGTTTTTTAGTCAGTGTGCAGCTTTTTGTGTGTTTCCTGCTTTTATTTGGGAGGGATAGTCTACTAAATTATGAGTTATGTGGAATATAATTCAAATTAAATTATTTTTGGAATATTTCATATACAAACATGCATGAATGCATTCAATTTCTGACTAAATTACTATTGCCGATTCTATGTGAGCCGTTTCATTTACCATTTTATATACGTTTAATTATAATTTTTGTAATCATGCTATTATTATCTCAATTAATTACTTTTTTATCATCTTTTTACTATTATTATTATCCCACATTTTTGTGTATTATTTGCAGTTATCTTAACTTATTACTATATAATATTTTTAGAATTGCAATTTTTTTTTACTATTGTTATCTTTATTTGCCATTATTATATTATTTGCCTATCTAATATTTTATAATTATAATCTTCTACTATTTTATGCACTTTTTTACTATTATTATATTTATTTATTTGACTATTAATTACTTGATCTTTGTTTTTTTACTATTATTATATAGTCTTTTAGTAATTTATATATTTGTGCTATTTTTTTGCTATTATTAATTTAACTATTTTTTATTATAATAATAATCTTTTATAATTTTATATAATTTATCTATTCAATTATGTTACTTTATTTACTCTATGAAATATGTAGATATATATTTACTGTTATTACAATATTTCATTGTTTTAGAAGATTTTTTGTTTTGGAATTATTTTACTGTTTTTATACTACTTTATTTCCTATAATTATCTTAATTTAGTAATTAATTTATTATCTATAATTTTAAATGATATTATAATATTTTACTACTATATATTTGTTTACTATATATAAGATAATAATTGGAAATAAAGAAGTATAAAAACAGTAAAAAAAAATCTTCTAAAATAGCATTTTATTAAAAAAATAAAATAAAAAATATGCTCTGCTGACGAAAAAAAATGAGTAACTGTCAAAATATTGAAACAGTCATTGGAGAATTTTAGTGACAAAATTAGTATATGTCCTTTTAATTTGTTGCATTCATGTATTGCAAAACGGTGCAGTTTACACAATCATGTACTTTCATACACATTTGTAATGCTTACATGTGAGTGCTTGGGAAATTTGAGTCTGTAGCTTGTGCAAAGCTAGCCTCGCAGTCTTTTCAGTCTCCGTCTGTTAACCTGCATAAAGTAATAAATGAACTGCGTATGTGTCCCTGCAGAGAGAAAACCGGCGACTGCAGGAGGCCAGCATGCGTCTGGAGCAGGAGAACGATGATCTTGCCCATGAACTGGTGACCAGCAAGATAGCACTGAGGAATGACCTGGACCAGGTATTTCTACACTAGTTAACACACTATACATCGGCTTTTGGTTAGATCTTGTGTGTTTAAAAGATCTGCATTCTCAGGCCGAGGACAAAGCTGACGTTTTGAACAAGGAACTGCTCAACACTAAACAACGTCTGGTAGAGACCGAGGAGGAGAAGAGAAGACAAGAGGAGGAGACGGCACAGGTACGAGGATCGAGGGCTCTATGTAGTATTAAACTTAACTGCTACAGACATGAACGAGACTGTTTTTGCTTTTCAGCTGAAGGAAGTGTTCAGGAGAGAGCTGGAGAAAGCAGAGTTCGAGATCAAGAAGACCACAGCTATCATAGCAGAGTATAAACAGGTATGCTTGAGTGTCCCAGACATATCTAGAAATCCCATAATCACCCCACACTTCAGGGCAGTGGGATTATATTGAAATAAGATAAATGATAACTGAATCAGGGTTATTATAATTAACTGAAACTAGAACCATAAAAAAAAACATTTGTTGCTTGAAATAAAATAAATGTTAACTGAAAAAGAAAAAATAATACTTTCATTTAGTTATAACTAAAACTAAATTTGAAATCAAAATGACAAAAACAACAAAACTACTACATTTAATTACAATCAAAATGGAATCATGGGATCAATGGTATTTCAAAATATTAATAAAAATATACTAAAATAAATAAAATGTTTAAAAAATGTAAACTACTTTTTATTTCAGTTAGTTGCGAAGGAAACATCTAATTTCCATTTTAATTTAACTTGATGTACTAAAATAACTAAAAGTGAAATCATGTCATCTAAACAGTAGAGAGGGACAATAAACAAAAACATTCTCGAGCAATTTTTAAAGGGAACACAAATAATACAGTCAAAATTGTACTTGTAGCTTACACAAAGGTATAGTTGTGTAAATATGAGTTAGGTTCATAGATTCAGCATGCGGTCATATTATAATAATTAAATTATCTTGTGTCATCCACATAGTATTTTAGGTTTCGATGTAAAAATACATCGGATATCATCTTTTTTTTTGGTCATGACTAATTTTTTAATGACACAGCATCATCTGTATTAAAGAGAAAAGAATCACTCCATCCGATGAGTAAAGTGAATACGATCGCCTTGACAGCGAGTTCCACAACTACTGAAGAACTATCCCACCACACTTGTGTGTGTGTGTGTGTGTTTGTGTGTGTGTGTGTGTGTGTGTGTGTGTGTGTGTGTGTGTGTGTGTGTGTGTGTGTGTGTGTGTGTGTGTGTGTGGGTGTGGGTGTGGGTGTGTGTGTGTGTGTGGGTGTGTGTGTGGGTGTGTGTGTAGGTGTGTGTGTGTAGGTGAGGGAAAGGTGGAAAGCAGCCAGTGGACCAAAGCACTGTGAGGCAAGGGAGGGGGGACTCCAAATGTTTCTGAACTTAAAATTATTCTGTACGTAGTAAAACACTACAAACGATTTAAGTATATATCATTATATTATTTACAATACACAGTATGGTTTTTAATGATATTTTTAGGGGGGACAACCCTCAGATGGGGTGGGTCCTGACCCAAAAATTACAAAAACTTCAATATCGAATGAAAATGGAAAATATAAAAAAAAACTTTCAAACTAGTAAAAAAAAAAAAAAAAAAAAAAATCCGGATAACACTAAAACAACATGACTGAAATAAAATGTTACAATATAAACTTATTTTATTTCAGTTAGTTGCTTGCCAAGAAACATTTTTTATTTATTTTTTATTGATGTACTAAAATACCTAAACACTAGAACTGAATTAAAAACATTATAGAAATAGATAAAAATTATAAAAACAACAAAAATGGCTAAAACTTCAACTAAATCGAAATTGTAAAATATAACAAAAAATGAATTCAAGCTAGAAATAAAAACTATAATAGTATCTCAATGATACTAAAATAACATCTTCAGGACCGTACATGTCTTTTTTAGTATTTATTGTGATGGATGGCGTATAATAAGATCTGAAATATGGTCTTTTTGTTTGTGTTAGATATGTTCCCAGTTGAGTACGAGGCTGGAGAAACAGCAGGCGTCCACAAAAGAAGAACTGGATATAGTTAAGGTGAGTAACTAGTCTTTGAGTTCTCTACTGTGGTCTGTTGAGTATGTGGCGATCATATCTCTCATTCCTCCAGGCTAAAGTGATGGCGTGCGAGCGCTGTAGGGAAGTGTTCAGCAAAGACGGACCCCTGCAGATCCCTGCGGTGAGTCAGGACAACCGGGACACAGACATGGATGAGGAGAAGGACTCGCTCAAGGCCCAGCTGAGAGAGCTAGAGCTAGAGCTGGCGCAAACCAAACTCCAGCTGGTGGAGGCCAAGTGCAAGATCCAGGTCAGTCGTCACGGTGAAGATAGATTTGTACAATCAACTTTTATCTGTTTAAAGGGAGAAATTTGTTCTAAACCACGGACTTATTAGTTTACAATAAACATATTTGAAATCAGTGTTTTATAGATATAGTTGTATCTCACTACATTTTAGTGCCAGGTTAACAGTAGTAAAGTCATAACATTTACTATTTGTAACATTTTGAGAATAGTTGTGTTTTCACTACGTCACTTTAATATTGATTTTCTTATGACTTCTCATATTCCAACTTTGTAGTTCTAACTTTTTGCTCAAAATTGAAACTTTATTTTCAAAAGTTACTACTAAAATTTCAGTGTTGCGTCTTGATTCACATAATTTTGACTTTTATCGAATTTTACAATTTATTTTCTGAATTTTGACTTACCTGTGATTTTTTTCTTTCTTTTTTTTTTTTTTTTTTACCTGTGAACTTTCACGCAATTTTGACTTACATCTCTGTTACGACTTTATTCACATGATTTTGACTTAAAGGTAGGGTAGGTCGTTTTTGGTCTAAAAAACTTTTTCCCAAATTTGTTTAAACTTTCTATATATATCAATGCATAATTAAAATGTAAGTACTCTGATAAAAAGAGTATAAAAATCGAGTGACTCTAGACCGTTTAATCTGCACTAAACACAGCTCATTATTTCCTTCCGGGACGAAACAAAGGATTGGCTTAGGCGACTGTCACTCTCTCGCAACCATGGCAACACCCCCGCTGCTACATGCGCTGCCCACATGCGCGCACTCGTTTGACTCGAGGAGGGTAAGAGACTAGTAAGAGACACAATTACATGCAAAACACGGCGTATATGTTATGAATCTTACACGAAATTCACCTTCATCACAGTGTAACTGATTGTAATGGGAAAACGTGTATCAATGCAACCTGTTTTTAGCTTTGCTTTATGTTACTAGCTCGTTAACGAATCAAACTCAATATATTTTAAACTTTACCAGTATCGATATGCTAGCTTGATAGTGAGTAGGCTACTAACAGCCATGTTAGTTGTTTATATTCATAATGATAAAGTTAGGTATTTTATTACATGTGAGTCTGACATGATGTCACTACATGCACTGCTCCTCTCCGCTCGGCGCTGGTAAGCGCGTCCTCCAGCTGTGAGCTGTCGGCATCGCGCGTTCATGTGTTTTGGGGGCGTGGTTTTGGAAGGAGCCCAGAATGGAGGGGGTGGAAGTGAATGGAGATAAGTAGCTGTGTTTATTACAGCCCTGAGAGGACTACAGACACTCGATTTTTATACTCTCTTTTCCAGAGTACTTACATTTTAATTATGCATTGATATATATAGAAAGTTTAAACAAATTTGGCAAAAAGTTAAAAAAAAAAATTCTACCTACAATACCTTTAAATATCATAATGTTACAACTCTGTTCACATGATTTTGACTTAAATCTCATAATGTTACAACTTTGTTCATGTAATTTTGACCTAAATCTCATGTTTCACATAATTTTGACTTAAATTTCATTATGTTACGACTTTATTCACATAATTTTTTTACTTAAATCTGATAATGTTACAACTTTGTTCACATAATTCTGACTTAAATTTCATATTGTTACGACTTCCATGTAATTTTGCTTTACTTTCATAATTTTGACTATTCTCATTATTTTTACTTTATTCTTGTCATTTTTACTTAAATCTCGTAATTTTATGACTTTGCTCACAAACTTTTGCTTTAATCTCATAATTCTTACTTTATTTTTGTCTTTTTGACTTAATTTTCAAACTATTACACATGTAATCTTGTACTGTTAAGACTTTATTCTCAAAACTTTGACTTTATCCTTTATTTTTTTGTGGCAACTAAAAAGCTGCTGTCGTATCTTTTCAAAGAAACTCGGCTAACAAATGCTGTAAATATTACTTGGCAGTTTACAGCCATGTCAGTTTACAGTAACTTAAATATAATTTGTTAATGTTATGTACCAGGAGCTGGAGCACCAGAGGGGCGTTTTGATGACTGAGGTTCAAGCTGCCAAAAACTCCTGGTTCAGTAAAACACTGGGCAACCTCAAGAATACCTCCGGTAACCAGTCACCCTCCTCACCCAAAGAGGGCCAGTAGAGGAGCGTGACCCTTCCGCTTGGCCAATCGGAGTAGAAAACAAGCTCTCTAATGAACACTACTAGCAACACAACATAGCAATGCAGTATTCCCTCGCATGGACTAATGAAGGACTTGAACAAACCTCCATCCAGATGCACTTACTACTGTTACAATTTTCTTTGCTTGCGATGCCACCTAGTGGATATTAACAAGTACCAGAGTAACTTTTATTATTACTTTTACCCACGTTCACCCCGTTATCCACTTCTGTGGATTGACTTTTTGTTAGTAAACTGTCAGTTCTGGCATGCAAGTACATAAACCATGACCTCTAGACCGTCAGTTTAAAGAGTCTAATTGTTTTGTTTTGCTTTACTCCGAGGGAATACTGCATTCTGCTTACCGTTAAAAGTAAAAAAAAAATTTTTTTTGTTTTTCTATATAGAAATAATAAATGTAACAGTTTTGTCATATAAATATGTATAACTATATGTTGATTTTTATTTTAATCTTGTACAGTTCTGAAAGGAAAGTGTTCCATTATTTTTTACGATTTTGAATATGAATGTCCTCTTTATAAATGTCAAATACCGAAAAGCACAGCAAATATAGACCACGTATGGAAACAAGCACCCCGTGACATTCCCCTTCCGTCCATTCTCGTAGTTTTCCGTTGCTGTAGACTGTTCATAGACGGATTCGCAGTGAGCACGTAATTCATCAGACGACGCAAAGCTTTCACGTCGCGATGGCCACACGATACTCATGCCAAGCTGCACATATTGTTTATTTTATGTTATTTAACAGGTATACATGAGCGATTCAGTGACAGATGCCATGCAGAAATCACGAACTTGTCAAGATGTCCGAGCCTCTTAAAAGCCATATGGAGTCAAAGTGTACACCTGCAATCAATTTCATCTGCTATTTGTCAGGATGTCCTTATTAATAGTTTTCCTATACGTGTTGTATTTCACCAAGCGGATTTGAATAATCTGCATGGCTCTTATTCACGCTAACAAGTCACCATATTTACACAGATATAAAAAAAAAGTTTATTGTCTTCTATTTTGTCATTTTTGAAACTGTGATTTAAAAATGCCAAACTAATTCTACAAATTAAGAAAGAGATGTCAGTTTAATATGAATTGATAATGCTGGTTACAGGTGTTTTTATATAGTAATCTACAGGATGGAAGATGTTGCGTCTGGTTTATTGTTGCTTCATCTGTTCCACTGTTCCAGCCTGCTGATGTCGTCTGTCTAGTAACTATCTGACAGTAAACATATGGTTCTTGGTCCATGTTTCATTTGATTCACACCTTTCGTTGTTTCAATAAACAGTAATGCTAATTCAGCTTTTGTCTGTATATTTATCTTTTCTGGTAGTATCTCAGCTTCACTTATTTCTCTCCTTATAATTTTTTCAAGGTATATTTTAGACTCTTGCCTTTATTTTATAGGACAGTGCAAGGGTAGACATTATTTGTATAATAAAATTGTTTATTATTTTTGTAACATAATTTTATGTAAACATTAAAGAAATACTCCTCTTATGACGAAGCGTCCAATGCGTGGTATCAGTAGTATTAGTAGTAACGTGTAACTGCGTCACCTTAAAATAAAGTGTTACCAAACTTTAAAACAAAATTAACTGCCCCTCAATTCTTTATAAAGAAATAACACAAAAGGTTTTGAAAACTTGTTAAAATAATTTGCTTATTTTCATAAAAGATGAAGATGACAAGGTGGACCTTGGCATGATGGTGGACAAATGCTTTAATGGGTGAAGAGAACAGGAACATCAGATAAACAACAAGAAACCCTCAAGCAATATATGATACTCTAAATATTAAACTAAAACCCCTCACTTGATTTGTTAAAAAAACGTGGATTCATTCAGTAACTAAATATCCGGCGTGTTGCATGTAAGTCTCTGAAAGAAAAATTGTTCACTTTATTCAAAACAGATTATTCTTTGTTCTTTAATAACATTCTTGCATAAATGTGATTACAGCAAATGCTACATCTACATCTATCCCCAGCTAGTGTTACAAGTACTGGGAGCAGGTTGTAACAACAGAACTCTTTGTGTTCGTTACATGTTCGACATTAACTCAAATAATCTGTGATTGTGGTTTACATGTCCAAGTGAGTTATATTTGTTGCAGACAAATTTTACATTTTAGTCTCAAACACAAATCTGGCCTCAGAATAGTTGAGGAAATTAAATAACAGCAGCGCGTTATATGGGGTGGCTCTCTGTGTGACCAACATCATCCAGATAGTCGTCTGCAAAGTTGAGCATCTGCTGTATAGCGGTGAGAAGCAGGACGTCACAGTTGAGCTCCAGCTCCAGCTCCTGACTGTAGTTCTTCACCGGTAACACACAAGACACCGGCACACCCAACCGAGAGCTCACCTCCTGCACCTGCAGAGACAAAACAACATGGCAGTCACTCTGAGTCCTGTGGGAACAGATCATGTGATCATGTGATCATGTCTCACCTTCGTCTTGATGTAGGAACTGGCATAAATGCTTTGAAGATCTTCCTCCACTAGAGGACATGCTTCATCTACTTTTGTCATCAAGACGATCTGAGCAATGCCTGAAAATAATGAGGTGTGTCACATCACATGCAACTATCAGCTAGCTCAATGTACAACCTACTTTGGATTAGTCACATGATTGGCATTAATATGTTCACTCACCCAGTGTGTTCACTTTTCTGCGTATGGCAGCGAGTTTTTCCTCTAGTTTGCTGGACATGATGGAGATTTTGGTGGCGTCGATCACATACACCACACAGTGGATCTTCTCCTGTAGAGATGCAGGTCTGGAGGCCTTTTGCTCATCCGGTTGAAACGCTGTTGTAGGGTTGAACTGAGGATTGAGCATGAAATGAACATTTTATCATTCATACTTCAACCGTCATTCATTCTGGAGAACAGTGCACTTACTTTATAGCGGTCTGGTACGTGACCTTGAAGAATGCTGCTGATGTCATCAATATCCAGTCCTGCACCCGATTGCTCCTCGAGTCCCATGGTGTCACACAACACAAATGGCAACGGCTTTCCTTCACGGCCGTCTTTCACTGGGTATGTGCGAAACTACCAACCAAGAAGAGAAACACATCAAGACCTGAAGTCATCAAGAGCTGTTCTTGACCTGAAGAGACACTTCTGTAGGAAACACTATGAATCCTGTTGAATCTGTACCTGTGTGGTGAGACTAGTGCCTGCAGATCCTGACATGGCTTTGCTGGTCATGCGGCCCATAAAGACGGAGTTGATGGAATTAAAGAAACTGGATTTTCCAGCACCTACAGGACCGATCATTAGGATTCTGACCCGACTCACAGACGGCATCATGGGTTTATAATTCCTGATCGATTCCATGAGCTCGTCTCTTCGTCTAAAACATAAACACATTTTTATAGGTGTATATCAAATTACAATAGAAAAATATAGCTGCATGCAGTGATGATGGGTCCAAACCCTGACGCCACCGCCACATCCGTGGCACTAGTACAACTGTGAATGACAAGCAATGTACATATAAAGCGGGTAAATGTAAAAGAACTGTCAAAATCGTTTGAATATGCCACATTTACTGCAGCCAGCTGGTGCCACTATGACCATGAACCACAACAGCCACTTCCACGAGATCAATAACATTTAGATGAATATCATGTCATAGAATGTTATAGGTCATTTTCAAATGAGTGTGAATTTATCATTTGCAGCTCAAAATTGTGTAAGTCCATAAGTATTTATCTTAAGATTTTTTTAATATTTGCATTAAAGGTGCATTGCGCAACTTTTCATGTTAAAAATACCTGTTTTTCTATCCTATACATGCTTAAAGAACTGCCTGATGGGCTGAATGAGCCCTTCTCTGCGCACTGAGATTGCCTCTATAATCCTGTACAGTAAAATATATAAGAGGGATTCGGGCTCGAATTTGAGACTGGGCGTGACGTCATGCGCGTTCACGCTCACCAGGCTATGTCTCGCAGGTTTGTGTATTCGCCGGCGCCGCCATTCTCCGTATCAGCGAAGACAACTCGTGCGTCAAAGTTAGAAGATGGATTCAAAGAGACCGGCTTGTAGTCCATTCCAAACCCCAACGCAAACTCCACGTAAAGTAAAGAAAAGAAAAATTTTGTCTAGTGCCACCAAAAGGTCCAAATTGGAGTCAGACAGGCGTCGGAGTAAGACGAGAGGAAGGCATTCAACAAATGGAGAGATCTCCGGTCTGCTCTTGGTCTCAAACGGGATCCTCAGTTGGCTTTTTTCTTGATAAAACGGTAAGATATAGCCCAGTCTCTAATGTTTGATACGGCCAATCTATGTATGACAACAAATGACGATGCGTAAAATGTGTAATACTTTAGCGTAAGCTAGATACATGTACAATCAGAATTGGTTTTACTACCATTGTTAGTGAACAGTTTCATAAACTAGGAATTGTGTTTGGAAGAATAGTACAACATGAAACATAAAACAGATCCAATAAAAGATGCGTGTGGTCCATGAGCGTGCACAACTCTGGTTGCAGTTTCGCTTGTCGCCAGAGGGGGCGTAGTTCTGCAAAAACTCAGAGACTTGCGTTTTGCACCTTTAATCTTATTGTAAAGTAACTATATAAAACTATGTTGTCAGTCTGTCACACACAGAGGTAGAGTAAGATCAATGGATTAACTGTTTCCCAGTTAGTTGAACCAGAAGATTCAACAACATTTTAAACCAAAAATTTAAATCTAAAGTGTGAGAGAAAGTAGATTTTTATGTCTAATATATATCCAAAAGCAATACCTTATAAAAGCAAGTCATTCTGAAAACACTGTTCTCAGCAACTTTTCAAAACAGTGTGAATTTATAATTTGCAGCTCAAAATTAAGTCCAGAAGTATATACAGTATCTTAAGGTCTTTTTTCTAATTTATTTAACCTAATTATTAAACTAATTATATAAAACCTATAGTCACTACAGGTGAACTGGATATATGCCTTTATTTTGTTATTCAAATTGATAGAAAAAGACAAGAGCTAAGAGATTTCTTATCCATTAATGCAGGCAAAAGCACAGCAACGAATAAGTTAAACTCTAAACAATCAAAAGTATAAAATAGACTGTTACACACACACACACAGAGAGAGAGAGAGAGAGAGAGAGAGAGAGAGAGAGAGAGAGAGATCAAAGGATAAGTTGGAGAAGGTTTTACCAGTTAGTTGAGCCAAAAAATACATTTCCAAAAAAAACAACTAAACTGTGACAGAAAGTAGTCTTTGATAATGTCTAAATATATATACAAATGCAAAAGCTAATAAAAGTTATTAATTATGAAATCCATTTGAGATATCAAAAATCTGCTGGCAATTTAGCATCCTCTGTGTTTTAGCTTCATCCTGACCGAGTTTGCTCATAATAGTTAACTTCCTGTTGGGCTGGTGTATGACTTAGATTGTGAAAGTTGTTTGGCCTGATAAGATCTATAAGTGTTTGAAGTTTGGTTACTGTAGGTGAAAAGGGGTGCGCTACAGAGCCCCTCAAATACAACCATATAAAAGGGTCCGCTGCAGAGCCCCCCATAACCCCCCCCCGTCCACTTGTGCGACCCTAATGCCCGACGATTCCAACGTGTGTTACTGGACAGGGGGGGTTATGGGGGGCTCTGCAGCGGACCCTTTTATATGGTTGTATTTGAGGGGCTCTGTAGCGCACCCCTTTTCACCTACAGTAACCAAGGCACAGTCTCCGAGCCACAGTCTGGCTTCCGATCAGGGTATGGTTGTGTTACAGCTACCACTAAAGTGCTCAATGACATTACATCCGCGTTAGATAGCAAACAACACTGCGCTGCTATATTTATTGACCTTGCAAAAGCCTTTGACTCCGTGGACCACAACACACTCATCCACAACTTATCAGCATTGGTGTCACTAATCACTCACTGGTTTGGTTCTCAAATTATCTTTCTCACCGGGTTCAACGTGTAAGATTTGAAAACCTTTTTTCTCATTCTCTACTGGTCACCAGGGGTGTCCCCCAAGCCTCCATCCTTGGCCCTACACTTTTCTCAATTTATATTAATAACATTCAGTTGGTAATTCACTCATTCACTTATATGCTGATGGTGATACAATCCTTTATGCCATGGGTTCCTCCCCTGATGCTGTTCAAGCTACCTTGCAAGATAGCTTTTTCCAACTACAGCAATCCTTAACACAACTCAAACACACTCTTAATACCTTCAAAACAAAAACCATGTGGTTTTACCGTAAGGGTACTACGCCTCCTCCAGCCCTAAAAATCACCACTTGTAAGGGGGCTATTCTAGAACAAGTCACTGCATATAAATACTTGGGCATCTGGTTGGAAACTTCACTTTCTTTCTCCATCCACATATCAAAGCTGCAATCTAAGGTGAAGGCCAAGCTTGGTTTCCTTTACAGAAACCGCTCTTCCTTCACCTCTTCTGCCAAACTAACTCTTATTCAAATGACCATTCTACCCATGTTAGACTATGGAGACACTATATACAGGGTTGCTTGGAAGTCCACTCTATCAACTCTTGACACTCTTTACCATTCCGCTATCAGGTTTGCCATAAATGCTCCTTTCAATACACACCACTGCGCTATATATTCATCTGTCAACTGGCCCTCCCTTCACAATCGCCGCAAAATTCACTGGTTCACTTTCATTTATAAGACCCTTCTCGGCCACTCACCTCCTTACTTGGGTCACATGCTGCAGCCCAAGCCTGTCACATACAACACCCAGTCCTCACTTCGTCTTCAATTATGTATTCCCAAAACTAACTCTGCATTTGGTCTTGCTTCTTTTCAATCTGCTGCCGCTCGCGACTGCAATGCTCTGCAACATATTCTCAAACTAGATACACTAATTTCAATTTCATCTTTTAAAACTATTATATCATCCTTGTTCACGGACACATGCAGTTGCTTCTCTACATAATCATTTTGTGTTGTTTACTGTGTTGTTTTTTAAATTGTATTTAATGTACTTGTTAACCTGTATGTGTTTCTAATGTACTGTATTTATTTTAGCCCCATTTCCTTTCCCTAAGTGGTTATTCCACTTGTCAGGCCGCCATTGTAAATAAGAACTTGTTCTAATGACTTGACTGTAAAAAAAAAAAAAAAAAAAAAATTGTGTGCAAAGTTTCAAGAGTTTTTGAGCATGTTAAGGCCCCAAAAGTGCCCAAAATGTGAAATAAAAATGTACCTAAAGAAAACATCAGGGCCATTCGCCCCTTAAAGGACAACTCCGGTGCAAAATGAACCTCGGGTGTAATAACACATTGGTACAGACTAAATCGTTCCCTGAGATTTGTTTTCATGATAATCGAATATAAAGAGTTTTATCTCTAAAAACAGTTTAGCTTATAACGCTAGTATATTGGGCATCGAGTAAGCAAAAAGAGATCGCTAGTTAATACCATTAACAAGGCTCAAATTAGCCCCACACTAACACGGCAGCATAATGAGTGTCCTTACATGCAAACCGAAGCATTGAGAACTTTGTAAGTGTATAGACAGTTTAATAAGAAGATACTTTACACAGACAGTACAGTTAGAGCATACAGACAGGAGCCATCTTGGAAAAAAGTTAGTGGGGCTAATTTGAGCCTTGTTAATGGTATTAACTAGCGATCTCTTTTTGCTTACTCGATGCCCAATATACTAGCGTTATAAGCTAAACTGTTTTTAGAGATAAAACTCTTTACATTCGATTATCATGAAAACAAATCTCAGGGAACGATTTAGTCTGTACCAATGTGTTATTACACCCGAGGTTCATTTTGCACCGGAGTTGTCCTTTAAGGCTTTAATGAACAAAAGATCTCAAAACCTGAGCAGAAACATACTCAGCTGTCCACAGAACGTTCCTCCATGGTTTCTCCTCAGCACTGAATTGAGAGCCTGGCACAATAAGTAAAATGTTAACAATAAAAAACAAAGTTATTTAAAAGGACTGAAACTTATTGTACATGACTACATGTGCATATTAAACTCTTTTTTTCTGATGATCGACTTACTCTGCTCCACTTTTTTGTACACCTCACATTCAGTCAATTGTGTGTCGTTCCCATACAGTGTTGCTGTATCAACACTAAATGTATTCCCTCCTTGATTTAACAAAACTGGTTGGTTGTTGAAGCAAAAGTACAACTGTTGACCGAAGTTGGGTCCTCCAGCATCATCAAGACGTGCATTATATCCACTGTTAATTTTAATGCACACAGGGATCTTGCCTTGAAAGCTGAACAGGAATATGTCTGGATCAGTAATTTGCTGCCCGCTTTGAGCATACTCTACACTAGTGTATCCACCAAAGATGTAGCCTACACTGTTGTACGCTACAAGTAATGTGGGACCCTGACGGTCACATCGCTGATGGAAGGCAGAAGCATTATATCCATGAACAGAAGCTTTGTAGAGAAGAGTCAGTTCAACATTCCCCAGCAAACCACAGAGCTGATTTATTTTCTCCTCTGTTAAATCAGAAGTGAGGGAGTCCGTGGTAACATTTCTGACTTGTCTTTTATGCATCCTTAAAGACAAAGACATGCAAATAAAACAATTTAAATTGAGCTTAATGAATTAATATTTTCAGTCAACACATTCCACTAACAGGGTACACTTTGGGGTCCTATTTTATTAATTAATTAATTTTTACATCATGATTAGATGTAACCAAATTTACCAAGTTTAAAAACTTTTTCATTTTTAGTACATTGTTGTCGTGTAAACATACCCCACATTTTAGTAGCAGGGTTGAAAAGCTGTACAAATCTCAGGTAAAATGAATAGAATGTAAAATTAATGTTCTATTGATATAAAACACACCTATATACAAATTTGTCTATTTTGTTTATTTAAATATAAACTATATTTTGTTTATATAACAACAGCTAAAAACAGCTCATATTTAGTTTGATGTCCTGCTGATAATCCACATTTTCTGAAGGATAAGTACCTTCTTTGAGTGGCCATTTGTTGAAAAAGTTAATAAAAAGTCACTCTTCCCCTGTTTGTGGCTTGTGTATTAATTTGTTTGTTTGATGTACTAATGCACAATTGAATTTTATTTTTCGTACTTACTTTCCTTTAAACTTGCTGTTCATTGCTTCTGTGAATTTCCACTGTACAAAGAGTGTGAATTGGCAGATCAAAATAAAATCATTTCACAGCATATTTTCCAAACACTAATCAATCAATTTTTTTTAAACTAATTTAGAATATATGTATGTTATATTTTATACTCTTATAATATGTATGTGTAACTTACCTTTCGTAGAGCACTTGCAGTGTGAAAAGACAAACTGAAATGCTTCAACTTGTTCTTAGGATGTTACACCCAAGTCAAACCTGTTCTAAGTTCCTTAATTCATGTGGTACAGTACAGGAACGTTTTTTTTGGATTGAAATGTATCAACAAACAATTAATGAATTCCCAGGTATCTCTAAAACAATATGTGTTGAGGGAGATGAAAAACTGCACTGATAGTTTGAGCAAACAGATGTACCTGTGGTGTGGGAACCGCCCAGATGAAAAGCACTATATAAATGTAATAAATTATTAAACAGTAGTAACATAGTGAACACCAGAGGTTTCCATGTCTGTCACATGGAGTTTCAACTAAAGTTTCAACTAAAGAGTTCTAACATACATGATATACATGACTCCTGTTTGACAGTAAAATATATTAAAAACATTTTGATATGCTAAAGAAAAGTTGTTGTATCTTTGTAATTTTTTGGCATCTTATAATCAAGTCAGTTTGGGATTATATTCGGAGAGTACCATAAGAGTTCATTGACATTTGCCTGGGTCGAAAGTGGCAAATGAAGGATAAATCTGGACATAACCTTGACCAAATTACCTCTGATGATGTCAGAGCAGAGAAAAATAAGCCCTTGATACTGCAAAAAGAAGCATCATACAGGCCTCCAGGGTGATGCAGCATATTAACTCAGTGTCATAATATTTAATTGTGATCAGGAATCCATACATACAGTTTTTGCTTATGCCCATATAAGGAATAGCTCATTCCAAAATGGGCTTTACTCATAGAAAGTTTCATTTCTTTTAGAACAGTGTGAAAGTCCTAATTTGTACTATTATACTGATGAGTGGTACCCGGTGGGGTCTTCTGCTGTTGTAGCCCATCCGCCTCAAGGTTGTGCGTGTTGTGGCTTCACAAATGCTTTGCTGCATACCTCGGTTGTAACGAGTGGTTATTTCAGTCAAAGTTGCTCTTCTATCAGCTTGAATCAGTCGGCCCATTCTCCTCTGACCTCTAGCATCAACAAGGCATTTTCGCCCACAGGACTGCCGCATACTGGATGTTTTTCCCTTTTCACACCATTCTTTGTAAACCCTAGAAATGGTTGTGCGTGAAAATCCCAGTAACTGAGCAGATTGTGAAATACTCAGACTGGCCTGTCTGGCACCAACAACCATGCCACGCTCAAAATTGCTTAAATCACCTTTCTTTCCCATTCTGACATTCAGTTTGGAGTTCAGGAGATTGTCTTGACCAGGACCACACCCTAAATGCATTGAAGCAACTGCCATGTGATTGGTTGATTAGATAATTGTATTAATGAGAAATTGAACAGATGTTCCTAATAATCCTTTAGGTGAGTGTACATTGATCAGAACTGTCGAGGATAACACAAGAAAGTTACAAACTCAGGCTATGTTTACACGGAAACGATCTGAAGAGAAAACGCAAAAGTGGCGTTGCATTATCACTTTTTATTCTGCGTTTAGACGAGCGTTATGGTTGGGAAATCCGCGTGCATATGGTGACGCAAAAGTGTTTGAAATTCGATGTAGTATGCACTCCAGGCGGCTAGGTGGCAATGTGAAGCACTGGCACACAACACCAATATCTTAGAATATTTTGTACAACTGTTGAAAAGACTCTTGTATGTTTTTCAGAGCTGCTAGTGCAACTTGAAAGTCCGACGTATGGAAATAATCTGACATGTTGGTTGTTATTTTCCTGTACTGGCGCATGCATGTGGCGTAAACGCGTACGCGACGAGAGCCGCCGTGAGCAGATTTGCGTTTTTACTGTTTAGACGGGAACGCGACGGTGGAGCGTTTTTTAGATTTCCACTCTGGAGGATGGTTTCACTTTTTTGCGTTTTTAAGCCCCCAAAACGCCGTTGCCGTGTAAACGAAAGGCACATCCGATAAAATATTTTTACGTTTTCACCCGGAATCGTTCTCGTGTAAACAGGGCCTTAATTCCATTGTGGTCCTCGTTGTTGTCTGATAAAGATGGCCAGACAAGCTACAGATGACTAAAAAGTACCCTGTACACTCAAACACATCCAAATACATATAAAATAAACACAAATACATACACTAAAATAATAAATATTCCAAAAACTACATAAAAATAAATCTAATTAGCATTTAGCAACCATTCACCACATGCTCGATTAAAACGGCAATCTGACTGACTTGACTTAATCTCAACTGGGAGTTTATTCCATTCCATTGCTGCCATGTACAAAAAGGTGTTTTACCCAGAACAGCTCTTAAATCTATATGGAACTATGTCTGTGGCACTGCCTCTAGTAGCTATGAGAGTTCCTAATAACAGGGTTCTTACACATTTTCCATTTCAAAATTCTAGACTTTTCCAGACTCAAATTTCCAGACCATATATCAGACCATTTATAAAGTGCCCCTATTATGCTTTTTCGATATTCCCTTTCATGCAATGTGTAATGCAGCTATCTGCAAAGTTATGAAGATGAAAGAGTACACGTTAAATAAAGTTATTGTTTCTCAAAAGAATCTACTCTGAACCGCCTAAACAAGTCGTCAGGAATTTGAATCTTACTTCCGTGACGGCTATACGTCACTGGGTAACACATTTGCCTAACGATGCCCACAGCTATATTGTGCAGTTCTCCGTCTAACGTATGCACTATTATTAATACAGTTAATGATAGTTCACACAATAAATTAGAAATATTATCGGTTTGTTGATGCACATACATTTGTTAATGGTGATGGTGAGAAAATACAGCTGCAACATCTCATAATGTTCCTCAAACTGATTAGCATATCACTGAGAAACACTGAGTCCTGCTCGAGTCGTCCTTGCAATGGAGATTCAGGTTGAATAACTAGTTCTTCCAATGTTTCATTATCAGACTCACGCTCGGATTGATATGGTAAAATCAACATCGACTGTCTTTACAGTGTATAATCACTGAGGACTGAGGAAGCCTCCGGAGCTGAAGTTCAGTTATGGTAATGGGCGTTTAGCTTCCGACAAGCGCTGTAAGCGGTCGACCAATCACAAAAGACTGGGCCGTCCGGCCAATCAGGGCAGAGCAGGCAGCGGAAAGGAGGGATTTAAAGAGACTGAACCATCGGACAATTCGTTTGAGAATCATTGAAAAATGTGGTGATGTACAATGTATATTATGAGAAAATGAAAACGTTTGTTGTAGGAGATCTCCAAAGCAAAATTAATATTTTCACCCCCCAAAAAACGGTTTTAAGACAGTTATGTATATCTTTTGCTGTAGTGTCAGTAGGAAATATCAGTTTACATTTCCAAACATTTATTTTGCCATTATAATAATCCAGTGAGATTTTTATATGCATAGGAGTCTGACAACAGCCAGTATGCTCCACACAGAGATCTGATCTCACCATCATCGAGTCCATCTATTACATGAAGAAACTGAAAAAACTACTAAATCCAGAAGAACTGCCGCAACGTCTCCAAGATTTTTGAATAAATCTTCCTGAAAAGCTATGTGCAAGTCTACCTGGACAACAGCTGTTTTAAACGCAAAGGGTGGTCACAGCAAATATTAATTTGATTCAGTTTCTAGAAGCTAATTGATAAATAAAATCTATTTATTACATTATTTTGGAAAGCATCCTCAATGTCTCAAACGTCTCACAGTACTGTAGCTTTGCAGGAAGGTTTCAAACATCTTGGAGACGTTGCTGTGGTTCTTCTGGATTTAGTCTGTCTCAGTTTTTTTCTGTTTCTTCATGTAATCACAGAAAGGCTTGATTATGGAGAGATCAGATCATACCGGCTCTTGTCAATCCTTGTGCAAACAAAAAAAATCTCACTGGATTATTTGGCAAAAAAAATATGACACGAAATGGGCTGATGGCACAATATGGCTGTGTGCATTGTCCTATTTGCTAAGTTATAAAAACACTGGTGCTTAAAAAAAGTGGTCAAAATTTGGCTTTCATTAGGGCAGTACCTGCCCTACTCTTATCCTATTTCAAGGCCTTAGGTCTGCTTTAACACATACTCTATGGCGGCCAAGAAATCACACAGTGAAATGTTCTAATGGTGCAATAGGTGGCACAGTGTCATTGTCTATGCTAAGTTTAATGGTTTCTCATGCGCACACGAAATTCTGCATATGTTTTATTTTGCAAAGATCCTTTTAGTGGCTCTGTAAGAATGCTAAGAATATCATGAGAAGATATTATAACCTGCATTTTTGCATAATGAAAAAGTGCACCTTGAGTTCATTCAGTCGTTTTTGACAATCACTAAACAGCTGTCATGAAAACACTTCTTGTATGATACATTTTTTTTCATTAAATTCTTAATTTTCTATTATAGAAATCTAAATAGAGTCAATAGTCTGGAAATGCAAATATTTTTCCATACTCTGCTTTCTTTTTTCCATACTTTTCCAGACCTGGAAATTACTCAAATCAAATTCCATACTTTTCCAAACTGCGTAGGAACCCTGTTATAAGCTTAAAATAATCTTTAAAATACCTTGGCTCATTCCTATACAAAATTTTTCGTGTTTCAACTGTCTCACCCTGTTTTCGACTGTCAGCCATTTTAGATTCTTAAGTTCAGAAGAGCCGACATAGTTAATTTTCTTGAGATTTAAAATCAACCTGACTAATTTATTCTATGCCGTTTGAAGTTGAACTTTTATCCTCTTGGGCGTGCTGCTGTACCATGTAGTACAAGCATAATCGAAGTGTGGCTGAATCACAGCATTTGTTAACTTTATTAGAGTTTCTTTATTTAGAAAATGAGCCTTACGTGCCAGAAATTTAATTATTTGGTTCACTTTTGTGATAACCCTTTGGCCCATATTTTCTCCACTCAAATACCTATCTAAATCACAGCCTAAATATTTAACACAATTTTTAACTTCAATCTGGGTACCACCCACAGAAATTCTGAGCTCAGGAGTCCTACTCAACCTTATTTTTGAACCAAATAGAATAGATTCAGTTTTGCCTAGATGCAAAGACAGTTTCTTCACTATCAGCCATTCGCTTATGTTCTTTAACTCATCACATAAATGGTTCTCAATAACTTTTTTGTCTTTATGGGAGAACACCAAGGCTGAATCATCCGCGTAGAGAAAAAGATTACAATTGCAAACAGATTTCATATCATATACAAGAGAAACAACAATGGACCCAGGACACTACCCTGTGGCACACCACATGTTATTTCTTTAGCCTCAGACAGAGTGCTGTTAATATCAACTCTTTGATGCCTCTCAGTCAAGTAGGCTCGAATCCATTCACATGCCATACTGTTAAAACCTAGGGCTTTTAGTTTAATCAGCAAGATCTGATGGTCAACGGTGTCAAATGCTTTCTGGAGGTCTAACAATACCATGCCACAGAGTTTAACCCAAATCGATCTCTCTTCTTAAATAATCTGTCAAATATAATAAACACGTATTCGTAGAATAAGATGTTCTGAAACCAGATTGCAATTCATAAAACAAATCAAGAATTACTAATGTAATTATATACACTCACCGGCCACTTTATTAGGTACCCCATGCTAGTAACGGGTTGGACCCCCTTTTGCCTTCAGAACTGCCTCAATTCTTCGTGGCATAGATTCAACAAGGTGCTGGAAGCATTCCTCAGGGAGTTTGGTCCATATTGACATGATGGCATCACACATTTGTCGGCTGCATATCCATGATGCGAATCTCCCGTTCCACCACATCCCAAAGATACTCTATTGGGTTGAGATCTGGTGACTGTGGAGGCCATTTTAGTACAGTGAACTCATTGTCATGTTCAAGAAACCAATTTGAAATGATTAGAGCTTTGTGACATGGTGGAAGTAGCCATCAGAGGATGGGTACATGGTGGCCATAAAGGGATGGACATGGTCAGAAACAATGCTCAGGTAGGCCGTGGCATTTAAACGATGCCCAATTGGCACTAAGGGGCCTAAAGTGTGCCAGGAAAACATCCCCCACACCATTACACCACCACCACCAGCCTGCACAGTGGTAACAAGGCATGATGGTTCCATGTTCTCATTCTGTTTACGCCAAATTCTGACTCTAACATCTGAATGTCTCAACAGAAATCGAGACTCATCAGACCAGGCAACATTTTTCCAGTCTTCAACTGTTCAATTTTGGTGAGCTCTTGCAAATTGTAGCCTCTTTTTCCTATTTGTAGTGGAGATGAGTGGTACCCGGTGGAGTCTTCTGCTGTTGTAGCCCATCCGCCTCAAGGTTGTGCGTGTTGTGGCTTCACAAATGCTTTGCTGCATACCTCGGTTGTAACGAGTGGTTATTTCAGTCACTGTTGCCCTTCTATCAGCTCGAACCAGTCTGGCCATTCTCCTCTGACCTCTGGCATCAACAAGGCATTTCCGCCCACAGAACTGCCGCTCACTGGATGTTTTTTCTTTTTCGGACCATTCTCTGTAAACCCTAGAGATGGTTGTGCGTGAAAATCCCAGTAGATTAGCAATTTCTGAAATACTCAGACCAGCCCTTCTGGCACCAACAATCATGCCACGTTCAAAGTCACTCAAATCACCTTTCTTCCCCATACTGATGCTCGGTTTGAACTGCAGGAGATTGTCTTGACCATGTCTACATGCCTAAATGCACTGAGTTGCCGCCATGTGATTGGCTGCTTAGAAATTAAGTGTTAACGAGCAGTTGGACAGGTGTACCTAATAAAGTGGCCGGTGAGTGTATTTGCTCTTGTATTATTTTCTCCAATACTTTTGATACAACTCCCAAAATCGAAACTGGTCTAATTGCCACCTTCTAATTTGCTCCCTTTTTTATATAGCGGAACAATAGGTTACTGTCGTAACCGCGGTTCTCTGAAACATCGAGTGGAGAGATCCACCTATGGGAAGGGCATCCGTACCTGACCTCTGCAGAAGCATCCAATTGCACCAAGTCTGGCTAACAGACAGAAGCACGCAGCCAATGCCAGGTGAGGCCACACCCCCTTACCTACGGGCATATCACAGCTAGGCGCGCTGCTATTCCTCAGTAAGTATATTCGCTTCTCGTGCGGCAAGCGGGGCAAAGCAGGTGGATCTCTCCACTCGATGTTTCAGAGAACCGGGGTTACGACAGTAACCTATTGTTCTCTCTCATCATCTCGTTTCGAGATCCACCTATGGGAGAGACGTGGACAGCTCCCCGATTGCCCAATACACTCACAGTGAGGTTCTGAAGGCCAGAGAAGGACGGTCACCTCAGAGAGGCGGTGCCTGACACGTCCCACAAACATGACCCTGCAAGTTTTCCACCACGCTAACTGCTGTGGACAAGCAGGGCATGAAACATGCATGAGACACATACATGATAATGGCCCCCGCACCACCAATGCACATAGCTAAACCCAAGAAGGAATGCGAATGCTTGGTGACAGGAATGAACATGGCCAGCCGGCTCATTCACTCCTCGTTGGTTAACCAAACGGGGCTGTGGGAAAGGGCTAAGATGACCCTACCCCTAGGACCGAGTGTGCCACCGAAGTTCTGGTGACATCCAACCGGTAGTAACGCTCAAAGGTATGAGGAGAGGCCCAGCTGGCCGCGGAGCAGATGTCCTGCAGTGGCACTCCCCTGAACAAAGCCCAAGAGGCGGCTAAGCCCCTTGTGGAATGAGCTCTGATGCCCCTTGGGGCTGCACTCCCTTTGCTTCATAAGCTATAGTATAGCGTCCACAAGCCAATGTGAGAGGCATTGCTTTGAAATGGGACTCCCCTTGTGCAGGGGAGCCCTTGAAACAAAGAGCTGGTCGCTCTTGCGGAAAGCACTGGTCCTGGTCATATATGCTTGCAGAGCACGGACGGGACACAGAGCATTCAGCCCCTGATCCTCCGGGGAGGCAAAGGGTGGAGGGTGAAAAGCGGATAGCTCCAAAACCTCCGAAGTGAACGCAGGGAAGCATTTCGGCATGAAGGCCGGGTTAGGCTTAAGGAAAACCTTATCTCCACTTAGGGAGAATTTGGCGCACGAGGGGTGAACCGAGAGTGCATGTAGCTCACTGACCCGTTTAGCAGATGCCAAGGCCGAGAGCAAAGCTGTCTTGAGGGACAGCAGCTTAAGGGAAATACTCGCCAGAGGCTCAAAATGATACAGAGACCGCGCTTCCAGCACCATGGAGAGGTCCCACTCTGGAACAGATCTCCTGATGACCGGCAAAGAGCGGCGTGCACCCTCCATAAATCTGCGGGTTAGAGGGTGCTGCCTGACAGTGGAGCCCTCAAAACCCACATGACAGGCTGAAATCGCAGCCAGGTAGACCTTAATAGTGGAAAAGGACCTGCCTCTTTCCATGAGGTCTTGCAGGAAACACTAAATATCAGGCACCGAGCACTGATAAGATGTGAAACCACGCCCATCATACCACCCTTCGAACACTTGCCACTTACAGCCATATTGGGATCGCGTGGAAACGGCCCCGGCATTCTGAGTAGTGGCGATTACACGCGGCGGGAGCCCCAGTGCATTTAGGTTCGTCCTCTCACGGGCCAGGCCCAGAGAGCCACCCTGTCCGGGTGGGGGTGGTAAATCTCCCCGTTGGCTTGGGACAGTATGTCCGTGCGAGGGGGGAGGCGCCATGGCTCGGCGTATAACAGAGGGATTATCTCTGCCAGCCACGGGGCTTTGGGCCACCTGGGTGCTATCAGAATGAGAGACAGGCCGTGCTCTCTCACCCTGGCCAGTGTGAAAATTATCAGGCACAGGGGAGGAAAAGCATACAGCAGCACTTTGGGCCATGGGTGGGCCAGTGCGTCTGCCCCGAGGGGCGCGTCCACGTCCTTTAGCGAGAAGAACATAGGACAATGGTGATTTTCGCGTGAGGCGAAAAGATCTACGGCTACCTGTCCGAATCTCATCCATGACCTCTCCACTATCTGCGGGTGAAGACGCCAATCCCCGTAGATTGGGTTTCCCCTCGATAGCAGATCCGCGCCTCTGTTCCGAATGCCCGGGACATGAGTCACGCGTAATGACAGAAAAACCTGTCTGCTCCACACCAAAAGCCTGTAAGCTAGAGCGTGGAGTTTCGACGAGCGCATGCCGCCCTGACGGTTGATATAAGCCACTGCCGTGGTATTATCGCACCGTACTAGAACGGGATGTCCCTGCAGGCAAGGCAGAAAATGATTCAGAGCTTTCCAAATGGTAAAAGCTCTAAATAGTTAATGTGCGCTGAACGTAGTCTGCTCAGCCACAGACCGTTTACCGTTCTGCCTTCCTGGGTGGTTCCCCAGCCTGTTAAGGACGCATCTGTCGTCAAAACTTTTCGCATCGTAACCGTCCCGAGGGGGGTTCCCCGTGCATAAAAGTTCTCGCTCTCCCAATGGCGCAGGGCCGCCGAGCAGGCGCGACCTGCGCCACGCGCCCAGTCACCGTTACCGACCGGCAGAGATCGCGAATCGGGCTGAAATGTAGTGACAAAACCCATTTCGTGAACGCTCTCATTCTCAGGAGACCAACGGCACAACCTGGATTGATGAAGCCATGAGACCCTGCAGCCTGAGGCATGTGCCATATTGTACTCTCGCCCCTTCTCTGAACTGAGACAGACAGTCCATCAGCGAGCGTACGCGCTCTTGAGAGAGACGCGCTCGCATGGAGACTGAGTTCAATTCCATGCCCAGGAAAATGACATTCTGACTGGGAGTCAGATTGTTTTTGCTCGCATTCACCTTGAAATTGAGGGATGTGATGTGCGCGAGCACCCGGCCGGTGTCCAGCGACACCTTCTCCTTTGATTTGGCTATGATGAGCCAGTAAGTCAGAATTCTCAGCCCTGATAGTCTCAGGGGCGCCACGCCCACCTCCGCACACAAACAGAAAGTTCGGGGACTCAAATTGCGCCCGAACGGAAGAACTGTGAATTCGTAACAAATGCCTTGGTAGACGAAACGAAGATATTTCCTGTGTGGAGGGTAGATGCTTATGTGAAAGAAAGCATCTTTCAGATCGACTGATGTGAACCAGTCGTTCTGCTTTATGGCACAGGCGAGAGAGCCTTGTGTCACATTCTGAAATTGTATTTCCTCAAATGTTTGTTCAACACTCGAAGGTCCAATATAGGGCGGGGGGCGCCACGCCTTTTGGAACATGAAAATACCAGGAATAAAAACCATGGTTTATCAGATTGGGTGGCACCATCTGAATCGCTCCCTTGTTAGGAGGGAGGAAATTTCCTCTTTCAGAATGCGTGAGGCGTTTTCTTCTGTGTGAGAAGAGAGAACGCCGTTGAAATGTGGAGGTTTTATTGCAAACTGCAGCTTGTAACCCTGGGTTACGGTACGCAAAAACCCACTCGGGCGCTGAAACGGCTTGCCAAGCCGCTTTGTGACTCGCGAGCGCCCCCCCTCGGGCCGGAGCGGAGCTGTATGGGCCCAGCTGGTTCATTTGTGATGCAAAGGCACCATCTAGTGGGCACACTAGAGGCGACATGCAAGGGTTCGGAGGGATTTTCCTCTCTCTGCAGTGAGAAGTTTTCTCTGCGGAGAGAGGTCTTCTCTCCAAAACGAATTCATTTGATTCGTAGCTTTGTGTGTTTTGTGTTGGGCAAACACTGGGGCCGAAGCCTTTATTGACAGAGTGAGTGTGGTGTCCACTGTGCTGAACTTTCCCTCACAAGGTGCCCCCAAAAGTGGGGAAAAACACATATCTCCTGAACACATGAACTGGGCAGTCTCAAGTGCAGGCAGAAAAATAATATCCGCGGAGAGAGATACTCTCTCTGTAACGGATTTATTTAATTCGTTTTTTGTGTGTTTTTTTTTAAAGTATTATTTAGTTATGTGTGTGTTTTGTGTTGGGGAACACAGGGGCCTTCCACAAACAACGTCCACTAAAAACACATGGGCTGGACAGCCGCAACTGAGCTGTGTGAGCCCAGCTGGTTGATTTGTGAGGCAATGGCACCCTCTTGTGGACGGACTCAGGGCGACATGTATGGGATCAGAGAGTTTTGCTCTCTATGTTGGCAGATATATAAATCTGCACGAATTCATTTGATTCATTTATTAAATGTGTTGTTTAGTAATGTGTGTGTTTTGTGTTGGGAAACACTGGGGCCGAAGCCTTTAATAACTGGGTGACGGGAACCAAGTGCGTGCGGTGTGGTAACACTGCTATGTACTTTTCCTCACGACAGCCCACCCTGTAACTTGTTGTTGTGGGGGAGGGGGACACACACACACAACGTCCACTAACACACTGGCTGGGCAGCCACGAGACGGGATTAACCGACCGTAGGTGGGAGACCCTGAGTTAACGTTACTCCCAATGGTCGAACAACAGGCAGGCCGCTTGCGTTCGGGACCGCCTTCCTAGGAAGGCATAAATTGAAAACCTCGACACGTAATCGTAACACATCAAGGCCCGTGAGACCGTGTTAACAGTCTAGCGGGACGCTCCAGCCGTGCTTATGAGCTTCGCGAACGCTGGAAAAAACGTTTTTAAGAGTTGTTTCCTCAGACTGGGCGGTGATCCCAGCGTTTACCCGTCGTAAATATTCCTATCCTGGTCGGTGGCGCTCTGTGGAGCTGGCCACACAATGTTGAGACGAACGGCCGCTCGCTCAGAAACTTCCAGGAGGATGGACTGAGGCAAAACCGCGTGAGCGCTAGCCTAGGGAACGCTAAAAGGACCGCGTCATCCCCGTCGCCGGAACCGACCGGTTCGTCAACGAGAGTGAGGTTTTCCCGCGAAGAAGTCCTCTTCAGGGAATGCGGATTGGGCTGATGTCAGCTCAAATATTTTAGAGAGGTGGCGCTCCGGGAGTCCCCCGGTAGCGCGTCATCATCACCGTGTCTCCCCTCCGAGTCAGAAAGGCCGAGCACGGCGCGCTGGGTCGTGCAACTAAAAGCCGGCTTAGTAAAAGCTACATGGGCAGCAATAACAATGACCGCAATTCTCCGGGTTCTCCAAAGCTACTTGAGCGTGTTAAGCCCAAGCAGACCGCGCAGAACGAGAGGGTCCTTAGCGGCGATGAGAGCACCACACGCGGCCGGGCAGGCTCGTCGTGATAGGCTGTTTCACCGGGGGAAGCGGCTGTTTAGACGGTCACATAGCCATGGGTGGGCCAGCGGTGAAGAACTCGGAAAAATCCGTGGCGGGCAGCCATGCAAAGGAGGAGCAGGTGAAGGACAGCGAGAGCTCGGGCGGCTCCGGATGCAAAAAACACAGCGGATAGGCTGAAGAAACGACTGTCACTCACATCTGGCGGAGGCTGATCTGGCGAAATGTCTTCTTGAAGACTCGAAAGTGAGCAGTGTAACGTTGATCCAACCGAACTGTCAATGCAGAGATCGCGAGAAGCGAATGTCAACTGAGGAATAGCAGCACGCCCAGCTGTGATATGCCCGTAGGTAAGGGGGTGTGGCCTCACCTGGCATTGGCTGCGCGCTTCTGTCTGTTAGCCAGACTTGGTGCAATTGGATGCTTCTGCAGAGGTCAGGTACGGATGCCCTTCCCATAGGTGGATCTCGAAACGAGATGATGAAAGAGAACAACCCTAGCAAGCTTCAGGTCTTTCGGAACTCTACCTGACTGAAAGATTAAAAATATAAGTGAGATATGGAGAAATATATTCTGCAGCATCTTTTAAAAATCTGGCAGGTATTTCATCTAGACCAATTGCCTTCGAACACTTAAAGGAGAACTCTGGCGCAAAATGAACCTTTGGTCTAATTACACATTGTTACCTAGTCAACCGTTATCTGAGATTTGTTTTCATGATTATCGAATGTAAATAGTTTTATCTCTAAAAACAGTTTAGCCTATAACGCTATATAGGGCATAGAGTAATGACAAATAAAAATCGCTTGTTGATACCACTAACAAGGCTCAAAATACCCCCACACTGACACGGCAGCATAATGAGGGTCCCTACCGTCAAACCGAAGCATTGAGAACTTTGTCAGTGTCCAGACAGTTTAATAATAAGATATTTTATACATACAGTCAACTTCGCGTATACAGGCAGAAGCCATCTTTGAAAAACAGTCTCTACCAGTCGATCTACGAACGCCGATCCAAGCCTACTGTTCGCGCTCACCTTATCACAACTTATAGCTCGTTCACATCTCACCAGCGCACTTGGATCGGCGTTCGTAGATCAACTGGTAGATAACAGCCCTTTATATTGCTTATATTGAGACATGATCTCTCCATCATATAACCCAGGTTTACTTGGCAGTTTTTCAACTAAACTTTCAGCTATGGAAGTAAAAAAGGAGTTAAATTTATCCGCAATCTTTAATTGATCAGAGGAGAGCTCCCCATTGATATTAAGGAAGATATTATTTGTCTTTATCTTAAGTCTATTACTGTACCCAATTTGTTTCAATGACTGCCAAAGTTTCTTTGGGTTACCTCAGTTAATTTATCACGAAAAAAGTCCCTTTTAGTTTTACACATTTTAATCATCTTTTGGACTATATTTCTTAGCTTCTTATAATTATCCAAGTCATCCTGCTCTTTACTCTTCTTAAAAACTAAAAAGGCTTTATTTCTCTTACTAATTGCTTCTAAAATATCACCATTCATCCCATGGCTCTGACCTCAGTTTTACTCTAATAGTTTTCATAGGAGCAACTGCCTTTAAGAACATATTTTTAAACTGCTCCCATGATTCATCAACATCCAAACATAACACTGAAGGCCAATTCATTGAATTTAAACTTGAAACTGAGAGTTGACAATGAATAGCAATATAAAGGGCTGTTATCGTACAGCTTAAATAACTGGAAGCGGATGACACCAGACGCCTCGCATATTTAATTAACTAATCGGACCCGTTTTTCTGTTAAAATAAGGTGAGTAGCAGATTTTCACCCATCTTGAAGGCATTTTGACTCTTTTTAGTTTACTTTAGTAAACATTCATGATATATTTAACTGAGTCAACTAGTCTATGTAAACAATCTGTGCTACATTTTTGTCTCAACATATCTAGTAGACAATAATGCCAAATACAAAAAGTCACCATAGCTCACAAATCAAAACAAAAGTGAAGAATTCTAGAACATCTGTCTTGAAGATCAAGCGTAAAAAGTACAGAGAAATTACACATTGAGTTAAAGTAAAAAACTAAAAATAAAAAGTGTACTCACTTAACTGTATACTTATTTAATATTAAAAAAATAAAAAGTAAACTTTTTCATACAGTAGCTCAATGAAATACGAGTATAAAAGTACTGAATGTTTCAGCATAAAAGCAAATGATGAGTGTCCAGAGTGTGATCACAGACTTGCAAACTCACAAAAGGTAAAAAGGGTGGCATGTTTATGAATGAAATCCTTGGAAGACGGGGGGAATTCTCGGGGCATCCTCCCCCATAAGAATATTTTGTGATTTTAACATGTAAACAAATCATTCTAGTGCACTCTGACAAGACAATAATGGGAAAAGACAACATTACAAAAAAATAAAAAGTATTTTCTTTTACATTTAAAAAAAACAAATCTGCACCTCAGCCCTGATTCAACCTTACTTAATATGCCAAACCCTGTGTTTCTGTTTAAAGCAAAGACTCCAGCGCGCGTGCTGATTGGAAAATACTAGAGACATCCTCTGCCCCACATGACAGCTAAGCGGCAGCTTATTACATGATATATGACCAGGTCAAATGCAAATACCCAATTGTTGTTTTGTGACTTTGAAATCTAAAACTGAAGAAAAATCCTTAACTACTTTTACATATTTAAATTGAATACATTAGCAAATAACTCTGATTATGTTAACACGTAACCATTCTCAACACGATCACTCATTAAAACACAGCGGGTGGTCTTGTTCATTTTTATTTCCCTTGTAACTTTCGACAATGACAGAGGTTAAAACAGATTGAAATACAGATGCAGTGGGAGTTAGCATTGAATTTAGCAAAAGTATTCCGATTCATTCTGAACTGAAGTTGTTATACACTGATTTTAGCTTACTTGCTAACAAGCTTACCCACAGGTTGGGAAAAGTTTGATGGGTTAACGTTAGGAAAAATGTATACCATACTTGACTTACTAACCGACAAAGTAACTTGATTTGATTTACTGTATAGCAAGTTAGTTAAAAAGCAATACATCGATATCAGCAAACTAGCCTCAAAATTGTCACAGTACCGCGAAAAGTAGTTTTAATCTACGGAAAAGTAGACAATGATTCTGATTCTGATTGGCCCCCCCCGAAAAAAATTAATACGATTCACATAAATGCATATTTTGAATAAAAAGGTCAAATTTCGCCGAAAAGCAACTAGTTTGGAGGTATAGTGATCAGCTTTCTTTAAGCTATGTAAATGATTCGCAGAGCTTTCGATTTGGCCATTTTCAAATCTGGTATCAGTCACAAGAAC
This sequence comes from Rhinichthys klamathensis goyatoka, assembly GCF_029890125.1. Classification (NCBI taxonomy): domain Eukaryota; kingdom Metazoa; phylum Chordata; class Actinopteri; order Cypriniformes; family Leuciscidae; genus Rhinichthys; species Rhinichthys klamathensis. The sequence continues at coordinate 2,565,092 of NW_026606664.1, read as the reverse complement.
TGAGAAAAAAACCTTATATAGGTTTGTCCTCCACAGGACGTATATCATCAAAATAGTCGTCTGCAAAGCGAAGCATCTGCTGTAGCGCCGTGAGAAGCAGGACGTCACAGTTGAGCTCCAGATCCAGCTCCTGACTGTAGTTCTTCACCGGTAACACACAAGACACCGGCACACCCAACCGAGAGCTCACCTCCTGCACCTGCAGAGACAAAACAACATGGCAGTCACTCTGAGTCCTGTGGGAACAGATCATGTGATCATGTGATCATATCTCACCTTCGTCTTGATGTAGGAACTGACATAAAGGCTTTGAAGATCTTCCTCCACTAGAGGACATGCTTCATCTACTTTTGTCATCAAGACGATCTGAGCAATGCCTGAAAATATTGAGGTGTGTCACATCACATGCAACTATCAGCTAGCTCAATGTACAACCTACTTTGGATTAGTCACATGATTGGCATAAATATCAGAGTTTCCCCTAGGATTTTTTTCATGGGGGGTGGTAGATCCCCCGAAAATAGTGTCGCGGAGCGGGCGTGTTACGGATACGTGGTGTAACATTTTTAGTAATCAAAAATCATGTCTAATTAATTGAAATCATGAAAACAATTATTAAACTTATACAATATTTTAAAAAAATTCTATGAAATGTTTTTTTTTTCACACAAATTCGGTGTTGTGTTTTTCTGGTAACCAAATGAAGACAAAACATTAATTACATTTATTTTAATCATATGAAATTAAACTTTGTCAAACAACGTGCTGCACAATGAGCTTTACTGTTAAAATTAAAATAAAATTAAATAAAGTTTTGATGATACTTTATTTGTATTAGTGTTATTTGTATTATTATTAAATTGAGATGAATCTAAATTATACTGTACAACAGTAATATATTTCTCTCAAGTTAAACCGAAGTTTTATTTTGACAGGTTGCCGTGATGACCTTTGAGTTTCTGTGTTTATGACATGAAGATAGTTTTTTCAAATTAAGGTTAAATTCTCACAAAGTGACTTTTTTAGAGCGGATCTAGAGTCTGGAGATAAAGTTCATGCATTTGTGTCCTCATAGGCAAAAAACAACTTGAGCGTGTGTGTGTGTGTGTGTGTGTGTGTATGTGTGGTAATTGAAACTGCCGTCGTCTGCACCATTCATTCACACAGAACATGAAGGACTATTTAAATAGTCTTTTTGAGGTTTAATATTCACACACTAGTCTATATTGCGATTTGATTTCAAGTGTACTGAACTGCTATATCACGAAAATCGAAAATTTCTATAGCTTGCGCATCCATTTTTTATTTTTTTTTGGAATATATTTTTTGTCATCCTTTCAGGGGGGTCGTTTTGAGGGGGCACTGAGTATGGACACTTACCCAGTGAGTTCACTTTTCTGCGTATGGCAGCAAGTTTTTCCTCTAGTTTGCTGGACATTATGGAGATTTTGGTGGCGTCGATCACATACACCACACAGTGGATCTTCTCCTGTAGAGATGCAGGTCTGGAGGCCTTTTGCTCATCCGGTTGAAATGGTGCCATGGGGTTGAACTGAATTGAAAGTAATGGAAATTAAAGATACATTTTACTCATAAATAGACATTTCCAAGCCCAGAAACATGAACCCATGCACTTACTTTATAGCGGTCTGGTACGTGACCTTGAAGAATGCTGCTGATGTCATCAATATCCAGTCCTGCACCCGATTGCTCCTCGAGTCCCATGGTGTCACACAACACAAATGGCAACGGCTTTCCTTCACGACCGTCATTCACTGGGTATGTGCGGAACTACCAACAAACAGGAATCATTAATCATTGTGGAACAATTGTTGTTTTATGTCACAAGCCAAGGCAGGTCCTGAAGTCCTGTTGAATCTGTACCTGTGTGGTCAGACTAGTGCCTGCAGATCCTGACATGGCTTTATTGGTCACATGACCCATGAAGACGGAGTTGATGGAGTTGAAGAAACTGGATTTTCCAGCACCTACAGGACCGATCATTAGGATTCTGACCCGACTCACAGACGTCATCATGGGTTTATAATTCCTGATCAATCCCATGAGCTCGTCTCTTTGTCTGCAACAGATCGGTTTTATCATTTCAGATTTCCATAGGAAATTAGCAAAATAGAGATTAAGAAGAAACATACTCCGTTGTCCACAGAACATTCCTCCATGGTTTCTCCTCAACGCTGACTTGAGGCTCTGGGAATTGTTGAATAAAGATATAATTTTTTATTGGTGTAATATTAAAAGACAACAAATTAGTTAATTATATTAAAGAGACAAACATTTATTTTATACTTGATTTTGTGTGTAGAAGAATATAGGTTTGTAATAAAGCTGATGATTGATTTACCCTGTTCCACTTTGTACACCTCACATTCACTCAGTTGAGTGTCATTCCCATACATTGATGAGGTATTCATGTTGAATGCATTCCCTCCTTGATGATATACAACTGGTTGGTCTTTGTAGCAAAAGTACAACTGTTGGCCAAAGCTGGGCCCTTTAGCATCATCATAACGTGTATTATATCCACTGTTAACTTTGATGTAGCTACAGGCTCCACCTTGAAAGCTGAACAGGAAAGCTTTCTCATCTGTAATTTCTCGTCCACTTCGAGCATACTCTACACTAGTGTATCCACCAAAGATGTAGCCTGAACTGTTGTACGCTACAAGTAATGTTGGACCCTGATGGTCACATCGCTGATGGAAGGCAGAAGCATTATATCCATGAACAGAAGCTTTGTAGAGAAGTGTCAGTTCAACATTCCCTAGTGAAGCACAGAGCTGTTCTTTTCGCTCTTTGGGTAAATTAGAAGTGAGGGGATCCGTGCTGACTTTTCTAACTTTGGCTTTTTGCATCTGTGACAAAAGAACATATAAGTTACAAAAAAAAAATCTCCACACAATCTTTGTAAGGCACAAAGGCAGTGTCCGACCTTCTTAGGAGAAAGTGCCATTTGTGTCCACATATCTTAATACTGATAACAGGAATTAAAGGATAATCGTTTGAGAAACATAACTCAGTTTGTGTTATGTAAACTAAATTTAAGCAATTTAATTTTTAAATGTTCATATTTGCTTTCTTTATTAAATGAGTTAGAACCAAGTTGGATTTTACCTTATGTTTACTTTTATTAAAACTGAAATTTGCTTTCATTGTCACTATGTAGTTTATATAAAATCAATGTTTTATACATTTCAGAGAAATACAGAATTCTTGATTTGGTTGTTCTTTCTGACATCATATACAGGATAGAAAAATTCATCTGATCATATTGTTCAAAAAGAAGTCATGTTTTACTTAAAATTGTAAATAAAATAACTTTATAAAAAAATAATAATGGTCTTGTCCGTGGACTGCATGTTTACATAGAAAACCAATATAAAAACAGAGCAGTGGAACACGAAAAAAGAATTGAAACTGAATATAATGAATGAAAAGCTTCAAATTAAAGACAAACGATTCATTGATATTCAATAACTGTTTGCTGGAAGATTAGAATGATTTCATATCAGATAAATAACTTTCAAACCTGAAGTACTTATCAGTTATTGCGTGCATATTAAGTGTTGCTGTCGATTAAAAAAATAACTTACGTTTCATACAACACTCGCTCTTTGCTGGAAACCTCGAAATGCTGCTTCTTTTGTGGACTTTGATATTACACTGATATTTGCATTGGCGTGTTTCTGAGGGTGCTATTAATGTTATAAAACGTCTCTATAAAAGCATTCATCTCTTGGAAATTTTTTTTTTTACAACAGTGACTTTGACACTGAACCTCAAAGGATTTAAAGGTGTAGTACACATAAAGAAAGGAATAGGGGAGAACAGGTATGGTTGTAACACTTTGTGCTTTACTGTGATCAATTTAATAATCAACATCTTTCTGTAATCTGACAATTATAATTAAGAAAAATGTCCAAATTAAATCCCCGGGGTCTCACTGGGAGGAGACCCTGGGGAAGACCTAGGACATGCTGGGGGGACTATGTCTCCCGGCTGGCCTGGGAACGCCTCGGTGTCCCCCCGGAAAAGCTGGAGGAAGTGTCAAGGGAAAGGGAAGTCTGGGCATCTCTGCTCAGACTGCTGCCCCCACGACCCGGGCCCGGATAAGCGGAAGAAGATGGATGGATGGTCCAAATTAAATTTCACTGAATCTTGTTAGCATAGCAAAGGAAAACACTACAACGGAGCATCATACATGCCTTTGGTAAAAAGACAGTAACACAATCATTCATTAAAGCTGCAGTCCGCAGTTTTTCCTCTTTGTCGACATCTCTGTTCGAAATCTGCAATTGCAGTCATTCGCGGAATTATCAACTTTACGTGAGTTGTGCCTCGACACGGCACAGCGCGGATGAATCCAATCTTTTGAGGAGAATGTGCGGCTGTCAGTCACCGCGCCGGTGTGGATACTGTCATTCAGAATCACAGATTCTACTTTTTGGAAGTATGACCAACATAAGAATTTTCACCGGAAAATGTCAACAGAACAAGTAATATCGACTTTTGTTCTGGTTGACCAACTAAGGGAAAAATCATTGCAGTAAATCACACTGATTAAATCTAACAATCGCATATCATATCACGTAAAACCATGCAAATTATACTTTGTTCTTAAATTGTTAAAGGAGCTGTATGTAAGAAATTTATTTCAATTAATCATAAAATGGCCCTGATATGTCACTAGACATTAAGAAATCATGTTCACTACAAATACTTATATCACTGACAACAGTAGTCCGGCCAGGATATTGTCATTTAAAAAGTGAAGTTGCAGCCCTCAACTGATGTTGATGTTGTCATGTTGTGTTTTGGTCTGATGTTCCACCCTCCACCTTTCTACCAATCACGAAGTCAGTAGTGTTGCGGCATCCGGGTTGCCAGCTCGGCTCTAGTTACCACAGCTGCAGCTCGTCACGTTCCTGCTGGATCCTGCAGCCGATCTGGCAACCTCGAGTCAGGGAGGAGGGGGAGGGGATACACCGCTCTACAGTCATTTGAAAGTGATTGCAGTACCAGTTTTGGCCACAATCTTACATACGGCTCCTTTAATGTTCAACATCAGCATTGCGTGACTACATGTAATTTCCTTCCGATATTTACCCAAGTTTTCGCATGGGCAGTCTCTTTTTTTTTCTGTAGCCACTCCAATGTCTTATGCATTTTACAACGGGTGAATCTAGTTGTCACTGGTGATTGTCGTTTGGACCTTTCTGGATCCGCCATCAAATTGATAAGTTTAATTATATCAAGTGCTGTGAAAAAAGGCTATAAATCTCCACCTACAACATCCTCACACGCAATATATCCGACTAGCCGAGACTCCTTTATGTTTACAGATGTGACGTTATGACGCAAAGACATGCTCGAATCTCCCGCGGAAATCCACCAGTACCACTGGAATTAAAAACATTATTACAAGCTTACCGCTTTGAATCGAGCTACGGCAAGCAGAGAGTTATGAACACTGGCTGGTTATGTATTTGCTCAAATTTATTTTGGATAATTTTTAACCCAAAAAAGCTACGGACTGCAGCTTTAACACTCAGGAAATTTAAAAGCATTACAGCCGCAAAAGAAAAATCTCCAACAGCAGCGATTTATTAGGAAGGTGTTCTCCACATGACAAACATCGTCCAGATCAGTCATCTGCAAAGTTGAGCGGTGGGAAGCAGGACATCACTGTTACAAGTGAAAGTGACGTGAATGCCAAGTATGGTAACCCATACTCAGAATTTTCCCTCTGTTCACTACTCGTAACTTGGATGGGTTAAATGCACACACACTGCAAAACGTGGACACACACAAGAGCAGTGGGCAGGCATTCACAGAGGCACCTGGCGAGCGATTGGGGGTTAGGTGCCTTGCTCATTGGCACCTCAGTCATTTCCTGCTGGTATTGAGAATTGAACCCACAACCTTTGGGTTACCATCTGACTCTCTTACCATTAGGCCATGACTGACCCCAAGTTAAGCTCCAGCTCCAGCTCCTGACTGTATTCTTCACCGGTAACACTCAAGAGACCGGCACACCCAACCGAGAGCTCACCTCCTGCACCTGCAGAGACAAAACAACATGGCAGTCATCTCAGTCTCATCATGCAAACGTAGGATTTAGCATTTAGGTAAATAAGCAACATCATGACCTATTTATACATTCAGTTGTGCTCCAAAAAACTTGATTAGAAATGTTTAAATGTTTCACTAATATATATATATTATACATGGACACAATAAAGTCTTTGAAATGTGCATTATTAATTTTTATTTTGCACAGGTGTAAAATACATGTTCAAGCTTTAAGCACAAAATAAAGAAAGATCCATTTACCAAAAGAAGCATGTTTTTTTTATATATATATATTCTTTGTATTATTCAGTTTTAGCATATTGAATTTTCCATGTCTTATTTCTGGTAATTTGTAGTCAAGTAGGCCTACATTATTTGCATTTTCTTTAATGCATTTTCTATGACTAAAAAAAAAGAACTAGAACAGGCAAACAGAAAAGAATAACAATCTTCTAACTTAAGATGTCTTATTGTGCTGATCAAGAAGTATATATCCTGATCTATGACACACAGCACTTTATTTGGGTTTGTCCTCCACGGGACCAACATCATCCAGATAGTCGTCTGCAAAGTTGAGCATCTGCTGTAGCGCCGTGAGAAGCAGGACGTCACAGTTGAGCTCCAGCTCCAGCTCCTGACTGTAGTTCTTCACCGGTAACACACAAGACACCGGCACACCCAACCGAGAGCTCACCTCCTGCACCTGCAGAGACAAAACAACATGGCAGTCACTCTGAGTCCTGTGGGAACAGATCATGTGATCATGTGACCATGTCTCACCTTCGTCTTGATGTAGGAACTGGCATAAAGGCTTTGAAGATCTTCCTCCACTAGAGGACATGCTTCATCTACTTTTGTCATCAAGACGATCTGCGGAATGCCTGAAATTAAGATATGTCACATGCAGCTAGCTCAATGTACAACCTACTTTGGATTAGTCACATGATTGGAATTAATATGTTAACTTACCCAGTGTGTTCACTTTTCTGCGTATGGCAGCAAGTTTTTCCTCTATTTTGCTGGACATTATGGAGATTTTGGTGGCGTCGATCACATACACCACACAGTGGATCTTCTCCTGTAGAGATGCAGGTCTGGAGGCCTTTTGCTCATCCGGTTGAAATGGTGCCATGGGGTTGAACTGAATTGAAAGTAATGGAAATTAAAGATTGTTTTACTTTTACGATTTTACTAATAAATATACATTTCCAAGCCCAGAAACATGAACCCATGCACTTACTTTATAGCGGTCTGGTACGTGACCTTGAAGAATGCTGCTGATGTCATCAATATCCAGTCCTGCACCCGATTGCTCCTCGAGTCCCATGGTGTCACACAACACAAATGGCAACAGCTTTCCTTCACGGCCGTCTTTCACTGGGTATGTGCGAAACTACCAACCAAGAAGAGAAACACATCAAGACCTGAAGTCATCAAGAGCTGTTCTTGACCTGAAGAGACACTTCTGTAGGAAACACTATGAATCCTGTTGAATCTGTACCTGTGTGGTCAGACTAGTGCCTGCAGATCCTGACATGGCTTTGCTGGTCATGCGGCCCATGAAGACGGAGTTGATGGAGTTGAAGAAACTGGATTTTCCAGCACCTACAGGACCGATCATTAGGATTCTGACCCGACTCACAGACGGCATCAGGAGTTTATAATTCCTGATCGATTCCATGAGCTTGTCTCTTTTTCTACAAAACAAATCACACATTTTATTTAATCAAAATGACATTTTATTAATGAATGATTTCAGCAACAGAAAAACATACTCAGCTGTCCACAGAACATTCCTCCATGGTTTCTCCTTGACACTGACCTGAGGTCCTGACAGAGTTCTTCCTGTTGGAGTAAAGTAAACAATTTATATTAAATTAGTAATTATTGAAAGAGACTGGATTTTATAACATTATTTTACTGTACATAACTATATTTTTTCTGATAGTTGACTTACTCTGATCCACTTTGTACACCTCACATTCAATTAGTTGAGTGTCATTCCCATACAGTGTGGCAGGATTAAAATTGAATGCATTAACCCTCACTGGATTAAATGTAAATGTACTCCCTCCTTGATGATATACAACTGGTTGGTCTTTGTAGCAAAAGTACAACTGTTGGCCAAAGCTGGGCCCTTTAGCATCATCAAGACGTGCATACTGTCCACTGTTAACTTTGATGCAGAGAGGTGCTCCACAATAAACTCTGAACAGGAAAGCTTTCTCATCTGTAATTTCTCGTTCACTTTGAGTATACTCTACACTAGTGTATCCACCAAAGATGTAGCCTAAACTGTTGTGCGCTACAAGTAATGTGGGACCCTGACGGTCACATCGCTGATGGAAGGCAGAAGCATTATATCCATGAACAGAAGCTTTGTAGAGAAGAGTCAGTTCAACATTCCCCAGCAAACCACAGAACTGCTTTCTTTGCTCTTCTGATAAACTAGAAGTGAGTGGAGCGTTGCGAGTAAAGGGCGCTCCGAAACTGAATGCCAACGTATCCATCTAAAAAGAAAAAGAATATATGATTTGAGTTCTTTGTAATAGGCACACATAGACACAAGCAGTCAGATCATTTGTGTTGTGAAAGCCCTGTACAAACTAACCAAAACTGATTAGCCAGAATCGAAACTGAAACCTAAGCAAAATATGATCATTTAAGATACAAAGTCTTTTATATTGTATAAAAATATTGAGTATTTGTTCACTATATTTATTGCTTTTATAACATTCATAGCAACTAGGCTATGTATCTTACCTTTTTCAGTCCCCTTTCTCTCTGAAGAAATATTGATATATACCTTTTCATAGTAGGCCATTTTACATCCACAGGCGAACGGGGAACGTCAAGCTCCCCTCTTCCCTCTTATCAAACGACACAGCCCTCTATAGGCCTAGTTTATGATGAGTTAAATGCCCGGGTAAAAAGATAAGACTTTAATTTAGGTTAAAACTCAAGTACGGAGTATAGGGATCTCAGAGGTAAAGGAAGACTAGGTCCAGCAACTGAAACACACGGTCACCTCTCGACTTCAAACTTGATCTTAAATGGGACAGAGTATTATTGTTTTTGGACAGCAAGCATCTGACTGAAGTATTCAAGTTTAAAAGTTCAGACAAAAAAAGAAGGTGCCAGACCATTTAGAGATTTAAAAAAAAACAGCAATATTTCAAATTAAACTCGATAATGCACTGGCAACCAATTGGAGTGATACATTCTCATTTATAAAGCCCAGTTAAAATTCTGGCTGCAGCATTTTGAACCATTTGAAGCTGTGACTGGGACATTCCAACATATGAGGAATCACAATAATCCAAACGAGATAGGACAACGGCATGTATAACTCTTTCAAGATCAACGATAGGAATGACTTATTGGAATGACTTACTCTGGACAGAAGTTAAAAAAAAAAGCGGATAACTGGAAGCGGATGACACCAGACGCCTCACACATTTAATTGACTAATTACCCGTTTTTTCTATTAAAATCATAGGTTAAAATTAAGATTTTCACCCATCTTGGAGGGATTTTGACTCTTGTTTACTTTAGCAAATATTAATGATATTTTTAACTGAGTCAACTAGTCTATGTAAAAAATTTGTGCAACATTTTTGTCTCAAATAGGTGAGGGGTTGAGGATTCTGGGGGCACCCTCCCTCCCCCATAAGAACATTTTTGTGATTTTAACATGATGTAAACGAAGCATTCTGACAAGAAAATAAGAGAAAAGACAACATTTACTTAAAGCAAACAAACCCCCCCCAAAAAAAATTAAATACTGTGACAGCGAGAACCTGTGCTGGACTCACCACACCTCTGCTTTTGCCTCAACCTTTAGCCAGGACCAGCTCTATCTGCACCTCAGCCCTGATTCAACCTTACATAATATGCCAAAGCCTGTTTCTGTTTAAAGCAAAGACTCCGGCACGCGTGCTGATTGGAAAATACTAGAAACATCCTCTGCCCCACATGACAGCTAAGCGGCAGCTTATTACATGATATATGACCAAGTGAAGGTCATATGCAAATACCCAATTGTTGTTTAGTGAACTGTAAAAGGTTCAACCAGGCGCTCAGGTAAAGTTATAAAATCCATGATAGGTGCTCTTGGGGTAGGGAAAAGATCCAAAGAAACGAAAAGCAGGTCCCAGGCACTCAGTCAATTTTTCAATGAGGAGAAGGATAAAGTTAAAAAGCCTTTATTTAGTATGGCTTAAATCATTTTAAAAGTACAAGAGCCAACATGTTTCGACCAACAAGTGGTCTTCTTCAGGGCAAAGTAACACAAAATATGAGATATGAGAATGACAACAATTAAGTCCCACATATAATCAGAAAGAATTCAATTAACCCAATAAAGCAATCAGGTCTAACAAGATAGGGGAAACCAACATAATGACCACAGCAGGTGAAACTAACAAAGAAACAAAGAAAAAACAATAAAGAAAAATATCTCTAAAGAAATCTCCCTCAACGTAGGTTATCTTAAGTTGTTTTGTGACTTTGAAATATAAAACTGAAGAAAAAATGCTTTACTACTCTATTTAAATTGAATACATTAGCAAACAACTCTGATCACAGCGGGTCTTGTTTCCGTGTTCGTTTTTATTTTCCTTGTAACTTTTGACAATGACAGAGTTTAAAACAGAGAGAAATACAGATGAGTTAATATTAAATTTAACAAAAGTATTCTGATTCATTCTGAACTGAAGTTGTTACTGACATTAGCTTACTTTCTAACAAGCTTACCAACAGGTTGGGAAAAGTTTGATGGGGTAACTTTAGAAAAAATGTATCACAACATAGGCCTACTTACTTGAATTACTAACCAACAAACCAACTTGATTTGATTTACTGTAACTAGTTACCTTAGGCAAGTTAGTTAAATAGCATTGCATCATTATCATCAAATTTACCTCAAAATGTTTGTAGTACCGTGGAAAGTTGTTTTAATCCAGGGAAGAGAAGCTGATGATTCTGATTGCTCAAAAGACTGAGAGGCTGCTCACTCCAGTCCAAAGCCAATGTGTGGAGCTTGACATCCAGCTGGATGTAATGGGTGGAGCTAGACGGTCCAACCACACCCTACCCACCATGTTTCTTACACAATGAGGTTAGAATATTTACAAAACTGATGCTGGTTAAGCTACATCCACACAAGGAATCAAATTAGTATCTTCTAAGCTACTGCATCAAAATCTCTTATCGTGGGGGTGGGGGAATGGATTCCGACAGCTCGATTGTTTGCCGTTGGATTCTGTTCCCCCCTTGTTTCTTACATATGAGGTTCTAATATTTACAAAACTGATGTTGACATTGGTCGTGTAGATAGCCTCATGGGCATCACACTGACAAGTAGTGCTATTGCTCCTTGGACAAACCGAGTTTGAGTCCCGGTGTTGTGCCGAATTTCGACCCCCTGCCAAATTATTACTCCCCTTGTTGAAGTCAGTAACTGATTGCCTAATCCTAACCCCACCCCTAATCCTAACCCCACCCCTAATCCTAACCCCTCCCCTAATCCTAACCCCTCCCCCACAACTAATCCTAAACCTACCAATACTAGGGGGGTAATAATTTGGCAGGGGTCCTCGCAGACTTTTCCTGGGGCCCATTTCAACCAACTCTGAGTTAAAACTTGAACTCTGAGTTGACTTACCCTAAGATGGGAAACTTGAGTTTTCGGTTACAGAACAGCTGAATTTAGTTAGTTCAATCAACTCTAAATTGACTGACTCTGAGTTAAGCGCGTGCACCACAACTATAAAAAGCCATTATCAATGGAGCGCAGATATTACTATGGCAGATGTCACTATGGCAACAGCGCCAGACAAACAGAGGTCTGCATATTTCTCACCAGCAGAACTGGATGTGCTTCTGCAAGGATATGGAGAGTACTTTATTTTTTATAATTATTTTTTTAAATATCGGCTGCAGTGGCGAAGGACAAAGAGTTTTAGCTTTGGAGAAAATAGTTGCTCGTGTCAATGCATACATTTTTTAATTTTAATTAAAACATTTAAATACTGTTATACAGTGCCGTAAATAATTGGTGTAATTATTTACCAAGTAATCTAAATACTGTAATTCAATTAAACGGATTACTCTTAATTATTCTGTAATTTAAAGCTGCAGCCCGTAGCTTTTTTTGGGTTAAAAATTATCCAAAATACATATTTGAGAAAATACATAACCAGCCAGTTTTCAAAACTCTCTGCTTGCCTTAGCTCGATTAAAAGCGGTAATTTCCGCGGGAGATTCGAGCATGTCTTTGCGTCATTACGTCACATCTGTAGAAAGAAGGATGCTGCGTCCCAATTCGCCTACTTGCCCTAAAAGTATGTACTCTTTTTGTGAAGAAAAAGTACATACTTTTGAGTGTGTAGCAAAAGAGTAGGCAAGCTTTGGGACATACTACTTCGTCATCTTTAACGGACAGATCTGTCGCGTGCATCTGTCACCTTAAACTGCCCTGTCAATCATCTCGACCTCGTCACAGTTAAAATCCTCCATTCAAACTAATATTACTTCTTACCATTTCGGAGAGAAATGTTGTCGCACGTTCATCTGCCAGTGATGGGTCTTTCATGCCGAGACTCTCCTCGTGTGTTTGGAATTTGAATATAATAATGCATTTAAAAGTTATGGCTAAACGTATCTTTGCAAAAGTCCACAATGCTGCTGCAGATGCAATATAATGTGGGCAACATTGAATAAATACATTTTCGTCAGGTTAGATACTGATCATTAATCACTCAAACCCCTATATCTAAAGCCTTGTTTATACTCGACGCGTCCGCAAGAGCGCGAAGTGCGCGCGGCAAAAATGACGTCATTGCGGTGTGGGCGGTCGTGCGCGTTGGGTGCGCAAGACCCCATTTCGCCTGGCGGTGTGCACGGCACTTTTTGTAACATCGCGCGCGGCGCCGCATCCGAAGATGAACGACTTCGAGCCGAATCTGGCCGAACTGGTGCGTCTGTATCAGCATGTTTATGATCCTTCTATACACAGAGACATTTGCATTGATGGGCGACCATAAAAGCCTCTCATTTTTTGAATAGGAACACATTTACATTAAGCACCCAGTTTGCACTCTAAAGTAACTGCTTATATTTACAAAATAAGCCTACAATAGCAGAAGTAAGCCCTGCTGATGAAATTAAGGTTTAAACACTCTTCAATAAGGCTTCAGTTGTTTACTAGTTTACATGCAGTGAAAGTACAATAAACCTACTGCATTTATTACTCTTTTTATATGAATCAGAAATTAATAAACTACTAATAAATGGCAAACTACTTCTTCACTGCTGATTCCTGGTGGTTTAGAGGAGAATTACTCCGAGTCGCCCCCTGTCGTTTCACAGAATAGCACAACGGCGAGCGCGTCAAGTATAAACGCCTCGTCCATATGGAGAGGTCCGCGCGCAGTCAGCGGAGACTCGCGCTCGTGCGGACGCGTCGAGTATAAACAAGGCTTTAACCTCTCTACATAACCGTCGGACTCGCGCGTCCTCCATGTCTGTAGTTTTTGAACACTTTTCACTCGTGTTTGTAGTTCTAACCGAATCCTCATCCAACGCGCGATGGGTTGTGGGCAATATCAGCCGTTAGAGTGTGCATCGATCTGACTGCACTTCGGATTCTGACCGGATATAGTAGGCCATCCGGGTCTCTTTGAGACACTCATTTCAACATACTACGATTTGGGATGTACTAATTCTATTTTCGAATACTATTTAGGACGGATAGTATGCGAATTGGGACGCAGCAGGAGTCTCGGAGAGACAGAGTTAACTTGCGACACTCTTTTGATGTCGCCGCGATGGCTGTCACGTGGTTCATGTAAGCCCCAATAGTTCCAAAACATACGCTGGCTGTCATGTTCTTCTAGGGGACAGACAGCAGCGATTGCATTATTGAACGGTAAATATAAAATAAAACACACACCCAAGTACTTTTTCAGCTGTTTCTGCATTATTGCAGTTTGTTAATGTCATTTTTGCATTTGGAGAGGCAGGGTGACAACGAAATACTGTAGGCCTATATTACTTAGATAAGTTTTAGGCTTTTTTTTTGGAGGTAAAAGCTTAGTGTTCATGTTCGCATGGGTAGCACTGGCTTTAGCGGCTCTAACTTAACTTTTCCATATCATTCATCTGATGATGGACGTCTCTTATATTTATTTTAGCACAACTGGGCTGTATTAGGCTATTGATTCCCGTGATCTTACTTATAAATTCCGATTCATCAATTTCGTGATCACGCAAGTGGCGGTCCGTTCAGAATTCCAACCAACATAAAATATAAATAATTACGCTGTGCATGTACAAATGAATGATTTAGGAGGGAAATGGACTGCTCCCATAACGTAGAAAGCAACGACTATATTTGCAGCAATGTTCGGGGGGAGACCAGGGACAGTTGTAACACTTTTTGCAATTTTTAGCAATACATCAAAAACCATTTATATGGAATAACCTATTTGTTATATTATAAACTTCAATCGGTCAACTGCTGAAACAATGTATTTAAGTGGTTTTATGAAATATGTACAGGTTGCAAAATTAATTTTAATACAGTCTCTCCACTGTTACAACTGTGACATCAAACATTGATGTCAAAATAACATCACGAAATAGGTCAAAAATTAAAGTCATATTGACGTCAAAGTGTCGGTCAATTTAATGTCAAGATTTTGACCTCTGATGATTATGTCAAAACATAACCAAGACCATCAGATCCAGTGGCGTAACTTTGTTTTAAAAAGTGGGTGGGACATGTGTGTATAAATGAATGAATCACGTGACACGTGAATAAAAATATAGATCCGACTTTAAAACATGTGTCCTTTAATGGTCCAGTGGTAGAACTTTTGCCGAGCATGTCAGATGTCCAGGGTTCTAATCCGCACTCATAGTTTTTTGTTGTTCTTTTGTCATCAAAACCGAATATGTTCATCAGTGGTTGTATTATGTCAGGCAGGGAAACGTTTGAACAACATTTTCCAAATAGAAATGTTTTATTTCAAATTAGAAATTAGGCCTAGCCTATGTAAGAAGGAATAGCAAAAAGTCCTGTAAAATTAAACGAATAAATTGACCTAATAATATGAATAAAATTATATAAACTAAAATATACATAAAAGTTTTAAAAGTAAATTAACTATTAGGCCAGAATTTTGATAACTGAATTTTTGCGCAACGCGCACGATTAAAATTTAAATTGGCTTATAGCCTATCCATTGTACAGACAAACTGCTGTAAAATTAAACGAATAAATGGGCCGAATAATATAAATAAAAATTATATAAACAAAAATGTAAAAAAAATATAGGCCTACATAAACATTTTAAAAGTAAATTAACTATTAGGCCAACATTTTGATAACTAAACTTTGGCACAGCGCGCACGATTAAAATTAAAATATGCTTATATTATTTGTACAAAAAATTGCTGTAAAATTAAACGAATCAATGGGTCTAATTATATAAATAAAAATATGCAGGCTATAGGCCTATACTGTAGGCTACATCAACGTTTTAAAAGTATGCTAAATGAACTATTAGGCCAAAATTCGTATAACTGAACTTTTGCGCAGAGTGCACGTGGATTACAATTTAAATGGCTTATGTTGTCAAACTTTTTTACAAAAAAGAAAGAAAATGAATTGTCTACAGTTTCCTTATCTACAGTTCTTTTGAGTTCACCTTCAAGAACACACGTTTGGACAATGTCTGAGGCTTCAGACTCATGCGGTGGTTGCGGAGAAAACCCTCTCTGCGCTCGCAGACCCGCTTGGGATGCTGAACACAACACAAGCTTCTTTAGCCAGGCGGGGAAAAGACGTGGAGTCAGACTCGTGGTGTGAGCGGAGGAGCGAAATTGGAGCGGGAAATAGGGCGACGCTCCGTCCTTTTAAAAATGCCGCTCTGCGCTCTGTCCAAGATCCGCCCGCTCGCGCTCCCCGCTCGCTCCCGCTCCACTCCGCTCACATGCTCTGCACCGGAACGAACAAAGACCCCATTTACACCTGGTATTAAAATGCGATCTGTATTCAGATAAGTTATCCGGATAATAAAAAACGCATGTTAATGCAAGGTGTAAATACGTTGTGATCAGATTGTGATCGGATCTGCCTGACCACATCTGGAGGTAGTCTGGCTCGCATTGTGTTCGGATCTTTACTAGGTGTAAACGCAATCTGGTTGTTGAAACCACATATGTATATTTTACTCCTCCCAAAAATGCTAAAAAAATAAACGTGTGAGAGTGCTGTTATATAGGCTATATTTCATGTCAGATATGACGACGCTACTGCAACACGCATTACCGCAGATGAGCAGCTGAGCGTCTATTCATCAAGCCAACGTGCAAACATTGCAAATAAAAGTGAAAGTAAGTCACAGACGCTTAACACACAATCATCTTCAAGTAAAGAAACGAAATTATCTTACCAGGGCTGTTGCCACTTTTTCTTATTGCCGTCTTTGATTTTGAAAGAGTCTCCGAAACGGATTGAAGCGCGGGTGCATGTGAAGACTGTGCGTGAGCCACGAGATACACTGTAACCGCGCCACCGATCGCAGGCGGCAAGGAGCACTTTGATCACTTGATTTAAAAAACAACATATTTCAGGGCTATATCGCTTCTTTTATTTAAAGGCACACTGCGGAACTTTTGGCCACTAGTGGCGCTCGACCTGTAACTTTCACGTCTAGCGTCCCTAGAGGCCACAAGCTCCGCAGCACTGTCGCAAAAGTCAACAAACAGTCAACCGGTCCGCCCATAGACAGTGGGTCAGCTTCCCGTGTCTTAAGATTGTGTGTGCTTGCAGTGTTTGAGGCGGGCAGCCTGGCCGCGCTCGATTCCCTTATAGCAGTCTGCTGAGAGAGAGCGAGCGGCTTAGTGCTAACATGTCTGTGAGTGAATGTGGGCGCGGGACGGCGGGCCGGGCACATTTACTGCACTAAAAACAACGTCGGCCTGAGCTGACTGTAACTTACGTGTGTTGGTTTCGTTTTACAGAAACCGTGGGACATGTTGTGTGTAGTGTTTGTGGGCACTGAGTCGTGGGAACGTTCACTTACTTACATTTAATGTACATTTGACATGAGTCGATTTTATTTGTTCGAGCCCTGCACTGTGGCGGGCTGTGTTTGTGTGTAGAAATGAACAATGGGCTGTGGGCATTTTATTACACTCATAACACCATCGGCTGTGGCCGGAATACCAGAAAATACTACACTGCTTATATGATTTATCTGTGTCACCTTGGAAACGGCATTTGTGTGCAGGCAAGCGTTAGCATCGGTCGGGCACCCATCCTCCTCCTGTAGCTCACGCCAGCGAGCGAACGCTGGACCAATGGCGATCCTCGTCCTGGCTTTTCATTTGTCACTATGCCTTTTTCTTTTTTTTAGTGTCCTCTGACAAAACCTTTGCCTTCTTCCTTGTAGCTGTTGGTTCGGCCATGACGAAAACATACAGACGGCAATCAAACGCGAGTTGAGCACTCACGTCAGAATCTGAGGAAGTGGTGGGGGAAGTGACGTATGCCGTAAAGCGGTCGAATTTTGTAGTTCTTTTTGTGCTCGGGTTCCTACCCGAACCCCGAAGTTACATAGTGCTAGGAAAAGCGATACAGACACCTTCAGGCTACGGCAGACGTGTCATTCAACCTATTGTAAGTCGATGTACCATCTCAATGGGTTTTGGTAATATATTATAAAGGTTGAAAAGTTCCACAGTGTGCCTTTAACAAACGAACGAAATGAATGGTCTGCCAGTTGGGGATGTTTTATTTATTTCTACTGGTAGCTATCCGTGCAGCGAGAGGTTTTAAAAAGTGGTGGGGACAATATCGACCCTGGCAAAAAGTGGTGGGGACATGTCCCACCCGTCCCACCCGCAAATTACGCCCCTGATCAGATCACCTTTACTCTTTGTTCATCTGGCTGTTCACCACTCAGTTTCAGCAGCCAAACTAAATCTAAAGTTAAAGACATTAGGGTCAAGAGCCCAACTAAAGCAAACATTGATCACCAAAATGGTGACTTAAAATTGTGATTTTCTCCTTCAGTGATTCTGCTTGTTAACATCAGGTGTTCATCAATAATGACCAATCATCACTCAATTAATCACTTAATTATCTCATTAACTTTAACACTGCTTCAGACACTGTTTGAAAAACAGTCAATGTTCGATGTCACATTTATGTTGAATTGATATCGAAGCTTGATATTGAATGATATCAAAATAGCATTACAATGACATCAACATCGTAACATCCTGACGTCAAATAGATGTAGAATTGACATCAAATGCCAACAAAGCATGACATCAAAATAACATCAAAATGATATCTGCAGAGGTCAAAATCTTGACATCAAATTGACAATGACACTTTGACGTCAATATGACTTTCATTTTTTTTTATTTTTTTTTTTTTATTATCATTTTCCAACAGTTTTTTACAAATCACTTACATGTATACAATTTGTTTAAGTATGAATATATATATAAAAAAAAAAAAAAAAAAAAAAAAAAACCTGCACACACTTGAAGTAATAAATAAAAATATATCAAATCAGGCCCAGGAGGGCTGTCCACATTTACTTATTGTAATAATTAATAAAAGGTTGCCAAATTGAGTAAAAGGTATGTTCTTTCTTCCTCAAAGAATATTTAATCTTTTCCAATTGTAAATATTGTATAACGTCTCTAAGAAGGTTTTGATGAGTAGGAGGAATTTTATTTTTCCAGTTTAGTAAAATTAGACGTCTGGCTAGCAACATCACAAAACACATTACATTAATTTGTGAGCTGTTCAAATGTATATACAACACCAAATAGTGACATTACTGGATCTGCTGGGAGTCTAACATTAAAAATTGCTGATAAAGTTTCAATTATTTTAGACCAATAGAGGGTGATGTGGGGGCAGTCCCAGAATGTATGTGCCAATGAAGCAGGGGCATAGCCACAACGTTCACAAGAGGCGTCCACTCCCGGAAACATCCTGGACAGTCTTTGTTTGGAAAGGTGCAATCGGTGCAGGATTTTAAATTGCAGCAGACCGTGTCTGATACAAACTGAGGAGGAGTGGACTCGCTCTTGAGCTTCGATCCATTGGTCGTCTGTGATGTTTATTCCTAAGTCTTCCCTCCAAGCATCTTTTATATGGTCAAGTGTTGTTGTACAATCTATCTGTGAAAGGTAATTATAAATTCTAGAAATAGATCCTTTTTTGAGTGGATTGTTCAATAATAGATTGTTCATAGGACCTACTTCAGGCTGATTGGGAAAAGAGGGAAATGTTACTTTAGTAAAGTTGCGTATTTGCAAGTATTTGAAAAAGTCTTTGTTATCAATATTAAATTTATGTATTAATTGTTCAAATGTTGGAAATATTTTGTCAATGAAGAGGTCCATAATTGTGTGCACTCCTTTAAGGTCCCATTGTTGAAATGTTTGACCTGAAAACAGTTTATGTGCCTGATTACCAGTTATTGGTGTAAGGACCGAACATTGATTCCACTGAAAATGTCTTCTGATCTGAGACCAAATTTTTAGTGAGTGAGACGCAACCGGATTCTGAACCTTAAATTTAGAAAGATCAGAGGTATAATGTATCAATGATCTCAATGTATTAGGAGAAAAAGTTTGATTTTCCATCTGTTCCCAATCAGGTTTGAGAGATCCATTCCAAAATGACATACATTGAATATTACAGGACCAATAGCCGGAAGCTGGGTAATCCCATTCCTCCTATGGGTTTGGGTCTTTGTAAAAAGGATTTTTTAATTCTTGGTGTCTTTTTATTCCAAATAAAGGATGCAACTAAAGAATCTATTTTGGTAATGACTTTCATTTTTGACCTATTTCGTAACGTCATTTTAACCAATGTTTGATCTCATGTTTATGTTAAATTGACATCAAATGCGCACTGGGATGTTATTGTGACTATTCATTTCATGTTTCTAAGTAGCCTAATGATTACCCTTTCCAGCACAGGAAATAGGACTCCCCTGTCTGTCTTCCTCTTTCTTATCTTTGGCATGCTGTAAGCAATCACGTTTCCACTGACTATTTTTATATTAAAAAAAAGATAATTACCTTAAAATGTGATTTGATGACATTTTACATTTAATTCGAAATGCACAGTGCATATTTTACTTTTAATTTGCACATTAAATGGAAACTATGCAGTTTTTTATAGCTTAATTAGTTTTTAAAATATAAATGAAACTTGGTTGGTGATTCTGGGACAGTTGTAACGGGGCGTTACAACCGTCCCAGAATCACCAACCATGTTTTCATCTCATGTTGGGTAGCTTGACTGCTAGTTTGACACTTGTTAGCCATTTCTATTTTTAGCTTACAAAACAGTGATTCTAATAATACTTGTTTGAATTCATAAACATTTTATCTTATAACAGCATCCAAAAAAGTACATAAGAAAGAAAAGTAATTTTTTACCTAAAAAAACAACCTTTTGTCGATAACTCTGTCAGGAAGCTTCTAATGTGGCTCCCTTTTTGACAAAAATGGAGGGAAACTAATTGAGCATGAGCACAGTGAGTGTCATTACTCTAGGTTGTTTCTGATGGGAGGAATTCAAGGTGTTACAACCGTCCCCTGTTACAACTGTCCCTGGTCTCCCTAAATATTAACTTCATAAAATGAAACCGGAGAGATAGTTAATGAGTGAATTAACTATGTTCCTAAATACGATCCATAACTGTTAACGGGATTCATTTCATTGCCAGCAGCCATATCACCCTGTAGCCCAAGACTGATTGCCCACTGAAGCTAAGCAGGGCTGAGCCTGGTTAGTATCTGGATGGGAGACCTTCTGAGAAAACCAGGTTGCTGCTGGAAGAGGTGCTAGTGAGGCCAGCAGGGGGTGCTCACCCTGTGGTCTGTGTGGGTCCTAACGCCCCAGTATAGTGACGGGGACACTATACTATCAAAGAGCACCGTCCTTCGGATGAGACGTTAAACTGAGGTCCTGACTCTCTGTGGTCATTAAAAATCCCAGGATGTCTTTCGAAAGAGTAGGGGTGTAACCCCGGCATCCTGGCCAAATTTGCCCAGTGGCCTCTGTCCATCATTGCCTCCTAATCATCCCCATATATATATACACTGATTGGCTTCATCACTCTGTCTCCTCTCCACCAATAAGCTGGTGTGTGGTGAGCGTTCTGGCGCACTATGGCTGCCGTTGCATCATCCAAGTGGATGCTGCACATTGGTGGTGGTTGAGGAGATTCCCCCTTCCATGTGAAGCGCTTTGAGTGCCTAGAAAAGCGCTATATAAATGTAATGAATTATTGTTATTATTATTTCAGTATGGCTATAATGTACCCCTTCATCCTACCCTTATCAGACTAAACCATTCATCAGAAAACACACACAAATACATACGTACTGTGTACAGTACACATGTGTGTGTATGTATATATATATATATATATATGAATGCATGTGTACCATTCATCACACAAACACACATTTTCACATATATGCATATATACACACATAACCCTAACCCATTTAAATAAATGAATTGTGTGTGTGTGTGTATAATATTATATATAATATTATTATTAAAAATTTGCGAAAGCCGAGTACAAATCAGCATGAAGTTTTAACATCTACTCTCGTGTAATGGAAATCCTGACTAGATTCACAAGAGGTCGGCTAATGTGTGTAAAAGTAAAAAAAATACAGTGATTTCATTAATTTACCAGCGAGCGTACTTCGGAAACACTGAAAATGAATGGGGTTCAATGCTGGAACTATCAGTGTTTGGAACTATTGGCCGCTCCACGACACGCATTACTTCCGCATTCCAAAGTTCCTATGGCGGTCTATGGGAGTGTCGCAACTATGTTTTTCAACGGCTCTGGTATAAGTTATATTGCGAGTGAGGATGTTGGAGGTGGAGATTTATAGAATTTTATCACTGCACTTGATATAATTAAACTTATCAATTTGATGGCGGATCCAGAAAGGTTCAAACGGCAATCACCAGTCAGTGACAACTGGATTCACCCGTTGTAAAATGCAAAAGACTTCGTTCGGACTTCGGAGGGGCTAACTTTTACAGAAAAAGAGACTGCAACCGGACCCATGTGAAAACAAGGATACATATCGGAAGGACATTGCATGTAGTCACGCAATGCTTACGTTGTTAACATTAACAATTTGAGAACAAAGTATAATTTGCACGGTTTTGCGTGATATGATAACTTAAGCTAACCTGACTCCGCCAGATGGATTTGCTCCGCATATCCATCTGGAAACCTTCCGTTGAAGTAGTTTTGGTAAGGGGCGAAAATACTGGTTAGCTGATTGGCCTATGTTGGTGATAGACGGGCCAAATCAACCAATCAGATCAACGAAGCATATGACGTACTAACAGAGCGTATCTTTTCCTCTGAGAAAAGCCTCCAGAGCAGTGTTTTGCTCTTCTTTCAGTGAAGAAATACTCTGTAATTCCGATAAAACTTGCTCGATAGCCACGCTGATGCTAGTTTCATCCGCTGAAGCCGACATGTTCTTTAGACTGAACTGACGCGCTTCTCGTTGCGTCACACCTCAACACGCCTCAAAGCCAACGCTGATTGGACGTTCGTTTGGTGAACTGCTCCCAAATTTTCTTTAACGGAAAGTATCCAGACTGATCTGCGAGTGAAACCTTGAAAGCTCGCGAGATCAGGATGGTCTCACGAGGCTAAACTTAAGCATTTGTTAGATTTAATCAGCGCAATTTACTGCAATGTCAGAACAAGAACAAATGTGGATGTTTCTTACTAGTTCAGAGGACATTTTCCGGTGAAAATTCTTATGTTGGTCATACTTCCAAAAAGAATAATCTGTGATTCTGAATGACAGTATCCACACCGGAAGTGACTGACAGCCTCACACTCTCCTCAAACATTGTGTTCATCCGCGCTGTGCCGTGCCGAGGGTGTTGAAGTACAACCAGAGAATGTCTAATATGTTATGATGATAGCAGAAGAACCCAAGCGCAGACGGTAGACAATTACACAACATTTATTATAACAGAAAAACAGGGGAAAACAAAACCCACGAGGGGGCAAAATAGAGACAATACGAACGAGGGATTACTAAACTAGAAAACACTTGACAAAACTAGACTAACAGACAGCAAATACGAGATCAAGAACAATACAAGACTTTCTACTTAGACAAGGTACTCACGGGTAGAATCTCACAATGTACAACAATGAACCGGCATAGTACAAGCAAACACAAGGGGATTAAATAGGGAGAAACTAACAATCAACAGGTGATACAGATAAGGTGATAGGGACAGAACGAGGATAACAAGGGGGTCGGGGCAAGGGAACGAGACAACACGCACATGGCCAAAACACAAGACCATGTGCTTGCACACAAAACATGATTCTGTCATGATCCTGCCTCAAGACTAGAGAAAATCAAGGACACGAGGGCAGAATCATGACATAAAGTTGATAATTCCGCGAATGACTGCAGATTTCGAACAGAGATGGCGACAAAGAGAAAGACTGCAGCTTTAAAAGTGCCGTTTCTTGTCTCTCCTTGTATCGTTCAAGTGGTTGAGGTTGATATGGGATTTAGTAATAAGTAGACCAATACATTCTAGAGATAGCAATTATTACATTAATCTAATTACACTGTTGAAGATGTAATTTGTAGTTAGTAATTAATAACTATTTTAGAGTAACTACCCAACTGTTATAATATCAGAGGTGGAAGAACACTATGTTATTCAACCTCATTTTAATTTTCATGTAGGTGCAATCCTGCAGGCATTAAAACAAAGAATGTGGCAGCAGCTGAAAATGAAATATAAAACATAATTCAATCAGGTAAGGCTTGAGCATATCATGGGTGTAGGCTACCTGACTTTACAAACATTTGACATATTAAATAACTAAATAGCATCCAGTGTCTAGCAGTGCAGCAGCATGTTTGACATAGGTCTAATTAACACAATTAAATGTTCATTCTCATTTGACTTCTACTCAGCCAACAGAAAGAAGGAAGAGGCTCACAAAACACGGGGAGGACCTGCACCACCACCTCTGACAAATGCAGAGGAGATGGATATGGAGATGCAGAGAAGATATAGAGATGGAGATGCAGAGAAGATGGAGATGAAGATGGTGATGGAGATGCAGAGGAGATGGAGATGCAGAGAAGATGGAGATGAAGATGGAGATGCAGAGGAGATGGAGATGGAGATGAAGATGGAGATGCAGAGGAGATGGAGATGGAGAGGAGATGGAGATGCAGAAAGATGGAGATGCAGAGGAGATGGAGATGCAAAGGAGATGAAGATGGAGATGGCCCTGAGCCTGAATGCTGGAAGGCCAATGGCTGAGGGAATTCCTGGAGGGACCAGAGATTCAAGTGCCTTCATAAAATGTAAGAGGTCTACATATGTGTTATTTTTTATATAGGCTTTTGATATTTCCATATATTTTACTTTGGGTTGGGTTTTTTGTTGCTCCCAACAGATTCTGATGGTAATATCTGTCTTTTGGAGCCTCCTGTCCCAACAGAACCCCAGGCAGTTGTAAGTAGCCTACTCAATACACTAAATATTATGACAAATAGTATTATAAAATGTGCTCAATCAAATGCTCATCTTCCCAGGACGATGGGGATGAAGAAATATTTTCTGCTGCCACAGAGAGGCCTACAGAGGTAATGTTAATATTAGGTCTACACATCAAACAATCTACACATTCACATTTTTTCACATTATTTATGTAGAGTAGCCTATAGAATCTAAGTTTATATCTAAGTATAAACGGACATTCTTATCTCTCCCCCCGTCCCCAGAGTGTGGAAGAACAGCAGGAGGAAGGTCCATCAACTTCTGGTGCACAGATAAACACAGTTCAGTGATTTTCAGTGAATGCCACAGTTTAATTCTGTAGAATTTGTTTAGAACTACATGTGCAACTCTAATCGACTGTATTTTCAATTGCCAGTTAAGGAGTTATATAGACTTCATCTTAAAAAATAGAAAAAAACAGCAGTAAAAACAGCAATGCATAAATGTACAGAAAGAATGAATGAGGTGTTTAAACACCGCTTCCTATTTAAAAAAGGGGAGGTGACCGAAATAAACTCTGGGTTTACCGAAGAAAATCTGCTCCCGACCAGGTTAGGTTCACAGAGTAAGTTACCATGGTAGCTGACTCTGAGTATAAGTTACCTCTCTTTCAGAAACGGGCTTGACTTACCCTGCTTTCTCAGGTTTGACATCCCTCCCATTCTGAAACGGAAAACCCAGAGTTTCCCTCATTTCAGGGTTAACATACTCAAGAGTTTTCACTTAACCTTCTTTCTGAATCGGGCCCCTGATCCCGTCCCCCTCTTTCTCTCTCTCAAACTTTTTTTGTAATACTGTTTTTATTGCATTTTCTTGAACACTTACACAACAATGTACATCACATGTCTGTAACATCACATAGCCTATAATTTACACAAACAAAAAACACAAAAAAAAAAAAAAAACACCGGGGCTCATATTACATGAAAAGTGTAATAAACCAACATTGGATAACTCTCTCAAACTTAGCTTCCTGTCTACAGAGGCCTATTGTCCAATAATTATCAAAGGCAAAACCGCCAAATATGTATTCTTTAAACTGATACCAGTTAGGCTCCATCCACACAAAATAGAATCAGCATTTCTTAAGCATCTACATCAACACATCTCATCATGGGGGTGGGGGAATGGATTCCGACAGCTGGATTGTTTGCCGCTGGATTGTTTGCCGTCGGATTCGATTCCCCCCCAATAGTTTCTTACACAATGAGGTTCTAATATTTATCAAACTGATGCTGAATAATTGCTGCCTTTGGCCTTGGGGTAAGTGCACATAATTTTAGTGCATTTTGGCTTTGGCCGACCCGAGTTCAAGTCCAGGCTGGCAGTTTTTTCCTGATCCCGTCCCCCTCTTTCTCTCTCTCAAACTTAGCTTCCTGTCTACATATTGTCCAATAATTATAAAAACCAAAAACGGCAAAAAATTATTCTTTAAACTGATGCTGGTTAAGCTTCATCCACACAAAGCATAGAATATGCATCTTTTAAATCACTAGCTACATCAACATCTCTAATCATGGGGGTGGGGGAACGGATTACGACAGCTGGATTGTTTGCCGTCGGATTTTGTTCCCCCCGTGTTTCTTACACAATGCGGTTCTAATATGTATCAAACTGACACAGATAAAGTGCTGTTGATAGCCTAGTGGTCAATACAATGACATTTAGTGATTTTGATTTTGTGGTGAACAAAGTTCAAGTCAAGGCTTGTGGACTTTTCTGGATCCCAACCTGTCCTATCATATTAAAACGCAAAGACAGCAAAAAATTATTCTTCTTTAAATTGGCACTGGTTAAACTACATCCACACAAAGAATAGAATAAGCATCTTTTAATCCACTACTTCAACATCTCTCATCATGGGGGAACAGATTTCGACAGCTGGATTGTTTGCCGTCGGATTCTGTTCCCCCCACGTTTCTTACACAATGAGGTTCTAATATTTATCAAACTGAAAGTAATTGTTAGTCAGATGTGTAGAATTAATTGTTGTTTATTTTAATCTTGAACAGTCCTGAAAGAAACTTTCAAGCTTAAAGCACAAAATAAAAAAAACGAGCTTAAGTTTATCAATAGAAGCACTTTTTAAAATAATGTTTACCGTATATAGATTTTAGCATCTTGAATTAGTCCTAACATATCATTCTATTATTATTCTATAAACCTGTCTACAAAAGCAACAATGTCAAATATATACAATAACAAAATCATCATGAAATGTGCAGCTTAAGTGATATATGAACTTTGCATTTCCCACCATTTTCTTAAATGGATATTATGTATGATTATGAAGGATCTAAAATGGACAAACAGAAATCTTGAATCATCTGATTTAAGATGAATCCTTGTGCTGATCAAGAGGTATAAACCCCTATATATGCACTTTATATGGCCTAAATGGTATCAATATCATCAAAATAGTCGTCTGCAAAGCGAAGCATCTGCTGTATAGCATTGAGAAGCAGGATGTCACATTTCAGCTCCAGCTCCAGCTCCTGACTGTAGTTCTTCACCGGTAACACACAAGACACCGGCACACCCAACCGAGAGCTCACCTCCTGCACCTGCAGAGACAAAACAACATGGCAGTCACTCTGAGTCCTGTGGGAACAGCTCATGTGATCATGTGACCATGTCTCACCTTCATCTTGATGTAGGAACTGGCATAAATATTTTCAAGGTCATTCTGCACATGAGGACATGTTTCATCTACTTTCGTCATCAAGACCATCTGAGGAATCGCTGAAATTGTTTGAATAAACTTTCAGCCGGTCATGGAACATTTTGAGTCGAGTTATGCAAAATGGTCTAAAAATGTTGTTATTTCACTTACCCACTGAGTTCAATAGACTACGTACAGAACTGAGTTTTTCCTCTAGTTGGTCAGACATTATGGAGATTTTGGTGCCGTCGATCACATACACCACACAGTGGATCTTCTCCTGTAGAGATGCAGGTCTGGAGGCCTTTTGCTCATCCGGTTGAAATGGTGATTTGGGGTTGAACTGAATCAAGATAATTTAACAGGAAGCATATTGAAGAACACCTTTAATCTGAATTTTCAATTCCTTCTTCAACTTCATTCTGGAGATAAGTGAACCATCTTTATGGACTTACTTTATAGCGGTCTGGTATGAGACCTTGAAGAATGCTGCTGATGTCATCAATATCCAGTCCTGCACCTGATGGTAGCATGTACATATGATGTACTTATTATAGTAATTACAGTAACTGTGTAATAACTAGGCACTAACCCTGAACCTAACCTTAACCCTTGTAGTTACCTTATAAAAACCCAGTATTTATATTAGGCAAGCACAATGTAGTAAGTACACGTACTGTAAAATAAAGTGCAACCCACCTGATTGCTCCTCGAGTCCCATGGTGTCACACAACACAAATGGCAATGGCTTTCTCTCACGACCGTCTTTCACTGGGTATGTGCGAAACTACCAACCAAGAAGAGAAACACATCAAGACCTGAAGCCATCAAGAGCTGTTCCTCGACCTGAAGAGACACTTCTGTAGGAAACACTATGAATCCTGTTGAATCTGTACCTGTGTGGTCAGACTAGTGCCTGCAGATCCTGACATGGCTTTGCTGGTCACGTGGCCCATGAAGACGGAGTTGATGGAGTTGAAGAAACTGGATTTTCCAGCACCTACAGGACCTATCATTAGGATTCTGACCCGACTCACAGACGTCATCAGGGGTTTATGATTCCTGATCAAAACCATGAGTTCTTCTCTTCGTCTACAACATAGATCACAACGTTATTATTGAAAATTGCTGTAGGAAATCAGCAACAATGAAATAACTCTGAAAACATGGAAGGGAAACATACTCAGGTGTCCAAAGAATATTCCTCCATGGCTTCTCTTTGAAACTGACCTGAAGGGCTGGACAATTTTGAACAAAGATTATTATAGAATTTTTGTTGGATTAATATTAACAACAGAAGTTAAATAAGTGAAATTTAAGAGACTGGACTCAATATGATACTTTTTTCTGATGATTGACTTACTCTGGTTGACTTTGTACACCTCACATTCAGTCAGTTCAGTGTCATTCCCACATAACTTTAAAGTATTGAATGGTTGATACCAACTCTGATTCACTTTCTCATATACAACTGGTTGATTTTTGTGGCAAAAGTACAACTGTTGGCCAAAGTTGGGTCCTTCAGCGTCATCAAGACGTGCATTATAACTGTTAACTTTAATGCGAACAGGGGTTCCACCTCGAATGCTGAACAGGAAAGCTTCCTCATCTGTAATTTGCTGTCCACTTTGAGTATAATCTACACTAGTGTATCCACCAAAGATGTAGCCTGATCTGTTATAGGCTACAAGTAATGTGGGACCCTGATGGTCACATCGCTGATGGAAGGCAGAAGCATTATATCCATGAACAGAAGCTTTGTAGAGAAGAGTCAGTTCAACGTTCCCCAGCAGGTCACAGAGCTGCTTTCTTTGCTCTTTTGTTAAATCAGAAGCGATGGGAGCCATGTCTTCCCCAAATCTATTTTGAATCTTTAAGACAACACAATATATATAATATAAATTGTAATAATATTTCACAATATTACAGTATTTTTACTGTATTTTTATCACATAAATTCAACCTTGGTGAGCTTAACAGATTTCTTTTTAAAAACATCTATATATATTTCATATTGTTCATTATAGTTTGTCTTTATGAATCCACATTTCAAGAACATACCTGAACTTGATTAACTTGGCCGCTCTCTGCACATTTGCCTTCTCCTTTTAAAAAAGTCCTGGAATGGACATAAATGAACATGAAACATTACTGTGAAGAGATATTCATTGTTAGTTTATCCCTAATGAATGAACTAATGTCAACGTACAGAACCTTGTAGTTCCCTTTTTTACAGTTTGCAGCTTTTCCATTATGAAATAGGCCTAATGCTATACGTCTAGAGGTCTGCTGCACGCCAATAACCTCCCTCAGTCCCCCCAGTGGTTAGGTTTACAATTAGATGTAGGCAGAGATGGGCATAAATACATGTGAAATTGGACATCCAGTGTAGGTATAGGTCACAATGAATGAAGAAACTACATAGGCCTATTGCTGGCAATTACAAATAAACTTGTGCAAAATAGCAGCCATTTATACTTATTTCTGACCAGGTTACAATGGTTACAACAATACTTGTGGTGAACACTATAAAAAAATTCATACTGTCTGTATGTAAAACTGTGGGAACCTTTTCAGCAAAGAATGTGACCCAAAATCTTAATTTTACTTCACAGTAACAATATATATCCTGGTTTCACAATTCTCAATATCAGTTTTGATACAACAGCAAAAACTGAATTTCTAACACTTTTGAGGCTTTTTTTTTTTGCGGAAAACCAACCCAATGCAAAAACCCAATGCACAGGACAATAGAGACACCACAAAAACAATATTCATGATTCTGAAGCTGAAAATAAATTATTATTTTAGACGAATATGCTTGCACTCTGTCACTGACTAGATATACTGTATATTTAAAATAATGTAGGCCACTTTACTTTACTGGTAACATCAGACATTTGGCATTATCAGGACCCACAAATATTCCCCCATTGCATTATTATTATATTCAACATTATATATAGCTTAATAGTACTCACACTAAAACTCTGAAAACGTGAATTTTTTCTCACACAGTAGTTTTTATTTTGGGTGAACTATCAACGATACATATTGTTGCGATATATTGCGACACAGTATTATTAAACCCATATTTTTAAGTATAGTAATTTTATATTTATTTTATGTAAAGTTTATTTGTTTCTATAAGTTTATTAAAATTAGAAAGTTTATCTAAAATGTTAAATTAGAATTAATTTGCCACTATTTTACCCAAAGTTTATTTTTTATTTTTTTATGTACAATAAAACTAAAAGCTCAAGATTTTTGTGGTGTATCATTATTTCATCAGTGCTTCTTTTCCCACTCCAATGTTCCAATAATTCTTAAATTGCCCACTAAAAGCTGCACGGATAAATTTGCTTACCCCGGCCTAACGTTATCTATGTAAACGATTTAGAAAAAGTTCGATTCACACTTTATATCATCACTATGATATGTAGTGTCATCACCCAGCCCTAACATGCAGTAATGCTTTAAACACATTTTACAAACTTTTATTCTTTCATGTTAACTGAAGGCAAATCTGAATAACTTTATTTATTCAGGCCTTTAAATTTAACTTTAATCAACAAGTAGAATTGATCATGACGTCCTCACCTTATTCCAGAAAAATCGCTGCTGCTCACATGCATGAATGTTGCGGTTGGGGGGAGGGGCGTGTCTGAACTAGTTTATGCATGAAACCAGTCTACCCTGATAAAGAGGTTGACTGGCAAAAAGTAGGCTATTTTATGTATTTTGAAAATACAAAAATACTCATCTTAAATGTATTTAAATACAAATTAGCCTACATTTGATTTTTTCCAAAGGCTTCAAAATACAAAATAGTATTTTGTATTTCAAATACGTATTTTAAATACATGTATCTGAAATACTGCCCATCCCTGGATGTAGGACTTATATTATGTATATAGATCATGTAGGCTATTTTATCCAATCATCAATCAGGTAGCAGACTCAACGGAGGGGAGTAATAATCTGGCAGGCAGGGAATCGAAATTCGGCACAACACCAGAATCGAAACTGAAACTAATGATAAGGTTTATTCTTCAAAAATAGTTAAAAGTTAAAGACTAGTTTCAGATCAGAGAAAAAAGCATTTCACTTTTGAACCCGATTGCGTTTTGGATTAGCCTACGATAAAATTGCCTACTTTAGAAATTTTGAATAATTAGGCCAACATAGTAGGCTATTTAATAGGCCTACCTTTATAATATTTATATACACAACGATGCTTACCTTTTTCTTCGTGCAACATAAACATGTAAATGTAAGCTCTTTCCTGACTGTCAATATGCCAGAAGAACGTTACAAGTTTCCTGCATAGACATACAACCAGACTGAGCCGTGAACTCCGCCCGCTGCAATAATGCGCGCGCGTGCACCTCCCCAAACGGACGAGGCATACTTGACGCGCTCGCCGTTGTACCACTCTTTGAAACGACAGGTGGCGACTCGGAGTATTTGTCAATGTCCCCTGCCTAAACCACCAGGAATGAGCGGTGAGAAGAAAAGATACACGCGTTTATTTTAGTAGGCACACCATCAATACCACACAAGAATCGTGTAAAACCCAGTAAACCTTGAGATTATTAGGCTTGTGACATTAGAACAAAATATGGATATGAGAACATGTAGGCTATGTATGTAACTAAATTTAGTTGTATTAATGATCTCTTAAATATTTTCTAATTTCACTAAACATTTTCATTTAGTTTCGTGAACATTTCTATTAAACATGGACCTTTATGTTCATTAAAAAGGCTTATTATGCTCATTAATATAAGCAATATTTTAGATGCGCAAACTGGGTACCAGTGCATACCTGTCAAGTTTTGGATTTGAAAATAAGGGAAATTTTCCGGCGCCCACCGCGAGCAGTCCCACCACCCCAACCAAGCTCCCCTTACATTTTAAGACAGGTGTTAATTAAAACACACACACACACATATATGGTATATATATATATATATTAAGAGCATTATTTAAAGGCTTATTTGCATATTTTCTGTTCATTTAACATTGCTTGTCTTTACATTTACATTTTATTTTCATTCCACACATTATTTTCATTTCACATTGCTTTTCATTTGCAGTTTTTCTTTTCATTTCACATAACTTTTCTTTACTCTTTTAGTGAGTTATTGAACAAATTTGTTGCAGACTTTGTATTAACTGTTTTGGAAGGAGTGTATTTGTGGGCTGGGCCAGAGTGGTTAATTTTACAAGAGAGTAGCAAACAGTTCTGTTGTCTAACGTCATCCTATTCTCTGTAACAATCTTTCGTACTATGCTCCTTCCCCGTGTGAGATGCTAACCGTGACCGTGACTGTCGCTGTCCCCCACCCTGCTCCTCTTCAGAAAAGTAAATTCGCTATCCCATTGATCGCGGTATTTAGTACATGAGGGTTTTGGTTTTTTGGCAGGAGTGCCTTGCTCTGTCATATCATAGCGTAGATCATCCGACTCTGTTTTTTTTTTTTTTTTTTTTTTTTTTCGCGTTGTCACTCATCATCTGACCACTAACCTCGCGACACTGCCACCTACAGTACCTGTAGTAATCGCGAGGCTAGTGACAGAGCTCCGAGTGGGAATGTTTTTTTTTTTTTTTACTCCGCCCGGGGTATTATTATTTTTCAATAACGCAGGTTAAAATACGGGAGATTTACGGGAAAACACTAATACGGGAGGACGGCGGGAAAGAAGGGTAAAATACGGGACTTTCCCGGCCAAAACGGGATACTTGACAGGTATGTACCAGTGTGGTGAAGTGCTGAGTCCCAGCGAAGAGATAAGTCCCAGCTTAGGACCCCAGTAGTATGATGTATGTCTACAGCATTTATTTATTTCCACGTTTATTTCTACATTTAGCATATTTATTTCTAGAATGCAGGCATATATCATCTCATCCGTCTTATAATAACAAATAGGCTAATGTTAATTTAAAAAAAATTCAATGAGTGGAGGAAGATTTTGTCAAACATTTTGCGCTACAGATTCTGAACGTCATTAAAGGGATAGCCTACTCCACCCAAAAATGAAAATTCTGTCATCATTTACTCACCCTCAAGTTGTTGCAAACCTGTATGAGTTTCTTTCTTCTGCTGAACACAAAGGGAGATATTTTGAAGAACGATTGGAACCAAACAGTTGTTTGGCACCATTGACTTAGTAGAAAAAAAAATACTATGGACAGCTCTATTCTACCATATTGAAATATATATATATATATATATATATATATATACACACACACATACACGTATGTCTGTAACAGGAAAGTGGATAGTAGACAC
Source organism: Rhinichthys klamathensis goyatoka (assembly GCF_029890125.1). NCBI lineage: Eukaryota > Metazoa > Chordata > Actinopteri > Cypriniformes > Leuciscidae > Rhinichthys > Rhinichthys klamathensis. The sequence goes on along the minus strand of NW_026606664.1, from coordinate 2,531,398 downwards.
CTAGTGAGACAGGAACAGTACAGAGATAAAATGTACCACATTTGCCGCTGTAATTTTTTTCCTCAGCTTATTCAGTTCTGTGATTGGGTTTCTGTAAAGTTAGTAGGCCTAAGTATTAAAATAATCATGTCTGTTTCAGCATGCAGGTAATTATGCAACGTCATGACCTTCAAGAGAGGCTTTTATCACTCAGTTGTTCCAAAATGATAAAATATAGGCTATAATTTTATCTTTATATAAAGTATATTTTATTTAATGTATTTTTCTATACAGAAGTCAAAGTAAAATAGTCATAAAAATGTGTATAAATTGTTCATTTTAATTTTAATTTTTTTGAACAAAACTTTCAAACAGACTCACAAATGTCCTATTTATGCGAAATAATTTTTTTTTATGCTTACACAGTTGTTGGTGTGATTTCTCTTAATTCACAGTACTAACATTCATTAGTGTTAAAAACCATATTGTGGTACAACATTATAACAATCAACAGCAATAATGCAACATGCTTAAGTGATATAAGAACTTTGTTTGCACTTCCTATCATAACCTTGAATGACTATGTAAGATTCTTAAAGAAATAGAACAGACAAAAAGAACAGAATAATCTTAAGATGCCTTATTGTGGTGATCTAGAGATGTACATCGATAATAATGAGTACAAGCTTACACACAAATATAATATTAAATCAGCTACAAAGGGAGATAAAACTCAACTAGCAGCACTTTATAAGATTGTCCTAAATAGGACCAATATCATCCAGATAGTCGTCTGCAAAGTTGAGCATCTGCTGTATAGCGGTGAGAAGCAGGACGTCACAGTTGAGCTCCAGCTCCAGCTCCTGACTGTAGTTCTTCACCGGTAACACACAAGACACCGGCACACCCAACCGAGAGCTCACCTCCTGCACCTGCAGAGACAAAACAACATGTCATTTACATCTATACATTTAGCAGGCATTTCTATTCAAAGTGACTAAGTTGAGCATGAGGAATTTGTCACAAAACCGACAATATTTGTAGTATACAATGCCAGGTTTAAGAGAGGTTCAAGGTTATAGAGAGTGACTTAATGTGAAGGAACAACAGGTCACTGAGTCCTGAACGAAAAGTCCATGTTATCGGGTGATCATGCCTCACCTTCGTCTTGATGTAAGAAGTGATATAAATATTTTGAAGATCTTCCATCACATCAGGACATGCTTCATCTACTTTTGTCATCAAAACCATCTGGGGAATGCCTTAAAAAATGTGTAAATAACCATTAGTTAGTTTTGGAACATTTGGCATAAGACAAGAATTATGCAACAAACCGCAAGTATTAGTGTTAGTCACTAGATTACAATTAATCTTTGATATAACAATTATCTAAAAAATCTTAACTTACCCAGTGAGTTCACTTTTTTGCGTATGGCAGCGAGTTTTTCCTCTAGTTGGTCAGACATGAGGGAGATTTTGGTGGCGTCGATCACATACACCACACAGTGGATCTTCTCCTGTAGAGATGCAGGTCTGCAGGCCTTTTGCTCATCCGGTTGAAATGGTGACATGGGGTTGAACTGAATTGAAAGTAATGGAAATGAAAGATACATTTTACTCATAAATACCGGTATACATTTCCAAGCCCAAACATGAACCCATGCACTTACTTTATAGCGGTCTGGTACGTGACCTTGAAGAATGCTGCTGATGTCATCAATATCCAGTCCTGCACCCGATTGCTCCTCGAGTCCCATGGTGTCACACAACACAAATGGCAACGGCTTTCCTTCACGGCCGTCTTTCACTGGGTATGTGCGAAACTACCAACCAAGAAGAGAAACACATCAAGACCTGAAGTCATCAAGAGCTGTTCTTGACCTGAAGAGACACTTCTGTAGGAAACACTATGAATCCTGTTGAATCTGTACCTGTGTGGTCAGACTAGTGCCTGCAGATCCTGACATGGCTTTGCTGGTCATGCGGCCCATGAAGACGGAGTTGATGGAGTTGAAGAAACTGGATTTTCCAGCACCTACAGGACCGATCATTAGGATTCTGACCCGACTCACAGACGTCATCATGGGTTTATAATTCCTGATCATTTTCATGAGCTCGTCTCTTTGTCTACAACAGAGATCACGACTTTATTATAACAGAACTGTATGAAATCAGCAGCAAAATATCACTGAGTGAAAACTTACTTTGCTGTCCACTGAACATTTCTCCATGGCTTCATCTTGGCACTGATCTGAGGATCTTTTTCTGGGGAAGTTTTATTATACAACTTACTTTCGCATTAACATTAACAGCAGTATATTTTAAGATACTGGACTCTGAATTTCAGAGTCCAGTATCTTAAATTTACTGAATTTCTATAATTTACTCTACACAACTAACTATACACGTGTATATCAAATACAATAAACATTTATAAAAAAAAAATTCTGATAGTTTACTTACTCTGTTCCACTTTGTACACCTCACATTCATTCAGCTGAGTGTCATTCCCATACAGTGTGGCAGGATTAAAATTGAATGGATTAACCCTCACTTTATATACACCATATGCATTCTGTCCTTGATGATATACAACTGGTTGGTTGCTGTAGCAAAAGTACAACTGTTGGCCGAAGTTGGGTGCTCCAGCATCATCAAGACGTGCATACTGTCCACTGTTAACTTTGATGCACACAGGGATCTCGCCTTCAACGCTGAACAGGAAAGCTTCCTCATCTGTAATTTGCCGTCCACTTTGAGTATAATCTACACTAGTGTATCCACCAAAGATGTAGCCTGAACTGTTATAGGCTACAAGTAATGTGGGACCCTGACGGTCACATCGCTGATGGAAAGCAGAAGCATTATATCCATGAACAGAAGCTTTGTAGAGAAGAGTCAGTTCAACATTCCCCAGCAAACCACAGAGCTGCTTTCTTTGCTCTTGTGTTAAATTAGAAGTGAGGGTGACCATGCTTTTGTTCATCTTTAAGACAAGACAAAAATATATGAAAAAATTAATTACATATCAGTAATTAATACCACTTCTATGAGTTGTTTTACACTCATAGAAGTAAACACACTTTAGTTAACAAATTAAACTAACAGTAAACAATTCTTTATTTGATGTCAGCATAAACTAATAAATTTACGTTAACATTATTTTCTACCATGGTATCGCAGAGGCAGCTCATGGAACAAAATATATCCTGCTAAGCAGTATTTGCATAAGGTTTCACCCGCCCGGTCAGAAACTAGACCGTTTAACTAGAAATGAAACTGAAATCAGCTCGACAAAGAATGACTGAATGGACGAATTATTTTTATTTTAATCACTGTAATGTAATAACAGTTTGTTAAAAGTGAAATACTTACTTAGATCTGAGAAACTTTCGTGTTGGAAACCGATAGCATAGGTTTACGATAAATGTGTTTTAGATTAGCAAATACAACATCACAATTTTAGATAGGCTATTCATGATTTATGATATTTATATCGTCAATAAAGCTTACCTTTTAGCTGTATCTTTGTGCATCAAACACTGAAATGCTCTTCATACAAGATCATACACCAGCATTAAAAAAAGCATACAAGCCCCTCCTATAAAACACAGATCTGCCCTTCCCTTTTCCCTTTCCCTGACCTTAGTCCAAGGATGGGCAACTTCAGTCCTGGAGGGCCATTGTCCTACAGAGTTTAGCTTCAACCCTAATCAAACACATCTGAACAAGCTAATCAAGGTCTTCAGGATTAGAAAGTTACAGGCAGGTGATTTTTCAGGGTTGGCGCTAAACTCTGTAGGACAGTGGCCCTCCAGGACGTTGCCCATCCCTGCCTTAGTCATAACATACTCCAGAGAACAGCAGATCCATCCATCCATCCATCCATCCATCCTCCATCTATTATCTATCCATCTATCTATCTATATGAATTGATGATATAATTTGTATACAGCACTCACTGCTGCAAACGTTTTTGCGTGCTTTAATGAATTTCTGAGTATTTAAATCAGCTCTGTCCTCGAATCAATTCGGTTTGTTTTGTGAACCGGTTCAAACGGCCATTAAAAAGATCCGACTCAAAAGCGATTCGTTCACGAATCGGACATCGCTAATCAAGGGAGATCCGTCGCCAACAACAACACCATTTCAGTGCGGTAAACCAACCATGGGGACCCGTGACGACGAATACGATTATTTGTTTAAAGGTCAGTGATTAGTGTAGTATCAAAGAGAAGAATACACGTGTTTTGGTTTCCTTTATTATCAAAGAAAACGGCAAGTTTCCTGATGACTGTGGGTAGCTGGTTTAGCTGGAATGCTAGGGTGCTGACATTACTATAGAAATATTACCCGGTGACTTTCAAAGAATCAAAAGTTGAAAGTAGATTCATACATTTTAATAGTGATTTTCATGATTTGCATCGTCACTATTCACTAAACCATTATGCAATTTGATTAATTTAGTTGTATTATGTTAGCTAAGCAGCTATAGCTCTCAAACTGCAGTAGAAGCTAAAGTGAACTATATAAAACTAACTTGTCTGTTTTAATATAAGCAGTTCGTTCCTAAATGATAAACAAAATCTGTTCAATTCACTTCAGCGGAATATACGTCAATACCAATAACGTCGAAAAACGGGTAACTTTCTATTCGTTTAGTAATGTGTTGCTTAATGTTTAGTGTGGTTGTGTTGCTAGGCCATATGAAACTTTTTGTCGTTTATTACACAAGAGTCCCTTCTTGATGTTCAACAGGCCAAATTTGGTCATTAATCTGCAATTGTAAGCATTTTTTTGTAGTTGGGACGTATTTACAACTCGTAATTTAGTTAAATCGTTAAGTTTACAGATGAACTCTGTAATGTGAAGTTGACAACAGTAGATTATCATGACGTCATTCTAAAAAAAACATTTGTGTGTCTGTGTGTGTGTGTGTGTTTTGCCCATTCAAATACGTCTTGTTCCTGTTGGGCTCCATTGGGTTCCTGTTTTTACACTAAGCCTTTAAAAAGTTTGAGTGAGTGAGAAACCACAAATAACTGTCTGTAGAGGTTTCACAGATACGCCACATTGGTTATTCTTAAGATTTATTGTTGAAAGCTTTGACCTGTGTTTCTCTACAACCGTTTTGTGAATTACTTCAGGTTTCATCTAGAAAAAGTGAAAGGTGACCACGTTGCAACAGACACAGTATGAGCTGTTTGATATTTTCTATGCATTTCTCATTCTTTATGGAATTTGACTAAGCCTATGTTTCAGTTTTTATGGTGTCAAATTGATGGAGCAAAAGGAAAATGACAGTGGAAGTGTGTGTTTGTAGATTATGGCTTCTCTCTTATCTCTCTGGCCTTGTCATGTTGAATTAACCAGGATGACTGACTAATCTAGTTATTCTGCTTTTCAAATTATGACATATGTATATGCTTTGGGTGCACACTTTGGTTTGTGGTTTAATTTCAAGGACTGTTCTTTTTTTGGCCTTCATTTTATGTTTTATTCTTATGGTGATGGATGGATGGCTATAATATCTTCACTATAAATATGGTTTTTATAAGAGCAGCTATGAAGCGTTATTAGATATCAGGTCTTGCTCGAAACAGCCTGATGTTTTCTTATGTTTTCTAGTGGTACTCATTGGAGACTCTGGTGTGGGGAAGAGTAACCTGTTGTCCCGTTTCACTCGGAATGAGTTCAACTTGGAGAGCAAGAGCACCATTGGTGTGGAATTCGCAACCCGCAGTATCCAGGTGGACGGCAAGACCATAAAGGCTCAGATCTGGGATACAGCAGGACAGGAGCGCTACAGAGCCATCACATCAGCGTGAGTACATGAGCACTGGCAGCACACACAGGAGGTCCCAAAATAAGGTTTAAAAGGCTTTTTTTTTGTGATCTAATAATAAAACAATTCAAAAAATAAATAAATATTAAACAATAACATAATTATATAAAAATTAATATTTTTATAAAACACTGTTATAATTATATTTAATAAGGGTAATTTTATTTATTTTATAGAAATATTATTGATGATATTATATAGAGATTTAAGATAAAATAATTATTTTATATAATATAATTTTCAGAATTATTATTGTTAAAATAGTTTTAATATTTGAAATTATTTATTATCATTAAAAATAAATATAAATGATTTTTATAGTAATAATTCTATAAAGTAATCTTATAGATATTGATAAGTTATTTTTAACTTTAAATTATTTTATTATTTGAATTCCATTTACAGTTTTTCTCAAGTGCTTTGGCTCATTTTTCGAAAACAGATTTTTGTATTCTCTAAACTGTAAAGCTCAATTGTCAAATCTGTTTGCTGGAACATCAGAGCTCTATTGCAGTGGTTCCCAAACTGTGGTCCGCGGACCACTAGTGGTCCGTGAGGGTACTGCAGGTGGTCCGTGGAAAGGCAAAATAAAATACAAAATAATATTTTTTTTACCTTCATTTTACCAGGAAATTCCCATTAAAAAAATGTAAAAAGAATATGTAGGCCTATATTGATATAAAATTTAAATTAAATTGTCAAGTTATTGTGTGATTACTAAAATAGGCTAGTGGCCTATTTCGGTGGATAGCAACAGGTTCTCTGAAGAGAAAAGAGGCAGAGGCAAATATTTTGACATTATATTAAATATTAGATTATAATTTCACCAACAATAATTCTGGATTGCCTCCACCAAACAAGTAAATAAGAAATAAGCAAATCAGAACACTGCTCGCCAAAACAGCAGTATGCGCGCAAGTGTGAACCATAGTGTTTCTTGCTGTATCTTTTACTGGGGTCTCCAACACGTCGCTCGCGAGCTACCAGTAGCTCGTGGCCTGATTGGAGGTAGCTCGTCAAGGGCTACATATCGTGTCGTTTGCGCTCTCAAGTTCGTTATTTCATGTAGGCGCACGGCAAGCGCGCTCATAATTGAAGCGACGCGCTCATTTTTTCCAAGCGCAGCGAGATGAAAACACCTCAACTTTTCATAATGCCGCAAAAACGCATCGCAGTTCATGTGACAAGAACAAACCAATCAGCTTCATCCTTTCCGTAAACATTGAAAGCTCAGTCAACATGAACAATGGGGGTGCACCGGCTGCACCCAAACACTACGGGTGTTTTTCTCTTCTCCGTAAATAAATCTTGTAGCAGAGCTACAGCAAGCGTTTTTCGATGGTGTAAATCTATTAGCTACTAAAACTTCTTTGTCGTTGTGGAGAGCGCAGTGCATGGTTGCATAGCAACGACAGACAGCACGGGAAATCGGACCGAATTTTACTTTTAATAATAAAAGATTGCTAATGTGCATCAATGTAAATGGCAAGTAATTTATCTTTTTTTGACTCATTCTTTTTATAAAAATGATTTAAAGGCTGAAATATGTGAGGTTTATCTTTTTATAAAACCTTTTTTGTGAAAAATTATTTAAAGGCTGAAATATGTGAGGTTTATCTTTTTATAAAACCTTTTTTGACAAAACTTTATTTGAATTTCATTTTACTATATGTGCCTATAGGGGTGGCGGCAATGTAAGTATCTGGATATTTGCCGCGGGGCGAGGGCTTCGATTACCTCTCTCTTTTTTGACCATACATGTTTGCATCCCTGAAAAATGAACCCGATTATGCCCTCGGGCGCTTGAGTAAATAAATAAATTAAATATGTGGCAGCCGTTGTGTGCAGTAAACGTTCTTTTAACAAGCTGTTGTACTGATGTGATGACCAGTTATAGTTTTAGTGCTAGTAAGCCTATTTAGAGGTGCGGATTAATTCAGGTAGGACTGTGTGTAGACATATTTTATTATGTGTATTATGAGGTGGTCCGCGAAAATTCTTGATTACAAATAGTGGTCCACACACACAAAATTTTTTAAAAACCCTGCTCTATTGCATGTCTGCAAAACGTAGTAACTCACCCAAAACATTTAATTCATGCTTCAAAACCTAGTTATTGTCAATAAATTGGCCAATGCCACCAAAATAAAAGGTGTTTTTGTCATCGTGTGAGTGGTCAAAAATGTTTAGATGTTTTTTCACTGTAAAATTATTTGTTATATACAGTGGGGGAAATAATTATTTGATCCCCTGCTGATTTTGTAAGTTCGCCTACTTACAAAGAAGGGTCTATAATTTTTATGGTAGGTTTATTTTAACGGAGAGAGACAGAATATCAACCAAAAAATCCGGAAAAAACACATTATAAAGGTTATAAATTGCTTTGCATTTCAGTGAGTTAAATAAGTATTTGATTCCAGAGCAAAAAATAATTTAGCACTTGGTGGAGAAACCTTTGTTGGCAAGCACAGAGGTAAGACGTTTCTTGTAGTTGGTCACCAGGTTTGCACACATCTCAGGAGGGATTTTGGTTCTTTACAGATCCTCTCTAAATCCTTAAAGTTTGTTAGCTTTTGCTTTGCAACTCAAAGTTTCAGCTCCCTCCACAGATTTTCTATAGGATTAAGGTCTGGAGACTGGCTAGGCCACTCTAAGACCTTAATGTGCTGCTTTTTGAGCCACTCCTTTGATGCTTTTGCATTGTCATGCTGGAAGTCCCATCCACGACCCATCTTCGGTGTTCTGGCTGAGGGAACGAGGTTCTCATCCAAGTTTTGAAGGTACATGGCCCTGTCCATCAGCCCCTCAATATAGTGAAGTCGTCCTGTACCCTTAGCAGAGAAACAGCCCCAGAGCAAGATGTTTCCACCTCCGTGCTTGACTGCAGGGATGATGTTCTTGGGGTCATAGTCAGCATTTCTCTTCCTCCAAACACGACGAGTTGAGTTGATGCCAATGAGCTCAATTTTGGTCTCATCTGACCACAGCACTTCCTCCCAAGCCTTCTCTGAATCATTAGATGGTCATTGGCAAACTTCAGATGGGCTTCTACATGTGCCTTCTTGAGCAGGGGGACCCATAGGTATATAACAATCCATTGCGGCGTAGTGTGTTACCAATGGTTTGCTTGGTGACTGGGGTCTCAAGTGCCTTGAGATCATTAACAAGCTCCTCCCTTGTAGTTCTGGGCTTATCCCTCACCTTTATCATGATCATCCTTTCCTCATGAGGCCAAATTTTGCATGGAGCTACAGACCGAGGCCGATTGATGGTTATTCTGTATTTCTTCCATTTCCTAATGATGGCACCAACAGTTGTCTCCTCCTCACCAAACTTCTTGCTGATGGTCTTCTAGCCCATTCCAGCATTGTGCAGGTCTACAGTCTTGTCCCTGATGTCCTTTGACAGCTCTTTGGTCTTACCCATGGTGCGGGAGAGGAAGGAATGAAAGATACAGATTCTGTGGACAGGTTTCTTTTACACATTACGAGCTGACATTAGGAGTACTTTCTTAAAGTGACAGGACTAATCTGTGTTCCACATGGGCACATAACCAATCTGTGGGAGGAGGAATTCTTGCTGGTTGGATCAAATACTTATTTCACTCGCTAATCAAATGCTAATCAATTTACAACCTTTATATAATGTGTTTTTCTGGATTTTTCGGTTGATTATTCTGTCTCTACTCTATCCATTAAAATAAACCTACCATAAAAATTATAGACCCTTCATTTCTTTTTATTTTATATGTAACACTTTTCTAGAAAAAATGCAAATGTATTTATACAGTACTGATGTAGCTGCTGCTGGTTTATAGTTTAAATTCTATAAAACTTAAATAATCAAATTATTACATTAAAACTAAATAAAAATAATTTGATTAATCAATGCATCATTTAGTAATTTTATTAATCATTAATGATGAAATTATAATATTTAGAATACTGTAATTTATATAATAATAATAATAGTGGTAGTAGGCCTTGTAGTTGTAATAATTTATCAATAGTAATAATTCTATGAAGTTATGGATCAAATTAAAAAAATATATATTAATTTTATTTCTATTTAATATTATTATAATTGTATTTCTTGTATAGAAATATAATTATCAGTTATAATCTTTTTTTAAATATAGTATAAGTATATATTATATGTATATACTTATACTTAAGTATAGTATAATTAAGTATAGTATAAGTTATTGTTGATAATATATATATATATATATAATTATATATAATTATATAATATATTGTAATTTTATTACTATTATTATTATTTGTATTAATGTTTTACCAATAGTAGTACATCTATAAAATAATTGTATAGTTATTAATACAATTATTTATAGTTGAATTAATAATAATTCTATAAAACTTAAAAAATATCAAAATTCATTAAAATATTTTTATTTTTTTATTTTAGTCATTGTCATTAACAAATATTTACATCCATTTATCTTTACTGAATATGAATTTGAATATGATCCTGTATGATATACATTTTCAGTATGTGTTTTGCGTGGATCTTGTTTACAGGTACTACCGGGGTGCAGTTGGAGCTCTTCTGGTCTATGACATCGCAAAGCATCTGACTTATGAAAATGTAGAGCGCTGGCTGAAGGAGCTGCGGGATCACGCGGATAACAACATTGTCATCATGTTGGTGGGCAACAAGAGCGATTTGAGGCACCTGAGGGCCGTGCCCACCGATGAGGCCAGAGCTTTTGCAGGTGAGCGTCTCCTCCGGCTTTTGTTCTGATGTTGGATAAGAACAGATCTACTTCAGGTGTTAAAATATCTCTCATCTTGTGTTATTTAGAGAAGAACAATCTCTCCTTCATCGAAACATCGGCTTTGGACTCCACAAATGTGGAGGAGGCATTTAAAAACATACTAACAGGTGGGTCCTGATTCTGATTAAAGGTGCGATCACAGTAGACAAAATGCAAGTAATTTTGTAAGTAAATGTATTTTTGTTGGTCAACGTGGCGAATCTGCTCGACCAACTCAAACCCATTGGGAAATCTTTCGCCCTTGCGCAAAACTCAGTGGATTGCAATTGAAATGACTGAATTTTGCCCCGAAAATGTGCAATTGATGATAAATGTGACCACACCGTAACACATTCCAATTGGGCATCTCAAATGAAATGTCTCGTAACGTAACTCGGCTCTTTTTGTTGCAGAAATCTATCGGATCGTGTCACAGAAGCAGATCGCCGACAGGTCCATGCATGACGAGTCTCCCGGGAACAACGTAGTGGACATCAGTGTGCCGCCCACTACCGATGGGTTAAAGGGCAACAAATTTCAGTGCTGTCAGAACCTGTGACCCCACTTCCCACCGGCTCCACCCCGAACCCTTGAGCTTCAGTTCCCCTCTATTTATCTCGGCTTTGCTCCTGTGTGTTGTGCTATGGCTACGGCTCTTTCCTCTTTTTACCTAGTTGTGATTTCCACGCAAATTCTAGATGTCCCTTAGAAGCGTGAATCTCTTGGTAACATTCCTTGTCCTTTTTTGGGGGGTTCTTGTTTTTTTGTCCCTGTTTTGTTTTTCTTTATTATTATTATCCACTCTCTGAAGTCATGTTTGCTCGGCAAAAAGTTTTTCCTCGGAAGTGATTATTCGGGCGCTGATCGTGTGATCCGCTCCTACGGAAAAGGGATGGTGAGGGATCAGTGTGTCTTCGGCTTCCAGCCACTCTGATGGGTATCTCTGGGATCCACACTAAACATAAACCGTCTGACGTCTGACTTGAGCTTAAATGGGCAAGTTCTTTGAAAAAAAAAAAAAAAAAAAAAAAGTGCACGTTTTGCGAATTCGTCTTGTTTGGATCGCGGGGATACCAAAGGAGGGCTGCTGTCATCTTTATTTCAATTCTTTAACATTTTCAAGCATCACACCCTTAGTCCTATTTTGCAATGTTTTACGCCAGGGCTGACGGGTGTGAATTAGTGCAATTTGATTGATGCGTTCAGATTGCCGTATATATAGCAGTTATGTATGTGAATGCGTCTACTAAGCATTTCATGAGAAATTATTCAAATAACAGTTATATATATATATATATATATATATATATAAATATATATATATAAACTATTCATTGCATTGCTGAGTCTGAGGTATTATATCTCTTCTGTGGGAAAATGCAATGTTCCGCAGTGTTTTAGATGGTCAGTTGTTTCACCGGTCTGTGAAAACGTCACTATATATTCGATTGTTTGACTTTAAGTGATATGGCTATTTTGGAAATGCCTTATGTTTTCCCATACTGTGATTAAGATGCCTTTTTCAAGTGTGGTTATGTGACATTTACACATTCATGAAGTCACAACAGCTGTGTTGCCTTTTATCAGGTTACATAAAAAAGGAAAATAAACCAAATTAATGTCACAATTGCAATCATGATTTATTTTTTTGACTCCATATTCCACAACACGCCTGTCACAGCATGATATGTATGTCTGAATCCGTACCTAAAAAAAGTGTTATATGCACTGTGGTTGGCATGACTCATGGGTCTATTGATGGTTAGGTACAAACTAAAAAAATGATCTAAAAACGCTGTATTATTCATGAAAGGCCAGTCGTTGGCGATGTCAACTTTGTGAAGAGTCCACGCATCGACTGAACATGTAAAATGCATACGCATGATGTCAGCGTTTTCACAAATTCGTGTTTTTACTAATAGGCGTAAACGGCCTATTAGTTTCCATGTCACAAGAAATACACCAGGTTAAATACAAATTAAGACCTCAGACTTGTTCGGGCTTGGGGCTGTTTACACAACATTGTTTTCAACTAAAACCGTAAAACTTTTTATATGTTTCAGCCGTCTATTTACATGACAACAGTGTTTTGGGGGCCTGAAAATACAAACTTTTGAAAACGGGTTTCAAAGGATATGTTTTTGAAAATTATACCGTTACCGTCTCCATGTAAACTACAAAAACGTGAATTTGTGAAAATGGTGACGTCATGCGCATGATGTGTATTACGTGTTCAATCTATAGACATCAGGAAAGCAAATATGTGACTTTTTAATTTCTCCTTAAAACATTTTATTTTAGGATTGCTTTTACTTGATTATTCATTTTATTTGTTTATTTTTGTATTTAAAGTGTGTAGTTTTCTCTGTTGTTATGTTTGCCTGTAAAGCGCTTTGAGAAAGCAACTTTTAAAGGCGCTATATAAAATAAATGTATTATTATTATAGTCGCGTAGTGTTTCTTTACAGTGACATCGCCAACTATTGGGCTGGCATGAATGATACAGAGTTTTTAATCGTTTTTGCAGATCTGTGTGAACAGGGGTCGTTTTTACAATGTTGTCGTCTGTATGCGAAAAAACGCGAAGGAAAAACGTTTCCATTTTTAGTACATTGTTGTCGTGTAAATGTACACTAAAACTATTAAAAACATTTCTCTTAATTAAAATAAAATATACTCTAAAAATGAATAAACTGAAATAATTTTGTTGAAGCACTAAAATTATTAACTGGGATTAAATAACTAAAACTGAAATAAAAATAAATCAAACCTAAATATTAATATTTAAAAAGGACAAAAGCACATAATGAAATTGCTAAATATTAAATTAAAATGAAAATGAGAACTAAAAATATATAAAAATAAAAGCTAATTCAAAATATTAATGGATCTATAATAAAATAAAAATGGTTTATCTATGTCAAAATTAATGTCTTGATGTTTTTTTTTATTATGGCTTTGTTAATAAGAAAACACATTACACATTACACAGTTGTTATTTAGGATTTTAAACTAGTTTTATTTCAAGTGTTTAAAATCCAAGACTTGGTAAAAATGACTTGCAAAAATAATTGACCCAAGACACATAAAAAAAGAAAAGAAAAAGTATTTTGTTCAAAAACAATGTGACTACAGCCTCATATCAAAGAAAACTACTCATCAAAATAATTAAATTAAGTTGGATTTAATTGAATATTAAATTTAGTTTGTAAATAAATATTAAATTAAGTTTGTCATAAACTTATTGAATTTTTTCAATAGCTAAGAAATAGACTAAGAAGACAAGTGTTTTTAGGTTAAAGAATGATTAATGTGTGATTTTTTGACACATTAAAAAATTGCAGAAAAAAAAACATTTTTAGATTACATTCATTAAACAATTTGGTACAAACCAAAAAAGACGGAATAAAAGTGCACATTCTTATGCACAAAACTAAAATAAGGAGGTTACTGAAGTAATGTACATTTTGTTCACTATTGCTAAAAAATAATGACATCATTAAAGAATGATTCTCAAATCAAACCATATTTCCATCACAACACATAAAAGCTCCCCATGAGAAGTGATCAGTCCTTAGAAATAACAATAGGCACTTCTCGGATAACGGTTATTCACAAAGCTGTTTACGTAAATTCCGAGGCAGCGCTGCGTACAGAAGCTCCTCCTCCTACGCTTTTCTCGTACACACTACACAGCGCTAATCAGAGACGTCGGTAGGAGGCCGAGTCGTTTGCTGAAAGGATCAAACCCAAAACAAGACTTGTACTTTTACCTTATCGTTTGAAAACAAGCGTCATTTTCAAAAGGAATTCACATTTAAACACAACAGCTCAACATGGAGATTCAGAAGGTAAGATTAGACAATAAATGTTGTTTTAATCTATAATCCCAGGCTTTGGTTTGGTGGCATATTTTGCTACATGGCTAAGTTAGCTAATGTAACTAGCAGCCTAATGCAGCTGCATTATTCCACATTCAATCTGACTGTCTTAATACGTATTGAATCGTTTTAGTTTCAATTTGAACGAATAGTTTGAAATCTATACAATATTTATTGCTGTATTAGAGGACATTTATGTTTCATTTGCAGCTTGTGATGTGTGCCAAAGGCCCACCCAAGACCAGTGTCAGACAGATCAAACCAGATCAGATGGTTTCAATGTGGACTGACACTATGGCAGCACAAGTAGTGGATTTAATATATATTGGGGATAAAAATAAAAAAGACAGGGTATAAAAGTGCACGTTCTTACACAAAAATGAAATATTACAGGAAGTAATGCATAAACACATTTTGTTCACTATTGCTAAATTAAAGACAAGTGTTTCAATTAAAGTATGATTCTCAAATCAAACCATATTTTTTCCATCACACCACGTAAAGCTCCACATGAGCAGTGAACAGCCCTTAGATATAATAACAATAGGCACTTCTCGGAAGACGGTTATTCACGAAGCTGTTGACGAAAATTCCGAAGCAACGCTGCGTTTTCCATTTCTGTTTAAAATAATAACGTTAGTCTGAAATCTGTAAAACATTTAAAACGCTACATTGGAAGAAATGTGTGTTTAATTTGCATTTTGGGGAGCTTTTAATCTAAAATGGCAGTGCATTTAATGCTGTTCATTTCTTGTCTCTTTTTCTGTCCATACAGTCCCATGTTATGATGTTGGTTTAATTTAGATTTCATAGTCCAGCAAATTGTCATCCCACAAAAGATGTGTTAAATAATGCTGTCTAGGTAGACCGCTCACTAGGTTTTCTTTAGTCCCTTGAAAAAGTAAAGTACGAGATTACTCTTATTTTTTCAGTAATTTATGTATGTTTTTAATGTAACCTTCTCTCTTTAAATACTGTGGTCAGTTCAAGAATAATTTATGCAATTTTATATTATTTATTTCAAAGAATTAAAAGAGCAGTTTCATGTCTATCTTTGTATTGTTTACAAGTTGAGGTTGATATGGGATTTAGAAAGTTATTTGTAGTAAGTAATGCATTACATTTTAGAGAGAGTAAGCCTAATTAGTACAGTAATCTAATTACACGGTTGAAGATGCAATTAGTAGCTTGTGAATTTTATTGTAATTATGACTTTTTTGGGTAACTTACCCAACACTGTGATTATAATGACATATTGTGTTAAAAAAAATCCTCACGTTGTTTTAAACCTTGCCTGAATTTCTTCCGTGGAACTCAAAAGGAGACGTTTTGAAGAATATTTTTTATACAGAATGAAAGCATGTAGTGATTATGATTGTCATGCTCTGAAATCAATTAAAATAAGTTTTTTGATTTTAAAATGTTTCTGACAATAAGTTTGGAATATAGTGGACAATTCATTCTTTTTTGTGGGACTTTTATAGTGCACGACTGCACGTTTAAACGTAAAATATGGTCCTCTAAATAATAAAAAACGTCAAAAAAAAAAATAAGTGTATATATAATATTTTGACTTGTCTCTTGTATTCCTAAAAAAAGCAAAAAAACAGTTAGAGTTAGGCACTTACAATGCAAGTGAATGGGCCCATTTTTGGATGATTTAAAAGCACAAATGTGGAGCTTATAATGTTATTAATTCACTTACAATATTTTGTCTGTTAAAACTCATTTATTATTTGAGCTGTAAAGCTTTTAAAATAATAATTTTAGGATTTACCGCTGTAAAGGCCAATTCACGCCGTACAGAAAACATGTTCAATCAGTGTTTGTTGGGGCAGTGTGAACATGACACTTATTTTTCAGAAAATTTTTAATCCAACGGCAGACTTGTGTGTTGGTGTCTGTTGCCATTTGTCTGTGCAGTGTGAATTGGCCTTTAAATTGTAAATTCCTGTCTAAAAAAATTAGCATATTTCATCCGACCAATAAAAGAAGTGTTTTTAATACAAAAAAAAAAAAAAGTCAACCTTCAAATAATTATGTTCAGTTATGCACTCAGTAGTCAATACTTGGTCGTGAATCCTTTTGCAGAAATGACTGCTTCAGTGCGGCGTGGCATGGAGGCAATCAGCCTGTGGCACTGCTGAGGTGTTCTGGAGGCCCAGGATGCTTCGATAGCGGCCCTAAGCTCATCCAGAGTGTTGGGTCTTGCGTCTCTCAACTTTCTCTTCACAATATCCCACAGATTCTCTATGGGGTTCAGGTCAGGAGAGTTGGCAGGCCAATTGAGCACAGTAATACCATGGTCAGTAAACCATTTACCAGTGGTTTTGGCACTGTGAGCAGGTGCCAGGTCGTGCTGAAAAATGAAATCTTCATCTCCATAAAGCTTTTCAGCAGATGGAAGCATGAAGTGCTCCAAAATCTCCTGATAGCTAGCTGCATTGACCCTGCCCTTGATAAAACACAGTCCACCAACACCAGCAGCTGACATGGCACCCCAGACCATCACTGACTGTGGGTACTTGACACTGGACTTCAGGCATTTTGGCATTTCCTTCTCCCCAGTCTTCCTCCAGACTCTGGCAACTTGATTTCCGAATGACATGCAAAACTGAGCAACAGTCCAGTGCTGCTTCTCTGTAGCCCAGGTCAGGCGCTTCTGCCGCTGTTTCTGGTTCAAAAGTGGCTTGACCTGGGGAATGCGGCACCTGTAGCCCATTTCCTGCACACGCCTGTGCACGGTGGCTCTGGATGTTTCTACTCCAGACTCAGTCCACTGCTTCCGCAGGTCCCCCAAGGTCTGGAATCGGTCCTTCTCCACAATCTTCCTCAGGGTCCGGTCACCTCTTCTCGTTGTGCAGCGTTTTTTGCCACACTTTTTCCTTCCCACAGACTTCCCACTGAGGTGCCTTGATACAGCACTATATTGCACTTGCTACAGGCTGGGAGTTTTTAACCCATAGTCACTGTTTGGGGTCATTATGACCCCACTGGACTTTTCCTTGATTTTTTAAAAATGTTCCCTTCATCTCAGGGCCATAAAACTCTGTGACTTTTCCTACATAATCTATCTAAATATGCACAAAAAAACTGGGTTCGATTCGGTTGTTCTAAAGGTGTGTACATTTTTTTTTACCATTTAAGGGGTTTGGGGTCAAAATGACCCCAATTGAAAATGAATGGGAAAATGAAAAAAATGACTTTTTTTATTTTGTTTGTCAAAAAAATAAAAGTAAATCCATTATAAATCTGAAATGTTCTACATATAAACCAAGGTCTGGTCCTAGAGCATAAATAGAAAGTAGAACAAACTTTTTATCTCATACACACACACACACAAACACACACATGTCCTGACTGCAACAGAGAGCATTTTTACAGAAATTGGCAAATAAAATAAACAAAACTGGCATAAATTAAAAAAAAAAAAGACATCTAAATCAAGGTCTGGTCCTAGAGCATAAACACAAAGTGAAACGAACTTTCTATCTCATACACACGCACACACACACACATACACACACAGACACAAATCTATGTGACTGCAACAGAGAGCATTTTTTTTACAGAAATTGGCAAATAAAATAATCAAAACTGGCATAAATAAATAAAAAAATCACATATAAATCAAGGACTGGTCCTAGAGCATAAACACAAAGTGGAAAGAACTTTCTATCTCATACACACACACACACACAAACACACACAAACACACACACATGTATGTGACTGCAACCGAGAGCATTGTTACAGATATTGGCAAATAAAATAAACAAAACTGGCATAAATCTAAAAAAATATATATTTAAATCAAGGTCTGGTCCTAGAGCATAAACACAAAGTGGAACGAGCTTTCTATCTCACACACACACACAGCCACACACACACAAACACACACATGTATGCAAATGTATGCATCCTGTTCATTACAGTTTATTGGTGCTGTTGTTTTGTATTATATTGGTTTATTTACTTGGTTTATTTAATTTATTTTGTTCTAAAATCTCTTGTTCTAAAAAAATAAATAATTCTTGATAAATAATTTTCTGAAATAAATAGTGTGTGATTACAATCATGTCATAGTGCTGACTTGTAATGTTTATGCAAATGTATGTATAATAATTTGCAAAAACAATAATTCAAAATATATCAGACAACAACAACAAACTCTAAATTTGACATATATATTTTGTGAATTGCATAAAATATTTTTATCATATATATCAAGTTGTTAGGAGAATTTGAAGCATCAAGACAAATGAAGGGAAAATGAATGAGTCTCTATGGACCTCTATTGGACAGATGTGGTCATTGCACAATAATTCCTTAACTGTAAGAAAAACAGTTTTTCGACTAACCACCAGATGGTAGTATTTTATCCCTAACACATAGAGCAATGTCCAAAAACTATTTAGATTTAATTATCATCATCATTTAAGTGATTTTTTCTTTAAAAAATCATTTTTCATGTGCCAATTTATGGCCTAGTTATGTAATTGTGCAGTAAATATGTAGAAAACCTAAAAATTTCCCAAAAAACACAGCATTATTGTATAGTTGAGAAGTGAATTAAAAAAATTATATATAGTTTTCCATATAAAAAATTTATATTTCCTTATGCAATCACTCTTTAAAAGTTTGGGGTCAATACGACCCCAAACCACTTAAGCGTCGTCCTTTTTAAACAGTGAGGCCATGCTTAAAAATATTCTTGTTTGCCGTAACCCGACCGACCCTGTCAAATTAGGACCGACCCAATTATTTATTTTTTTCCCCTTTTAGTCCGACCGACTTGCCGGTTGTAAACTTGCATTAAGACCGACCGATTTTTTTTTTACTCTTCAAACAACTAATACAAATGCAATAAAATAATATACATTTATTATAGTAAGTATTGTGAATATAAATTGCGTAGGCTACGTTCTTTCTTTTAAATAAAAACCCGTGGCGTCATCTATTATGATTATGTTTACACCATTGGTTTACGCATGTCACACTATGGCCTGTGCGTTCGCTTCGTTTCATTCACTGTCAATGGTTCGCGCTCGGTGATGATGGCTGCGGCGCGGCTGCTTGTGAAATACGTCTGTATGAGCCTACATTTAGTCGCTCATTATTCGAAATTCTTAATGGTCAAATAGGGAATCGATGTTAACGGCCTTTTCTCGGAGCCCGTCCAGCTCGTCATGACATGCCCACCGCGAACGCGCGTCACACAGCAACTGCAGGCTCTGACAAACAAACACACATAAGTGTGGGAAGCCAAACACACCGAAAGGGGGACGAAACGGCGCGGTGTGTTACAGAGTTCGCGCTGCGCTGACTTGTAATCTGCGTGGCTCAATGGACCGAGCCGTGCGAGCGCGACAGCCTCGACAGCGCAGGAGAAGTGTTTGCTTGCGCCAGCCAATGGTCAGAGCGGCGCGAATTAATCTCACCAGCGCCGCGCTGACCAATAAAACAGCACATCCCATACCGAAATGTACTAAATTGCACAAAAGAAAATCGACCATTCCATAATATGTCAGGACTACTTAATCGGCCTATAGTTTCCTACAATGCGCCTAGCTATTTGACCACACTGATTTCCGTTAATAATAGCAGATGTTTATGGGTCAAATCTCTCACTCTCTCCCTGCAACTTTTTGTTACCCTCCTTTCCTGCCCCTAGACCAGAAAGGGGGCTTGTAACAGTATGGGTCAAATGTAAACGAATGGTGCCAAACGCGCTGTTTTATTGGTCGGCGCGGCGCTGGTGAGATTAGTCATTTTAATTTATTTGTTTCCCTCTGAAAATCCACTTTCATTGAAATCTAGTGGCTCCTTTTTTTCTTTTGATTCTGCCTATTTTTTTCCAAATGAATGCAGCTGGAATTAATGCAATAAATATGTTTTTTTTTTTTTACAAAGATTTCAAATTGTTTGTGGTCTATAACCTGTATCAGAATGAGGTTCGCAATGGTGCGCCCGAAGGCATGGGGGTTGAAGACCCAGTCAGTGACGTCACGATATGCAAATTTGTTTAAATTCATACCGACCTAATCACCATGACCAAAATTATCCTTTTTTTTTTACATTGAATCTTGAAAAAAATATATATAGACCTACCTACCGACCCTTTTTTTTTTTTTTTTTGCTGTTACTGCAAACCAAAATATTTTTAAGGATGGCCTGACTAAGGGTTAAAAGCCTCAGGAATCTTTTGCAGGTGTTTAGAGTTTAGAGTTAATTACCGTAATTCCTCAAATAAAGGCCGGGGCCTTTATTTACCTGAACTGCAGATGGTAGCCGGCTTTTATTTGAAGCAGGCTTTTATTAGAGGCAGGCCTTTATTTCTAATTCGCGATCCCCGCCCGCCCGCCAGCCAAGTTTCCATGGTGACGCGTCATGCTTGGCACGTGTTCACCACAGCCAAAATAGCGCTATATGACAGATGTAGCGCTTTTATTTCTAAATATTAACAAACTTGCTTACCATGTCATCAACTATCTTCTATTCTGACTCTCAAATCCGTGTAAGTGAGTTTGTTTTGTCGTTTAAAACCCTTTATAAATGATCTTGATCTGTAACGTGAGATGGGCACCGCAGTTCGGAGATTCCTGTTGTATTTGTTAAGTTACAGCGCGTGAATTCTTCAGTTTCTCCCGAAATACATGAAAGTAAGTGGCCGGTGAACTGGGAGAAGAATAGAGTAAACTTTTATAGTTACTTACACTGTGTATCTGATATGAATAAAACACGTCGCCAAATATATTTGAATGGATTGTTATTGCTGCTTCCATAGACACCATTGTGTATTTTACAAACTATAAATTTATTGTTTTGCTATAAATCATATCTATTTAAATGTCTGAAACCTAAAATAAACATGTGGTTAAAAACACTTAATAGTTGTGATATATGACAAGCGCTGAGCGCGTCCGTCTTTGAGTGTACATTCATTTAAAGTGTACCTATTCACACTATTTTTTCCCCGGCCTTAATTTGAGACCGGCCTTTATTTGTCCGCGTTGACCACGCCCCCGGCCACTATCAGAGGCCCGGCGTTTATTTGAATACCGGTCTTTATTTGAGGAATTACGGTAGTTGATTCAGATGGTTAATAGCTCGTTTAGAGTAGAGCTGGGTTTCGATTCAAATTTCAAGAATCGATTCGATTCCGATTCTCAAGATCTTGAATCGATTATCATTATTCGATTCGATCCGATCCGATCTGATCCGATTTTCGAGATTTAGAATTTTTTTTTTTTTTTTTTTTTTAGTGAATTACAGGACTGTAGTTATGCAACATATTGATACTATTAGGCTATTATAGACATTTAACTGCTTGTTTTGAACTTCATGCATGTGTATTGAATGTTAAACAAGTTCATAATGATAACAAACAAGACTGTTTATCGTGGTGATGTGTAGCCTACAGAGGCTTCGCACAGAGAGTGAATGAGAGGGATCGGCAGAGCGCGTGCGATTACCTGCGTCTGTCTTTGAAGTCATATGTATTCGTGAAAAAGGTTGCCGTGTCAAAGGAAAGCGAAATATTTGTCGTATCATCCTTTTAACGTTCACGTCACGGGTATTTACCATAAATGCGCGTCAGGAGCAGCGCTGGTCAGCATTCCACAGCGCGAGGAAGCCGCGGGGAAATAAAATCAGCGAGTCACGCATTGAATCAATGCCATATTGGTCTCTAATAAGTGAAGCATCAGCTTCAGCGTTACCCATGCGACGCATTGCTGCTCAGCTGAGCCTTGAAAAGTGGAACTCAAAGTTAAAAAATAATTAACACCTTGTTTCATTACATCTCTTTTAATGAATCAGCTTTTTTGAACGTGTTCGTTGAATGAACGAATGACTCACTCAAAGCCCGTTGTTGTAACAGTGTGCGCGCTGAGTGAAAGCCTTTCAATGCGCATACAGGGATCTCCAGTCGCGGCAAGTTAAAGTTCACGGGGAAAATGTAAGCCTATTATTAAATCGATTTTCTGAGTTACGGATTGATCTTTAGAAATTAATATGAAAATCGATTCAGAATTGGTGAATCGATTTTTTCAACACAGCCCTAGTTTAGAGACCCTTTTCATGATATGCTAATTTTTTGAGACAGGAATTTTGGGTTTTCATGAGCTGTATGCCAAAATCATCAGTATTAAAACAATAAAAGACCTGAAATATTTCAGTTGGTGTGCAATGAATCTAAAATATATGAAAGTTTCATTTTTATCAGTACATTATGGAAAATAATTAACTTTATCACAATATGCAAATTTTTTTAGAAGGACCTGTAGGTGAGATATTTACTCATTTATTATTTTGCATTTATTTCAGTTGGTCACATGGATTCACAGCATTGACCCCTGTGTGGGCTGTTGGCTTCATACATCACTACACTATTGATGATAGACCATTTTTGCCTGCAAAATTTTACCAATTTTGCCAAAACTAGCTATTCCCCCTCAAAATTACAGTGTAAATGTTCCTTCTCTCTGCAGTGGTAGGGTCTTTGTGACTTGAGGTGTGGGAGCGAGGCTGCTCCCTGATTCCCCCCGGTGTTCCCCTGCCCCCCGCCCTCCTGGACGGCCCCGAAATGACCACAGGGGAGTGTTGCCACCTCCCAGGCTCCCTGTGTGACTGCACTGGCAACGCTGCCCTGTCCAAAACCGTGGAGGAGGCTGACAACCGCCGGGCCCAATACGTCACCCAGGTCACGGCCAAGGATGGACGTCTACTATCTACTGTTATCAAAGCCCTGGGCACCCAGAGGTAAACAAATCGAAAAACAATATTTTGTGTAAAATTAAGCATGCAATTTAACGTAGTAGTTTTGACAGATACAGTCACATGATGCTCATTTCCGTGACCTAGAGATAAAGCTGTTAACTTTGTTCTCTGTTAGTGATCGGCCAATTTGTCGAATCTGCCACGAGGGTCAAGACGTGTGCAACAGCGAGGGGCTTCTCTCACCATGCGACTGCACAGGCACGCTGGGCACGGTCCACAAGAGCTGCCTGGAGAAGTGGCTGTCCTCCTCTAACACCAGCTACTGTGAGCTGTGCCACACTGAGTTCACCATTGAGCGCCGGCCCCGACCCCTCACAGAGGTAACTAAGGTTTAGCCACGTCTGCATAGCTCCGCCTCACTTTTCCATTGTACATTTATATATATATACCGACATTTTTAATAATAATTGTCATTATTATTGTTGTTATTTATGTCATTTCTACTTCTGCAAATGTATTTATTTATTTATATCTTTGATTTGTCATGTCTAATTGTTAAGCTATACAGATTACAGGTCCGTATATTATATTATTGCGGTACTCCAAGACATATGAGGAAATGTTAACTGTTGATTAAAACGTTAAATTTGATATTACATTGTGGGTGGAAATGAATAGACTTGGACTTGGTGCTGATAACCCAATTCACAGGTCAATAGTGACACCAGAATAAAAATATTGAGGATTCTGAAGCTGAAAATACAGAATTGTTTTAGACGAATATGCTTGCACTCTGTCACTGACTAGATATATTTAAACACATGATTGACAAATCAAAGATATAAATAAATAAATAACTTTGTAGGGCACTTTTTACTGGTAACATTTGGCATTATCAGGACCCACAAATATTCCCACATTGCATTATTATACATTATATTCAACGTTATATATAGCAGTTTAATGTAGTACTGACTTTAAAACTTTTTTCTCACACCGTAATTTTTTTTATTTTGGGTGAACTATCCACGATACATATTGTTGCATTTTTGTATTGCAATATATTGTGACACTATATTGTAACACCCTTACTGTTTATACATTATCACTAAACCTCACATCATCTTTCAATAGTGGCTTAGGGACCCGGGACCCCGGAATGAGAAGCGCACCCTCTTCTGTGACATGGTGTGCTTCCTGTTTATAACCCCCCTGGCGGCCATCTCTGGCTGGCTGTGTTTACGGGGCGCACAGGACCACCTGCACTTCAACAGTCGCCTGGAGGCGGTCGGCCTCATCGCTCTGACCATCGCACTCTTCACCATCTACGTCCTCTGGACTCTGGTAGTGTATTACAAACCATTCAAATGGATTTACATGTTTTATTCAGAATGCTTAAATTCACTTGTCTGAACATGTCTGGGTCATTTCAAAAATCTTTCCAAAATCCATAGAAATTAAATAAGAAAATGTTAAATGTGTTTAAATTTTCCCATTACCTTAATGCAAAGAAATTTAGTTTTCATTGCTGCAAATTCATTTTTAGAAACTTGGCAAACTTGTAATGCAAAACAAATCTTGTACTCGTGAGTCATTACCATAATGCATAAAAAAAATCTGATTCTCATTACCGTAATGCAAAAAACCCTGTCTCATTACTGTAATTCTTAGAAAAATACAAATTGATTACTGTTATAAATAGTAATATTTTTTTGTAATGCCTTTAATTTATGCTGATTTTAATACAAAAACATCTTTGTGTCCTGACATGATGATTCTCATACTCCAGAATGACGGCTGGAGGGAATGTTCCTATTTTCACATTTTTTTCTTTTGATTTTTGCATAAAATGTCACCCAGGCATGTTCTTCAATCATGAGATTCACAATTTTAATCTCTTAAACCAAAAAATGTCCCTGTTTTGCAGGTCTCATTCCGCTACCACTGTCAGTTGTACTCCGAGTGGAGACGAACCAATCAGAAAGTCCGCTTGCTCATTCCTGACACCAAGGGTGCACACTCTACCCAGCATTCCCTGCTTTCCACAAAGCTGCTGAAAAAGACAGCAGACGAGACCATAGTATGAGAGACGTGGTGCAGGGGAACGTGGCCCGATCGCGGTGGTATTAGCGTGCTTCCGGTTCTTGACGCAGCGTCGTCAACTAGAACCGCGGCACTTTTGGATGCATTCTTTTCTATTTAATCCTTTTTATCTAAATATGTGAGCACTTCATTTATTTTTATTGTTTTGTTCATCAGTCTCTTTTAATGTTTTTTTGAGCCTTTATTGAGTGTGTTGTTTTAAAGAAACCTTTTATTTATTTGGGGCTTGAACAGCCAGGCTGAGGCCCCATACCGTTCAGTATGCATTGTATTTGAAACAATCAGAAATCTAACTTATGTGTATAGACAATTCCTTTGAGCACAGCGGCGAGGGATTACGACTTGGGTACGTACGGCTGCTGAAGCTTAAAACCAAACCTTTCTTTCATTTTTGATGTATTGTTTTTCTACTCATCTACTTTCAAGTACTTTCCATCTTAACCCGACAGAGTCGCTCCTAAGCGATTCTCGCGAACTTAGTCCTTGTGGCTCCTATACGATTTAGTCAATATAAATATATACACACTAAGTGAACGAGTAAGCTCTAAGCTTCAATTGACATGAGTATTATAGGGTGCTTTGTTAGGTGGCCTGGGCAATGAATGTGGAGGCTGATGTATTTCTGCTGCGATGTAGCGGATGTTCATAATGTAGGCAGTTGATGAAAAAAAGAGTGCAATAACACGCCGCCATTGGCATGATTCTGCCGTGGACACACGCAGGTTTTCATGCATGCCTATTTAATTTTGCAAACCTCATCAAATTGGTGACTGTTCGTGTCAATTTTGCGTACGAATCAAAGGCTGTTTTGTCCAAATCGAATGGTGTCCGAACAACGTAAAACAGCACAACGGTGGCTCTAAAGTCGTAGCACTTTCTGACAACGTAGCCTAGATGTGAGCTGATAATGTAGATACATATGCGCTTTTTGGGATGCAAATGTGTGGCAACTTTATTTGTTGTTGAGTTGTGGTAAGTGCAGATGCAAACAGACCTCTACAGTTCATTGTTCTGAATCACTTTCAAATGGCTCTAATCATTTTTTACATTCATTTTCAGTATGTTTGAAGACGAATGTGTATGTGTGTTTACAGTATGCATTTTGTAAGCTCTGGCTCTTTGTGCTGTTTAGTTAGGATAAAATGGCTGAGGTTAATGATGGCATACTTGGAATTTTGTAGCAGTTTATCTTGTGAAAGATGCAGGTCAAGCAACAGAGGAAGTCAAACATCATTGCCAGACCAGTAATAAAACCATCGTCCGTCTTTCTGCAGTATCAAGCAAAGGTGTCTTTTAGCTGTCGCATTGGTGCGAGATGAATCCGCAGAACACCAACCATCAGAGCTTTTAGTTCCCTACAGTAATGTAACGTGTAACCTGTGGGAATGGTTCTTTGGGATACGCAGTGTTGTAATAATTGCACATTTGCCACTCCTAAAGTAGACTTTTTACACCTTATGCTGTGGAAGATCTAGGTCTGAAAGTGCGCAAATTGTTTGAGGCTTGAACTTTAGGCGGTAAAGTAATCGTTCACCTGAAAATGTCATTATTTACTCACCTTCATGTCATTCCAATCTTGACTGCTGTTATTTTAATCGTTGAACAATTTTGACGAATCATTACTGCTACATCTACCGATACATGAACCATGTGCTTGTTTCCAAGTCCATATGATAGTTTGGTGAGAGAACCAGAACAAAATTAAAGAGGTACTCTTTCCTGAAGCTCTGAAATCTCATTTGCATTTATGTTTAGAGTCAGAAATGGCTGAATTGCCGTGCCTAGTTTATTTTTGAAAGCTTTTCAGTGAATTACAGCTTAAATTTTGGCCTTCGTATGAATTTAGAAGAGTTGGAATATAGTGCACAAGTTGTATGGACCACTTTTTTTTTAACCGTTCTGGAAAAAACATCTGTGGGTTTCACATAAAAAAGACTGTAACGTCATGAGGGGTGAGTAAATAATGACAGTGTTGAACTGTTCCTTTAAGGCTAATAAAATGAGCTACCTAAGATATGTAGGTCCATGAATTATTTTACTGTAAATTCGGATGCGTCTCAATTGTAAATGTGTAGATAAACTGATGTCTCTGTTATTAAGAAGTGTTGTGTGCTGTAGGTTCAGGGTTCTGTGTGTGTGTGTGTGTGTGTGTGGAGCAGACAGGCCCATGAATGTCTGTATTATTTGCTGACCACTTTTTTTTTTAAAGAAACGCAGCTGATCGGCCTGCGGTTAGACGCTTGTAGTTCACGCGGCGGAGCGGTGCTGACAAAGTTCAGTGCCGAAAACAAGTGAGTTTGAAACCAAAAGGTGCTTCTGTAGTTGGAAATTCAAACATCCAAATGTTTTCCCCTCAAATGCATCCATCCCCCCGTCTCCCGTGAGCTCATTTTGCTTTGGAGAATGGGAGAGATGTCACCAGAGGAACAAAAACTTTAATGTAAAACCGTGTTCCTCTCTAAATGGATTTTTTGTAAGGGAAAAAAGTTGTGCAATAGATACACAAAATATGATGGCATTATTTGTTGATAATTCTGGTATTTTTAAAGGGTTTTAGAAATAATACATCTTTATCATTGTCCTCTTTCCCATTGTTCAGTGATTTCAGAAGGAAGTTGCTCTTTTGTGTTGATTTGAACCATTATCTCAAACCACAGAGGTTTAACTAGTGGTCTTGGATCACCAACGACAGGCAACTTTACCAGCTTACTGCTAACTTGAGGAATGCCGTCTCATTGTTGTGCGATGTTCCACAGGTGGAAACCTGCTTTCCTCACTTTTTGGGCCATACCCTGGTTATTTTGCAATGTAGGCTAATACATCAAGAGTGCAATTTCAAAAATATTACAATGCAATTCTTACCTATAACCTTAACAATACATGTATGGTATAAACATAGATGTAGATGTTGTTGCATATGAAGGACTTTAGGAGGAGAGGGACAATGTTGAACTCATAATGTTATTTTTATTTTTTATTAACTTGCAGTGGATGCCAATGAGCTGGTCACAAAATGCAACCCTGCAAGAACAGTTCAGCAGCTCAAATGATGTTAATAAAACCAAACTTATCTGTTCCTCCAATGCATGCTTTCTTATTTAAATCCAATGGCACTTTCACTAATTTATAATGGAAATGCGGTTTCTGTTGTAAATTTCTGAGGGGGTTTTTAGCTTTTGTTGCTGTTTTAAAAAGGAGACATTTACCAATCGGATCTGAACTTAATTGTAAACATGTTCACATAGTTTGTTGATTCAGTTGAAATCTCTCTAATTTTGCCAGTGTGTGTTTTAATGTATTCATACTGTATCATATTTGCTTCCGTTTTGTTTTCATTTGTTCATGGAACACAGGATTTTTATCACTCTGAACTTTTGCAAACTACAATGTTTATGTTGTGCAGTGGTTAAGAGAAACATGTCTGTAATGTCCTCACCAAAATATGTTGGTGCTTTAAATCAGCCAAGAAAAGTGTGCAAAGCAAATTAAAAATGATGCTCTGGATCTGATAACTGTGCGGTTGTTCTTTCTAGAGATTGCTAAATGGTAGTACAATTTCATACTTTAAACAACCCATTTATTTTGATAATACATTGTATTCTGTTGAGTTGCAACAGTTCAAAAGTGTACCTGTGATAGTCAAGAAATTTCCCACCAAAGTGTCATTTTCACAACATCTATTGTTTAATAGCATTCTGTGATGGAAATGACATTTCAAACATTTATGGGGGGGAAAAAACATGACAATCTCATGCTAACAGATGGGCTACTACTTGCATAATTCGCATTATGTGTATACTAAATACAAATAAATATTTTCCACACGCACATAATTTGACAAAATAACAGCTTGAATTGAAGTGACAAACAATATATGATATTTACCTTGATTTCTTCTCACATATTTTAACTTTTCACAAACAGTTGTCTTTGATGATACACAAATGTAAAAAGCCACAAAGGGATAGTGGGAACACTTTACAATAAGGTTCATTATGTATTAGCTAACATGAACTAACAATGAGCAATACATTTGTTGCAATATTTATTCATATTTGTTTATGTTAGTTAATAAAAATACAGTTGTTCATTGTTTGTTCATGTTAGTTCACAGTGCATTAACTAATGTTAACAAATACAACCTCTGATTTTAATAATTAGTAAATGTTGAAATTAATATTAACTAAGATTAATAAATGCTGTAGAAGTATTATTCATTCTTAGTTCATGTTAACTAAGGTAGTTAACTAATGAACCTTATTGTAAAGTCGTGTTACTGGGATAGTAAACCCAAAAATGACAATTCTGTCATAATTTACTCACCCTCAAGTTGTGAGCCATTCCACCGAATGGGTGACATTTGCTTGTTGTAACTCTCCAAATTAAACTTGATTTTTTATCTTTTTTCAACACTGAATCTAATACTACACATATTTAACTATTCAAAATGTGTATTGGTCAATCTCAGCCAACTTTTTTTTTTTTTTTTTTTACAAGGTTTAAGCAGAAGATGGACACATTTTCTCAGTCCTGTTACCGAAACTCATGTGCCATTTAAAAAGCATGTTTAAAAGCATGTCAATTAATTCCTTTGTTTTGCCCACAAGAAAGTGTTTATTTTAAAGAAATTGTTGGTTATATGTTTAAATAATTGATATTTGTGGAAAAAAATCACTATTTATTAAGGCAAGGTGTATTTTAATAAAAAACACAAAGCCATTTTTTTCATTTTAAAGAAGACCGAACCCTCAAGTTTACAATTGTTTTAATAATTTAATTTATTAAACTATTGTATAAATGATGGACCAAACAAAACTGATAAAAACACTGGTTTAACTTTATTTTTTTAGAAAAAAGAAAAAAAAATAGTAACAGGAATGAACACATTGTAACAGGAATGAACACTTGGTAACAGGAATGAGCGTCCATATGTGTGTGTATTGGAGAGAGTCTACATGACTGTGTGTGCATAAGATTTCTGTGTTGAAGTGATGTACTATGTGCTAGAAGTACTTCACAGAGAAGGAGGTGGAAAGAGAAAGAAGGAGAGAGAGAAGAAGAGAGATGGAGGGAGAAAGAGGGAAGTTA
This sequence comes from Rhinichthys klamathensis goyatoka, assembly GCF_029890125.1. NCBI lineage: Eukaryota > Metazoa > Chordata > Actinopteri > Cypriniformes > Leuciscidae > Rhinichthys > Rhinichthys klamathensis. The sequence continues at coordinate 2,501,004 of NW_026606664.1, read as the reverse complement.
AGACAAAAAAGGGGGAAAAGAGAGGGTTGCGGTTTCGCTCCTTCCATTGCAATTTGCCATAGGTGTGTGTTTCTGGCACCTGCATAGTATGGGTTTTCTCCATTTTCTACAAAATATAAGAAAGACAAAGACACAACGTTTAAGTTACCTCGTGGTGGACTGGCTTCCTGGAAGTATGGTGTTCACATTATAAAACTAATGCTAATGTCTATAATATAAGTAATTGCAACCTTAAAACTCATAATTCAGGTGAATAGTATTATATAAACTAATATTTACAGTATTAAATCAACAAAACAGAGGACTCTACTCACTCCTGTTACTTTAACTCACTCCTGTTATTTATTCATATAAGCAACAGGACTGAAAGTAACAGGATTGAGTTTTTAAGCAAAAAGTTATCAAATACATGCCATATGGTCACATAGCATACATGCTAACAGCATGAGGACACTGAGCAATTTCTAGTGACTTACCAAAAGTTCATATTTTTAAAATAAACAAATAAAATCTAAGAAATAATTTAGGTAACAGGACAGTATGTTGAGATTTACCTTCTCAGTCATAGTTACAATTTCATCAAATATACAGAAATTAAAATGAGAGGACTTACTTATGGTCTTCCCATTGCCTTCAGAAGATCCAGATGATCCAACTTCCTGTTGAAAATGTGTCTTGTGGAATATTCCAAATTTTTCAGAGGGGGGGATGTGTTAGGATAACAGGACTGAGTGAAAACCCGGGGACAGGACTAAAAATTGTATTTTATCTAAAATATTAGATAAAATATTTTTTTCTCATGAAAAAAAAAACATTTTAAAGCATAGATTGGATATAAAGTCACACAACAATGCAAACAAATTAAGATTTCTGAAGGATTTTAATCATCATATTTCATGGTAAATTTTAGAGATAAAGAGTGGGGACATGCAGAAAATGCTATTTTTTTGTGTTCCATGTAGTTTTTATTAATGTTTTTAATTATACATTTTAAATTTGTAGTTAGCTTAATGTGCAGGACATTTTGCTTAATAATAAAATGTCTTTTAGAGTTAAATTTCATGCAATTTTATACATTTAATGTCCTGAGGACAGAAATGTCACCCTTTCGGTAGAATGGCTCTTGTACCAAACCTGTATAAAGAGTTTCTTTATTCTGTTGAACACAAAAGAAGGTATTTTGAAGAATGTTGGTAACAGTTGATGTTCCCCATTGACTTCCATAGTATGGAAAAAAAAAATACTATGGAAGTCAATGGGGTTGACTGTTCCATCAACCGTTCTGTTCAAAATATCTTCTTTTGTGTTCAGCAGAAGAAAGAAATTCATACGGGTGATTTTTGGGTGAACTACATTTAATGTCATAAAATAATAGTTATAACAACACCTAATTACGGGCCGCTTTGACGCTTTCCTGGGAGTTTCAAACGAGAACGCGCGTCACACATTGTTTCCCATCATGCCTTTCTTCGCCTCCAATATCAGCCTCGCTCCCTTTGCGTCGCCGCCATTTCACCAGACGAAGGACGCAAGCAGCGGCTGAATATTATTTCCAGTAGTGGAGAAACATCACCTCGCCGAGACAGCAACACGTCTGAGCATTGTTTTTACAACTTTAAACTCGTGTTTATCTTTATCTAGACCTAGTCTGCGTGGTTTAGAGCAGCTTAATCTGGAAGAGGAGGAAAACGGCAAACATCTGAAGGCAAAATGTCGACTGAGGCTTCGCCAGAGAAACCAGGCCAAGGGTAACGCGACAACTGCTTGTTTTTTCTACACGTTTAGCTTCTTATATGTTTAAAATAGTATTAGATGCCGCGTGCATTTTTAATGATAATAATCGTAATAGTTAAGCTGCAGTAAAATATCATGGTTTTTTGCTTAAGGACAAAATCGTTTGGTTGGCTCATATATCCTGCTGAAACAAAGAGTCGTTGGATTCACAACGGCAGGAAACAAGCTAAGGAAACATCATGCATGAAATGTGTTTTATACACGAAATGAAGCATATAGACGACATATGAAACACTTTTTTGATCGGTAACAAGCACAAGACGAGTGTCCTTTGTTTGCTGCTTGGCCTAAGTTAGTTGCATGTCTGTTCAGTTTGTGGCCCTCGTTAGATATTAATGAATTGATTTTTTTATACGCATTATCATCTAAGAAACCCTTCACTTAAAAATATTTAATATATTAAAAATTTATGATAAATTTGATAACTAAAATGTAATATTTATCTCTATAACTGCAATCTCAGCCCTGTTGTCAGGTTATTGTTAGACAAAAGATAAAACAAACATTATTCTTCGATTAATGGCAAGTATAATTTCGGAAACTACAAAAACATTTGATCTCAAACTAGTTAGAGTGATGGTTCAAAATGACACTATGTTAAACCCTGTTAGACCTTATTTTAATACATTTTATTTCTATAACACAGAAAACGTGTCAAATTGAGTCTTTAAACTTAAGGGTGGAACAATTTAAACTCCGTACAATGAATAAAGAAACACAACTGCTCACACAAAATATAGTTTTGTCTCCTGAGTTTGTTGATTTTGCACGTTTTCTTTTCCATACAGAAATTCAGTGAACGGCAAGTCCAACCATGAGTCGAGAAAGGAGAGGCCCCAAAAGCGTGGTGGCGGGGGACGATTTGAACCTTACGGAAACCCCAACAAGAGATACCGTGTGTTTGTCAGCAACATTCCCTATGATGTTAAATGGCAAACGCTGAAAGATCTCATGAAGGAAAAAGGTAAGGTTTTGTGCTGCTTGGTTGTATATCCCAGGTTAGGTTAGGACCTTTTTTTAGTTTTGGGGGTTTTGAAGGTGGCCAACTACACAGTTGCTTTAGGTCAGAGGATAAACATCCCATCATGGGGAAGTGGTCTTGGAAAAAAAGGCTGTTCGAAAAGTGTCTTGTGGGAAAAAGGCTGTTGTGGAAAAGTTAAATTATTCAAGATTCCTAATGTGGCTTGATGGCACTTTAAACTTGTGCGAACTGCACATACATTTAGAACAGAGTTTAATCCATTCATACGAATCTGATGCCATCAATCGGTCTCTTTGGCTTTGGAGAAAGTGTGTAGATTTCACCCTAACCTGTTGGATAGTATTTCAGAACAACCCATGAGTGGTCACATTTTTCCCAATCCATGTGTAGTACCCCCTCCATGCCTAATGAATCTTACGCATGGGGAATTTCATGTGGAAATTGTTGCTTGTAGAATTAAATTGCATTTTCTTTTTTAGGTTTGCCAGAGTGAATGTTGTTGCAGCAGATCTTCATTATTGTGCCCATAAAAAAATGGATGTGTGATTGATTTCTGGGGGTACAGGTCTACAGAGTAAAGCAGCTTCTTAAGCTGGTCCTTGTTTTATCTTATGGACAGACGTTCTTGCTGGAGAAATGCCAGGTGGTTCGATGTAGTTTTTGACAAACAGACTAGACCTTGTTTTGGTTTGCAGTCTCATCGGATGCAAAGTCAGCATCTAATCCTATTCTTGAGTGTTCATCCAACGGGACTTGTTGGAGCTGGTTTGGCTAATCGATTAAATTCAAGAGTCTCAATGCCAATTGTTTAGTTGGGAAGCCAAGTTGGTTCCAGGTGGATGAGGTTTCTGTAATTTCTAAACATTTATTTTATAATCTAGGTTTAGCTATTTTTATTTAGCTACTTTTTTTTTTGCCTTATCGACACGGTTTAGGTGTGTTGAATGTTTTGGAGGTAGCCGAAGACGTGTTAACCTTAACAGACGTTTTCATTGACGTCCAACAAAGGCCTTAGTTGGCAATCCATCCAATTTTCGATGGCTCGGGAGGTAAAATCCTTTTGGTCAGTCTTGGATGTTGAATGAGGATCCCAGCAAGGACAGCTTAAGAAGTTTTCCTTAACCTTTTACAGCTTGCTTCTTGTAGACCTGTACCAGAATTTGTGCTGCTGAGGTGCTGGGGGAGGAGGCTCTGGACTCGCAGGCCGAGCTCACTCTCACCGTCCCCCCGTTTGTGTCTGCTCTAAACCCCAATTGTTCTCTCGGCTTCTCTCCCCTTGGTGTGTGTCGTCTGGAATCTGATTTGTAGTGGGTGAGGTAACGTACGTGGAACACTTAATGGACGGAGAAGGCAAATCAAGGGTAAGTGCAAGAGACGAACCTCCCTTTGTCCGCTTGAGTTCTTATATGTACTCTTAGATTTTAATGTGGGATGTTCAGGACTGGGTTGAGAGTTCAAAATGTGTTGTCTTGGGTGGCATTCGAACAAAAATGGACGCCGACTGCGGTTCTGAGTGGAACCAGTTATATAGTAATTCTGGTTTTTGTTTGATTTAAGAGGTAGCTTTATTGCACTGCGAGTCTCATTTTGGACTTAAGGTGGTGTTCAGTAACTAAACAAGGATAACCTGGCGTCAATGATTTGTTGAGCGATTCTAGTGGGATAACAACAGAAATGGAGCTTGAATGCGTAATTGGAACTGAAGGCCGGTTGTGTATTCTGGTCAATTAATCTTGTCAGCCATTTTGAGTTTGGATGTAATTATGCACTAAATGTAACTGTTTTGCAGTAAGTGAACACCACAGAGAAGTATTATATGACAATATATATATATATTTTTGTATCAATTTAGTGTGCCTGAAGTATTTTTTTAAAGGTTTCCTGAGTCAGTTGTCAATGATGTCCTGTGGCTTTTTTTCTAATTGTCTCTCTCATTCACGTTTTATTTGTTCGTTGATCCTGGCTGGTGTGCTGACTGAACAAAGGGTTGTGCGTAAGTATCATTCAGCCCATCGATCATTTCTCGTATTTGTCTGTTCTGCACTTCTCTTGCTAACAATTTATTTTATTCTCTCAAAGTGTGGTTGAGTTCAGAACTGAAGAACTCATGAAAAAGGCTGTAGAAAAAGTCAACAAACATGTCATGAATGGCCGTCCTCTTAAGGTCAAGGAGGTGAGTGCATCTTGTAGATGAAAAAAAACTAGGTGAATATAGCTACAGGGTTCCAGACTGCGACCAAATTGGTCGCATATGCGACCGTTTTTTGAGAATGTGCGAGTTAAAATTGGTCGCATTTGTGCGAGTGGACGTTCGCGCAACAGAACGCCGTTGTATCAGCTGCTGCAGTCCGTAACAATATGTTCAAAATGAACGAGTAGCCTACATCATGAATACATTTTCAAAACCGTCTTTTTGACTTATCCTGAATCACTACGGTACGCCTATAATAAGTGTTTATATTCTGACTATTTTATCCCGGGGTCGTCTCGGCTGCGGAGTTGCCCAGTGCCTGCGTGACTCGCCATAGACATTAACGGAGAGAAGGAGCTCCGGCTACAGTGTTCTTCCGCAAGACACGTGCAGTTTATTTATTGACGAACGTACACGTCACGTGCATTGCACACTGATGGTGAAACGCGCCAATTAGGAATTAAGGCATATAAAAATGAAAAGGTCTCACTAAACACCGAGCCCCTTCCTACGTCTTTTCAGCGGTTAGATGAGAGTAATCGCTCCACAGAGGAAAAGGAAGTGATTATAAAATGCAGAAGGTAAGGTGTGAGATTTCAGATTTTTGTTACAACTATAAACTTTGATAACGAAAATCTGTATCAGCGTATTTAATATTTTAAAATGTAATGCATATATTTGAATGTTTAATGATTTTTAAAAGATAGAAAGATGATAATAGACACAAAGATTATAATAGATAGATAGATAGATATAATATAATTCAAATGTAAATAAATAGATTGTATAATTCAAATGTAAAATGCTTAAAATTACAGATTAAAATTACTGTCCAAAATACATGAAAATCCTGAAATTTGGCAATGATAATTACCATATATTACATGTGTTTTTATATAATATATTACAGGTATTTATGCTGCAACCCAGAAAGCCTTTGCTAACCTTGGCCCATTAAAACCACTATTCATCAGCTCAGCATGCATTGATTAATCCCATGGCATGTAGCAAAAAAAAAAAAAAGGTGCGACCAAATCATATGCTGGTGCGACCAACTGAGAAAGTTGGTAGCACCAGTGCAACCAGTGGAAAAGTTAGTCTGGAGCCCTGAGCTAAAATGATCTGTTTCCAGTCTTTTGGTGACATTCAATTTCTCTGTGCATTATTTTTGTCTATTGTTCAGCCCAATTATAATCAACCCCCCTGTATTGCTCTCCCAGGATCCAGATGGAGTGATTGCCCAGCGTGAAGCTAATCGGGCTCACGGGGGAGGTGGTGGTGGCGGCGGCGGCGGACCACCAGGCATGGGTGGAGGCATGGGAGGAGGCATGGGTGGAGGCATGGGAGGCGGAATGGGTGGAGGCATGGGGATGGGCCCAGGGCCCGGCGCTCCTCCACTGGTCAACATCCCTCCCAGTCTCATGAACAACCCCAACATTCCCAATGAGATCATCCATGGACTTCAGTCTGGAAAAATCGGAAGCACCATTTTTGTGGCCAATGTAAGAGTTTAAGAGTTTGAATTAACTCTGTAACCAAACGTTGAGTTTTAAAACGTGAACCCTGACTGTTCATATGGTATCTGTCTGCACAGCTGGACTACAAGGTTGGCTGGAAGAAGCTCAAAGAGGTGTTCGGAATGGCTGGAGTGGTTGTGCGTGCTGATATCCTGGAGGATAAGGATGGGAAAAGCAGAGGCATGGGAACGGTCACGTTTGAGATGCCCATTGAGGCCGTTCAAGCAGTCTGTATCCTTTACAATAGCTTTTGATATGTGGAATTGGTTGGAATAAGGTTATTTAATGTGCAAATATAAAATGTGCAATGCTTAAAAGTTTTCCTTAATTGATGTTAGCCATGTTCAACGGACAGCTCCTCTTCAACAGGGTCATGCATGTCAAACTGGTAAGTAATCATGTAGGTTTAGCGATACATTGGCAATATGATTGTAAGCTCATTAAAATCTGCCTCTTCACATCGGTCATTGTTTTTTCAGGATGAGAAGTCCCTTCCCAAAGGTGATTTTGCACCCCCAGATCGTCCTCCAGCACTCCCTCGTAAGTGTTGACTTGATATTCACGTTTGCCATGTGAACCGTCATCTTGCAATTGGCTAGTTTTTTCCCCCTAAACCAATTCTCACAATCTCGTGCAGGTGGTCTTAGCGGTATCGGTCTTGGTCTGGGACCCGGCGGTCAACCCATCGATGCCACCCAGCTCAACCGGGGTGGAATGGGCAACATGGGACCAGGAGGTAATAGCATGTCGCCTGTTGAACCTTTTGGATTGTTTGTGCATGTACACTGACCATCATTCCCCACCCCTCTCCATGAATGAATTTTCTTTATAGGAATGGATGGAATGGGCTTTGGTGGCATGGGTAGAGTGGGAGGTATGTGTTTTTCAGGACATCTCATCAGCCTTTTTTTTTTTTTTTGTGCCTGTTTTGGACTTCTTTTTTTTTTTTTTTTTAGATCTTGAAGGAACCTGCAGGGTTATGATTTGCATGCTATAGTTCAAATGGCGGTCAGTCTGTTAGAATGGGTGATATCTAGGGATGTCAACGATTAATCGACGATCAATTAATTGTCGATAACACGTTTAATCGATAAACCTTATCGATCATCGATTAAGCAGGTTCATGCGCGTGCGTGCTGCTCAACCGCGAAACATGTAAGCGAGCGCGCCGGAGTTATGTTTGGGACTATTTTACACCTTCATCATGACTATAAGTTTGCGTGTGCATTCGCTGCCTTTTGTTTTGTGCAAATGTAAGTTGTAATAGTTTATTTTGTGTGCGCCTATCTATCTGATTTATCTCATGTTGGATGCATTTGGTTAAGAATTGACGCAGCGTGATCTTTAGCGCGCGCAGCTCAAATGGCAATGCACGACTAATAACGACTATTGGGGCTGTCATATTATATAACATTATAAAGAGAACAATATTGTAATAAAACATTGTGAATTATTTGGGTTTAGTTGCCGTGTCGTGTTGTTCCAGGAAGAGCGCGTCCACAACATGAGTCATTCTGAATGGCACGTAACTTAGTTCAAGTTCACTTGTGCATTCACGTCATTTTGTGCAAATATAATTTGTAATATTATGTTTATTTTGTAGATATCTGATTAATCTCATAGGATGCGTTTCTTTGTGTTAAATAACGTGCTAGCAAAGTGCTCAACGGTTATTCATTCAGCGCGCGCCGCTCAAGCAGAATGCACGACTAATAACGAGGATTAATTTGGGACTGTCATATTACATAACATGAGAACACTATTGTATTAAATCGGTGTGAATTCATTGGGTTTAGTTGCCGTTTTAAGTGCGTTGTTCCAGGAAGAGCACGCGTCCACAAGTCACACATTCTGACAAGCGCATCTGAGGCGGCGTTGGTGACACGTTGTATTAGTCGTTATATTTGATTATTAAATATTTAATTTAATTATCAATCACATCGAAACATTTTACAATCCTACTAGCCCTTTATTTAGATTAAAACCATTCTCATTAATTTGGTGAGGAACATAGCGGTTTGAGCAGCATTTGCAGACGCTGTCATGCTGTTGGCAATATGCACTGCTGCAGCAGACGCATATTGCAGTATTAAGGCTAATGATTAATCGATTAATTGATCGTTAATTTAAATGACGATCGATCATGGGAATTTGTGAAAATTGACATCCCTAGTGATATCCAAACTGCATTACATACTAGCTGCAGTAACTCCTGAGCAGAAGAGTTTTAACTTCAGTGTTTTTATTTTATCTTCAAGAATTTTAAGTTGCTGCTTATTTTATGTACTAAATCGCTAAAAAAAAATTTTGCGTAGTTTGTAGTATAAAAATTACATGTATATGAAAAGTATATAGTATGTAATTATCATTTTATGATATTTCAGGGATGGATAATTTTGGAGGTGGTATGAACAACATGGATCGTTTTGGACCCTCTGGAATGGGAAGAATGAATGGTAAATGCATTTACAGTTGTTTTTTTAAATCTGGTTTGCTCTTCAGTTTTAAGTTTGAAACCTTTTTTTATTATTGCAGATATGGATCGTGGAATTGGCGGTGGCTTTGATAGAGAATTTGGTGGTCGTAATGACATGGGAATGTCCCGTAGCAACTTCGGAGACTCTTTTGACCGAGGAATGGGTTAGTGATGTTTAATCTTTCCTCTTTTACATTTATTAAATTATAATTTTATTTAAAAGTTTTTATATAAAATTTTGCTTTTTGATTGATTGCCAGGAAACACCATGGGAATGGATCGCATGAATTCTGGCATGGACCGGCTTGGTGGTGGCATGGACCGCATGGGAGGACTAGACCGAATGGGAATGGATCGCATGGACCGCATGTCTGATCTGGACCGGTTAGGAACTGGCTTTGACAGAATGGGTTCAGGGCTCGACCGGCTAGGGCCCAGTATGGATCGGCTGGGATCAGGCATCGACCGCATGAGCTCCACTGTGGACCGCATGGGCCCTGCAGGGTTCGACCGCTTGGGCCCGTCCAGCATGGATCGTATGAGTGGCGGAATGGACTTTGCCTCTCCTATGGGTATGGACAGGATGAACACAGGCCTCGACCGAATGGGTACAAACTTCGACCGCATGGGCTCCGGTGGCATGGACCGCTTCCCCTCCTCAGGTCTTGACCGCATGGGTACCAGCATGGATCGTATGGGCTCTGGTGGCGTTGGTGGTCAGTTTGATAGACCTGCTGATATGGACCGCGGCAACTTCGGCACTCCTTTCAGTGGGTCTGGACAAGGAGGTCCAGGGGTTGGCGGAGCCAATGCCAGGAAGGGCTGCCAGATTTTTGTCAGAAATGTAAGCGTTTTATCTTACTTTTTTTTTAAAGATAATAATAATAAAGAAATGCAGGAAAGCATGTATGATCACAAACTGTTATTCCGATGTTTGTTTATACATTAGGATTTGATTGGCAAGTTAAAATTATATCATTTGTTCCTGCCCACACGGCTTTTGTTATATCAGCAGACAAGAAAAGTTGTTTCAGTTGTAGAGTTATAATTTGATTAAAGATTAAGAACATTCTTTCAAATGTCATATTCATATATATACATCTTTTCCTCCATTTGTAATGTTAATGTCTATTTTTACAGCTGCCCTTTGACTTCACCTGGAAGATGTTGAAGGACACTTTCAATTCATGTGGTGAGACTTTTTTTCCATCTATAGCAAACCCATCCATTTTCTGCATTGACGTTTCTCATTTAACTAATCATTATGATGTGCGTTTTTCTACCAGGCATGGTGCAGTATGCGGACATAAAGATGGAGAATGGCAAATCCAAGGGCTGTGGTGTGGTGCGGTTTGATAGTCCGGATACTGCCGAGCGAGCCTGTCGTACCATGAACGGCTACCGGCTCAATGGACGAGAGATTGATGTCAGGATTGACAGAAATGCATAATTGTCGTCTTTTGCCTTCTGCATATGATTCCCTCCACCCAACTCACTATGCTTTCCAATTGATTTGTCAAGTTACATATTTGTATTTGTGCCGAATGGTACACTTTTAGTTTTGCTTATGACTTTTAGAGACCAAATGGTTTTTTTTTCTCCCCACTTTTTATTGTGATGCTTTCCAAGAAATTGCCTTTGTTAAAGGTTTGCTAATAAATCTCAACATTGAGAACTTACACAGTGATGTGTGGTCCTTTTTAGTCATTATCTCTGCAAATCTGGTGCGCCTGCACAAACCTGGCTACCTTGCTCTGATGATACTTGCATTTATGCATTTGGCAGATGGTTTTATTGAAAGTGTTTAAAAATGAATGGAAAAATGTTTAAAAGTGTAATTTTTTTCCTAATACATGTGCAGTATTCATTTTAAAGTTTGCTGCTTTTTTAAAAACCTTTTTATATCGGTTTAGAACCTGATGTGGCGCTAAGCCCTTTTCCACATTACAGACCGTTTTTATAATACTTGGGAAATTCTGAATGGTATAAGAAACGACTGACTAAAATATAAAAATCAACAAGAAACCTGTGAATCAAGAGTTGTATTTATTTTAAGGGTTTTAACAAATGTACACACATGGGTCCATTGGTTGTGGTTTTTTTTTTTTTTTTTGTAGGATAAATGTCTATGCTGTACATCGATGTAAGTAGACTCATGTTTTGTCATGCTCTTGATATTGAGGGGGGGCACACAGCTTTTTGACCACACAAACACAGCTCAACTGTTGGAAGAGTAAGCGATTGATACAGTTGTATGTCTGAGAACGTATAGACTTTACAATCTGAACTGTAAAGTTTATACATATGATACAAAGAAAGCTTAGACTTAACACAAGAAATGGCGCATGTCCTCAACACTGGAAGAATGGGTGGGTTTTGTGTGGACCTAGGCTTGGACATCTTTTGCAAAATAAAATACAAAATAAAAGTTCAAATAACATTTAAAATATATTTTATATGTATTTAAAGATCTATTTACAAATTCTCTAAGACAGAAAAAAAGACTGAATCAGTGAATATTTTATAACTACAATAGAATTGAGGTTGGCAAAAAAAATCAAGGCAACCAAAATTTGTGTGTGCTACACTTTACAAATATTGCTGCAGTAGTCCTTTTATTTTAGATACAACTGCAATAGCAACTGGCCACATCATAAGAATCAGTGTCACACACTTCCATTGTGAAAAATGATACACTCGCTTACTCAAAACCACAAACACGCTCAATGCATAGGCACACACACAAATTCTATACATATGGATTTACAATTTAAAACTTTTTAACTGAAATATTTCTGATAGTGAAATGATTGTGATATGGTAACAATTTGTTTTACATATTTGGCCTCCCACACAATAATTTGGTCCACAATCTTAATGGCCCCGATGACGGGGGAGGGGATATCCAGAAATTAAAAAATTAAAATTAGTATTAAAGGACTGCAACAGAAATGGAACACAATATGAACTATCATTTGGGATCATTTGCAAGAATGCAGATTAATTAGAAATAAAACAAATGAATTTGCATTTTTTCAAACGGTTAAGGAACAAAGCTACTGATAACCAACGTGCATTAACAACCAGAGTAGCATACATAACTATAAAAAATGTCTTTCTTTTTTAAATTAAGGTCACATAGCCTACAGCCCAAAAAGAATAAAAAATTAAAATAAATCATTTCAAAAATAGCATACAGCCTACTCTTAGGAGTCTTGCATCCCAGAGCTCAAATTGGAGAACACGTTCACAGTATGCAAATTGGACAATGAACGAAAAACCAAAACATTTCAACAAAACAAAATAATTAAACAAATATATAAATTTTTCCCCATAAATACGTCTGGACATTGGTATTGCTACTCGCTTGGTGTTGTTTGTGAAGTGGGTGATAGAACGATGCAAATGAAGCTTGAGTTGCGGAAATTCCAACAGTAGCATCCGACCAGTAGAGCTTCGGGACGTGATGAGTCTGAGGAGTCCAAACCTCGGAGCTGCTCCTCTCTCCTGAGGTCTGATTACTGTTGGGACACATTAATAGCGTTTGAATACTGTGGCTTATTAAAGAATGTGCGAGGAATAATCGTCAACTGTCAACATCAAGAATTACAAACCCAGGTCGACCACGACACGGCGCGCACTTACTGTTTCACTCTCCTCTTCGTCCTCTGGAAGGGTCTTTGACCCTGTGCTGAAGTGCAGAGGAGAATACACCCAGCTTTTGTCTTCTGGAGGCTGCTGGTACACAACCAAGACAGCAGAGGGAGCCAGAAGGGGTGGAGACACACAGAAGCAGCCAGTAGAAATATGCAGAGAGGAAGACAGACATGGAACAAGAGTGGCAGAGAGGGATATTAGAAATGCAGTGGGTAGAGATAGATACGGAGCCTGCACATAACATGCGGTGGAAAAAAATGTATGTCGTTTTAAGTAAATCGTGGCCATGTTGTTATAAATTCCCTTGATTTAGTTCAATCAAAACGAGGGAATGAATTAGTTCAACGTGGCCACGATTTACTAAAACGAGGGAACGAATTCTTTAATTCGTGGCTATTATTTAACTAAAACGAGTGGACAAATTAGTAAATCGTGGCCATGATCTTCTAAAGCGATAGAACGAATACTTAGTTTGTGGAAACAAATTCTTATTTTGTGGCCAAGATATATACATATATTCTGCATGGCATGTGCAGCCCTGCAGATAGACAAGTAAAATATTTGTTATTAAAGATATTAAGGCTGGAATAGTAATCTTCTACATTTTTTGATATACAATGCAAGTTTATCGATATGTATATTTTTGAAGCCACTACGGAAAGATGAAAATCTAGATTTAATGAATTAACAAAAGCAGTAATCTGGTGAGTCAAAGAAGAGAGAAACTTTGAATGAGAAGGAAGTGATGTGAAAGGAAAAACAGAATCACAAACTGTAATAGACTTCGTAAAGACAACACTATAATCAAATTACGAAACGCAACACATTTGACTTTAGCACTATATAACGCAAGTATTTTCAAACAGAATAAATAATGGAAAATACTGTAGGGCAGGACTTCATTTTATCCATCAGGATTTGATTGAATAGCGATAAACTAACATTGATATTATTGGCTACTATTATTGGCCCCGCCCACATGGCTTTCATTACATCAGCAAACAAGAAAAGTCAATTCAGTTGTAGAGAAGGTTATACTTTGATCAAAGACTACACTGTAAAAAATGACTATTTCTGTCTAAAACAATTGCAAAGTTATTATAGTGAGTTAATTTGCATATAAAAGTCTTAAAGGTACAGTAACAAAAACGTCTCGGTTACGGATGTAACCCTCGTTCCCTGAGTAGGGAACGGAGACGTTACGTCGGATGACGGAGAATAGTGGTTTCGCCAGAAAGCCTATCATCTTCGAGTATTAAAAAACGAGCCTATGGCAATGAAATGCCATGGGTCTGCGGAATTTGCATAATGTATCTCCGCCCCACCGCGTGGGTATTTAAGGAGAGACACCTGCAACAGCAGATCATGTCTTCGCTGAGGAGCCGAGACTGAACTCAGGCGTCTACCCAGCGGTACAGCGGAAGTGGCAAGGAGACGTAACGTTCCCTTTCGTAGTCACTCCGAGTTACGTCGGATGACGGAGAATGGGGGTCCCCGTGTAATCACGCCACCTTCACAGCTGTCTTCCAGTGCCCTGCGAAGTCTGACCTCCCTGTCGTGATATAGGCACGGATGAAGGAGTCCTACTTAACACAGGAATACCAAGGTACACTGGGAAGCATATCTCAGGGGAGATATGCCGCAGCATGCCTACCCGTAGGGAGGACTTAAGAATACACATATGGCCCGAGGGGGGCTTCATATGGAGGAACACTGGAGTGACCAGCCCGTGGGGTGGCAACTTTCAACTCCAGGAGTGGCAAGGTGGCTTGCCGAGGGAAAGACAAAGAGGCTTACAGTGGAAATACACATGTGGGGGTTACTCAGGGGAGGAACCATGCACACGGAGGCACCTAGCCGACGCACAGGCAATAAACACTGGCGCCAGCGTCAACAGTGCTGGAGGAACTCAGGGCTTCAGAGAGGAAGGCTCACCTGAGGAAATATCGCACGTATCCAGTCCGTGGAGTGGAATGCGAGCAAGCGAAGACACCTAACGACTCCCATGTTAGCTTGAAAAAGACAGTACATGGGAGGAGACTGGCTCCACTCGCAGATTGTAGAATCTGGCGAATGTGTTAGGTGTCGCCCAGCCTGCAGCTCTGCAGATGTCTGTTAGCAAGGCGCCATGCGCTAAAGCCCAAGAGGACGCCACACTCCGGGTGGAGTGGGCGGTCACACCAAGGGGGCACGGTCGACCTTGCTGCTGGTATGCCAAAGCAATGGCGTCCACTATCCAGTGAGACAACCTTTGCTTGGAGAGAGTCTTTCCCTTCAGCTTCCCACCATAACAGACAAAGAGCTGGTCTGAGGTCCTGAAACACTGCGTCCTGTCTACGTAAGCACGGAGAGCGCGTACTGGACAGAGCAGTGCCAAGGCTGGGTCTGCCTCCTCCCGGGGCAGCGCTTGCAGGTTCACCACCTGGTCCCGGAAGGGAGTGGTAGGAACCTTGGGCACATATCCAGGCCGGGGTCTCAGGATCACGTGAGAGTGACCCGGCCCGAACTCCAGGCACGCTTCGTCAACGGAGAATGCGTGCAGGTCCCCTACCCTCTTGATGGAGGCCAGTGCAATCAGGAGCGCTGTCTTCATTGACAGGAACTTAAGCTCAGCTGATTGCAGAGGCTCAAAGGGAGCCCTCTGCAGGGCATTTAACACCACTGAGAGGTCCCAAGAGGGAACGAGAGGAGGGCGAGAAGGATTCAGTCTCCTCGCTCCTCTCAGGAACCTGATGATCAGGTCGTGCTTTCCAAGAGACTTACCTTCAACTGCTTCGTGATAAGCGGCGATAGCGGACATATACACCTTCAGGGTGGAGGGAGACAGCCTTCGCTCCAACCCATCTTGCAGGAAAGAAAGCACGACACTGATCGAGCATCTCCTGGGGTCTTCTCGGCGAGAAGAGCACCAGTTGACGAAGAGGTTCCACTTCAACGCATAGACATGTCTCGTGGACGATGCTCTAGCGGAAGTGATGGTAGCCGCCACCACTGGTGGCAGGGTACTCAAACCTGCCTTGTCCCGTCCAGGAGCCACACGTGGAGGTTCCAAAGATCGGGACGAGGGTGCCATAGGGTGCCCCGCCCCTGAGAAAGGAGGTCCTTCCTCAGAGGAATTGGCCAAGGAGGTGCTGTCGCGAGGAGTATCAGTTCGGAGAACCAGGTCCGGGTGGGCCAATACGGCGCAACCAGAATGACCTGCTCCTCGTCCTCCTTGATCTTGCACAGGGTCCGTGCGAGAAGGCTCACTGGGGGAAACGCATATAAGCGGAGGCCCCGCGGCCAGCTGTGCGCCAGTGCATCTGTGCCGAGCGTGCCCTCGGTCAGGGAGTAATACAGGGCGCAGTGGGATGAGTCGTGGGAGGCAAACAGGTCTACCTGTGCGTCCCCGAACTGGTCCCAAATCAGGTGGACCGACTGGGGATGGAGTCGCCATTCGCCGGAGATGGGCCGAAACCGTGACAGCTCGTCGGCTGCAAAGTTCCGATCTCCCGGAATGTAGATAGCATGAAGGGACCTCAGGTGCTTCTGACTCCATAGGAGGAGGTGGCGTGCGAGTTGCGACATACGGCGGGAGCGTAGACCACCTTGATGGTTGATGTACGCTACTGTCGCGGTATTGTCTGAACAGACTAGTACGTGTTGACCCATGAGCAACGTTCGAAAACGGTGCAGGGCAAGGCGAACTGCCAGTAACTCGAGGCAACTGACATGCAGAAGGCGCTGGGGTCCTGTCCAGGAGCCCGCGGCAGCATGTCCGTTGCACATGGCGCCCCAGCCCGTGGACGAGGCATCTGTGGAGACAACAACATGCCTGGAAACTCGTTCTAGGGGAACTCCGGCCAGTAGAAAACTGAGGTTCCTCCACGGGGTGAAGGTCTGACGGCAGGTCGGAGTCACTGGGACTCGGAGCGTGCCATGATGCCATGCCCACCTCGGGACTCGATCGCGAAGCCACAGCTGAAGCGGTCTCATATGAAGCAATCCGAGTGGCGTTGCCGCGGCTGCAGATGCCATATGCCCCAGGAGCCTCTGAAACAATTTCAGTGGGACCGCACTCTTGCCCTCGAACTGTCGAAGACAAGTCAGCAGTGAGTGTGCGCACTCGCTCGTGAGCTGCGCAGACATGGCGACCGAGTCGATCTCCATACCGAGAAAAGAGATCCTCTGCACGGGGCAGAGTTTGCTCTTCTCCCAGTTGACCCGAAGGCCCAGACGGGCTAGGTGCCGGAGCACAAGGTCTCTGTTCGCAAACCTGATCTCGAGAGTGAGCTAATATTAGCCAGTCATCGAGATAATTCAGGATGCGAACCCCGTGTACGCGTAGGGGAACAAGGGCTGCCTCGACGACCTTCGTAAAGACGCGAGGAGACAGAGCCAGCCCGAATGGGAGAACCGCGTACTAGTATGCCTGCCCCTCGAAAGCAAACCGAAGAAACGGTCTGTGTCGAGGTAAAATGGAGACATGAAAGTAGGCGTCCTTCAGGTCTATCACTGCAAACCAATCCTGTGGCCGCACGCATTCGAAAATGCGTTTGGCCGTGAGCATCTTGAACGGCAGCCTGTGAAGGGAGCGGCTCAAGACGCGCAGATCCAGGATTGTCCGTAACCCACCGGTCTTCTTGGGGACAATGAAGTACGGGCTGTAAAACCCTGACCTCATTTCGGCTGGAGGGACAGTCTCGATTGCACCCTTCGCCAGCAGGGTGGCAACCCCGCTCTCATGATCGGGGCATTGCCACCGACCATAGTAAAACGGACTCCGCTGAAGCGGGGAGGAGGCCGTGCGAATTGGATCGCATAGCCGAGCCTGATAGTTCGGGCGACCCAGCGGGACAGGTTGGGAAGCTCTAACCAAGCTCCCAAGAACTGAACCAGCGGAATCATCCGAACCACAGACGTCCCCCCGGAGGGGCAGCGAAGCGAAGTGACCGGCCCAGGCGTGGGTGGCATAGTGGCCCGGTGCGGGGGCACGGTCACGCTCCGCGTCCTGACAGAGGAGACCAGGGAAGGACCAGCGTTCCACAGGGGTCTGCTCTGCCAGGGGTCTGGCGACAGAGGGGGACGAGAGTGGTGTGGTCCGGAGACGGCACACACTGTCATCCGCGCCCTCAGAGACAGAGGGGGACGAGAGCGGCGAGGCCCGGGAGCGTCGCGCACTGTCGTCCGGCCCTCTGAGGGCTCAGAGATGGGATGCAGCTCTTTGGTTTAGAAAAGATTCTCCCCCAGCCCTCCACCGGGGGAAGGAGTGGCCCTGCAACCACTCCCTGAAGAACTGCAACCCACATCTGAGCTACCCATAACGGGAGTGCCGCAAGCCTGGCGTTAGCGGGGCTGGTACGGGCAGGGGCGCCTTCCTGCGACCACCTCCACGGCGCGGCCCGGTGCTGCTGGGGGCCGGGCGGGAGGGGGCGGAAGTCGCAGGAGGGCGCATTCGGCGGCAAGCGGACTGAGGCGTCTGAGCCGGCGGCTGGAGGCAGCAGAGCCGCGGGGTCAGACAAAATAGCCACAGTCCACTTCTGGGCGGCCGAGAACTTTTGGGCAGAGTCCTCGACCGCGCCGCCGAAGAGGCCAGCCTGGGATATGGGGGAGTTGAGGAAACGTATTCACTCAGCCTCGCGCACATCAACCAGGTTAGCCAGAGATGTCTGACCACCTATGTGGACATCACCTGACTCAGGGAGCGTGCGGTCACCTACGTCGCTCGTAGAGCAAGGTCGGTGACGGCAGGCAGCTCAAGGATGAGCCCTGAATCAGCCCTACCCTCGTGCATGTCATTGAACACCCAGAAGGATGGCAATAACACGCAGTGAGGTGGCAGCCTGCCCCGCAGCTCTATAGGTCCCCGCCACCGGAGTAGACAAGAACCTTCAGGCATTGGAGGGGTGCTTAGGGTCGCCACACCAGGTGGAGGCACTGTGGGGACACATAAGTGTTGCCACAGAACACTCCACAGGGGGAACCCCAGTGTACCCTAGGCCGCGGCCTCTACAAGGGCAGAGAAGGCGGAAGAGGCCACTGAGCAGTCGCGAAAAGTCAAAGGAGACTTCCACGATCTCATGATCTCTTCATGCACGTCCGGGTAGAAAGGATTTGGGTTCGGCACCCCCAAAAACCAATCATCAGCCTTAAGTGCTCGGGACATGGCAGAAGGTTCCACACAAGCCCGATACTCGCGGCAGCCCGGGAAAGCATAGCTGTGCACTCTGGATCAAACTCGTTATGCTAGCACATCCGAGGACGGCAGCACAGACGAGCTATCATCTCTAGAGGACTCCAGCTCACCTTGTGATGCGGTGATATACATGATTTCATCAGCCGGGGGACCGAATGACACAGCGGGCCCGTGGGCGGGCCGGCGAACTCACCCGGGACCACGCGGGTTGCAATGTGAAAGACGGGGTGTGGACCGAGGAATTTTCGTCGGTTTAGTTCCAAACCTGCCGTCTTAGGTCACCCTGGCCACCAGCCGAAGTATTATCTCACGTGGAGAAAAATAGATCGGGGTGTGGATGAGGGGACTCTCACTCTATTGAGCTCATCGAGTCTCGACCGTTACATTGCGATGGTCACGTTCCCAGTGAGAGAACGTGACACATCCACGAGCGCTGTCTGAGCGCGATCAAAGCCCAAACACTCAAAACAGCGCTCGCGCCCATCAGCTGAATTTTTCAGAACACCACACTCAGAAATACACGGGCAGATCGTCTTTAGAAAGACGCGTCTTTAAAAAGACGTGCCGCGTGCAGCTCTTTAGTGAGAGGAAAAACTCTGCGGATGTTGAAGCGACCAGGGAGAACACACAGACTGGCAGACCACTGCTCAGATCGCAGGCAATGTGAAGCTCGCTGGATACCGCCGTAACACCAACACCGGAGAGTTCGCTCGTCTCGAAGAGATGAAGTCACTGATTAGAAACTCAGGATTTGGCTTGTGGAGTGAAGAGATGCTCTTGGCTCCGAAGCGAAAACATGATCTGCTGTTGCAGGTGTCTCTCCTTAAATACCCACGCGGTGGGGCGGAGATACATTATGCAAATTCCACAGACCCATGGCATTTCATTGCCATAGGCTCGTTTTTTAATACTCGAAGATGATAGGCTTTCTGGCGAAACCCCCATTCTCCGTCATCCGACGTAACTCGGAGTGACTACGAAAGGGAACTGCCTGTTTAATTTAATAGTGTTTAATAGTCAAAGGGTGGAAAAAAGCTAAAATAGTCTAAAAAACTATGAACATCAAAGGCTATCTTGAGTCAATTAATTCTAAAACTACCTCTAAAACTAGTTTCCTCTAAAACTTACATTGTGCCTTTTTCTGTGTGTGATGGGCTGACAAACACAGACGCTGCCATCAGAGAACTTACAAGAGGCAGAGAAAGAGAGATGGACAGAGACAGCAGACACATAAAGAAAGATGGCAGGATGGTAATGAAAATGCCAAGGAGATGGAGTGCAGTTTAGCAGTCGATAAATGAAAAAATTGACAGCTCCATTAATAAGAGGAAGAGCGACGGAGCAGCTGGTGCAGGGTGTTAATGGATGAATAATTCAATAGATGGCGCTTGCGTGTCTCTAGGCCTCTTTTCAGCATTCAACTGAGTTTATTAGGCATCCGAAGGGCCTCAATGTGTCGAACAAATGCCATTTCTCAGTTTTCTTGGCTGTTCCCAGAAACATCTCTGTGGATTCATTGGCACGTCCGTTTATTTTGTCATTCATGTCTATTGTATGAGTGTTCTTCAAAGTTACCACACATATAATGTAGGGGTGGAGCGGTACATGTATTCGTATCGAACCGAAACGGTACGGGCGTCACGGTTCGGTGCACGAATTTGCACGGAGAATACACGGTACAATAAAAACCTCTTAAATAGCGATAAATTTCGCTTTATTCGCTTTTGGTGTGACTGTGAACGCAGCAATGAACAGGCTGCGATCAAGATTGCAATGCTGGAGTGCGTGTGTGCGTGTGTGTGTGTGTGTGCGAGAGAGAGAGAGGCGCGATTAACAGTATGTGTGTGTGTGTGTGTGTGTGTGTGTGCGCGCGCGCGTGTGCGAGAGAGAGAGGCGCGGGCGCGAATCGCACGATCGAACAGTGTGTGTGTGTGTGTGTGTGCGCGCGCGTGCGAGAGAGATGATCTCTTCTGCGTGATCGAACAGAGGAAACATAAATGGTAAATGGACTGCATTTATATAGCGCTTTCACAGACCCAATGGCCACCAAAGCGCTTTACAATTTGCCTCACATTCACCCATTCACTCTCTCATTCATACACCGACGGGCGACGGCAGCCATGCAAGGCGCCATCCAGCTCGTCGGGAGCAGCTGGGGTTAGGTGTCTTGCTCATGGACACCTCGACACTTGGTCAGGTGGAACCGAGGATTGAACCACCAACCTTCCGGTTTGTAGACAACCCACATGAACCACTGAGCCACTGCCGCCCACATACATACATACATACATACATACATACATACATACGTTTTCATACATACCATATAAAAACATACTCCGTCATTTTTTTTATACAGGACATCATTAAAACTGCAAATTGTTACTTATATTTGTGTACACTCGCAATAAAACACTACATTGTGCTTTTGTCAGACTCTAAACTCTTGTCGAACTGTAACCTACAACTGTTAACAAAAGTTTTGAATGGTAGTATTATTTTATACGGAAATCAACTATTTATAATTCAGATGAGAATAAAGTTAGGGTTAACTAAAATGAAGGAAAACAAATATATTGATCTGAAATAGCAAATTAATTTTAAATTCATTCAGGTACAATTACCAAACATATCTCAAGGTCTTTTCATCTTTTTAATAATTTAATTAATAAACTAATTATATAAAACTATTGTCAGTGCACTACAAATAAACTGGTTCTATGCCTTTATTAATAAAACTTATTTAAAAAATACAAGGCTTAAGACATTTATAAAAATGCCTTCTGCATTTTTGTTTTGCTTTTCACTCCATTGTACCGAAATCATACCGAACCGTGACGTCTGAACCGAGGTATGAACCGAACCGTAACTTCTGTGTACCGTTCCACCCCTAATATAATGATATCGTCAGCATTCAGAAATAAACAAAAGGACTCAAACCTCATTTAAATGGGTCTTATATAGTCATACAGAAACTGAAGATAAAAATAAAGAGCCAAAGGAGCTCCTAACACCTCCGGACACAAATACCCACCCAGCCACCCACGTGCCAACAGAGACCCTCTGTGAGATTCTGTCTTCTGTCCCGTATTGGAGACGTTTCCTTTAGTCACCATTAATTCAACAATGGTCACATTAGCACTGTTTACTACTTGGGAGAATCTCACAAAGTCTATCAAGAACACGTCACAGTCATGTTTAACCCCTAAATGAATATATTTTTACTTGAAGAAAATATTAGAAAGAATTTTTTTTTTTTTTTTTTTGTATTATTATGGCATTATTTCCATGACAATTAAATTCTCATTTAAAAAAACAAACCTCGTTCTCATTGTCAATATCATAATGCATGTAGATGTTTTCTAAGGTCTGAACACATGATTTTTCTTAAAGGAGAACTCCGGTCAATTTTAACATTGAGCTCATTTTTTTGTACATTTGGAGTGCTGTCAGTACAGATAAAAACGACAAAAATCGGTGTTGCCTACACCGTGTTATCCTCTTTTTAAAATTCGCACCCTGTTGACTTCCTGTTTTCGTTCGAAGTCCACAGCAGTCGATTGTCGAGTTCGCGTGCGCGATCATTGGTAACTAATAACTAATGATCGCGCGCGCGAACTCGACAATCGACTGCTGTGGACTTCGAACGAAAACAGGAAGTAAATACAGGTATGTGAGCTGGCTGAATTAACATCGTTTTTATTCATATCTTGCACATCTACTGCAGTCAGATTGACCGTGGTCACTCTTAATAACACCACTCACATGGCTGTGCACTTGTAATGACAAATCAAGGATGTTAAGAGGCTAAAAGCAGGTTTAGAACTTGCCCCATTGAAGTCAACAGGGTGCGAATTTTAAAAAGAGGATAACACGTTGTAGGCAACATCGATTTTTGTCGTTTTTGTCTGTACTGACAGCACTCCAAATGTACAAAAAAATGAGCTCAATGTTAAAATTGACCGGAGTTCTCCTTTAATAAATAACAAATTAAATAAAAACAAAAAATACATAAAATAGTATCATAATTTACACATACATACAATTAAAAAATACATTCTTGTTTTTTTTGCGTGACATTTAATAGTATTGTTAAAATCGGGGGAAATGTTCTTAATTGTCATACAAATAATGCAAAAAATTTGATTGGTTCTAAAATATGCTCCATTTTTCTTTATGGAACATATAGTTTCTTATTTTTTCTTTTAAAAATGAAATATAACACAGGCAATCATCATAATTTTTTTCCTGGCATTCGAGTAAAAAATATATATACATCCTTCAATTAATCAAAAATAAATAAATAAAAATAATAATAATAAAACTCTTAGTCATAGAATATATCATGAATTTTAAAGTTACATCTTTGGTCATTTTTTTCTTATTTTTAACTATAAGCCTCAGTAAATATTGTTAGATTTATGCTTAATATTAGATATAAGAAAAATATTTGACTGCGTAACAAAAAAATCTCCCTTTAAATCAAGATTTATTCTCATATAGTCTCGTATAATCTTAATGCAATAGCTGTTTTGCTTTTTAAGTAAATTTATTGTGTTTTAAGAATGTTTAGATACTTTTATTTGTACGCAAGACAAAAATGTATTTTTTTGGCAGTGCGGACAAATCTGGTTATGTTTTTTATGATTTGACATTAGGTCATCAGGTGGTTCTAGCTCTGCTCTGATGCATTTCTTTTTCTACATAAAAACAATACATATTTTTAGTTCAGATGAGTGAAGGGCTTACAAAATAAATGTCTGTAATTGGCACATCATCATCCTCGTCCACAGAGGCACGGCTCGTACAGCCTGAGGCCTGACTGGCGCTGTCAGATTCCACGACTATCCTGGGGCTCGCTGGGACGGAGGAGGACGAGGCTTCTAGAAACGTCTCTGGAGCTTCACTACATGTGGAAAAGGGAAAAAAATAACAATTTAGAGATGTTTTTGTTGTATGCAGTGTTATTCAAGTATCACTTATAATATACTATTATATTATTTATTAATATGCTGAATTGGCTTTTTAAAAATAGTTTTAGTTTTCATTTTAATTTTAGTTATGTGCTTTTGCCATTTTTATTAAGTTTTTGATGTAAAAAATATTTCTATATAGCTTTAATTTATTTTTATTTCAGTTTTAGTTAACTTATTTATTTGTTAGTTATCAAAGCAAAACTTTTATAGTTTTTTAAGTTTTTCATCTAATATTTGCATTTTATTTCAATTCAGCCTTATTTCAATTACTGAAAATAATTTTTTACAAGTTTTAATTAATGCAACTTTGTATGGAAGAGTGCAGCATGAACTTTCTTCAAAATTTCTTCAATGGGTTCAAAGGCATATTGATTTGCAATGATAGATAAAACATTAATATATACATATTATCGAGGGCTTGGAGCCAGAGGGGCGTAAGTGGCTTTTGACCAACTTTACAGGAGAGACAAAACAAAATTTTGACCACACTTCAATCACCTGTATCATTAACCTTAAACCACAAACATTGCAACCACAGGCAT
The DNA here is from genome assembly GCF_029890125.1 of Rhinichthys klamathensis goyatoka. Lineage (NCBI taxonomy): Eukaryota > Metazoa > Chordata > Actinopteri > Cypriniformes > Leuciscidae > Rhinichthys > Rhinichthys klamathensis. The sequence continues at coordinate 2,476,694 of NW_026606664.1, read as the reverse complement.
ACTTACATGAATGAGTATTTAAGTAAAAAATGTATGGCATATTAACACAATGAACATGTTCTAAAACATTTTAAAATAAAAAAATATGTCAAAAACGTCAGATACGCCTTTTTGGCACCAAACATTTCCAAGTCTTCTATGGACATATTGGGCGTATCTGCTAAACAATGCAGAAAATAATTGATCAAAAGGGGAATTGATTGAATAATTAACACTTGAATCACACTTGAACAAGTAATTATTTTTCATTTAACTCATTCATTATTATTTTTTTATATATTTTTTTTCACCTTTCCATTCTGGGCATCTGCTGAACACTACAGACTGTAATTAAAGTCACTGAACTTGCTAAACACACTTCTGATTGGCAATTCATGAGTTGTTCAATTGATTTCATTACAATTCTTTTTTTTTCAATACTCTATTCAATTGACAGTTCTCTCGTGTTCTTTTTGCTTTTTAGTTCTTTTCCCTCACCTTCCTTCCTGGAACATGAATGCCATGTGAATTAATGTAGCCTTGGCCAGAATTTCTTAACCTTTTACGTTGGTTTCTTTTCCAATTTTCAACATCTCTCTGTCTTTTTCTTCCTTTTTGTGGTGTGTTGGCATCCTCTTCCTCCCTCCTAAACAGGCTCAATGTCTACTGTCTCAGTCCCTCGATCTTCTTCTGTCTCCATGTGTCCCTCATCAATTGCATGATCTGTGTCCCTGCCTGTCTCTCTTTCCCCATCTTCTGCTGTCTACATGTGTCCCTCATCTCTCTCCCTCATCTCATGCTGTGTCCCTAAATTATATAATTAAAATGTATTAATATCCTACATGAATGCCCTGATACTAATAATTCGGGGTAAGGATTAGATAAGGTAATGTTCTAACTGATTTTCTATGCAAGTCAGAACTCACTTCCTCCATCTGTCTCCATGTGTCCCTCAAGTTGATCTCTCTTCCTCACCTCATGTGGCTGTGTCCTTTAATGATTAACACATTAATATTTATTAATATAATATCCTACATGAGTGCCCTGAATCTATTAGTTCAAGGCTAGGGTAAAGTAGATTATGAGAAAGTTCAAAAGAATATTCTCTGTCAGAACACAGGCACAGTTAGCCAGATCAGACCAAACCAATGGGATTAACGTTAGCCATGCTAGGCTAGGCTAACAAGGTAAGGCTCTCAAGGCATGATTATGTCTTACTGTCATCACTCTTGTGAGAAAATGCATTCAAACAACTCTGACTCATCTTCAACTTCTTCAATATACACTCACCTAAAGGATTATTAGGAACACCATCCTAATACTGTATTTGACCCCCTTTCGCCTTCAGAACTGCCTTAATTCTACGTGGCATTGATTCAACATGGTGCTGAAAGCATTCTTTAGAAATGTTGGCCCATATTGATAGGATAGCATCTTGCAGTTGATGGAGATTTGTGGGATGCACATCCAGGGCACGAAGCTCCCGTTCCACCACATCCCAAAGATGCTCTATTGGAGATCTGGTGACTGTGGGGGCCATTTTAGTACAGTGAACTCATTGTCATGTTCAAGAAACTAATTTGAAATGATTCGAGCTTTGTGACATGGTGCATTATCCTGCTGGAAGTAGCCATCAGAGGATGGGTACATGGTGGCCATAAAGGGATGGACATGGTCAGAAACAATGCTCAGGTAGGCCGTGACATTTAAACGATGCCCAATTGGCACTAAGGGGCCTAAAGTGTGCCAAGAAAACATCCCCCACACCATTACACCACCACCACCAGCCTGCACAGTGGTAACAAGGCATGATGGATCCATGTTCTCATTCTGTTTACGCCAAATTCTGACTCTACAATCTGAATGTCTCAACAGAAATCGAGACTCATCAGACCAGGCAACATTTTTCCAGTCTTCAACTGTCCAATTTTGGTGAGCTCTTGCAAATTGTAGCCTCTTTTTCCTATTTGTAGTGGAGATGAGTGGTACCCGGTGGGGTCTTCTGCTAGCCCATCCGCCTCAAGGTTGTGCGTGTTGTGGCTTCACAAATGCTTTGCTGCATACCTCGGTTGTAACAAGTGGTTATTTCAGTCAAAGTTGCTCTTCTATCAGCTTGAATCAGTCGGCCCATTCTCCTCTGACCTCTAGCATCAACAAGGCATTTTCGCCCACAGGACTGCCGCATACTGGATGCTTTTTCCCTTTTCACACCATTCTTTGTAAACCCTAGAAATGGTTGTGCGTGAAAATCCCAGTTACTGAGCAGATTGTGAAATACTCAGACCGGCCCGTCTGGCACCAACAACCATGCCACGCTCAAAATTGCTTAAATCACCTTTCTTTCCCATTCTGACATTCAGTTTGGAGTTCAGGAGATTGTCTTGACCAGGACCACACCCCTAAATGCATTGAAGCAACTGCCATGTAATTGGTTGATTAGATAATTGCATTAATGAGAAATTGAACAGGTGTTCCTAATAATCCTTTAGGTGAGTGTAGGATTCATCAGTTTGTTTCATAATATTCATCAAAATCGTTTCTGCCTCAGACAGTTCCATGTCTGCAGTTGTGTCAGCCATTTTGAATGCAGTTTTAGGGCACCAACTACACTTACGCCCTTCTGGCTCTGAACAAAAATATGGGTCCTACATGTATTTTTCAGAGCCAGAAGGGCGTAAGTGGACTTACGCCCTTCTGGCTCCAAACATTACTCACACTTTTGTGTTAGGTCTGTATTGTTTTGTTGCTTTATTCAATACAGTTTGATCTCAGATAGGTCTTTTTGGCACAACTAGATAGAGCTCATCAAGACCTTTAATTTGATATATAGAACTCATTTTCGCCCAAAATGCCACTTACGCCCCTCTGGTTCCAAGCCCTCGTTATGTGCCTGGCAAGCACAAAAACGTTTGGGTTTGGGTGATTAAGCGCTTCCTGTTTGGTTATGTTCCTCTGTGGGAGTTTCCATGGTGTAGTTTTGCCATTACTATGAGAAGCTTCAGCAGGTGAGCTCAGCTGAATGAAGCACGTCTAATTCCTCATTCCCATGATACCCTTGATCTCACATCCACACTGCTCGATTCATCGACACAGTGCATTTGCATTTAAATCATCGCCCTTAATTCCATTACACTTCAATAAGATCTTTTTTTCCCCAACATGTTCAACAATATCTGGTGTTCAAAAGTAAATATATAATAAGTGCTCATGACTGTGGAGGTAGTTTCTCAGTTTTTAGTGCGTACCTGTTCTCCGGCGATACCTGGGGAGCCACGAGGGTGAGCTCGCTGTCGTATCGCCCCTCCACTTCCACCTCCACTGTGATGGTCTGCTGGTCCTCATCCTGCATTCTACAACAACACCAGCAGAGGGCTCAGCCAAACCACACCAACAACATCACTAAGAGCAAATCCTTCCATTAAGAAGAAGATCAAGCCCAAGAGGGCAATAAACATTGTATTTTATGTAGTATGTATTTTATAACAAGTGTTATGAAACATAAACTTTCGGAATAATTTTGGTCTGTTCATTGCACAAAGCGATCGTATATATATATATTTGTGGAAGAACTGAAGTGGCACGGGTTGATCTTTGGTTGACCAATCAGCAGAAAGGGGCGTTTCATGCCCGCCCACACGTGGAAATCGAATATTCAAGTCATTTACCGTATTTTCCGCACTATACGGCGCACCGGATTATAAGGCGCACCTTCAATGAATAACCTATTTTAGAACATTTTTCATATATAGGGCGCACCGGATTATAAGGCGCATAAGATACTGCAGTCAAACGTTTGACTGGGTTTGCGTTATGCATCCACTAGATGTGCTAAAGGGAATGTCAACAAATGTCAACAAAACAGTCAGATAAAGTCAAACTTTATTAAGCTTTCTGACAACTCCGTTCACTCCCATGGTAACGTTGTTCAAACGTTAAAGGAAAACTCCGGTCAATTTTAACATTGAGCTCACTTTTTTGTAAATTTGGAGTGCTGTCAGTACAGATAACAACGACAAAAACCGGTGTTGCCTACACGTGTTATCCTCTTTTATAAATTTGCACCCTGTTGACTTAAACGGGAAAAGTTTTAAACCTGCTTTTAGCCTCTTAACAACCTTAATGTGTCATTACAAGTGCACAGCCATGTGAGTGAACACGGTGAATCTGACTCCAGTAAATGTGAAAGATATGAATAAAAATGATGTTTATTCAGCCAGCTCACATACCCGTATTTTCTTCCCATTTTCGGTCGAAGTCCACAGTAGGCGATTGTCCAGTGCGCGCGCGCGATCATTGGTAACTAAGCAACCGTGGAGACTCAGACTGTCAGCCGATGACGGTGCTGTGTGGTGTTCTGAGAATATCAGCTCAAATGGATAGTTCATCCGAATCAGATGTTGAACACACGGAGGAGGTTTGATCGCGCGCGTGCGAACTCGACAATCAACTACTGTGGACTTCGACCGAAAACAGGAAGTAAATACGGGTATGTGAGCTGGCTGAATAAAGAGATTATTCCTGCCTTCGTGAAAGCTCGGATCACAGTTGAGACTGATATATCAGCCCAGGCATCCACGATCCATTGGCAGATAGTGGCGTAAGTCGCCCGGCGCTGTCTCCCCGTCTTGGTGAACGTGTGTTCACCATCCATATATAAGGCGCTCCGGATTATAAGGCGCACTGTCTTTTTTGAGAAAATTAAAGGCTTTTAAGTGCGCCTTATAGTGCGGAAAATACGGTATCCATTTTCTATCCCTGAACATAAAAATATAAAAATCTAGCTGAATTCTCTTTTTTTTTTTTTGTGGAAAAAACGAAAAACGAATGAACACGGTACAATGGTGCACGGACCCAAGATAAATACAAAGCAAGAAAACAAAACAAAACAAGACAAACAGAGCAAAACAAAACAAAACACGTCTTTGTTCAGTTCTAAAAAGTAGTATTTTTGGGTCTGTCAACATGTTTTTAGGTCAAACCGTTCTTGTCTGTCAGTCATATAATGCAGGTCTATGGTCACCACCTCAAAGAGCATGCACAGAGAAGTCTAAATTAAACATGATTTAATGACTCGTAAATGTAAGTACACATTGATGGCCTAAGACACGAAACAAGCAGTTTGTGTGAGAAAACGAACAGTATTTATATCGTTTTTACCTCTTGTAAACACAGCCACGTCCAAGTGATCTGAGGGCGCGGGCGCTTCGGTCTTTTCCGGCAAGCGCCGGAAGTGATCTCTCGCGCGTGTACGTCACTCATACAATTTTTTTTTTTTTTTTACGACGGTTTAAACATCCCGGATAAGCGCAAAATAGTACCATTTTAATTAGCCTTACCTACAATCTCTGTTCTGTGTAAACAATGAGTGACGTACACGCGCGAGAGATCACTTCCGGCGCTTTCCGGCGCTTGCCGGAAAAGACCGAAGCGCCTGCGCCCTCAGATCACTTGGACGTGGCTGTGGTTACAAGAGGTAAAAACGATATAAATACTGTTTGTTTTCTCACACAAACTGCTCGTTTCGTGTCTTAGGCCATCAATGTGTACTTACATTTACGAGTCATTAAATCATGTTTAATTTGGACTTCTCTGTGCATGCTCTTTGAGGTGGTGACCATAGACCTGCATTATATGACTGACAGACAAGAACGGTTTGACCTAAAAATATCAAAATTGAAACTACTGCGGAAACAAAGACACCTACATCTTGGATGCCCTTGAGGTAAGCTAAAACATACCAAAAATGTATTTCAAAGTGAACTATCCCTTTAAGTAGGCCTATAGGGTTATGCCGGTGAGGACATTTTCCAACTGATTAACTTATGACAACACCAGTGTTATTTGTTAATGTCTTCTGTAGATTTTGATCTTTATAAGTTGTTATGATAGGCCTATATTTTTAACGAAAATACAATAAAAAACAACAACTTTTTATTACCAAATATACTATTAATAAAACGGGTGACCCAAAATACCCATATTATAACAAATAAATAAAAGATATTTGGAAATTGCCCTTTAAAACGAAGGCTCAGTTTGTGGTCAACCGTTCACTATTATTTTATTGAAAACAATATTTACCAGTAGATTCTAAAGATTTATTTGGGTTTTCAAAAAGACAAATTACATCCTTAATGGGTAGATTACCGTTGAGGACTATTATTTTGTTGAACAGACCTGAGCGATGACTGATGACGTCACATGCTCAGATTTACTTGACCAATCAGCGGAAGGGGGCGTCTCATGACCGCCCACACGTGGAAAACGAATTTTAAAGTCATGTATTCGTTTTTTGCCTGTGAACTAAAAAACTAAAAATCAATGCGAAATCTCGGTTTTTCGAGGAAAAAAAAAAACGAAAAAACGAATAAAGGTGCCATTTTCTCATTTCTGCTTATTTCATTTCAAATTGGAAATCAAATGATCGGATGATACACGGACCCATATTGCAGACCAGTCTCCGTTTTACTTACGTTTCTTCGTGACTGGACTGGGTGTGTCTCCTGTACGGAAGAGAACAGAGAGTTAATTGTACCTGCTACGGCCATGGTGCTGGAACATTACAGAGCGACAGACAGGGTCCTACTCGTACCTGTAGCGCGGTTGTTCGGAGGTGTCCGAGGGGGAGCGTTCTGGGATGGACAGAGAGGTGGTGGAGGACAGCGTGGTGGCGATGGAGGCTGTGGTGGCCTCCTCGAATGAGGGAGGGGTGCAGGGAAGCACATCCGTCCGACCTGAAACCAGGCAGAGTTTAAACATGTGACTGTAACCATTAAGTCCACTAGTTGAGGATGAAGAATGTATTTCGTATATTGTTTACCATCATCGTCCAGTGTGGGGAAGCTACGGGCTCCTCTCAAGTCGTAGATGTTTTCGTCTCTCACGAAGGGCAGCTGGCTGGCCGACCAGGCCGCTCCGGGCCCGCCGTATTTGCCCACGGCTAGACCCCCACGACCCCTTTTTGACGGAGAGGATTTTAACGCTGAAAGAAACAGTTAAAATAGTTTCAATATCTTTGATTATCATAATAAAAGTAGGTGAAGCTTCATTAGCAGGGTTACGGTTAAGACTTTTACTTTCATTATTATCTAAAAATAAAAATCTTTTTATTTTTGTACATTATATTGATAATAAACATCTTGTTTTTTTTTTACATTTAATTTAGCACATACATTTTAGATGTAAATTTGAAAGTATCTTTTTGGGAATGCAACGTACCTTATCGGCCGATATGACAGATTTTTAAAAAATGTATTGGTACAGAATATTTAATTTTGCATGATAATTTCCTCTTTTTTTACATTTAGATTACCTTTGCTGTCATTTTAAGTTAATCTTTTAAAAACATTATTTAAATAAAAGATTATTTAATAAAATAATAACACGATTATATGTTATCTATAGGAAATCGCAAAATAAATATCCTTTTTCATACTACACACTACAATTCTGTGATGTCTAAATTAATTTGTAGCAGTGTTTATTTTTCCTTTATATAGCCCAATTCGCCTTTGGCTAAGCCCCGCCCCCTTAGTTACTGTTGCTACGTCCGACAAACAAACTTCATCTGGGCTCTGGTATCAACATGGCTTATGGTGTGACAGCTCTTCCTGCTGAAATTTTATCAAACTTTTATAAAGCAGCAAATAAAGTGTCCGATAGAACTAGGCAAAAGGGGCTGCAATATACGTTCGAAGGCTATATTCACGACATACAGGTGAAACGCAAGGAACAACAAGGCATCCAAATAGAGGCAAAAGCATACCAGTCACAGTCATAAAATGAACCACTGCATATCCTACTAATCGAGACGGAGGCTGGGACTAACAATATCAAGGAGCAACACTGTTCATGCAAAGCTGGGTAGGTCTCTATTCACTTCTATAATCGTTATTACAAAGCAAACGGACTACGCGAGTATAACGTTGTATTTATTAGCAGTGTGTGCTAGACGACACTTGTCAGGATTTGACTTCGGTTTTGGGAAGGGAAAAAAACGCACACTCCCCTCCAACCTCTCTGGGAAACGCGTATCTGTGTTACAAATGCCCCAGGCACAACGTTTAACCATATTTTTGATAAAACTACGATGGTAATAGCCTGCCGAGACCAAAAATAGCCGAGTCAATGGAGCGCTGTGAAAAAGTGTCAGACCTCTGTGGGAGCTCATTCTTGGCTGCGCTGTGATTGGTCAATCTACATTCTAGGGTGTGGCTTAGCCAAAGGCGAATTGTGGTGGACTTAGCGGTCATTAAAATAAATATTTATCGTCTTATCGGTATCGGTCAGAATTTTCAAATTGGTGCATCCCTATTACTTTATCATTAAATCTTCATGCAGACCATGAAATGAATCTATGTGATTCAGTAATATAAATTCAACTCACATGAAGTCTTTCTGAATACAGTAGTGCTCATGAACCTGAAGAACCTGTCTGCATAGAAAGATGGCCTGTGAACAGACACTGTGTCCTGAAGAGTGAAAGAGACAGCGAATAAGTAAACCATCTGAATAGCTACAGTTCATTCTTATTCCACTTGACCAAATGGAAAATTACAGTTCTGTGCAATACTAATAATTTTCACGCAGGCTTTAAGTCAAACTTAAGGTTTCCAGTGAAACGTACATTATTCATGGAGACACCAGTCAACACTTCGAGCTGACGTGATCAAGATATACCAGCTCTAATTCTATAAATATCTTAATTAGCATGCAAATGAATCTCGAGCCATTCACAGTATGGCGTAGACTGACGCGTCACAGGCAGGGTTGGAGAAATCTCCTCTATTCACAGCTGAGCTGAGGAGAAAATTAATGTGTGCGTGTGTGTGGTATGTGCATGTGCGTCTCATATCCAGCAATAGCCCAATTAGCACATCCTCTAAAAAAAAATGGTCCCAAATTAGTGCACATTTTACAAGCATTTCCTCCAAAACCCCATAATTCTCACTAAACTCCATTTGTGCTAACGTACCGCAGCAGACCCTGCTTTATTAACATGAAAATGTAGGAAGTAGGAAGAATTATAGTGAAGGTCAAAGACCACAGAGTCTTCAAAACACAGCTGGATGTTAACTTGGCCAAAGCTTTTCATCCAGAGCGACAAGAGATGGAGCGACTTGCATGGAACAGTGGTGTTGATATATTTCAAAAGGTCTTTTCTAGATAACAGCCATTGAAATGCAAGTAAATCCTCACCCCATCGTGGACTAGAGCCTTCCACGTATGCTCCAATTTCTTTATTAACCTAAACAGAAAAAAAGAAAAAAAAATCACTCCATGGTGCTTTTAAATCATACTGGCAAGCGATGAATCACACGCCTCGTGATGTAAATCGTAAGTGACATGAGTCGGAGAGGTTGACGCAAGCACCTGTAAGACTGCAAGATGTCGATTATTCCGATGTACAGTAACAGCCGCTCTCCTCTTCCATTGACTGCAGGAATGCCGCCCATTCTGGCAGGGAAAAAACATGAGAAATATGGATATGAAAGTTTTTATGGCCTAAAACACTCAAAAGTCTAAACCTTGATAAACTGAAATGAAACGCTTAACTATACATTTGGGAACAAATTTGCAATAGTACTGAAAAGTGTTTCCTGAAGTTGCCAAAATCTTAAAAAACTGCTTTCAGAAGAAAAATGGCTAAAAAGACAAAAATGGCAACAAAAAAACACAAAAAAAATGTGCAGGTCAGAGTTCACCAAACTTGAAATGCAGCGAAATGCAAAGTCAATGAAACAGAATGTGTAGTGACCGCCCCTTTAGTCAACATGAATATGTTTATTGCAATCCATTTACTTCCATAATGTGACACATTTCCAGATGAAACAGGATATCTAACAGACAGGACTAGATTTTAGCCCGATTTTATACAAATTCTATGAAGGTAAAAGAACCCCCATATTTTTAATTTATTTTGGCAAAATAAAAATAGAAATGAGTAGCTATACTTTTGGGAACAAAAAAGGAAAAAATGACTGATAAAGACTTTTTTTTAAAAACAAATAAAATTAGTCAACACACAAAACAAAAAACAACAAAACAAAAGACAAAACAAAAATGTCTGTTCGCTTTTAAAAGTTGAATTTTTTGGTTAGTTAACATGAATTTGTTGTTTGCAATCCATTACCTTCCATAATAAATGCTATTCCAGATGAACCATGATATTTAACAGGACAGGACTTGATTTTATCCAGAAATGTTTGTTTTTTAAAATACTGTAAAATTAATCTTTAAAAAATAGTATCAAAATAGTATAGAATTCAATGTACTGATTATAGGCAATAACATGAAAATAATTACCAGGCTATTGGTATCAGCTAGAATTTTGTCATAGTTTGTCATTTTAATGCATCTAAAAAAGGGGTCACATCTCTTTTTAAATATCCTTAATATATTTGGGCCGCTCACGTGTCGTCAGTGTCGATCTCCTCTCCACAGGCCGACGCTCCCTGTATGGACTCCATGGCAGTGGAGTAGAGCGCCTTCTGTGCCAGCGGCCTCTTTTCATCACTGTTGCCCTGAGATCCCTCTATCTGCTGCTCTTTCTCCGCCTGATCGATGTTGTGTACTCCCAGCAGCAAACTGTAATCCATAATCTTAAAGCTTTCCAAGACCTAAACATCAAAAACACATCAATTTAGCTCCCATTCACACATTCTCTCTAGACACCAGCACACTGTACAAAACGTACCAAACAGTCCCTCTGCAACGTCTTGACCAGGGCGCTGTGCGTGTCTGTATCAAGCAGGAGACCGTCTTGAACGTCCTGCATGAAATCGAGGTCTTTGAAAGTGGGCTTCGCCTTTTCCCGCTCTTTCTTAGAGGCCCGTCGCTTGTAGGTGGATCCCTTCAGGTCGTATTTGAGGTGCATGCGCACCACCCTGGGCAAAACGTTGTTCATCACCACCATTCGAATGTTCTTGCCGCCCGATTGTACGCAGTACAACCCGAAGAACTTGGGCAATAAGGTGCGAGGATTCTGATTCAAGTTCTGCAGGAAACAAACATTTGAAAAATCAAATGCCCAATCAGAGTAAACGATTATTCAAATGCAAGGTCGTCCATGCAGTGCTACACATCTGTGGAAAAACGTTTGTATTAGTATTTGTTGGTTACATGCATTGTGTAATTGATTAATTTAATCTTGAAAGGAATAGTTACAATTCTGTCATCATTTATTAACCCGATACTAAAATGTTGTGCGCCAAAATGCGTTGAAATATAAGGAAATTCAAATGAGATATTCAACAAACAACAACTCGTCTGCCTTTTCCTTACACAAGGTACTTTTATTTAGCTATTTTGTCATATTTTAACCTTAATGGCATCCAGTTTCACTGTCACATATGGAAAAGAGCAGCGTGAATACTCTTCAAAACCTCTTCTTTGTGTTTCACGGAAGAACAGAAAAGAATCTCACCTTTTCAGCCTTTTCCCCACACAAAAATAAGTACTTGTATGATACTTGTATATAGCTTTTTTACATTTTTCGAGCCTTTGAGCCAAGTTCACAGTCACCGTATGGAAAAGAGCAGCTTCTTTTGTGTTCCACGGAAGAAAGAAAGTCACACGGATTTAAACCGGCATGATGAATAAATGATAGAAGAATTTTTTGTTTTTTGATACTATTCCTTAAAATCACATGCAAACCACACTTTTGCTGATGACCACTTCTAAATCTTAATACTAGTTCAATAACAGCATTTATGCATTAGCTTGAAGTAATCATTATTTGTTTTCCCACATTCCAGATTCAAAACACACCATTTCAACCACACACACAAAAAAACGCTTCTTCAAGTCAATGGCATTCAGTTTGCCAGCTAATGTTCCAGAGCGTTGTAAAACCACCTGATTCCAATTAAATTGGACTTTATATCCTCTTAAAAAGCACCACACAAAGGCAAAGCAATGAAGCAGATATCCAACCTAGAGGAGCTTTGTGGAACAACCATCACCTTCCCAAAGGTGATCTGTCCTACAAGATATGATCAAAGAGGAGAAACAGAAAGAGGAAAAGAGCTAAAGACAGGTTTCTGTAGGCAAACTGGCCAAGGTCAGCATTGTTGCTGAACAACAACTGATCCGCCACTATTCATGGGCTCATTAGCTCCAGCTGAATGGATGGAACAAGCCAAGCCAGTCACTGGTCAGACTCTGCTGACACTGAGAACCCATTTAGGCATCATCTACTGAAAGAAAAACCCATGTTCTCTTGGAAACCAAACCCTTTTGTACTTATATTGTGAATTGGATTGGTCCAATGGAGACATAAAGCTGGAACAAGCACAGTTTAAATGCTAATTGTGTCATTTATTCTATTATTCAGGAAAATAGCAGACAAATCGCCTCAGGGGAGAAATTAGTTCAAAATAGCTTGTTGGGTAATCAGCAGTGTTGTTGTTTAACCAGGTGGTTGATTTGTGACAGCATGTGATAATAGGCTGGAAAGCATCTTTCTCGAAAAGTACTGAATAACAACATACGCTGTGTATTTTAGCCTAGCTTATATTGTAGCTGAAAAACTAGATCTCCATGATTCATGCACCTATATATTGCACAGGCTGATAATAGTTCCATAATATAAAATAATGTAAAGTCATTTTATAAAGGCTACATGTCATTTTCTGTCAATATATTGTATTATATAATGTACTGTATCATAATTATCAGTATTATATTAACCATCAGCCACTCTACTCTAGATATTTTATTGGACATTGAAAACCAATATCGGTCAACCATTACCGTAATTTAAAAAAAGCATGAAATGATAATGCAATTCTGTCTGATACTGATGAGCCAATAACTATTTTCATGTAATGGCCAATAATAATAATTTATTGTCAAAATTAATTAAAAATAAAATGTAAACATTTGTGAGAAAAACTTTTTTCTCAATAATTTAAAAAAAATCGGTCAATAATCGATATGGTACAGATATATTGTTTCTCAAAAAGTAACAACATACCAAAAAATAACATCATCACCTCTGTATTTACTGTGAAATTATTGTAGCTCAAAAATGTAAATAGTAGGTCTACAAAAAATACTGGCCATGCAGATAATTGGCCGATATATGGCAATAAATACTAGCTCACAATTGTTTCAGTTCTAAAATGTATTTCAAATTGTGTCAAATAATTACTTCAGTAATTTTATATAGGCTACATCTAGTTTGCTATCATTAAACTATTATATCATGCGGTATTTATTGTCCTGCTCTATAGATATCGGCATAGGACATTGAAAATACACATTAGTTAACCATTAGTTTTAAATAAAGATGCACAGCACTATTAAAATTCTGGCTGATAATAATTTTTGTTCTGGGCAACTGATAATTTATTGTCAGAATTAACTAAAAATAAAACACTAAACACTTTATCACACCCCATAAATATGCACACCCGCTTTGCCCGATAAATTTGAATAAATTCCAAAATCGTAATTAACCGATATCCTACCGATATGTAGTTTCTTAAAAAGTAACAGGCTGCATTAGTGATACACCAATAAATATTTGACAGGCAGATAATCGGTTAATATTTGGACATAAATATTAGCTCACCACTGTGCCAGTTCCAAAATAAATTAAATATTGTGTAAAATAAGTATTTGACTAATTTTATGTAGGCTACATATAATTTGCTGTCAATAAACTCTATTATATAATGCAGTATTAATGTATTGGATAATATACACTCACCGGCCACTTTATTAGGTACACCTGTCCAACTGCTCGTTAACACTTAATTTCTAAGCAGCCAATCACATGGCGGCAACTCAGTGCATTTAGGCATGTAGACATGGTCAAGACAATCTCCTGCAGTTCAAACCGAGCATCAGTATGGGGAAGAAAGTTGATTTGAGTGACTTTGAACGTGGCATGATTGTTGGTGCCAGAAGGGCTGGTCTGAGTATTTCAGAAACTGCTAATCTACTGGGATTTTCACGCACAACCATCTCTAGGGTTTACAGAGAATGGTCCGAAAAAGAAAAAACATCCAGTGAGCGGCAGTTCTGTGGGCGGAAATGCCTTGTTGATGCCAGAGGTCAGAGGAGAATGGCCAGACTGGTTCGAGCTGATAGAAGGGCAACAGTGACTGAAATAACCACTCGTTACAACCGAGGTATGCAGCAAAGCATTTGTGAAGCCACAACACGCACAACCTTGAGGCGGATGGGCTACAACAGCAGAAGACTCCACCGGGTACCACTCATCTCCACTACAAATAGGAAAAAGAGGCTACAATTTGCAAGAGCTCACCAAAATTGAACAGTTGAAGACTGGAAAAATGTTGCCTGGTCTGATGAGTCTCGATTTCTGTTGAGACATTCAGATGTTAGAGTCAGAATTTGGCGTAAACAGAATGAGAACATGGAACCATCATGCCTTGTTACCACTGTGCAGGCTGGTGGTGGTGGTGTAATGGTGTGGGGGATGTTTTCCTGGCACACTTTAGGCCCCTTAGTGCCAATTGGGCATCGTTTAAATGCCACGGCCTACCTGAGCATTGTTTCTGACCATGTCCATCCCTTTATGGCCACCATGTACCCATCCTCTGATGGCTACTTCCACCATGTCACAAAGCTCTAATCATTTCAAATTGGTTTCTTGAACATGACAATGAGTTCACTGTACTAAAATGGCCTCCACAGTCACCAGATCTCAACCCAAAAGAGCATCTTTGGGATGTGGTGGAACGGGAGATTCGCATCATGGATGTGCAGCCGACAAATCTGCGGCAACTGTGTGATGCCATCATGTCAATATGGACCAAACTCCCTGAGGAATGCTTCCAGCACCTTGTTGAATCTATGCCACGAAGAATTGAGGCAGTTCTGAAGGCAAAAGGGGGTCCAACCCGTTACGAGCATGGGGTACCTAATAAAGTGGCCGGTGAGTGTATACACCCTGTTAATCTAGATATCGGGATTGGAGATTAAAAACCCAATTTAAAATGCATCAGTCAAAGTACAGCAACTCACCATGTAATATCCAGGAAGAAGCTTCTGCAAAAACTCCGCCTCCTTGTGCATAACTGTTTTGATGATGAACTCATCGTCCTTGGTGACATAGAAGACTGAACCACTGGCTCCCGGATTGGACAGCTCAATCAGTGGTTCGTTACAAAGCGAATACTAAAGGCCAACACAAATATATAAAAAATCAGGTTGAGCGATTCTTCAGTGGTCCTGAATTATTATAAAAACTAGCCTTTAGCTTATATTTCTCACCAAATAGTCATCCGGCCGTATCCCGAAGAGCTCTCTGAAGTAACGGAAGGCCACGGGAGCGTAGGTTTTGAAGCGGAAGTCTGGGAAATGATGGGCTGGTGTCAGGTTGCTCCCTTCACTGGAAGAACAAGGAGAAGAACATTTATTGCATGTGAAATTATACATCCAACCTCAACCTCAGACGGATAGCTCACCTGGGGAAGAAGATGCTCTCCACCACATAGAAATCCTGCATCAGGACGTCCCGCTCAGGCTTGGAACTCAAGTTGCCAACCGTGTAGCCAATCCCAAGCTGAATGGCTCCCTTGAGTGCTGAAGATGTGGTCTGAAAAAAAACCCCCATATATAAATGACTTGAGATACATTTTCTTAAATATTAACCCAGAGATTGATACGTTTTTTTTGTTCTGATATCGTCTAGTGCCACATTTCTGCGGATCGAGCTTATAAGCAATATTACAAATCTGGTCGATACAGATAAACCGATAATTTTATTGTTATTATTATTATAATTATTATTATATATACCATACAATAATTTGTATGTATTAAATGGTAAATTGTAAATTTTAAAAATAAACACTATTTTGTCTAAAAAAAAAAAACTAAAAAAAAAAATTAACCTAAAATCAATTGGTTTAAAGGGATACTCCACTTTTTTGGGAAATAGGCTCATTTTATAACTCCCCCAGAGTTAAACTGTTGAGTTTTACCGTTTTTGAATCCATTCAGCCGATCTCCGGTTCTGGCGGTACCACTTTTAGCATAGCTTAGCATACATCATTGAAGTGGACAAGACCATTAGCATTTCTAAAAAAAAAATGACCAAAGAGTTTCGATATTTTTCCTATTTAAAACTTGACTTTTCTGTAGTTACATTGTGCACTAAGACCGACGGAAAATGTAAAGTTGCGATTTTCTAGGCTGATATGGCTAGGAACTATACTCTCATTCCTGCGTAATAATCAAGAAACTTCACTGCCGTACCATGAGAGCAGCTGGCGTAATGATATGACGCAGCGCCTGAAAATAGGCTACCTTCCGTCAACACAACGGAACTATTTTCAAAAATGGTAAAACTCAACAGTTTAACTCTGGGGGAGTTGTAAAATGAGCCTATTTCCAAAAAAAGTGGAGTATCCCTTTAAATGTTAAAGTAAATTTAGGCATTAAATTTTTTAAATATACAGTATGAAAAAGGGATATTTATTTTGAGATTTACTAAATATTACATTTCACTGTTATTAAATTATTAGTGTTTTTATAGATTAATTTAAGATGATGGCAAAGGTTATCTAAATGTAACAAGAGAGAAAATAAGCATGTACAATTAAATATACAATATCAACCGATATAAAACTGAATCTGAATGGAATTAATATCGAATCTAGAAAAAGTTTTTAGGTTAGCGTTAGATAACGGCAAACAATCTAAATGTAAAAAGAGAGGAAATGAGCATGTACAATTAAAAATAAATTTTTGACCAATATAAAATATATATATATATATATTAAATAAAAAACTGAACGTTTAAAATAAATAATATCGGCTGATTTGGTACCAATATATTGTGCATCCCAAGAAGTAACTAAAATAATCAAAATGGAACCAGTATCGAATCTAGAAAAAGTTGTTGAAATTGATTCGGAGCAATGCACCTTCTTATATGTGGTTTCTCCTGAAGCATCCACTCCTCTGTGACCGATCTTCTTCCCATGAGCCGGCTGGCCTGACGATGAAGGCATCTGGTGTAAAAAGAGCAACAATATGAGATACCACCAACCTGAAATCCCTATATGAACAGTTTTCCTTGCAGTCTAATAGTAGATATTCTTGATATGTGGTAAAGGAATGTACCTCTGTGATGAAAGCCTTTTTCGATATCGTGTCTAGGAAAGAAAAAGAACAGTGATTAACCGGGTATTGACGACACTATCTCAATTATAGGATTACATTTTATTGATTGCGAGATGAAAATTCAGACAGTCGTGATTTAAAACCAGATTTGTGTGCCTATGATTATTTGAGACATATTCATCTGAAATTATAACCAGACTTCAAGGGTCAACAGGTCACCCGCTAAAACGCAGACATCATCAGCCGGCTTCATTATTCAGCCTCCATTTATATTCCATCGCTGCCCCTCGAGCATCAGCAGCAGCTGTCAACGGCGACTGGGATGTTTGTGGACAAAGATGATTTGATGAAAATACACCATGTGAAGATGACGGCTGGATTCCTTGAGCTGTGCTTCTCACCCCACGGTCGTCCCAGACGCGTCTGCACACGCTCCCATTCAGTCCATCGGTTTCCATGGCATCCCAATCAAGGTCAACAAGCTTTCTCAGAGTTTGCATATGCATGTGGCATCAACAGACACATGCTGCTCTAAATAGGGCATTGGCCGCTAGACAGAGCAGCTCATAGCCATGCAGTGAGAAAGCAACAGCAAATCCAAGATGACGGACATGCTGGAAAATCCAGCTAAAAACAGCTTCGAGGAAAAGTCAACCCAAAAATGTTAATTCTGTCCCCATTTACTCAGCCTCATGTCGTTCCAAACCTGTATGAGTTTCTTTTGTTTGTAGAACAGAAAAGGAGAAATTTTGAGAAATGTGCTGGTTACTCTATTCAATGCCTTTACAAAGAATTAGTCTGGAGGTTTTAAACATCAAAAAAGACATAAAAGCATAATATTAGGGCTGCACGACAGTAATCGCAATTATTCTGTGACTTCAAATGTGATTAAAAAATTGCTGTGCTTGTTTGTAGTGCTGCACAATTTGGCAAAAAAGTATGTGTATGATTATATCTCAATATGGCTATAAAATAAAGTTATATAAATGGCAATAAAATAAAACAGCAATATTATCCTAAATAAAAATACAATAATTACTAAAAAATTGCAATATAAAAATAAAATAATAATAATAATACTTTTATCTTCTCTTGCAACTGTAAAATTACAATACTAAAAGTATTTTCAAACGTTAAGCCATCAAACTTTTATTTTGACAGAATCTTTTATATATTTTTTTGTCAGATCTTTAATCATTTGAAATGGTTCACAAAATCGGAACAATTCGTTCACAAATCAGAATGAATTAGTTCTTGACTTTCTGCCCAGTTAACTAGAAAGGAAAATCTTAACATCTGCTCTAAATACGGTAGCTTGTGATTGTTAACAAGTTCGATCAGTGAATCATTTGAAACCACTCAGAGTTGATCTGAATCAGTTCTTGACATATTGACTCATTGATACAGTTGCAACGATTACCAGCTAACTTGGAAGATTGTTAGTAAATAATAATTATTTGGTGAACTAACTATACTTTTAAGTTGGTAACTGTGTTTAGAAACATGGCGGCAGGTTTCCAGCTGGTCCACCATCTGGTGCAGATGGCTGGACTGGTAGACCAGCTAAGATGACATAACCAACTGTAAGCTGGTTTGTTGCTAGTCCGATGTTCTACCAGTTACCAGTGCTGGCTAACTTGGCTAGCTAGATATTCATTACAAGCTGGATTTTCCACCTGAAAGCTTCCCGTTTTAGCTCAATTCGTTGTTCTGAAGTTGGAAGCTCAAAGTTAGTAAAAACATAAAGGCTGCAATGTCCCATTTCACCTCTGAAATAGCACATCCACACCAACAAGCCTCATGACCAATAGTTCCTGTTATTTCTGGATCCAGCTGTCAATGTGGGCTCCTGAAACTGTTATGGACTGTTTGGGCAACATTATGGTTCTCCATAAAAGAGCTTTTTCCTAGACCTTGTTCGTTGATGTTAGGTTTGGCCTCAGTTCAAGCTGAAGTGCAAACATGCAGTAGGATTTCTGCTATACTTCACTAGCCAGGGTCAACCACACATCTATTAAAGACCAGCAAAATGTGCTTTTTATTTATAGGTACAGAAGAAAAGAGAGAAAATGACTGAGATTTAAACTGCCTACTCGAGACAGTGTCTGAGCATATGTGCTATCCTCTAAGCTACATATGTGACACACAAAATGTATAAACTGTTAAAAGTGGTTACAAACATCAAGGTTTAGAAACTGATTTTGTGGAAGGGAAATTGTGTTAAACAGAGCTGAGGGGAATATTATTTTAACCTAAAGCAGTACAAACATTACCTTAAACTAGCCTAAAGTTAGCCTAGCCTTGAGTTAGCGAGTTACTCAAGACTACACTTATATATTCTATTATGAAATTATGTTCAGACACTTCTATATCAAGCCATAATGAACTTAAAACAAACTTTTAAAACACGGGTTAGAGCTCATAACATCTCCAATGCTAATGAATTAGCATAACACCTCCTGATATTCCATATGCTTTGGGTAGGTGTGATCACAGCCAGCTCAAAATGGACTTGAAATGAAGAACTTGACGACAGAATCTTTGAGGTGTCACCCGACACCTCAAACTAACATTCATTATATGAGACTAAATTTACCAAAGACTTAACATGTATATGCTACTTTGGGTGAATGATGATATCACATGGTATAATGGCAAAAATCGAAATACTTGAAGTAAAACCTTGAAGACGAACAACTGCTCATAACCTGGTAAAACAGAACTGTATAAAGGAAACCAAAGGAAACAAGACATTATAAATCTACCAGTAAGGCCACAAAACCATTTTCATTGCTCACTTCTGATCTGAGAGATGAAAACAAAAACAAGTTCCTCCTAAAATTTCATTTAAGTAACACCCCATTCAACAGATGCTTTTATTCAAAGTTCATAGTTCTTAGTTATCAGACTTAAGCCCAAAGTATACTTCATTTTTATGCCTATGGATTAGACAGAACAACAACAAACTACTGGAGATGCAACAACAATAGACACACTTACCAATGTATACACTTGTGTGAGGGGGTTAAATAAATACAAAGATTTTTTTTTCTCATAACTTATGGAAAAACAAAATGGCGTAAACACTGGACAAGGATGAATCTTTCTAGTGCGCATGTGTTCACGCACTCTATTAAATGGTGTTTGCTTTTGTACAATTTTAACCTACGACGATAAAACAGATTGAAAAATATCCCAAAGATTTTGGGCCAGAAAGAAACCACCAAGCAACCAAACGGAATATCATACACTCTTAAAAAATAAAGTTCCTTTATTGGCAGTGCTGGGATGATTACTTGCAAATTGATCAAAAAGCTATTAATTAATTAAATCTAAAAATGTTAAATTTAAAGAAAATTATTTTTAAATAAAACAATCCAAATAAAATTCCTCTCAATTTTCCATGTAATTATAGCCGCCTAACTAGTGGCCATTCTTGTGTGTTCAACTCCACAAAACTTTCCAAACATATATAAGCAATAGGCTTTTTAGAAAGTAAAACATTTAAAAGATAAAATTAGGAAGAATTTTAAAAATGAGAAGAATTATGGAGAATCAGTGAATGTAATCAATAAAAAAGTAACTGTAGACTGATTACAATTTTGAACATGTAATATAATCTAATTATTACAACTATTATATTTTAGGAATCTGATTACGTAATCCAGATTACATGTAATCTATTACCCAGCTCTGCTTTATGGGCATCGATGGTTCCATGGATAACATTTAACATCCATGGAACCTTTCCATTCTACAAAATGTTCTTTATAGTGCAAAACGATTTTTAAAATGTTCCTCACAGTAAGAAAAAAATGGTTCTATTAAGAACTGACTGAAAGGTACTCTGAGGAACCAAACCCCCCCCCTCCCCCCCCCCCCCCCCCCCTCCCCCCCCCTCCCCCCTTTGAGAGTGCACAACGCAACAATACACTACACTTTAGTAACTATTTGACAACGTTCTGGGAACCATTTACAACAGCTGTTCCGGTAACTCTTCATTAAAAATGGTTGGTTACAATGCATTAAACACAAATATGTCAATGGGGGACTCCGCGTCCTCTAATAAGACACTCTACTCCCTCTGAGGTGCCAATGGGATTGAGTGTCTTCCAGTGGTCTGCTCTGCAGGGCCTATAAAAAGCTCCATCCTCTTCGGGGGATGAGCGAGGAGGGCAAGGAATACAGAGAGACACCATTATGCAATTCTTGCTTGTTTTCCATTTCCCACCGGAGCTTGAAAACTCCCATCAGTCTGAGCTCTTAGAATAACACGAGTTGAGGAAATAGATGGAGTGCGCAGACAGACCTGCCCTGTTTTGCAAAACGATATCAGCGAGCAAAACACTATTACAGCTTTGAGTATCGCCTAGGGTTTCATTATATATGCATCTCATGGGATGTTATGTGTATAAACCGAGAAAGCCATGTCTGCATTTCACAGATGCTTTAATTGTGTACATTTACCACCACCACCACATGATGATACTGAAGTGGTGCTTGAGACGGTCCATTTGGCGGCAATGAAATTGTTGTATAATTAATCTACATTATAGATCTTTTCCTATCTCTGCCTTCATCTGTTCAATTTTGTTCTTAATGAGCCGAGCGAGATGGCCTCTGAACAGAACAACAATGCAGGTATTTATCATTCAGACGGGTCGAAACAGGAGCAATCATTGTATTACTACCAGTAAAGAGTAATATTATTGCTCATAGCTTTGAACTTTATACATGTTTTTATTATAATCATTCATTTAATTTATTATCATAATTATAAACACACTAAACAAATAGTTTTACTGTTTACTGCACTTTGTTATTTTTCTAATTATTGACCTACAGTAGTTAACTCTTTCCTCGCCATTGACGGACATTTCCAGCTTTCCGTTTTCACTGTTGTACTGTAGGGGGCGCTATGACCATGGCCGTAGCCAGCTATGAGGTCACCGAGGTCCGGACCTCGGTCATTTTTTTTACATTCAAAAATAAAATGTCAAGCTCTCTGAATGATTAATTAGCAGTGTTTAAACCACCTCATATGAGTGTTTGCAATTCATGTTGCTGCGAGAAGCTGGCGCAGTGAACTGAACGGGGCTTGAGAGCGCGTTGTGAACGCGGGTGCAGCCTCCGTGTTGCCAGATCCACCTAATAGAAAGGTGGCAGTAGTCACCTGTTTTTCTGATTTAATGTGACACTTTAGGAAGTTATTAATGTGGAAAGGTTTAGTGATATATTAACCTTATTTCCAAAACACAAGCTTTGAACTTATTTCGGATTATTATTATTATTTTGTTTTGCTTGTTTTTCGTAGCAATATCTGGCAACATTTAACTGTCGGCATTAATACATTTAAAAAAAAAGAAGCTTATAGACAAACTGTAATTGCATAAAGCTACCACATTCGGTAAGACAAACGCAATGACAATCGATTATCTGTAAGAAATGTATAACACTATCAAAAACAATAGCATAAAACAGATCTGTATGTTAGCCTACAGAATGAAATTTGCCAAATAACTTACTGGCCAGCTGGAAGACGGCTCATGCTGTTTAGTTAACCTTTCACAAAGCCATCATAAAAACATTAATTAAAGCAGTGTTTCTCAACTAGCAATCTATTCAGTCAGCATATTTGTGTTTGATCTGTGTGAATTTCGTCCGAATTTGACGAGTGATTAAAAGATGGCTAATTCGTAACAGTTCGTACGACCTCACTCGTACGAATTAGTACGATTTTTGCTAAAACGTACATATTTGACGAGTTGCCCAATTCGTATGAATTCGTACGAATGACCCTGACCCCGCCCCTAAACCTACCCATCACGTGGGTTTAGACAAATCGTACAAATTCGTACGAATTCGTACGAATTAGCCATCTTTTAATCACTCGTCAAATTCGGACGAATTGGTCGTGAGATTGCGTTGCACTTGCTAGACCTACTTTTTCTTTGCACAAAACTCTCCAGAAAGTGCCATTTTGGTTTATTTTTCACAAAAAAAATCCCGGGGGGGCAAACCCTCGGACCCCCCTAGTGAGAGACTACCCCACACATAATTAAATCCAAATTTAACCCCTGTATATATATATATATATATATATATATATATATGCCAAATTCCATTAAAAAAAAGGGTCACAGCTTAATGTCCATTGGGAAATGTGGGTCCAATGGCCAAACCATTATTATAGCAAAATTCTTTACACAACACCCCGGACCTCACTAATTTTCAAACCCTGGTTACGGCCTTGGCTATGACATATCTTCTGAAAGAGTACTGAATCTCCTGATCAAAACACAGGCGTAGAAGATCATATGTAATCATATGCATATGTAAAATAACACGATCACCAACATTAAACTGCATATAAATTTAAACTGCCTAATGTTTTCAACTTTTCTATACATTGTAACTTACAATTTTTCGAGGCAATAAAACAACATATATAAAATAAACAAATAAATCACACATTTCTTCACACTGAAGGAAAAACCAGAGATATCCATGGATTTATACTAATTTTGCGATACTGCATAAAAACACTGGATGAAAACACTAAGATGCAAATAAATACGCAACAAAATTCCAAAATATGCATAAAAAACTATTCTTGCTCGAGGTAGAATTTCTATCTCGGAAGACATGAACATAAACTACGTCAGAAACAAATTTACTTGCAATACAGCAGAGCAAGAATGGTTTATTCGAAAATTGTTTTGCGATGTTCCAATTTTTTCACAGAAATTAAATTTGCAACTTGCAAAAAAAAAGTATGTGGCTACCAACATCCTGGTGTTGTGGCGGTGAGTTTTGCACAGGCGAACAATAGCAATATATTTTTATCATATTGGCTATCGGCCGATAATAGTTTTTTCTTAATTTGTCGTATACATCAAAATTGGATATTCAGCTGTGCATTATTTCCCCTATTTGGACATTTAGATTAGATTTGCCATCATCTAACACTCAGAAAACACAGAAAAACCTAATAGTTTTAAAGTAACACTAAGTAGTTTTTCAACCTTCATAATATATTTCCAAGACCCTTGTGATGGTACATCGACTTAAAATAAGTTAAATGACACGTCTGCCATAGCCTGACGTGGTCTGTATCGCTTTTACTGGCCCTATGTAACTTTGGGTTTCGGGTGGGAACCCGAGCACAAAAAGAACTACAAAATTCGACTGCTTTACGGCATACGTCACTTCCCCCACCACTTCCTCAACTTGTCTGTGGCCACTGCAGACATCCCAAGTCTACCGGGAGTCTCCCGCATATTGATAGCATCTCCCTGATGCCCGAAAATTAGTTCAAATCTCCCGGAATCTAGAGCGCGCATGCGAGACAAAACATACTGCGCGCATAACATACATAGCGCGAGCACGGCAGAGAGGGAGAGAGCGAGAGACCTTGCGAGTGTGCCTCACGAAAGCTAGTCAACCCGTCACCCGTGACCCCCCCCCCCCTTGGGATGTCTGCCATTGTTGATTCCAAAGCCGGTGCTGGATAAACAGCGAGCGTGCGCGTACGACAGTAGGCTGCGGTAGGCTAAATTATTTACGACAGCGGTAATGGACAATTCCGCTTCCAACCTGTAGGGCGACCGCAGAGGAAAAAATCCTTGGTGTTACTTTAAGCAGAAATGTAAACATTTCATTCCATTGTGGTGAGATTTAGCAACCTTTTTGGACATAAACACTGGTAAAGAACTCAATTAAACATGTGACTCACTAAAATTGTATATAATTTTAGGAACAAAACATAAAACCCCCCCAAAAACAAGGGTGGATGAGTGTGTCCATGTCACTTCAGGTGAGAAAATGACTGACAGGCCATCTCATGTGATAGCATGCTCAACAGTCAGCATGTTTTCCCAGCATCTACACGGGAGAAGCCAGGGAGAAAACCAATGAAAACAGGAGGATGCCGAGGCAGGAGACGCCAGGGGAGTTCAGGGAGTGTTTGGATGCACTTTTAGCAATTAAAGAGAAGGTGATGGGACTACAAGAGAGTATGTGACATTTACTACGAGCCAATTGCGTTGACATTTATGTCTTTGAACAACGGTAACCACAATGCAGTTTGCAAAGCTTCAACACATACGCAAAAGAACAAACCTTGTTGTCAACAATGAGCTGGATAAAGGTCAATCTTAAGTACATACTACTGAACATAGGCTCTTTTTGGAGCGGATCACATTTTGTGCTCTTCAATAAGATGACTCGTGTGTGTTTACAAGAACTATCTTAAACTGATTATGTTTAATAACACAAGAAAAGAATGGTATTGTTTTGTTTTGTGTGTATATCCATTTACATATTCATGTTAAAAGCAGAGGAAAAACTGATCATTTGAAACGTAGCTTTCTTTCCTTTCACTGTAAAAAAAGTTGCTGCCTTAAATTTGTAAGTACAATCAACTTGGACATTTAAGTCATTTCAACTTGAATTACATTAAACTGACTTAAAAAGTTAGTTGAATCTTGCATAACTTATAAAAAAAGTAGATCATTGCTTAAATTATTTTGATGAGTTAAAGCAATGTTAAAACATATGGTGTCAACTTATTGATCATATATTTCCTTTTTTTTTACAGTGTTCTGGGTTTACAGAATGAGGCGATTTTTGATGGTTATCTGCGTAGTGTGCATGTGAACGCACTCATTGACACCTCACGCACAGATACGTGACTTATTAAAAGCAGAAAAAACGCAAATGGGGAACCGAGAAGAAAATACCACATTCTCTTAGAAACAAGAGTGTATTTGATAAATAAAGTAACTCTGTTATGAAAGTGAAAAAATAGAATTATCAGATTGAATCAAGTGCAAGGCTCAACAAGGACTTGTTTGTGTGTTTGTTAATATACCATGGCATACAGTGGGGTACAAAATCAAAATTTAAATTTGAAAAAATATATATATATAAACAAAAAGCTTAAGACATAAATTAAGAAATATTTAAGACTGGACAATTTCTAGGTCACTAAGATTTGTATTGTACAAAAGACCAAATTATTTTCCATATATATATATATATAACGTAGGCAATAAAATGGTTTTAAAAATGATTTATAATGACTAAAATAACAAAAATGCTAAATCGAAGTGAAAAAAGGCTAAATAACAATTTACCATCATTGCACCATGGTGACACCACAGTAATTTTTTTTCATAAACATGTTTCTAAGACATACTAAGCTGTTGTACACACTGAAATAAATTAAGGAAGAAAAAGGGCATTAACAAATCATTCTGAAAACAAAACATTGCTGTAAAATGCCATCTAGTCTACAAAATACATTTTATGCATTCAAATTTGCATATGCAATAAACACATTGTATGGCATTTATTCTCAACAGATGCAATACAAGCCTTTACCCCATTTCTCACCTGAAACCCCCATCATCCCATCTGTCATCTACCCAGTGTCCCTGCTATGCTGATGGCTAGCGAGCTGATTCTGGTTTTAACCCGTCATATCAAACTACCTGACAACAACATGCCCATAAAACTATATAGCCTTTTATAATCGCCCAGTACACTCTCTCTCTCTATGGCTGCATGAGAATCCCAACAATCTGATGCAGGAATGATATATCACATGCATCAGTGTCCCTTCTCCATGCATGAATGCTAGTCTTGCTAGCTCTATCCAAGTGCATCCCAGCCACCTATGAATCAATCAGATGAGATTGCATGAACCGAAGTCTTTTTAAACCCCTCTATCGAATCAAACCCCGAGTGGTTAGTTACCCGCGTCCCCATCGTCTGTCGTCCCCGCGTCATCGGATGATGCTGCCCCGGATAACGGACTCCCATCCCCGGCCTCACACAGGCTGGCCGCCCCTTCAGCCTCCACTTCCATTCAAAATCCCGGGATGAATACTCTGTGCGAGAGCGCTGGCAACGGATGATAGCGAATATTTCAAACTATACACAGCTTTCTGGGGCCTTTATAATTATATATGGATCTGAATAGCTGACAAAAAAAATAATGTGAGAGATTGAGGACTGTTCCTGCGCGTCGTGGTCCTCCAGACCTCTCCTCTGAGCTGTCAAGCACAGGATTGGGATGTTCGATTCGCGAACGAATCGTTCGTTTGAACAGACTGAATGGTTCAATTGAACCGATTTGGAAACCCACGAACAAATCATTTTGGGCTGGTTTTGCTGTTTGTCTGGTGGCAGCCTATGGTAACTTGGTACTGAAAATAAAGGAATTCTGAAAGAAATTACGACAGATATTCTGAAAGCTTTTTACACTGATTATTAGAGTTTAACAGCAGTAACGGTAACTAATGTGGTATTTATTTTGACGAAAACTATTATATTTTGCCAGACGACGATTGACACATCTGATTGAACAAAATCTTAGTGATAGACAGTGGAGAACACGATTATTTGAAACATTGTTGATTGTTTGAACTGGTTCATTGACGCGAATCGAATGAATCGATTCGTAAGAATGAATCGGACTTCCCCACAGGAGCTGCTGAGTGTTTTGATGAGGCTGGTGCTGCTCTCTGTTGGTGAATCACTATAATATTCCAACAGCGTTGTTTTCACTGTTATGGTTGTACCCACAAAATATTAAAATATAAGCAGTCAGCATATATAATACAAATGTTATTTTAAATGTAATTCTCTTAAATGTTCTTATTATATATTAGAGAATTATTGTCTCGCAGAGGTGGACAAAGTACACGACTTCCTTACTGGAGACTTGAGTGAAAGTACTGGTCAAATATTACTCCGTTACAAGTAAAAGTTGTAAAGACCGATTTTTACTTAAGTAAAAGTACAGAAGTACTCGTTTTTAAAAGTACTTAAGTATCAAAAGTAAAAAAGTTAATATGACAATGCATTGTTTTATTTTTGTTGCATTGTTGGTAGTAATACTTACAGTACCTAATGCCTCTGAATCTATGGCATATACCTACCCTCATATCAATATCAAATTTATTTCTAGAACACAGTTCCAGTAGTGGGACTGAATGTGAGAATGAATAAGTCAATAACGTCCACAATGGTTTCAGACCCAAATGGCTGTTCCCTCAAATAGTGCCCTATTGTAATTGTTTTGGCTTTTAGTATGAATATGTTAGCCTTACTGTTATCTATAAGCTAGTGTGCTCCAAAACAATGACAAAATTCACATTTAGAAAACCAAACCCAACGTTGAAAATAAAAAATCAGATTGATGTCAGAATCCAACGTCAGATTGACGTTAATCTCCAACGTTGGACAAACGTTGTATTGTGGTTGAATATGAAAATCGGGTTGAAGTCAGAAACCAACATCAGTCGGGTTCTGACGTCAACCCGACTTTCATTTCCAACCAAAATCCAACGTCTGTCCGACTTTGGGTTCTGACGTTGGATGTTGATGTCAATCCGACGTCGGGTTCTGATGTCAACCCGACTATCATTTCCAACCAAAATGCAACCCCTGCAACCAAAATCATACGTTACCACAAACAAATTTCCCTACGTGGACAAATAAAGAGATTGATTGATTGACTACTTTCTACTAAAAGACCTTGACAGAAATGTAGTGGAGTAAAAAGTACGATATTGTCTTTCAAATGGAGTTAAAGTAAAAAGTTTCCACAAGAAATAATACTCATGTAAAGTAGCCTACAGATACTCAAAAAGTGTACCTAAGTACAGTACTCAAGTAAATGTACTTTGTTACTGTCCAGTGTCTCAATGATGACTTTTCAGTTTTCCAAGGTAATCATATATAAAACATTTCAAGCTCTTTGCACGGTTATTATAGTTAACCAAAACGAACTATAACATTTTTGCTAGTTGCCAAAGCAACATTTCACATATTCATTTCGTTAAAGTTGATATAAATAAACACTCTCACTGATACCAACAAATCACATTCACAAATTTTAAAATGAATTTCTTTGCATTTATTAAGAAATGTCATGACAACATGTTTAGTGCTGAAGAAATGTACATATTTTCATGTAAAAGCCCTGGGGCAGTTTAAGGACAGGGGTCTCTCTCCAGACTGACGGCTGGCCACTGATGATGCTCTCAGGAGGGGTTGCACGCCAATGCATCAGGTCTGTTTTTTCCTCAAGACGGGTTTCGAAACAAACCATCATTATTCCATGAGACGACATCACTGATTCCCAGCTGTCAGTCGGGGAGAATGAAGAGGGGTGGCAGGGCAGCGTGGGGTCATCTGACACTCAGCTAATGATGCTCCTTAGAGATATTTGGGCAGATCCTTCTCCACCACCTGGAAAAGAAATATCTCATAAAATGACATATTTTGTGCCAATATCACGGTAACAATCAGATACTGTAGCTAATCGCAAACATGACCTAGTTTATGACTAAAATAAAATCAAAGATCAGTACTGAACGACGTACGCTTGGATCCTGCAGTGGAGAATATCTCTTCACAACCTGGCCTTCACGGTCAATAAGGAACTGAAAATAAAACAAAAACGTATTGATTTTAAGGATTTATTTCAATGAAGCCACAAAATATACAAGATTTAGTAACTCGCAAAAGGCTTTGAATTGGCATAATTCAAAGGAAAAATGCATACCTTTGTGAAATTCCATTTGATGCCACTATAATGGAATAAAAACAACAGTCAATAGACATTTAAATATAATTTTTAGAATGCATCAGTCTGTCATTAATTATTCATCCTTCAAACCTGTAAGACTTTCATTCATCTTCCGAACACAAATGAAGATATTTTACATAAAATCTGAGAGATTTCTGTCCCTCCATTGACAGCCTATGCAACTACGACTTTTACTCTTCAAAAAGTTCATTCCAAACTATTCCATATGAATCGAGCGTTTTTTCTGAAGAGACTTGATCGCTTTATATGATGAACAGATTGAATTTACCATTCTAAACTCTTCCGAGAGTTGTCATGGCAGAAATAACTATTTATTCGGCCTCAAGTCGTCCTAAACCTGTAGCACTCTCTTTCTTCTGTTGAACATTAAACAAGATTTTCTGAAGATTGTTGGAAACCAAACAGTTTCAGTTCCCATTGACTTCTATTGTATGGACAAAAAAACAAAACAATGGAAGTTAATAGGAACCAAAACTGTTTATTACCGGCATTCTTCAGAACATTATCTTTGAAATTCCACAGAAGAAAGACAGTCAAACAGGTTTGAAACGACATGAGGGCGAGTAAATATAACATCATTTTCAGTTTTGGCAGGACTATCCCTTGAATGATATCAAATTTACAAGTCAACTATCTGGCAACTCACTTTCCAAAGAATCCTTTTCCATTGGGTTGTTCCTTCAGCCACTTCCACAGAGGATGCGCGGTGTCGCCGTTCACGTCAATCTTACTGAACATGTCAAACTCTGCGTCGTAAGACTTGGCGAATTCCTTGATTTGGGAATTGGTTCCTGGTTCCTGAACAAAAACATATTATTTGGATCATGGTATTAATTTGATTCAAGAGCGTTAAAAACGTTTTTGCTTTCCGTACCTGGCGTCCAAACTGGTTGGATGGGAAGGCCAGGATGCGTAAACCTCTCTCAGCGTACTTGGCGTGCATCTTTGCAAACTGAGAGTAGTTTACCGGGGTTTTGCCTCACTTTGAGGCAACGTTAGTGATGATGACAACATTCCCCCTAAAATATACAGTAAATGGGATTTTGTTAGTGATACAAATCAGTGACTCTTAAGGAAGACATCATACACTGGACGACTGATGATACTGTAACACTCCCAGACTTTCGAGTTGTTTTGAAAACACTCAGAAACATACGCCTCAATTGAAGGAGATGCATGATGAATGAAAACAATGCGTTTTAAAAATCGGCTCAAAATATGAAACATGTTTGATATCCTCCAAGTGGATAGAATCGTAGTCTGAAACTACAAAATCAGAGTCTGTGCCTGTCATACACTATGCGATTTTCTGTGAAATCTATAGAAGCCAATTTTCCACCATATACAATAGAACTCATGTTTTGGTAAATCATAATTATGACATAAAAGTTATAATTATGATGTAAAAAATTGCAATTAGGAAATAAGTCATAATTATGACAAAATTATGAAATAAAAAGTCATAATTCATAAGTCATAATAAAAGTCAAGATTTCTGTCTTTCTTATAATTTTGACTTTTTGTCATGATTATGACATGTCATATTTGTGACTTTTATATCATATTTGTCATACTTGCGACATCTCATTTTTTTCAATTCATATCATGATTTCGACTTTTCATTTCAACTGTATATATCAGAATTTCGACTTTTATCACATAATTTTGACTTTTTATAATGATTTCGACTTTGTGACTTTTTATAACATGTTTATGACTTTTGTCAATTTCGACTCAATTCATCTGATAATTTTGACTTTTCATCTCATAATTTAACTTTTTTATATCATAATTTTGACTTTATATATCATAATTTAAACTTTTCATCTCATAATTTTGACCTTTTGTCATAACTGTGACTTTTGTCAATTTCTACTCAATTCATCTCATAATTTACATTTTTCATCTCATAATTTCAATTTCATAACTGTGACTATTTGTGTCATATTTATGACTTAGGATGTCATACTGTGACTTTTATGTCAATTTCGGCTGTCAATTCATCTCATAATCTCATTTTATGATTTACCAAAACATGTTCTGTGGTGGAAATGGGCTTCAATAGAAATCTGTCAACTCCAATTGCCCAAAAACCGCAGACTGACTCTGACTTTCATCAGTTAGCTTCGACTCCTCCAGAACTAATTTATTTCAGCTAATTTCCATCTCTCACCTGTATTTGTCCAGAGAAACTTCATTGCCTTCTATATCCGTGACTGTGAAGTCGTAAATGGATTTGGCCGTCTGCCAGTCCTCTAGCTGTCCAGACTGAGAGAAAAAACAAGTAGGACATATTTGAATACATTTGAAAAAACATTGAACATACAAATATAAGTATTTTAAGTCCAACTGCAACTGAAAACCTGTTAATCCACTTCACATTCATACATATTAAAATCATTCTTACCACTGTCTGCAACACTAGGGAGAAAACGACAGCAGAGCCTAAGAAACGCATGGCTGCCTTTCAGTACTAACTACTGAAACAGCAGGCAACGTGTTCGATCAAATCCTCTTGCTAACCACCTTATGTTCGAGAAACATCCAGAACACTGAAAACCCCTCATATATATATAGGGCTCCAGATAAATATTAACTTGTTACGGAGGCTGTTTCTTTCTTACAGGTTGAATTTTTGCTGACTTCATGCTTGTAACTGGTCTACATGCGGGGTATTTGATGGTAAATAATTTGAGGTCAAAGGTCACTGGGTGACGATCTTACACAACCTGAGAAAGCTGATAGCTTGATGTGCGTGTTGGCACACAGTCCACATGTCAGATAAGACTCTGATGTACGCATTATATAAATTATACTGTTTTGCAAATGTAGTAGAATAGTAAACACATGATATTTCATATGGATATTGACTTAGACATTGCCTTCAGGGATGGATTCATGCAAAAAATATATAATAATAATAATAGGATAATAAGACATAAAATAATGTTTTGACACATTAATTGCAATAAAACAGCCATGAATATACCATTGTATGCCAAAAAAAACATTTGAACAAATATAATTATTAGATTACATTGTTATTGTTGTTATTGCGCATTTTTTAAATAACAACTGGCACAAAGACTAAATACATAAATAGAGTGAAACTAGACTCTCATCTTGCACAATAGGACTGATTGTGTGTCTGTGTACTGATGATAAAACATTTACAAAATCCCCGTTATTACGCAGCACATAGCTCGTTCCAGATTACGTTACGTAATATGATTCAGACTGGCAAATGTAAATTACAGAAGTATTTAACTTTACGATACCATTGCACCAATGATCCCACTGCTCGATAAAGCCCCGAACAGCAAGACACGATTGATAAAACCCATTTGTTGTTCTTTACGCTCCGCAAAGTCCAGTAGTGATGCCCAAATGAATCGTTCCTTTAAGTCGATTCTTTTCAGTGAATTAGTTGTACCGGTTCACAGAACGATTCGTTCATAAAGAATGATCCGTCTAACGAACGAGCCACGAGGACACATGAAATTACAATAATCTCCCGTACTAATAAAATGTAATTAATATCAACAATACGTACCCTTATATTTGAGCGTTTTAGTGAATGTAATATCTAATGCTAGGATGTAAGGGACGACAAAGGAATCAATGAATCACTTTATAAACCGGTTCTTTGAGACGAACTGTTCGAACCTATTTGCTGAAATCACACGCACTTTCCACATGAAACATAAAAAGATATTCTGGATAGTTACAAAACCTCCTCCCTTTTAATATTTCTTTTCAGGATAAATCGATAACGATAAATGAATGAAGATTAGCTGTAGCCTAATGTGTAATAAAAAAAAATCTAATTTAATATTGCATTTATTTGCTATTATTAACATTATATTATACACTTTTATAATAAAAGCGTATTTATTTACAAAAAATGTGGTGCGTATTGTTTTGTATATACCTAATCAAAGTGCGCGTTGTATTTAGGCTGTGGCGCGTGACGTCCTACGTCATATACACGCGCCATCAGCAGCACGCAAACGTGCAGTACAAGGCTCGAATCAGCTGTCTGTTTTAAACGAAATATTTTGTATTAATCATCTTTTTTAACGCGATATGGATGACGAGGAAGAGACTTACAGACTATGGAAAATTAGGAAAACTATAATGCAGGTAAATGAACAGCAACACAACTTGTTTAGTATAACTTAAGCCATGCTGCGGAGACCGTTATTGTGACTCTTATTCCGATCCGCAGGAGTGTAATGCTTTATTATTACAGTACACATCAAAATATGTAATGTTATTATTGTGTATGTCGTCTCGGTGTAGCTTTGCCACGATCGTGGTTATTTGGTGACGCAAGATGAGCTGGATCAGACTCTTGATGAGTTCAGAAGCCAGTTTGGAGACAAACCCAGTGAGGGTCGACCTCGACGAACCGACCTCACTGTCCTGGTCGCCCACAACGACGATCCAACCGACCAGATGTTTGTGTTCTTCCCTGGTATGTTGTATCTTCAACAGGAGCCCTGTGTAACGCTTCCATTACGAACTATTGATGGATGTTTGATATATTTCGGATGTCCAGGACTGGTTATTCATATTTATCTTGTTTTCAGAGGAACCAAAGGTTGGCATCAAAACCATAAAGATGTATTGTCAGCGTATGCAGGAAGAAAACATCACTCGGGCCATTATTGTAGTCCAGATGGGCATGACGCCCTCCGCCAAACAGGTGAGCGAGCCAAGCATATTCACTGCCATATCGGTGGTGGTGCAGGTATGTCTGACGTCACTTTGTAGGCCAACCGGCAGTTAGCATCACACTAGTCTCAGCCTCAGACGTCACGCCCATGGAACGTTGGCTTAACGTCTGATGCATATGGTACACTTAACTGGAAACACTTCAGGAATGTCGAAGTCGTCATCTGATTGGTTGAATTTTATCGGATTTCCGGGGGGCGCGAGTGTCGCGTTTATTTTCGGTCCGCCGGGAAACAAAGCGCAGACGTGTGATTGCGGAAGAAAAACTGTTGTGTTTACATGAGTGACAATGAGCATTTATCAAGATCAGCTAAACGTAGAATTCTCAAAAGTATGCGAGGTTCACGGGAAAGACTCTTGAAGTTTTCTTCTCCTTCTTTGATTTTCTATGCTGACTGACTTGTTGCACGCAGGTCTGCTGTTGTGGGGGCATTTCCACGCACCGAAACGTGACGCTGAACGAAACGAACTGTAATTGGTTGTTTTACATGTCGGTCAAACGGCCTTATGGGCGGGCCTTGGCCAAAGAAAGCTGCTATGAATTCCAGACCTTCAGCCGTCAGTCTGAAGGTCTGGCTACGCGAGACTAGCATCACACTGGTTCCCTCGACAAAATCCCAATAGGGTTTTCCCATAGACTTTTGGATTATCGCTCTGTGATACTTACACGTTTTGTCCAAGATAATTTTCACAGATTAACACAAGTTTTATACATTTTGAAGCCTAAATGCAGTCGCCAGAAGTAAAAAGCTAATGGTAGGCTATAAACAAACTACACCACGGTCCCACAAATTCAACCTCACCATCACTAAGCTTCTGACAGCTCTTTCAGTTTTTATCCAAAAACATTTTCCCAAAACGTTTGAATTTAATTAGAATAGTTTATAAGAGTACAATTATAAGCATACCGAGGCTGTAAAAGCGGACTGAGTTTTGCTTTTCAGCGTGATGGCGTTCAATGTCCCCAACTGCCTCTGTAGTCCCATTTAGCCACTTGTTAGCAAGGCCCACAAAGTGATGTCATACCTGCACCAATGGAAGGTTATTAGAACGCTGCAGTGATGTATTTAGCGTCAACCTGGCTCCCTCAACAAATAACTGTTTTACATTGGCTTTTGGATTATTGCAGAAAAGAAGCTCTGTGACCAACAGAAGTTTATGATTCTTATATGTTTTGTTCATTATCAATCTTCCCAAATGAACCATTTTAATGAATTTAAAAGCCTAATTATTAGGATTTAAAAGCCTAATTATTACTTTAGCCTACATTTACTTCAGAAGTAAATGTAGGCTAAAGAGGGCAACTGTTGGGTTCCGAAACTAAAAACTCCCTTTATTTTCTTCATAGGTCAATTTGGTTTTAACAGTAATTTATAAATCATTTGAGACAGTCCTACTTTGAGCTCCGAGGTTGTTAAGATTTCAACAATTTTTAAAAAAAGAATAGTGTTTTACAACTGAGAGTCAGAGTATTGATGCATGACATCAACAGCGAGAGCGATTTGAAAGTATAAGGAACCGTAGTACTTTGATGTCACACACCGATTGGTCTGCACAGTGCCGCATCACGTCACACTCACATAATCACATAATTTGTGGTGATTTATGGGAGTGGCTGCAATTTGCTCACTGTGACTCTGATTGGTGGAATTGTCAAGTCAAACACACCTGCTGTCTTAATTGAATTGTCATTTGCAATGCATCATGGGATTGTAGTTCTCTCCCTCACGAAAGCTGTACAGTACGCAGTCTTGTCCGATTGTCCGGCTGTGAAAGTGGACTAGAGTAGTTGGGTTTAGCTGTTCGGCTGATGACGGTTAATGCCCCCGACAACTAATGTAGTCCCGTTTAGACACTTGTTAGCAACCACGCTTTTTTTAAACTACTAAAAGCTTTAATCAAATCACAAGCAGGTATTACTGATGTATTTTGTGTCATAGAATAAAACACAAAAATATTTGGAGCTTGTGTCAACCACAGACATCATTTCAAGCATTTAACCCGTTGACTTAGAAACGGTTTGAGCACTTCCGGTTCCATCGTTTGAGAGTTTTGGCCTACGAAAATGTGATTCCTGCAGGCTGCAGCTACTGGAGCACGTAAGATATTCAACTTGGTTTGTCTTTCAAATTTCAGTCTCTGGTAGACATGGCGCCAAAGTACATACTTGAGCAGTTTCTTCAGCAGGAGCTTCTAATCAACATTACTGAACACGAGGTGAGAAGAAACCTGCATTTTTACATGGACTTTCAGCACGTTTTCGATTTTTAGCCAGTTTTTGTGCAATGAAAATGTGATTATTCTTTTCAGCTTGTTCCAGAGCACATAGTGATGACTAAAGAGGAAGTAACCGAGTTGCTGGCGCGATAGTATCCTTTTGTACCCGGGAGCATGTAGTCACTTTCTCTGCTCACACACAATTCAATGGTTTTCTGAAGAACTTATCTGTAGTTATAGCTTTAGATTGGAGACTTCTGGTTAGCCTTAACCAGCTCCTCTCCAGTAAACTAAAGGAAAGCCAGCTTCCCAGAATTCAAGCTGGGGATCCCGTCGCCCGTTACTTTGGCTTAAAAAGAGGCCAGGTGGGAAATTAATCTAAAGTGCAGTTTTCCTATTTTTACATCTCTGAAAATATTTGGTGTAAGTAACTTGTCGTGTTTTTTAGGTTGTTAAGATCATCAGACCGAGTGAAACTGCTGGACGGTACATCACATACAGATTGGTCCAGTAATGCTTGTGAAGTCAGTATTTCTGTTGTAGTTCATTAGAGTGTAGGGTTGGGAATCAAAAATCAATTCTGGAATCCTCGTAAACACTTTTGGTGATGTCTTAAGCGAACGTAAACAGTTGAGAAAGAAAACGCACGTGTAACAGTATATTGGATCTGAAGATCCTCCACACCTTTCTTCCGATTGGCTCCTGCATTTTTATATATATAATTAAACTGTGCGGTTCATCCCGAATCCGTCACATGTGTATTTAGACCTTTAATGTTTTAAATTGATATTAGTCTAGTTTATTAGTAGTTCTTTAGGCTGTTTTTTGTTCATGGTATTCAGCTGCAACAGTTTAACTAAAAACTGAAAATATTATGCATTTTAGCCGTTCATTTACACAACAACAGTGTTTTGGGGGCCTGAACTTTTGAAAACGGGTTGCAAAGTGCACGTTTTTGAAAACTATACCATCATTGTCTCCGTGTAAAATACAAAAACGGTGACGTCATGCGCATTAAGTGTTCAGTCCTTCGGTTGCATAGTGTTTCTTTACAACGTGACATCGCCACCTACTGGCCTGGCAGCGTAATAGTTTGTCGTTTTCGAAGATCTGTGTGAACGGGATCGTTTTGACAATGTTGTCGTCTGTACGTGAAAAATGCAATGGAAAAACTTTACTGTTTTTAGTATATTGTCGTCGTCATGTAAACATACCCTCGATGTTTGACCCAACCCTACTAGACTGCTCAGTCAATGTTGAGCAATTGCATTTTAGTTGCTGTTATTGTCTTTCCTCTTATTTCCCTGTAGTACTTTATTTTTTTTAATATTTCAATAATACAAATTCAAGTTGCCATTCTGTAAATCAATGTCATTTTAGTCTCATTAACTCAAACTTTTACTAATTAATGATTTGTCTTTTAAATTTCACATTTTTAGTTGATAATGCTGTAAGTTAATGATATTTGTTTCATCTTTCCTTTGACAGGTTCAACGCTTTCTCCAAAGTGGTCTGAATTTCCTTTTTTAAAATAATTTCTTCCTTTTAAATATTTCTTTTTTTTAAATAATTCTCTTTAACTAATAAATATGGTTCTGTAAGTCAGTCTCTCCTTGTGTTATTTCATTTGACAGCTTGTCATATCATTAACTCAGAGCGGTGGAAAGTGGAGAAAAGAAAGTACTCACCACCTTCTTTCTGAAAGCCATCGTCAAATATCAAAGCAAAAATCCACAAGTTTAATGAAAAAAAAAAGGATGCTGTGCACATTGTTCACTAACCAACCAAGCATTGCTTACTGCAACACAGTAACACCTCTTCCTCATTGGGTTTTATAATTTGCATATAACCATGATGTCAAGTTAGTTGGAATTGGTTATGAACAGAAACTGATTTTTTTTATTTATTAAAAGATGAGCACAAACATAAAATTTAACAGATATTCAACAATGAGTATAAGGTGATCTCATAGGATACAATGCATGATAGATTGTTGCCTGATGACACCGGAAGCGTACCGCTGTTTGTAAAATAAAGCTGAAAACCAATTAAAAAACCTGGAAATTTAACAGGATTTTAAGGTGAAGTTGAAGTATTTTAAATATTAAAACGCATCGTTAAAAATACATAGGAACGTCACAAACAAACCCCAGCAATCTTGTGTGTGGGAGAAACTCAGAGATCGAGTGTTTTGCCGCTATTGTTACTCTGATTGATATTTAACGCTGCAAGCGGGCTTGTTGGTACTTCCTCTGTTTCGTCTAACTCTGGTGGCTCGCTCTCAGGGAGGGCAGGGGGCTCGTTGTTTGAGCTGGACGGGCACTGCAGTTTCACCAGAAGGACAGGTGGCCTCATTTGGTCTTCGGTGGTCCCGTCGAGTGCCTGATCTGTAGGGCTGGGGGGCTGTAGTTCACTTCTGCCCTGTTCCTCGTCTGGATCTGAATCAGAGTCCAGACTTTGTTCCAGAGAACCAGGGGTTCCTGTAGAACTCTCTGCCGAGACAGGATACAATATTACACATTTTTAATAAACACATAATAAATACACACAAAGCACCTCAGTAATGGCAAAATAAAACAAAAAGCATTAAAAACACGTATATACTTGTACATATACACACACACCAACTTGAGTAGAAAAATAATGGTTTATAGATGGATAGGCAAAATGAAATATGAATAAATTGATGATAAAGCAGTCAAATAAGTACAATTAAAAAAACAACTTAAATGAGTAAATAAAATTAGTGTTTTACATTTTATTTGTTTTAGTTTGTGACATTTAAACTTTTATTCATATTATGTATTTTTAAAGTCAAATAAATACAATTAAAAACCAACTTAAATTAGTATAAGCAATTTAAAAGAGTACCATTTGAAATGACAATATTTAAGATAGATGAATAAGATATAAAATTAATTATATAAATTAATTATATAACTAATCTTTAACTATACTAGTTAAATCAAATACAATTAAACCTATATGTATACTGTATATATTTATTTATTTATTATATCATTTATTTTTAATAATAAATTAGTATAAAATACTGAAATGAAATGTAATACCGTGGCCCTCTAACTTGTCTGATTCTTCAGCACCAGCTTCATCTGTGATCCTTTGTTCATCATTCAAACAGTGTTCTTCTTCAATGCTGCATTGCTGCACAGACCAAAACATTACATTTGTTCTACATTAATACTTTCTAAAAAAAAAAAAAACATTTGAAAAATCTATTAAAATAGATGACTTGTTAAAAACCAACACTGCAAACCTGCTGTAGGGATTGAGCGCATGTGGTGCTGCTGCATGTAGGCCGACTGGATTCAGAGTGGAAAATGGAGGGATAAAACACAATGAGGGTTTCCACTATGCGGGCCTGGTATGGGTAATCCACCAGAGAGGACAGTGACACTGTGGCTCCTGAGGGCCGGGGCCGCATCAGCGAGGGCCCAAACACGATGCCAAGATTACTCGGGCTCATCTTATTGTCATCTTCCAGTTCTGCAATCCTGAAAACAGAGCGACATTTCACATTTAAAAGGTTAATAAATGGCTGCTAATGGAGTCTGCCAAGGTATGTTTATAAGCCCTTAAATGTAAGAGGGAGTCGTTTCTTTGTCTTTTACCTTCTCAGATGCCGTGCTATGTAGCGGAGAGTGCTGGTGTTTGGTTTGGGCAGCTCTTTAAGGAGATTTTTAAGTCTTTCGACGAGAGCCAAGAGTTCAGGGTCCGTTTCAGAGCCGAGGTCCACCAGGTCGGGCCCTTTACCGGTCTCAGCTCCCTCTGGACCCACTACAGCCAGGCTTTCCTTTGCCAGACCCATCAGACTGTTGTACAGGCGAAAGGGCATGATGGGCTCCGGAAGCTGAGCAACAGAGGAAAAAAAAAGAAAATAAAATCTAAAAATGTAACGTGGGTGAATGTATAATACAGCTATAATAAGCCACTGCTAACAGTGTAGGCAACATACATTTTATAATATTACATTTTATTAATACAATTTGTGTAAATGCATTTTGTTATATTTTTAATAACAAATAATTGTATGTATAATATATAAAAAAAAATATAAATTAGTAACATTTGGGGAACTCAAAAATAATGCTAATTGATCAATTTTATTATATATAAATGAATACAATTTTAACAATAGAATTCAATATATAAAAATGACTTCGTTCCTCCAAAAGGAGTTCCTAGAACTAAAATCGTTCCTAGTTCCTGCGGTGCGAACGCACAAAAATCCGGGTACTTCCGCCAATAGTTCTAGGAACTATGAAAAGGTTCCTCCGGTGCGAAAGCCCCTTTAATCAGTTACATTTGGCCTCCAGCATCCCCATAAAGGCCAATTCACAGAGACAAACGCCAACAAACAAGTGAGCCGTTGGATTTAGAATTTTATGAAAAATAAATGGCCTGGCCGTTCCCACCAAGAACGATAACTACCGGTATAAAAGATAACGATAAAGATATAGTTCTAAAAATCGTTCTCCATATTAAAGAATAGCAGAGTCCACACACACCACAACTGTAACGATAAAGATATGAAGAACGATATCGTTGGGATCACTTTCAGAACGATTTTTTTCCAGCTGTCGAACGATAAAACACTGACAGCCAATCAGAATTAACTCGTATTTACATTTTTACATGATAGAATATAATATACAAAACACCCCAATTTCCACGATATTACATTGAAGGATTTTTCGAAATGTTTCCATATAATGGAGTCTCACCTGCCGCAGGTAAAGCTTCAGTACATTACTGATGTCATGTGGTGAGGACTGTGACAGTTCCACCAGCTCTTTGCCGTTCTCAAACGCCTGGCACAGCTTCTCCACCCGCGTCTTCACCCCATTCACTCGATAAATGCCCTGAGAGAAGGGATGTACTCATTAAGATCTTGTATTTCTATTGGACGAAACCTGCTGAATCTGACTTGTCGCTTGCGTACCTTCATTCTCAAAGCCCTTCTCTCGATCTCAGCGATGCACTTCTTGATGATGAAGGGGATCCCGCCGGGACTGTTACCGGACACCTGCGAGAAATCCAGCCCGAACAGCTGAAGGCGACCCTGGAGTTTCTTGTGGCCACACTGAATGGCCAAAGTCTCCAAGCAGCGTTTGTGACAAGCCAGGAAACACTGCAAAGTGGAAACCAGACATTAATAACCCTGGTTTATTTGAAACAAAAGGACAAACTTTATAAGACGTAGTGGACCTCACCTCCTCGCACTCCGCTCCCTGGAAATAAACGTAGCTGTCGCATTCTCTGCATTTGGACGGCGAGCGCAGTTTACGCAGTTTGTGCGTCTGAGCGGCTTTCGACAACCCCACGTTCCGAAATGGCCCGGTGGGCACCACAATCTCAGGCTCGATGCCGTTTATATCTGCAAAACGTTGCGCAGACAGTGAGAAACCAGATGACAGGCACAGATTAGAAAGGAAAATGTGTGCACACTTTTCTCTCACTTGGAGTTTCAAAGGAAGAAACATTTGAGTCTTTCTCATCAACATCTTCGTTTGATGACATAGTTCCTGTAGATGATGTCCGGGCCATTTTACTTATGTCACCTACCGAAAAAGAAGAAGTGAACGCCATGGAAAACCAAGTTCACAACTAAAAACAAACAAATATTACTTTAAAAATAATGAAAGATATTATAATAAATTAATAGGCCTGGTTTATTTTAAACAAGCATAAAATAAGCATTATATATACACTTAATATAGTAAATGTGAGATTAATATAGAGAAGTCATGCCAAGAAGTTGTACCCGTGCTGGTAGTCGGGGATCCCAGGCCACTTCCTCCTCCCACACTGTCTGTGTCACTCACTGTGGAGCCCCAGGACTTGTGGGACAAGAGACCTCGAGCTGACAATTAAAAAACAAAAACAAATCAAAACCATT
Organism: Rhinichthys klamathensis goyatoka; assembly: GCF_029890125.1. Lineage (NCBI taxonomy): Eukaryota > Metazoa > Chordata > Actinopteri > Cypriniformes > Leuciscidae > Rhinichthys > Rhinichthys klamathensis. The sequence continues at coordinate 2,434,116 of NW_026606664.1, read as the reverse complement.
TGCATGCCTATTTTATGTACTTACACCCCCCCCCCCCCCCCCAACATCTATAAATAAATCTCATATTTATGTTTTACATAGGTGTATAAAGATATGCACACACCCCTCTTCTGGTCATCTTTCTGCGAGGCGCTTGTCTCTCCCGCCTCTCCTGTGGTCTGCTGCACTTCAGCACTGTTCTGAGCATCAGCGTTAGCGCTGTCGGTACGCGCTCTGGACGACGGCCTGAATTCAAGAGAAGACGTTAACGTAAGATTTACCTCCAGTTCCATGATGTATGATACGTTGTAGAAGTGTGTTTCTCACTGGCTGGAGGACGCCGAATAGGCCTCAAACTCATAATGCGTCTCAGGCTCTTCGGTCATCTGAAGGTCTTTGACGTGTGTGGCGTACTGCTGTCCCGGGTCGTACAGTTTACTGCTCTCACACAGCGTCTGGTAGTGCACCGGCAGCGCTACCGTCTGCATGTGCATGATCTGGTAGTAGGAGATGGTGGCCTGGAAAGAGTTTTTCACAGTTAAAACCACTCAAGCTGGATTTAGATTTTTTTGGCTGTTTTTCAGAAAGTAATGCATGACTGGGCCATTGGCCAAGTAAACAAGCCCTATAAATGTCCTGATCAGAGTTTAAAAATCCCTTAACTGGAGGAATTCTATTATAAAATAGTTTAATCACTGGTAAGGAATAGTTATGTTTGCTATCTATATATATCTATATATCTATATAAAATTTTGAAACATATTTCCTTAATAAAGTTGTCATGTTTTACAATATTTCCTTAATATATTTTGTTGCATTTAAAATATTTCCTTAATGAATTTGCTTTAAAAAAATATATTTTTTTGCTGTATTTTACAATATTTTCTTAATATATTTTGTTGCATTTAAAATATTTCCTTAATGAATTTGCTTTTTAAAAAAACTAAAAAAAAATTGCTGCATTTTACAATATTTCCTTAATATAAATGCTATATTTTAACATTTGTTTATTTGCTATAGTTTTATAATATGTTTGCTGTATTTTACAATTTTTACAAATATATTCACTACATTTTAAAATGCCACCTCTATATATTTGCTGTACTTTTTAAATCCTAAAGTATTTGCTGTATTTTACTATATATATATACAGTGGGTATAGAAAAGAATCACCCCCCTTTAAAATAATCACATTTTGTTGCTTTGCAGCCTGAAATGAAAACGGACAAAAATAATTTTTGTTTTATTCAGCTGTATTTACAACTTATAACATCCAAGTGAAAGATATAATACCAACTTGTCAGATTTTTTTTTTTTTACAAATTAAAAAACAGAATCACTGAGTTGGAAAAAGAATCACCCCCCTCCTAAAAATGACTTGTAAACCCAACCAGGTGTAGTTAATCACCTTCTCAATAGCACACAAAGCCAATTGACTTTCAAATGTGATCAGCTGTGGTCATTTTGATTAGCTCAGCATGAAACAAGCTTTTCCTGAAGCATTTCAGTCCTTGGTAGTGCAACTGAAGAAAACAATCAACTATGGGTGGCAAGGCATTGTCAAAAGATCTCCGGGATAAAGTTGTGGACAGGCACAAGTCAGGAGATGGATACAAAAAAATTTCAAAGGCTTTATCAGTGCCTAGAAGCACAGTGAAGTCTATTATTAAGAAGTGGAAGGTATTTGGTACAACACAGACCCTCCCTGGGTCAGGACGTCGCTCCAAACTGGATGAAAGAGCCAGGAGGAAACTGGTCAGAGAGGCTACCAAGAGGCCTACAGCAACTCTGAAGCAGTTGCAGGATTTCATGACAAAGAGTGGTCATTGTGTGCATGTGACAACAATATCACAAATTCTCCACAAATGTGGCTTGTATGGGAGGGTTGCAAGAAAAAAGCCACTCCTCAAGAAAGGCCACATGCAGTCACGACTGAGCTTTGCCAAAACACACCTTGAAGATTCTAAGGCCACGTGGAAAAAGGTGTTATGGTCAGATGAGACTAAAATTGAATTATTTGGCCTCAACGCCAAACGATATGTCTGGCGAAAATCCAATACAGCAGCTCACCATCCAAATAACACCATTCCTACAGTAAAGCATGGAGGTGGTAATATCATGTTATGGGGTTGTTTCTCTGCAGCAGGGACTGGAGCACTAGTTAGGATAGAAGGAAAAATGGATGGGGCAAAATACCGTCAAATTCTTGAGGAAAATCTGCTGCTCTCTGCCAGAAAGTTGTCAATGGGAAGAAGATTTACCTTCCGACATGACAATGACCCAAAGCACACAGCAAAACTGACCACACAGTGGTTGAAGGAGAAAAAGGTGAATGTCCTTGCATGGCCTAGTCAGAGCCCAGACTTAAACCGCATTGAAAATCTGTGGAATGACTTGAAGACAGCAGTCCACAAACGGTCACCATCAAATTTAACTGAACTTGAGCAGTTCTGCAAAGAAGAGTGGTCAAATATTGCAACGTCTAGATGTGCAAAGTTAGTAGAGACATATCCCAACAGACTAAAGGCTGTAATTAAAGCAAAAGATGGTTCAACAAAATACTGAAACAAGGGGGTGATCCTTTTTCCAACTCAGTGATTATGTTTTTTGATTTTTTGAATTGTTTCTGATATGTTGGTGTTATATCTTTCACTTGGATGTTATAAGTTGCACTGAGTAAATACAGCTGAATGAAACAAAAACTGTGTCTGTCTTAATTTTAGGCTGCAAAGCAACAAAATGTGATTATTTCAAAGGGGGGTGATTCTTTTCTATACCCACTGTATATATATATATATATATATATATATATATATATAATATACATAATGAAAATTGCTTTGACCGATGAATTATTTAGCAAAAAAGGATAAGCGAGTCTTGTGTGAAATACCTCTTGTTATAAAGACACCAAGACCTACTGTGATTTTGTTTATCATACTTTCTTTTGTGAAATGTTCATTAAAAGGAAGATCTTTAGTTATAGGACTTTGTATCTTTTTTCCATTTGTAAACATTTGATTTCTTGTTTTGAGCTGTATGTAGGCACATACCGAGCGAATGGTCTGGTCAGTCTGCTTGATGACCTCTTGGATCTGCCGCAGAACCGTGACCTTCATGTGCTCCAGCTCCTGGTGTTGTGTGGTCACATCTGCGACGCAGGTCCGGTATGTGGCCTCCGCCTCCTCAGCCTGAGACAAACACACAGTTTCAAAAACACAACCTGCTCAAACCCTTTTCCTACAGTGTCTTAAGTGGCAGGGAGTGCTGACCTTGTTGCGGGCCTCTTCCTCCAGGCGTTTCTTCTTGTCGACTGCTTTGGTGGTAGAGCTGCCGCCCTCCTCCTCGGCCCTGTTAGCGGCCGTCCTGGCCTTGTCGTACTCTTCACAGCGGGCCATGTAGACCTGCTTAGCCCTGCGCAAGTTCGCTTCACACTCCATCTGTGTTCAAACACACCCAAGACCAGGTTCATAGACCTGTACTGCTAACATCTTGTACTGACACATCCTGGCTCAAGCTTTAATGTGCTTTGATAGCTAAAAAGATGAATGAATGTAAATGTTACCAGTTTTCTCTTGGCCTTCAGCCAGTGTTCCTTGATCTCCTTGCGTTTCTTCTCGTGCTCTTGTTTGCGGAGCAGCAGAGGCTGTGGATGAACAAAGCACACGATGCTTCAAAAATCGAAATACTTCATGCTCCAGGTTTCAAGTTATTAACACCATCAGTGAACAATTAGAATTTTTCTTTAAATTAGGGCTAATATTACATATATTAAATAGGAAGAGGAATAAGTAATAATAAACTTCATGCAGAACATTCAACAACAATATTATATATTTAATGACAAAAACAACCACCACAACAAGACTACTTTAAAAAGTAAAATGTAATAATAATAATAAAATTACTATTAACACTTAACAACAACACCTATTATTTCCAACATCTATTTAATACCAATTATTATTATGTCATAAATTTAACAATTATATCAAATATTTAACAGTTATACATTGTTATATATTATTAATAATATAGTAATAATAATAATAACAACAAATTATTATTATTAGCTTATTATATAATATATTTAACAATTATAAATGATAATAGATGTTCTTAATAATAATAATAATAATAATTAATTGTATTATACTACTAATATTATATTTTATTTAATAATTTATTATTAGCATATATTTAACAACAATTACATATAATACATGTATGAATAACCACATTATTATTATTATTATTATAAATATATATTCTGCAGGATACTTTTTAAAGATCTCTTATAAATGAAAATAAATACTATAATATTATGTAATTATGAGTTTTAAAGTAAATGCATGAATAATACATTATTAATTGTATCACTAAATAAGATTTGCAGGAGACCAAGTTATCTTAAACAAAACAAATATATTTTATTGTAAAACAATACATAGCTGCCAACTCTCACGCATTGGCCGTGAGACACCCGCATTTGATTGGTTTCACACGCTCACACGCCACACTCCCGATTTCTCACGCTGAAGTGTCAACCCGGGCGGTCAAATGCCTGGAAGATGAGTTTATCTATATATCTACCTGTTGAGCCACTCGTGATCGACTAGTTATACTGCAAATTCGTTAAAAATCTCCCGTTATCTAGAGCGAGCGTGCATGCGAGATAGAGATTGTGCTCCAAACCGCGTAGAGCGAGCGAGAGACCTTGCGCGAGCGAGACCCCCCCCCGTCAACAAATCTCACTAGTACCACCCCCCCCCCCCCCCCCCCCCGTCAACAAATCTCAGTCGTCTCTACCACCCCCCCCCGTCAACAAATCTCACTAGTCTCTACCACCGTCCCCCCGTCCCCCCCCCCCGTCAAAAAATCTCACGCCGAGCAAAACTCAAAAGTTGGCAGGTATGCAATATAATATTCTATAATTAGTTCATATATGATATAATAATAAAAAAATATACATATATATTCATAATAATAACTTAATAATAAGCTAAAACAATAACTTATTATTGATGAAAGGATAACATGGCTGTTTTACCATGATGAAGGTCTGGTTGTGCAGGGTGGAGGCTGCCTGATGCATCCCAGCGCTCTGCTCCAGGTCCTGCTCCAGAGCCAGAGAGTAGATGGAGAAGAAGGGCATGTGTGGCTGATGGACACAAAAAGAGATGCATGAGGAGACATACAAACAAACGACACCCTGAGAACTGCAGACAATGATCAAATCTCACCTGCGTGATGGTCTGTTTACATGACTGATAGATCCTTTGTAAGCCCTTGGAGAACTCCAGCTCTAGATAAATATGAATTGCAATTTAATATGTAAAATATTAAGTAAAAAGGCAGAAAATAAACAAGTAAAACCTAATTACTACATAATGTGGATCAACCAATCAGAATCATGTTTTATATAGAAACAACACTATTTGTCGTTACAGTGGTCCTATCATTGAAAGCACGCATGCTCTTACCCAGCGCAAGCTTCCTCTCCACATAGCCGATCAGATCCTTCATGTACTTGGAGATGAATTTAGCGTACGTCAGAGCCGAGTCCACACCACCTTCACTGCGCTGCAGGATAATGTCCACCTCTTCAGCGCTCATCGCTGCAGCACACACATACATTTATGGAAGTAAATATGTAATATTTGAAATAATTATTATACATTTTATGTCTTTATTATAATAAGATTTTTATAATAATAATATATAAGTCAATATTATCTAATATAAGATTATATGTTCTGCAGGAGACTTTTTAAAGTTCTCTTATTGCAATATTAAAAAATATATATATATATTTTAAATGCTCTTCAGGAGGCTTTATAAATATCTCTAAATAAATAAACTAAATATTATACAATTATGAGTTCTTAAATAAATAAAATGCATATTATTAAATATAAGTTCTGCAGGAGACCAAATGGGTATTATAAAAAAATATCAATTTAACAATGTAAGAATATTCTTTAATTGGTTAATATTATATAATGATAATAATAATAATGAATATTATAATTATTATAAATGTTCAGCCAGGAAATTTTTAAAGTTCTCGCATTACAATAAAAATAAGTATTAATTTTAAAAGTTAAGGAGACCTTTTAAAGATCTACAAATAAATAAATCACATCATACAATACAATGAGTTCTAAAGTAAATAAAATACATATTATAAATATATGTACAATAATAATATATGTACAATAATAAAAGTAAATCTTAATTTTAAACGTTCTTCAGGAGACTTTATTATAAATATTTATTATACATGACTTCTATAATAAAAAAGTAAATAAATTATTCTAAAAGTTATGCAGGAGACTTTTTGATTAGAATTTATTTTCCAAATACATTCTGTGAATTTTCTACATCAGTGCATTCCTACTTATTTTTCTGTATGTCTGAATTTGTCAAAATGTACCCATTTCAGATGAATCACTCCGTGTGTGTAAAAGCTCGTGACCCGAGAGGTTCTCCATAGACTGAAGAGAGAAGACACACACACACACACACAGATATGTAAAACACCTTCGTACTGTGTTCCATGTGATTCCTATTTCAGGGGACAACTGCGTCACAGAGCAACAGCACTTTCAGGAAGTCAAAACCTGCTGCCAACATCCGCTCTTTACAGGCAGTGAAACTGACACACACTTACCCTGCTTTTCTCAGTGGGCATCACGGACAACAGCGTGCTACTGTCCACCTCTCCCATCAGCAGTTCAGAGACACTGAGGAAAGAAAGAACATCTCAGCTTTCTCTGAACGTAATATGTAGTGTCAGAATCTAACATTAGAGGGCAAACCGAGTCAACCCACAATTGAATTATAAACAAAAATACCTATAATAACCAGGGAGAATAATCAGACGCCAGTGTTAGTTAGGTTCACAACTTCCTCTTTACTTTGTTCTTGCCACAAAAACAGCATCACGCTGCACTGGTGGATGATTTAATGTTTCACCTAATGTAAAACACCTTGTCATTTCAGGTGTATCACAATGAATATGACAGCGGAACATCATCAGGAATCGGTTTTTAAACACTAGAAGTGAAAACAGCAATACTACAGCTGTTGATAATGATCAGCTTGAACTCAAAAACAGATCCTTGAGGGTTTTAGGCTGTTAGTGTAAGAGAGAAGAAGCCACAAATCAACTTCCTGTTATTTCTGTAGAGCTACGATTAATGTCAATGATCTAACAGAGCATTTTGAGAGAGATTTCATAACGCATGCAAAGAACGCCACATGGCACTACATTCCTGTGTACATTTATTCCTTTCGACTGTGAAAATAAAATACAATTTAAAAAAGGAACTACATGCTATTTCCCCAATAATGAATCAGATTAAATAAATTTAAAAAATACCAAAGAAACAAGTGTAATTTCCCCCTGAGTGAATAAAATAAATAAATCCAAAAGGAACAATGTGCCATTTCACCTGAACAAATCGAAAAAGCTAAATAAATAAATACCAATGAAACGATATGTAATTTCAACCCAAATTAATTTTAAATAAATAGCAAAAGAACAAATGTTTAATTTCCTCCTGAATTAATTGAAAGCTAAAGTATGCAAGATTATCACATGACCTATTTTTTTTAATGTATTTTGTAAACAAATGTCTTTGTATTTTTTTTTACAAATCGTCCCCTTGGAATTATAAGGTTCTATCTGACATTTTTGTCAAAATTTAGTTATTCACATATTCTTATTCTGTGACAACTTCTTTACATTATGTGATGTTTTTTAAGTTGTGTAAATTTTATTTAGAAAATAAAAAGGTTCTTTCTACAGTCAAATGGAATGCAAAAACTTTAAAGTTCAATATCTCAAAACTGCTCAGAACGCAGATAGAACCTTATAATTCCAAGGGGACGAAATTCTCTGGTTGTGTACTGCACATTTTGGTAATGTAATACGCCATCCAGGTATCCTAATTATTCAGCAAATGAATGGTCAGTATGCATACTACAAAACATGTATATAAAAAATAAAGGCAATTGTGAGGTAAAGTTTGCAATTGCAAGAAACAAAGTAGCAATGATGAGATGGATATAAAGTCACATCTACTTTATGCAACTCTTCTTATCAGAGTGAGAAACACATTGATAGTGTGTAATCAGTTCACACTGAGCTCTCCATACTCACTTGCTGCTAAAAGCTACAGCAATGGTCTCAATGGCCTTCTCAAAATCTTTCTTGTCCGCTTCATTGCACACTTCATAGTGGTATCCTGAAGGAAAAACAAAATATGTTGGTAAATGGTTCAAAAATAACAACAAATGTATTCTGGGCTGTTGACATGACAGTTTTCAACTAAAAACGTATGTATTTTGGCCGTTCATTTACATGACTACGGCGTTTTGGGGGCCTGAAAATGCAAACTTTTGAAAACGGGTTTAAAAGTGCAAGTTTTTGAAAATGATACTGTTATTGTGAAAATGCGCATTATGTGTTCAGTATATAGTAGTGTATTTTCACAAAGTGACATCTACTGGCCTGGCATGAATACAGCGTTTTTAGTTGTTTTCGTGGATCCGAGTGAATGGGGATCGTTTTGACAACATTGTCGTCTGTACGCAAAGGAAAAACATTTCTGGTTTTTAGTACATCATTGTCGTGTGAACTCAGTCTAAAAACCGGATGCACTACTGACAGAGAGAAAACCAAATCCATCCTTTAAGATCAAATGTCACATTCTTTTTGGTATTTTAGCATATGCGATTGCTCTAACCTTTGACCTGTGAGATGAGTTTTCCGGCAGCGGTGAGCGTCTCCACCGTGTTGAGGAGGGGGTACATGCTGATGACCTGCCGCAGGATGCGCAGAACTTCCCCCAGACACTCATGGGCCAGCGGACGCCGGTTCTCCTGTTTGTCTGCAAAATACCATCCACAACATTAGAGCTGCGTGATTCTGGATAAAATTGAGAATCACAATTTGTGCGTTTCAAACTGATCATGATTCTCCCACAAATCTGAACAGATTAAACAAAATAACATGTTATTTACTAGATGTTCTGAAAAATATTAATTGCTGGAGTCCATTTAAAATGTTTAATTATCCAATGAAAGATTAAAAAATAAATAAAATAATTGGTTTAAGTGAATGATTCAATGACTCGCTTACTCCATAGTTCACTTGTTTCATTACTGGATGAATCTGAGTTTTTTTTTTAATGAGTCTCTTGAATGATTAATGACCATACATTTCAGAGTCACCTGTCGTCACCTAGTGGCGTAACGATGTGATCGATACAAATGTTATTTGAACCGCCAAGTTACTTTCAAAAAGTGATCTCCATTTTGATCACTGCAGTAGACATCAGTGTTTATATCCAAACTATAAACTTTCCCCAGTTCTGTGATAATAGGTATATTTGTAACAGAAATAACGAAACTGTGTGGTTGAAAAGACTGTTTGCAAAGTTGTTTCATACCTATACATGATAATTTCTCTCTCTGGATCAGCGGCAGCGCGAACACAGATTTGAACGTTCCAGTGTGATTTTGTCAAAGGTTTAATAGACACAGGAGAATCACTCATTTAGGAATGAGATTGCGTGGCTGTTTGAATCAAGATTGCGATCTTTTAAAGATTAATTGTGCAGCTCTACACAACATCCATTCTTATCGGCTGAAAATGGGTTACAGACACACAAGCTCAGGAACTTCATTTCAGTCCAAGACGTCTAATTTGTGCCAAAATGACGAATAACTCTGCTTTCCTCACTGATAACAAAATGTCAATGCAAACAAACAAAACAAAAAATAAATACATAAAACAAATTGAACAAAAAGATAAAACAATTTAAATAAATGAACAATAAATAAACATTACCAAATAAAAAAAATGTTTTATTTTTTAATTAAAAATAATATTTTTGTTTGTCCATTCATTTATTTAACAAAATAAATGGACACAACTGAAACAAACAATTAACAAATACAAATTAAATTAACAAATTAATAAAATAAATTAAAAGAAATGAAACTTCGTTTTAAATCGTTTCTCAAAATGTTTCTTTTATAGGGAGAAATCTGACCAGGACATTTCTTAGTGAACCCAAAAATCCTTTAACCGACACGTCAATGTCTGTCATGCTGACAGGAAGCATAAGAAATCTGCACGGATCCTAAAACAGTCAAAATGATGCAAGACGGACTGTTAGCACAGTGTTGCACTGCTTTCTCGTCTGCACGTCTACAAACCACTTCCTCCAGTCGTATCTCCCAACCGTAACTCTCCAAGTACAAACACCTAGGCCAAAACTGTTATTGTTCAGTTTCTCTTCAACCTGACTTCTACAGCAGTGGGAAGCATGAACAACAGTTTTTGTTTCGTTTTTAATCAAAGAAAGTAGGCCACTTGCAATGAATAATAATAAAAAAAAGCTTCTGGTGAAGACAGAAAGGTTTGGTGGAAAATGTGCCATGGGACAACCACTAAACCCATCCATGCCATAAGCAGGATATTTCTAAAACATGACAAAATGGTTGAAATAAGGATGTTTTTCTAACTGATCCAAGATAATGGTTGGCATTATAGCTGTATTTTAACTTGCTGTTCTGATTAACCTTTTTAATATTATTATGGGATCCTTGACATGCGTCAAGGAATTATGAAGTTAGTGTAATTTTATGTCTGTGTCAACGTGTAAACATTTATGTCGGTGTATTTATGTATATTTGTACGATACCAGTGTCAAAGATGAATTGCCACTCTGTGACAAACAGAATGGATAATAAAGTTAAGCTACACTAAACTAAAACGTTGTTAGTACATTTTTTTTTATCATTTATTGGCATAGTAAAGGAGTTAGCCAGAAAATTAAAAGACACACACACACAAATTTCTTCTCTCCTTCCTTGCAACACAACTTTCAAGAATTGTTGAACAGAATTAGTTTTCTTTTTAGGTGATTACTTCTTGGTTTGGAACATTTTTGTGAAAAGATCTATACAAATAAAGTTTGAATTTATATTGAATTTATCAATATTTATCTTCAGATTTATACATCTAACTTACTCTGCATAGAACAAATATATATATATCAGTTTAATACACACTTAATATTTCCCAAACAATATTTAATTATTATTCAATAGCTTAATAATAATAGTATAATAAACCAAACAATTCATATAAACAATAAATAACTATTTATAAAATGCAAAATGGGTCCCAAAATGTAATTTATAGCTGCCTTTGTTTTATTTAAAAGGGTTGACTCTCATTGGAGTCTTTGCCACAAAAAAAGGGTTAAAAAAGCCCTGCAACAGAATCTCTTTACTTTACTTTACCCATTACTTTATCATGATACAAACACAGTGCTTTTATAAGGAGCCTCTTGTTGAAAAGTTCCTTTAATTTATCTCTAACGAGTTGTCAGAAAGCGGTCCATAAGCTCCGAGTTGTCAGAAAGCTTCAAATATAATAATTGATTTCGGTATTTATGGGTACGACTACAGGTTTGGAGCTTAAATGACGTTGCTTTACGAGTCCTGAGAGCGGAAGGGGGTGTTTTCTGAGAGTACCATTTCCTGTGCCAATGTGGCGCACCACAGGAACTTAACCTCACTGCTGCTACAGAAAGAACAGGGCCTCTTGAGCAAACTCAGCCCCGCCCCTTTCTCTCCTCCACAATCACATGATCCACAGCGGAAGGTGATGTTTGCGGTACGACGTGCAATTCGTCATGTGGCAGATTAGTATGGAGTGATGTTGTGCACATCTCAGTTAAAAAAATAAATACGGGGAAACGTTTAATAAATGTTTAGGAAATGTTTATAAAACTTTTTCGTCCTTAAACCCCAAATAATCCATGTCATCACTCATTGTCTCTCCAACAAAATCATCATCCATCTTACCTTCAAGCACAACATCTTTCAGTTTCTCCACTGCTTTGGCAAACCGCTCCACTATGCGTAGCAGCGACGGGATGTCTTCCACCTCAATGGCCACTGTGGTCTCGGGCGTCTCTGGTGAAGGACTCTGGGAGATGACAGATTTTCCTGCACCCTTACTAAAGACCCAAGACTGGATAGGGAAGCCCGCTGCGCTAGGATTGCGACTCAGAGAAGTAGGCCGCTTTAGGGTGCCCATTGGGGACGGGCAGCCAACCAGCTTCGTGTGCTGGGTCAAAGGGGTACCGGGACAGGAAGACGGGACTTCCAGGACGGATGGAGACAGACTAGAGGACGTGTGGGACGAAGAGGTGACGGCATCGACGACATCTTTCCGAGGCTGCTCTTGAAGCGCAGAGAGCTGGATTATGACGAAAAAAAGGAAACGGTGTGAGCAAACTGATAAACGTGGCATGCAAACTTTAACGTAGAAAGTAGGTTTGCGGATGGAGAACAAGATCTGTGACTGACTACAATAGACGGCTGTTAGTAAACAGAACTTCTTTCACAAGAGCGCTTGAGCAACCACGGCCTACTTCCTGTCACACCCCGAAGAGCTGATGCCACACTAACAGGCCTAGCTGAGGCCCACACACACTTCTAAAAGAGTAAACATGACATGAAGGACAAGTAACCAAAAATATCATTTCTGTAGCTCAAAGGCCACATATATAATGAACTCACACCTAAAAAATTATGCACTACACAAACCAATGTGTCAAAGACCAAAAAACAAGTGTTATCCCAAAATCCAATTAACAAAAAAGGACATTGCATTTAAACAGATAGAAGCTTTCTTATATTCTTTCCCCATCAAAAACAGCAAGATAAAAAAATGTTTAGAACAAAGATAAAACATTACATGTTAAGCCAATTATTATAAGGTAAAAAGTATAATAATTTACAATATCTGGTTACACCGCTCTGGTTGACTTGTACAAAAAAGTTGCTGCCTTAAAATTTTAAGTACAATCAAATTGGATGTTTAAGTCATTTCAACTTAAATAACATTAAACTGACTTAAAATCAGTTAATCTTGTATAACTTGTAAAAAAAAAACAGTTGAAAATTGCTTGACTTATCTTGATGAGTTAAAGCAATGTAAAAACATGTTGTCATAACTTAGCTATTACACGACACATGCATATTTTTAACAGTAACGTACAAACATTTACAGTAGTTTTCAATAAAAACCCACCTGTTTGAGCCAGACGTTTGGTCTATTTGGCAAGATGTCCAATTTAGTTTTGCTGTTTGATTTTTTCACTCTCTGACTCGTCGCGTAAGGACTGTAGCTTTTGCTACTCGATCCACGCTTTAACATTTCCAGCTACCGTCCGTTACAAAATCAGCTTTCCACACTGTTATCCATCATATCTCATAATTTTATTGCAATATGCCTTGAAAAGTAATTAAGTCTAAAAAAATAATCCTCAAACAGAATGAAAATGACAAAAAAATGTCTAAAGTAAGGCAAAACCTGAACTTCTTACACCTTGCTGCGCCATATCACACTGAGGAAGTTTAGTCCGTCCTTTTCTCTGTAGCATAACTGTCTAATTATACGCTTTAAAGTCTAGATATTTGTGTTTGAAAACACTGCTAAAACACATATGTTTCAACAACGTCGAGAGATCGACACGAAAACATGAGCGCGAGGGTGAAATGTCAATCAAGTTGATTGGCAGGAGGAAAAGGCGAGAGATGCTGTGCGACTTACTGATGGAGAGTTGAGAGGCGCTTGGCTGCTTCCTGTTCGGCTCTTCTTTGACATCGAGTGTGTCTTTATCAGTTCCCTTGTCCTTTTAGAGAACATTTTAAGCTTTAGATGTTTAGATCCGCCGCGTATGTCTTTTAGTTTACGATATAACCCCCCTGCCCACCCCCCGGCTCCCCATTTCAAAGCGCTGATGCGAGGTTTACACACTCCGAGCTCGAGCTTCTGTCTCGCTCCTCTAATAGTATCGCACATTGACTGAATCTAGTGACACACATCAGAACAGTCTGAAGCGCATCCGCTTTTGAGTTTTTTCACTCTCAGTCCCTTTGACAAGTGAAACTGCGTTGCTTTGTAAAAACACGTGGGCTGGATAACACGCATGCTTGTTGAGACTTACAAACAGCGTTTAGGCAGCGATTTTCATAATTTTAACTCGCTAGATAAGATTTGGCCAACTGCTCCACAGTTCGTTGTTAATGTCTGTCACCTGCGGTGGTTTAATTAAACAAAACACCGCCCACCTTCGTGACAAACACTTCTTGAAACCTTTTTGTTTGGCAAAAGATCTGATTTTAACACTTTCATTTCATTTCATTTCATTTCAATGAAATACAGTGTTAAAATAATAGCATTAAAGTCGCCATGAAATCAAAATTGATTTTTTTTTTGTGGCTTTTAGTATGAATATGTTAGCCTTACTGTTATAGTGCTTCAATGGCTGGGTCCAAAATGGCACTCTCTTTCTTGAGTATATATACTCAACGTATATATATACTATATATACGTTTAGAAGATGTCAGTTTAACATGCATTCTAAATCATTACATCTTAAAGACATCTTCTAAACGTCTATTTGACATCTGACAGGAAACGTCCTATAGACGTCTTGCAGATGAGCAAACACTCTTAAAAATACGTCTTCCAGATGTAAATATAACATCAAATAGACTTGTGCTATCTGGGATAGGTACCCTAGCACACGTACATCACAGAGACGTCTATTTGATGTGTGTGTTTACATCTGGAAGACGTATTTTTTTGAGTGTTTGCTCATCTGCAATACGTCTATAGGACATTTCCTGTCAGATGTCAAATAGACGTTTAGAAGATGTCTTTAAGATGTAATGATTTAGAATGTATGTTAAACTGACATCTTAAAGATGTCTATCAGATGTTAATAAACAGCAGATGCTTTCCAGATGAAGTGACCTTTAACAGACATCTTGCAGACGTACGTGTGCTATCTGTACTTATTTAGTGTAATTAGTAATTACTTCACGACCACTAAAAAAGTAGGCCTATGAGTACGAGTAGTTTGAATGCACTGTGAATTCGGACATAATTGTGTCACATACTGTTTTTTTGTCATACTTTATAGTAGGGAAGTATGCGATTTCAGATGCAGCCAATGACAAAATTTGACTTTAGAAGATATAAACATATCTCTAACAAAGTCTCTCACTTCCGCCACTATCAATTATTTTGATGACATCATGCTGCACTTCAGCTTCTCATCAGTTTTTCGGTCCAATCAAATGCCCTAAGGTCCCGTCCCGTACATTTGAAATAAACGCTAAAGCTGCACCATATAAGGTTCTTGCAAGTTTCTTGAAAAGACAGAGCATAATAATCAGAATCAGAATTCAGTATGCAAATAAATCCACTAAAGCCAACCAATACCAAAAATACGTTATCGTTACTGTTGGTAAGATTTGGAATGGCAAGTCAGTGGACTATTACATTTTTTTATTTTTAGATTGTTACATATCCCTGCAACATTTCAGCCATAAATTAATTATGAGTAACTAGAATGTTCACCACTGTATAGCGATGTTTGTTTTTTCTATAATGTAATTAAATAGCTGTTTGTCTTTTAAAAACGGTCACATGACATGATATGTATTGAGTTGGCTTGTGCGTTTTTTGTTTCGAGCTTCAGAAAATGTGACATTCTGTTAAGAGAACATTAGCTGTGTTCTTAGCTTTCAAGACTGATTGCGTCACCACGGCACAACAAAGGCTCCTTCAAATGCGGTTTCCAAATGTGTGCTTCGTTTCCTGTGAATTGAAGGATACAACTGATGGATCCTTCCTGGCCTTGCCTTCCCCAGAATTCATTGCACGCTTGTGACGACAGGATTTGTTTTTAGCGAAATTGCTGAATTAGACTTTTAAACCTAAGTATTGGGTTTTAACTTACTCAAATATCTGATACAAATTAAAAAATAAAAAACTTTAAAGCGGTTCAAATGTTGACATATCTTACTAAGACGCAATTATATAGTTGAAACTCTTTATTATATACAGAAATGGACTAGGGTGAACACATTTAGACAGTTTGTGAACCCCGTTTTGTTTTCAGACAGTTTAATATAACCTTCAAAAAAGTCCAGTACAAACGTTACTGTCACTCATCAACGGCAGCTAGACAACAAGAACAGTCCTCTATAGGCTATGCTAGACCATCCCATTTAACAATGCTCAGTCCAACCGTTGTGGCCTTCGAAGGATGCAGACTTTGAATTGGGACACAGCCATGGTGAGAGTAGTTGTTGATTTTGCACTGCATTGTGGGATAAAAAAAAAAAGGCAACGCGATTGAGACAGCGCTTAAATTGTGTGACTCCCTGATCAGTGCCCTGACTACTGAACTAGGGAGCGGATTGAGACGCCCTAGGAGGGAACTTAGCCTTCTAGTTTGTCTACAAAATTGACTGAACAGATCTATTATAACTCATTCAACCAAATCTGTATCACTGTGTGGCACTTTCAAAACTGTAACCACTGTTGTGCATCCCGACCAACCTAGAATAGCAACATGATCTCAAACAATGCTGTGTTTGGGTAAGGGTTATCGGTTTGTTTGCTCAGTGGGAGTTGGGGGAATGTTCAAGGGACCTACTTTTAAAAAAAAGTCAGTATTGTTGCAATTCCATTTGATTCAACTAGGCGAAATGTAGCACTTCACCTTTTAAGCAGGTTAAGTAAGATTAATCTCCAACACTTTTCATCCTCTGGGCTTTAATGGTTTGTTCCATTTATTTCAAAATACATTAATAAAATAATATAATATATAACGAGTTACTGAAAAGGGTAAAATATACCCAAATGGTCTTTATTACAACTGGTAATATTTCTTTCGGAAATAATCCTGAGGAAGACCTCAGCACATCCGTTACAACAAACCCACAAAAGGAAGCAATTCCGGTAACAAAACGTCAAAATAAATCCAAGAGTAGTTATCTATAACAAGTCCATAAGAACACTTAATAAAAAACACACACACAAAAGTTATTTCCAGTTTGGTTGTGTAAATGTACAGGTCCAGAATAAGACATGAGTGGTCCATGTGCCTGTTTGTGATGTTAGTACAATTCGTGTACATTACAGCTCTGTGGCAGGTCCCCATTCAATGTCATCAGCTTCATCATCATCAATACCAAAATCGCCATCATCTCTGGCGTTTTCATCGCTGTCGCTGTCACTGTCACTTCCTTGGATTTGTGTTCTCCTAATTTGCATGGCTTCGTGATGTGCCAATCTAAAAGAAAAGATTTATTAATGCATTTAAAAATGAAAATCTTCCTCAAGCACAAGTTGACAGATCAAATAGAAATACTTACACTACAAAAGAAGGAGAGGGTTTCCTTTCTGGTTCTGCCATACGGGCCTAAAACAACAACACACAAAATAATGAATAGCTCCATTGAGTATTTCTAGATACCTAATATTAAACGTAATCAAATACCTCAACATGACTTAAGGTAGGACATGTTCCTGTATCAACATCTTTTAAGTCCTACAGTAAGATTTAGGGTAAGCTATGGTCAGGGTAAGGGTAAAGGATTTGTCTTTTGTTGGTCCTACTATTCAATCATGCTGTACCACTCAAACCGGAATTCAGTGGATTTACCAATCAACCACATTTTAGGGTCAGGATTACCTCTGGGATTAGGTGAATGTGATTTGACCAAGTGCAACATGTTCCTGAATCAACATCTTTGTTGATCCTGGAACAACATTTCAACCAACCAATCAGATTTTTGGAGACTTTTAAAGTTTACAGTTTATGTCAAGTTTACAACCAGGGTTAAGTGCTTCTACATCAGTGTTATTCACCTATCATTTTCATCTGATTTTAGGGATATGTAATGGGTAGAGATAGGTTTATGGGTAGGGATAGGGCTAAATATTCAGAGAGGAAAGTTGTTCCAGGAACATGTCTTACTTGGCAAAATCTAATGACGTGCTACTCAAATTTTATTTAAGGTGGATTCATCAACTAATCAGATTATACGATCAGAGTTACCCCTGGGATCAGTGGGATGAAGAACATTATCAAAAAATAATTTCTCTCTGCTTTTTATTGGTCCTGCTAAGGATGTAGATCCAATAAAAAGTCATACTGGACTAAATCATGCCATGCTACTCAAACTGATATTAGTGGATCAGATAGGGTCAGATTTTAGGGTCAAGGTCAAGGACTTAATGATATGCTACTCAAACTTTACTTAAGGTGGATTCATCAACTAATCAAGGTTTTACAGTCAAGAGTTACCTCTGGGATCAGTGGTGTGAAGAACATTATCAACTTATTTCACTCTGTTTTTAAAAGGTAGGTTATGGTTAGGGAAAGTTAACTACTAAGGATGCAGATGTCCTATTTGACTAAATTATGTTGTGCTACTCAAACTGTAATTCAGTGGATCAATCAACCAATCAGATTTTAGGTTCAAGGTTTGGGTTACCTCTAGAATCAGTGGCATGAAGAACATTAGAAACCTATAATTTCCCTCTGCATTTAGAGGTAATGTATGGTTAGGCTAAGATTCGTCCTATTAAAGAACATGTCCTAATTGAATAAATCATGTTGTCAATTGGTCAGTGGCATGGGTATTAGATATATATGGTACCTGTTGTAGTTTCTCTTCTATGGCTGACAGTGGAGGGGTCTCTGAATGGACTTCTTTGGGATCTGGTGCCCTGAAGTTGGGCGGCGCATTGGAAGGTGCCGGTGGTGCGGCCATGTCACCAGTGCTGAAGTCTGAATCCGTGAAGCTGCGCTGCGAGGGGACATCGTCTTCTTGTTGGTGAAAGCCAGTGACAACGCGTGGAGAACGGGGCTCTGGAACGTGGAGGATAGGAGGTACTTCACCGGGAGGTAGAGTGTACTCGGACTCTTCCTCCAGGAATGGCTCTAGGTCGTAGGAAGGTTCAGGACTAGGATTCTGCTCAGTGGCGGGCTCCGAGGAGCGGGCTAGTGCACTGCTGCGGTGCCTGGCGATGCCTTGTGTTTGCTCTTCCAGGTCCTCATTGTCAGTGTAGGCTTCGCCATCTGTGAAGGCCTCACCGTCAGTGTCCTCGTAGTCACTTGCACCACTAAGGTAGTCAGAGTTGTTTGCACGGCTCAATGCATCAAGCTCCTCGTCGGCACCTCCCTCCAACTAGACACAGACCAAGTTCTCGTTAACCAATTCAAGTATGACATGTAGGTTCTCCACCAATCCTGCATTCACGCCTTGTCAGAATTATTGCAATTAAGAGATTTGTTTCAGAGCTGTTGGTTTTTTGCATGATGTCCCAATGGTCAAGTTGGAGCTTTCATAAAGTTTTGAGTTTTTAAAGTTGTAAACTCATAATTACATTAATTCGACAAGACGTGAGTGTATCATTATAAAAGTCTAGGGCTCTTACCGCTACTTCTGAAACCCAGACGGGTTTAGACTGCTGCTGCCGAATCTTGTCTTTCAAAATGTCATACCACATATTTGTATTAGGCTCAAGGTCAATGCGTGCTGTTAAGGAGACAGAAAAAACAGCGATTGCCTTTCAGAGCACATAAAAAGCTTCTGAAAGCGTTTTCAGAAATGATTTAAGCAGAGAATATGAACTTTGAAGACAGGCTTTACCAGAAAATAGATGGCTATAGTGTTTCCTTAGCTTTAAGGCCTGAGCGTAGAGACGACGAGAGCTCTTGTTGGAGCCTGGCATGTATTTTTGCCTCATGGCCTTCACGTCCTTCCGACTATGAGGATCCAAGAAGAGCACCATGGGATGGTACTGGATGTAATTCAATCTTTCTACTGCAGTTGGTGTAATATCCAGCAGGGGATGCTTTTCCTGCAAGTGAAAACACGATACTTTGTTGGCTGAAAACTAGTTGGTGTTTGGTTGAGGTCATGTTGGCTTATACTGACAGCATTAATAAGAAAAGGTTACCAGCTCTGCTATCCGCCTAACTGTGTCTAGTTTTATGACACTGGATGCACTATCACTTCCACTCCTGGCAACCATTTCTACAAGCCAATAAAATGGAAACATTCAATATTTGACAGTGAAGAAATTTCAACTGAAAAATTCTCTCAAAACCTAATCCAATTTTTCATACCTGCAACTTCAAATTCATCAGGCAACTCTCGGGCCAGCTTCTCATTTGCAATGTCGTTCAGAGGACCCAAAATGACAATTGGCCGTTTGAAATTGGCTGCATATGAGCAAACAAACGCATATCAAAACCATAGATTCCATTAGGAATAGTCCACTATCACTGTTAAGGTACATGACATTAAAAATCTCACAGTTTAATAAAAAAACAAAACAAAACACTAACCCTCTCTAAGCAGGACCTTCTCATATGCTGGAAATTTGCCCTGAATCGTTAACTGTAAGAGGTCGTCGCGGGTTCTTCTGGTATTCTTTTTGGCCCCTCTTAAGCCTCGTAGCTTCCAGAATTCGGCTCTGGGGCCGGAGCCTTGGCGCTCTGCCGCACTTATTCTCTGTGCCTGCTCCAAATTGGCCAGAGTTTCAGCCCTAAAATAGAGAGAGTCAGTACATTTAGCAACTATAATGTAACATACTTAACAAGCAAACAAACTTACCATATCTATGGATGAAAGACTTAAAAAGTACCAATTTAACAAACCTGGTCTGGTTAGGAATGGTGCCTTTGTCCAGTTCGTGTAGATCATTGCCCATGCGCACAGCTAGCCAGTTTCCCAGCTTTCCGTGATACATAGTGTCCACCACTCTGAACACCTCACCTCTGGTAAAGCTCAAGCCGAGACTGCTCTCAGCCACATGGTCAAAGTGTGTACGGATGTAGAAAGAGTCACCGAGGCTGGACTTCAAAATCTTCTTGTAGACTAGGAGGGCAGGAGCAGAAATTAATTTGGAAATGGCATTCATAATCCATTTTACTTCCCTAATGTGACTTTTTTTGTTTGGACTACTGCAAAGGATTGGTCACAAGTGACATCCTAATGTCTGGACATGAAGGCACTCACTGTCCATTTTGTTCTGAGTCCGAATATCGATTCGGTCCCCAGCGTGGATGTTCATGAGGTACATAGCTGCCTCCTCTCTGGTGAAGTGGTTAAAGTCTACACCGTTTACCTACCAAAATAACAGAGACTCTTGAAGAATGGAGAATATAGCTGAAAGGTATGATCATGTATGTACATGGTTCTTTGGTCCTACCTCCAGTATCTGATCACCCTCTGTCATGCCTTGCCTCTGGGCTGGACTGTTGGGCTGGACACCACCAACAAAGACGCCAACATCATTTCCTCCCACCAGCCTCAACCCAACGTTGCCCTCCTTCACAAAGCTGACGTGGTTCCGGTCCGAGCTGTACCTGGTATGGAAAAACAACAACAACAAAAAAAAACATTATTTTAATTAAATGTAAATACAAATAAAACATTAGCATAATGTATAAATACATTACATTTTATTTATAATGTTTGTATGTAAATATTTTATATAATAAATATAAATAATTTTTAATCATTATTTTTTATAATTTAAATCATTCAAGCTTATTCAAATTATCTTTAACTATAAATATTAATATTATTAAAATAATAAAAGGAATGTAAATATGAATGTACATCATGTTTATTTTTGAATGTCTTTAAATTAATTATAAATATAAAACGGTTAATTTTTTTTAAATTAAAGTATCTCTTTACACCATATAAAGTAATATTTGATTTAATTTATGCTTATTTTAAATTAATTATAAATAAAAAATAATGTAATAAAATATATAATACAAAACATTTATATATAAAATATTTAATATAATACATATAATCAATTAAATATAAATAACGTATTTATACATCATTGTAGAAATTGTTGTTTTGTCTTTCATGCTTATTTATGCTTTAACGTTGTTGTGAAGAAAATGTGAAAATGTAAAAAAAAAAAAAAAAAAAAAATGTACAAAAATATGTTTGTAAAAAAATATGTTTCCCCAATTTAATTTTGGGGTGAAATATGACACATGTCTTGTCTTTGATCTGCATACACACACAAAAAAACTACATTTCTCACCCCAGGTTTGGTGTTGGCACTGCGTCTGGTGGAAGTGAATAAAGTGGCTCCTCTACAGGTTTCGCTGAGATTAAACAGTTACAATTTAATACCCTACAGTCACTCAATAAGTTGCAATGCATTATGGGTGTGCTTTTGGACTAATGGTACTCACATTTCAACGTGGTGTGGTTGGGAATGGATATGTTGGAGCGGAGATTTCCATTAGCATGTGGAAAACTGAAAGAAAGAGTCGATATATTCATTCACACAATAATGACCGCATACAAAGGAATTGTTTGGTTGCAACCAAAGTGTTTGCTGACCTTCACTATGACATAATCTGTTATCTTAAGTGTGGATTAGATAAATATAGATCATAGGAGGCGTTCTGAACCTGTGATCGCTGTTGTGGCTGGGACTGTCAGATCTCCCGAGAGGTGATGGGGCCCTTTCTGATTCAGAGGAATCTGGCGAATAAACCAAAACAACATTACAAAGGCCAAAGAAAGATGTACATTCATTCATATGGCAACATGAATGGCATCTTTCTCTAACGACTACTCAGACATGTAATAAGTGTATTATACATACATTCGGGTGGTGGTCTGGCAGGAGCGGATCTGAGTGGGGGATCTTGTCGGTTGTTGATGATTGGCACTTGCATTTCAGCCCTGAGACGAAACAATAATGAAAATAGCGGTCATCGTTATATGCAAAATAATAATCCAAAACAAATAAAACAGCATTAGTATATCTTACCCTTGTCTGATTCTTGAGTTTTTACTGACTGGAGACTGTGATCTCGGAGGAGTGTTGTAACTTGCATCCGACTCGGATTCTGAAGGAGCTGATTAAATATGCAAATTAGAGACCATTATGGGTTGCTAATGACTCGAATGGTGTGAATTTAAAATGCAAAGGATGTAATTTTAAATTGTAATAGCTAATGACATATTACTTCATAAAAATATTACTTCACAAAAATGCTTCATATGACTTCTATGAAAAATGTATGTGTAAATAGTTTGCAATGTGTATGAAAAATGAGATTTCATACACATTACTGATGTGTATGAATGTACACATCAGTATTTAAATATATACATTCATTTTAAAAAATATCTTTCATACTTACAAAAAATGTCAAATTATTTTCATGCCATCAATATTTATTATTTATATTTTATGAAATGTATGCGTAAATATTAATGTGAAATGTGTATGAACAATTACTGAATTTACACACTAATATTTAAATAACAATCATGTACACATGGATATTTAAATATTTACACATCAATATTTAAACTTGACATTGAGGTACAAATAAATGACAGAAAAAAATAATTTCATGCCATCAATAATATTGATATATTTCAGAAAAAAAAGTGCAAATATGAATATGTAATTAAATAATTTACAGTAATTTTCACATTAATATTTAGAAAATAATGTGTAATCATTTACACTTTAAATATTTAATTTGAATAATTTATTAAATAAAAATATATATTTTTCACAGTTAAGATTGAGGTATGAAGAAAAATTCTTTTCATGCCATCAATATTTATTACGGTATTTATATATCATATATCATGTGAAATGTGCATGAACAATTACAAAATGTACAGTTATTAACGCAAACTTTTAAATAATCATGTACACATGGATATTTACATATTTCATATTTAATATATACACATTAATTTCAAAAAAATATTTTTCATATTTAAGATTGAGACACAAGGTAAAAAAAACTGACAGAAAAATTATTTTCATGTCATCTATATAAAATATATATATATATTACGGAAAATTCATTTGTAAATATTAATATGCAATTACAAAATGTACTGTAATTTACACATTCATATTTGGAAAATAATGTGTAATAGTGTACACTTCAAATGTTTAATTGAAATTAAGAATTCATTTAAAAATACTTTTCGTAGTTAAAATATTTATGCCATCAATATTTATTATTTATATATTATGGGAAATTAATGTGTAAACAATTACGTGTAATTACAGAACTTACAGCAATGTAAACTTTAATATTTAGAAAATAATGTGTAATATTTAATTGAAATGACAAAATATTGTTCTAAGTATTAAGAAAAAATATTTTCATGGCATACATTTTTTTACATTTAACCTTGAATATTTCCTTCACGATTTGCTCGTACCTCTCTGTACAGGAGTTGAGGGTTTCGCCCATTTTGGGGGTTCCATTACAGGGACTGGTGTGACCTCTGGGGGCGCCCTGCAAGAGAAAGAGGGCAGATGGGAGGGTGAGAGAAAAAAGCAGGATGAGGGGATACTAAATGATGCTTGTCCATGAGGAGAGTGGGAACTAATGTGAAATCATTGAGGGAGATATTCACCTCAGGGTTTCTGGGGGTCTCTCTCTCTCATTGAAAGGGGTGGACTATCCGCTGCCATAACTGATTATAGGGTCAATTAAGTCCCAAAAATCAATGATTCATATGGACTGGCAGAACGTACTAAACGTATCAAAAAGATCATTAGATCCAAATCTATGATACTTCTATCTTCATTACACCACTGGTTGTTGAGAATTAAATAACATTTAAAATCTTACATAATGTGTGTATAAATGCTGTTTATTGTATTATGTGGATAATTTGTATACTTATGAACTCAGATGTTGGATACAAGATGCTATCTAGGTCTTAGGAGCAATATTTCCTTATCAAGAGCCACAAATCAACATAGTACAGGAGAAAACTCAGGTTGATTCGGTGTCTTTTATTTTAAAAGATCACACATATCACATTTTCAGATATCACAATGAAAGAAAAATACATGAATGCATACAAGCAACATAATGCAACACAAAAAAATAAAGCAAATAAATGAAAAACAACAAAATAAACTTTTATCTCGTCGTGTACAGGCAGATGACTGGGCCTACTGAAAGAGTCCGGTGTGAGTTGCGTTAAAAGTGGCAGTGAGGCGTCCCTCATGTGTACCTGTATCTATTGTGGGACTCCTGGCTGGCTGGAGTCCCCTGTCTGCGTGGTCCGGTACTATCGTCCGATTCGGACTCTGATGCAGCTGTATGGAAAAGACATGCTCTTGAATGAGTCTGTTAAAACGGGATACAGAACTGAAAATGAAGTGCCGTAGGGGGTGAAAAATCACCTCTGGGTGGAGGCCTGTAAGGGGAGGCCATGCGGCGGGGGAAATCCTGAGACATGCTAAGAGAGGAAGACTTCATTCCAGGAGGAGGGAGATCGGGAAGCACCCTGGGAGAAGAGAAGAGGCATTGGAGATATTTCTAGAAACATTATTGAAAACCTATGAAGTGAAAAAGGTCACGGTGCATGTTCTCGAACTTTAAGAACATCATTCGGACCTGGTCACTTTTTCAAGAATGGAACATGTTGGGAATTAGAACAGGTTTCTCGGTTTACAACAATACTTAAAGGGATAGTTAACCCAAAAATTAAAATTCTGTCATTACTCAATCATCCTCAAGCCTAAATTCAATCTGTTCAACATATAAAGTGATCGAGTCTCTATAGAAAATTTGGACTAAACCGCTCAATTCATATAGATTAATTTTATGATCTCTTTATGAACTTTTAAAGCGT
This sequence comes from Rhinichthys klamathensis goyatoka, assembly GCF_029890125.1. NCBI lineage: Eukaryota > Metazoa > Chordata > Actinopteri > Cypriniformes > Leuciscidae > Rhinichthys > Rhinichthys klamathensis. The sequence continues at coordinate 2,408,556 of NW_026606664.1, read as the reverse complement.
CAAAGTGGTAGTTGTGTAGACTGTCAATGGAGGGACAGAAAGTTTTCATCAAAAAGATCTTCATTTGTGTTCCGAAGATAACCGATAGTCTTTTGGGTTTGGAAAGACATGAGGATGAGTAAATAATGACAGAATTTTCACTTTTGGGTGAACTAAACCTTTGAGATGGTCTTTCAGACAATTCAACGACTCGTCCATTCAGAAAATGTGCTCAAGATGTAACATTGTATTTGCATTTGGTGTGGACTCATACTTGTATCTGGAGTTTTTTTCAGGTCTGGGACTCTCACGTCTGGGGGGCGGAGAGGCGCTCCGGTCTGAATCTGACTCAGAAACAGCTGGTAACACAAAACAAACATTAAACTACAGAGATTCAATTGTCTACAAGGTTCGTACATATCATTTACTGAATCATTCAGTGAAGTATTTGATTCCAGAGCTGGTTTATAAATATGGTAAAATCGCATTTTGAGGCAGACCTCTGCGTGGTCGTGAGGCAGTGGAGGGGTTCCAGTTCTGGGTGACGGGTGAGGCTCGAGGGTTTGGCAATGTGGAGATCCCTGAGAGAACCCTGAAACAGACAAACATGTGACCCTTGCATCTCACCCAAACAAACAGTAGTATGATAAAACACAATTGCAAAATGAAAACACACACACACACACACACACACACACACAAAAAAAGAAATACAGAAAGAAAAACAAATACAAAAATAAAACCGCAAAACAAAATAATAAACACACGAAGAAACTAAAAGCAAAACAAAACAACCCAACCAGAAAAAAACTAAACAATAACAAAATAAAATAAGCAAAACAGGGGAAAAAATCCTGACAAAAGCAACACAAAATAAAATAAGTACCATGTAATCCATGCATCTATATAACTAAAAATAAAAACAGCAAAACAGACAGAAAAAACTAAATACAAAATAAAGCCTAGAGACAGAGAAACACCAAAGTATAAGAAAAACAAACAAACAAAAAGAGATAAAGTAATTGTATAAGCCATTTATTAGTTTAGTTTCATCACAATTTCTGAAATAAAATACAAAGTAGCACTTTATTTTACAGTCCTTGTAGTCCATGTACATACTATATACTTAGTTATTACAATAACTGGTTAATAACCATGTACTAACCCTAAACCTACACCTAACCCATGTAGTTACCTTATATTAACCAGTGCTTTCTTAGGCAAGTACACTAAGTACACAAAAGTGCACGTACTGTAAAATAAAGTGCAACCCAAAACAAATGAAAAACAAGACATTAATATAACTCTGGTTCTGCAGAGCTGAATACACATGAAGCCATGTTTACTTGTATCGGTCTCTGTTATCGAGAGTGTCGTGTCTTGACGGTGGAGGCGAGTTGCTGCGGTCCGATTCAGACTCAGAGGGAACTGCACAAGGCCAAAGCATCAGTCAGCTAATTGCATAAACAACTATTGCATAAACAAAACCTCTTGGCCATGACCATGCCATATTGAATTAAATTTTAACTTGCGTTTCATAAATGAGACCCATTGAGTTTTTGCACTAAGGCTCACCTCTGCGAGGGGGGATCAACTGGGCGGGCGGTCTTGTAGAGCGCAAAGGGGGAGATTCGCGTGGTTTAGACACAGGATTGGCACGACTTCTGTGGATCAATGAGCTCTGTTAGTGCAAAGATCATTTAACTAAAAGAGTCAGAGAATCAGGTCAGAGTTGAGGTGTTCACCTTCGAGAACGTCGTTCTCTTGGACGGGATTTTCGATTTGTGGGGTTGTCAGAATCCAGGTCTGAGATTTCTTCAAGCAAAAATTGAAAGTCAGTATCAACACTCCAAAAACCAGAGATCAGCTGTCAAAACATTGACTCTCACCCTCCAGCTCGGAGCTACTGTCTTCCCTCTTCTCGTCCGCGCTGTTTTGAGGACTGTCCTCCACTTCAGGAATGCTGACCAGGAACTTTCTGTCGTCCCTCAACACCAACATGGTCAGTTTACCTCTAGACTTCTCCACTAGGTGCTTGGTCTCCAGCAGGGACAGATTTTCTGTCGTCATGCCGTTAATCTATACAAGAAGTTTTAAATAGGTTACACAACATCTAAGTGCGATGGAACGGTTCCTAAAGAACCTGCTCCTCACCTTTAAAACAAGATCTCCTTCCTGAAGGGTGCCCTCTTTGGCAGCCAGACCGGTGGGAGTCATGTGCTTGATGAAAATCTGGCTCCCCAGCTTCATCCCGTACTCTGCAGAGAGAAACATGTTGAAAACTCGGCAAGAACCATAAAAGATTCCACAATTCAAAGCAATGAGATTCTGACCATCTGTGGGTTTTTTCTTGATCAGGGTTGTTCTGATGGGTTTGTTTTGCACATCCTGACTGGGCAGCCTCTTGAAGCCGGACATGATGGGGAGGTCATGACCGTTGCGGTCAGGTGTCACGCTTCGAGTTCGTCGGTTACGGCTGGTGTCAGCGCCACGCTGACCTCTGTTCTGAGGTCCGTCTTCATCTAGTATGTTGGATTGTGAGGCAGAACGAGTCGGTCTGTTGCTCGCAGGGATCTGAATTGTGCGTGGCCTCTTCACGGTCTACAAAATGAACAAAACAAGAATTGTTTTCAAACCGCAAAAATGTTACCTAGGTATTTGTTTTGGCAATGTTTTTGGAATGTTCTTACTTACAATGTTTGCCAATTTCCCACATTTCCTCAGATTTTGAATAGTGTAGAGTGAGGTGACATTGTCCATGGAAACACCATTCACCATAGCTATCTGGTCTCGTGTACTGTGGACAATAAATCACGTGAGTCTCTATCACAAAAAATCATATGCCAAATATGTTTTGAGTATGTTGGTTTTTCCATCTTGTAGACAGCCTTGACAGGTCTGACAGGATTACACAGGATATGTGGGAGGAAGTAGTGTGGGTCTGAATGCAGGAGAAGTGGACTCACTGAAGACGGCCCATGGCGGGGCCGCTGGGAAGCACATCAGAGACCACCACTGCTGTGTCCCCGTTTACTGGGTTGGGCTTGTCTCGCCCACCTGAGACCGCAAAACCGAAGCCGACCTTGGAATCCTGTGAACGAAAGAATGAACAAACAAAAGACTGAACGATCGAGCAAAAAAAAAAAAAAGAATGAAAGAACAAACAAAAATGACAGAACAAATAAGTGAAAAATGTAAGAAAGAAAGAAAATAGGAAATTAACAAAAAAAGAATAAAAACACATCAAGAAAAAACTAAAAAGAAAGAACGGAACAGTAAAAGAAAGAAAGAGCGAGAGCAAAAGAAAGAAAGAGCAAAAAAAAAAGAGACAGAAAGAGCGAAGGAAAGAAAGAAAGAGCGAAGGAAAGAAAGAACGAAAGAGCAAGAAATAAACAAAAAGATCAAAAGAACAAATTTTACCAAGAAAAAAACAAAACAAAAAGAAAAAACATGAAAGACAAAAGAAAAAGATCAAATAAATTAAATGAGACAAAAGAGCAAACGAAAAAATAATTAGCAAATAAAATAAAAATGATAAACAAACAAAAAAAATCTTTAATTAAAGAATAAAGGCAATTTTATTTCTATGATGAAATGCACCAGATGACCCCAAACTTGACATTCCAAAATTTCGGGTGCGTCCCAGTGACAGGTGGAAAAAAACCCTCATGCTCACAAAACTTTTAATCCGCCTCGACTTTCAATTGTTTGGGAAACTGTAAACCTGGTGTCACGTTCTCAGACACACCTGTACACAGCCAGATAAGGTGTGGCTAAGGCGAATTAAACCCTCGATCCGCAACTTACTTTCGATAACGTGACCGTGTGCTGCTCCCATATCGTCATCTCCTCCATGTCTGTTTTCTGAAACGATAAAGAAGTGGTTACGTTTATTAGCGCAACGTAAACCAAACAACAACAACAATATATCAGAACGTTTACAAACCACCAAAGGAAACCGGTCGAGACGAAAAGTGCCAGTTTTTGAGGGCCTCGCTCGGCTGTTGTTTGTCAGCTCTGGCCCTAGCTGAACATGCTCGCACCTGCTGAATTCCTGCCATACAGGTACAAGGGGGCGGAGCCAGCGCGTGACAACACTGATACCCGACACTTCCTCACCAACGGCTCACCAATAAACAGTCTGACAACACGCGTCTCGCAGCAGACATTCGTTGAGTGAAACCGAACATTGACTAGTAGTCAAGCTATTGTCAGTACAAGAGAGGGTTTTAAGGGCAAACCCGATTCCAAAGTTCATAATTAGCACGGTTGATGCAAGTTAATATCTTTATTGTAAATAAAAAATAAGGGCTGAATCACTCACATTGAATTATTTTAACTTGTTCACGATTTGATTTGAAGCCAAACGTGTCGCCTAACAAAGACCTGCTGCAACCATCATCATGACATACTTTGAGAGCAGTTTCTATTGGACTAGAGAATTCCTGGAATGCTTCCCATGTTTTTATTGGCTGCAAAGGTCAGAGAGAGTCTGTGTTCGCAAAGCTGACCGACCTTAGCAAAATGGAACAAATGTATCACGGCTTCCACAAAATAGCTTAGTAATACTTTGAAATTGCGTAGATTTCTGATATGAAACATCATGGAACCATGACTGCTGTTGATGACAACAATGATGGTCAAAAAAGGAAGTTGCTCAAAACTGATGAAATCAGGGATGCAAATATCAGCACTACCCTTTTCTAGGGAACTCCCTTCATTAGACTCTTACAGTCTGGTGTTCTTACACCTGTTCTAACATACTGCTGACTTATGCTGTAGTTTATGATTATGAATACATCACTGCTCACCACCTCTAAAGCCCTACAGACGCAAAGTGAACGGGTCACCAGACTCCCTTAATTCATGTGAACTAGCATAAACCTAACCAGCACAATCCTTGAATCATATGGACCATTTTTACGATGCTTTTTCATCATTTTGGAGCTCGACAGCCCCCAGACCCCTTCACTTTAATTACTGAAAAGAGCAGCCAGGACATTCCTCAAAATATCTCCTTTTGTGTTCCACAAAAAAAGAAAAAGAAAAATCATACGAGTTTAAAATTTAGGAGAGTAAATGATCACAGAAATGTCATTTTTGTGTGATTTATTGTGGGTTAGTTCTCCAAAAAAGGAAAATTATACCATAATTGACTCACCCTCCTGGCTCTTCCAAGCTTTATAATTGGAGTGAACGGCAGATTATGTAATACCTGTATTGAACTTGACGTCACCGGAAGCAAGTGATTATTACAGTTTATAAAGTTATTATTTATTTTTTTTTACAAATTTTTATTACAAAAATCCTTCAGAAGGTCTTTATTAACCCCCTGGAGCTGTATGGATTACTTTTATAATGGATGGATGCGCTTTTTTGGGCTTCAAAAAACAAGGTACGTACGATTCACTTCCATTATAAAGCTTGGAAGAGCCATGATATTTTTAATATAACTCCGATTGTGTTTGGCTGAAAGAAGTAAGTCATATAGACATACCGTACAATGTAAAAAAAAAAAAGTTTCTGTCTTAAATTTAAGTACAATTAACTTGGATGTTTAAGTCATTTCCACTTAAATTACATTAAACTGACTTGTTAAAAAAAAAAGTAGAAAATTGAGTAACTTATTTTGATGAGTTAAAGCAATGTAAAAACATATGTTGGACATAATAATAACTTATTGATCATATCATTTTTTACAGTGTAGGATGGCTTGAGGGTGAGTAAATTATGGGATCCTTTTTGTGCGATTTAGCCTATCCCGCGGGGGTCACAGGTTAAAATAGCAGCTAGTAAGTAAGCAACTAGAAAATTACTGTAGACCATTTACCAATTTATAGTAATATAGGCTATTTTACTTCACAGCAACAAAAGCAACACACTCAAGTCCAACAGGTGCAAGTCAGTATTTACAGTCCCGTCTCTGTTGTCATTAGACGGCTCAGATGACACATTACGCTGTTTAGTAAACTTAAGACAGCTCATGTTAAGCATTCAACAACTAGCATAAACAACTAGATACTTTATGGACTTACCGTCCCTTTAAATCTCACTTCCATTTTCAATGCTGAACTAAACACCTAGAATGGGAACGTAAACCAGCAGGGTATCCAAAATATGTTTCAACATAATATCTCCATTTTTAAAGATGTACATGACCAGCAGTTGTCCCCACAGGAATTAGCCTATATGGTAATAATGAGTAAAAAAACAAAACAAACTGTGTACATTATAAACCCCCACCTGAGCCCATGGAAAGCTCCGCCCACTATAAAAATCCTTTGGTACTTTCTGATATAAATTTTTCCTCAAGGAATTAAGGAGGAACTGGGATATTTAGCTGGGAAGGTCTCCATTCACTGAGGCGATGCCACCTTATGAAGACTAAGGATGGATGGAAGATGCGTTTAACTTTAAATATACAATTCTTTATCCAGGTTTTAAAAATGTCTTTCTCCCTAAAATGCCCTCAATCATTTTTGAGTCTGAGAAAACACAACAGTAGCTTTTTTTTTCTTTCTTGAAGCGAGTTCCTGAAGGACGTTGATTTGCACGGCACTTTGGTTACACTGACAATCATTACCTCAGTCTGTTAATGTTTAATATGTACACTGGCCCAGAGAATGTTTCTGCATAATATTGGCCTTGAACACGAAGACAAACGCTAAGTATTAAACTTCAGCATGTGGGTCAGTGACTGACATGCGATATAGAATTGCCCATTTCACTATTATTTATATACTATTATAGTATCTATTACAATTGAATTAGCTTTTATTTTTATATTTTCAGTTTTCATTTTAGTTTTAGTAATTTTGTCACGTACTACTGTCATTTTATTAGGTTTTATTTAGCTTTGATATATTTTAATTTTAGAAACATTAGTCAAATAAAGTAGCCTAAGCTGGAGATGATATTCTATAACATATTGCTTAAAAGAGTCCCAAGCTTTAGTGAACCAATTGGAAGTGCCTCCTAAAGAATGTTTAACTTTTTTCCAACATTAAAAAACATTTTAATAGTTTTAGTATTAGTTAACAATAATAACAACACAGTCCACAATAAAGAAAGAACTATACATCCAAATTCTTTGAAATACTCTTTATATTCATGTTGGTTCCGGAAAACTTTTATATAATTTTCAACAAGTGGCAATTTAAAAACTCTAAAAATATAATGTGGTACAACCGTCAAATACATAACATATGAGGTACAAAGAACATATTTCTCTAAACCTTGAATACATGTGTAACATTATTTAAATAAATAAAAATGGGTAAAAAAGGGACAGAAGAATAATGGGACATCTTTTTTTTTTTTTTTTTTTTGCATGTTAGTCACACCAGATTTTTGTCAATATGACAAAATCCCAGACTTGCATTGAAGGTGGGAGCTGAACCATATCTAGAGGCTACAATATCACAAGAGAAACATCCCAGATCATGCTAGCAACCACATAGCAACGTGCTAAAACCACTCTCACATTTTAGCAACAATAAAAACAAAAAGTTTAGAAGAATACAGCTGGAATTCCCACATAAAAGAGGTGGACTTCATCTCTGTGGTTACACCAAATATAAATTTAGGAAGTAACAAAATTACTGGAATTACTTCACACCCTCAGGCCGACACTCTTGACAGGAAATGTAGGAGTAATGCACAAATGTCAGATGGTGTTGTGTTAAGGTGTGCCGCCTCAAACAGTAACGCCTTCACAATAGGAGACCATGGGTTTCTGGTGGTCCAGCCCAGTTCTTCACAACCGGCGTTTACATTTGTTGTTCTGCTTCATAACAGAGAACATTACGAAACAAAAGACCATGTCATTTGTTTCTACACATCCAGCTAACAGGGTACACTCTTATAACTTTGGCTTACAAGGTTATGAACAAACATTCTGCTAACATTAATAGGACGTTCATTCAAAGTTATCTGGTCTTTAATAACGTTCTCATAGTGTTTTCAAAATGATAAATGTACTTAACGTTTTCTCTAATATTTGCATAACCAACAAAAAAATTGCTATAATTTTTTTTAAACATTTAAGAAACTTAAAAGTTTTGAACATCCAGACTTAATACATTAGCGAAACATATTTTTGTTAGCTGGGCAGTCTGGCCTAAAACCATAGAGCCTAAAACTGAAGACATCAACACACCTCATAGTTTCGGAGCCTAAAAACTCATACAATGACAAGGATTGAATACAGTTTATGGGAATTTATGGGCCTACTACAAAACACACAAAAACAGCCAAAAAGTGCTTTTCAAAACTAGTAGCCAATCCTTGACTAACAGACTTAAGAATAACATCATTGAAGAGAAATGTGGATATATAGGAACGCTGTTTCTCGAAACCACAGCGAAACTATAAAGCACGTATTGACTCAAATGAGTGACAGAACCAGTTAAGCCAGATGAGGCTGAGTGTGCTGCTGCAGCACTGTTGCAATTGATCTCACGAATCGGTTCTTTCGAACAGAAGAACCGCTTCCTTTCAAACGCACTGGTATGATGTAAACGTATAGCTATTAGACTTAGTTTTCGGCCCATTAATCATATCCTTCGTTCAATTTAACAATCTTACTCAGGTGAGGTCCCTGACTGGTTCTTGGTTAATTACGAGTCGGATAAAGACGGACGGTTCTCTGTTCTGTTCAGTCAGCTGTTGACTCGAGAATCAATCTTTATTGATTTAGTACGATTTTGCTACGCGTACGAGTCGCTCCGAAAGGTTTTGTGGCTCAATGGGTTAATTCATTAAAAAGATCCGATTCAAAAGAACGATTCGAACGAATCGGACATCACACATTTTCAGGATATAGCGATAAAGGTTCAGAATTGAGGACTTCTATGTTTATGAATCGACTTAATAACAATTAACAACGGTTCCCATATGAATGAGACAAATACGAGACAAAAGAGCATTCACATTTAGCTGTCAACAAGTTTGATGTCCTTTTCTAAAAACAAAAATCGATAGTTTCTAAAGAAAATAGCAACAAATTGTAGAAACATGTTCAAAAGTGTATATTAGCAAAAACAATCAGGCAACACATTATACAAAAGCCAAATAGCCTATCTATTGGAGCAGAACAGAAACATGTAGCCTAAAATACCATTTATAATAAACTCAGAATCGTGCATGACACATGTCGCCAATTATTCACCGTTTCGACGTAACTTCCAGTTAATCAGCTTACATTTCAGCAAAACGTGAAACATGACTCAGACCAACGCAAACAATCGATAAACACAACCAAGCAGAGCAGGAAGAAAACGCTCGACTCACGTAGCCTACCTTATAATGTGTCCCCTTTAAAAACGAACACTAAAATTCTCAGTTAATTCCGTATTGGAGGCCTCACAAGGCCTGGCACCTACAGTTTATAAATAAGGTTTCGTTATATTCCCTTGTATCTATACAGCACCTGATCATACCTGTAAGCAGGGGGAGGAGCTTAATACATGTGGGCTGGGCAGTTTCCTCATTAAGTACTACTGCTAGTACTACACCCGACTACACCTACACCACACACTACAGTGGCATTGGTCTTATTTTCCATTTCCTCTCAATAATTGGTTGTCGAATGGATACAATAGAGTGCCACAATATAATACATTGAGTCAAATTCCATGATGACGTTTTAAAATAAGAGCTTCGTTCGTATACCTACCATAATACCTGTTTTGCTAGGATTTTTTAATTTAGATTTTTTCTTGCTTATATATGTCTCTGAGAAAATATTTGTTATAATTTAGTGAATTTTTTTCTCCTACGCTATAGCGCCCCCGGTGGGGAACGTGCGATATTAGAACGATCACACAACGGATTGAAATGCGTTAACTGCTAGTTATCTTTAAGTAAATTAACTCTCAGGACTTTCCATTGTAACTAAACACGATTACAAAACAAAGAATAAGGTAAGATTCTTATTTTTTAAAGGTTGAGTATATATATTATGTAAAAATAGCAGGCTACAATGAAATGCACTAGTGACCAACGAATTTGCTGGTTTCTTGACTCTTTCCAGAATCTATGAGGAACTTTTTTCTTATATTTTCTTTGGAAAGTTTCATTTGAAAATACTTTCGTAGGACTGAACTGAACTTGGTCAGTGGTGGCAAGTGTGAGGGTTTGCCTACATAATTTTAATTATGACATTCCATACACTTACAGGTGTTAAAGTGTTATTTGTTTTTTACATTGGTACTATGGTAAAACCATGATACTGCAAAAAGTGCAATGGTAATACGATGGTATCATTTGAAATAGGCAACCTAGAATAACCTTAAATCAATTGTTCTTAACCAGTGGACTGGTGACCACTAGGGGGCCCCAGTAAACTTTCAAAGGGAAAGTTTGTCTTCTAAAACTTTTTTATATTAAAATAAATTACAATTAAAAAGGTACAACCACTAAACGTCTAAAACTAATTCAACACGAATGTGAAAAAAAAGATTTAATAATAAAAAAAGGTAAATTTGTTTTTTCTTTTACTATCAGCAGACCTAAAATGTTAATATTGGCAAATATTTCAGTTCACAAAAATAACACAATATAACCATTTTAAATAATTAACCAAAAACACAAACTCATGAATCTGAACATTTTTATTTTTTTGCTTTGTTAATAAAGTTGAACTGTAATATGTTCCTCTTTAGGTACATGTAGAAAACAATTTCTTTAAGAAACAGTCAAAAGGCACATTTTGTTTTTACAATATATACAATTGGATGTAAATTATAAATAGGCCTATAGAAAATGACAAAAGCATAACCAGTAAGAACACAGGAACAAAACGGTTCAAGATACATACAGTCAGTAGCATGTTTTTTCCCCCATAGCAATAAATTACGTAAATGTCATATTGATATAAAAGCGAAGCCAATGAATCGAGATGTTTACAGTATTGAACATTCCCATGAAGGGCCAAGAGCAAACAAACTTGGCAGAACTGGATCACACACACAAGACAGAAACTCATTTATGCTGTTTTAGTGCAAATCATACACAGAGCGAGTCAAATTTCTAATTAGTAACAAAGGGTTAAATTTGACTTTGTCCCACTTTCATGGCCTCATTATATAGTGCTTTTGTTGCATAAGATGCTTTATTAGAATATATAACAGAAATATAAGTCCTGTGTTCATCTTTCTCATTGGCTGTTTTTGGGGAGGCACTGAGAAAACAGACTATGTGGATCACTTGTAAGGTTAAAACTATTAAATGCACTAAATGATATGGAACAATTAATCAAATGCTTGAATTTCATTCAATATAATGTGAATTGCACGCTGAGTGTGTAACAACTATTTGCATGAGAGAAACTACGAATAATTTCACACAAAATGTTTCAAGTGCAAATGTGGCTGAAAGAATTTCCCTTAATGAAAAGAATAAAATAAGATATTTGTGCAGAAAATAAGCAGTACAGGATAAATAAATAATATTTGATCTGTGTCACTGACAGGATTTTACATACAAGAATTTTACGCAGACAGACATTTGGAAAATTTTCTGATTTAAAGATAAACACATGTACATCTTAACTAATTGTTCATGAATTTCATTCTGAGATATGGAGTGGTTTTAACACCGTAGAGCTATGAAGTTAATATTTGGGTTTCAGTTAAATTTTGCAGTGAAAATATATAATTTGTATAAAGAATGAAGATAAACTGAAAAATATTCAACCATCCAGTGCAGCAGTAAAGAACAGAGCAAAACTTTAACAAAACTGAATTTTGCTTTGAATTGTTTGTCATTTTGTTTGCCTGCCAGATTGTCTTCTGTCTGCACAATTACAAATATCATAGTATCATTAAAACAAAATAAAAACAATAATATAAAACATGTCCCTTTAAAATTAAATACAAATAGTCAAGTAATTCGTATAGACGTTACAAAGATTTAAAACATAACATTTTTTTTTATTATTAATTAACTTATTAAATAAAGGGCTTAAATTTAACTAGATAAAAGTTTTATTGCCCTTTCTTGACTGTACCCTGGATGCGTTTTACATCAAACTCTGAAGTCTGACCTTTTTGTTTCCACACTCGATCATATATCTTAAGGTCACAGTGAAAAGATTGTACTATTACAGGGATTAAGTGTGACTAAAGCCCTTTTGGGATCAACCAATCAGTCAGCGAATAGATTGTTACCGTTTTGCGTTAGATTGCGAGACGGGGGACAGCAGGACAGACTGTTCTATTTTAGAACAACAGAGAGACAGCTGCACAGGTAAGTACTAGCACACTGTTTCAAGGCCTGATAAATAAAGGCAATAAATACATCACAAACATCTGCACAGGACAGCGTTTACGTCTACATTCCACTGTATGTTCCAAAGGCACATTTCGACAGTAGCCTGTTGTCTTGCTCCTCAGGAAAAATGTTTCGTCTAACAGAAGTTCATCATGGAAATGTAAAGCTGATGATTGTCCAATGCAAAACAAAGCTTAAGCTCCTTGCCGAAGCAAACTTTGTGGTACGTCTTGCATATGTGAGGTTTGTACTTCAGCTGGGCCCACACGGAATCTTTGGCCACAAAAATGATACAAGAGAAAACAAAGATACCTGTGGCACAAGTTCCTCACATCGGAACCCTTTGAAGAACCTCTAGGCACACTCTTAAATGAAGAGTCGAGAATGCTCCATGAGGAACATACAAACATGTTCCTTTAGTAATCTGAAAACAGTTGACCCCTTTATAAAAGAACATCTTTGAGGCATTTAAAATATATATTGACGATTTTTGAGGACTCAAAAAACATCTGCGGTTCTCCAGAGGGTTCATCCAGTGATGAGCCAAAAGGGTACCTTAAATATCTTTTTATTCCCGCATAAGCAAAATCTTAAGGAACTTAAGCTAAATATCCTGTACGATTTGGTACGATATAACTTATACAAACCTTAAGTAATTTTCTGACTTGAGCTTGAACAATTTTTGGTAAACTAATTCTCTTTAAAGTCCCAGGGTATAAAATTCAGGATGTTGAAACTGGGATGACCACCTCGATAACTATCCTGAAGTTCTGGCATGCAGTTTCAAGACAAACTGTGTAGGGATCATACTCGAGAACAGAGCAAACACCGAACTTCCCCCATCTTGTGAAGCAGGATTTCATGCTTGTGGATCCAAGGCCAGTGGTGGAGCATGGCGCCGACAGTGGTCAGACTACAGCCCTGAGTGTGTGCGTTTACAGGAGACTACCACAAAAAGCGTCTCACTCGGGTTGTTGGTACTGAATGACGGAGTAGCGTGGTTCTGTTCCACTTTGCAGCATGCTGTTCAAAACTTCCCGTGCGTTTATAATGGCTTCAGGGCTGCAGTGGCTGTTCGGTAACGGGAGCATGTCTGTAGGGGGGAGAGAGACTTGCGACAAAGAGGAAGAAGATGAGGACGGTGTGAGCGGCGTTGGAGTGAATTGGGACATTGAAGAAGAGAAGGAACTTGACAAGACCAAGGGTACTGACAAAGGTGCATCTGAGGTGGAAGAGGCAGGGTCATTTTGGCTAGGGGTTGTCATAAATGAGTTCAAGGACAGTATCATGTCTAGCAGGTCAGTGTCCCGTGCTGTACAGCTTTCCTGTGTGGACTGACTCTCCTGCTGTGGTTGTTGATGCTGCTGCTCCTGAATAAATGCTTCAATGTTAAAGTCATCCACCGAAGGTTCGGGTGGCCCAGTGAGGTTGTCTACACTCAGTCCAGTTTGAGTGCTAACTTGGGAGGAGGGAGAGGTACTGTGAACTGTCAGGTCCAGGATTTCCTCCAAGGGGGTTTTTAGGGAAGGAAACGGCGTGAAGGAGATGTTAGGGGTGGGTAAGCTGGGAGCTTGCAAAGACGGGGTGAAGAAATTTAACAAGAACTCTTGATGCTGACGCTGCACCAACAGTCTCTGCTGTTCCTCAGCCTGACGCAGCTCTTGCGCTTTCTGCTCCTTCTCTTGGCGTCGCTGCTTCACCTCGGCATCCATCCTCAGCAACTCCTGACGCACCTTTGACACGCAGGTCTCTGGGATTTTTATACCTAGGTGAAAGAAAGAAAGAACAATGATTACAAGATGCCGACTTCCTTAGAACGACTGGAATGGTGTCCTACAACCTTTTGATTATCAGTCCAGAGCATCACAATCTGCTAGTTAGGAAATCCTCAAGAAGAGTCAACAGGTTAACTCACCAACTTGTTTGTTGCTGTCTTTGGTCTTGAGGCGAACAATTTGTAGAATGCTGGTGCTGGTGATATCAGCGACCACATCAGACACACGCTTCCACACACGGAGTAGAGCACCGCACAACATGTGGTACTGACGCAACCGAGTGCCCATTAAGCACTCCTGACCCTCCTCTATCTTCTTGCATCTCCCGTTCCTGCATAAAACATGCATAAACATTAGATCTAGAGCTCTGTTTGGCTAGTGCCAAGTCAGAAGCTGGGACAGTCTCTTTTCTCACCAGTTAGCATGGCTACATTTCCTGAAGGAGAAAGTGAACTGGTTTTCCCAGCTATCCTGTGCCTCCTCTGGTGTGACCTGAAGCAAGGGTAGAAAACATCACTCAGACGGTGTCGTAAACCCATAATGCTCGCTAGATGGCAGCAGAGAGGTTTTTCACAGCAGCTCTACAGGTGTCACGTTCAGGAAGGTCTCTTTTTCCTATCATTTTATTTAGAGAATATTACATGTATGGTGAAGAGGTTGAACACACCTTGTTGTATTTTTGTTGGAGTTTATCAAGGCTTTCCATTTGGGCCTGCTTGCCAATGTTTGGTTTGTAGATGATCATGTTGTGCTCCCGGCCCTGCACAGCTAGCAGCACGCATGGGTAGTTACCTCTTAACTGCAAAAGAGACAGGCACCAACATGTTCAACATCAGACAACTAAGGAAGAACTCTAATTACACATGAACCCTCCTTCACCCTTGAACAGGAAGGTTCTTCCAAGCAATCATCTTTCCTGTGTTACTAAAAGGAAACTACATGCAAATTTGGAAAGAAGAGTTTTTTTTTGCCTCTATACCCAAATACTCACTTTATGGGATAAGTAGAAACCTTCATCCGGGTTGCTGAGATTTTGGACCTTCTGGAGAGCCTCCAACCATGGCATACCTCTATCTACACTTATCTGCGCAACAAAACAAACATTTCTGTCAGAGATAATGTTTGTCAAACTTGTCCACAATGGTTGGACAGGTGTCCAACATGTTCTGGCTATGCTTGGATCCTAAATCTATGCAAAACAGAAAGTTCACACAGTGTGGTTTATTCTCGCTCAAGGAAGTACTTAACGGCTGGGAAACTAGTCCCCATTGCGTAAGCCGTCAAAAATAAATATTGCTCTTGGTGAAAGAGATAGCGTGTGTCACGCATGAAACTCCTGTGCCTTAGGCATGTTTTCTGAGCTCTCAACCGTTTAAGAGCTGGTTTGTAAGAACCTCAACATTAAAGAATCAGTTCAACATGGTGTGTCTTCAACTTTCATGCACACTTCTTAAAAAGACGGACCTTGTACAGGATAACTTGACCATCTTGAGGATTTCCCGCAGTCAGAAACTTCTCCTGTGTCTCCTCATAGATCTGATCATTGCCTGGAGCCAGATCTGAGAGAAAGCAGATACTTGGTTGTCACCTAAGCAGATCAATGTAACTTAAAGTACCACCCCACCAGAAGAAGTGCTGCTTACCCAGTATTCCCATGTCATATTTGCCCTCTTTCTTGTCCTTTTCGATCAAGTAGTCGAAATTGTCAGTGAAATACTGGAAGAGGGAGTTCTGTTTGTGTACCTCCAGGCCCAGTATCCGGTTTAGGAACTTGGTGATATTGCAGTCTGAAACGAAGTTGAGTCACATGGTCAGGGCAAATACGTGGATGTGTGCCTGTGATGAAATGTACGATATGACTCTTGTGGAAACCTCACCTTTTTCAGTGTTGATGCCCAACCGTGATTGACTGCAGAGCATGCCTACGTCCACCATACCGTGCTTCATGTCTAAGATAAGGAGGCATTGGTGGCTTTTGGTGAGATCAATGTTCTAGCTGATCCACATCTTAAGAGAGCAATGCAAAAATAGAGCCCATTTACCTCTGAAGAACATGGCGTCCCCACCAGGATATTCTTTTGGAGGGGGTACCTTGCTTTCGATCTGACCAAGGATGGTTTTGGTAATCTTATCTAGAGCTTTGGTGCCATACTGTGAAGAAAAGCCAAAACAGACCACGGGTTAGTACATGACTTATTTGAGTATTTTCTTAACAGTTTCACTGTTCTATTTGAAACAGTTACTCACTTTATTTTCAAAGTTGTATTTGCTCAGGTCTCTAGACTCTGTGGCCCTCCTGTCACCATGCGTCAGAGCTCCCTGTGAAAAGCAAACACAAAGATTAGAAATGTCAGCACCAGAGGAGAAATTTGAATGTTTTAACATGTTACACACAGAGTATGTGACCAGTACGGAATGGAAGTGTAACAAAATTTATTTTTAAAGTCGGAACTAGGGATGTGTCCAAAGCCGATTACTATGTTTGGAAAATACATTACGCATTCTACAGAGCCCCTATAGACATAGTGATGGGAAGAAATACGAGATGGTGGAACAAATGTATTTCAATGCTTTTGTTTTCTCTCGCAATTAAATAGTTGGGTAATTATTTTTGTATATAATTTGCGGATATCAGGGAGCTGGAATCAATAAAAATTAAATTCACGCTCGCTCGAATTTGCAATCACACGTACTCTGTATATAATGAATGAATGAATGAATGAATGAGGCATTTATATAGCGCTTTCATATGTACTACTGTACACCCAAAGCGCTTTACAATCATATCAGGGGTTCTCTCCTCAACCAGCACCAGTAATGTAACAAACTACCGCAGCAAGCCTAGCCATGTCCCTTTTGGGGCTCCATAAAATGCGTTACTCATTTTCCATGCCTTTCTGAATTTGAATTTAGGCTTTGGGCACATCCCTAGTTGGAATATCTCTCATTCCAATATCACTCCATAATAACCATAAGACATGAATGGCCCATAATTCACCACATGTTAAACAGTGTGTATGAACCATTTGCAGTCAGAAAAGAATAGGAGTTTGCATGTCAGGGACGCACCAGGCTTTCCAGTCTCTTTGCCACAATGGACGCAAATCGTCGCTCGCCCGCCAGTTCAGAGATAAGGAAGATATACTCTGGAGCTGTGACCTGGTTGGAACGATGAGTGCGACCTGAAGAACACAAAGGGTTGTCAGTTGGTGGTACGGTTGCACTCTTCATGGGAAGAGAGTTTTGATGACAAGGTCAGAGGTTGGTAGACATGAGTTAATGCTACTCACCAAACTGCTGGATGGCCCTGTCCGCACTCCAAGGCAGCTCCAGGGTCATGTGAACCCTTCGACGCTGGTTCTTCACCCTTCTGTCAGCCTGAAGTGAGATCCCTGAACTGGCCGCTTCTGATATTATGGCTACCACCTGAAGGGAATAAGGTGAAACATTTTACTGAATGCACAAAATAAATCAGAGTCTAAAGGTAGCAGATGCCCTTGTTGAGACTTGCTCTCACCTTCTCTCCATTCATGAAGCGATCTTTCTCTTTGATGTTGATTTGGTCAATGGTGTGGCCCTGCTCAGCGCGGGACTCGTATTGGACAGTGCCGTCAGACCGACGCACAACTCGGCCTTTACGTCCCGTCATCTGGGTGTATACACAAAGCATGTTTAGCGCTTTAACACAACCTTGTTTTTTTGTTTTTGAGGTATAACAATCCTTGGACCACTAGATCAAATACATAAATAATAACCTCTGATACTTTTTCTGGACCTCCAAATTTATCGATGAGCTCATCCAGTGTGTTGAGTGGTAGTTCTTTTCCCAGCTCAGCGATCTTGTTGAGAAGTGCTTTTTTCATTTCCTCTAAGCGTGCTAAGGAAGAAAAAGAGCAAAAAACAATAGCATACACTTAGATTAAAGGTGCTGTAAGCGAAAAAAATCATTAGGATAAATGGAGATAATATAAGTTGCACAATAAAACACCCATTAAACATACCCATTTGATAGCTAGTTTGATCGACAAAAATGACATCATCACTGTTGTCTTGGACCGAGTCAGGTGAGGAGTTGGAGTCACTGTCCAAGGCGTCAGACTCGGTGCTGCTGTCATCGCTGATGTTGATAACTCCAACTACATCAGTGCCGTGTCGGGGTTGCTTTGGCTGTCGGCCCCGTGGCTTACCTGCAGGAGAACGTTCAATCAAACCATGAGGCAGAAAGCAAAGACGGGGCAACGTATGGACAACTTTACTAGTGTGCGACACAACTCACGTTTCCTCTTGTTCACCGCTCCCTTTTCTCTCCTCTGCTTCTCTGATGGAAAATGTTTGAGGACTAGAGACTGAAACACACCCCTGAGAAACCAAAAACACATTATCGTGTTAAGGCAGAAAAAGAGTTTTTGTCTAATTGGCATTGGCTAAAGGAAGTGGTTCTTATCAAATAACACTTACACATAGGTTTCAGAATGATACATGGACTGTGAGATGACCACAGTAATACAAATATTGAGAAACTTTTCTATCATTACGAAACTGCAAGAGCACTACTCTGGAAAGAAGTAGTCATAAGGTGGCTTATATTTAAGAAAGGTTTCAATGATGCCCAAAATTCACTTACTCTGCAGCAGACACAAATCTGTCTAAGCGTCCATCGTTTTCATCAAGGACTTCTCTGGTTCGAGCCTCACCTGTTGACTGCAGGCCAATCACAACACACTAGAGAGAAGAAAGAAAGAGTGTAAAATGCCTATTGTAACAAATAATGTTTCATTAGGAAGAGTTCAGGCTCTCTAATATGACTGACCTTTCCTGCTTTTAACTCCTTTTTGGCCAGTTCCACCAGGCAGCGCACCTTGGCGGCAATGCAGAGGTATTTAAAGAAACGCTGGTGGGATGACCAAAACTGACCCCACAGGGACTTCGTGGAGCTCATGCAGAGCTCGTCAGCGGCCTGCATGAACACAGCCAAAGCTTCCGCCCACTGCAGAGGAGATAGTGTCAGATATGCATACACAGCATAATGTCCCATTTTACAGACCAGTTCAGTTACTTGATTTGCTGTACTACATTTAAAGGTAAGGGTTCACTAAAAAATGACAATTAAGTCATCATATACTCTCACTCACCCCCATATATCCTGACCAAGTGAATGGGGACTGGAGGTATCAAGCTCCAATATTTTTTAAAAATGCACTTTTAAAGTATGGTAAAAGTGGTTCATATTACAATTGCACTGTATTCAATGTCTTTTGAAGCCATTCGATAGTTTTGTGGGATAAACAGACTGAAATTTAGCCATTGTCATTGAAAATCTTGTCCTCTGCTGTAGCTTGGTCATTTCAGGGGAATATTATCAGTAATGGATACATTTTCAGTTTAATAATGGTTTTGTATGGCTTCAGAAGGTTTGGAATATATCTGCTAACTTTTATGATAGCTTTATGGTAAAATGTTGTTGTTTTGGGGCTTAACAGCTCTAGTCCCTA
Organism: Rhinichthys klamathensis goyatoka; assembly: GCF_029890125.1. Classification (NCBI taxonomy): domain Eukaryota; kingdom Metazoa; phylum Chordata; class Actinopteri; order Cypriniformes; family Leuciscidae; genus Rhinichthys; species Rhinichthys klamathensis. The sequence continues at coordinate 2,389,037 of NW_026606664.1, read as the reverse complement.
TTCACTTTCAATGTACTGAAAAGTGCAGCCAGGATAATTTTTTGGGTGAACTATTTCTATAGACATCAACTTTTTCAGGGGAGATTGTTTTGTAGTTTTTCAGTGTTTTCTGTCTAATGAATTAAAGACGATGTTTTCAACCCATGCCCATATTCAAATAGTTATTTTCAACATGTACACTACCATTCAACAAGTTTGGGTTCAGTATGTTTAAAAAAAAAAGAAAAAAGAAATGAATATTTTTATTTAGCAAGGATGCATTAAATTGATAAAAAGTGAGTGTTAAAACAATGTTGCGAAAGATTTCTATTTCAAATAAATGCTATTCATTTAAACTTTCTATTCACCAAAGAAACAAATGCATCATGGATTCTCCTCGGAACTCACAAGTTTAGCAGCATTGTTGTACACAAGTTTGAAATCATCATCCAAGCTGATCTCTTCTATGTGGAATGAAACTCCTGAGAAGCTGAGTTGGCGTGCAATGTACATCCCGCTGACCTTCATATCCATTGCAACGATCTCCATGGCCCCCACACCCCTATAAATGAAGAGTACATTCAGATTTCATTTAAAAAAACATTAGTTTTCATATTTGCCAGTAAAAAGTTTGTGGTCCTATACAAACCTCTTCTCAATGGTGTGGAGGAAGTCATCAAAGGTTCTGAAGGGGGTTCCCTCTCCCCAGATTCCCAGACGGCTCATGTAGATCATGTTCTTTGGCTCTGAGGCACCTGAGAAACACAAGAGTCCTTCACTTTAAACCTCTGGCATAATATGTGGTACTGCAAGTGTTCTGCAGTGCAGAGACTCACCTGTGGCACTGGCGTACACCACTCTGGCCAATGGCAACTTGTTCTGCAGATCCAGCACGGCCTTGCCCATCTTTGTGGACGTAGCATTTTTGGCTTTGTGGCATTCATCAAATATAATCTATGGGTCGCTGTGGTCAAGGGTAAAGCCAACTTTATGTTCACCTTCATTTTTTACAGAGGATTGTTTATAATTTTTTTTTTTTTAACTGGGGGTGAAAACAGACCCTCACAGAAGTCCACAGATAACTTCTAAAGTTATAAGAAAATAAAACAATTCTACAAAATGTATTTTAAGAGTAAGAAATAAAAATGGTTTAACACAATATTATACTATAAATAAACATAAAAATGATATATATTTGTTATAAATATATTTATTTTAAATAAATAAAATAATTAAATAAATAAAATACACTACAACTGCGGATTTAAAACAATATTACTGTAAAAAGTTAAAGTACAAAGAAAAAATTACTGAATAAAATTGAATGATATTGATAGAATGATTTTCTAATTCTGGTTAGAAAAAAACATTTAGAAATGTATATAATAATATAAAAAATATTGTAAAATATATTAATATGTATATTTTAATATTATATATATATATTTTTTTTTTAGATACAATTTTAATTAATATTTATATTTTAATAAGTATAATATTTTAGAGTGAAAATGTATAATATTATTTAATTTTTTTTAAATGCTTTTATTTTGCAATGGGTAAGGGCAACAAAAAGTTATAAAATCCTTGCACACAAAATCTGTTATGCACATAACTCTATAGAGGGTAAAGGATACAACTCCATCAAAACCCGGCTCACACCAGTCTAGGATCTGCTTTAGACGCGTTCGGTGTTGGCCGCCTGCCTGACTCTCCCCAATCAGTGCTGAGTAGGTCGCAAACAGGACCCCTTCTGAGGTAGCTGTGTCTCCGTATTTTATCTGCACGGAAAACAGTTACAGTTAGACTTATCGAGCAGAGCTATGGGGAAAGTCTGTGAGAATGAGCTACACTGGAAACGTGATCTCCATTAACATGGCTGCCATATTGAGCCACACAGTAATAGTGACCTTATTCAAGGCATGCACTTGTATATTGGGTGCATTGATGTCTTGGAGATCTCTCTCTGCGTCATATTTGAGGTCATTGGAGACGCTGAACCTGGAGGAGAGATGAGAAGGATGAGGCAACTGATCCAGAGTCTGTGTTTGATGTGGGAGAGTCAATGGTGTGGGTTTTACAGGGCTTGATGATGCTGGAGATGGCTTACCATAGTGCTTTCTTTCTTCCCTTTGAGTAGTTTTCTAAAATGATGCCAGCCACTGTGCGGCCTTTGCCCACTCCGGCGCCGTCCCCGATGAGGAAGCCGGCCCGCTGGTTGTTCTGCAGAATCACTTCATGTTGCTGTAGTGTTATAAAGAAGACTATATTAGTGGCCTGTTTGTTCCAAGTATGATGAGAAAGTAAAAAATATTTGCAGACAAAGAGATTTTACGATGGCTTTATGATGGAGAAACAGAAAAGCCAATGCTGAACTGAATGATACTTAAAATATAGTATAAAATTAAAAGAATAAAAAGAACATTCACCTGATTGTATGAAAACATTCACCTGATTGTGTTTTAATTTAATTAATTCCAAATTATTAACATTTGATGATTATTAAATGCATTATATTTCGCATTAATTAAAGTCTCAGGGGGTAGTTCATAGTAAATAATTTTGGTCATAAAAATTTTGAATGACAGATAAGGTTGGGAAATTGGGATTTGTTTTGTAAATAGTCTCAAAATAAAAAAATAAATAAAACAAACAAAAATAAATAATGCAGGATATAAACAATTTTACAATAGTTTGCAAATAGCCGAAAAATAAAACAATAAATTAAATTAAAAAAAAACAAATAGAGCAGGATCTAAACAATTTAAAATTGTATGTAAATACTAAATATCCTCAAAATAATAAATGAAATTAGATATTTTGGACTCTATGTGAGAGTTCACATAGGAAGAGTTCAGTCCATTATATTCTTTCAATTTGTTGTTGTGCATGTTGTTTTAAAGAAAGGCAACGTTGTGAGAAAAGAAAGGCAAAGTTTGTTCAGGGGTACCTGGCAGGCATAGATAATGGCCTCCAGCTGCAAAGCAGAGAGCAGACCGTCATTTATGGTGGTCTCTGGGATGGACAGGGTGTAGGTGATATCTGGAGGAGGTACGCTAGATAAAGTGTTGGTTTCGACCACTCGGTCTGGGTGGGATTTTCCTATCTTGGCTGAGGCAGCGAAACAGAGAGCAAAAACATTATGAATCTTCTAGTATGAAATTAATAGCCAAGAAATGTGTGCAAAAAAAAAAAAACAATGCTCACATTTTGAGGGCCTGTAGTCTGCATAGGTGTCAACATGACCCAGCTCTTCAGCCTCCTCCACCTCGACTTCCTCTTCCTCTTCTGGCTGTGTTTGGGGTCTCTGTGTAAACACGGAATAAGATTAAAATAGAGAAGGAAAAACAGAAAGAGAAACAAAGACATACTTCGGTGTTTGACTGAACTGTTGAATTGAACTGTTGATTGAGAGTTACCTGATAACCTCCTATGGGTGGTGTATTAATGATAGCAGTGATGTCATCCAAAGAGTTTAAACCTTGAAACCTGTTAGAATTCACCTGAGGAACAAGAGAAACAAAAGAAAGAAAGAAAAACAAGTTAAAGTCAACAGAAAGATCACATGCTTTACTATAAGAGTGGGAACAAATGTTCAGTTTGTGGGTGTGTCCCTCACAGGTGTGGTTTCTGCTACTATGCTAATAATAGTAATTCAACACAAATGCCAGAAAACACTGGTAAACCATCAGTTAAGTTTAACATAAGCATTTGCGGTCAGGAATTAGCCTTACCTCTTGGACTGATGCTGGTGTTTTGATGTCCCATATTGTGGGTACATTGGGTGTCACATCAGTCCTGAGGATATCAGTATTGGTGTATACGGATAACGAGTCGGTCGTAGGGGAGAAGATTGGTAGATCATCTAGACAAGAGAGGTCCTGATAGAAGAGAAAACAAGAACAATTTACCAATCAGTTTAATTGCCAACATGGTCTAAAGTAACGCAAAAGATTTCATGGAAACTAAGGGTGTGGTCATATTAGCATATTAAGTTTTGCACGCAAAAAAAGTCGGAGTAAATGCATAGAGATGTATGAAGCACAACCAACTTGAGCGAAATCTGGGAATTTTTTCATCCTGATGCAAAACTCAATCACATGGATTCTTATTGGAACGACTGGATTTCGCCAACAAAATCCCGCCGAGCAACGGTAAATGTGAACACACCTTAGGAATAACTTCATAAAATATATGTCTTTGAAACACGTTAATACTAGGTCTGAATGTGGTGGAGATTGCGGGACATTCAAAACAAATTATGGAGTTTAAAATGCACAAATTATCCATAAAGAACCATATGCTTCAGATCAGGGTTAAAGATGGCTGGGAAATGTATTCACAGTACCTAAACCACTGAACCCACAATCTAATTAACACAGTGTATTAAGCAGATGAAGTGCAGAGATGGTATGTCCCAGGCAACCCTACAGCATTATAATCTGGATTTGGTTTAAAGGACAATGCACTCAGCTAATCAGAGGCTTTTGTAGTAAAATTGGTGTTACAAGCTAGTGGAATGTGTGAGGGATCTGAAGGGGCCTGAGACGCTCTCCATACAGCCAAGATTTTCCAAGAACCCTTCACTGTTCGAGGAAAACCCCAAATGGTAAACAACTAGGAACTGGAGGGTGGCCAGGAGCCGTGGTATTCGATCCATTTCATTAATGGGAACAGTTTCTAAATGTTAAGAAGAAAAGTGAGTCAGACTGAAGTAGACACCAAAATAAGCTGTTTATAATCTAAAATAACTTCAAATTCAGGATTGACCTGAAATAGTCTTACAGTACATCACAATGCCTTATATTCACAATATTGTATTGATACTTCAGATACCTTTATTCTTTGTGCACTCATGTGCATAAAATCGCTGCTAGTGTGCATGGGGCATTTCAGAGATGCTGGGAAACGTGACTTTGGTGCAATATGGAAGGTGTGCATGTTGTTTGTGATGTTAGTTGGGTCATGGACCAACGCTACTTTTGCGTCATCGAAGGGTTACGCCCCTTTTTGGGGGAAAACAAACGGATTCCCCTGAGAACAGAACTCGCTGCAAAATTTCTTGATAGCAAAAATGGCACAAACATACACACTCTCTTTGTCGGCATTTAAAGAAGCTACTGGATACGGGGTTACAGAGATGTCCCTTTGAAATGGTCGAAAACTGGATTAATGACCCCACGCAGTGGCCAAATATGGACTATTCAGACATCTACCACTATCTCGTGGAATCACCAAGTAAGTAGCCTATTTTTTGTCATTAACACACTCACAGTATGACAAACTAGACAATGAGGCCATGTCACTTGGATCATATTTAACTTGATTTAAGCTATTGACATAGTTTTGTTGTCGACTAGCTATACTAGTTAGAAAGACGCTACGTGATTAGCTCTCTCTAGGCACGCTACCTTGGCTATAACTGATTTTACTGTTGAAATAGTGGCAGGCTAGGACTAAAGTGGACTTGGCTGGTTTCTGCTTGTGTCTAGAAAGTGCTAGGACTTTGAAAGTTGTAAAAAGGTTTACAGTGTATGGCAAAATATGTATAGGACCAATGTATGTATGGGGGTGTCAAATTGGATGTTGTGACATTTTGCTATCATATTTAGCCTAGAAGGCTTGATCTACTACCGTTCGTGTTGTTACATGTAGCCCAGAGCAGTGGTCGTCGAAAAGTCATATAGGCCTAAAGGACTTTTTAGACACAAGCAGAAACCAGCCAAGTCCACTTTAGTCCTAGCCTGCCACTATTTCAACAGTAAAATCAGTTATAGCCAAGGTAGCGTGCCTAGAGAGAGCTAATCACGTAGCGTCTTTCTAACTAGTATAGCTAGTCGACAACAAAACTATGTCAATAGCTTAAATCAAGTTAAATATGATCCAAGTGACATGGCCTCATCATCTAGTTTGTCATACTGTGAGTGTGTTAATGACAAAAAATAGGCTACTTACTTGGTGATTCCACGAGATAGTGGTAACGTTAGATGTCTGAATAGTCCATATTTGGCCACTGCGTGGGGTCATTAATCCAGTTTTCAACCATTTCAAAGGGACACCTCTGTAACCCCGTATCCAGTAGCTTCTTTACGTTTGTGCCATTTTTGCTATCAAGAAACTTTGCAGATCTAGAGCGAGTTCTGTTCTCAGGGGAATCCGTTAGTCTTTCCCCCAAAAGGGGCGTTACCCTTCGATGACGCAAAAGTAGCGTTGGTCTATGGCAGTTTCGTGAGAACATCTGAGCTTGATTACGCGCTCTTTCAGAAGTTCTGTCAGAAGCAATGAATTCAAAGTCATTGTACTTCCTCTATACTTGATTATGGAGATAATAAACATAGATTAAAAGCAGTGAAATGAAACTGAGAGTGGAAAACTCAACCAACATGCATCGTTTCTTTTTTATCTATGATCTCATTCATTATTCATTCATTACTATTTAAAAAAAATAATTCAAAGAACAAAATGTTGCATTTACTGTAACAGTGTCAATCAGCTTTTAGTAAGTTCACATCATAATAAGTTGACTGTTTAAGCAACAGTGTTTCAGTCTCCAGGCAGTGGCTAAGTCATCTTTCCGCATTCAAATTATGTTGCTCATTGATTTCATTGTGATGGGAAGGATGCTTGTGGAAGACAGAATGACTTGACAACGGACAAAAACACATTTATGCCCATATATAGAATGGCAACATTCCACCAGGGACCTGATCTAGACCATCTCCGCTCTACTTCCACTGAAAACCCAGGAAATACTCAATTCAGTAGTGATGGCACTTCAGAAAGCGCTGCCAAAAACATCGGTGGGGGATTCTGAAACCTGAGGTCACAACCTGCCCATTTAAACTGATCAAACAGCTGGGGTCGGAAACAACCAGAATCATGTTGTAACGTATTTTATGCTTCCTTTAATCTTTTGAGGACACGTTTACTTTGCAGAGCACTACCAAACGGAACAAAGAGAGATGCCAGAAGTGAACTTTTTTTCCCCAATGAGAGAACAAAAAAACCCATAAAACTGTTTTGCAATTCTCTAAGCAAAATGACTTTTGATATTACTTAGCAACTGGCAACAGCAGAATTTGACTTTGTACATTCTCAAGCAACCACAAGGAACAAGGCGAGACTTCCTGGAAGGCCAGGCCACCTCCTCTCTCCACTCCTTTTCTCCACTGCTGAGCCAGCAAACAGGGATTCCCCCGCTTCAGGATGACGGAGTGGCATTGGATTGATGAATGCTGTTAATAGTTCAATTTTACTGAAATGTATTAGCTTAAATCGAACAGCAAAAACTAAAATGCTGAAACGAATAAATGAGAAGGAAACCAAGAAATGAGAAACATTTAACCATTAAAAATACTTATGACAAAGGTAAATGTAACGTTCACACAGAATATGTAGATGAAGGAATTTATTCCACCCACCACTGAGTGGCCTTACATGAACTCAGAGACATCAGCTGAATAAGACCATCTTTTGTTTCTGAGCAAGAGGATGGATGATTGCCAGACTAAATCGAGTCCTTCACATGGTCACGAGGTAAAACAGCATGTACATAAACAATAACAGTTCAACCCTTAAGGTTTGAAGGTCACTTTCATTGTCCCAGTGAAATCCATCATTGTTCTGTGGCTTCTTTGATCTTTCATTATACTTATGTAGAGCTGTAACAACTAATCGGTAGTTCAAATAATCAACAACAAATTTTAGCATGCTTAAGTCGAGTCTTTGCACATTAAACCTTGATCAGTGATGCCATGTAGTAAAACATTTCCATGAAGGAAAACATTTACTGTTATATCCTCCTTATAATGCCATTTGCATTATGTAAAACAGTGCGGTCTAACAGCCAGTGACCAATTAAATGAGGCTTTTGTTGTTAAATACTTCATAGTCAATCAATCATAGGTTACGGTCACACTGTAATTTTTGGGAATTGAGAACCGCATTTACTTACAGGTATGAAATGTCCCGTTCACACTCTTTTGAATACTGTCTGAATGAATGTGCAACGGTCGTCAAGCCTGTATTCTCTTACCAGTAACCATATCAGCTACAGTGACCAAAGTAATATCAAAGACGTTATCACTTTTGACGAGTTTATCCGTCAAAGAAACCTTCAGATAAGTTACCGAAACCACACATGGAAACTCGCAACAGACGGTAGACATGTGTTTGTGCAGCACAGAGCGGCTCTCTTGCACTGTGTGACGTGATGGGCAACTAGTTGTCCAGTCCGGTTCCATTCACACAGCAAGGGTTTTCTGAAATATACAGGTGTGAGTTTGGTTATAGAATGCGGTGTCACTCCTGTAAATAACCAAACTGTGTGTGAATATAACCGTATTAAGGACTGGCATACAGGACTGACAACCGTATTCGGTTGCGGTGTGATAAACATTTAATTTAGTTGTTACTTGAAATTAAATGTCATATTTTGATGATACTTCACGACCAATGTGTCTTAACATGCTCACTTCTGCACTTACAGGAACACAATGTTGTCGCAAAGGAGGCACTTATACTGAGGAAAATCCTTGCATTGGTTTTCTATCCATTGTAAATCCCAACACGGTTTTCGTCCACAGGGCAGGGTAACCTGAACTCCATAACTTGCAGTCACTAAGAAAAATCCTGCAACGCTTCAACAATTTCCAGCCTTGTGAACGGACAATTTCAGTTCGGTTTGGTTTTTGGATGCGGTGCTCTGTAAAACCATGGCTTCTTTGAAGCATGCTGAATTGTCTGTTTGGGTTGGGGCGAGCTGGGCAAAGATAGTAGAGTTTCCTAAAGCCTTTTTTTTTCTCCATTCTGCAGGCACCATCATGCATTGTCAGCATAAACATTTAACAACCAAAAGCTGGAAATGACACGAAAACGACAAAAAATAACCTGTCAGCCAGTGATTTACAGTAGAAGAGCTTTGAAAATCATTGCCAGGGGGGGAAATATAGACAAACCCGGTAGAGATGAGCTGGCAGCGCTCGACTGTGGGGACCACCAGAAATGCATCATTTACTGTAAGCCTGCGCAAATGTTTCCTGTATGAAATATAAGGAAAAAGATGCACCTGCAAGACAAGCTGGTGGCCGCACTCTTGCGTAAGATGAGTAAAGCTGGTGTGTACAAGAGGGAGAAAATACACAGAAACATCTCCTGACACTCCCGTACTGTAATAAAGCCTCATTATTACGACAATGTGTCAGGTTACACCACAGCATGACACTTACTGAACCTTCCCAACAAGCACTGACGGGAAAACTGCAGACGAGCCTAAAGCGTCACTGCCAGATTATCACATCAAGCTTCCTGATGCGTTTTATGTCCTATTTATTTCATTTAGTTAGGAGCGAGATAAAGATCAAGGAAATAGATAAGAAAAAAAAAGAAGGCAAAGGACAGGAGAAAATTAAAGAAAGAAAGAAGACAAATGACCGCAAGAAAAAAAGCATGCAAACAGAAAGAAATACCAGGTAAACAGAAATAATGGCCTAAATAATGGGCAAATGGCCTAAAGAAAGAAAAAAGAACGAACAAATAAAATGGCGAATGAAAGAATGAATGAGCTACAAGAAAGAAGGAAAGGAAAGAGAGGGAGAGAGAATGAAAGACAAACCAATAAATGAAAGAGCAGACAAACAACCAAAAGATTGGACGAACAAACAAAAGAACAGATGACCTAAAAAAAAGAACGTTCAAACGAAACAGACAAATGAAAGAACGGACAAGCTAAAGAACAGACAAAACAACTGAATGAAACAAACAAAAACAAAAAATAAGGTGCAAGAAAGAAGAGTGTAAAAAAGGGAGATGTGGTTTATGTCATGCAGCCCTGCAGGTCGTCGGTTTGGGAAGCGAAGGCTCAATGTGCCTTAACAGCATTTTACATCACACTGTTCCCGTAAAACATGAGTGTCGCCCTGCCACAGGCCCAAAATACAGCTCCAAACCGCTTTGATATCAGACAATTCATGATTACCAGAATTAAGGGAAGTGGCCTCCAGTACAAATTCATGCAACACAGGACATTCTCATCTAAGATTCATTCGACAACTGAGAGATCCGTGTGCACAACAAAGAAAGTGCAAAAATCATGTCAAATTTCAAAATCTTTTGCTGTGGTTCGTCCACTTCCTGAGATTGACGCAATCATTAATGCTTTTTAACAGCAATGAGATTTCAAAACTAGTACAAAAACTAATCAAAAAAAAAAAAGAAAGAGCAATAATACAAATTTGAGCCAAATCCAAGAAATCACCTGCGTCCACCTCTTACTGGAAACCAGCAGTCGTGTTTGTCATGTGTAGTGTTACTATCATTGTAATCATAATGATGCTCTAAATACAAAATTGAATGCAAAAGATCTAGAAAATCTCACAAATATTTGTAAAATATACGAATTATACATAATTTATATAAAAATACATAATATTATAAGGATAGAAACTACATACTAAAATTATTTAAGAAAAAATATTTATGTTTAAAATATATTTTATATATTATTATTATGAATTATATATAATATAATAAACAAATGATATATATATATATAAAGATTAGGTTATACAAATGTAATTATGCAATTAAAATAAAGAAAATCTCAAAATAAATCTATTAAAATATAATTATAATAGTAAATAATAAAAAGGTATGTTATTGAGAAAAATGCATTATATAGATACATATATTGGCAAGGCTGGAAAGCATAAATTGTTATTGTTTGTCATGCTGACAAGATGACTGCAAACAAATGCAGGCAATAAACACCCATCATTAAAAATGACAAAATGATGGCAGTTTATAGTTTACAGCCCACCGACAGATCGTAGATCTTCAGATGTTTACAAAAAAGTGATGAGGAAATAATTTTCTAATCTTTTCAAGGAAATGATTTGACGGAAGAAAGTAGAGCACTAGCCAACGTCTTTCCTCAGGCAATAAAACCTGACTTTCTCACCCCGCAACATCATATATTTCTGATAAAAGTGATCATAATGCTAACAAGGATCATACTGAAGATATTTACGTGCTCTACCTTGGGTGGAGGACGTCCCAGCTGTGCGTAAAACTTAGTCCAAAACTGCATGAGTGACATGAGTCCAGTCACTATCATTCACCTCCTGCTCCTGGAAACAACAGATCCTTTCCATGTGCTGGAGAAATAACCGGCACGCTCACAGCTGCAACATTCCCAAAGTCAGATGGGCGGAAAGAATAACAACTCTCTCGCTGGCACAACAGGTATGTTTCAAGGCTCTAGAGACCCCTGTGCCCTTCCTAGTAAAAGAGGAGTGACAGGTATGTGCATGGAGGTTTACTCATATTGATTGTGGTTTAGTTCCTCAATGCTAAAGGTGGTTGAGAGGGGAGGGGAGCTGAGCGAGGGGGAGGGGAGGGGAGGAGCTTTCAGGAAATGATGCTTTTGTTGGTAAGTGACTAGAGTTACTGGCAGTCAGGCCCTCTTTACAGTACATGGTGTAACTCAACCGCATTCGTAGTGTAAACAGTGCAGCGCTACGGTTCTCCAGAGCGCTGTGGCGGCTGCACTGGATCTGTTTAACGCTGGCAGATCATTATTTAATGATTATTATGTTTAGTGGGTCCCAGCTGAGCACATTTATTTCAGGCTGTGCCCTTTTGTGTTCATCACTTATGAATGGAAAACAAGCAGGCCGATACGTTTCGCGTCAAAGCGGACCAGTTAACAAAGTCATATTTTTAGGACTGGTTTTAAACGCACCATAGATGCTAAATGAATTCATATCCAATTGGCTGGTTTCCCAAAACGCATCAGACTGGAATTAACACCTGCTTGGGTTTCTTACGGGAAAAAAAACATCAGGCCATCTGAGCGGGCCTAATCAGTTTGGAGTCCCGCAATGGCTCGTAACAGAAATCGATGTCTTGTGGAAAGTAGCCAGTGACTGGTAGCCCCGACGACAGAACGGCGCCTTGACGGACGGGCTGGGAATTAGTATTACGGAAATATCAGTAAACATGACTCACTGATTATTAATCTTCAGTACAGTTAATATCCTTCCATTGAGGGGGAGGTATGAGAAAGATGTGCCATAATTTGACAGTATGAACTTAAGTGTTCAAACTTTACAAGAATTGTGTATGTTATAATGTTAGAGTATTAGATATTATGAACGAACTCTTTATTGTGGTTAGAACGATGCTCCAAAAGCAAAATTGAACACAAAACTCTAGAAACTTTCACATATTTAACAAATAAAAAATATATTTTGTTACAAAACTAAATGAAAAACATAATTACAATAACCCTTTGGTGCTGTTCGTGTGGTAGTCAAAAGTTTTAATAAGTTTATTGTTATGAAAAATGCACAAATACTATTTAAAATTTGTATATGAAATATATATTTTCAAAAACATGTTTTACTCTAAAAACTGTAAGAACTCTAAAATCAAAGCCATAAATCTAAACAAGCTGTGTTCCAAATTTGAGCTTGATATCTCAAAGAATGAGCTTTCAGTAAGATTTTGGGTACCAAACGTTTCCACTAGATTTTAGCGAGGAGCACACGGGTGACTATTTTTTTTCAGGACCATTTAATCTTTTCAAACCATGTTCATGCTTTATTTTTGTGCCAAAAACCTTTACCAAGTTTCGTACCATTTCGATGAAGTAAAAAAATTATTTTTTAAAATGACCGAACAGCTGGCCTGGATGCCAGCCGAACTTAGCCCCGCCCACAACATTTGAGGATGGGAAGTTTGGCCTGGACAAGTATGCCAGAACCAAAGCTGTTCGGACCAATCGAATTGTCAAGGCGGGCTTTATACGATGATTGAAAGATGATCAACCTTTAGCTATATCGCACAGCCCTATCAAATACAATGTGATTTTCGTTGATCGATATCTGGCAGCACCATTCGCGGACAGCTTTACCAGCGCATGAAATCCCCCCATATGCCAGCAAACCAATGAGAACATGAGACAGTAATGACGATACATAACAGAGTGTAGGCGCCAAAGCTGTTGCAAGGACGTTTTTTCTGTTTTGCCGACCGGATACAGCAAGAGTCTAATCGACGAGTTGGGGCGATTTTCATTACTCAATGCCAGACCCTTAATCTTTCGGATTTGGGTCTGGATTTCGAGGCTAAGTGAGTGGCAGATTTGAAGAAAATGAATAAACAAATGACTGAGAGTTACATATGTATTACTAACATTTTATTATGTAAGCTTTATGGTCCACCTCAAACAAGTAAATTTTAGGTAAATTATAGTGTTAATACTAATTCAAGGTTAATACTAATCCAGGAATGGCTTGGGTTTGCAGAGCATTCACAGCTCATATGGACCGCATGCTTCTGATAAATATTTAAATATATATATTATTTATATGTTAAAGTATATAAACAAATAATTGTATTTAATTAAATGATCAAATTAAAAATATATATAATATATAACACACACACACACATATATAACTATAATATTTTAAAAAATACATAATGTATGCTTTTTTACACAGTGACCAATGCAAGGCTGGGACGTATCTTCCTCATTGCATCTCTTTCATTTAGTGTCAATCACAAAATGAAAGAGATGCAATAAGGAAGATACCAAACAGATAAATCATCCTTCCTTGGAAGATGTATATAGGAAAAAGACTTCCAGTTAAGTCTAAGTGGTGTAGGCTAAATTAACGACTGTACATTTCCTCTAAAATCCACTTATGGCAATACGGTTTTGGCAACCTCCTCAAACATTTAAATGAATCTCTGTTCAAATGCTTTAAGTAGTTCGTGAGAAAAAAGGCTTTCAAAAGACACTTCCAGAGACGTTGACAATGATGATGATGCATGCACTACAAAACGTGCCTGTGACAGGAGTAGGCAAATGCATGTAGGTCTGTGAGCTTTGTGGTCGGCCTGTGGTTTCACATTCTCTTGTGTTGTAGTGTTCAGGTAAGTTCTCTTTTCCTTTAGTTTGTAAAACACTGTGACTTCTTACATGCCCATCAAAGCTAAAAAAAAAACAAGAGGAATGCTTCCACTCGAGAAACAGAGGCACTTTAGCTCATGGAAATGCCTCCTTTCTCCTTAAAAATAATCTTTTTAGCCAATTAGAAGCGAAATGCAATGCTGTGCAAGAAAAAACAACAACTAACAGAAATAATAATCACTATTTTGCATTTGTAATGCACCTGCATTCATGACTAAATTTCTTATTATTTATAAATGCAGGTGCATGCATGAGCGTGCCGTGTACAGAATCAGTGCACTTTGTAGTTTAGCCACAGTCTGGGTTTAGTAGCACACTTATCAACAAGCTCAGGGCAGGTGCATGACTACAGTACACGTGACAGGTGACAACCAACAGAAAGAAGAGAAGAGTTCATGCGAGATTGCTGCGTGATCATTCACATCCCCTACCTAATGTCAATGTGGTTTAAATATTAAAAAACATGGAAAAGCGTAACTTAATGCCAACAAACCCATAACTTCAAATACATAGAAACATTCTTTGTCCAGGCTAACATGCAGCCTAAAATCTTTTTAGATGTACAAATATCACAATGCTGAAGAAAAACACTACAAAACATGATGCAACATATATCCAATTTATAAAATATAGAATTTATACGTTGATAAATTAACAATAATAAATAACAAATAAATCATACTATTATTATCAATTTATATTTTATGCATTTATCATCATTTATCAGTTATATCTATAACGTATCATATATATTTATATATAAAAATTTAAATGGATAAATAATATTAATAATACAACTAATACTAGTATTAGTAGTATAATATAATAATCATAAAAATAATTAAATATTTTTGCCAGCGAGAAAATAATTTGTGTGTATGTATGTATGCATGTATATTTATGTATGTGTGGCTATATATACAGTATATATATATATATATATATATATATATATAGAGAGAGAGAGAGAGAGAGAGAGAGAGAGAGAGAGAGAGAGAGAGAGAATAAATAAATAAATAGATGGATAAACTAGTCAACCTCACACCTCAGTTGTTGGAAAACTAGAACCCATCATCACTAACCAAACCTGTGCATCTTAAATAGAGCAACAAGCTGTGGGTGGGAAGCTGGAAGATTTGTGCTGTCTTTATTTTGATTGTACTGTCGTACATCCTGTAAACAACAACTCGTGTCTAAACAAAAAGAGGAAATCCTGAGAGAGCTTCACATGATGAGGAACTACATCCTGAACAAGCTCACAGCTTTTGCAAGTTTATTTACAGATGGAGTCTGCCGAACTAGATATGCACACACAATATGGGGATATTAGGCTGTACTCCTCTGGAGGGCTCGCTGTGCTCCGCGCTCTATTATCATGACCTCATGAGGTCTATTTTCCTAATGTCAGTGTGATGGAGAGTCTTATAGCAGCAGTTGGGCACCATGACTGTGATCTCTTGAAGGATAGCATGGCACTAACCACAACAGAGGAGGTCTTACTCACCATCCACCTTTCTTGAGTCTGAGTCACCCAGACATGTTAAAATGAACTGAACTAGACCGAAACCCTGACGTTAGCCAGAGCAGACGGTTGATTTCATTTGACACTAATAAAAATGTGCTTTTTATTTTTATGACCTTAGCATCACTGATTAAACTCACAAAATCATTAAATTCGGGTATTTGGATTTATTTTCAAGATTTTTTTTAACTGTTTGTTACAATGAATCATTAAGACATTGAGAAGCTTGGAGGAGGGACAGTAAGATAAACATTAATTAAAAAAAAAAAAATGTAAAGCCATATACACAATATATATATATATATATATATATATATTAGTGATGCGCAGATCGCAGTTAACGGGGATGAATAAAGTGCTGGGTAATATGCAACGGCTTTTAGTAACATTAAGAAAATTAAATTTTGTTTTAAATAAATGTTCATTTAAAAGCAGCATTCCTCAATGTATTTTACCATTAGAAATGCACGCATCAGCTCTCTAGCATCGCCGAGTCCACTGTTGAAGGTCTTATCACGTGTAACACATAAGAATAATTGTAATTTGACCATCGGGTGCGGGTCGGGTGCGGATATCTAAATCAGAGAAAGTTATTGGTGCGGGTGGGTGGATGATTTATATTTACATAATTATTTGTTCAAAGAAATTATTCAAAAATGATTTTAAATGATTTTCAACTTGATAAAAATATGATAGTTAATTAAGTAATTATTAATTTTAAATCATTCAGTTAAGATAAAAGTTGACATATTATTTAAGTATATGAATAAAAATAGTATTGTAATTTTATATATGATTAAAATAGTCAAAAAAATAATATAATAATAACTAATAAAAATTTACAATATATATATTTTTTAGCTTTTTCATTCAGTCTGAATTCTCCACTTGAGTGTTTTTCTCTTAAAAGGATGACGATTTGCCTTAATATAGCTTTATTTTGTCTCCACCTCCCATTGAACCCATTGAGACTGAAATAGGTTCTATCTATTTAGTCGCTGAGGTAATGTTCCTGTTACAAACACTCAAGTAAACTTAGCTACGGCGAGGCGGGAACCTGAAACCACTGCTTGAGCAATTCTGTTGCAGTGTCAAAGCGCGAGGCGATTACAGCGCTGCCAGAAAACTTGTCGAGGGGTGGATCCAGATTTAATTACCATTATGTTCCACTTATAGGTGACAGGACTCAGGTCCAAATGTTATGGGAATAAGGTGTGACAACAGTGAAATTAATCATGTGCTTTTTAACAGACTTATGGTCCTGTTTGGGAGGCACCTTTTTTTTTTTTTAAATGTTTTGTTTCATAGAAATGAAAGTGGAAGAATAAAGCATGGCAGACGGGGAAAACCTGTTCAAAAACCTGTTTTATATTTAGAAAAATATTTACATGAAGAGCTCCTTTTTTGCTGAAATGGTTATTTGGGGTTAAGATTTCTCATTCTACACTCTTGCACTTTTAAAACATGGTTCTTTAGTGTGCAACGGGACGCACTTATAAGTTTATTTATTTTGTAAACTTACATGATAAATATGGTTAGTTGCATTTTATATTGCATTTATCATATATTTTTCAACTGTCCAAAAAACTATACGTTTCAAGGGGTCATGACATGAGAAATCAAATTTGCCTTGATCTTTTGACATATAATGGCTTGTTTCCACTGAGCGGTACAGTACAGTACAGTACGGTACACAATTATTTCCGTTTTGATTGTCAGAAGTTGTGAATCGTACCAAAATACAGAACTGTACCGTACAACTTTTTTGGGACCCTAGCACAGTAGTAAAGGCTGAAGCTAGACTTACTGCAGAACGTTGATTGGTTGACAGAGAATCATCACTTGCGTGTGTAACAAGGGGAATGACCACGCAAGAGGCGCCGTTTATTAATATACGGTTTATATATGACGAGAATACTTTTTGTGCGCAAAACCCCCCAAAAATAACGACTTTATTCAACTATTCGTTCACGTAGTGTAACAGCGCAGCGCTTCTGTGTTGTGTGTCACACGTAGGCTCACTATTGGCCGACGCTGGTCATGTGTGTGATGCGTGTGACGTACAACGCAGAAGCGCTGCGCTGTTACACTACGTGAACTCACTCGAGGCCCACAGAGAAGGAAATTAATAGTTGAATATAGTGATTATTTGGGTTTTTTTGCACACAAAAAGTATTCTCGTCGCTTGATAAACTTAAGGTTGAGCCACTGTAGTCACTTGGACTAACAATGTCTTTAATAACTTTTCTGGGCCGGCAAGTTTCAATCCCTTAGAAGCCTATGGAGGAGTGATCCAGCTCTCAGATTTCATCAAAAATATCTTAATTTGTGTTCCGAAGATGAACGAAAGTCTTAAGAGGGGTTGGAACAACATGAGGGCGAGTAATTACTGACAGAATTTTCATTTTTGGGTGAACTCTCCTTTAATACTGTTTTTATTTCCAAGTTCAATTTGTTGAAAAGAGTTAAATTAGGACCAGTGGAGTCCAATAATCCAAAGAACTGTATTTCAAAAATAAGTAATATTTAAATATAAATATGATTTAATCATATAGAGCCTCAATCAGAAGTTCTGGAAGTTATGTACAGTAAGGTCTGAAAAGACTCATGTGAAATCATACAGGAGAAAAGCCAGTCAGTTGAGTTTGTGGAAAACCTTTTACAGTGCTTGTATATTGTTGCCTTTCAATGCATTTGATAATTCATACTCTCGTGAACCCAATCTCGTGTCTCATCTTGTGAGATAAGTGTCTCGTCACACCCCTTGCAAATACATTTGCATATGCCTGCCTTTAGAGCAAGAATCGACGAATAGTTACACATCATCACACCATAGGCCCCGCCCACTGGCGTTCAGTCACTTAACGGCTGACGTTTGCCTACACTGGATGTGAGCGTCGTATCAAAAGCAAATAGAACTCATTATAATCACTGACGCTGTCTACACTTGATATAGTATACAGATGTGCGTTCAGTTTCTGACATACTCCACGCACTTGAGTCTGTCGACAACAGGACAAATGGAAGAGTGAATGAACGTTAGCTTTGACGCGTCCAGTTTAAAAAGCTTGTTTGTGACTTCAGAGGATCCAAGCGTCGGAAACAAGCGGAAGGTTTATTTTAACGATGTCACGGATCGCGTCGGAAGATTATATGTTTGTTCAGAGCATTTTGTTTTTTAAACGAGGCAGAGTTCGTAAAGAAACTTTTTTTGAAAAATGAAGCAAGCAGCTGGATTGGATCTGACAGCAGCTGCATCACAACTGTAAGTAAACGATTTTATAATGCATTGTCTGTAAATGACGGTTTTATATGGATAACATTTTCAAAACATTTGCTCGCATGCAATAGCGAGTGGGCGTTGATACTGTTTCCTATGCAATGATGTTGGATAATCATAACAGTGGCTGTTTACTGACGAGCCTTAAAGGAGCCGTCCCTTAAAAATGATCATTTCAGACAGAGTCAGAATAAGGATTGAAAATAATTTTAGTTTTTCCGCATATACATTAGCTTTTTTGTGCAAAAAATTATTATAAGTTAAAGTCAAGGAACATATTAAAATAAGAAAAATCCATTTCATGAAATTCATTTTCCCTTTAAAGGAAATCGACTGTTAAAAAGACAAGTTTTATTTTTTATGTGAAATAATCGTGATCTCATTTTTAACCAAAATAGATATGTTTGATTATGGCAATAATCATAATCATGATTGTTTTACAGAAGCTAAAAAACGTTATTTAGTAGCAAAAAAGAAAAGAAAAGTTTTTGCCAGTCTAATCCACTCAAACACAAAAAAGACAACAAAAAAGAAAAGATACTACAGATATTTAATTCTCAAAATAGGCACGTAACAAAATCCGCTCATAAACGAGTCTTTGTGAGATGACAAACAGAGTCTTCATCCCATCTAGATGCCATTTCATCAGTTGTGAACGCAACACAAGGAGGATCAAGCCTTTGAGATACGCCAACATCCCGAACAGCAGGGCCTTACCTGAGAGAGGTCTCCGTTCCGAGAGAGATCCAGGGTGGGGAAGTCGAAGTCGAAGTCGCTGATGCCGTTGGGAAACAAATCCGTGTGCATGTCTAATGGGCCGTTGAAAAGGTGCTGCCTGAGAAAGACAAAATAAATGTAAGAGCAGCATTAGGACATAGTTTCGTGATGGATCACGAGCAGAGTAAACAAAAAAAGGAAGGGGGAAATTCACAGTTTTTTGTGTCATGAAAACAAACAGTCACATCCTAGTGACAGCAACGTGACCGAAAACGGGATGGGACATAAAAAAAACATTTATACACATAACGAGTAATGACCTGTGCACCTTATAAACAAGTCGATATAAATGACACATTAAAAAACCTATTTAAAGAGACATAAGTAATAAGTAAATGATGACTAAATTTTCAATTTGGGTGACCTACGTGGTTAAAGTTAAGGTTAGGTTCACAAATGTGTATATGTGTATAGGCTTTAGATATCAGAGTGTTTAAGACCGTTAAAGCGTCTTTACTGACGGCCTCCCATCATGTGACATTCATTCATTATATACCTTATGAGTCATGCGCGTCATGTGACATTCACTTTCAGTTCTCTGTCTCTCACTTTTTCGGAAATCACCACATTACATATCAGGAAGCGTCATTACGAGGTGGATAATTTTGTCGCGTTGCTAGTTAGGATGATACATTTAAATTGCCATTGAGTATATGTGACTTGATCAGGGAACAGAAACCTTTGCTCTTAATTGAGTTGATGTAAGATGAATTATGACAAAACACACACACACACACGCAGTGGCATGAGACAACTTCCAACATCTGGGATTCAAAATTTCTAAATATACAGAGTGGTATGGGATTTTGAACAAATGTAAAACAGGCATGATGATGCAAAAATAAATATTGATTTAACAGGAAAAATGTATATTATTGTTATTATAAAAATTTTGTGCTGATTATACAATTACAAATAATTCAGTAATGATGCTGAAAATCATCTCAGGAATTAATTACATTAAAATATATTCAAATAGAAAACAGCTATTTTAAATAACAATATTAAGATTTTTACTGCATTTTTGATCAAATAAACGCAGCCTTGGTGAGCAGAAGAGACTTCTTTCAAAAACATTTTAAAAAATGTACCGACCCCAAACTTTGAACAGTAGTGTATGCATCATACTGAACCAAGAAAATCTGGCAAAATGTATCCAACTGAAATAGACGACAACTGCTGAGCCTGATACTAGTGTAGTTTTGTTATGTATTTTTGAATGAGAACACACCAAAAGAGTGTGTTTGGTGAATCTGAAATCAGTGAAATGGAATACTATGCAGTCCCTAATGTGTGCAGGATTTGATTGCTCATACTGACTTGGCTACATTAAACAGATGAAAAGAAATAGTTTCAGGCGAAAGTTGTTGCATTTTGATAAAAGATTCTTAGGGTGTTCACAGCATGTTTGGTTCGATAAAATGAAACCTGGTGCAATTGCTCTGTTAGTGCGGTTCATCTGAAAAAGTGTGAACGCTGCCATCCGAACCGCTGAAAAGATGTGTCTCGGTCCGCTTCCAAACTAACTCTGGTGCGGTGGTTTGACTGAAATACGAACGCTACAAGGACCAAAGGCATCTAACTAAAAACAGGACATGATGTCAGAAGATGAGACCCTAAAAAGGACAGAATGTTCAAGCATACCTGTTTATTCTCATCATATTCGCGATTTTGCCCGTCACAGTTCGGTACAGGCGTCAGAACCATGTCTCCTCACAGAAGATCTTCATTAATGTGTGTGACGGAGGGATTCCTTCCTGCTGCTGTTTTGACTCCTTTACACATCTTAAAAGCTTTCACGAGTTCTCAGCTGGTCAAAATACCATCTTTTGTAGGCTTTTTTTTTGTTTGGTCCGGACCAAACGAACCAAGTGAACCGAACTACAAGTCTGAATACACTCTTAAAAACTACTTTGGCACTACGTGACACTATAACACTATAAATTAAATATTATAATTCATTTTAAATACAAAACCAGCGAATTTGCAGTTCAGCGCATTTGTGTTCCTCAAATAAAATGGTCCATAAAATGGTCAAATAAAATGGTCCTCAGACTCAGAGGTTATATGGAAATCCCCTTCTTCTGATATTGCACCGCAAGCTTGGCACATCGATTCAGGCACATTCCATCAACACAATACAATTCACTCGGCACTAACCTCTGGAACACTGAACCCATCCCATAATGCCCCGTCTCTGTCTTGTGTAATCATATCCCTCTGAGAAAAATCACTTGTCTCTGCAGCAAACGGTGGAGGAAAATGGACTGTAAAATAATTTTCAGGATAGTAAATAAATGCTAATAAAGTATATAGTCTTTTGGTCTGATTATTTTAATGCTTTTAGACAGAGTGTGGCGGTCAGGTAAACAACATTCACCATCCAAGTCTAGACACCTTCATAGACTGACTATTCAACAACCACGTACACATTACGATATGTTGAACAGACTGTAAAACTATCCATCAATGCTTGTTATCATTGTGTTAAATTAAACATGGAACCAGAAGTATTATTTGAGACTGTAACAGTGAGATTCCTACTTGCCTGGGTGACTATCACTGATCCAATTTGAATTATTATTTATTATTACCATTATTACTATTATTTGGTAGTTTTATTATTTAGTAATAATTAATAATAATTCAAATGAATGTCAATAACAACGTTGTTATTGTTGTTATTAATATTATCATCATCAGTATCATAAATAGTTTTTATATTCATAATTATCATTATTTTTTATTTGCCATTATTATTTATTATAATTATTATAAATAATAATACCACCAATGGAAAAATAGTATTATTATTATTCATTATTTTTTATTTAATAATAATAATAATAATAATGTGAAACTAGTATTTATTAAACTATAATTATAAATTATATATATATATATATATACATACACATACAGTATCTCACGAAAGTGAGTACACCCCTCACATTTCAGCAAATATTTTAGTATATCTTCTCAATTAAACTTGGATATATGTTAGAGTAGTCAATGTGCTGCTTGTATAGACCTTATTCGCAAACACCGGAAGTAGCTAACCGCGGCCATATTGTTGACATGACATCTGTCCTGCTGCCCCTAACCGCGCGCAGATTTGAGTTGAGGGGAGCAGTAGCCTGGCTTCATCTCGTCGGTATCAAGAGAAGATAATGCTATTATTTGATGTAGGTCCACACCAATCAAGCTTAAGTAAAGATCCGTCCGTATTGCCAGCCGTAAATTATCCGGATATTTATAACTATCTCGTACAGTATCCGTAACGTATACAAACTACAATTTACCTCAACAAGGAAACATAATGAACGACACTCGTCTCATTCGTGGAGGTGGAAAACCAAGTTCTTTGTGACATGCAAGATTTGTTGTATTAAAATGTAAATACAAAAGAAAAGGCATGAGTCGGTTGTTTTTGTCAATTTTAAGTTTTCATTTAAAATGTTTGCGATTTTAATATAAGTACGTTACATGGTTACATATTTGACCACTTGCTTGAGCAACTTAATATATAGAAGTAATGCATGGAATAATTGGCTTACGTTGTTGAAATAGTGAGTATGTGTTAAAATAAAAATAGTGAGCACCGGGGTGTTTGTGGTACAGCCGCGGATCAGTGACGCACTGCAAACGCAGCATATAAAGTATTGCGCGTCCTGCTTCTGTACTGTATACGCACCGCACACGCATTGCACACGGATTATTTGTGAAACCTGTGGTAAAATGATGGGAACAGACTTTTCTGTTGGGAGTTGGCTGAAACTTTAGCCTATTTATCCTAGCCTCTCCTGCGCTGGCTCAACTCTCTCTCCTTCCCTTCAAGTTTTCTGACAGTCGGTAACTTATCGCATAAAAACTAACTCCGGGGTTCTTATTGCTGTTGTTAGAACAGCCGTGTATTACACAACACACCATCACGCTGTTTAAAAAAAAAAATACAGTGATAATACCATGGATAATGCCGACGCTGCCTCGCTTGTCAATTGACAGACTGACAGTTGCCGTGGTTTCTATGTCAACAATATGGCCGCCGCAAACATTGATGACGCAGATCGAATAACATCTATAGCAGTATATATTTACTGTCCTCTTAAAATAACTCAACATTCAGCCATTATTGTCAAAATAGCTGGCAACAAAAGTAAGTACACCCTAAGTGATAATAGCTGTACGTCGTTTAACCATGCAAAGCCACATGTCCTATTCATCATGTTCATGTTTTTGTATGCTTGACAGGAACATACAAATTTGTGTATCTTGTATTAGAGCAGTTAAAATTTGTGCTTTGAGTACAATTCTCTCATACTGACCACTTCAACACGGCACCTCATGGCAAAGAACTCTCTAAGGATTTGAGAATTAGAATTGTTGCTCTCCACAAAGATGGCCTAGGCTATAAGAAGATTGGTAACACCCTGAAAATGAGTTACGGTACAGGCCAGGGTCATACAGAGGTTTTCCAAGACGGGTTCCACTCGGAACAGGCCTCGCAAGAGTCATTTAAAGAAGAAGAGTCCTCGTGCTGTGCGTCAGGTGCAGAAGCTGGCTTCAAAAAACAGACGCATGAGTTCTGCCAGCATTGCTTTAGAGGTTGCAGTGCTCAGACCATTTCTCAGGTTTGCATGGCCGTCGTCTCCCACAAGGAAGCCTCTTCTGAAGCTGGCTCAAAAGAAAGCCTGCAAACAGTTTACTGAAAGCAACCTGTCCAAGAGCATGAATTTCTGGAACCATGTCCTGTGGTCTGATGAGACTAAGATAAACTTGTTTGGCTCAGATGGTGGTACTGGGGAGCTTCATTGAGGGAAACATGGACTCCAACATGCACTGTGACATTCTGAAGCAGAACATGATGCGCTCCCTTCAGAAACTGGGCCGAACAGCATGATAACAACCCCAAACACACCGCCAAGATGACAACTGCCTTGCTGAGGAAGCTGAAGCTGAAGGTGATGGAGACCTGAACCCTATTGAGCACCTGTGGGGCGTCCTCAAGCAGAAGGTGGAGAAGGACTGTGTGTCTAACATCCAGCAGCTCCGTGATGTCATTATGGAGTGGAAGAGGATCCCAGCAACAACCTGTGCAGCTCTGGTGAATCCCATGCCGAGGAGGATTAAGGCAGTGCTAGATAACAATGGTGCTCACACAAAATATTGACACTTTGGACACAGTTTTGACATGTTCACTTAGGGTGTACTCACTTTTGTTGCCAGCTATTTTGACAATAATGGCTGTATGTTGAGTTATTTTCAGAGGACAGTAAATCTATTCTGCTATACAAGCAGCACATTGACTATACTAACATATATCCAAGTTTCATTTCTATAGTATTGTCCCTTGAGAAGATATACTAAAATGTTTGCTGAAATGTGAGGGGTGTACTCACTTTTGTGAGATACTGTATATACACTCACCTAAAGGATTATTAGGAACACCTGTTCAATTTCTCATTAATGCAATTATCTAATCAACCAATCACATGGCAGTTGCTTCAATGCATTTAGGGGTGTGGTCCTGGTCAAGACAATCTCCTGAACTCCAAACTGAATGTCAGAATGGGAAAGAAAGGTGATTTAAGCAATTTTGAGCGTGGCATGGTTGTTGGTGCCAGACGGGCCGGTCTGAGTATTTCACAATCTGCTCAGTTACTGGGATTTTCACGCACAACCATTTCTAGGGGTTACAAAGAATGGTGTGAAAAGGGAAAAACATCCAGTATGCGGCAGTCCTGTGGAAGAAAATGCCTTGTTAATGCTAGAGGTCAGAGGAGAATGGGCCGACTGATTCAAGCTGATAGAAGAGCAACTTTGACTGAAATAACCACTCGTTACAACCGAGGTATGCAGAAAAGCATTTGTGAACCCACAACACGCACAACCTTGAGGCGGATGGGCTAAAACAGCAGAAGACCCCACCGGGTACCACTCATCTCCACTACAAATAGGAAAAAGAGGCTACAATTTGCAAGAGCTCACCAAAATTGGACAGTTGAAGACTGGAAAAATGTTGCCTGGTCTGATGAGTCTCGATTTCTGTTGAGACATTCAGATGGTAGAGTCAGAATTTGGCGTAAACAGAATGAGAACATGGATCCATCATGCCTTGTTACCATTGTGCAGGCTGGTGGTGGTGGTGTAATGGTGTGGGGGATGTTGTCTTGGCACACTTTAGGCCCCTTAGTGCCAATTGGGCATCGTTTAAATGCCACGGCCTACCTGAGCATTGTTTCTGACCATGTCCATCCCTTTATGGCCACCATGTACCCATCCTCTGATGGCTACTTCCAGCAGGATAATGCACCATGTCCCAAAGCTCGAATCATTCAAATTGGTTTCTTGAACATGACAATGAGTTCACTGTACTAAAATGGCCCCCACAGTCACCAGATCTCAACCCAATAGAGCATCTTTGGGATGTGGTGGAACGGGAGCTTTGTGCCCTGGATGTGCATCCCACAAATCTCCATCAACTGCAAGATGCTATCCTATCAATATGGGCCAACATTTCTAAAGAATGCTTTCAGCACCTTGTTGAATCAATGCCACATAGAATTAAGGCAGTTCTGAAGGCGAAAGGGGGTCAAACACTTAGTATGGTGTTTCTAATAATCCTATAGGTGAGTGTATATATATATATTTTTTACAAAATTCACAGTTCGGTTCGATACGACACAATGGTATCACGGTTTGGTATGTTTACGATACAGCAAAAAGAAAGAAATGCCAGAGAAATTTCCTTGATTTTAATTTTAATTTATTTATTAAAACTAACATCATAAAGTAATGATCTTGTTTTACTTTGAACAATGATGGAGCTATACTTGACCCATCTTCTGGGGTGTCTTCTTAGCAGCATGTACAACAAAAAAACAGCTCCTTATAAAAAAACTAAATGTAATATTGTATTAGTTATAAACAAATACAAAGAAAATAACAATTTTGTTTTTATATGGAACTCAGTGT
Organism: Rhinichthys klamathensis goyatoka; assembly: GCF_029890125.1. Classification (NCBI taxonomy): domain Eukaryota; kingdom Metazoa; phylum Chordata; class Actinopteri; order Cypriniformes; family Leuciscidae; genus Rhinichthys; species Rhinichthys klamathensis. The sequence continues at coordinate 2,362,526 of NW_026606664.1, read as the reverse complement.
GCTTTTACTCAATTTTGTTTTGTTTTTTTTTCTTCCAGAAAGATGAGAGTGTCCACTAAATGCTGTGGGGATAGTTTGTAGCGTGTGTGTTTCTAATTTTTTCGTCTAGTTCAATGTTCAAATAATCTTTTGGTCATCATTAAAAATAACATTTAAATATGATCATATTTGAGGTTTGAAGTGCTGGAAAAAGATGTTTGACGTACTTGAAAGCATTTTACTATTCCTGCCAAATAGGGGTGCACGATTCAGAAAATGTCACGATTCGATTCGATACCGATTTTTTGTCTCAAGATTCGATTCAAAATCGATTTTCGATTCAAAAACGATTCTCGATTCAAAAAAACGATTCACAGTATATAAATGTAGTTTACTTTTTCCTATGTGATTGATTGCAGTAGACACAATTTAAAAGAAAAAAAACACAACAAATTAAATGTAGTTTGATATTACTTTATGTCTTCATACAAAAATAAAAACTTTTGCAACTAAAAAGTGCAAAGTGCCAAGCTTTGGCCAGCTTTCAAATACATTTAATTCAAGTTTAAAATAAAACTTAAATAAAAAGCTTTTACATTTAGCTTTAAAGTGCTGTAGTCAGATCAAACAAACAATTATGCTAAATGTGGTTTAAGGACTACTTCAGCTACCAGGCTGACTGTTGAAATGTGAACTCGACTGGGCACATTGAACTTCCTAAAAATATACTAATGTCATAGAACCCTTGCGAAATAATTTTAAATAGATTTTAAAAAGCCACCGCTTTTACATCTATGGTTAGATTGATTTGTTTAGATCCAGTGAAGTCGTTCATAGGCGTAATTTGCGGGTATCTCCAGTTAACTAGCAGAGCATTTATTTAGTTCGCTATTAAGAGATCTGTTGTTTTTGAAATCAAGCTGAGCGCGCTCGTGTCCGCTGCTATCAGTGTCATGGATACAGTGTTCTCTGTGGCTCGCGCAGTCTTCACTCGGACGCGCTCTTCAATCTATCGCCGTTTTGGAGACTCCGGTAAAATCTCAAAAATAAAATGCACACAAACGTGATGAACATATTCGGTTTTGATGAGAGAGAGAAAAAACTATACGAGTGCGGTTTAGAACCCGTAACCTCTGACAGACACGCTTGGCAAAAGATCTACAGACCATTAAGAACTCAAACATATTCTGCGGATCGATGCATTTATTCACGGGTTGAGCAGAGAGGCTGCACAGTTTGACCAGCGGGCGGCAAGAACTTGCAATGTATAACTATTTATCAGACCGGCCATCGCAGCCTCGAAACACTACCGAACCACCGGTAAAAGTCCCGACTCACTCGATTGCCACTCCGCCCGTGCACGCCATAAAAAAAAAATATGAATCGATTTTTGGAATTCTATGAATCGATTCTGAATCGGTAAAGATTGAATCGCGATTCAAATGTGAATCGATTTTTTTGCACACCCCTACTGCCAAACTTCCATGGTTACAGTTACTACATCAAATCCATGGTGAATGTTGCTGATTTGTTGACTTAAAGCCTAATAGCCTATAACTAGTTAATTCGTGGCACAATCTCCTGGTTTCTACGTCAGCGCTGTTTGATCTAATAGAGATATACGGTTAATAATGGAGAAATTTGAATGCTTCTCACTAGATTTCGCAGCGATGTTATTATTTGTGTGGCGAACCGAAAGCCTCATACCGAACAGTATCGCTACACCCCTATATAATATATATATATATATATATATATATATATATATATATATATATATATATGCACACACACACACACAATATTAATATTATACAATACAATATTAAAATATATTAAATTGTTAAAATCCATCAAATTATTATTAGTATTAATAACAATAACAGCAACAATAATTGTAATATATTTGCTTCAATTTAAAAATATAATATAATAACAATGTTGTCTGAACTAAAAACACCAAGAGGTTTGAATCATCTGATTGACTATGACTCATTAAATTGGGAAAACTGGAATCTAGTGTCTTGCTCTGGAAGAATGTAATATGAAGCATAAACTAATAACCATGAAGTTTGGTATTTTCCTATTCTGTCTACAAAAGCTGATGATAAAAAAAAAGAAGAAAAAAAAGCCAAAGCACCATTAAAGGTTCTCCCATTGCTAGCGATGAAATTCTGTGAATGCATCAAGTTGTTTTTCCACCAAGGAGTGGGTGGACAGGATGTAGCACTGACGCTAGCATCAACCACAAACTTATTCTTTCTAAAACCGAGACCCTTATTTCGACGGTTTCAAACACATTGACCTTTGCACACATAATTCTCGTCTCTCTTTTTTCCCTGTGCCATATTTCTTCAACAAATCGCTACTGTGTACTATAAATACAGAGAGAGGACTTCCCAGTCTCTGTAAACAAAACACCCCTCCATTCACGTGACCTCTGATGGCACTGGATCACATGAAATGATCAGGCATAGCAACAATTCCTGTTTGATATGACACGTCATTAGAGAAGTATTTGTGGCGAATTGCATACATTCTTTGAGCCGTTTGTCAGACATTTCGATAGTAGCAAGTAGCAAAAATAGTTATTTTTCAGAATGTTTAAAGATTTTTTGTACATACAATGAAAAAAAGAATGAAAGAAAGTCAAACAGTTTTGAAAACTAAATGACAACCTGATTTTCATTTTGGGTGAACTATCCCTTTAAAACTGACATTTAACTATGCAATCCTGGGCAACAAAGCAGATTTCTAGGAGAAGTCATTATGGAGTGCCAAGGGCTTCACCACGTCGACTAAAGTTACAGACCAAGCCAGGTGATAAAGTTCCTATCATATGTCATGTCAAGTTCAGGGATGTTTTCGATTGCGTCTTATCGGGTCATGTAGATGTGAATGGACACGTTGTGACATTCTGTATCAAGCTTACGAATACAATACAGTTCTTTATCGTCAAATAAGTCAGAAAGCCACAGCGTCAACTTGCAAAAGGTCTTCCCCTGTGGAAATGGCAGACATAATACAATGGCAACACGCTTTCCTTAAAGTCAACACCAAATGTCATTAGCAACTCCGTTTACTTTCATAAAGTAAAGTGTGCATGTCAGATGCAGATGTCAGGGTGAAACAAAATACAAATGTAGGTTGGGATGATATGAGGGATTGATTAGATAGTAAAATAAATTGGCATTAAACACCAAAAGTCATTTTATTCGATGGAAGATTACGAAGACAGATTTTTTTTTTGTGGAATAATGTGAACAATAATACCAGGAGCACATGTTAAGAAAGTCAAGTTTGGGTTTTATGTTCACTTTTAGGTTTCCCTCCAGGTTTGGAAAACACTCCAAGTCAAACATCCTTATCAGGTATCATGATTAGACAGAAGTCTGGGTACTTACTGGTTTTCAGATTGCACAGGACAGGGCAAGCTGTAGGTCTGAGGGGAGAAGCTCCAAGGGTGGTTAGCAAACATGTGGCTCTGAAATAGAGGAAGTGAAAGGTTTAGAGGCGAAAGTTTAGTTGTTAGGTAGGAATGCACCAGTATTAGTTCTGGACTTTACGATAAGCTAAAAAAAAGTAGATAAAACTATGATGTTATGGCTGATAACAAATAAATGGCTGATATGAAAATGTTATACTAATGTTATACTAAAATTCTAATAAAACAAACAAAAATTATGGCACATGCATTTTTACCTGTAAATACTAAAGCTATTTTTAAAGGACATTTACTGGAAAACCACACATAAAATTAAAACTAACAATCTCCAAGTGAAAACTAAACTAAGAAGGAACACACTGAAAATAAAACAGAAACTAAAATGCAAACTAAAAAAATCATAACCATTAAACCATTGAGAAGAGCCAAATGTAATTCTGTTTAAATCCAAAATGTGAGTCCACAGGAAACACCCTTCATTTGCAAAAAAAATTTATTTACACTCGTGATGACATCCCTGCACTCCAACACTGCCCAAATATTTACCTTACAGTTCCTTTTTCCACTTTAAAACCATCTTTTTCTTCGATTTTTAATGAGTATTGTCACAATACAAGACTCATGATAACAGAATTCGAATGAAACCGCAAGAAAAAGCGTCACTTAATCAGAAATTGTGTCTACCAACTGTTAAAATAACTCTGCGACCACAAAGACGTCATTCTGAGTGTCACCCACATACACCAAATTCTTGAGGTTTTGCCAGATATCAGAATGAATAACCTGAGTTTTTGAAAAAGGAAACTAGTGATGAACATTATGATTATGAGTATTTGCTAGGTACAGTAGCTTAGCGTTTTGTCTTGCCACAAAAAATGTGCTGATCCTATACCAAGAGGGTGTTGTGGTTAACGATCTAGGCTGGTAACCAAAAGGTTGCAGGTTCGAACCTAGGTCACGTTTTTGATTGGTGCGACCACTTTCACACACTAAGACATGATGCTAAATGAAAGAGAGCTAATCTGAGTTACCATAGGGGCTGGCAGGACGAACCCCCTGGCATCCAGCTGAGGTCCATCCGAATGTGAGAAGCTGTGCCCGTCCATAGCAGGCGGAATTGAGAGCGATGGCATCAGACTGCAGTCTCGTACATGACGGCCGAAGGCCACACTGTATAAACCCGAGTGATCCGGTCAATGTCTTCACACCATGACCTGAGCACACAAACAAAGGAGACACGGCACGTCCATAATGGTGGAAAATCAAGTGGGAGAGCATAATGAATCATTTATGCTGTCAGTGTAAAAACTCTGTGAGAAATACCCTCAAGCAGGAAGAAAGACTCTAATGACACAAATAGTCATCTGGAACAACACACACAATTGTTATTAATAGGTGAAATACACCTTCAAATAATCCATTCCTGCTCTCCAAACACTGTGAATAGATCTATTATCATCAACTAAATGAGCATAAAGGTTCACACGAAAACCTTAGTGAAAGCTTTCATTGATGAAGGCTTTCATTGACTATGCGACCTGAGACTTGCTCTTACGTACAAAAGGATAATATTTGAATAGAATTCATTGTAAAGATACAAAATTGAGACATGGAGCAGTTCAAATTAAGAGAACAAACATCTTGGTATCACATGAAGGCACAACAACTGAAATGCAAAGGAAATTCTCAGAAGCCTGAAGCACAAAACAACTTGTGTTTCTCGTTAGGAAGTAGATCATATGCCAGTGAACAGTTATTTGCATGTCATGGCTGATAACCGAGATAAATTAATAATATAAAAATTCTATACTATTTTGTCTAAATAACTTAAACACTAAAAAAACTACAAGTGAATTTAGGCATCACAACATATACAGGCAAGAAAAAGGATATTAATTTTGAGTATCATTACCATTAATATTTAAAAATGTTATACAATTATTACTGTTTTTAAAGATACTGTTTTTCTCTACAATAACATGCACTGATAAATCATGCACAATAAGACCAGGGACATCTATTAAGAAAGTAAACAAGATTATTTTGATTTCATGTTGTCTATAAAAACACTCCACAAACTCAGACGTTGCATCCATAATTTCTCCCCCGTCAAATGCCTGGGCAGTCAATGCATCCCAGTAAGAGGAGGTGTCCATCTATCTAACCCTCTGCCACAAAGGACAATCAATACTGATTACTATTGAGTTGATGTCCTCTTCCAGTAAAACACCATTATCTTTACTGGAAGACAAGGGGAAAAAAAGATGAGAAAGCACCAAGAAAAGATATTTTTATAGGAACGAAACGTTCACTGGTTTTATTTGATATAACATTCCAGAAAAGAAACACATAAAAGGTTTTTTGAAGGAAACAAACTGGGAAGTTGTATTGAAAGAGAAGGAAGCCTAAACTCAATTGAAACCTGACATTATGTATCTTGTTGATGCATGCTCACTGTTTTAAAAAAACGATAATTTGTTTCAAATGTATAAAATAAAGCGTTAAGAATAGCGTTAAAAACGAGAAGTTAGTATTAAAAGTAAATTAGTGAAAAAGTAATCTTAAAGAACCATTTTAAAAATAGGATCGGTTTAACCCCTTAAGTTTACTTCAATATTTTTCTACTAAATCCTAATCTAATCATGGCAAACTATATATCGTTGGAAAGGTCTAAGACTCCAGAGAATACATATTTGTTGATGATTTTGCAGAAAAATATATGTTGGAAGAGTAATGGATTAATATATGACAAGAGTGTGCATCAAAAAAATCTGTATCATTACAGGAGTTTTCACCTTTGTAACAAAAAGTCAACAACCACACTTTCATTCAAACTTTGATTTGCATGCTAAAAGTTCACAATAAAACATATATAATCTAGTATTTGTCTATAAAAAATTATAAAATAATATTATCCTCTAAAAAGTATATTATATTATCCTCTAAAATATAATATTATCTTTTTTTTATCACCTTTTTTTATTACATCACATATTTTAGTAGTTATCATGAATTAGGTATCATTTGAAAGCTTCCGAACTCAGAATTCATCCTGTGAAAACCGTTTTGAAATTGGATGCTGCGTTACCATAGAAACGGTACTCTAAATTATTTTATCAGGCTCCGCCCCTTTTGGGCATCATCATGTTTCATAATTTATGATCAAAACCTTTTCTAATCTTGACAAAACACATATTGTCAGAAAGGTCTGAGTCTCAAGGTTCCATATTGTGGTTCCAAGGTTCCATTTTGTGACAGAAGTGGTATTTGGACAGAAATTTATTAATATGTTATGGCAGAATGCACACAATTAAATTCAATGGAATGTAAGTAACCCGGTGGCTATTTCTGGTATTACGCCTAAACAAAATCTCATGGGAACTTCAATGTTTGTGATATCAACTTCAAATTTGGAACACAACTTGGTTAGATATATGGCTTTGACTTTGTCATTTTTAGGCTGAAACCTATATTAATTTATATATTTTTTAATAGAAGAAAAAGAAATATTTTATTCTATTTTCATAACAATAAACTTAAACTTCAATAACTTTTATATGATTTAATTCTATTAATTTATTCCACTTCAGCAATAATCTGCCAAGTGTCTTCTTTTAAAAGAGACCAACCGTAAGTCTTTAGTCCAAAGGGTTCATGAATTACAATCGTTTAAGTTTGGGTAGTGCATTTTCATGTCAATGCTCAACAAGGGGGGTGACAGTTAGAAAAATATATTATTGGATAAGAATTGCTGCGTTGCGACTGACATGTGGCATTCTAAACGCTTTGTATTTAAATAAAAGGACTCAGGAGGAAACACTAAAAAAAGGATGAAAATCAGCACTGGCGGTGACAACGAGGGGGAATTCCTTCAAACAAGAAAGAAATTCCTTTTTGGCTTTCAAAACCAACCGAGCTAAGAGAACTAAGGTTTCAGATCTGGACAAAAAGTGCCCGTCTGATAATCACATCGGAGGCTTGCAGATGGTGTGAATTGCGAAAGCTAAGGAGATTATTCCGTGACCTCAGCGCATGAGACTGTTGCCACAGCAGGGTGCCTGCGGCGCGAAACCTGATGGATGCCTCACGCGGGTCCACTAATCTTCTCTGATCTCTCGCAATGGGATCTCTTGTCTTTCAGGGAATGGGAAGAAAAGGAAACATGCCTAATGTAAGGGGAAAAAAGTCCTCAGGCTTGCGGCATGCCATGGATCACCATCAGGGGTTTCCCATGTTTCCCTCAAGAGTTAGTTAAGGCCACCGCTCACATTCTGATGTGTCACGGTGAGCGGGAGCACGTGGAAGTTATCCAGGAACGTGTGACTCCGGTAATCCGCTCTGTCGCTCATCCTTATGAGCTTTCACACTTTTATCAGGGTTCCCGATGTTCTTGGATCAATGAACCTCTTATGTTCTGATGAGTGAATTTATCTAGAAGGGAGGAACTCATTCTGTAACAGTTTATGTATATTAAGTAAGGAGAGATTGTGATTTTACACTGATTTTAGAGGAGGTCAGCAAACATGGCACAGTTGAGTTTTCATCTTCTGTTTGCTTTATGTGGTCCGTTGCCAAAGCCGAGTTGTAGCGCTGTGTCCTCGTTTACCCTCTCTGTCTATCCCAGTCCTTCATCTCTGGGTAAAGGTCTTGTCAGGCGACTACGCTAAGAAGAGCCAACCGAGTGTGTTATCTGGCCACAGAGACTGACTTCAACGGGTCTCGAATGACAGGCTGGGAAAGCCGAGCTTGCGAGGGCAGACGATCCCGGGAGATAGAGGAAAATCATGCTGACACTTGTTTGGAAACAGTCGAAGCTAATGCAATTAGAGAAACAAATTAAGCATGCTAAGTGCGTCCAAACGTGTTTGGAATGGCAAAGCCAGACACATTGATTAAGAGATTAAATATTCAAGAGGGGAAAAAGTTACTCTACTAGTGCCCTCACACGCAAAACATCACTGACATACACTACCGTTAAAAGTTTAGGGTCAACTTTTAAATTAATGTTGTTATTCAGGAAGGATGCATTCATTTGATCAAAAGTCACAGTGGCTATACGTTACAGATTAGATCTAAACAGCTGGAGGCAAATGGCAACCATGGCAGACATAATACTCAAAATGACTCATTCAAAAGAAAACTACAGTACTTAGGGTGTATTTCGATAAGTCTACCAAGCCTATATCTTTGTATAATCACGATTACAGGCAATATTGTCTAGCTGGGTGGGACATTTAGTATTATCAAGCATCAGCAGGATGAATTTAATGAAGTCATTGTGAGTCATACCGGGCTTTCATTTCATTGAAGGAGAGAGCCATCTCAGAGGTTTACCGATGTCATTCAGAACCTACGATCAATGAAGGCTATTCAAAGCTAAACCACGTTAAAAGGGATATGCGTAGCTGGCGGCTTTAGAAGGTCTTTTTCCAAAAGACTCAATGATTCATTTTCTTCAGCATATAGGCAAGATTAAGCTAAATAGGCCTAATATATGATTGAAAATAAGAGGAAGTGTGGGGTTGAAAATGAGAGCAAATTGGAGCCATGGTTTAGTAGTAAATCTTCCAATATTAGTGAAGCTAAAACTAAAAAAGGTCCCTCTAATGTTTAGTTTAGAAGTTCTCAGGCTGTTAAATGTTTTTGGAATGTTTAAATGTTTATGGCATCATGCGCCATTAAAAATGGTCATGGAAACCCGAGCCACAAACTGTTTTTATGATTTGAATTAATATAAACATGAAAACAATCAAGATTCCTTGGGGAAGGTTTAAAGGATATCTGCATTAAAAAAAGATTTTTATATAAGAAATTTACAATAAAACTGGACACATTTGCTTAACCAAGAAAATAACTTTCATAAAACATAAAAAAAAAAAACATAACTTGTTCCTGGGGAACAATTGGAGAACACTTCCATAACCAAAAAAATAAACTAACATTCTTAAAACATTAAAAGATGGCTGCAGAATAGAGCGTTGAGGCACAATTTAAAAGAGTTTCTAACTTGTTGAAGAAAAATGAACCAGCCATCAAAACTAAGTGTAGTTTACAATATTAAATATTAGTTATATTTATTAGTGACAAAAACGACCAGTCATGAAAACCAAGACAAGGTAATACATATTCAGAAGCTGATCAACAACAAAGGATCTTAGCACCTCTCATGGATCTAACAAATGCCATGTTCATCTGAATATGCATTTGGATATGCTTAAAATAAACCTATGGGGGGACACAAACGTATGCTGCCTTTTCTTTCTCTCACTGGTCTATCCGCTGTCTTACTGGAACTTCAGTTGCCGCCCTCTTCCAGCACAACTCTGACCCAGTTGCAGAGGGTGACACCTCTTCAATTCCCTCCAAACCCGAGCAACTCCGGTCAACCGAGGGCCTTCATTTCTGCCCGGGGTCACGAAACCAACACTGAACCGCACTTCTGCTGATCCGACTAAATGACAGAGAGAAGGCTGCGCCCAGCAAAACAAGCCACAGGCACGTTCCTGGGGTGCCGTCAAAACCAAGAACAGCCCTAATTTGCATTCGAAGGAAAAAAGCATTACATAATATTACATAAACTGTAAAAAGAGACCCAAGGAAACCTAATAAAGATGTTTAATTCAGGGACGGATAGCTAAAAATACCATTGACTTCATCCTCGTACTATTTGTTTAAGAAGAAAACGCAATTGCATTGGTAAAGTGTCAATGATCTTATACAGGGAAACAAGGGTTTCTTCACAGAGAAACTGATTGAGCGTAGCCTGGGAAAACCCAGACAACTTCCGGCAAATTTAGATTTGCTCTGAAAGTTAGTCTGGCAAAGAGTTCATTCAAGCCCATTTCCAATCCGCCGAAATCGAGGCACCAATCAGAAACGTTGGGGCGGGCTTTACACGATGACGACAGCGCTGGGATTTTGAAGCAGATTTTGTAGCCTACATTACAAAGATGGATCCCGCCGTCGAACATCACCTGTTCGAATCAGCGATCGCGTCTGTTTTAAGCGATTTGAACGTTTCCTTTTAGTTAAAAACCGAGCAAAGAACAACACTCAGAGATGTTTCTGCCGCTCTGCATACGTCATCTCCTTCATCGCTCTGATTGGTTTTAGGTCTATCCGCGACGTCCGTTGGTGACGCCCCTCTGGAAATGATTTGTCTATGACGCTTTGCCAGACCATAACTCAGTTACAACTGAGAATGGTCTGGTTTTAACCAGGCTAGATTGAGCGGCTAGTTATGGGAAAACTGGGGGTGGACAAACCACCACAAGATTTTGAAGCTAGTCTTTCTGACCACAGACCAATTCACAACCTTTTTCAATTTCAAAATTAGCTACGTTTAAATGTCATGGGCACTTTTTGTTTCAATCAGAATTAAATAATTCTGATTGATGAATCTTACATGTCCGAATTAAATGGATTACAGAAGGTTTAAACCACCCCTTCCAATCCGAATGAAATTTCAATCGGATTTGGCTAATTCATTCCGATTGACGTGGTGGTTACATACGTCACTTATTCCGACTGTGCTACTAGTTCGATTACAAATGGATTATTAGGATCCGTGTAAACGCAGCTGCTTTTTTTCTCTTGAAATGTCTTTAACCTTCGCATTTGGACAGGTTTCCCATTACACAGCACTCCTTCTGAGGACCAGCATATTACGCCAGGACTGACTTTGCAGGAACCCGATGGATCGGTAATCGGCAGATGTTACGATTGAAGACCATGAAGACGTCACATCTAGTTCTGACGTGGTGTATGTGCTCTTTTCACTATCAGAGTGAAACATTCCTTGAATGCACATTCCATACACACAATCAGCGCCCGGTAGAGGAACGGTCACCAGCGCTTCAATTGCATTCTACAGCAGGGGTTTTGAAACAAACCAGGATGCAGCAGGGTTATTATTAGGGATGTCCCGATCCGATACTCAGGATCGGTATCGGCTCCGATACTGCCATTTTTGCGGGATCGGGTATCGATCAGACATCGATCAGACAAGGCCGATCCAAATCCGATATTGTGGGTATACTATTATGTGTTATTGTTAAGCCCCACAAAAGGCACAAAAACATTCTAAAGTACCATAACGTTTTCGTGCACTCTATTATAAGTGTTCTGAAGCCATTATGTGAGAGAGAAATTAATATTTAAGTCATTAAATTCAAGATCAGGTAAACTTTTCCCTCTCGCGGCTGTCAGTCATTCTCCATTCAGCATTCAAACAGCGCGTCGCGTTCGGTTACAGTCAATGATGAAACTATCTTCAAGATGATTCAATGTTAATACTTGATCTGTAAGATAAAGGTCTATGTTTTCGCATTTAACAACTTTATCTTGCTGGACTTTATTGCTTTAACTCAATCGTGTTACTCTCTACCGGGTGTCGGACGCTGTCGGTTTGATCCATAGGGTTTGATCACAACACTAGAGTCAGAGCACTATAATTGTTCTTCACGCGCACAGTAACTAAAATTTAAAACTGTTGAAAGAAAAGGCTCAATAAACGATTGCATAGATAGATACTGTATAATACACTGTCCATCAATATGTATCTCCGTTGTGCTTTGAACTTTTCAAAGCGGACTCGACGCGCTGCGTGCTGTAACTCCACGTGGCTTCAAGCGCATCATTCTCCGCTCGGGATGCGCATACGCGCTTTGTGCCGCACTGTATTGAAGCCTTTCATATCATAATGCAGTGACGCAATTAAAGCTTATTAACATTAATAATTATTAATGTTGCTGCCTCATTAAATAGCTGTGCAATACACTTAAAACATGTCTCAATTTTATAGCAGATTTAGCTATATCTAAAATAATTATCTTTTTCATTTTTGTTACCCTTGTTTTTCATGAATGCATTTTACAACAATAAGAAGAGCAATGTGTATTATCCACTAATCTAGTTTATAATAGCATTTTTGTCATAGATTATGATCATATATTTTGGGGATTTGTTGTTTATCTTTATAATGAAGCTGTCTGTATTAAGTAGATTGTGTTTAACACACACAAGAGTGATAATCAGTTTAACACAGTTATAGAAATTCTACTTGATTTAAAAAACAAAAACTGTACTGGTATTTACAATGTAGAATGCTGCTGTTTAAATTGTTTTAACTTTAAACCTGTTGGTAGCTAGCTAGCTTTAAGTACTGAAGTATCTGTATTTTCTTTCATTTATATATTTCTTAATTTTTTTGTAGTGTTTGAATAAAGGGTGGCAATCTTTCATAATCAACTGTTGTTGTGGACTATATAGGAGGTATATTTTAGGTGGCTAATTGAGAAAATTGCTATATTTTTTATTAGTTTAAGAATAAAATAAAAATATCGGATTAATATCGGTATCGGCAAAAGCCAAAGCTGCGGCATCGGTATCGGTATCGGAAGTGAAAAAGTGGTATCGGGACATCCCTAGTTATTATCGTTATTTATTATGACTAAAATTATTAAAAACATTTCTGTTAATTGAAATAAACCTGGAATAAAATAGCATATATATATATATAAATATGAACTAAATTAATATTGTTTTTAAAACAAAAATGAAATATCACTGAACTTACTTAAGCTGGACTGTGACGCTATTTTCTTTTGGAAACAAACTTTTTTGCATTATTTTCCTGTTATCTCTGTAAAGCTGCTTTGAAACAGTCTGTATTGTAAAAAGCGCTAGGCTTATATAAATAAATGTGACTTGGTCCCGCTCATTTCCAGAGTCCGCTTCATTGGAATTATCCACACACATTGGATTTGGCACAATTTTTACACCGGTGGATGTCCTTCCTGACGCAACCCAGCACTCACACACACTCCTACAGCCAATTTGGCATATCCAATCCACCTAACCTGCATGGTCTTTGGACTGTGTGGGGGAAACCGGAGAACCCGGAGGAAACCCACACTGACACGGGGAGACATGCACGAACAGTCTAGCTATAGGCTAATACTCAAATAAAGGCTTGTGAAATAAACATCACCCACTGTTTGTGTAACCTGTTGGACTTGACCCAGCATCAATCATGCACCCATGGCACTTCTTCACTAATAATACATGAACCATTACCTAAATTCCAGAAACTGAAAACTTGCATTGATAGGGTAATATTAATATACCAAACACAGCCATGATGACATTACTACAGCAGCAATATTTGAATAATAAAAAGCATTAATGAGATTCAATAGTGGCCGGACAAGGGAAACCACTCGTCCAAGATAGCAAAACGGAAGCAGGGAGGGTTCATAGCCCGTGTTCCAGACTACTATCTTGAGTTAAATCACTGCTAGAGAGCTTTGTACCCTCCCTGTACACAACAGAGCTTTGTGCGCCAAACTACGAACTGGCTCTTTGAATTACATGGACAACTTTGAGCCAAAACTAACAAAGGAACAGATAATAAATGCCGGTATCATGAACTAAAGTGCATTAAACTGTCACATTTTGATGAATAATATGTTATTTATGTTTGAAAAAATGATGCGTAAGTATTAATAAAAATGTATTTTTTGCCTTCATTTTTACATTTACATTCATTGTTTACATTTAGATGCCACAATCACAGGAAGAGAGCAACTTTTTTTAATAAAATGAAAAATTTGATTTATTGGGTAGGCCTAATAATTAATCAGTCATGCTGGATGACATGCATTTTCCTTTTTTATATATATAAATAAAATCATATTAATAATTTCCGTTTCATGTGATAATCATATAATCTTGCAGAAATAATTTAGGTAAAAAAAATAACCAAGCAATAAAAAAGAGAAATAACTAAAGTGAAAAATCTCAACAAATAGTTCCACATAAGTAAATTGAATGTTAATTTTAGTTTTTGTAGAGTTTAGTTGGCAAAATATTTTTTATTTAATACATTTTAATTTTACCAAACTAATTTTTGACTTAAATTTTTACAACTTTTTTAAATTTTTACAAAGTTTAAACACATACATAAGGCACTTAAATGACAAAAAAATTGTATACTTAAATTCCTTATTTGTCACTGATCCAAGAATTTAAACGACATTAAAATGTCATAATACAAAAAAATCTAAATGATCCTTTATAGGCTTCAGTTTCAGTTTCCAGATATGTCTTATCTTTTACATAATATATTCTGTCTTTCCAAAACAAAACATGGCCATAAATGCTTTTGTTTTTCCTTCCTGTAACCGTCTAGACCAAGTGATGTCAGCTTGCGTCATTTGTTGGAGAACAAGAGACTTCTAATTGAGCTTCTCTACACTCTGCTGGCAAAGAAAGAAGAGGAAGGTTTGCGTGACTTCAGTTACACAATCCACTGTGTACACCATTGTCATATCTGACCAACAAGGCTAATATCACCAGAATAAAGAAAGGCATAACTATCATAACTCACTTCTCCAAAAGGTTTTACTGAGAACGGATGACAGGCACCGTGGTCCACCAAAACCAAACCTTTTCCATGGAAAGGTTAGTTTGCATCAGAGCAATTCTGTGGAAATATTATAAATTCCCAGGAATGGCTAATAATCAGAGAAGTGAAAGAGTAACAGTCAATTCCATGGGACAATTATGAAACACGACAATATACCAATGATTTATTAGTGGCCGGTGAAAAATCACTTGTATATCAAACTAAACAACAGGTTGATATATTTACAGTTACAGTATAATATGAGTTCAGACAAGCCCAGCTCTAGCCTGAGGGGTTTACAACTCTTGGTTTCAATATCACTCATCCCTTATTAATAAACCTATTTCATCCATTAACTTAGAACGGTCACATTTATTATGTAACTTAGTGCATCAGAGACCCATTCAACATACTGACAACATTCAACTTAAAGCAAAGACAGGAGAAGTAAGTTAACGTTACTGACCTGAAAACAGAAAGTTCCAACTCCACAGAAACTTGACAGTTAAGAGTCGAAATTAGCAGTCAACATAAAAACAAACAGTTATTTCACTCGTTCAAAACCTGTCTATTAGAGGTAAGTTATTTAACGTTACCTTTTTTTTTACAATACGCTAAAACTTTTCTCGACCCAGTAAGTCTTTATAACAGCACTTCCGACATTAAAACTAACCAACTATTCGAACTAATACCATTATAATACCACAAATACACAAAATAGCACAACACAGAAAAATAATAGTCATTAAACTTGAATTAATTAGAAGTTTTCGTAACTGACAATCTGACTGCGTTACCCACACACACTGCGCGTGCGCCAGACAATTTGGTCACCGGCACACAAACAACTCTGTAACTCTGACAGGAACAGGACTTAAGACTTGCTTACTTGATTAAAAGCAGCTCTTGAATATATTTCCCAGGTCTTTTCCTTCGTTTGACGCCTTGGGAGTGGTGAAAAAGAGAATAGCCCAGGTTTTGTGATGTTTTTTTTCCTCAGCTCGTCACACTTGAAGCCATGTTGAACTGAAAGCCGATACTTCCGCGGCTGCTGATCTTTCTGACACGTCTGACTGGACGGGACGCAAGTCAACCAAGTCAACCCAACTAGTGTATGAACGCGACGCGTCTGACTCGAACGTCAACGCCCAATCCGATGGCCAATCAAAGACGACGTGTCTGTTACCGCGTAAAATGATTTGTGGATTATGAAGCGAGCGTCTACTGTAGCGTTTGCGTCGCGTCTTTCGCTGGCAGAGGTATTATTAACAATGACGTAAAAATAACAAAATAGCCGTGTTTTGTAGTTAACGTTAGATAGTCTCGAAGAAACATTCTATATAATTGCATGTTGTTTAAAACATGTTTGAGAGTGTGTTTTACCGTGTTAGGTCTCATCCTTTTACAGTAGCCTTATGGTCTCATCTCTTCGTTTGTTGCGCGCCCTGGTGGATACATAGCTAAATTATATATATTTTTTGTCTCGTATACATTTTTTTTGGTCTCATATCATCATATCACATATCCACTTTATGACAGACTTAAGGTCAAAATAGAAGAAGAAAAAACAAGACAATCGTAAAATGAACAACATAGCCTACAAAAAACAAACAAAAACAACAAAAAAGTAGACAGAAGAAGAATTTTACAAAGATATAACGAATAACGATACGGGTAGGATGGAATGTCAGGACAACGGCAGTGTCTCCAAAACTTGGATTATGCTATGGTCAAGATTCTATTCTATTCTATTCTATTCTATTCTATTCTATTCTATTCTATTCTGTTCTGTTCTATTCTATTCTATTCTATTCTATTCTATTCTATTCTATTCTATTCTATTCTATTCTATTCTTAAAATAAAAGTGTTAGACCTGCGGTGATTTGGTGTTTCAAGCAGATGTTTTAACTAAAGCAATAGGCTATGCTAGTTGCATTATCAGTCTCGGAAAATATTTTCTTATTTAGCACCACCATGTAAACCATTTATGACGAAATAAAAAAAGGCACATTTGTTTGGTTTGATTGTTCTCCAACAATAATGCAGCGCTGTGTAAACTGTCATAAGCATTTTGGACAAATTGTCCTTGAAAAATAAAAATAGAATGTAAAAATGTGAACTTTTGCAGCGCGTTTCTGTACTTGGTGATGTTGTTGTGAGTATTTGGAGCACACGTGTTGTAAAACTGATGAAGATGTTTTCTTAATTTGCGGGTGTTTTTCTATTTGCATGTGTTTTCTTCAGTTGCAGCGCGTTGAGCTCTATCGGCCACCGTATATTATTTTCTATCTACATGCATAGCTGCAGGCATAACACACCAGAGTTAAAAAAAAAATCTAGGAAAATTCAGGTAAATTGGGACACTGTCATTGAAATGACTGGTAGAAATGGCCCAATAATTCTGAGTTAACCCTATTTACTTAGGCTACTAATTTCTCATAACGTGATACAATCACACCTGTTTTTCACACATAAAGAGAGAACTGTGCATAATGCTGAAGTGTAACGGAAGATATTTTGTGTGTTGCCAGTTGCACCTTGCTGTGATTGCCCCCGGCCTCATTTACTCAATAAGTTAACTGAAAAGGAAGTATTGTTTGGAATGTTGGCTTCTCAGAAAAAGTAATTCTTATATTCCAGTAGTGCAAGAGAAAATGTTTGGCTGCAAATAATATTTTTATAAAGTATTAAAACTTATTATCTCTCTTGATGTGTCTAAAAGCAAACAGAAACATTCTGCACTACTAAGAGATCAGGCCAAACTACCAGACCAACCCAACATGAAGGGCAATTGTCAAAAGATGAAAAAGCGATTGTGGCCTTATGGAATTCTGCTGAAAGAGGTTTTGAGAGAGGGGTTCTGACAATCATCTCATCAACCTTGAGGGGTTACATGTAAACATTTACTGCTTGTGGGATCATGATTATTAAAAATGTCATTCTGGTTATTTCACTTAATTAGGATTTGTGCTTCATAAATTATGTGAGACATTCGTTTTCTTGTATGTTTTTAATTTGTGTCAGGAGCTGAAATTCAGGGTGAGGGTTTAACATTTAATAAAATAACAATCTGTTAAAATGTTGCTGCTTAAACACAAATATGGGAAGTGATGCATATACTATAGTTGATATTTCTTGATTTTCCCTCTAGATAAATAAGAATGTCTGTCTAGAATATAGCCTATATCCTACAATACTATGAACAATACTAACCCTTGTTTCACAGACCCAGTCCCAGACTAAAATGCATGGTGGGCTGTTTTAACTGAAAACAACTTGCACTGACATATTTTAAAAGTAGCCTAATGTTTTTTTTCTTTCTATAAGGCAAGTTTATAAAAGCCACTCAAATGTCACTAAAAGATGTCTGAGATAAACATTTTAAAACTTAACATTTGTGTATGGCTTGAATTACTTGAATGTGATGTTCGTTGTCGGAAGTTTTAATCAGCGAATAGCGCAGGCTATTTTCCCTTATCAAAAGTGCAGGGGTCGATTGCTGTCTTTTCAAAACTGTGGGGGTCATGACCCCCGTGTCCCCCCCAGGCAACATGAGCAGATCTAAATTTAATTCCGCAATCAACACTTTTCATCTAATTTTCAGTTTCACTTTATTACTAGATTTATTTTAAATGTGCAGGTGAATTTTTGGCCCAAGCCCCCGTTCATTTTTGACCCGTGGCAGCCTTACACACTCTCCGAACTAAAGCATAATCTTGGCTTAATCTATAAGTCCTGTCTGTGAAACAGGACCTAAAAGTAATAAAACTGTGAAAACACCTCATGTTCATCCTTCATGTAAAACTATAGTGAATATTTCTCAGGTTTAGTTCACACATAAAGTTTTAAAAAAATTGCCTGTGAAGCAAAATATCTCGTCTTAACACCAGTGCATTACAATTTATTCATATACACTCTAAAAAAGTAACTAATCGTGTTACTTGGTTACTTTTATGGAAAGTAATGCGTTGTGTTACTTTTGCATAATTTTTTCTCACCTGTGCTAGGCTTGCTTTTTTTTTTGTAACAAAAAAGTTCTATTTTTGGTCAATTTAAAGGCCCTTTCACACCAAAATTGAAATGAATAAGCCTCAGGCTGAGGGAAATGCAAATTCACCACTGAGCTGCAAACAATCCTTTCAGCTGTGCTGCCATTCTGGATTGCAGAAGAATAAGACACAGGAGAAGAAAGTTCGTTGAAAAAAGGAAACACAAATTACATTTTAGGATATTTCATTGTTTTTCATGTATTTAAAATGTATTATGAAGAACAAATCAATGCATGAAACAGTAACAATAATAGGTGACATAAACATATATGAACTTAATTAATGAGTTAAATAAAATTACAACAAACATGAGTGACAACTTGCCCCAGCCTGACATTTGTAAAAACACCCTTGTCCTGAGACAGTTCAATGATTCCGTAAAAATCAAAATCAGACAAAATTGCATTATTTTGCTTAAATAATGTCTAGCCTCTTAATCTATGTTTTTCTGCAAAAAAGTGTCTCATACAGTATGTGCAGCAGAGATACCATGTACTGTAAATTGAATGCGTTTGGCATCTCTTTAGTTACAGTGCCCCCTAGTGGATATATGGTGCATCGAAGGAGCGGTTATGACTTATCTCCTCATCTTGTTTTGCAAAGGTCATTCTAGTAGATAGTATAGTATATTGCAGTACTGAATTGCATACACTCACCAACCACTATATTAGGTGCACCTTGCTAGTACTGGGTTGGACCCCTTTTTACTAAGAGGCCCAAAGTGTGCCAAGAAAATATCATTAAACCACCAGCAGCAGCCTGGAGGTTGATACAAGACAAGGTGGATCCATGCTTTCATGTTGTGAAAATCCCAGTAGATCAGCAGTTTCTGAAATACTCAGACCAGCCCATCTAGCACTAACAATCATGCTACATTCAAAGTCACTTAAATCCCCTTTCTTCCCCATTCTGATGCGCAGTTTAAACTTCAGCAGATCGCCTTGACCATGTCTACATGCCTAAATGCATTGAGTTGCTGCCATGTGATGTTAACAAGCGGTTAACAGTGGCCGGTGAGTACAAGGCCATATTGTACTACATTTATGTCAACTCCACAAATTCTTCTTTTAAAAATAATTATAGGTCCCATAATTATTTAGTATCTCCAAAAAATGCTTTTATCTATCAAATAATTTTAGAAATCTCCTTATAGTTCACAAGTAGGCCTACATCCTTTAGCTTACAGAACGACAAAAGCCTCTTTGGCTGCCACAGCTTTGGCAGAGCTTTCCTTTTTTGGCACACAAGCATTTGACAAATTAGACCAAAAGTAAACACGATTATGTAAATGTATGACAAAATCAAATTACTTTTCCAAAAGCGCCTTTGTTTGGCTCGATTATTCCCCTACAATTCCCACACAGGGCCATTGTAAATTGGGTTATGCACATTTTCTGGAGAGGGTGTCCTTGGTAAGTAGATGTTTATTTTAGACTAACACAAGAGACCTGCAGAATATTTATTGACTTGCAAAGTCCCCGAAGACTTTCAAGTGTAGATTCTGATGTAACAGACATAGAATTGAATGCTAATATTTTTAACATGTCTGACTCTAACAACTTGTCGATCCTCAGCTGTGGACCCTTGGACTGAATAACTATAACTGAATAACTGATTTCAAAGCAGACGTCATGGCACAGGAGATATGCGTTTTTCTCTTTTCCCTGACGGCTCTTGGTGTCCTTTACACTATGAACAATGTTCCAGCATTTCAAGAGTGAGTATTGTAATATGGTTAACAGAATCATATAATACATTCTTATAAAAGGCTGTGTGTGAAAAGCACATTGCGAATAATTTTAATAACAACTTTGGTCACATTAAATGCATTTCACCAAATGCCATATTTTATTGCAGTCTGTAGGCTACATCATATTTAGATCTTTTACTAGAGAACATAGATTATAGCCTACTATAAGAATAATTTGTAGACTGGTGACAGAATTTATTTAGCATGCTCGTTGAAAATTATTACTCAAATGTGTCTTTTTCTCTTTATTTCTTCCACTTGAGGGCAGTGAAAGGATATGTAGTAACTGATTTGTTCTAGACTCAAGCAACTGACTTTAATTATATAAAAAACAATAGCTTTATTATAATAATAATAGTTTTTATTGTATCAATTATATCCTGACAGAAAAAGAATATTAAATTCACAACATTACACCCATTTAAATGATCTAAGAGTTTCAAAAGCAGCACATGCCAAGGGCAAACAAAGACATTTGTGTGCACATCTCTCTCCAGGCTGGTCTTAACACATCACAAAAAGAAGCCTATTTAAATGTTAAACTAAAGCCTAAGATTGTATTACAATTCGCCATATTTTCATTTGGAGTTTCTGCTATTCTTATAGGATACTGAAGGTCACCAATTACTGATTCCGATAAGCAGAATCATTCTTTTGAGTCAGCTGAACTGATTCGCAGTTGAACGGTTAAGGCTAATCAAATTATCCAATGATCAAAAACAACTGTAAATATCATGGAAATGCACTGGTATTTCACTGTATGTCATTTCTATACCGTTCATTTACAATGATAAACAACAACCACAGTCTAGAGGCTGTATTGACTCTCATATGTGGACAATTAGGCGTGTTATGTCTGAATAGCTCCTATAAGTGTCTCAGTAAAGGCTGGACAGGCGACTATCACATGCTCTCCCATCTCATTTGGTGGTCTGGGTGTTGGAATAATTACAGTTCTCGCTGCCAAACCACTCTCTGCTGCTCACTTGCTGAAGACAGGAAAGAGAATGGTCGAATACGTTAGGCTAATTGGGGACAAGACAGTGTGCAAAATTAATTAGAAGTTAATTTTTTAAAGAATGCAAAGGTGGTGTCCTTCAAGATATAATTCTTGATTAAATGTTTAATACTTTTTTATTAATACTACAATGATCATATATAGTAAAAATAATAGAAATAGTCTAAATTCTAATAATATAATTAAAGGGACTTTGGCTTTATCCATGCTCTCGCGTCACGTGTCCAGATTCTCACGCAATGAAAAAAACATCGCGGAACAAAGAGGACACGGACAATACGCTGACAGACAAGACAGCAGGGACGGATTAAGGCGATGATGTGCCCTGGGCACGGATGTCTCAAAGGCCCCCTTCACCAATTTTTTGGACAACAGTGGGCAGGCAAGCCAGGCATTTTTAGGGGACCCCCGAGGGCTGGTCATTTAAACAATCAGAAATGTTAATAATAACAGACGCAGCAACATCTCTGCATCCCCCAGTGTGGGGCCTCTCGCTCGTTACGCTCGTTATGCTTTTACCTTTTTCAAACTGGTGCAGCGCTTACTCGCGGTAGGTAGAAAATGCATGATTTGATTTGTTAAACATGAAAAGGACTTATCCGTCTGGCATGGCAGCTCGCTCTAACTTTAACCTAGATAAATGCATATCCAAGTGCGTGTGCGGAGTGTGCAGCGCGCACTGCATGGCAGGCGTCGGCGCGAACACTTGCATTTTCCAATCAACAGTGGAAACAACTTGAAATAGGCCTACTCAATCTTTTCTGGTCATAGGCCTATACAGAAAAGAATAATGCATCAGTCGCAAGTAGCTACTTTTATTTTTGTAAACTCACAATAACAAGAAACCGTTGTGCTTTTGTAAAATAAAATAAAACAAACAGGGCGCGCTTTCATGGTCTCCGTGGCGTGAACCGGAGCGCGTCTCAAAAATGAACTGAAACACAGTGTATAGCCTCACATACATGATGAATATTTCTATATAAAGCTTGAAATGTCCACTTTTAAAGGAAAAAATTCGAATCGAAAGCAAATACCGGCTGATTAGGCTGATATGATATGAAAGGTGCATTTCTCTCTAAAGGCGCATCCACTTTACAGCAGAGATATAGATATGTTTGCAGCCGACACTGATTTAAAAAAAAAATTATTAAACAATAAAAATGCCTAGTTTTTTCCAGACATATATTATCATTAGCCTGCTTTTGCCGGTGCTTTGCGGCAATATTTATGCATGCGCTTGCTTGAGCGCGGAATAGGCTATACGCCTCCACTCAGTATTTAAGCAGAAATTAATATTAACGTGAGATTAGTCGACTAATTGCTCAAAGGAATGACTACTAGTCGTCGACTAGAAAATCTTTAGTCAACGGCAATTCTAATCAATGCATTTATGCCAGTTGACATTTATTTAATTAGTAGCCTAATTCTAGTATCCAGGTCTTTACGTTAAATTAGTTGAGTTAACAATTAGTTAATGAACTAAAATAATAAAACAAAGATTAAATTAAGATGCTATATAGCATTGCTTGTTCCACCACAAAAGACACTTTTTAAGGTGACAATCCGTTACACATTTGAAGATTTACTGTATCTTGAAGATTGTTGTATTGTATTATATCTTCTGTTATAAAGATGAAGATTGACATTTCGTTAAAAAAAAAAATAAGCCCATAGGATACTATTGTAAAACATAAACAACTTAGCCTATGGTCTGTCTTGGTTGTGGTTTTAAACTCATTTTTGTTTTGGTTTTTAAGTAACCGTCTTCTACGCGTGACTTTTATATTACGCAATGCTTTTCACTCGCCTCTAGATGTCCTTCTCAACAGCGCAGCAATACATTCAAATTATTTATTTCATTTATTTACTAGTTAATACTTTGCAACTGCAAAAAAAAAAAAATCACATTATTTCTCAATATTTAACACAATTTTACTGAAAATAAAAATAAAATAAAAAGAATAATTTGAAAAGAATAGACACAGTACATTTTACAGGGCCCCCTGCTGGCCCAGTGCCCTGGGCAAGTGCCCAGTAGGCCCGTGCGTTAATCCGTGCCTGCAAGACAGCAGGGTACTTTCTAAATGATACAAAGTCTCAGCCTTCACATTTTGTAAGTATTATTACCTAATTCAAACAATAAAAATACCGTTTTTGGCGCTCTTAATGTGGCGTGACAATTCACTGTGTAGCGCAGTTCAAGCTGAATGCAAGTGCGCGTGAATCGATAATCTCTACTAACGTTACTTACAGTACAAGATATCCTAAACATGAATTAACATAAGAGGGTATGTTGAAAGAACCAGTACAACTTACTGAAATGTATCATATATTGTGTAATCACTCATTCAGTGTTGATAAAACAACTTGTAAACAATGTGTCATGGAACTTTAACTTACCTTTAAAATAACTGTCATGACAACTCTCAGAGAGATTGGCATGGCAATGGAACATTTACAACAATATTTGTCAACTTAGAGATATTTTAAATAGTTACATTTAACATGTAGGTGTAACATTTAATATTTAGATTAACTATTTAAATTATCTCTAAGTTGACAAATATTGTTGTAAATGTGCTAAAAGGTGACCGTAAAAAATTCATACCAGTTTTTTAAACATTGTTTGAAGCTAAATGTGACAAAATGTTGCTGTTATTTTCAGCGTGAGCCGCTTTACAAATGGCTCCCCATAGTTGCTACACATGTAACATACATAGCATGGATTAACCCCAGTCAGTGGTGGAATGTAACGAAGTACAAATACTTCGTTACTTTACTTAAGTAAATTTTCACGTATCTGTACTTTACTTAAGTAGAATCAATAGTGCATACTTTTTACTTTTACTTCGTTACATTTTGCAGCAATTATTATACTTTCTACTCCACTACATTTCTACAACGTTCTGTTACATTTTCGTTACATTTTCTGATCAGTTTTTCCCTGCCAAAACGTCTTCCTGGCCGTCCGTTCATCGCACGTTTCTGTCTCACCAGTGAAGTTTGGTTGCAATATCAACCCGGTCACACTAAATGCGTCTCTATAGCACGCAGTGTGTTTCTCGTGCAATTTATCCGTGAAAATTAGTTTTTACATGCATAGGAAACGCATTGGTAGGTTTAGTAGTGATGTGGGGTGCGTGTGTATTATACATTTGGTTAGAATTAGTATGGCAAGCCATGAGGTTCAGAATTACGCCATAAATGAATCGCGTTTACAGCCAAACATTTTAACATAATATGTGTGTATATATATATATATATACCGTATATAGTAAGGGTATATAGTAAGCTTGATGTGTATATTGCCTATTGCAAGCTTGTTCAGAAATGGTAAAAAAAACTTAAAATATAACTGCTTTTCCATCATATTGAACATCATTATATGAGCATTAGGTTGAATGAGTTAGAATTAACTGTTTTATTAATCATTAGAATATAGACATTAAGAGAATAAATTGTTATGCAAGTACTTTTACTTTTAATACTTAAAGTACATTTAAAATCAGGTACTTTTTACTTTTTACTTAAGTAGGGTTGTCATTGTGGTACTTCTACTTTTACTAAAGTAAATATGTCTCTGGTTATTTGTACTTTTACTTAAGTACTGAGATTCAGTACTTCCTCCACCACTGACCCCAGTATCAGATCTATACAGGTGGAGCTGGGGAAGGTGCACTGAGTGTTTCTGAAAGCATGCTGCAAACTGCTACCAGCAACACTACCGGTATTTGAACGTTGAGCCGCAGCTCATTGGCCACTGATGCAACAGCGACCAATCAGCTGTGTTATGTAGATAATGACATGATCGCTACCAAATTAGTTAAAGATATAGTTCACTCAAAAATGAAAATTCTTTCATCATTTACTCACCCAAACCTGTATGAGTTTCTTTCTTCTGCTGAACACAAAAGATGATATTTTGAAGAATATGGGTAACCAAACAGTTTTGGGCTTTCATAGTGTGGAGAATAATAATAATATGGAAGTCAATGGTGCCCTACAATTGTTTGGTTACAAATATTCATTCTTTAATTCTTGGAACAAATTGAAGGTGACAGTAATGGTGTAAATGGTGTAATCACCAAAGTAAATGGTGACAAAATTTTCACTTGTGGGTGCTTATTCCCCCTGGACATATAAGCATGTGCCATCTAGAGTTTCATGCCAGAAATAGGTAATATTATAAGACCTTTAATAGGTAATATTATAATTAACTTATAATAATTTATGTATCAACTGACCGGGTGTGTCCCTTTGTACAACATTAGATTTTTTTTCCAATTTGGCAGCCGTGGCTTTACCGATGTTCTCTCTCTCGCCTTGCTTCTTTTTGATCCCGTCGCCTTTTGTCTCTTAATTTTCCTCTGTCTTGCTATCTTTTCCCTCTGTATTCCTTTTAAAACACTTGTCTGTGTACGCCAATTTTACAGATGAGAAATCGCTAGCATTTCGCCCCCTGAGAACTCATGTAAACTACTTCTTTAAGTTAATTGTCACGCTCTCAGCTTCCTCTGTCCATATATGACCGCGTTTACATTTTATTTGACTATTTACAGAGACTGTCAGTCACAGAAATTTTGATTTCATGTTAACTCGTGTTCGTAATGTTTTGTATTTGCAGGCCAGTGGTTATTCTGGAAATCGGGGTGGCTGTTCTTGTGGCAGTGTTCTTCATGGTCTACCTTGCTACTCGCTACAATCCTCCTAAAGATCCTTTGTTCTATGGTATGAGCTCTGATTTGATCTGTTGACTCTTGAAATATGCCAAATATACTCATTCCATATTTTATTCTGACCCTAAAACAATAAATAAATGATGTTTGTTTATTTGATGATAAAAAAATACGATCATGTCACCTTCCTGTTTCTGTGGTAACAAGGTCACATACATCCGGATGCATTACTTGTTTTGTTACTATATTGAATGCGAAAGCAATTTAAACTCCGTAGTAAATTTAGCCACGAATAACGTTTTTTAAAAAGGAGACACCTGAGGTAAATATCACATTTAAAAAAAAAAAAAAAAATTACCCGTCCACTCAAACTATTTGTCAAACTAAGAATGAAAATATTATTTAATTGTAAACACAATACATAAAATACTTGGCAGGATTCCCCAAAAATGTTTAAAGTCTCATATATATGTCCACGGCAGTTTGCTGTGGGCAAATTAAATGTGAAAAGTGTTTTAAGAGAGTTTCAATGGCAAAAAAACCCAAATTAATAAACACAAACTCTTTTGTGCTTTGCCAATTTCCCCCACACGGACACAATAGAAAAATGTCAGATTTTGCAATGTAATGCACAAAAGATAGCGGTGTTATCATGGATTAGTGACTGAGAGGTGACAATGTCTTCTGGCACATGTCATTCCACCCCTGTCGTGATGAAAGAGAAGATAATTCCACTATCGCACCTGTAATGCAAGTAAACTAAACCAAGACCCCTATGGATTTAAAGGGCTTGGGGAGAAAAAGGAAAGCGAGAAAGACGGAGAGGGACTCAATATCAGACGGTGAATCTGTGCTCGGCAGACGGCAATGCAACACTTCTCTTTGAGCAGTCATATCTACGAAGCTGTCAGTCAGATACTCGTGAATGCTTGAAGAATGGCAGTGGACAATATCTAGTCGGGCAATCCAACCATGAAATTGGATACGAGAAAAGTATTTGTGTTACAATAACACACCTGTCTTTACATTTACACCCTCAGTTTTCTTCACAATAAAGCAACAAATTCCATATTTCTGAGAGCTTCGCTCGGAAAAGAAGATTATTAAAGGAATAGTTAATGCAAACATGAATAAGCTCTGTTATTTAACCACATTTTGAGCATTTTGTCTTTCTCTTATTTTATGAAAAAGAGCAATATGAACATTCCACTAGCTTCTATTGTGTTGAACATTCTCTGAACTTTCTGGGAAGGTTCTTTCAAACAAATGGTCTACCAGTAACATTAATAAAATGTTTGTTCAAAATGATCTCTTATAATGTTCTCAAAACAAAAACTTTATTTATACATCATTCATGGAACATATTTTCGTCTGACTTTTTTTAAATAGCTGCGTTCACTCCATGCCGTAATTACCGTAAATAAAGCTCTGTATGCTTTCGAATCGGTCTCGCCGTATTTTGATGTCACACACCGATTGGTTTGCACAGCATCGCTTCAACACACCTTAAATCTGCAGTGGTGAGGTGGTACAGCCGCCACGTGGTACCAGTGCTGGGTAGATTACTTAAAAATGTTTAGTCCGTTACTGATTCCAAATTACATGACAAAAATTGTAGTTAGTAACGTAATCCATTACATTACAAATTTTAAGTAATATAATCTGACTACTTTTATACTTTTAGATTACTTTTGACCTAACTCAATTATCACATTGATTTGAATAGGATAATCTTGTACCATATTGATATAAAAATACAAAGAGAAAGAAATATATTAAATTTTTTGTTATCAATAACATGAAGTGCATTAAATATTACATTACGTCAGAGTTTCCCAGACTGGGGTTCATGATGGAACTGCAGGGGTTCGTGAGGTTAATGAAAAGCTAATAGTTAAAAAAAATCATAAAAATGTTAAATTAAAATAACCAAAAATCAATAAATTATGAATAATTTGCTGCCATTGAATGAATAATATCTAATCATGTAATCAATAAAAAAATAACTAGTCTGATTACGAGTATTTTTAAATGCAATATAATCTAATTACAAGTATTAATTTTTGGAATCTGATTATGTAATCCAGGGTACTTGTAATCAGTTGGTAGCTCTCAGAAAATGATGAGTTTACACGTTGTAATTACAAGTTCTACAAGCACATGAAGGCTTTTTACAGTTCAGAATCGTTACGGTAATTATGACATGCACCTAGAGCTACTACTTGCTTCAGAACGTTCAGAGAACTTTAAAAAGTAACTTTCCCATATATGTTTGCAAAATTGGAAAATGGAATGTTCCCTTAACATTCATGCAACCAAGACGATTTTAAAACAACCAAGACGATTTTAAAACATTTAAAAAAACTGGACGTTTCGAACATTCAGGGAATATTCAGAAATAACGTTTTCATAACTTAATGGGGACGTAAGCAAAACATTCATAAGGCACGTTCACATCAAGAACGATAACTATAGTGATAATTAGCATTCACACCAAAGGACAATATCATTCTGTTTATAATAAACATGTGCTGCAGTTTTGTCATCTGTCGAGCTCTTTAAAGCAGGATAGATTCTGATTGGCTGTCATTGTTTTTATTGTTCAGTGCCGTTATCGTTATAACTGTGGTGTGGATTGTGCTTTAGAATATAATTTTGTTCGCCGGGATACGGATTTGGAACAACATGAGGTTGAAGTAAATGATGACAGAATTTTCATGTCTAGATGAAATATTCCTTTAAATCCAGTGTCTGAGATTTCAGTGGTGACATTTACAGTCATTATTTTTGCCTCCATGCTTGGATTTTCTTTCTTCATGTCCCTTGCCACTCATTATTTGTCACCCAGATGCTTAGGAAATGCCACATGGGGTATTCTCTGTCTCCGCAAAGTGCCCTTTTGGCACAGCTGCACTTTAAACCTGAAAAAAAAACCCAACAAATGACTCCAAAAATAAATTTCTTGTTCACACCTCGACTAGTAGATAACATTATCCTCTTCCACCTTTGCCAGAAATCAATAGTCAGTAAGAGTGAAATCCTTTTAATAAAGAGTGCAAGAATAAAGGTAGGCTAGTTAACTCTTGATAGGGCAGTTGAGCGCTGCAACATCTTATTAGTAGGTTTTTCCCCCCAAGGCACATCACAGAAGGCTTAGAGTTAAGGACGAAAACATTTCAATTCAGCGATTCGAAAGTGCCAATGAAGCCCAGCTCATAATCCCACTGGAGGAGATGCATTTTTTCTTGTAAAAGCCTGCCATTCAAATGTAACAAAAGTGATTGAAAATGATCTTCGTTATAGCTAAGAGCAGTTTGTTACTTTCTGAGAAAGAAAAGGTTCTATTATTACTTTTAAAATAACTAGAAGGGGGGGAACCATAGACGGGGGAACGCTGAATGTCACGATTGACCAATCAGAATAGAGTATTCCAGAGGGCCATCTGCAATTGATCAATCAGAATAGAGTATTCCAGAGAGCCGTAGTATTGACGGGTGGCCAAAGTTAAAAATTTCGTTGAAGACGGTAGACAAGTTCTACTTCCAGCTCTACACGTAGACTAAAATGTTGCAAGCAACCTAAAACCAATACATTTCAATACTTAACAAAAGAACAGACGAGTATTTGTGTATAAGTTACATAATGACTTTTTTGTTCAGTTTTTGCAGAGTTTTCCTTCACGTGTGTCATTGACCTCACGAGCGCTCTAGAATACGATGGCTTTGCCTCAGGATTCATGGAGTTCTACCAGAAAACGGTAAGTTGTGAGTAGAAAGTCGAGTTGATATCGATTACCCGGTCTAAACCTACCTGTCTGACAATGGTTTTGCTGGTTCTCCAGGGGGAGCCGTATCTTGGTACACCCTATGCTATCATGATGTGCTATTGGGATGGTGTAGTGCACTTCATCATCTACCTGATACTGGTACACCGCATGTCAAACAGGTTTGAAATTTAGTTCTTTAGAAATAAGGTGGTGACACTATCTGGCAAGAACAACCATGCCATGAAAGTACATGCAGTGATGTTTAAAGGAAGGTTGATATGTAAGCAATATTGGTACGCGATGGCTAGTGGTTTTTCGTAAATAAGTCACGTGACTTATTCACGATACAGCACTAGCCTCGACTCGAGTACCTTATTGCTTTTATAAAACGGTTACCACATAATACAAATTTTAAAGCCAAAAATATGTATTAGTGCGACTTTCATGAAGTGAAATCACTTAAAGCCTTCCTTCCGCTGGAAAAAATAGTCCCTGACCATAAAAAGAAGCAGAAGTTACATAATTTCGCCTTTAGATGGCGTGAGTCAGTCAGTAGAGAAGAGAAGAGTTTTATATTGAAAGGAGAAACTTGTTGTGAACACAGAGAAGCATGACGCAAACTGACAAATGACTAGCGTGTCAGGGCACGGAAAACCCCTTAACTGTTAAAAGGACAATGCATCGCAGCGGACATTCAAACGGATTTTTTATTACAAATATAGGACTGACCTGAAGGAAAATGCTAAATCTACTGTAAATGCAGGTACACTCGCTTACTCGATCTCTCACAATACTACTCTATAAGCTTCAATGAACATATCAATGAGAAGAACAAACATGCTAACGTTGCTAGCGTTGTTGTGTATGGAGTGATACATACTAGAACCGTAGGGTGAAGTGGTCATGTTTTATCGTAAATAAAACACAGCTATTATTGACCAATCAAAATCAAGGACTGGAACTGTTTTATAAACCTAAATTAATGTGTCCTATTGTCACAGGCAACAATATCGCACTTTGGGCCTTCTTTGGGCTGGATCACTGTGCGGCAACATGATTGTGTTTGTACCTGGAATCGTAGTTGGTGAGTCAAAATAAATAAAAGATCAAATATTCCTGCTAAGCATTATATAAGATGCTTCTCAAGTACATTTTATATGCAGGTAAATATGGCTCAGAGATCCGCCCTGCCTTCTGGCTCAACATGCCTTTTCTGTTGGTGCCCATATGGGGAGCAGTGTCCCTGTTCTCCAGGCCAAGGGATATGCCTCTTGTGGGTGCATCCAAGGTGAAGAACCAGACACCGCTGACCTTGGTCAATAGTTAATATTTTCCTCACAGAATCCGTAACATTTGAACAATGGTGCTTGTATCTGTCAGGCTGAACGTGAGCAGAAAAAAGCCTTAATATGGCGCCCCCTGGACCTGCTCTTTGTGGTTTATCTAGTGGCTGCCATGGGATTCACTGTCTTTAGAGGACTGGTAAGTTAGTGGTAATCATACGCTTTTGGTATGTTCTATAATTCAGTCAAAATCTGAAACTCCTATCTTTATCCATACAGGCAGTTCTTGATTGCCCACTGGAAATCCTCAACAGATATGTCACAGAATATGAACCTTATCTGAAGGATCCCGTGGGCTTCCCCAAAGTTATGGTGAGCACATATTCACATATTCTGAAAGAAATCACATTCAGGCAGATATGCTTATGGCAACCCTCAAGCATACTTTGCTTCGTAATACACTTGGCTTTATAGCATTAATCTCCTCCAAATGACTGTACGGTACCTTCTAGAAAGGTATTACTCATCATTAGCACTCAATAAGGTGGGTGGCTTATTGTCAACTTAGGTAGTCCAAGAATATCCCTCCTGTCTCAACCGACCACATAGGTATCGTGGATATGTTTTTGTTTAGATTGGGGTTTTAGCTCGGTCAATAGGTTATCAAAAGTCCTTGTTCTAGCTGGAGCCGGGGCACAATGGTGGCCCATCGATCAGGCAGGAGATGTGCTGTGAGAACTTGATAAGCTAATCCCACCCATGAGTCCTGGCTGAGCCCCTCCATCAACTCAAACAAGGAGACGTGTCGGAGAGAGTGTGACATGCGTGGTAATGTGTTTGATAAGGAACGAAGGGACACCAACACGCATGTTTGTTCAGGGGACAGAGACCTGCTTCGATCGCATAATACCTTTGCTCTCAGGGATGGAAGAGTGTTGGTGAGAATATTTATATATATCGGGCATGGCAAACTCCTCTTACTGTTATTTCCACTCAAATTGATCCAACTCATAAAGGAAGACAATTGTGTAAAGGAATAAAGTGCTTACTTTATTATATAAAATAATAATATATATTATTTGTTTAATATATTATTATAATTAATAATAATAAAAACTATATTTATAATATATATGTATATATATATATAATTACTAGAAATATTCCCTTTTTATTATTTTAACCCTCTGGTGCTCTTCACGTGGCGGTCAAAAATTACAGTTTTTTTTATTTAAATGAAATGAACATACTATTTTTTAGTTAATGTTTTTTATTTAATATTTTGTATTTTTAGGGGATTTTATGGTACTAAATTATATTTATGCTGTAGTTATAATCCATTTATCTTTTTTTTTAAAGATGACATTTGGCAAATTATTGCTGAAAGATACCCCCCCCCCCCCCCCCCAATTTTACGTTTATTGTTTTGAAAAATGCAAATTGAAAAAAGTAAAAAAAAAATTTTTTATATGAAATATATATTTTCAAAAACACGTTTTACTATAAAACTGCAAGAAAATCGGAGCCATTAATCTAAACAAGTTATGTTCCAAATTTGAGCTTGATATCTCAAAGAACGAGTTTCAATAAGATTTTGTTCAGGTATTAAAAATTCCCACTAATTCGTCTCCCAATCATTTCTAATGCGGTCATTTTTGACCATGAGGACCACAAGTCTGACTAATTCTTTTCAGGACCATTTTAAATCATGTCCATGATTTTTTTTTGTGTGTGTTCACATTGTCCCAAAATCTTTACCAAGGTCCGATGAAGTATTCTAAAAAAAAAGAAAGTATTTTTAAATTACGAAGAGCAACAGAGGGTTAAAATTTACTTTTTATTTTATTAATTATTATTCATGTTGCCTTAATAACTTCTTACTTTATATTTATTTTAAGGTATAGATAAATAATTTATTTTAATTACATATATTTATTTTTATTAGCTTACATTAAAAATATAAATATAAAGTAAGCACTACAAATAAAACTATAACTAATGTACATATTTTATATTTATTTTCTTAATATAATGTATTATAAATTAATATTCAAACTATAAATATAGAAATTTAATATAATCAAGCAATTTGTTGTTTATTTATATACAGAAAATAAAGTGCTTATTTTATATTTAAAATATATTTTATATTTATGTTTATAACTTTTTTAATATAACTTAAATGCATAAAAAATTAATTCATAACTTTATATTATATTTATATATTTGTTATAAATACTTATTAAAATAAAACAAGCATGTTTGAGAAAACATTTTTGGTCCAAGTCCCTATTTAAAATCAAGCAATAAAAATAAATTCTCTGAAGGTATATCTAGATTCCATGACTTTCACAGCTTGTTGTAACTCCACTGAAAGTCACCACGTGCTATGCAACACAAACAGGCTTTGTTTGGGGTCTAATCGTGGGTAATGCTTCCTTGTTTGTGTTTTTAAGCCTCAATAAGTAGGAATGATGGTGTGAACTCAATGCAGTCGGGCTGATCTGTATTCAGCGGGAGTGCATTGCTGCGGCAGCGCTGGTGCCCTTGGGAATTGAGCTGGACCGCATTAATTTGCGATCAAAGCACTGGCGTGTAGAGGCAAGGCATGTAGTGTTGACACTCTGACTGAAATAATACTTGTTGCATGATGTCTTTTCTGCTCCAGATGTTGCTGCTCCTATTCCATGCGCTCCCGATGCTAGGTTCATTTGCATATGGGCTGTGCACACCTGGCTGCACTTGGATGCTCGATTGGACGGTATATTTAGCAGGTGCCATTTTACAGGTAAGACTTGGAAAACATCTGCAAGAAATTGTAGAAACTTCCTCCATAGTTTCTGGCTGAATCTAGAGATTTTCATCTACTGTATGCTGATGTTATAGAAGGGGACCATCAAACAGAACCACGATCAAAGGCCTGGTCTGAA
The DNA here is from genome assembly GCF_029890125.1 of Rhinichthys klamathensis goyatoka. NCBI lineage: Eukaryota > Metazoa > Chordata > Actinopteri > Cypriniformes > Leuciscidae > Rhinichthys > Rhinichthys klamathensis. The sequence goes on along the minus strand of NW_026606664.1, from coordinate 2,328,222 downwards.
CAAGCTCATCCAGCTCCGCTTTAACTCCCAGTATGAGGTCTGAGCAGTCAGCATTCCTAATCAAAGACCTCCAGTAGAACAGGACTCTAGGAGTCTCACTGTAGATCTCCAGCTCTACATACTAATGAACGCCTCCTCAGAGCTGAGAGGATGTCATTGCCGTCTATTCATCTACCCATAGGCAGAAGCTTCTAAAAATACATGGCAAGGTCCTGGATGAGTTCCTATCATTAAACTTGACAAAAGTGCAATATAAAACTAGATTCTAGCATTTTAAAAGTGGTGTTTGGCTGTTCAGAACATTGCAGCCACAATGCTAGGATGTGCTGGTTTTGTTGCTATACAGTTGCTAAGGTGTTCACAAAAAACTTCTTAAAAAGTTTTTTTGCTTAAAATAAATTCTAAGTTTGTAAGAATGTTCCTAGTTAATATTTTCTTAAATATAATTTTTTTTCTTTTAAGACAAGTTGGTGGCTATCCTATAACTTTAAAAGTTTTTTTTTTTTTACAATGGTTTGTAATAAAATCCTTTTCAGGAACTCAAATTTTTCTTAAGAACAATCTTGAGAAAAAATATAAGAATATTTTTAAGAAATGCTTTTTGGAATACTTTTAATAAAATAGCAGTTAAGAAACATTCCATTCATAAGATTGCGTTGTGAATCCAACCCCTGGGGTGTGTTTCCCAAAAGCATCAATAGCCAACTATTGTCACAGATTTCCTCACTACCAGCATAGTTAAATGATTCAGCATTTCCTGAAACCATAGTTCCATCGAAAATTCGCAAACAGCTTTGCAAAATTTACGTGGTTGGAACTACAGCTCTTGACCCGTGGTTAGAAAAATAGATTATTGTTAGTATGACGTGGACTTCAATAGTTTGTGCATATATATACACACACGCTTTCCACTTTATTCGGTTCACCTTGCTAGTATAGGGTTGGACCACTTTTACCTTCAGTACTGCCTTAATTTTTCATGGCATAGATTCAACAAGGTGCTGGAAACATTCCTCAGAGTATTTGGTCCATATTGGCATGATAGCATCACACGGCTGCGCATCCATGATGCAAATCTCCCGTTCCACTACATCCCAAGAATGCTTTGTTTTGAGATGTGGTGACTGTGGAGGCCATTTGAGTGTTATCCTATTGATGTAGCCATCAGAAGATGATATCCTACTGGAAGTAGCCATCAGAAGATACACTGATACACTGACTGTGGTCAGAATGGGATGGAGATTGTCTGTAACAATACTCAAAGTGTGCCAAGAAAGTATCATTACACCACCAGCAGCAGCCTGAATCGTTGATAAAAGACAGGATGGATTCATGCTTTCATGTTGTTTACACCAAATACCATTACACCTGACCCTACCATCTGAATGTTGCAGCAGAAATTGAGACTCGTCAGACCAGGCAACCTTTTTCCAAACGTCTATTGTCCAATTATGGAGAATTGTTGCCTCAGTTTTCTGTTCTTATCTGTCAGGAGTGACACTAGTGTGGTCTTCTGCGACCTGTTGTGTGTTCAGAGATGCTCTTCTGCAGACCTCGGTTGTAACAAGTGGTTATTTGAGTTACTGTTGTCTATATCAGCTCGAACCAGTCTGGCCATTCTCCTCTGACCTCTGACATCAACAAGGCATTTTCACACACAGAACTGCCGCTCACTGGATATTTTCTCTATTTCGGGCCATTCTCTGTAAACCCTAGAGATGGTTATGTTGACCATGTCTACATGCCTAAATCAGGGTGTCCGCGGGTCCTTAAAAAGTCTTAAATTAGATTTGAAAAATGTATGGCCTTAAAAAGTCTTATTTTTTACTTATGAAAGGTCTTAAATTTTTGATGGCAATTTGAGTTAGACATATCTAAATGTTTTCCAAATTAAAACTATCTAATTAGCGTACTTTTTTATTTATTATTCGTTCTTTGTGGATTTGCTCGTTCACGTGACATTTCGCGTCACATTCGCGCCAGCATTATGTCTGTCTCCTGCACGCGAAACAGCAGGAGAGGAGAAGAAAGCTGGTTAATTTCAGTTCAATTGTAAGTTCATTCTTTATGTGCGTAGTAGTGTGCGATGTGTATTGTCTATTATGATATTGTAATCATTGTTTTACTTTAACGTTAACTATGTACGAGGGCGCACTGCGAGCTGACATCGCATTTGTCTCTCATGCTTGCTTTCACTGCGTGATGTGTCAGTGCAGTTATAGGTATGTTCCCTAATAGACGTATAAAGTTTTTGTATTTTATATATCATATGTTGTTATCATACAATATTACATCAGCAAGAGGGCTGTTTTCCCGTGCACAATAGCAAATATATTTATTTTATATAACAGTTAAATTAACATCGTTACATTTTATAAACAATATTGTCAATATTGTTTGTTTTCCCTTTATTTCGCTGACGAGAATTTCAAAATAGCAGAGTCTCAATGCAAAAGACAGCGATGATTTCTTGACTGAAATCCGCCTTTTGAACGAATCATTTTAACGATTCAATGAACAATCACTTGCAGTTCCTGAATGAATCAGCCGTTTGAACAAATCGGTTGAATGAATGACTCCCTGAGACAGTGACTTGCCGCCACCTACTGGCGGTTTTAGTTTCACATTTAAAGTACCCTGTGAAGCCAAAACGTCTCGATCGCCCCCCGGTGACCGGTCCTAGTATAGGTCATAAGCCCCGCCTCCCCATGTTATTCAACGGGACGTGAGACCAACTAAATAATTAAATTACACTTCACATATCTTTTTTCTAAAGATAGTTTCTGTTACTGTAGTGTCTATCACGTTGATGTAATTTCAAGTGTTTGTTTTTAAAATAAGTTAGTTTTTAGTTAGTTATTTGATGCTATAAAAACGGTGCTGTGACATCATGATTGACAGCTGTGATTGACAGCTTCTCTGTGGGAAGTAGTCACTGAAGTTATTTTCATAATGTTGACTATGTGGTTAGTAGTTGTATTTACCTTATTTTAACGAGGTACTGCAATCGGCAGACATCATTGGAGAGGAAGGGAGCAGACAAGGCCACTTAAGAAAAAAGCACGGGGCGTGTGCTTACGATTGATTCAGCGAGAGTGGGGGCGGGGCCAGCTTTACTTCCTGCTCACGACTGCGCATGACTGGTCCCGAAAACGCTACTGCGCAGACTCAAGTTCCAATATGTCAGCGCCATATCGGGACACTGGCGGCTTCAGTTCTCACCATAGACAGTAAAAGAAATGGACAGAGCGACCCCGTTGATTTCAACGGAGAAGACTGAAGCCCGATTATTGCACTTCCTGTCTGATGTCTGAGCGACTGCGCAGGCTCAAACTGACCTTGACGACAGTCTGACAGTTGTAAATCTTCTAGTAGCTGTGCCAAGACAAATCTGAATCACCTTATTCCTCAAAAACGTTGTTGAAATATTTTGTCCCATTGCTTTTATGGACTCTCTATTTATGGGCTCCTACCTTGACTTTGTGCCTCCATGTCCCCCCGATTGCCTCATAGACAGTTAAAGATTGCCTGCGAGCTTCTCCTCCTGTCTATACGGTAATGTCTCTATTGTGCGACAGAAAGTCCCGTGGTTATGACGCAATCTTTAGCCTATTTTTAAAAAAACTGCTTCTACGGGGCCATAACGTAAGATACAAGGTAATGGAGCCTTTTATACATTGTCGTGTTTCTTTAGAAATAAATCATGGACAAATGGAGTCTTTAAACGCCTCAGATGTAAAGTTATTTGCTGTCAAAGTGACGCCAAAATGAATGGGAGTCAATAGGATGCTAACAGCAGGTGATGGTCTGCTACAATGGCGGCTCCCGCGAGGCTTCAACTTCCGGCTGATGGATTACCCCCTTGGTCCTCTCTAATGGAAAAGAGCGAAGGGGCGTCGTCCATCTTTTTTTACAGTCTATGGTTACAATTAGAAATCAGTTCATATTTAAATATTGAATTAAGAATTGAAAGAATTGAATATATCATAGCTTTATTTATGCAATTGTAAATGGAGTATAAATATATTAATGCCAGTTCTGATGCTGTTTCTGTGTCTCCTCTGCACTGCAAAGATGGATTTTGATTTAATGATTTAATTTAACTGGTAACAGTGGTATTGTGTTATTATTCTAATATAATTTAATTTGAATGTTAGAATTTGACATAAAAGGTGATGCATACCTCTAAGTAAAAAAAAAAAAAAAAATCCATATATGGGTGAAAATGCCCCTGGAACTCAATTTAAGGTTGCAAATATTGCCCTTTAATAAAAACTGTTAATTTCTTTCACTGCTGTGAACTGACCACTGCATAGAATATGAAAAATATGAATATCTTTGTGAGTCAGCTGTCAACAACAGGCCTAAACCAGCCATGGTACCAGTACACAAACACAATCAGTAAAATATCATCTAATTATCATCAACAAAACTTTGAAAATATTGAGACATATTTTTGTCAATATTGCGCACCCCTAATGTAAGGTATTAATTTTGATTTCTTCAGGTCTTAAAAAGGTCTTAAAAAGCCTTAAATTTGACTTTAAAAAGTATGCAGATACCCTGTAAATGCTTTGAGTTGCTGCCATGTGATTGGCTGATTAGATATTTGTTAACGAGCAGTTGAACAGGTTTACTTAATAAAGTGGCCGGTGAGTGTGTATAGTACATTTCATTCTGTATATTTTAGCATGCACATGTGCATAAATGTGTAAAGGAACCCTAGAGTATGATGTAAAATGAGATCCGCAATGAATCGAACATCAAATAAAGCAAAATGAAGCAAAGAAAAATAGTGAAGTAGTGGAAGTGCAACCATGTTACTATGGTTTTGGCAAACAGTTGAGTAGTTAGCTAATTTCTCCCAAAGATGCATAATACTTCGGTGGTTTGGCAACGAGAAATGCACCACTGGGTCAAAGAGGCCAAGTTTCTTTAATATACAAGCTCAGGTCCATCCTTCAATTTAGTGGATTTTTCCACCTATTTTCTCATCAACCACGTGAGAATAGTCTTATCCCTAACCCACAAAAAATAACATCTTGTGCTTCTGTTCACCGCAGTGCCAGTGGTCTCATATCGGCGCGTCTCTGCACCCACGCACTGCAGAAATGTACAGGATTCCCAGCACGGCCCTGGTGCCAGTCCTCCTCCTCAACCTGCTGTATGCAGTCGGTCCTCTTCTGCTCGCCCTGCGCTGCAAACGCGAGCCGGACTACTTCCTTTCCATCGCACCTGTGGGCCAAACTAACAGTGAGAAGAAATCAAGTTAAACCCACTGAGAAAACATCAACTTTAAAGGGATAGTTCACACAAATATTGAAGTTCTGTCATCATTTACTCACATAGGTGAACTATTCCTTTAAAAAACATACATGTCAAAACAGATTATTCTCTTCTCTGTTATAAAAATCTGATGCGTTTCTTTATTCCAGTGCTTTTTCCTAGTTCTAGCTTTCTGTTCCACTTCCACACAAATATCGTAACTTCTTTCTTGAATAATTGGCTGGTCTCATAGGTAATAAACAATTATCCTATAAACCATCCTTCATCTGGATACGTTGTATGTACATGATTACGTCAGCAGGGTTGAGTTCTACAACTACTAACCTTAAAAGCAACCCTTGCTCAGCAGCTTTTTCATGCTGATAAGGAGCAATGCACAACATTTCTGCTTGCACACACAAACAGCACTGTGTGTGAGATCCAATCAGTTCCAGTAGAATTAGAAAAGAAGTCTGTCAAGCTACACAAGAGAGACTAACCTAGCCGATCATTTCAATGTTCTTAATGTAATCTATAACATACAGTATTCCAGTATATATTGGGGAGACTCCAGTGAATATTTCTAAAGTTTGGGTCATTTTTGAAAGTCAATTTCTGTGTAGACATATACATTAAACTCTTGGCTATAAAAATGAATAAACACTTTTACTATTGCCCAGGAAAACAAGATACAGTTCATTGAACATATAAAACTATAGCAAGTCATATTGTCACACTGGAACCTGCCACAGTTAAACATTTACTGTCAAATATATAACATACACAAATATCAAACTGTTGTCTTGGCCAATAAAAATATTGTAATTAATAAATATAAAACACCTTAAACACGTGACAACTCACGATACCCCCCCCCCCCCCCCCTCCCCCTAAATACCTGTCATTACTTCAAATATAATCACCCATAATAATGACGTTTAAATAAAGAAGTCGAGCGAGCTATCAGTGGCATCACTAACATGTTATAATAGCCTAGGCTACTGTAATCAAGTAGGCCTACAAGTTGTTCAAAAAATTAAATAGACACATATATAGTGCATTACTTCAGTTCTGCAACATGGACACTGCAGACGGATACTGAGTGCTAAAATAAACACTATCATTTTAACTTTTCGAATAGAAAAAAAGAACATATTGGAGAAAGCGGGCATCGATCCCGCTACCTCTCGCATGCTAAGCGAGCGCTCTACCATCTGAGCTAATTCCCCTTCCGGTTTACCACGTCAATTTTGAGAGTATTTACCATCAAACGCATGTCTAAAACGTACTTCTATTCATTCATTATAGTCGAGAAAAAGAAACGACATTATTTTAACAAATCTTCCTAATACAATATGCTCCATTTACCAGATATCCAAACTCGAAACATACTCGCAAAGCGAGATCACATAAGTGGAAAAGGTCCGAAGTGTTTAAAAAATAAGTTTAGGTTGTCGTGGGATTTGAGGTTAAGTATTCACGACTAAATTACTATATAAACTTGTCGAATAAAGCTCCAAGCACCGAGTTTGCGAATAAATAAACTAGGTCTGCAACGTACGCAACAGAGAAAACTATACAAATGCAACTTTATAGTACAGCGTGAGATAAAAAGAGGTAACTCTTTATCATTACACTATTCATCAGCACTAAGCTAAGCTTTTCTTCCTGCGTACTGTAAATGAGAGAGTCTTCCACTGCTGATACCGTCAGCAGTGCGTGATGAGACACGACAGACATCTGCAGTGATACCGAGTCAGGATCGGGACAGCTGCACTAACGCACCTCAGTCATCTGGAGCAAGAATAACTTTACCCCATCTCAACATAAAACGCGTCTTCTCATGATGATGGTGAGTTCAAATCGCATTTGTGTGGGTTTTACTTGTCACCTTGATAATGCGCAGTGCATTGCGGTAGGGGATGCTCAAAGATGCTGTAAGGGGAGTTGAGGATGATAATGTAGGCTACGATTCCGCTGTGTCGTATATAATGTGTTTGGGCTGGTGTCAGTGCTGCAGCAGTAGTAGTAGTAGTAGTGTATGTGTGGTTTGGATCATGTTACTTAAATGAATACGTAATAAAGGCCCCCATTTGTAAACAAACACTGCTTGGCTTTGTAAAGATAAGAACAAAAATCAGATATCAGACATTTTTTTGTAGTCCACGTGTACATTTACAAACCTTATGTATCAGATATTGACTACACTGTTTGAATAGATTGTGTTTCGTCAAAATGTCAGTGTAAACAATCTTAAAGATTTGAAAACCAAACTAATTTGTGCACAATATGAATAAAGCCTGGTTGTTCCCACTCTGTTTTTTTTTTCTTTGAAAAAAGACCTTGTGCCTGGAAACCATTACCTGCGCACTGTTGTTCCTTTCACCCTTTGTGACCACCTACCCAGCTGACATAGAGAAAGGACGGAGGAGAGTGGTTCATGTAATGGGTAAGTACACTGTCTTCTGTGCCACTTTGGTGTCAGATCACAATTTAAGTAATGCAAACATGGGAATGCAATGTTATCAGAACAAGGTTATGATACCTACTGACAACCACCTTGCATTCTGCTGCCACCATGTTAAACATGCAACCAACCAACAAATAAATACCATTACTGTGTAAGCGCTTTGATATGTAGAGCAATTCATGTAAATTTTGACCTAGAGACCACTCCACCCACAAGAGTCATCTTATGTGTAGCTATAATCTCACTTCTCAAATTCAGTAGCTTAATAATACCAGATGTATTAAAAGAAAATCTCTCACAAACCCAGTTGTAGTGGCTACGTGGCTCAAGTAATACAAGCAATATGCAACATCCGATACTCTTTGCATATTTATATTATAGGGATGACGCCGCTAATGCAAGTAAACATACTGCATAATCAGTTTCAGGTCCTCTAGGTCTCTTTTCTTCATTTGGTATTCATTTTTATATAAGCAAGGAAAAACAGTCTTTAATTGCCAATAGCTGTTGCACTAGCTGTCCTCTCACAGCATGGCCTCATCATTTACTTGGCAGCTGCAAATTACTTTCAAAAAGTCTGTGGTTACAGTGACATTGCTTTGAGTTTAGAACCCTTTTCTTCAGATGACTGGTTCTTTATCTGTCTCTGGCTGAATTAATGATTGGACATGTTTGGCAACCCTGCTTTCAAAAGAAAATGTGTTTTGGTAACAAACATTTCAGATTGCCAGGTATCCAGCTGACAGTTTAAATGAGCAGATGTCAAGGGTGATTACACCCCTTGAGGTCTGTCCGGAAGATCTTGGATAGCTATCAGAAAAGGTGTTGTTTGATAGCTATGGTTCACACTTTTAAGACTTGGTGGCTTGGAGGAGCACTCGTCACTTTCAAATCCAACTATGCTTCAAGTGCCTTTGAACAGCCTTCAGACAAAAGCAAGGGATTCTGTGGGAAATAAAAGAAAATGTTAAGGATTAAAGCATTTTCAGTGTCGTTTTCGATACCATAGTTATTCAAATGTCTTCGTTGGGTCAGATGTTCCTGTTGCTCAACAGGTAAAGGCAAGGTGCTCAGCAGGTGGGCTGCATCTGCAACTGGCACTCTTAAAAGATATTAATGCACAATGCAGATTTCAGGCTTATTTGACACGTCAGTTGAGTTCTCTGAATCGAAAGGGACACACCACAAAAATACTGACAGATGTGGTTATATCTGAAAAGAAAATTACCCTATTTGCACATGAACTGCATTACAGTCCCAAGTTTCACAATCAGGTGCATTTTCACCCAAACCTTTGACAAAGTCTGGAAACCTTTCAGAAAAATTCAGATGAAATCAGGTAAATTGGGCCACTTTTTGACATTGAATGACTGTCAAAACGTGGCCCAATTTACTTGAATTCACCTGTAATATATATATATATATGATTGCAGAATCTAATTCGGTTTGAATATGGCCTTCCTGGTTTCTGAAGTTGCTGCTAGGAACTCTAAAGTCAAGGGTTTGATACCCAGAAACACACAGATACCTTGAATGCATGCAGTGCAATGCGTGTAGTGATTCCTTTACTTCTCTCTCTTTTTCTTTAGAGGATGATACTGGGGCAGTGATAGTACAAACTGCTCCAGGTAAGGTGGTCACCCATCGCGGTGGGACTATCACCCTTCCCTGCCGTTTCCACCATGAACCAGAGAACGTCGACCCTTACCGCATTCGCATCAAATGGACGAAGATTTCTGATTCTTTCCAGTTTGAAGACGTGTTTGTTGCTCTGGGGCGACAACAGAAGGTATTTGGGTCTTACCGTGGCCGTGTGTCTCTGGAGAGGGCAGGACCAGGAGACGCTTCAGTTATAATTCACAACATCACCTTGCAAGACTATGGCCGCTATGAGTGCGAGGTCACCAATGACATGGAGGATGACACAGGATTTGTCAATCTAGATCTTGAAGGTCAGGGAGTTGGCCAGGTGTTTTTATTGTAGCAACTAAGATTGAATAAAGTGTCATATTTCTATGAACTTCTTTTTTTATAAGGTGTGGTGTTCCCATACTATCCTCCATCCGGACGCTACAAGCTGAACTACCACCAGGCTGAGGATGTGTGCCGACAGCAAGATGCTATTCTGGCCTCCCATGCACAACTACACAAGGCTTGGCTTGAGGGCTTGGACTGGTGTAATGCCGGCTGGTTAGAAGATGGCTCGGTCCAGTACCCCATCTCCCATCCTCGAGACCAATGTGGCCGTAAGGACAGCCCTCCCGGTGTCCGCAACTACGGCTACAGGCACAAAGATGACGAACTCTTTGATGCTTTTTGCTTTACCTCGAACCTCAACGGTGAGTGTTTGCCTTCTCAGCAATCTCTTCCAGCCTAAGGCTGTTGGACCAGGTTTCTGTTGAGAAGGTCCTCCTGCTTCTCCTTTTACTGCCTTCTGTTTGATACATGGCTAACAAATGGTGCCAGTGATATAAATGAAGGAGTCTTAACTGAGCAATGCATCAGTTCCTGGAAAAATTGGCCAAATCAAATCAAATTTCAGGGAAACTATGATTAAATACAGCTTCTGGGGTGCAAAGTCACTTTGTGGCCATGTGAGAATAATAGGTGTTTGCACAGTTGAAAGTTGAATTGATTTTGTCTTCAGGAAGAAAACTGAATTTTTTGGCCCAGGTTCAGACCATTTGTTACTAAGTGCTGTATGATCCAGTGGGTACACAAGACTTGCTTAGTTCTTCAAACCCACTTGCAGTCAAGTCATTGAGAGCCAAAGGCTTTTCTTTTCATCCCCAAGTGGGCTATTAGAGAGGACAGTTTGTCTGGAAATATTTATAGCTAGGGCAATTTTCAATAATACCCCTACACTGACCAGCTGCTGGAATTTACAGAATGGCCCAGTGGGAAATATAAGACGATGTGCTGCCCTAACAGTCAACAGTCACATAAACAAAAAGAAAATCAATGAACGACTCCTGAAAAACAGGTGGCATTCTGAAATCTTTCTTTCTTTCTTTATTTGTCCTCTTTCCTCCTTTTCTTACCCAGCCAGGCCTAAACAAAAAAAGGCATTATTATTTCATCATGATAAAGGCAGATGTAAATTCATCTGAATTAAAATGTCTTCTTTTAGTAAGGATTTCATGAGCATATTTGTCAGAACTTTTGCAGCATTCAACCAATCATGTTTCTTCAGCATTTCAGTCATTCATGGTGAACTACTCAAAACTTCTTACAGCTTCTGTTGTCTTTCATAAAATTGTGTTTCTGTTGCAGGACGTGTTTACTTTCTCAAACGTTTTAAGAAGGTAAACTACCTTGAGGCGGTAAAGGCATGTCAACGTGATGACGCAGTGATAGCCAAAGTCGGTCAACTGTATGCCGCTTGGAAGATCCAGCTCTTGGACCGTTGTGAGGCAGGATGGGTGGAAGATGGCAGCATTCGTTACCCCATAGTCAATCCTCGGACCCGCTGTGGTGGCCCAGAACCCGGTGTCCGAAACCTGGGTTTCCCTGATAAGAAGTTCCGCCTCTACGGAGCCTACTGCTTCCGCAGGAACCCTGATGTCCAGTCAACACAGGCTCTGAAAGAAACCACATCCAAACCAGCTAACAGCACCAGAAGTATCTGACAGTGCAAAATACTAGTTACTAGCATCATGGCTTCCATGTTTGACAGACAAGGTTTTTTTTTGCACACCTGCTAGGCTACTATGCAACTAGGCTAGCGCTGAACTCGGGGCATATTCAAGCTTATATCATTTTACTCACTTGAAATGAGGTGTCAATCATCTCTAAATTGTGAAATTTAGCAACTTTTTTCCTCAGAGACATCACTAGGGAAAAATATGGCACAATGTATTAGCCTAAATGTTTCACAGTATACCCTGCATGCAGAGAAAACAGAACTTAGCCTTGAGGTTTTCAATTTGTTTTATTTTTTGCTGTTTCCCAGGAAAGACAGAAGCAACTTAAATGAGCACTAAGAAAGCAGGAGTGCTAATTTAGCCTTATAATGAGTGTAGAACATTAGCAATATTCTGGAAGCTTGTTTCCACCTCTGAATTGTGAGTTTATATCTTGCAATTCTGACTTTATTTCTCGCAATTGTGAGTTTATATCGCACAATTCTGACTTCCTCGCTATTGCGAGTTAATATCTCACAATTCTGATTATTTCTCGCAATTTGCGAGTTTATATCTCACAATTCTGACATCCTCGCAATTGCGAGTTTCAGTTTATGTCTCACAATTCTGACAATTTCTCGCAATTGTGAGTTTATATCGCACAATTCTGACTTCCTCGTATTGCGAGTTTATATCTCACAATTCTGATTATTTCTCGCAATTCGCGAGTTTATATCTCACAATTCTGACATCCTCGCAATTGCGAGTTTCAGTTTATGTCTCACAATTCTGACTATTTCTCGCAATTCATGAGTTTATATCTCGCAATTCTGACTTTCTCGCAATTGCGAGTTTATATCTCGCAACTGAGAGAAAAAAGTCAGAATTATGACATGAAATGTTGTAATTATATATATATATTTTTATATTCTGTGGCGGAAACAAGCTTCCATACGATAGCCCTTACTGACCTGATGATGAGAAAGTGATAATGGACAAAACTCGCATCAGATGCTAGCATGACCTGGCTAGCTTGGCTGGGCTTAGCTTGCTTATTAAAATTAACTTTCACAGTTTTGCCATCTAAGCAAGTAGCACAACTGATTAGCTTTGCCAATTACTATGCACATACAACAAATTTTTTATACATTTTGAATGACCTTGCAAGCAATAATAGAATTAAGCATGACATTTTAAGACGTTTGTTACACCGATAAAGCTAAAATATTGTGAACGACAGACTTATATAAGCGGCTTTACTACCTCTTAGTGGTTGACAATTGCACAATATTGTCAATGATGAAGCATTTGAGATTAAAGTTATTTATCTGTTTGCGTTGCCTCTCAATTCTCTAAATACTGTGGATACTGGGCACAGAATTGCTTGTGAACACAATAGCTTGACCTCTGACACAAAAAGGGAAGAAAAACCTGATGTCGCTAGTAACCATGACGATAGCTGAATATGGCTCTAGCAAATTGCACATTGCTATTTTGGTTTGTCTTGGGCACAAGCACCCGGTGATGCCGCTCTTTGTGTCTACAGTCTGCAAAAACACTTGAGAAAATGTTTGTTGCTTTGCCAGAATAACATAAGTGACCCTTACATTTCCATAGTAACAGCTATAATGAGGCCTCATGAATTAAATAAAAAAGCTACAGATTAAATTTTTTGCTGAAATTAGGCTGTTTACTCTGATAGCATCCATTATATGCTTAGCATTTCTGGTTGCATTTGGCATCCTGTAGCATGTTTGAATGCATGAGTTTAAACATTTTAAACAATCCAGAAAGTAAAAAAAAATATGCTTATGATTTGTTATCACAACATTTTTTTCTTTTGTCAAATCAACTTAGATAACTAATGTGCTTCAGATAACATAATATCTCGAGTTTCTGGTGATTTTTTATTTCAATGAACTCGTATTTTTAAGGCAACCAGGGTATTTACTTTTTAAGTTAAACCAACAATGTATCTTTTTTACAGTGCACCAATATGTAAGGAGCTGTACTATTTCTTAGAAACACACACACAATTTGTTTTTTAGTAAATGTATTTCTAAAAAGCCGTTAGAAAATTGGCATTATCATCTCATATGTTGTTACTCTCTTACCAGGAACATGTATAAAAAGACAATTTAAAGAACATGTATAAAAAGACAATTGTATGTCTATTCAAATAGTTGCATGACTGTCATTGGATCCTTTTAATCTTCCCTCAACATGAAGAAGTCAAAATTAATTGACCATTAACAACTGAGCACGTCCTCTTGGGCAAACAGAACTGAATCAGAATCTCATTTCTTACCTGCTGAAAGGATAAAACAAAGTGAAAATTGAACACTCGAACATCATGTCTGACTGAAGTGTTTGTAACACTGATTGGCTGATTTCGGCGGGTAATGAGTCAGTGCATACAAAGGCTCTGCGTTGTTGAATAAGCCTCCAGCAGTGAACAGTGAGCGTTCACAGTTTGTTTAGACGCTTAAAGCTTTGAACACGGATCCTGCTGATTTGTTCCGATCGGAAGCGGCCGCAGGTACAGATCAAGAGCAAGCATGCTGCTTTCCCTCGCCGGTTTGTGTTGAGAGAACTCAAACTGAAGTGGAAAAGAAGGGGCAGAAGGTTAATGCAACTGTTTAGAGCATTTATTCACAGTGTGCTCTTGAATATGATCTTAAACATGACCCAAGTAGGAAAGGAAGTGACATGATTTTTACAAACTGGAAAGTATGTACAAAATATAGCGTAAGCTAAAATTGCAGCTGCCAGTTTTTCACTTAAAAGTTACAACATAATAATTTACAAGTGTTGAATTTAGATGTGATATCAAAATGCAATTTATTAGGTTACAGGTTTCCCATTATGCATACCGTGGTATGAACGACACTTAGGACACACTGTAAACCCTAATGCTCAAAATAATTAATTGGATTGAGTAGGGTAAATTAAACAAGTTTTTATTCACAAAGTGTAACCAATTAGCAAGTTAGCATTTACTGAATTAAAGCTTGCCAAGTTTCCACTACTAAAAAATTTAAGTTGAGATTACATGATCATTTTAAGTTAAATGTATGAATTAGCTTACTCAAATATTTAAAGTCAAGAGTAATTAAAAAGTATGAGTACAAAATAAAAATCTACCATTCTTCTTACTTACACTTTGAATTTCTTAACTCAAATTTTTTGATGAAACTGATTACCTTAATTTATTTTTTTGCCAACTTATTTGGGTTTACAGTGCAAAGTCCTTGAACAACATTCATATCAACCAAACAGATTTTAGGTTTAGGCTTGTTTGTTTTAGAGCTAAAACAAGCCTTAACATTGTTAAAAATGCATCTGGTTTTAAGGGGAAGTTAATGGTTAAGAGTTAGGGTCCAGAACTAACAAAAGGTCCAAGAACATGTTGTATTGTGATAAATCACCATCTTGTCTTGCATATATGTTCCCATCACCAGCATTGATAATAGTGCAAATTGGAACGCAACTGGACTGTATCAATCCGGGATGAGTCAGGAGTTGGACGCAACAGCCAGAGCAATGAAACCAATAACCTGTTTTTATAAAACTCTGAGAGGTGGCCCTTCCAAGCCATGAAGGTTGAGCTCTTCCCTGGAGCACGCGGTGCTTCCCAATTGGAGTGAGACCAGGAGTAAGAGGACTTTGATAGACTATCCCCTAAGTCACCAATATGGGAAAATCCTGTTATACCGAAGATGTGCTAAGCTGCTTAATGAAGGAAGGTTTCTGGATCGTCAACCGTAGACCCACAACAAATGTACACTGGGCATGTGCATCAAGCCCTAGCGGCCGCCCATATGGACTCGAGCAGAAGGATGTTTTTTTATTTAGTTGCGACTCATTTTTTTGGCCTGCTTTGCATCCTGCAGTACTTTAAAAAGCTATTAGCAGCTAAGGACTTAGCAACCATCTGCACAAACATCATTATCCTGTTAAATGCGGCTCTTGCAAAGACTTAGCAGACCTTCTGTGTTCATCAGTTTACCTACTGAAATGATAAATGGACTTAAGAATAGGAATTAACCTTAACACTGACTCATGATGCTAATGTGGCAACTGTATAAACGCATTTCCCAAATGAGAAGCACGCCGGGGGAGTGCGAAGATAGTTGACTGTCACCATTTTTCAAAATGCTGTAGGTTTACGACGAGGAACGCATTCAGAAAGTAAATCCGTGAGAATCTGGCAATTCACATGCTATTAGCACAGGTAGCTTCAGTCAGCGAAAAAGTTCTTGGATGTGATGCTATTTATTGAAGAAAAAAAAAAAAAAGGCTTACACTTCTTCAAATTCATATCCCTCCCAGAATAGTAACTGGTTCAAAAGATAGCAGCACAGTAAATCAGGAATGTGTTTTTGCAGTTGGAAAAATGCCTAGGTCATCTTAAGAGCAACACTAACTAGATTCCACAGCTTGACGTCTAACGAGGACAGCTTGCCCTTGGAACACTGGGAGAGTCTAGCACATGCAGATCAGTCGGGCAGAGAGATCTCCCGCTACAG
Organism: Rhinichthys klamathensis goyatoka; assembly: GCF_029890125.1. NCBI lineage: Eukaryota > Metazoa > Chordata > Actinopteri > Cypriniformes > Leuciscidae > Rhinichthys > Rhinichthys klamathensis. The sequence continues at coordinate 2,312,335 of NW_026606664.1, read as the reverse complement.
CTGCCAAACTCAACTAGATTGGAATTTATTCAAACCAGAGTTGCTTATGGAGTCTCAATAGTTAAATGTCGATTTTTTTTTTTAAGGGACAGTTCACCCAAAAATGAATATTCTGTCATCTACTCCCCCTCATGTCATTCAAAACCCACATGCTGTTGTTTTTTCAACATGGCTTACTGTGAGATCAGTCTGTTTTTTCTTGGCATACAAAAGGTAACAAATTCTTAGTGTTTAACGACTTAAAAATGAAAATTTTGTCATAAATTACTCATGCCATTCCAAGCCCATTTGTTAATCTTTGAAACACAAATTAAAGGTGCTCTATGTAACTTTTTTTCTAAAATGAATCCTTTTTTATTGCCTGTGTGTGAAGGGGTTGTAATCACACATTACAATGATCCACTTGTCGGGTTTTGCTATTACCTCTGAAGGCCAGTATTCCTATTTCTATGTGACGTGCATGCGCGCTCCCGAGCCTCTCTCCTTTTTATATACAGTCTATGCGACGGCACTGCAGCTGACGACATGGAGTCTGATAACACCCAAACACGACCTGGCTCCAGCACAACACACACTCCAACACAAACTCCACATAAATATAAAAAACAAAACAAAAATTTATCTGCTGAAGCTCGTCAGGCCAAACGTCAATCGGATCGACTTAGGACGAAAACACGGATCAACATCGGCAGAGCGTTTGAATTACGAAGAGACCTCCGCTATTTTTATTGTGATAAATTACAAGTTTTCAGATATGCTGAAATAATGGTAAACTGTAATGAAATAGCAAGGTAAACTACAACATATATGAGATATGAAATGAATACAAAAGACTGTTCCAGGATAACAAAAAGTAGGTGCTTTAGGATGTAACTTTTATTTTATGTACTAGATCTACTTTCTAACGTCACTCATCCCACTACTATCATATTGTTTATAATACACATTTCCAGACACGTTCAGTACAGTAATGTTACTTCCTACGATCTTACTGTTACACTGAAATTGTTCAGTCTAGTTCACTAACCGTTTTCGTTATCATATACATTCACCTATGTTGACATTGCTGATAGTGAAAGATACACGAATAGTTAGTGAAATGCCTTATGCTAGATAACACCACATGTCGGCTAAATGCAGTCAATGTAACGTTATCATGGTACGAGCATGGAGCATTAGTTCAACGTCAAGCTGATAAAAGTAGCCTATTATTGTAACGTTGCAGTGGGAGTTTACATGAGTTTCCAGCATGTTGTGTGATACTTTCTCCGGTGTGTTGAAAGTCTCAGTGTGGCCAGTGTACCATGAGTGCTCGCTCTTGTGTTCGAGCACGCGCAAGAGCACGAGCGCTCTTGTAAAAATTGGTTGCAATCTGAAACATCACCGATAGAGGCCGCTAAAAAATACATATAGCACCTTTAAGATTTTTTTTTAATGAAACCTGAAAGATACAGTCAATGGCACTTTCTTGAGGCGTGAAAATAAACCTTATTGGTTCTTGTGCACCACATGTGAGCTTCTGTTTTCAATATTTGATGTTCTCTATGTATGTGATGATCATTATTTATATGTGAATAAATGTTTTTCATAGGAAGTGATCGTGTTTCTTCAGCAGACTTGCATTTATCTGCTGGATTCATATGGATTTCTCTTACGCTCTCTTTATTACATTTTTGAAGCATCAGCGTATTTGTGGAATGGACAGAAATTAGGTTTCATTAAATCTTCATTTGTGGTTTGAAGATGAACAAAAGTCTTATGGGTTTGGAACGAAATGAGTAAAGGATGGCAGAATTTTCATTTTTGTATGAACTATCCCTTTAAATTTCATGCTGTTACTCACAAAATTATGGTATGACTTCAGATGACTTGCAATATGGTGCATTAGTCATATGTACCCAATGTTTGTTTTTGGAGTTATGAACTGTACTTTTAAAGAAAAAACATAACAGCATTTGGGTTTGAAACAACATGAGGGTAATTACATGATGGCAATTTAAATTTTTGTAGTGAACCAACCCTTATAATTTCTTCTTGTTCCTCAAACAAAACTATCGTATGGACCACTTTTTTGTGTTTTTGGAATTATGAACTGTCCTTTTATGGAAAGAAGAAGAAGAAAGTGAGTAAGTACTTACAGAATTGATCTTTTTGGTTGTACTGTGCCTTTAAGAGCTGTATTAATGAAAATATTTGACCTATTTGAGGTGAAACTTGAGCTCGACAGGGTGCTTTTTCATTACGCACAATATATTTTTAAATTGTATATGTCTGGATGAATAGAACTCTTTGATATTGCACGTCTAACACCTTGTTTTATTGCCTTTCTGTGCACTTCTGAGTCTTGATCTCGCCTGATTATTAAACGTGAGAATCATAGCTCCGTACAGGAGCAGATACAGGAATATTTACAATGGCTCACGCCTCAGCGTGAGGATGGAACATCAAAGACCTTGAATCTGACATGAAGAGATAAAGCAGAGGTAGTCAGAGATACACGGCGTGTATGAATTATTCACCACACACTTCTTGAGAGCCAACGGCTTGATAAGAAGAGCTTGCGTCCAGTGATGGAGAGCAAAAAAAACATTTGTGGTGGCAAAATAAGATATAGCGATGCTAAAAAAAATATCCTCGCCAAACCAAACAACTTCAATTTTTTTTTATAAATGTGTATAAAATGATCTGTAACTTTGCATTTTTTTTCAGAGGCCCTTGAGTTTTAATGATTGCATATATAAGTTTGTTAAAACGGGATAATTCATCTATAAAGGAAATCTTAGCATCATTTACTCACCCTCATGTCGTTCCAAACCTGTATGGCTTTCTTGGTCACTATATGCTTACATTGTATGGAAAAGAGCAGCGTGAGCGTTCTTCAAGATTTCTCCCTTTGTGTTCTATGAGGGGAAAGAAAATCATACAGGTTTGGAATGACATTTTTGGGGTGAACTATGAATGAGTAATTTCTTTGCAACAAAAACAACAGCAAAAGATATAAGCAATTAAATAATATTACCGATCCCATCCAATGTTTTTAATTGAACACATGTTTGGTAAAGAATATGATACAATGACAGAACTAGAATTCATAAGAACATCAATAAATATTAAATAACACACATGGACAGCATTCACACAGCCTAACTCGCTCATCCTGCTGAAGAAAATGTTTTCAGAAACAACAGTAACTCAATGTAGAAGACGGTGTTTAATGTTTGATGCAGCAGCAGTAGTGTTTTCTGCCTTGGGTTGGAGAACAGATGGAGAATTAGCCTGTGTGACTAAGGTCCGGGGACTCAAACACATCCAGTTTTCATTTAAAAAAAGTGAAAAATAAATAAATAAATACATACATAAAAAATGAAGGAAAACATCAAGAATTGAAAACAAAGTCTGTACATCACAGAGCTGAGGAGTGGTGCCAAAAGGTTGTTTTGCTACTGCTGAAGGAATGAATTTACTGCTTTTAACAGTAGGGAATGCTGGGTCATTAATAACGAATAATAAAATATACAGAAAAAACAGCTTTAACTGTAAATACACATGAAAAATTCATAGGCTTGGTTCTTTAGAGGAAAAGTAAACAGTAAAATAAAACAATTCACAAAAAGGTATAAATGCGACTGGATGATCTCATAATAAGTTTGAAAACCTCACAGTCCAACTGGATATAACGTAAAGCTAAATACCTAACCATATCGAGATGAAATGTGGCATTTACCTTGGCAAAACTCAGTAGAATGATGAATGGTATTTAACACATTGCTATCATTGTTGTCAGATTGTTTTGGGTGGTTATTTTCTAGTAGTCCAAGTCAAAAGCGCGCACCTTTAAGTCTCTGTGATATTATGGCTTGGGTCTCTCCTTCAATGTGAGTTTACGTGATTTTTTCCCGAAAGTCTGACCACTTAGAAAAGTAATAGCACACCTCTCCTCAATTTGTCTCATGATCTGAGGTGTAATTCATGTACATAGGAGCATGGAAACCTAAAAAAAAGCCTTACAGTATCTTAATCTGTATCATAGAGTCTTCTTTAAGGTCCTCTCAGACAGCGCTAACATCCCAAAGTTGGGTTTAATGATATGACAGCCAGCCGGGATGGAATTTACAGATAGGATTTTGTGCCAATAGAGTTTTTTATGAGGTAAAGGGCAGACTATGTAAGCATGGTTTAGGTGAACAGGGAACGGCGGAGGTTCGGGTTAAGTATACGAAGCAGCTGCGATTTCCAGAACAATCCGCACTGCCACCGGCAGATGAACTGGCTTCTTTGTCATGGTAATTCCCTTTCTGACACCATCCAATCAAAGACATTTCCAGCAGACGAAGATAACGCACTAAAAATTCAGATGTGCTACTCTTGCTGCGAAAGTCTAGAAGGGGATGATGGATGTGGCGTGTTACCTGCAGTCCTGATTAAACAGAGGACATCGTGCTCCTGTCTCACCTCCACAGCTTCCTCTTTACCTCCAACAATCATGTAAATACGAAAAGGACAAGGTTAAACTCGTCACAACGTGCACATTGTATAAAAACGGAGTGAATGGAAAAACACCAGTCGGCTGCAGCGGGTGATAGCAAACAAAGTGTTAGCGGCAATTGTGAGATGCGCAAGAGTATTTTGCATATTTTGCTTGTGAGGAACGCGACAAATCTGGCTGAATGAGTCATGCAAACAAGCCTAAATAAGCCTATGTTCCACAAATGTAACTACAAAGGGGAGGTGCAGCTAGCATAACAACCTCTGGGATAGCAATTGCTCTGTGGCAATTAGTCAGAAAACTTGCCACAAGAAAATCCCGCAGCTGCCTCTTACGGTTCTCCAGAATGCCTGCCAAAAGACAGCTGTGAACATTCTTTGTTTAGAGGTTCATTTTTATAATCAAGGCTCGCAATTAAGTTGCCACATTGTTAGCCATCTGCCTTCCTTCGCTAGCCTGAGCTGAAAAGAGCTATTAGTGTAATATAGAGGTACATTAGCAACTAATATGGATTATTAGGATACTGGGTATCAGAACGAGACTCCAATTTTGACAGACAAATTAAACAACACTGGTACACCTCCTGTTCAACGCAAATCATGCACGGGCATTCGAATGAATCACCAGAAACCCATTCAGAATATGCCCAGGTCTTTTTTCACCCCAAAATCAAAAGAAAAAAAGTACAGACTACTTAATTTGTTTAAGTCATTTCAACTTAAATTGCATTAAACTGACTTAAAAAATGAGTTAAATCTTGTATAACTTATTAAAATAAGTTAAGCAATTTTCAACTTTTCAACATGTTGTTATAACCTATTGATAATATATATATTTTTTAAAGGGTATTTTGCTTTAGGGATGATCATTTGTTTTTGCATTGTGACATTATTTTTAGGAAAATTAAGTAAATTTTTCCTCTCAAATTCCCATTAATGAAATGCAAAATAAAAATAATACAAAATGAATTAAAACAGTATTAATGGCGCTTTGGTGGCCATGGGTCTGTTGAAAGCGCTATATAAATGCAGTCCATTTACCATCCAAAAAATCATAAAATAACAATTCTAACAATATTTTTGGTACACTGTAAAAAAAAGTTGCTGCCTTAATTTTTTAAGTACAATCAACTTGGATGTCTAAGTAATTTCAACTTAAATTACATTAAACAGACTCCAAAAATGAATTGAAAGTTGAAAATTGCTTAACTTATTTTAATGAGTTATAACAATGTAAAAACATATGTTGTTGTTATACATTTTTACTGTGTTGTATTTGTACTAAAATATTACTAAATGTTTTGAACAATTTCATTAAATTTGGGTGAAATGTGACCTAGATAGAAATTTACCCATTAATACACGTTCTTCCGCTTTTGGCTAAACTTCAAAATGTTCAAAAACAGCTTTTTCAAAATTAAAATCATCCTTTTCTTGCAGTCAATTGCTTCTTAATCCAAAAAAAGGGCAATAACCTCAACATTAATTAAGCTTGCATGGAAAAAAAAGATTAATTGTTCAGATATTCAGACAGACTATTGGCTTTTCACAGTCTCTGAATTTTGGGCTATTTCATTAAAAAAGGTGGATAAAGGTAGAGAAGGAAAGATGAGGGAGCACTGACGTTGAAAAGAAGTTGGCGGAGAAGTGGGCTACGTTCGCAATCTCATGGGGAAATTAAGAGAGGACCAGCGAGAGATAAGCACAAACCTCGGCATTAGAAAAAATGCTCTGTAAAATAAAGACTCTGCCCTTTTTTAAGGTAAAGAGGAAAAAGAAAAAGAAAAAGGCGCAAGTCCTCATTTTTGAGTCAGCTGTCGCAGTACTATTTGAAAAACAGGACACGCACCTGGTAGGACAGAAAAAAAAAGTGTGCGTTTCAAACCCACAGTGAGCCCAGACCACATCTTTCGCTCTGAGGAGAACAGAAGGCCAAATGCTGCATCTCAACTGGCTTTCTTGTGACTTTCCTTTTTAACCGCTTGATCTTCAGTGCTGGAGGTATCCCTGTCTCTGAAATTTACCCATGAGCACTTTTAACATCTAACCTGTATGTGATATCCCACCATCTGGATTCTTTGTTTTCATTCTCGTCCCACCCATGGGAATCCATCCTTATTTTATTTCTTCCCCAACTGTGCTACATTGAGAAGCTAATTACGGGTGTAGCGTTCGACCCTCAATGCTGTTAAAAGTACCTTGTCACTGGCTCAGTTTGATGTGGCGTAGATGTAGCCGAGTGCAATTAAGAAGAGTCGAACATCTCTTTCTGTCTCTCTAATTCTCGCTCTTTTCCCCGCCGACAGGCTCTGACAGGACAATTTCTCCTCTGTGGGGGGAAAAAGTAGGAGATCATGACACAGACTATCAATTACAGATGGAGGGACCACTAGTAGGGGGATTTTACAGTGGCATATTTTATCTAATTCTTGTCAAGTCAATACCTGTGAAAGATATACCTGGGAAATCTTCAGTCAAGGGTTGAAATTCATCTGCGTTAAGGGCTGTTTAAGGACTTAGCGTAATATTTCAACCCCAAAAATGAGAAGTCTGTCATCATATATTCACCCTCATGTCTTTCCAAACCCGTACTACCTTTTTTTTGTCTGTGAAGCACAAAAGAATGAACTTTGTTGAGAGTCCAAGCTGCTCTTTTCCATACAATACACTGTAAAAAAAGATGCTGCCTTAAATTACAGTCAACTTAGATGTTTAAGTCATTTCAACTTAAATCACATTAAACTGCCTTAAAAAAAGAGTTGAATCTTGTATAACTTATATATTTTTTTGAAAATCGCTTTATTTTTTGATGAGTTAAAGTAGTTTAGCATGAGTTTTAATGTAAAAACATATGTTGTCAACTTATTGATCATATCATTTTTTACAGTGTAAAAATGAATGTAGACAGCTCCTAAAATGATGAAAAGCACAGTAAAATGATCATATGACTATATGTATTCAGTGTTCTTCTTATCAAGGTATTCAGTAAATTTGCGTGAGGAAAACCTCAAATTTAAATGATTATTCGCAGAGAACTCCACAGATATGGATATCAAGCTGCCAGATTTGACATCAAACATCACAAAGCTACCATTGAGTGAAGATTAACAATAACGGCTTTTGATTATAAAAAAAGTTGTTTCTCGCATAAATCTTTAGAAAACAACGCACAATTACTATTATGCTGCTTTTTTAATGTTTTTAAATGTCGCCATTCACTCATCCCTTCACGCTTCAACGGAGGAAATTAAGTTTTACAGGTTTAGAACAACATGAGGGGGATTTTTACTTTTGCGTGAATTGCACAGTTTACGCTCTGAAAATCAGGATGAGCACCACTCCTCGCAACCCAAAACACATCAATACTCAGAAATACTGTAAAAATTAAGTCAATGTCTTACAAAGAGCAAACCAACAGCAAAACGGTCAAGAAATACTGCATGAGCAAACGGATACCGAGCATTTCCTGGCCGTTTTGATTTGATCCTGCGTTTTGAAAAGAAATACAATATTTACATGTAGTACCAACTCTCCTGCTCAATTAATGCTTATGTAAAAATACATAAACAGTTACCTAGAGTGTTTTCTACATTGAAGGTACGAAAGAACTTTCCTCATGGTTGATTCACTAAAATGAGATGGAACATTAACGGATAAAGAGACGGAAAAAGTAAAATTGTAATAGTCCTTGTGAGGTCCAGCAGAGCCCCCTCTGATCATAATGGGGGTAAACTGACCCAGGCCAGAAGGGGGGAAAGGTGAAAGGCCGTCGAATATCAAAGAGGCGAAAGGCTGGGGGAAAGGAGGGGATTATTTGGTTAGAAATGGCCGTGACCCTCATGTTGACCTCGATGACCTCCTGACCCGTGCCTCTTGTGCTTTCTGCGCTCGTGGTGGGACTTGTGGTGGTGGCGTCTGTAGCGGTGAGATCTCCGTGCTGAGAATACAAGAAAAGTATCAAGCGTGAATGAATTTGGCGATTCGGTTCTTTATATTGACTTTTTGCTAATAAAATCTGGACACTCACACTTTGTACAGATGATCTTGGGTCGGTCCCATTTGCCGTTGGCACGACACTTGGTAGTGGGGATGTGGCGCTGGAGGAAACCGTCACCGCACTGGTAACGCACCACAGAGTGTATGTCGTAGTGCGAACGCTTCCGACCAATCAGGAAAGCGTTGTCCACGGTGGGCGGAGCTCCACACAGGACTGCAGAAAAGACAATAATGCAAGATAACATAAATTAATCCACATTTTTCTTAATATATGTTCCTGGAAATGTTTACAATTATGTCAGATATTATATTATTTTCATAGTATGGTAATAAACGGTGGCTATATTATTTTGTTCAAATAAAATAAAAATAAAACACTAAAAGCTAAAAAGTGAACTTAGGGAACCGTATGAAAATGAATATTTATTTTATTAATTTCCTAAAAATTACATTTAACAGTATTACTAAATTAGTGTTTTTAAAGATTAACTTAGATGGAGGCAAAGCTAAAAAAATTAAAATAAATACATAAATTAAATAAACATTTTTATTATAAAATGAAAAACAAAATTAAACAAATTAAACATGAATTATAAATAAATGATTTTAAACTAACACTTATTTATAACTAAATTATAACTAATTATAGATAATATAAAATAATTGTAATATAAAAATCTAAATTATAATAAAAATTATTTGTGCTGGAGGTATCATTACAACACAACATTACAATGTACAGTATGAAAATACATATAAATTTGCTCGTTAGATGGAGGTAAAGCTAAAAATATAAATAAATACGTCAAAAAAGAACACTTTTATTATAAAATTAGAATAAAAACAAATTAAACATATTAGTTATAAATTAACACATTTTTTTATCATAGATGATTATATATAATAAAGAAGTTATATATAATATAATAAATAATATATAAAAATAATATAAAGTGATGCATCCTTAGTTCCTTAGTTCCTTGTGAATGTTTCATTGTATATCTTATTGCAAATAATAAAAAAATATAATAACAAATGTACTACTACTACTATTACTACTACTACTACTACTAATAAAATGTTTTTCCCCAGCCACCTGTCACATAGATCCCACTTTAAAAAAATAAAATCCATCACCAAGTCCCACCTAACATTTTTTATTGAATACTCAGTTTATCTGCCACATTCCAGAGGTAAAATGGATTTCAAATGCTGTTCAAGATTATATCTTGACAAATCAGAAGTGGAATATGAAAAAAAAAGATTTCTGCTGTATTCTGATTCAACCCTAAACTCCAAATTCAACTCTGATTCAACCCTTCAACGTAAGCCCAGAGACATAAGAATCTACAGCAGTGTCTCGCGGTGACACTTGACTAATTAAACGGGTTTAAAGAGCTTGTTTCACTGCAGTTCCTTTTACTTTCATTAGGTGGAGCCCTCGGAGTTGAACCTCAGTGTATTGCTTGACTGAAGATGGAAGCTGCAGCAAGTCGTCCTGTTATTTTGTTGCAGTGGGCCGGTAAACACCACAGGGAACACATGCAACAGTTAGCTTGTGGTTTACAGCTCCTCATATTCACACTCCAAACAGCAAAGCTACAATCCAAGGCTCACCGCTATAATCACCTCACCATGTTCATTTGGAGGGAAACATCATAAAGCTGACCTGTGATTTGAGTGTTTAATGTCTTCACTCCGGCAGACTTTATGGCCTTGGCACTTTTCACTTTAGTTTTTCCCTTTCACGTAATATTTTCTTTATCAAATGCTCCAGAGAAAGTCGTGGCATTAACCTCCGTGAATCAAATCAATTCTGGCAAGGAACTGCAGGTTATCTGAAGCTCAGTACAAGCAGGAATCGCCAGCTAATCAGTGACGCTATGAGCTGGAATTGATCTGGGAAGTCAGCGGCTGGTTGTGAGCTTGATGAGTTTTGTTGTATGCCTTTTCAGGTGGGGGGGGGGGGGGGCTTCTTTGTCTGGAGAGAAAGCAATGTGACCTTCTAGCTTGAGGACAGCAGGCAAATGTCACACTTAAAAAACTCAATCCTCGATCCACACAAGCCCAACTCCGATTCAGCTGTATATCATAAATAAATAATAGACCATAAAATCAATACTCAATTCTGGACACACTGTACACTCAGATACAGCGGACTCAAAAAGTATTTGGACAACTAAGCCATGCTTAAAAATTTATGAATGTCATTAAATTATATATTTTCACTGAGAAAACAAAGATATAAAATATTTTAATACATATTGTGAAAGTTTAATCAAACTTGTAGGGTCATTAAAAACAAATTTCTAAAATATATAATAAATAATTAAAATCAATATATATAACGGAATGCATAGCAGATATAAAACTGGATAACTATAGCAATTTACTACTACTTAATTCTGAAAAAACAGAGATTCTAATTATTGGACAAAAAACGTCCTCACGTAACCTAGAATACTGTCTAAATTTGATTGCTGCTCTGTCAAGTCTTCGTTGTCGGTTAGGAACCTGGGTGTGCTATTTGATACCAATCTTTCATTTGAAAGTCACGTGTCTAGTATCTGTAAAACCGCATTTTTTTATCTTTAAAATATATCTAAACTACGTCATATGCTCTCAAAGAAAAATGCAGAACAATTAGTTAATGCGTTCATGACATCAAGGCTAGATTATTGTAATGCTATTATGGGTGGTTGCCCTACACGCTTAATAAACAAACTCCAGCTGGTCCAAAACGCAGCAGCTCGAGTTCTTACCAGAACCAGGAAGTATGACCATATTAGCCCGGTTCTGTCAACACTGCATTGGCTCCCTATTAAACATCGTATAAATTTAAAAATATTGCTGATTACTTACAAAGCACTAAATGGTTTAGCTCCCCAGTACTTGAGCGAGCTCTTAACACATTATAGTCCTTCACGTCTATTGCGATCTCAAAATTCCGGCCAGTTGATAATACCTAGAATATCAAAATCGACTACTGGCGGTAGATCCTTTTCCTTTTTAGCACCAAAACTTTGGAACAGTCTTCCTAACATTGTCCGGGAAGCAGACACACTCTGTCAGTTCAAATCTAGATTAAAAACACATCTCTTTGGCCTAGCATACACATTACACATTATAGACTTCTATAATTCAATATTAGGCTGCATAGATTAGGTCAGCCAGGACCAGGAACACTTCCCATAAATCCTGATGTACTTGATACATCATAAGAAGGATGGCGTCTACGCTAATATTAGTCTCTCTGTTTATCCCGAGGTTTTACCGCAGTCTGCCGGATCCAGGCCGTATCCAGATCTGAGGAAGGACCAGCGCCTGGACACGACGCCAACGCAGTCCTGAAGTTTCAAGTAGTCTCTCCCCTAGGTTTACTGAAGTCAGCCGGATCTGGGCTGTATCCAGATCAGATGGTGGACCTACAACGGGACCCATCCACAACGCATCCCTGAAGTGCCAGCCTCATCAGCCCTGTGAAGGCCTCATCGACACGACAGCCATCGGCATTGATCCTCAACAAACTCATCTTCATTCTGGCGTGATGTCTCCGACTTCCAACCAGATGGAACTGGATAAATATTCTGATCCAATATGACTTCTGACCTGTAATGCTGCCTAAATAATAATCATACACAGTTCGTTCGTTGGCCAGAGGAGAACTGCCCCCCGACTGAGCCTGCTTTCCTGGTTTTCTCCATTCTGTCACCTGATGGAGTTTTGGTTCCTTGCCACTGTTGCCTTGGCTTTTGGCTTGCATAGTTGGGGACATTTAATTTAATATTCAACAATATTACTGATCTGCCTTACTTAAGGTGGACGATGACGCAATTTTCTTCTAGAAACAAACTTTGTTGTATTATTTTCATGTTATCACTGTGAAGCTGCTTTGTTACAATCTGTATTGTAAAAAGCGCTATATAAATAAAGGTGACTTGACTTGACTATCAAAATGTAAGGAAAATATATTATATATAAATATATCTATATATATATATATATGTGTATTAAAGCTGCCGTCGGCAACATTTTTTTGATCATATTCAGTGAAATCGACACTATAATCCGACAGAACAACATAAATAAAGTGGTTTTAGAAAAAAACCCGAGCTTCTAACTCCACCTGGAGCGTGTTATTTGTTTTGCAAAAATCCACAGCTCCCAGATCATTGGGTCCAATCAGCGTAGGGGGGTGTGAGATCTGACTGTCAATCACAGATCGGGCACACGCCACCCCTCACGCACGTTACAATCACATGCACACGCCTGAAGTTCGCAGAAGTTCGTGAAGTAACGAAGTAACGAAGTTCAGTAACGAAGAGTGATGGCGGAAAATCAAGTAAGCTCATTTAGAGCAATCTATTGGTAGATTAGCCAGGACAGCATACCTCCAAATATTCCATGGTGTTGATGGATGCTGATGAGACGGGCGCGTTCACTGAAAATCTGGTGCACACGCACTGACGAGCATGAACTCGCTCACGGTGGGAGGGTATTCGTTGATAGAGGGGAGGGCCATGAGAGTTGTAAACATTCAAAATTTTGCCTAAGTCTACTCAATCTGCCAGACTTGCCAACTTCAGCTTTAAATATGATGGAAGACCAAAACACTGAACTTGGTTAAGGTATTTATCTGACTAAATTAAATTATATATATATTTTAAAAAATGCATAGAAAAACTAAAAGCTCACAGGATAAACTTAATTGGATCTATCTTTATATCTTTGGTTTTTGTATGTGTTAATTTTTTTTATATGACAGCCTGGCCAAAAATTATGTCCACACAATTTGGCATGTTTCATTGCATTATCACAAATAAAACAATTGACTCCAAACACAACTATGCAATATGCTTCAAATAATATTTGAATAAATGGTGAAGACGGACCTTATACAGTTTATCATCTAATGCAATTGCATCCACACATTAAATAAATAAATGAACATACAAGTAAAGTAATAAGTACATTTTAACTAATACATTTTAAATTAGCCTTACTTTTAAATTGTTATATGCGGCAGTCATTTGAAGTGATTAACAATCTCACTTTTCTGTATTTCAGCATTTTTACAGTGGGAAAAGGAAAGTGGTTTATCGCAGCGCTACCATATCAACCAGCCAGAGCAGAATGCCCAAGGATGCATCACACCTCATTCATCCAAATATCAAAACTGGCAGGGAAAAGTCAAGGTGATTCAATAACAGAGACATAGATAGGGTTTCTTGGACTGAGTCAGCATCACCCTGAGACATGTGCTGAACACTTTGGACTCAGGCATCTTTACCTCCAGCAAAATCTGTAGTTCAGCATAAAAGCTATTACAACAAGAGAGAAGCATACTGGCAGTAGGTCTGTTTAAAGCACATATCTCATGAGCTAATATCATGCATTGCTTCTCTATGCTCTTAAGGGATTCTATTATTGTATTAAGGCTTCACTGAAGGGATTGCATGATCAATAGCGGTGACAGTTTGAATGATAGAATAACTGGGGGAGGGCTGATGGACAAAAGAGGACAGCGAGGCAGGTGGTGGGGGTGGCTGAAAATGTTTCCCAGGTGGTCTTGCAAATGACAGCTGGCTGAGCTGTGTATGCGTGCCAGCCTTATGACTGTATGCTCAAAATTGAACAAGCACACCATCGATTAAAATCAGTGGATACTGCCCAGAGTAACCCCTGTGCACACCATTACAATAACCATGGTAATGTGTATTTTTGAGAACTTATTAGCTTTCGTCCAGTCCATTTGCCTTAGGAAGACTAAATGAGACACACTGGGTTCACAAGGGCCAACCGGAGAACAGGTCCATCAGAGGTCGCATCTCAGAAAGCCAATAAGAGTTGTTTCATTTAAACATGTATATTAAATGTAATATTTATTTGATGATGGATTTCAATGAAATATTATTTAAAGGTGCACTGTGTAATTTTTAGTGGCATCTAGTGGTGAGGTTTGCGAATTGCAACCAACAGAAGTTACGGTGGCCGACAGGAAAAGATGTCGTCGTCTGAGACAGCAGAGAGTAGCCAGTTAAGCAATGAGGTTACTTTACAAGGATAAATTAAGAAATTTGCTTCAGTAAAACTTCAGTAATTATTTACTGAAATTATTCAGTAAAACGATATGTTATTGCGAATATTATTGTTACTTGTTCATAACTGTGTCAGTGTTTTATTTGCTGACTTTAGCTAGCTTCTTTACACGAAGAAGAAAATAGTGACAAAACGCGTTTGTCCGTTTAGGGCTACTGTAGAAACATTTCAATGTAAGGGGACCCACGGTGTTTGTAGATAAAAAATGGCTCATTCTAAGGTAATAAAAACATTACGGTTCAGTATGTAGGGTCTTTATACACAACTGCAAACATAGTTATGTGTATGATATTGCATTTCTGTCAACAGATCCTCCTAAACATTCCACAATGCACCTTTAAGTATATACAGTAGATATTTAAGTTAAACATGTAATTTGACATCTGATTGAAATCTTAATACCCAATATGGTGTTGTTTTTGAAGAAATTTCTGTAGCAAGTTATCACGTGCCAAGTAAGCCTACCTACCACATAAGCTCAAACACATTTTTAATAATGAATTGAGAGTTAAATTATGGAATGGAGGTCAGAATTTCAATTGGAAGTGAGAAACGTGTTTTTTATTGGCTCTCCAGAGCAGGTCCATCATGGTCTGGACCTCTTGAGAGGGATTCTCTGATGAACCTGTTCTCCGGTTGGCCCTCGTGAACCAGAGGTGCCTCTTTAAATCTAGCTAGGGCAGACAGACCCGATGGATTCCATACCCTCAGTCTGCTTCATATGTAAATGACCAGATAAAACAAGTCTAATGAGTCCATAGTGGTGTGGGTGAAGCAGACTGTGTCAGACCTAGACAGCTAAAAGTGGCTGAAGAGAACCAGTCATGTCCGTCATGTCATGATCGAGGCTTTGAATACGCAGCCCTCCTGAGAACCAACCATCACACCCTCAGAACAAAATGAGAGACAGTTATTGCTGAGGTCCTTGTCTGGTTGAAAAAGACGTGAGAGGAATTGGTAAAGGTGGAACTGCTGAAAATGAAGCCGTACAAACTGACATAAAAAGAAAAAATGGAAGGGAATAAATTTGGAATATGGGACTTTGTTACAGAAATAGTTCCCCCCATTATTTATTTACCCTCATGTTGTTGCAAACCAGTAGGAGTGCGGAACACCCCAAAAAATATATTTTGAAGAATGATGGTAACCAGACCATCGACTTTTCCATTGACTTCCATTGTATTTTTTTACATATAATAAAGTCAGAAACCAGCATTCTCTAAAATCTCCTTTTATTTTACACAGAACAAAGAAAGTCATACATGTTTGGAACGACATGAGGGCAAATAAATAATGACCGAATTTAAATTTTTGGGAGAGCTATCCCTTTAAGCTTTTAAGCCTAAAAAAGGTCACAAAAACATGTAAACGTATCATAAAAGTGGTTGATATGACTCATGAACTATATTTTGAGTCTCCTGAAGACGTGATAATAGCTTTATGTGAGAACAAATCGTTCTTTTGAGTCGAATCTTTTCAATGAATCGTTGATCCGTTTCACAAAACCAGTCTGAACGATTTGTTCATAAATCATATACTTATCAGGTTCTTTAGTTCAACTCACTGATTATATGTAATTGCATAGAAAAGCTTAACCAGTTCATTATTAAATGAATCCTTTTGTGTTCCACAGAAGAAATAAAATCATGTGTCTCTGAATGGCATGACAGAACTATCCCTTTGAAGAAGCAGGATGTATTTAAATATAAGGAAGGGATATAAATGAAAGAGGATATGAGGAACATCTCATGAAGAACATTAAGATGTGTGAATTAAGTTAACAAAAGGAGGTCAGCAATGGAAGAAACAGTACAGTGAGGTATAAAGCAAGGCGGTACAGCATTTGTCCTCTTTTCCAAAGCCTCCTCTCTCTCTCTCTCTCTCTCTCTCTCTCTCTCTCTCTCTCTCTCTCTCTCTCTCTCTCTCTCTCTCTCTCTCACCTGTGCCTTTCTTGCAGATGTAGGGCAGGTTGTAGTTGCAGGGCACATCGTTCCATTTGCCGTTCTCATGGGCGATCATCACAACGCAGTCCTCTCCGCCCGCAAAGAAATTATCCGGCTGGTTCTCCCTCCAGTTCTCATATTGCTGGTGGAGGAATGGGGATATTTCAGGGCTAAATCCAAATCCCATGGGTTTACTAGGTATTTAGTGTACCGTCTTATATATCCGTTGCATTACAAATGGGTTTTCAGATACATCTAATCGATCTGATATAATATATTATATAAACTTGTTTGCTACCTAAATGGCTTAAAGAGAGACTTGTGCATCTATTTGCATAATCTATCTGATTATACTGCCTGTATTATCATACTGTGATTAGACTAAGTGATTAATTGTACTATATGTTCTGATAATTGTATTCTGATTCAATTTGTATATATATATATATTAGGGCTGTCAGTTAAACGCGTTATTAACGGCGTTAAGGCAAACCCATTTTAACGGCGTCAATTTTTTTATCGCGCGATTAACGCGTTTGGCCTAGCAAACTTTGTCGTTTTTTTTCACATGCTTCTGCAACAGGACACGGCATGCGCGGCACTGCGCTATGAAACCCATTCATTTCAATGGCTTGCGCCGCGCGAGGACGTTTTGTTGCTTCGTCGACCAAAGCGCAAGCGGATCTAGCTAGACCGGCACAAAACAACAGGCACGCCGCACACACTTGTTTAGGCTTGGGAGCCGGCCAAATAGTTGGTTAACGTTACGTTTTGAGTGGATGACGAGCGCGAGACGCCGAAATGGATGCCAATAAGATTCTGAATGGAAAGTTTACTTTTAAAAAGTTGCCAAATGGTTCCATTGACAAGACCAAAGTGATCTGTGTGTTTTGTCGTTGTGAACTGAGCTATCATCATCGCAGTCCAGTCTGAAATACCACACACAGCTGATGCGAATTCTCCACCCCCTCGTCAATAACAGGACCTCGTCAGTATTTCTTTCACCCTTTTATTGATGGACAGTGTTACATTGTGTGAGAGATTATTTGCTCCAAGTGAGAATGTTAGTGTGAAATTGAACACAGTATGCCAATGTTGTTTTCAATAAAAAACATTTGCACAAAGCAAGCCGATCCACTTTTCCATGTTGATAAGAGCATTAAAATGAGAAAAGATAATGGGACAAAAAGAAATCAAGAGACATTTAGAATAGATAAAAATGTGCGATTAATTGCGATTAATCGCGAGTTAACTATGACATTAATGCGATTAATCGTGATTAAATATTTTAATCATTTGACAGCACTAATATATATATATATATATATATATATATATTAGGGGTGGAACGGTACACAGAAGTCACGGTTCGGTTCATACCTCGGTTCAGACATCACGGTTCGGTACGATTTCGGTACAATGGAGAGAAAAGCAAAACAAAAATGCAGAAGGCATTGTATTTTTTAAATAAGTTTTATTAATAAAGGCATAGAACCAGTTTATTTGTAGTGCACTGACAATAGTTTTATATAATTAGTTTACTAATAAAATTAATAAAAAGACCTTGCGATATGTTTGGTAATTGTACCTGAATTAATTAAAAATTAATTTGCTATATTTCAGATCAATATATTTGTTTTCCTTAATTTTAATTAACATTATTAATTAAGAATGTAACATTATTCTCATCTGAATTATAAATAATGGATTTCTGTATAAAATAATCCTACCATTAAAAACACATTCGATTTTCTTTTTTAATCAATGTAGAATGTGTAAGATTAGTGCTCCGAGGACAAGAAATGAAAACCAATGCAATATGATGAATGTCCAAAAGATGGGACCCATGCACAGACTGTTTTGAAATGGAGTTAGATAAATATGTTTTGCTTTTAAAACAGTGTGTGTGTGTGTGTGTGATTTTGGTTGGGTGACAGTTGTAGGTTATAGTTTGACGCGAGTTTACAGTGTTTGATCGCGCCCGCGCCTCTCTCTCTCTCTCTCTCTCTCTCTCTCTCTCTCTCTCTCGCGCACACACACACACACACACACACACTCCAGCATTGCAATCTTGACATCGCAGCCTGTTCATTATGCGGTCACACCAAACGCAAATAGAGCGTCAAATTCGCGTCTATCGCGTCTAGTTCGATGCTAGTCCAAAGGGAATAGGACGCGCATATAAAGCCAACGTTTGAAGTGAACGCGCGTTCAGAGCTAAGCCGATGGTACAGATTATGTGTCCCTAAAGAACCCGCGTATCTAACAGTAGTTCCGCATTACATTAATTAATTTGCATGCGAGTTTTATTTATTTTTATACCGTGTATTCTCCGTGTAAATTCGTGCACCGAACCGTGACGCCCATACCGTTTCGGTTCAATACGAATACATGTACCGTTCCACCCCTAATATATATATATTTTAGAGATGAACCTATATTAAAAATTTTGGTCGATAAAGATAATCGATAATTCTTTATATCTGAAAGCCAAAAAACGATATATTGGCCAATAAATCGAAATACTTATATAATTTAATAATAAAAAAATTCTTATAAAAATGTTTATATAATTTTTGAGAGCCTGATTACAAAAACAAAAGTCTCACCACTAATAGCCATGTTCTCATTATAATTTTATGTAGCCTATATGACAGACTTGCGCTGCACATGTTGCACAATTCAAAACCATCATGGTGAACAGTGAGCATCTGAAGTGTCTCAGCTGAATGAAATAATCCATTATTTATCGGCTTTAATATATCGGGCAAATTTTCGTATCGGGCCGATGACGATAACATTAAAAATGAACATATATCGGCCAATACCGATATGGTGGCCGATATATCATGCATCCCTAATATATATATATAAGTTAAACATCCAATTTAAATATATACATTTAGTCTATTTTAAATATATGAATAAACATATATAGGTAATTTAATTTATTTAATGTATTTTGTGCCAGTCTCACCAGATCCATGTTATCGGTCCACTGGAAGTCGTCTTCCACCATCCTGTCATTCAGACCAATCCATGTGTTCTCATGGCTCATTACTGTTTTAAAAGCACAAAACATTTCAAATTATTATTATTTTTAATTAAAAACACACTATATTTTAAATAATGGGACAGAGGTCAGGATTTCAATTGGAAGTAAGAAAGTGGAAGTTTTTTAATGGCTCTCCAGTGCAGGTCCATCATGGTCTGGACCTCTTGCGAGGGATTCTCTGATGAACCTGTTCTCCGGTTGGCCCTCGTGAACCAGAGGTGCCTCTTTAAATCTAGCTAGGGTAGACAGACCCGATGGATTCCATACCCTTAGTCTGCTTCATATGTAAATGACCAGATAAAACAAGTCTAATGTTTTAAAAGCATGAAACAATTCAATGTTTTCCTATTAAAAACATATACATCAAAAACATTTACTGCCATATATTTGATGGAAATACTTAATTAATACCATGTATAACCAACAACCTGGAAGACCACTGAAAAACAGGTTAATACAAGGTGTGAATAGGGTCTTAGTGTCATAAAATGCAGTGGTAATGCTTCTCCTTTAGGTTCTATTCTGCTTTATGTCTCCTACAGGGCCACTGGGAGCCGAGCAATGGTGTTATCACAATCACAATTCAAGCTCAAGCCAGAAGCCATCAGATTGTCCCCAAGATGCATTTGAGAGGATTTTTTTTTTTGGTCTGGGTGTAATGGAATTTCAATCATGGTGTTACTGATTAACATCATTACAGGGCCCATTAATCTTCCTAATGGCTGTGCCCCCTTTATTGCAGGGGTGGAGATGTCCATTTTCAAGGCGATTAAACACTCTTTTTGGTGAGCGCTGTGGCTCTGTGAGCAGACAGCATGCTGTGAGAGGCCACACCGAGTCATTACGCTGGATTTAGGCTCGACCAGGGGCGGTAGACATAATGCAATCTGTGCCATGCGGGAGGTCAGCAGTCCTGTCTCTTATCTAAGTTATGTGGCTTGCTATTAATGAATCTAGGCTATGCAAAGAGTTTTAGTCAAAGCTAATTGGGTGAAACAAACACAGTTTAGCCAGAGTTATCGGCTGTTTTATAACCCATAGAAAAAAAGGGTTCCACAAAATACAGAATTAAATAATTGGTTTCCTTTCAAATCATGAGTGTGAATTTTAATTGGCCACACCCCACAGGAAGCAAAATTTAAATGACAGGAAATGAGGATTTAAAAAAAAGAAACTTTACTGAGAGCCCGCCCACTTTTTCAGTTGCCTATAGGTTTCTGAAGTATTTTTCCCATAGAGACTTTTAAAGAGTCTTATAATAAGAGTTGTAAGACAAACCAGCCCAA
Organism: Rhinichthys klamathensis goyatoka; assembly: GCF_029890125.1. Classification (NCBI taxonomy): domain Eukaryota; kingdom Metazoa; phylum Chordata; class Actinopteri; order Cypriniformes; family Leuciscidae; genus Rhinichthys; species Rhinichthys klamathensis. The sequence continues at coordinate 2,291,471 of NW_026606664.1, read as the reverse complement.
CCAGCTACGAAGTGAACTACAAAATTATAAACTTTGATTTGTAAAAAGAATTTGAAAATTATGCAAAACACAGTTCAAGACCATGTACTTAGGTATTTAGTAAGGGAAAGAACAACCATATTTTCAATATATTACAAAATATGCATATATTTAAGTGATTTGAGAGTAGGGAGACTCTATCACATAATTTGCAGTGCTTCATCAAAGAGGGCAGGCACTGAAGAGCTCTTTTTTTGCGCAATTTGCTTGTTACGATTCTTTGCAGAATCATGGGTAATAGTTTTTTTTACCTCTGAAATCTGGTGTTAAGCATGATTATTTAAAAAAATAAGTTGAAATAATGCGGGCTGGTGGCTTCAACAAAAGCATAAACCATCAATTAACAATCTTGTAGTCCATAGTTGGTCTGTATGGCTTTAATAAGTTATTGTTAAAAACCAATTGCCCAATGGAATTTTTACTTCTGGAACCTGACTGTTGCACTCTATTGATATAAATTCAATAGATAATGCAATTCTGAGAAATTAAGTGTTCTTTCGCCTATCTGTACTTCCTGTTAACAGCAAGTTTGGGCTAGTCATTTGCAATTGATTTTAGAAGGATCAAGTCATGAAAGCATTTGATTGGACAAAAATGTGTAGTCCAGGATGAGTCATCAAAATTTTGGTACATTTTTCTGTAAGAAAGACTGTAAACTTTAGATTCATATACACGACCGTTCAAAGTTTTGGGGTTTGGTAAGATCTTTTTATTAAAGAAATTTTATACTTTTATTAATCAAGGATGCATTAAATTAATCAAAATTAACAGTAAAGACATTTATAATGTTACAAAAAAGATTTCTATTTCAAATTAATGCTGTTCTTCTGAACTTTCTATTCATCAAAGAAACCTGGGAGGGGAAAAGCATCACTATTTCCACAAAAATATGAACTGTTTTCAACATTGATAATAATAAGTAGCAAATCAGAATAATATAATGATTTCTGAAGGATCATGTAGCACTGGAGACTGAAGTAATGGCTGCTTAAAATCATCACTGGAATAAATTACATTTTAAAATGAATTATTATCAGTTATTTTAAATTAAATTAAATAATATTTGACAATATTACAGTTTTTATTGTATTTTTGATTAAATCAATTCATTCTTGGTAAGTCTTCTTTTGAACAGTCGTGTAAACGTTTATTTTTAGAAGTACACAAGCATGTTGAACCTGCAGAACATTAATTGTGCATTTGTTTAAATTGAGTAGATACTGACCATTAATGAAGTCCTGCTCTTGCGTGGAGTGGATACTGGCCAGGTGACCGCTGTGCTCTCTGCAGTCCTTCTCAGCGTCCTCCCATGTGTGTCTACGGGTGAAGTACCTGTAGCAGTGGCCGTGAAACTTCCTCCAGTTGTGCTCGCAACCCTCAGTATCTGCGTTGAGAGAGAAAGAGAGCGCGAGTTACAGAAAAGAGTTTGAGACATTAGCGAAAATGCTACTAGTTAGCATTTAGCATTACAATTAGCATAACAATGTGAGTGAAAGTTTAACAGAATGAAAGATTAGCATGAACTTCTTAGCATTTGTTTTTTTCATGGTGTTTAAAAAGACCTTTCAGCAATAATCTCACACATAGCTACATGCTAGCCTACTTAAGCACTCAACTTTAGCTCCTCTGAAGTGACACATCCATGCGTTTTATTCGCCTCTCTTTGTTGTGTCACTCTAATCCATGGCTGTAATCATAAGCAGTTTAGCATTAGTAAAAACACGTCTTAATCCATTCAAACGACAACAATCTAGATAAACGTCTTCTGCAGCTAAGTTCAACGGCTAATTAAGCCCCGTCACATTCTTGTCAGAACTGCCTCTTTCTAACCCTCTGGGACTCTACCGCATCTGGGTACACGACGATCATAAAATCTCTACTCTTCTGAGCGTGTGTGGCTTCGTACATTTGTGTATGTTTTTGAGGGTGAAGGTTTTAGCCATCCCAGACTCCCCATTTCACGAAGCTCCAAGCATTTTGCTGCCTTTTTTACTCCTAGCAAATTCAAAGCGACATTGGTAAATTGGCTGCTGCAAATTGGCCCGTATGGGCCTCTGTTTAGCATGCAGATGGGTGCGAGAGCTGCCTGAACATAGGGCAGAGGAACAGAATGTACCGCAAGAAAGTATTTAAGGCGCCACGATCACTGCAGTCGCCATGGGTCTACGTGTCCAAAATGTTAACGCCAACTGTCAATCACATTACTTCCTCATTGTCTTGATCAGAATGAAAATGAAACCATAATTTGCTTTTCTCCATTACGAATACAATCCTAGATGGTGCTGGTAAACCAGAATAGGTTTCTTTTGGTAAAGCTGGTTAAAGTTATCAATTTGACACTGCAGACCAATGTCAGCATGTCCAAAATGTACAATTACAAGAGAAAATGTGAATAACAATTGAATTTGGTAGCTAAATAAAACAAAAATGACCAAAGTTTACCTCAGCGGAAATGTTATCATTAAATTATTCATGCAATTTTAAGGTTTTTATATCATGTGGTGACGCATACATGAAATATTCTTCATATTGCATCACCAAAATGAAAATATTAGCAACAAAATTACTATTTTTTTCTTCAAATTTTAACATTAGCATTTTACCAAAACACTGTTTGATTTAAGGTGCTGTGAATGCTATTGGTCAAAAATGATCAAATAAAAAATAAACAGCCGAATATTAAAAAAAAACATACAATTTTCTTAATTCACCTGGCAAATAAAAATACATTTTGGTTCCTGTTTAGCCATATCACTAACAGAGCTAAAAGGATTGCTATTTGCTAAAACAACCTTTTCATTTAAATACATAGCATTTCTTGTTTTGTACCCTCCACTTCCACATGTTTTCATTCCCTGAAAACGATTAATTCAAGAGATTCAGAGCTAAACTTTGAGAGCAGCCTAATTTAACCTGAGTCAGAGGGATCTAGCCTGAAGCTAACCTGAAAGAAAACACTGCCCAGAACAAAAGATTCTCTCTCATATGCTTTGGCATTCAAGTGGCTTTCTGTTCTCTAGGGAGAAAACAAACTGGCTGCTCTTTTTTTATTGCTGCTGAGGCTGGAACAACATGTCAAGTTTCCCAAAAGAGGATGAACAGTGTTAGCTAATCTATAAGGGAAGAGCTAATATTTAATGTGGCAAAAAATCTCAACTGGTGGGTCATGAACCAAAAATAGGTTGCAGGTCTAATAGGGTTGAGAATAGCAGGAAAAAAACAATGCTAAACGTGAATTTAAATGTGTTTCTTGCTGTGTATCAAAGTTATGTCAACTGTGTGAATGAAAATAGAGAGCAGTAAGACTCGGTTGAGCATTGCAATTTGATCAGTCCAAGAGACCGGAACCACACTGCGTACAAGCTTCTGGATCCATTCAGGAATGTTGACAGTGTATTGTAATACAGTGGGAACGTGTCCAAATTGGTGCGCTCCAGCAGAGCCGGCTCTCTTATCTCCAGTCGCAGGAAGAATAGAGATGCTGGAGGCATTACAAGTCACCGTTGGCATACATTGGCACCTGGCCCGGATTAGGAATGGGCAGTTGTCACCAGTCCTCCACCTGAAAGCCTTCACCCCCAAAGCCTAGTGGGAGTTGCAATCCTTTGAAGAAAGCAGCCCAATGGGGTTCAAAGCAGATGATATTGCTCACGGCAGACTTTACTTCTATATCCTGCGCTCATTAAACCAGTCCTACTGCAAATATTTGCAAAAAAGACCTGTGGAAGAGCAGCCGAGCGGAGTCCTTGTTCATTTGTCACTTCTTTGAGAGGCTCAACTGGTGAATCATGAACCAAAAATGGGTTGTAGGTCTGATAGGGCCAAAAAAAAAGCAATTTTAAATAAATAACAATAAATAAAATACAATACAATACAATACAATACATAGACTCTTCTTTGAGAGGCTAGCTAGCTGTCTCGGACATTTAGTTTATCTGGAGCTTCTTTAGAGCGTCACGTTGACGGTTGGCAAGTTTTCGTGATTAATGCATGGCAAGTGAATGAGCAGCAGTTAAAAATAAAAAGGGCAAGTGCTTCCAACTGAGTGATTGGGTCATTTATTCCCATCACAATGTGATATATTAGTGCTGTGTTTTCGACACCACTGATGATGAAGCATTTGGTGGGTTGATTTTCAGGTGACGCCATTTTAGTGCAGGGCGTTTTTGTTCTTTGCGAGAATAGAGGCCGTAAACAAGCGCAAGTAGACACAAGAAGCAATAGTGAAGATTACGGTCTCAGCCACATCATTCTGTCTTGGATGATGTAGTCAAGATCATCCAAGAGCAAGGAGTGATAAGTGCACTTTCACAGATGTGAAAGTGATGGAGTGAGAGCAGAGGGGCGAATACTGGAACAAGGGGTGACAAACATGTTGCCATTTCAGTTCGTGTACAGACACCATCCGTATAGGTGAGAAAAAAACTGCCAGGGAGATGCATGCTTATAGCCTCAACGGTGCAGGCTGTTGGCACACTTGATTTAAAGGGGATGGCGCTTGTTAAAGCTGATGCGAGCCGAAAGCACTCGGGTTTCATGCACTCACAGCCACAAGGTTTATCGAGAGCAATTACAGGCCGTCCGCGGGGAGCCCATTACGACGCTTGGCTTTACGGCTCTGCAACTGGTATAGGATCCATCCAGGATCTGATTTAGGATTTCCTAAACTCAGAAAAATGTACATAAAATTTTAATTACATACAATGAGTCAAGCCATTAAAAAATCTATCTGTCTGTCTGCCCGTCCGTTCGTCCATCCATCCATTTTCAAACATTTTTTTCAAACATTCGTAATTGGTCTTGTACCTTGCTTGTCTAATTCATAACTACAGATATTCAAAGAATATCTTTGAATTTCAGTTAATTTTTCATTTTAAGTCTACTTTTAAGGCACTGTCAATCCAAAGCTGAATGGCACACAACCCTTACTAAAACTAAGTATAATTAATGTAAAATACCCTTTGGGACATCATGAGCAGTTTTTATATGACCTTAAAGTTTGAAAAACCCATTTAAGATATTTTATGACCCACAGGAAACCTAAAATGCCAGCATTACTGTGTGTGATCTAGCACTAAACCACCAGTAACTTGTATCAACCCCCGTCTGGAAATTCAAGCTGGTCTTTGCTGCAGAGAGGCATTCAGACTGCAAAATTTATTCACCAAACTACGTTTTGGGAATTCTGTGCACTTTTAGTGCCAATCTTCAACAATCGCGTTGATGAAACAAGACTAGGAAAGTTTCCAAGTACTAGAAAGTCTTCCTAAAATGTTTTCCTCTTTTTCCAGCTGCCTCAGTAACACTAACACTCTGCAGCATTCATCATATTCCCCCCAACAGTAGGGAGACATTTTTCACTGGCTCACAGCCCTGATTGGCAAGCTTAAAAAAAAGAAAGAAAGAAAGAAAAAAGAATCCTCATGCTGTGGCTCTCTGACGCATGAAGACTGAAGCTTGATACCACAGGTTATTAGGTAGCGTATCGATGTGGACCTATGCCGAAAAACTCTCCAGAACAACTCAACCATGTTGATTATTTATCTAAATTAGTGGTTTTCAATCCTGGCCCTGGGGACCCACTGCTCTGCATGTTTCATGTCTCCCTTATTCAACACACCTGTTTCAGGTCATCAGCTCATTAGGCTTTATGAACTGATGTGTCAGATAAGAAAGACATTGGAAATGTGCAGAGGGGTAGGTCCCCAAGACTAGGATTGAAAACCACTTATCTAAATAATACTAGTCTAAGTGACTTTAGACATTTTGGAATGACTCAAAATCCGCCCCACAAACTCAAACAACAAACTAACATGCAACAACTGCTAATTATTTTGAATATGTCCTTAAACCTCATTAATATGCTTTAGCTACTACACCTTCAACTTCCAACTTGCCATATGTGGAATATGCAAATGAACTCAGACAGCAAGTGTCTTCTGATTGGCTAAACAAAGAATCCAACCACAGCCTGATGTCAAATACAAATATATAATATTATTAAATATACTATCCTTGATATCATATGTGGGTATATACACTCACCGGCCACTTTATTAGGTACACCTGTCCAACTGCTCGTTAACACTTAATTTCTAAGCAGCCAATCACATGGCGGCAACTCAGTGCATTTAGGCATGTAGACATGGTCAAGACAATCTCCTGCAGTTCAAACCAAGCATCAGTATGGGGAAGAAAGGTGATTTGAGTGACTTTGAACGTGGCATGATTGTTGGTGCCAGAAGGGCTGGTCTGAGTATTTCAGAAACTGCTAATCTACTGGGATTTTCACGCACAACCATCTCTAGGGTTTACAGAGAATGGTCCGAAAAAGAAAAAACATCCAGTGAGCGGCAGTTCTGTGGGCGGAAATGCCTTGTTGATGCCAGAGGTCAGAGGAGAATGGCCAGACTGGTTCGAGCTGATAGAAGGGCAACAGTGACTGAAATAACCACTCGTTACAACCGAGGTATGCAGCAAAGCATTTGTGAAGCCACAACACGCACAACCTTGAGGCGGATGGGCTACAACAGCAGAAGACTCCACCGGGTACCACTCATCTCCACTACAAATAGGAAAAAGAGGCTACAATTTGCAAGAGCTCACCAAAATTGAACAGTTGAAGACTGGAAAAATGTTGCCTGGTCTGATGAGTCTCGATTCCTGTTGAGACATTCAGATGTTAGAGTCAGAATTTGGCGTAAACAGAATGAGAACATGGAACCATCATGCCTTGTTACCACTGTGCAGGCTGGTGGTGGTGGTGTAATGGTGTGGGGGATGTTTTCCTGGCACACTTTAGGCCCCTTAGTGCCAATTGGGCATCGTTTAAATGCCACGGCCTACCTGAGCATTGTTTCTGACCATGTCCATCCCTTTATGGCCACCATGTACCCATCCTCTGATGGCTACTTCCACCATGTCACAAAGCTCTAATCATTTCAAATTGGTTTCTTGAACATGACAATGAGTTCACTGTACTAAAATGGCCTCCACAGTCACCAGATCTCAACCCAATAGAGCATCTTTGGGATGTGGTGGAACGGGAGATTCGCATCATGGATGTGCAGCCGACAAATCTGCGGCAACTGTGTGATGCCATCATGTCAATATGGACCAAACTCCCTGAGGAATGCTTCCAGCACCTTGTTGAATCTATGCCACGAAGAATTGAGGCAGTTCTGAAGGCAAAAGGGGGTCCAACCCGTTACTAGCATGGGGTACCTAATAAAGTGGCCGGTGAGTGTATATATATATATATATATATATATATATATATACACACACTCACCTAAAGGATTATTAGGAACACCTGTTCAATTTCTCATTAATGCAATTATCTAATCAACCAATCACATGGCAGTTGCTTCAATGCATTTAGGGGTGTGGTCCTGGTCAAGACAATCTCTTGAACTCCAAACTGAATGTCAGAATGGGAAAGAAAGGTGATTTAAGCCATTTTGAGCGTGGCATGGTTGTTGGTGCCAGACGGGCCGGTCTGAGTATTTCACAATCTGCTCATTTCTAGGGTTTACAAAGAATGGTGTGAAAAGGGAAAAACATCCAGTATGCGGCAGTCCTGTGGGAGAAAATGCCTTGTTGATGCTAGAGGTCAGAGGAGAATGGGCCGACTGATTCAAGCTGATAGAAGAGCAACTTTGACTGAAATAACCACTCGTTACAACCGAGGTATGCAGCAAAGCATTTGTGAAGCCACAACACGCACAACCTTGAGGTGGATGGGCTAAAACAGCAGAAGACCCCACCGGGTACCACTCATCTCCACTACAAATAGGAAAAAGAGGCTACAATTTGCAAGAGCTCACCAAAATTGGACAGTTGAAGACTGGAAAAATGTTGCCTGGTCTGATGAGTCTCAATTTCTGTTGAGACATTCAGATGGTAGAGTCAGAATTTGGCGTAAACAGAATGAGAACATGGATCCATCATGCCTTGTTACCACGGTGCAGGCTGGTGGTGGTGGTGTAATGGTGTGGGGGATGTTTTCTTGGCACACTTTAGGCCCCTTAGTGCCAATTGGGCATCGTTTAAATGGCACGGCCTGCCTGAGCATTGTTTCTGACCATGTCCATCCCTTTATGGCCACCATGTACCCATCCTCTGATGGCTACTTCCAGCAGGATAATGCACCATGTCACAAAGCTCTAATCATTTCAAACTGGTTTCTTGAACATGACAATGAGTTCACTGTACTAAAATGTCTCCCACAGTCACAAGATCTCAACCCAATAGAGCATCTTTGGGATGTGGTGGAACGGGAGCTTCGTGCCCTGGATGTGCATCCCACAAATCTCTATCAACTGGAAGATGCTATCCTATCAATATGGGCCAACATTTCTAAAGAATGCTTTCAGCACCTTGTTGAATCAATGCCACATAGAATTAAGGCAGTTCTGAAGGCGAAAGGGGGTCAAACACAGTATTAGTATGGTGTTCCTAATAATCCTTTAGGTGAGTGTATATATATATATATAAATATATATATATAATATTTATAAGGGCGGGGGCATTCTGCCTGGCATTCATATAAAAAATTGCTTGCAAGAAATTAAAAGGGAAAAAAAGACTAGCTGGAAATTTGTACCTCTACTCAACTCCTTAGCACTCTTCACCACGCGCTCCTGTTGATGTGATGTTATAATTAAGAAATCTTCATTAGTGCAAACACTATCTAAAGACCCAGAAGGCCAGGATTAATCTGGCTGTGCTCAATATTAGTTGATGCAGGACCTCAGTGGTACAGCTCACTGTCTGTCTTGATTATTTTCAGATCTGACTCCCAACTCACACTAGACGGCATGTAACATCTTTTCAGCTGTCGATCAGTCTGTTAGTCTTGACAAAACTTCCTTCAAGATAAAAAAAATTGCCGTCAGGTTAGATTAGTGCATTGTTTAACCTTGTTACAAGCACGCAAATGTCAATAATTAGCCATTTTCTCCCATATAGGCAAACTTGGGGACAGAAAATAATCAGGGCTTGGGGAAAAATGTCACACAAATGCCCCAGATATGTGGGGTAAAATATATATTCAGCTACCTCATTATAAGTGTATCTGCAAACTAAGTGCTAATATTCTGTATCAATGAATTATTTTGGATTAAACTGTTTAACTCTTTGTAAGGTATTCATCCGATTTTGAGCGTTTCGTCGGATCTCCTGCTTCTTGTTTTCTTACAAAATGTGTGTTTTTCTTCCCTCAATATGAGTCAACACCGCCAGATACAAAAATAACCTGCCAAATATGTATAACACATATTGACAAATTCAGCATTCTAGCATGAAAGAATGGATTGAGACAACATGATGCATTTTCAGATGTATCTAATGAACGCACCACCATCAGACAGAAAATCTTACAGAGGTAAATTTATATTTAAGAAAAGTAATTTAATGCTGTGGAGTACAGGATAATTTTGCAGAATAGCTTGCTTCACACAAATTAAAAGTTGTTATGTAAAGAGGAATGATCATATGTTACTTTTCAACCAAGACAATGCTTCTGCCCAGGTTGAAAACAAAACCAAGAAGTGGCTTGAGGCTCATGTTTTGAACTGATCCGAGTCCAGATTTGATAGTGAATATTTGGTCTCATATTAAACTCAAACTAACTGGGAGACATTTTTCAACTATGCATGAACTATTTGAAGCCATTAACATTGAGTAAAAGAACACTGACTTTTCTTCCTGCAAAAAGCTGTCAGGCTTTAAACAGTTAAAGATAACAAAGAGGAAGGCTGTTGACTGCTAAGTTACTTTATTTACAGTATGTGAGCAATTCTTGCTAATTTCCTGACCAGTGATATGTGACTAAAATTGTTAAGACCATTAAAATACCACTAAATATTTAGCAATTTTTGGCTTGGCCCCTTTTTTGTGTAGACAGAAAAAAATATTACAAATTACCTAAGACAAAATAATAATAAAATAACAATAAAAAAACCTCACCAGAGCCTGTGTGATGTTGTTGAACTCAAGAAAGAGCACTGTAAGGATAAAGACTAACTCAATTTTCCAAAAGAAAATCTCATAAATATATGAAATAAATAAATTCCTACCATGGGGGGAGCTGTGTTGTGAAATACAGGGTTTGGACAATGAAACAATATTTTATTGGTGTAGGCAGGGCCTCATTTTGTGGTTAATACAGCAACCATTTCATCTTGGGAAATAGCCAGTAGCCAGATGGATTTTGATCCATTCCTCTTCCAGTGATTGCTTGATGCTGGTGGAGGAAAGCGTTTTCTGACTTGCTCCTCCAAAACACTTCAAAGTGGCTCAATAATATTTAGATCTGTTGATTGTACAGGCCATGGGACTTCACTTTCATGTTCATCAAAGCATTCTGTCACAAGTCTTGCTGTGTGTATTGGTGCATTATCATGCTGATAACACCCCCTTTAGGGTACAATGTTTGAATCATTAGGTGCACATGGTCCTCCAGATCGGTTCGGTAGATGGTTCGGTAGGTCTTGGCAGTGATGCGCCGATCAAGCACAGTAGGGACTGTCATGAAATTGCAGACCAAACCATTAATGATTCACTGCATGCTTCACTCTGGGCAGCAACAGTTTGGGTGTTAAGCCTCATTGGGATTTGGAAAAGACAGTGAAGGTGGACTCATCAGAGAACAATACATGTTTTACATTGTCCACAGCCCAAGATTTGCACTGCTGGCACCAATGAAACCAACATTTGGCATTGGCACGAGTGACCAAACGTTGGGCTATAACAGTCCGCCCATGAATATTGACTGTGGAGCTCCAGACGAACAGTTTTGGTTGAAACAGGAGAGTCGAGGTGCACATCTAATTCTGCAGTGAGTTGGGAAGCTGTGGTTATGTTTTTTGGGTTAGCACCTGGACATCTCTTTCAGACAGCTTCCTCATGTGTCGACAGTTACGCTTGCTGAATGTGGTTCGTCCTACGTGGTGGTATGCTGACATTACTCTCAATACACCACAAAGACTTGCTGTCCTGGTCACAAATGAGCCAGAGAGACACGCACCAACAATTTGTCCTCTTTTGAACTCTGATATTTCTCCCATTATGTTGTGTGGATTGCAATAATTCATGGACAGCTGTGCCATTGCTCTGCTAATTCAACCTTCACACTCTGCTTTTAATGATGGAATGTAAAATCAGTCAAGACTGACCACCAGACCGCACATATACAATATATAAGTGTGAAACCTCCAACACTATACTGGCCAGTGTTTCAGCGTACCTTTACACGACAACGATGTGCTAAAAGTTTTTCACATACAGACGGCAATGTTGTCAAAGGTCCCTATTCACACGGAAAACGACAAAAAATGCTGTATTATTCATACCCGGCCAGTAGATGGTGAAACATTACGCGCCTATAGATTGAACACGTAATACACATGCGCATGACGTCACCATTTCACAAATTCACGTTTTTGTTGTAAATGGAGACAATAAAGAAATCGTTTAAAAAAAACCTACACTTTGAAACCCGTTTTCAAATGTTTGAGTTTCCAGTCCCCCAAAAAGCTGTTGTCATGTAAATGAACGGCCAAAACGCCGTTCCATTTTCAGTTGAAAACGGTGTCGTGTAAACGGCCATTGTCCAATTGACAATTGTTCATTGTCTAACCCCTGTAATTAATAGTAAGGCTGTGTGAAAAGGACAACAAAACTGGCTGGGATGTTTATGTCATCACACTAGGCCGAGGACAAACTGATTTTGTGGTGGATCTAAGTTAATAAGCATCAGGCATGACTCTAGCTCATAAATCTTCCCCACACATTTGACTTAAACACTTCACAGTCAGGCAGATCTGGTGGGAATTGCTTGCACTCACTAAATTATGAGCTGGAAGGGAGAGATATATGCAGAAATTGTGAGCGTGGGGTTTGGAAGTCTTCGCAGGCGGTTTCCTGCATGGAAAGCATTGGTTTAAAATGGGATTCGGCAAGCCACGAGCGGCATTAATGTCCCTTCATTCTCACTCTGGATTGCGCACATTTATCCAAAGGCACTCTCTGTTCTCTCTGAACAAATATTTACGTTACGGATTGGGAGTGTAGAACTGAACAACTGCATTATATTAACATACGCAAGTGGCATGAAATATGTTTTGAAGTGCATTCTGCAGCACTGGAAATAATTAAGCATGTCACATGCTAATCAACTTTTTATTCAATTCGCAAAGGATTCGCTTCACACAAAGAAAAAAGGTGCAGTTCTTTTTGTTCAATTTCTTGAGTTTAAGAAACCCAATTGAGCAGAAATTGCCAGGTACATGATGTACCCCTCAAGATTTGACAAGAGTAGATTTAGAGGGACAGGGAAGCGTTCGAGACCAAATTACAGGAGCTAAAAGCTACATTTCTTCAGAGTGAATGTTTCATGCAATGTTTTAATGCGTTCAAAAATGCTTTTACCGCAATTCGAGCATCCGGAAGAGTTGCAATTAGCATAATATATTAATTGGCTCAGTGGGTCTGTTGATACACACACTACACTGTGTATCGAACAGCTGGCCTTTGAACCTGCCGGTTTGGTGGTGTTATAGGTGTATTGACATCGGTAGTGGTCGCCATGGAAACTGGAGGTTTCTGTTGGAAGCAGGTGAGCTTCAAAGGACTGATGTGGTTGTGATGAGAACAGACAGTCTTTGAATCACATTACACCGGAGACTGGGCGAGCAAACAAATTAACTTGACACGGGCTTCAGCTCCTCTTTGATCATTCTTATTGAAGAGGTGTGCGTGATTGTACATTAACCACTGTTCTCGCACAAAAACATCCATATTGGTCCTCTTGAGATGTAATTTAAAAATGCTATTCCAGGTAAGAAATTTATGTTTAACAGAAATCGTGACAAGGCGGTGATGCAACCCTGATATGCTGTGTGTCGTGAGTGTCATATATATGTCATACATATATACATTAAGAGCAAAATAAACAACCCATATACAGTATATATATTAGTATCTGCCCGCTTTCTCCACCACATATCCCTTTTATTTGAGCCAAACCAAGTAGCTCTCCAAACCAAATAAATCGAAAGATTTGAAGCAAAAAGTATTTTCCATGAAGCACTGCAACGATGTAATCAAATTAAAAACTGTCAAAACATAAAACTATTGATATAAAGTTGTTGATTATACACATAAAACAATATATTTTAATGTATTGTACAATATTCAGATTTAAATAGAAGAATAACCGTTTTTTTCTTTAAGTTGTCATTTAAAGATTATTAAACTATAATTTCAAATCAGTTTTTCTGGAGAAGATTATTGGGATTTTTACTTCCGGAAGCAAAAACAAGTAATTCCCATGAAGCACTGCAAATGATATAATTGAATTAAAAGCTGTCAAAACATAAAACTATTGATTTAAAGATTGACTATAAATATAAAAACAATTTAAGTTATTGCACAGTTTTCAGATATAAATACAAATGTAAAGTCGCTTCACATTTATTACTATGCATTCAACGTAGTTAAAGTAAAGTTTCTGCAAAAGAAGAACAGATTTTTAAGTTTTTATTAGAAGATCATTAAAAGTCAGTTCTTCTGGAGAAATTGAAATTGATTTTTACTTTCAGAACCTGACTGTTGCACTCTGCAATCTTTTGCCACATGGTTTGTCCAATCAAAATTGAAAATTTAATTAAGCACTTGTACAAAATATTTTTTTTAAAATTAAATATTACACACTGAAAGTATTCCCAGATGTTAATGGAATAGTTCAACCAAAATGAACATTCCCTCATCACCAGAACGCAGCCATGAGCCCGTTCCAGTCCACTGCTCCCACTTCTCCGGCATAAAGTGTGTGTATGATGGGAGGGCCTTCCCCCACTCTCTCCGGGGGTCTGCATTTGGAGGGGAGGATTTGGGTGAAGGTGCGTTTCGCTCCACCAGAGCGATCGCAAGTCCGACTGCCTCTCTCCTACTGCTTCCTCTATTTTCTCACTCCCGTTTCCCTCTCTGTCTCACTTACTCTCTCTCATGGCTGGGACAGGATTGATCGCCCATGCTTCATTGCCTTGCAGCTGAACGTTTGGTTGTAATGTTTGGTTGGATGGTACAGCAAACACATTTAGGTGGGAGAAAGCAAGCATGCTGTGGAGGTCTGACATTGCTGTGGATTACACACATTTGCTGCGTCTCAGTACAGGTGCACTGCAGCTTGTTTAGGTTGACAGGACTCACTTGGGCTATCCGTACCTATTGCTGTCTGTGTGAAGGCTCATATCTGAAGCTGCATTATTTTTTGTCACTATATACTTATGTATCATCTCATATCTCACCATATAAATATATTACTTGATTTTGATTGGTCACTTGTGACATTCTGCAGATAAATATTTTTGTATATAAATTATTTATTTACCCTCTTAATATAATATCAGTGCGGTTATTGTTAACTATAACTATTAAAAATAGTTTTCATTAATTCAAGAATAAAATATAAAAACAAGATCACAAACTTAAATGTAAAAAAAACCTTCAATGTTGCCTTGGCAACGAACTGAAATAAAAAAAGTTGTTGAAAATTGCTAAAACTGAATTAAAGTTAAATAAACATATTTTTAAGAAAAGCTAATAAAAATGAAAAAAGCACATAAAACAAACTTAAACAAAACTTAAACTAAAACAAAATTAAAATGAAAACTAAAAATGTAAAAAGGCTCATAAAAATAATAAATACTATAATAGTATATAAATGACCCTAATGTAATATAATATAATTATTGCTGTGAAATCAATTACTCGCGATTAATCGCATCTAACATAAAAGTATATGTTTATACATCATATGTGTGTATGCATATATATATATATTATATGTGTCCGTGTGTATACTGTGTGGGTGTGTATACTGTATACACACACACACTATCACAGACACACACAGACATTTATATATAATATATATATATATATAAATATAATAATATACGTACATACACACATATATTATTACTAAACAAACAAGACCTCGTGGTTTCATATTTGTCTCCTCCTAAGCTTCAGACAAGATCTCAACAACATCATACATAGGCTCAGATTTTTCTCACACTTGTCTCTTTTAAAGTTTAGTAGAGACCTCAACAACTTTACAAATTGTGCACCAAGTCAAGAACTGTAAATGCACCAAAGTAAAAAACAATCCATACATTCAGAGTTAAAGCCTATATTAAGAGTGAAGTAACGCAGAAATAAGGTTAACGTTAATCTTAATTGCTGACACACAATATTTCTCATGTCTTATTTGAGTCTATTTTGATATCTCCTAAGAAGAAACATTTGAAATGCTATTAATACAACAATGAGTGATATATTAGAATCACAACTACATATCATTTCTTGTCCATTTAAAAACACTTTTGAATCAATCTAGGAATTGTTTTAAAGGATGCTGTTTATACCAGATCATGTAAGTGTGCATGTGTGTTATTTTATTACCTTTCTCACAAGTGGCTCCACCATAGCTGGGCAGACACAGGCATACAAAAGAGTTGATCTCGTCAATGCAGGTGCCTCCATTCTGACATGGATTGGACTGACAATCATCAATATCTGTGAGGACAAACAGAGACAGAGATTATTAAAATTCTGAAACAACTCATTATGTTGAGATTTTTTTTGAACCTTTTCATTAGAGCCGAGAAAGTACCGCAGGTGCTATAAAATGGTACACCAGAAAGTTGCGATTCTGTATTTTTCAATTTTCAAACTTCCATGTCCTAACATTGCTATATTTCAAATTACTGAGGTAAAATGTCTTGCTGGCGTTTCAGCAATGAACTAGTTTGACACGTTGACTGAAATCGCTATAATAATGAGCTAGACCGTTTTTACAAACCCTTTAAAGAAGAAAAAAAGAATTCAAACGAGAGCAGACCAGCAGGGAATATCAAATCTTTGTGTACGCAGGGGGGAAATAATCGCCCGGCTCTGCTGAAAATGTATTTACTGTGGCTTGCTAATCTTACTTCAAGAACTGAACATACATCTATGATTATGTTGTTTCTCTCATATCATATTTTAATCAAATGTTTGGAAACAAGATTAAGCACATATTTACATTTATATATTATGGTTTTCAATCTAGAGAACAATGTAACAGACACATATGCGCTATTTACACTAGTTTCACTCAAATTAATTTCAAGTATACCATACAAAGCACATTTGCATAAACGTAATTGGCACATTTCCAGATATTTCAGCATGACAGCTGTGATGGTAAACTTGACATTTTGTAATCTCATTTGGCAAGTTAATGCACTATAAAAGTTAACTGTAAATAAGCAGTGCGGAAAATACATAATGATTTGGACTTCAGCTTTTTATTACAAATCTTCGGGACGCAATCTGTTGAGGTTCTTCTTGTGTAACAGGGAACTACACTAACATTTTCCACTGGTGGCACTTGCGCTACTAACTTTTTCAGTTACTAGCGCAAAACATGATTTGGTCGCACAAATTATTTATATAGTAAGCCGCTCTGGATAATAATGACCAATAGTGAAACTGTATTGCATACAGATGTGCTTTTTATTTTACTCTCCATATTTTAAAACACATGCCTTCTTGTTTTCTTTAAAAATGGTTGGGATAGATTTACTGCAATAGAAAATACAGTAGCCTACACAATAAAGTGCTAAATTAATTTCTTTTGGATTTCACCATGCTATGGTTGGCACAGATGGGCAGACTTCTGAACTCTTAAGGAAAAGTAAAATAAATATAATATGTCATTGTGAAGCTTCAATGATTCGTGTTTGAATTGTTTTGACGCAGTTACAAATTTGGACAGTCCTGCAATTGAAGGCCCACAGAATTTACAGTAGGGCTGCACTATATTGGTAAAAAAATGACATTGCGATATTTGATTTTTCTGCGATATATATTGCGATATAAAAACAATTTCACCAGATGACTTGAATAGCTCTACTTGGAAAGAATGAATCATTCTAGAATGACTCTTGAGTTCAGTGTTGGACAGATCAGTTGTTATTTTAACCATTCATTAAAGTGAATCGGTTCAAAGGAGTCAGTTCGCGAATCGGACGTGTCATTAACGGACCACGGCACACGTTGTGTGATTATCCAGGCAGTTTAGGACATCGCACAAGATATGTCTCAACACAGAAAACATTTCATCACCAGATAGATTTTTTGTTTTGTTTATTGAAAGAGTGGTTTATGCCATCTGAATGTGTGGAAAGCTTTTCAGAGAAGATGAGGCAACGTTATTTTAGCACAATTCACAACCAGTGGTAGTTCAGAAAAAAAAAAACTTCGGTCTTCCGACCTTTTACCATCGTGTATTCTCAAAGATATTCAGTCAACTCAATTCATTATTATGAGCGAGGGAGGGAGAGAGAGCGCGCGCGCGACTGGGGCTTTCACTCTCTCTGCTCGTTCTCTCAGTTAAACAAGCGCGAATACGCGAAGCCAACTTGATGTGTTGAATGCTCAGAGCGCGTTATAAAACGTATTCTTAAAATACACATTTCTGTTTTAATAAATGCTCATAGTAAATCATAGCATATTGCCTAAAACATTAGGTAGGTACAAAAATAATCAAACGGTGATACATTTGCGACCCATTAAAAATTAGGGTCGCAATGGCATTTCAAAAGGTCGCATATGCGACCATTTTGGTCGCAGTGTAGTTCCCTGTGTAACCTAAATTGGTTTTGGTGCCCCCAATGCAGTGAGGCAAATGCCCTGTACTGTATCTTAAAGTTGTTTAAAACACTAAAACATTACTTTTAAATTTAAAACAAAATCGAAGACAGCAGAACAGGTAGGCCTACTGCTAAATATAGAAAGTTTAACATTCTTGAGCTTTGAAACAAAATTTCCAATGCTTCTCGAACTCTCGTCCTTGTATTTACACACACACAAAAACAAATATCCTTGTATAAAATTAGACCCGGGTCAGTGGGGTGCATGCAGACATGGACACACATACTCTAAATCCAATAGTCCACCTGCCTGCAACCATTTCTTTTGCTAATCCAGAGCTTGAGGGCAAAATCAATTAAGACACAGCTGGCAAACGAGAGCCTCTAGCCTACAAACCATCTGAGTGTATCTCCTGGGCTCCAGAGAGGGCAAAGGCAGAGGGCGGCTGGATCATCTCCACTTTGCCTGGAGTATAAAACATCCATAGCTGGATTAATGAGGTTTTAGAGGCAGAAGAAACATGCTGGGATGAAAGCGGAGCTCCGCTGTATCAAGTGGTAACGCTATCATAGAGTCGAAGGGTCAGCTGATTTCAAGCATGTCTAGACGTCCAATCCCAGGATTACAGAGCATGGGTAACAGAGTCATGCTTCTCTCATTAATACATCCAAACATTGTACACTCCAGTTGGATGCTGCACATTGGTGATGGTTGAGGAGATTCCGCCTTCTATGTAAAGCACTTTGAGTGCAGAGAAAAGCGCTATATAAATGTAATGAATTATTATTATTATTATTCTACAGTACAATGCAGGAGCCAACTATAACCTTTTTATGAGCAGATATTTTTCAGTGAATCGAAAATGTACAGTGTGAACAGTGTAGACTGATTCGCAAATTAATGATTCTTTTGGGTGGTTCCTTTTAGAAAACAAACAAACAAAATAAAACCACACACACCAAAAAACCCAGTATGACCAGTGTAATTCAATTCCCATGAACAGTTTAGTTTCAGTTAAATACAAACATAGGCTACAGCACGACAAGGGAATTCTGATTCTTGAATGAATGATTTTTATGAGCTGTTCAGTGAATCAAAAATAAAGAGCAAGAACAGTGTAATTCAATTCCCAAACAAATGACTCTTATGAACCAGTTCGTTTCAATGAATCAAAAACCCACAGTGCGGCGAGTGTAGTTTTAGTCATGATGACTGATTCTTAAGAGCAGTTCTTTTCAGTGAATCAAACACACTTAAGAATCAATCAGAGCGCTGTTATTTATTTTGTCATGTCAGACTGTCACAAACTGTTGCTGTGTTCCAGTTTGAGAATGAAATGTGAAAATGAAACTTTTTTTTTGTTCAGTATTTGTATCAAACTTAATAGATATAATTATGTATTTTAAAAGGCCTGTGAAAAGCATATTTTGCTAATATTGAAATGAGAACATTGAATTGAAATCAAATTAAATTTTTAGTGGTTTAACAGATTCAATTAACTCTTTCCCCGCCATTGGTGTAAATTTCCATCTTTACGTGTTTTCACTGTTATACGGTAGGGGACGCTATTAGGCATCTTGTGAAAGAGTACTGAATCTCCTGATCAAACCACAGACGAAGAAGACGCAGAAACATGCGATAGCATACATATGCATATGTAAAATAACATGATAATCAAACATTAAACACCATATAAATCAAAACTGCCTAATGTTAAAGAATGAAATGTCGACCCAGGAACGAGCTATAGGACTGTGAAGCTTCGGGGGAGTTGATGGACTCGATCTACTCCATCTGTGTTTTGATCATCGTTCTGAATCTGATCCAGAAGTAGTATTTGACAATAACAAGATTTTCTCAGCTTTTTGCTCAAAATATTGTTTTTTTTAATGAAACTTACACACATTCAAGTGTTTATAAAAAAGGAACGCATGAAGCTAGAATAAAACAGGGGGAGGTCTGAATCCCCCGGAATGGATCAAACTGGTCAAAGAAAACCACTCACGTCTGAAATGAACTAAAAATGGTGCACAGTAAACTGAGTAAACATCAAATGAGCCACTGGGATTTACACACTACCTGTCTTGTGCTTGAATGGCCCCTTTAGACATACATATTGACTGGGTCTCTCTACCTTCCTCCGGAGACCAATAGTATTTTGGCAACAGCCTTAGTAAAACAAGTGTCCTGAGAGCTCACCGGACAGGAAAAGAGGCCACGTGAGACAAACAGGGCCAGTACTTTGTGCCGAAAACATTGTACAGCTGAGGGCAGCCTTAGCCATTCAACCCTGTCCCTTCTGACATTGGCTTTCAAGTGTTTTCCGCAGCTTCCGAGAGCTAGAGGGAAGATGCTTAGTTTGGCATTGGCCAGATTTATGTTTTTAATTTCAGCGGCTGCTGGGGCATTTGTAAATGACGTGCCAAATAAAATGTAAACAGTCCTCCCTTCCGTTATAAATGAGACCTCAAATGCAATCAACTATTTCACGGCCAAATGATCCATCCAGTGTTTTTTCATGGGATCAGAATCTAATAACGTTTCGAGAAGCGAAAGATCAATACCACGAAGCAAGGACTCTCTCCACAACTTCTTTCGGATAATATTTTATCACGCCGTGCTTCTTGCTTCCAATAATAATGATTGAAAATACGAACGGATCTGACAGTGGCCGATTTGCAATGCATCAGCCGCCTGGGACTCAGCGCCTCTCTCTGTCCTCGGGTTGTTTGCACCTCGAAGCCTTTGCTCAAAGTGCTCTTCTTCCATCTTGTCCGTGTATATAGACACTAAACTGTTGGCTCCGCTGCTTTGTGCAGACTCCGAAAGTACATCGTGGAAGGTGACGACTCTAAAATGCTTTGCCAAAAAGGATTATTTTAACGTATCAGCACTTTTCCACATCAAATGTTTATATATTCCGAAGTTTTCTGTTTTGACCTTCTGCTTCTTGTCAGAAAACTTTTTCCAAAGTGCTCCAATTCCCCAGAGAAGGAGGAGTTTATGAGAGCCCTGAAGATGTATGACAAAGACAAGACAACCCTGACATTTCCTCAAAGGATTAGAATCACTGCAGTCGTCAGCGATGACTTTCAAAATGAGCACACTGATATTCTGAGCTTTCCGTGACATTATTTTATAACTCTTTAACATTTGAAAGATAAATTACACTCTTTCAGAGAGGCGTGTGTCCTGTTTCTGTTGATTGTTTTCATCGTAATTGCTTCGGCGGTGCGAGAATGGCTTTTTCAGCGTGGAGAGCTTTATGGAGTGTGCCCTTGGAGTGGGATAATCAGCAAACGGGAGCGGTTGATGAGCAAACAAAAATGAAACAATAATATATAAGAGTAAAAGGATGCAGCACTGGCAAGCACTTGTAATCTTTTCCTCAAGTTGCTATTACTGAGGCGGCAGTCTACAATAACATGCCTGTGGGAACAAACCCTGCTTTCAGAACACTGATGAAAAGGAGTCGTCAATTTGCGTCTAAGTAGAGTCTCTTGAGACCCTCCTAATAATGCTAACATGATGGGTCCTGGAAATTGCCATGTTTTCAGCCGAGTTTCATTTCATTTCATCATAACTTTGGGTTTGCATCAGGTTCTGGATTGTTTGTTTTAATTTTTACTAGGGTTGTCAGTTTTCATGATTAATTAATTGTAGTATTTATTTGAATATTTGATGAAAATAAATATTTAAATTTGTCATATTTAATCAAAAATAAAAAAGGAATAAAATATTTTAATTAATCACAGTGTTTGAAATGAATAAATTAGGTATTAAATTAAAAAAGATGGATAGATGGATGGATAGATGATTGATAGATAGATAGTCACCCACTGGGATCAATACTTGCATCAATACAGCTCTGACATTTCTTCATTTAAAGGATTTCAGACCTCTGACAGCGACTGCCACGCCAAAAGATTGATACATGTAGTCGTGCAAACCACATGGGTGTGCTTCAATCAATAGAAGCCATTCGGTTATTGATAAAGTAGTTTTGAGATAAATGTAGACGTCTATATACGAGAAAGGTTTACTGCTGTTATTAAAGTTGAATAAGGTTAAAAGGACCATATGAACATGTTGTCTGTTGTAGTCAAATGCGGTCTGAAACATATAGGGGCAAAATCACAAATAGATAGATAAATAGACAGACAGACTGACAGACGGATGGACAGATATATAGACACACAGACAGACAGATAGACGGAGAGATAAATAGATCGACAGGCAGACAGATAGATAGACGTATAGACATATAGATGTACAGACAGACAGATAGATAGAAAGATATATATATATAGACAGACAGACAGACAAACAGATAGACAGGAGGATAGATAGACAGACAGACAGACAGACAGACAGACAGACAGATAGATAGATAGATAGATAGATAGATAGATAGATAGATAGATAGATAGATAGATAGATAGATAGATAGATAGATAGATAGATAGATAGATAGATAGATAGATAGATAGATAGATAGATAGATAGATAGATAGATAGATAGATAGATAGATAGATCAAATTATTCTTAGCCATATGAACTCTTCTAGACAAATGTGCCATGTCCAAGTTTTGAGGAAAATCCGGTAACACTTTACAATTTGGTTCATTTGTTAACTACATTAGTTAACATTAACTAAGAATGAACAATACTTCTTCAGCATTTGTTAATCTTTGTAAATGTTAATTTCAACATTTACTAAAACTTTATTAAAATCTTGTTAACATTTGTTAATGCACTGTGAACTAACATGAACAAACAATGAACAGCTGGATTTGTATTAACTAACGTTAACAAAGATTAACAAAAACAGTAACAAATGTATTGCTCATGGTTAGTTCATGTTAGTTAATACATTAACTAATGTTTAATTAATGAACCTTATTGTAAAGTGTTACCCAAAATCCTCATGTTTTTTTATGGCGGTTTGGGTCGAGTGTAAAGTGCTTGTATTTCAGCTAGGGGCAGCATCTTAGTGAGCTGAAGTCAGGCCGTGTCCAAACCACTGCTGACAGGCCTAGTGCAACAACTCAGGGAGCGTTACAGAAGCTAATGAGCAGAGGTGTCACAACATTTCAAACTGTTGCTCCTCAGATCTGACAGCGCCTCTGTTCTCTCTCTGGCGTGGGGAGGTCAAAATTGAACTCAAAGCTGCCTTCAAACCGAGAACCAGAGAGTGTGTGTGTGTGTGGGGGGGGATTGGTAATGTTACGAAAAGAGAAATGCAAGAGGAATAGAGTGAGATGCAGCGCTCAAGATTCCCCCAACCCAGTCAGGTAGACGGCCTGAGGGCTTATGCAGCTGAGGATGGATTTCGTAAACCCCCTCTAACCCTGGCTGTGATGCAATCCACACAGCTTGGGGGATCACGCGGGAATGAGGAGATTTGCCACATTTCTCTAGGAGGGGAATTTTCACTACGCGCTTTGAAACCCAACAATGATCTAATCAATGTGTGAGATCAGATGTTGCTGTCTAACTGGGATATAAATAGCGAGATGTGTGCGAACACCTCTTAAAAAGTCACCTCTTACTTTCCTCAAAATTGTCAAAATCAATCAGATATCAGCAGAGGGATGAACTCAGGATCATAAGAATAGGATCAAGGAAGCCGTGTAGCACAACATTTCTCAATCCTCCTCCCGGGGATCCTGCAGCACTGAATACTTTCTCACTTCAGCTCACTAATAGAGTGCTCTATTCACATGACTTTCACATGTTAATCATACATCTCAATTGACTCCAATAGAATTTGATTTAAAGGCACAATATGTAAGATTTTTTCGCCACAAGTTTTTCGCAGTTTCCAACAATAAAGGCGTAGGTTGATGACGCAGTGATGAGCTGAATGATGGGACTTGCTGTCAAGCTGATAGATCTAATTATGTTTATGGATGAGTGCAAACATTCATGTTTTTTAACATTACAGTGGTATGAAGCAGGTCGCGATTGCTAAAGAGACAGATATCACACGCGAGTTCCGCGGATATAATAAGGACATTTAATTCAACCGAACTACCCGCAAGTGCTGGATTACTCACAGGTAGGGTTGGGTACCGAAACTCGGTGCCAATAGGGAACCGGTTCCGACGTAAACGGTAGTAACCAGACCGAATAAGAACGAAAATTTCGGTGCCTGATTTCGGTGCCTAACTTCATTAGGCACACACACACACACACACACACACGCAAGGTCTCTCGCTCTCTCCCTCTCCGCCGTGCGTGTGCTACACAGTTTGGAGCACAGTTTCTTCTGTCTCGCATGCACACTCTTGCTCGCAAGGTTTGGCTGCATTTCACGTGTAAAATTACGTGTCAGAACGCCCTCTGGGTGTGCCGATAGTCTGAATCCCATATAGAATCAAGCCAATCCATTGGCTGATGGCGCCGCATCGACGCACTTACGTCGTCATATTATGTTGGCGCGCGCGCGCCATCTGCTCCTCTGATTTCTCTGCCGAAAAAGGAAGCTGGTCGGCAGCGCGAGGAGCTTGGCAGCGTCCCGTTCCCTATTGAGAGATATGTTACACCAGTAACCAGAGCTGTTCTCTTTCATAGGTTCACTCAACGCTGCGTAGCTAAGAAGCAGTGGATTTGTAGGCTGCTGTATCACGTGCCGTTTGAACAGACGCGCTACAGCGATCTGTCACATTTCAAAGAGCCAAAACGTTATTTATTGTGTGAATCTCGTAAAAATATTGACAGAATCTGACAGCTGTGGATTTGTTCCATATCAAAATAAGTAACCTTCTCTGTCTTGTCTGTCGGTGTCAGTGTCCTCTTTGTCCGCGATTTTTCTGTGTGAAAAGGGTCAATTGCGTGAGTCTCACGGTCAATGCGTGAGAGTTGGCAGCTCTGCCTGCTAGTAATCTCTATTAATCTCCAGTATTATTACATTGTTTGATACAATATTGTTTCATTTGATATTATGTAAATATGAATTTTTATTTTATATTGGTTTTATTATTACCATATGTTACTTGTATTTATATTGTTTAAAGATTTAAGTTAATATTGTGTCCAGTTTGGCCTTGTAAATTAAAGGGTATTATTTTTTGATAAAGTGTGTGCGGTTTCATTTTCTTAAGTACCGATTTAAGAACCGTTTAAGCACCGGAACCGTTTAAAAAATACCGAGTAGGTACTGGAATCGGATAAAACCCAAACGATACCCAACCCTACTCACAGGTCAGTTTATTAGACGAATTAAACTTGTGAGGTAACGCAGCGCTGCTTCACTTGGTCTAACGTTACACTATCACACTAAACGGCATTTAAATGTGTGTTGAAAGTTATAATGTTATACTACGTGTTAGTTCATTTGCTATACGAAACTAGCAGTGAGCTAGATCAACATTAGAATAACATACTGACCATATTCTAACATTTCATCATGTTGAGCAAACGTTATATATAAGCTGTCAAGTCGTGACTCGTGAAGCTCTGTCAAGGCCAAGTTAGTCGCGGACGTGGAGCTCTCGGCATCTCAAAAACGCCACGCTGATATTGATCCTCATTTTAGTTCTCCTTGTTTGTCCCAAAGTCTGCTTGCCATGGTCTATGTTTGAAAGAAACAAGAACTGCGTGCCGCTAAACGTTACGCACTACGCATGTTGTCCACGTCTGTCGCCATGGTTACGTCATGCTATGGCAGTATGAACGGAAACCGAGGATAGCGCGGATATTGCCTCATTGACAGGCGACATTTTTTTCCGGGACGACCACTTATTTAAAATTGGAATTTCTCTGAAATAAAAAATCTTTGGAGACTTTTGGAATATTGTAAGTACACAACTGCAGGAAATATATCACACTGTGCAAGTGATTTTTGGATATTTTATTACAGAATTCTCTTACATATTGTACTTTTAAGCATGTTGCTAAGCTTAAAGCTAAAAATAATTAAACCATTTTAATCCAATTAATTTGACTATCTGTACTCAATATTTGTGTTGACTATTTTTTGATACTTCTTGGTACTGGATAATTTTTTTTTTTGAGTAGAGTCAATTTTGTTGCAATGCATTCTTGGATTCATTTTCTGAAAAAAAAAGAAGCAGCATGGAATGCTGCCTTAAACAATAAAATAAACAAATAAACAAACAAGATATCTTAAAAAGCAACAAAGTTGATGCCCTCTTTTTTGGAACAACCTTCATGCTCGGAATGGATCTATAATGCCTTAAAATGCAGTCTAGCTAGGATACTAAAGTAAGAGAGATAGACAGACAGAGAGACAGACAGATGGACAGATAGATAGATAGACAGACAGACAGACAGATGAATAGATAGATAGATAGAAAGATAGATAGATAGACAGACAGACGAATAGATAGACAGACAGACGGATAGACAGATAGATAGATAGATAGATAGACAGACAGACAGACAGACAGACAGACAGACAGACAGACAGATATATACACTCACCGGCCACTTTATTAGGTACACCTGTCCAACTGCTCGTTAACACTTAATTTCTAAGCAGCCAATCACATGGCGGCAACTCAGTGCATTTAGGCATGTAGACCTGGTCAAGACAATCTCCTGCAGTTCAAACCGAGCATCAGTATGGGGAAGAAAGGTGATTTGAGTGACTTTGAACGTGGCATGATTGTTGGTGCCAGAAGGGCTGGTCTGAGTATTTCAGAAACTGCTAATCTACTGGGATTTTCACGCACAACCATCTCTAGGGTTTACAGAGAATGGTCCGAAAAAGAAAAAACATCCAGTGAGCGGCAGTTCTGTGGGCGGAAATGCCTTGTTGATGCCAGAGGTCAGAGGAGAATGGCCAGACTGGTTCGAGCTGATAGAAGGGCAACAGTGACTGAAATAACCACTCGTTACAAACGAGGTATGCAGCAAAGCATTTGTGAAGCCACAACACGCACAACCTTGAGGCGGATGAAATCATAGAAGACTCCACCGGGTACCACTCATCTCCACTACAAATAGGAAAAAGAGGCTACAATTTGCAAGAGCTCACCAAAATTGAACAGTTGAAGACTGGAAAAATGTTGCCTGGTCTGATGAGTCTCGATTTCTGTTGAGACATTCAGATGTTAGAGTCAGAATTTGGCGTAAACAGAATGAGAACATGGAACCATCATGCCTTGTTACCACCGTGCAGGCTGGTGGTGGTGGTGTAATGGTGTGGGATGTTTTCCTGGCACACTTTAGGCCCCTTAGTGCCAATTGGGCATCGTTTAAATGCCACGGCCTACCTGAGCATTGTTTCTGACCATGTCCATCCCTTTATGGCCACCATGTACCCATCCTCTGATGGCTACTTCCACCATGTCACAAAGCTCTAATCATTTCAAATTGGTTTCTTGAACATGACAATGAGTTCACTGTACTAAAATGGCCTCCACAGTCACCAGATCTCAACCCAATAGAGCATCTTTGGAATGTGGTGGAACGGGAGATTCGCATCATGGATGTGCAGCCGACAAATCTGCGGCAACTGTGTGATGCCATCATGTCAATATGGACCAAACTCCCTGAGGAATGCTTCCAGCACCTTGTTGAATCTATGCCACGAAGAATTGAGGCAGTTCTGAAGGCAAAAGGGGGTCCAACCCGTTACTAGCATGGGGTACCTAATAAAGTGGCCGGTGAGTGTATATATATATATATAGATAGATAGAGATAGATAGATAGATAGATAGATAGATAGATAGATAGATAGATAGATAGATAGATAGATAGATAGATAGATAGATAGATAGATAGATAGATAGATAGATAGATAGATAGATAGATAGATAGATAGATAGATAGATAGATAGATAGATAGATAGAGATAGATAGAGATAGATAGATAGATAGATAGATAGATAGATAGATAGATAGATAGATAGATAGATAGATAGATAGACGTATAGACAGAACAGACAGACAGATGGATGGATGGATAGATAGATAGACCCAAAAAAAGACACACTTTGTGGCGTTTCTTGTAAATGGCAAATTAGGTCTCAGATTAGTGAGACACATAAAAAGGATACCAACAAAGCAGCTATTTACTTTGCAGTGAAGTATAGCCGTCTTTTAGCATTAGCATTAGCATCTCTGTTCTTCCGCACAGAAATCTGTGATAAGCATTTGTGATTTAACACAGAGCGGCGTAAAAAGCTCAAAGCACTGGCACACCTTCACGTGATAGTGGTCCTGGTAAAGCAGCGATAAGAGGAACCCCCCAGCTCCCGCACCCCACATAATTCATTTCCAGAACTCATTCGCGGGACAACACGTCCATCCAGCTGCCACAGCGATAAGAGGCTCCAAAACCCAGACACTGACTTCATAGGAAATCAATTTGTCCCCAAATGTACAGTAAATGACTAGGGCTTTACAAATTCTGTTCCCATCCTACTGCAGAGGACCGTCACATGGACGATGACTGACACTGCTGAATCAGCATCCAATCAGACGCCAGTACACATCATTTCATCCCCTCATCCGTAGAGTGTTAAGCCAACCATACATTCGCCCTGCGCACATTCGGTTTTGTGTTTTCTAGTTTTGATGGTTTATTCTCTCTCTCAATTCTCATTAGTCTTTTTAACTGTCCTGTCTAATAATTAAAAGACAAACACTATGATTTATATCATATTGGCCCCAATCTCGCATTCACTGTGTACTAGGTGTACAATTAGTGTAACCTGACTAATTACTTAATGCACAGGTGGCTACATGGTTTACTTTTTCATTAGTTTTGAACAATTTCTCTAGTTGTGAAAAATTATACTATAATAGGACTGCCAAAAAAGTTAAAATAATTTGGTAAAATATTTGTATAATATTAAGTATGTTTTTACAGATTTATTTTATCATGTTTTTGTATATTTTTTAATAGTTATAAATATTTTATTTATATTTAGTTTTTAATATTAAGTTACATTTTTAAAAATGGCTTTTCAAATTTAGTAAATATTATGTACTTTTTATTTTACACAACAACAACAAAAACAAAAATAACAATTTATATGCTTTTAACAAGTTTTTTATTTGTGAAACATGAACCATAAGGACTACAGAACAGAATAGAATTTTAAGTATATTTTTTTAAACAGATTTTAGATCAAGTTTTCACATTTTATTTTATATGTATATATTTGTATTTATTTATACATTATTTTAGTATTTAATCTCAAGTTCAATTTATTTATTTCAAATTATTGCACTAGATGGTATGCATTTTTAATTTCAAAATAATAAAGTAAAAAAAAAAAAAAAATCCAGCAAGTATTATTTAAATACCTGTAAATAAAATAACCCTGCTGTCCAAGATATTGGTATAAGCCTTTAAAAAAAAAAAAACTACTGGGTTCCAACACTAGCAAATTTTACAATGCCAACATTTTTTGCATTTGATTTATTGTATGTGACTAGTGCAATCCGAGGCTTGGCTTTTTGTTGCCAACTTGAAAAACAAAAGGACAATGAGTTTCGGTATGAGAGTGTGAGCTTGGCTTTAGCTGTAAACTGTAGCAATGTGGTGGTCCAGGACTTTATGGACAGCAGCAGGTGTATTCAACTTCTGTGATCGCCTGGTGAGCCAAACTCATAAAAACTCGTTAATCTCCAGATCTGTGTTTTCTTTTGCTCCGCCCCCTGCTGTCGTGTTGGGCTGCCAACTGGGCCGCCCTCTACCTGTCTTTGCCAACATTAGTCTGACGGAGCAGATGGACCTGAGGTTGTCTGTGTGCGCCGGCCCGTTCCGACAGCCCGAAGGTGCTCAGGTCCACATAGCCCCTCGCCCCGCGGTACTTGTCAGCAAATGAAGAATGATTGTCAATGATTTGTTGATCACTTCTCCATGCAGGATAGAATGTGTCAAGGGATGATTTAATGAGCCACTGGTGCCGGGCGGGGCTGATCATCTCGTGTAAAGAGCAGCCGTGCACTGGGGGATTGGCTTGCCCACATAGCCATCAATCAACAGGCGCACCGATGTGAAAGAAGCTGCAGTGGGCTGAGCTTCCTCTCGGGAAAAGTCCCAGAAGAAAGTTGCTCTCCAGGGTTGTAGGGCAAAAATATGAATAGGGCAAACTTCATTTATCAAATGCAATTATGGAGTCTGATGTAAATACAATAGAGGGTTGCTGAAGGGTTTATTTTGATATTTTAATATAAAGATAGATAAAGAATGATCAATTAGTTAAATCTGAAAATTATAATATTTTATAACACATAAAAAACATAATTAACATAACAAATATGTCTGTCTGTCTGTCTATCTATCTAACTGTCTGTCTGTCTATCATTGTATCGTTCTGTCATCCTATCTGTCTTTCTGTCTATCTATTGGGAATAAAATAATTGGGGAAATAAACTTAGTTATTAAATTAATGTATTAATATTTATAATAATAATAATAATATGCTATATATGCTTTATTACATTTATATAAATTTAATCAGTTGACAATCCTACAAACATCTTGGTTTCAAATGTGTTTGCATGTCTGCCAATATGTTGCGTATTTCGTCGTATAGGCAGAGGGACCAAACTAAGCCATAGAGGAAATGCATACGAGGTTAAGGGTGGAGAAAATATATGGCAGTCTGGTGGAGGCAAATGCAATGAATTACTGGAGAAAAAGGCTTATGGGACCAAAAGGGCTGCTTTCACTCCATTTTGGAAGTGCATTGCAATTTTCATACAGCCTTTCTGCCAAATAACAACAGGGCAGAGTGGACAGGGGTCGAGGGAGCAGCACTGAAAAAGAGAATGTAGTAGAGTGAAAAAGAGAGACTGAGAGAAAGAGTGGAATATACAAATATATATATATATATATTTGTATACTACAGTATACGGTAGTGTATATTTGAAGGCCTGTTTGAGCTGACACGTGTTGGCCCTGCAAATAAAGTATTTTTAAATGCTAAAATCTACGTAACAAGACGTGAAATTTTGTCCCTTTTTAGACAAAGGATCCACTTACAAGTGTGGTGTATATTTATAAGCTGTCGACTGTATTTATTGACTGTTTGAAACAAAGTGAATGAGTATTGAATCATATGGGTGTGCTTCGGTCTGACTTCATTATGTTTGCACTGTAAAATTGTATTTGCACTATTCAGCCAAGAAACATTAGCCACTTCCCCTGCAGGCTGAATAAATCTCACTGCCAGCATTTGTATTTGGCTTTTCAATTGTTTTAATGCACAGAGCAACCACCCAATCCCCATTTGCAGCAGTTGTGACCCATAAGTCATTGAGTAACCTCTACACTAATGTGTTGATCCAACCATGGCTGATTTGCGGTGGACCTTTAACTCTGAAATGTAGAAAACAAAGAGAATATCACCATAATCTTAAATTGTAACTGAGAGAATAATATTCAAATAATGCTGCTAATAACAGCAGTATGTAAATAGCATTATACAGCTCAAATAACAAATAATTAAAGTAATCGTTTTTCATTACAAAACCCTCCGAAATGACTTGCCACATAGACTTCTATTGTAATCACCATTTTTACTTCTTTTAAAAACTGAGGGATACATCAAAATGATTGTTTATGGTTATTGATTACACTTTGTCAATAAAAACGTGTTTTGAACCTGGAGCATTCATTTAGTTCATTTGAAGTTGAAATTATAGAACTGTAAATGCATTTTAAAAGCGGTAAACAAGACTAAAAACTCATTTAACTGGCGATGTGTCCAGAAGTAGGATGTTTTGGGTTTTATCTTATGCTTACGAACAGTTATGGGCGGCAATCCAAACCAGTCAAGGTATTTCTGCACCATTTTGCTTCTCAAATAAATGTGTGAACTCTTCAACTGTTCCTTAAATTATTGAACATAACTAAACTCAGGATGTGTCTCAATCTAGCTCATGTATCACCTAGAGTGGGAGACCCATGTAGATTGATGGACAGCTTGTTGATGTTGGCATGTGTTGCTTGCGGCAGGGAGAAGATCACTTCCTTCAGATGGCTCTTTGCTCTTTCTCATAAATGTTTCAATTGCCCGGCAGATGCGCAGTCAATAAATTATGCAAGGATCCTAAATGCTTCCCAAATTGCTGAGCACAACTTGAGTCCCCAAGGACGGAGTCCAAGGATAATGTGTTGCAGTGTCATTTATCTATGCATTTTGTTCCTAAGGTAGAGAGCGACGGTAGAGTTTGTTATGGTGTTGCAATACAGTTGCTAGGGTGTTGCTAAGTGGTTGCTAAGTGGTTGCAAGGGTGTTGTGGGTGGTTTCTAGAGGCCCAAGTCAAAAAGAGCCTACCTCCAAGTCTCTGTGATTTTGTGATTTATAGATGTGGCTCAGGGTTCCTTGATCTATAAAAGTATGTTTTTGAAAATATGCCCGCGTTCTCCACCAAGTTTTATCCAATGCAAATATTTGTAAAAGTACACCTTTCCTCAATAAAGCAAAGGTACAGTAGCAATCATTCATGTTTGTAGCATAAACGGTGCAAGGCGAGTCTTAGCAAGCAGCGCTTATGAATATGAATACAAAAAAGAGAATCAAAGAACACTTTCCCTACATAATTCATCCTTCTTTCGTCTGATGACACATTGACTGGAGAGATCAAGTGTTAGATTAGTACAAATGTGGTAAAAAGAGTTTGCATTAATATGCAATTAACCTTGTGCTTTTGGCTGTAATTAATATTACACACACTGCTAACACAGAATGCTCTTCCAGTAGCCAAGAAAAGCCAATTACTAAATCACCTGAAGGAACTTGCAACGTCCAAAATTATAGGAATTACATAAACATGAATTTTCTTCTTCTAAATGCCATTTACGTCACAAACCTAAAATGGATCCCTAAAGCAGTGCAGAATTGTATAAAAATATGTGTGAACCGAATAACGGGTTATTAGCCAACACTACAGTTAGCATCACACTGTAATGCTTACTAGCAAAAGTGCTAGTGAAAAATCAACTGTTTGTCGTAGTTTAGCATAATTCAAATATCGACTCTGCAGTTGGAGCGTGAACAGATTTACATTTATATTTATGCATTTGGCAGACGCTTTTATCCAAAGTGACTTACATTGCATTTCAAAGTACACATTTACATTCTGATCAGTTCTTGCTTTCCCTGGGAATCGAACCCATGACCTTGACGTTGCAAACGCCAACACTCTACTGTTTGAGCTACAGAAAAGATTGATAATGAGACTCGGGATAATGCAGCTTTGATAACCTTCGACCTCTCCAACATAACACAGCTGGGACCTTTGACATCCAGACGCCTCTCCGTAATGGCACCTTATTAGGGCCTCAGCTGTCTGTTCGGTCTATAATGGTCATAAGATGAACACAAAAGCAGTGTTCCTAATACAACAGTAAGTCTAGTTAGAGAAAAGCCAGCATTTTATCCAGCATTACAAGTGTTATTATGAGTGTTTGTTCAGATTGTCTCCTCATCCTCCCTTATGTTTCTGCCCTAAAACTGTTCGTCAAAGACTGTAATTGTAGAACTAGGTAGAGTGGTCCCAAATCCCTCCCACTCAGCTGTACATACTTCAGTCAGACATTAGGTGGTGCTATAATGATCAGATTTACCCTTTTGCTAATAATTCTGGAACTGTGCCAGCTAGAATCAATTCATTTGATATCTCCTTGAATCTGTCAATGTTGTTCTTAAAATATTACCGCCATTTTGAAATTTCTGAAAAACTTTTCGAATTCGTCCTCGACTGTTTTTCCATTTGGAACAGTATTTGGTGCATTTCATCTACAGACCGTCATGGCACATTGTGTCGAGCAGGACGAGGTCGAGGGCCGTGGGAAATCATTTCATTTTCATTGATTTGTCATTTAGTTTTTTTGGGGTGTCGGTGTCGGGCGTCTTCTGAGAACAAATGTTATGGGTGGTTGCCAAAGCCTTTTTATCATATATGTAGTGAAATTACATTCACTCAAAGCCTGATGTTAATGTCGCTGTTACTCACCTTTCTAACTGTATTGCAGAAATCAAAAATTGGATGTCTGTTAATTATCTATGTCTAAATAGCGATAAAACTGAAGTGATGCTTATTGGTTCGTCTCACCAGTTACGTAGTGTGAAATCTGTAGCTTTAAATGTGGACGGCTCTGATATACAGTTCAAATCTAAATTAAAAAACTTGGGAGTCATTTTTGATTCTAATTTAACATTTGACCTGTATGTACGTAATACTGTTAAAGTCTCATTTTTTCACCTTAGAAATATATCTAAATTGCGACCCATGCTGCCCTTCTCTGTAGCAGAAAAACAAATTAATACTCTGGTTTTTTCAAGGATTGATTATTGTAATGCCTTGTTGGCGGGAGCATCGAAATCTATTCTGCACAGACTTCAGTGGGTACAAAATTCTGCTGCACGTATTCTGACCAGGACCAGAAAAAGAGACCATATAAAACCTGTTTTAGAGACATTGCATTGGCTGCCTGTTAAATTTCGTGTTGATTTTAAAATTCTTATGTTGACCTACAAGGCGTTAAATGGACTTGCTCCGCAATATCTTTCTGATCTTTTAGTACCCTACGTTCCGACACGTAATCTTCGCTCAGCCGATGCTGGTCTTTTAGTTGTTCCGGTAACGCGCCTGAAAACTATGGGTGACAGGGCGTTTTCTTCGGTTGCCCCAAAGGTATGGAATTCACTGCCCTCACAAATTCGAAGTGCTCCATCTCTGAAATTGTTTAAGTCATCCCTTAAAACTTATTATTTTAAAGAAGCTTTTGGGTGAAACATGATTGTTGTGGTTCTCCATGTAATATATTTTATGGTTTTGTTTAACTTATGTTTTGTTTATTGATTTTAATTTTTTTTAGATTTATAACATTGTTTGTATGCATGTACTGTAATAGTTTGTATGTCATGCTTATTTTATCTATTGTCTATGTTAAGCGCTCTGAGAATTAACTTTTAAAAGCGCTATACCAAATTAAAGTTATTATTATTATTAAAGTTATTAAATTTGTATAACCAACAACAACATCCTCTTTTCATGATTCAATCCAATTTGAATGGATAAAATATCCTATATTATTACTCAGAAATACCCCATTTTGTGAATGTTAAGTGCTTTGTAAACACTGTCATTTCATGTTCTCTTCAAGTGGGTAAAGTTCTAGCTGCTCCATAAATATTATTCCTTTCCTTTCTACCTATTTATCTCGCTCTCTTTTTCTCTACAGCATAGCCTTGCCCTCCTGTTCAGAGAGTGCTCTCATTTTCTCGAAACCCTTCCAACCTCCAGCGCAGCTCTCCCTTCACCTGTTCCGGTTCTTGTCTGACAGAGAAGAATGAGCTGTGTGCAGTCCTGTCAGATCACGCAGCCACTTCCCGTACATGCCACCTCACAGTTGGCTTCTGTAAACCATCTTCCCCTGCAGAGCTACCGTGCCAGATCGACTACACCAGGGGTTCCCAATTTTTGCTGTCAGCTGAGCCCCTATAGCCAAAATGATTTACCTGTACCCCTTGAGATTTCTCAAGCTATTTCAAAATGTAATGTATTTGCAATACATGTAATATCAATTGTGAAAAATGTGTTCTTCATCTTCTATAATAATAATATTATTATTAATAATAATACTACAAATAATAATAATTATAATTAGGAGTTATATCAAAAATAAAAAAATAATGTACTAATAACATATATAAATTTTATTACCAGCAACAACAACTACTACTACAACTAACTAATAAATAAATAATAACATAATTATTACTACTATTTCTTTTTTTAACAAACTATTTTCAGTTCCTTTATAACCCCTAATTGGGAAAAATGGAAACAAACAAACACACACACACACACACACACACACAAAAAAGCATCTTATCTAGACACTGTTAAATTCAATTTTGGAAGACATTTTAAGTCTTCGACTTGCTAATAATCATATTCATTGGTTCTGCATCAAGGGTCAAAGGAATAACCCCCAGAAGAAGCGCTTGCAGTGGTTTTATATCCTATTTTAGCCCTCTGCATAAATTCAAGAGCACTTGCAGAGCTGCTGTGGGCTCCTTCAAACGGCCTTGACCTATTTTGTCCCGACCCTGACCTCCCTCTTAATCCACTTACCGATCTCGCAGCTCTCTCCTGAATAGCCCTGAGGGCAAAGGCAACTGTATCCCTCCCCCTCGGTCAGACAGCTCCCACCATGCAGGCACGGGTTAGTCTGGCAGGGATCATCTTCTGCTGTAGAGAGACAACACAAGAGAAGAGAACACGGTTTAAAACATTGCACGGTAGAATGTTTTACGGCCAGATTCGAACCTGAATCTCCCATATGAGCACCAAGGCTCAATGTTTCCCGATAATGTAGTGCATATGTGCGGCCAACCCAAGTTTGGGTATCATTCATGAATCACGAGCAGAAAGCTTTCACTTTCCCAACTGAAAAAAAAAAACGGAGAGGAGCTTAAGCGTATGACTTTCAACAAGGTGAGAGATTAGCACAAGTTTGATGTCATCCCCCGTTCATCATGACAGATACTCCGCGGGGAAGGACAATGCGATTCACCATGTCCGCCTCTGATGATCCCCGGCCTTCATAAATTATCCGATCATCGCCTAGAGTAGCGGCACACACTTTTCTCTATTTTTATGGCACATTACCATACCGTTCTCGGGTCATAAACACACTTTATTTCTGTGAGCTACGACTCTTGAAAAACCTGTACGGCAAAATGTTTTGGGGTGTGGTGATGAATGGAAAATTTCACAGATTAAGTCATAATTACATCAACTTACGGACAGGGAACTTTTACAAGGACGTCGGCGCACGACTTGCACTGGAAATTGATTAAGTGCTGCTTTATAATCCGTTTGCAACCACGAGACGCAATCTGACAGTGCATCAAACACACCACGTCTCCTCCGGTATAATTCCAAACACGCAATTATTTACAGCAGGGGAGATAAATCGCAACACGAGCCATGTGGGTTCGACTTCCCACATTTTATGGAGTTTTACTTTGTTACAGGCACTGGGAGCTCTTCAACAGAAATTAAATGTACTATGTTTGTTTTCTGTTGTGACAGCTTGTTTTATTTCTCTCCTCTAACATTTTTTTCTTAAAGCACACAATTCCTCAAGAAAACAAAAAGTACACACACAATGCTACACGGGCAAAGTATGAAATCAGATTGAAGGCAAGATTTGTGATTGTGTTCTGTAGCTACTGTGCATAGAACATCTGTCTTCTATTAAATTGTATTTACAGACAGCATTCAGCTCAGTTTACCCAACTGGAAAAATCAGCATGAAATCACATGTCGGTTCAGGCTGGTTTATGATGGTCAGTGATGGTCTAGCTGGTGGACAATCATAACAAGCGAGCAGACAGACAGACAGACAGACAGACAGACAGACAGACAGATAGACAGATAGATAGTAGACAGACAGACAGACAGATAGATAGTAGACAGACAGATATAGATAGATAGTAGACAGACAGATATAGATAGATAGTAGACAGACAGATAGATAGCAGACAGACAGACAGACAGACAGACAGACAGACAGACAGACAGACAGACAGACAGACAGACAGACAGACAGACAGACAGACAGACAGACAGATAGATAGATAGATAGATAGATAGATAGATAGATAGATAGATAGATAGATAGATAGATAGATAGATAGATAGATAGATAGATAGATAGATAGATAGATAGATAGATAGATAGATAGATGAATAGATACAGTAAACAGACAGACATATAGATAGAGGGGCGAAAATTTCATCAAAATGTTGGGGGGGACATTAAACATAACAATTCTCAAGAGCAATTTTTGAAGGGGACACCAATAATAATACAGGCAAAATTGTACTTGCAATATGTGTACACCGAGGAAAGCCTAACTACTATTATTAGTGTAGCATGGAGACCATTCCATTATCCTTCTTCTCAAAGTTTCTTTCTGGTTTAATGAAAAAGCTGACTAAATTGACCAAAAAAATTCTTCAAAACTATACATTTTTTTGTAAATTAGTTGTTTTGTGTAAACAACTTATTTACAAAAAATGTATGGTTTTGAAGAATCTTTAGCCGCGTTTTTGCCTGGAAGGCTCTATAGAAATCTGGCACCCTATTGAACGAAGTTAAACTGAGAGAACGTGCGTTCACAGACACCAGAATGAACGCGTTCAAAGTAACGTTGTTCATCAGGCAGTAATACAGCACGTTCAGTTCACGTTCGCCCAAAATATGAACATCGTTCAATGAACGCGTTCAGGCACAACACTAATTAAATTATATAAACCGACTAAATCACAGTGAAAGCGTTAAAATCTAAATGCGCACCCGGACTAATCTACAAGACTACATCACGTAGTGTATGCGTACACTCTATGGGTGTGGGTGTGGGTGTGTGTGGGGGGATATACTGTATTAAACAAGCTAGGTAAACGTTAAACGTTATAATCGCTAGACTACATCAGTGACAAAAGTACATTAGTGACGTTACACAATCATATATTTGTTTTTTACATGATTTATTAATGACTCAGCATCATCTATATTAAAGAGAAAATAATCACTTCATCCGATGTTTAAAGTGAATAAAATAACATTGACTTACTGGAGTTCCACAACTACTCAAAAACATAGTTCATCTCTCCCGCCACCGGAATGTGTGTGTGTCGGTGCTCGGTGATGAGGTAAAAGGGGCGGAGGCAGTGGACCAAAGCACTGTGAGGCAAGGGAGGAGGGACTCAAAATGTTTAAAACGTTTTTTTTGTTGTTGCCCCGTTTGCATTTGTATTATTTTATTTCTTAAACAATTATTTTAAGAATATATCATTATTTTATTTACAACACACATATTTTAATGATATTTTAGGGGGGACAACCCTCAGATAGGGGGGGTCCTGACCCCCCGACCCCCCCGCGATTTCCGCCTATGAGATAGATAGATAGAAAGTAGACAGACAGACAGACAGACAGACAGACAGACAGACAGACATAGATAGGTATAGGTAGATAGATAGATAAACTGACAGACAGACATATAGATAGACACATAGATAGACACATAGATAGACACATAGATAGACAGATAGATAGATAGATAGATAGATAGATAGATAGATAGATAGATAGATAGATAGATAGATAGATAGATAGATAGATAGATAGATAGATAGATAGATAGATAGATAGATAGATAGATAGATAGATAGATAGATAGATAGATAGATAGATAGATAGATAGATAGATAGATAGAACAGGTTAGTTGACAGCAGACATCAAAACTTATCAAAAGCCAGTTGAGCATTCTTCCACTGATTCTTTTTTTATTAAAAAATAATAAATAATAATATATATTTTTTAAATACTGGTTTAAGGCCACATTCACAGTGAAAAGTGACAAAGAACATCACAAGTTAGAAACTTAAGTCAATAATTTTTTTAGTCCAAAGACAACAGACAGCAGAAACCCCTAGTTGCATGGCTGAGACTGACAAGTATACGACACATGAGTGACTGCTGCTTCACAGCAAAAATGAGCAGATAAACATTCCCTCGCTCTCTCGTGAGCTCTCAAAGCCGGCTCGGCTCAGAAGGAGGCAGCTGGGCTATTGTGAATTCTCGGAGCAGAGCACGATGACATAAAGATCCACATTGACCAATTTTAATGAATGCCGCCCGGACCGGAGCCTCCTCTTGCACACAACTATATGAGAGCGACAGAGTTCAAGGACTCCTCGTCATCATCATGATGAAATAAACTCTTCAGCGGCCACTCAAGAGCTTTTTCATCCCAAATCCCGTCAAACGGATCGTTTTCTGAGAGGATGGAGAGCTCTTGTCGCTAAGCTGGGAACGGTGCAGGGGGAAAGACGTTCAGGTCCCAAACAATTAGTCACGACGTAGGTCATTTCCTGCACAGATTGCTAGTCCCAACGGAGATTGGTTCCTTAAGCTGTGGATCATGTGGGAACACCTCAGGAGGTAGTTTGAGACATAAATGCATTGGGTTATTCAGGCCACAGATGCAAGCTTTACTCATCCCAAATGGAATTAGCTTGGAAAATTTAGGAATTTCGCAATGCACAAGTGATCAAGCAATTATGGACAAAGGAACATTAAGTCAAAATAGGATGAAGGAAGCGCTCAAGGGAAAATGTTGCTGTTCAGCATTAGCTTGAAGTTAACATGGAAGTTAAATTGTTATATACTATGGTGCATAATACAGATGTAATGCAGTCACAGGTTTGAACGCGGCTCAACCAATCATAATCAAGGAACTGAACTATCCATTATTATAAAAATTAATAGAGAACTTAGATCCATTTTGCAAGTGTAAATTATGTACATACCAATCAGATAGTTATACGATTGATTAATACGCATTAAGATATGACGGTTGAAATCTGGCCTTTGTTGTTTTCTGTTCCCATTTCTACTCACTTTCAACCCGGTACCGTTTCTGTCAATAAAAAGTGACAATGAAAACATGTACAATTATTTATTAAATATATTTATATTAATATATTTTTTAAAATGTTATCATTATAATAATAGTAATTATAAATACTATTATTAATACTTAAATTGACCGTTTCTGTCAATAAAAAGTGACAATGAAAAAGAAAAAAAAAACTAATTAAAAGTAATATAAAAATTACAATTAAAACAAAAAATAAAAAAGATATAAAATGTGATAAAAAGGGACACATGAAAATACAAATAAAAATAATTATAAACAACAATAAAGTAACAGAAAATGTCGCTGCCTCTAGCATCATCATAGAAATTATCCGTTTTATAGGTGTAAATAGATGGAATAGCTATCTGATCAATGAAGACGTATGAAGTGACTAAGCATAAATAGTAAAATGTCTTTTTACGTTGTGAATGAGCAAACAAAAGAATAGCTAATGTAGTGAATGAGCTGGAGGATGGTTAAACAGCAAAAAAAAAAAAAAAACGGGATGAGAGCAATAGCAGTTAAAAGCCTTTTCTGTTTCGTGCGGTTGGCTTATAATTAATTACACAGCAGGCTTAAAATAGTTCCATCTTCCCCAATTCCGTCTCTTTCTATTTCTCCATGACTTTCTTACTACAGTCCATGCACTGTTTGTGGTCTCAGCGGACCCTGCATGAAGCTCATCCTGAGATGGAAACGACTGCTCAAACTATCAACACTACAAACAATGTACACTCACCTAAAGGATTATTAGGAACACTTGTTCAATTTCTCATTAATGCAATTATCGAATCAACCAATCACATGGCAGTTGCTTCAATGCATTTAGGGGTGTGGTCCTGGTCAAGACAATCTCCTGAACTCCAAACTGAATGTCAGAATGGGAAAGAAAGGTGATTTAAGCAATTTTGAGCGTGGCATGGTTGTTGGTGCCAGACGGGCCGGTCTGAGTATTTCACAGTCTGCTCAGTTACTGGGATTTTCACGCACAACCATTTCTAGGGTTTACAAAGAATGGTGTGAAAAGGGAAAAACATCCAGTATGCGGCAGTCCTGTGGGCGAAAATGCCGTGTTGATGCTAGAGGTCAGAGGAGAATGGGCCGACTGATTCAAGCTGATAGATGAGCAACTTTGACTGAAATAGCCACTCGTCACAACCGAGGTATGCAGCAAAGCATTTGTGAAGCCACAACACGCACAACCTTGAGGCGGATGGGCTAAAACAGCAGAAGACCCCACCGGGTACCACTCATCTCCACTACAAATAGGAAAAAGAGGCTACAATTTGCAAGAGCTCACCAAAATTGGACAGTTGAAGACTGGAAAAATGCTGCCTGGTCTGATGAGTCTCGATTTCTGTTGAGACATTCAGATGGTAGAGTCAGAATTTGGCGTAAACAGAATGAGAACATGGATCCATCATGCCTTGTTACCACTGTGCAGGCTGGTGGTGGTGGTGGTGTAATGGTGTGGGGGAAGTTTTCTTGGCACACTTTAGGCCCCTTAGTGCCATTTGGGCATCGTTTAAATGCCACGGCCTACCTGAGCATTGTTTCTGACCATGTCCATCCCTTTATGGCCACCATGTACCCCATCCTCTGATGGCTACTTCCAGCAGGATAATGCACCATGTCACAAAGCTCGAATCATTTCAAATTGGTTTCTTGAACATGGCAATCTGAGTAGCCAGCAGCCATATCACCCTGTAGCCCAAGACTGGTTGCCCACTGAAGCTAAGCAGGGCTGAGCCTGGTTAGTACCTGGATGGGAGACCTCCTGAGAAAACCAGGTTGCTGTTGGAAGAGGTGTTAGTGAGGCCAGCAGGGGGTGCTCACCCTGTGGTCTGTGTGGGTCCTAACGCCCCAGTATAGTGACGGGGACACTATACTGTCAAAGAGCACCGTCCTTCGGATGAGACGTTAAACCGAGGCCCTGACTCTCTGTGGTCATTAAAAATCCCATGGCACTTCTCATAAAGAGTAGGGGTGTAACCCCGGTGCCCTGGCCACATTCCACCCATTGACCCTTGCCAATCATTGCCTCCTAATAATCCCCATCCACTGAATTGGCTCTATCATTCTCTCTCCTCTCCAACTATAGCTGGTGTGTGGTGAGCGCACTGGCGCCATTGTACTGTGGCTGCCGTCGCATCATCCAAGTGGATGCTGCACACTGGTGCTGGTTGAGGAGAGAACCCCTGATATGACTGTAAAGCGCTTTGGGTGTACAGTAGTACATATGAAAGCGCTATATAAATGCCAAAAGAAAAAAGAAGAAAGAAGAAGAATGAGTTCACTGTACTAAAATGGCCCCCACAGTCACCAGATCTCAACCCAATAGAGCATCTTTGGGATGTGGTGGAACGGGAGCTTCCTGCCCTGGATGTGCATCCCACAAATCTCTGTCAACTGCAAGATGCTATCCTATCAATATGGGCCAACATTTCTAAAGAATGCTTTCAGCACCTTGTTGAATCAATGCCACGTAGAATTAAGGCAGTTCTGAAGGCGAAAGGGGGTCAAACACAGTATTAGTGAGTGTAAGTGGATAATACTCCATTTGCCATGATAAACGCATTATTACAAAATATTTGATGCATCAAGTGCCTATATTGCAATGTCTACTGAGCAGCATCTGAATAGCATGACTTTTTAATAAGTCACTTAAAAAAGACTCACAAATGGGTATCAAACTTATGAATCATCTTGTTTGAACAACTCCCATCTCAAGTGCTAACCAAACTCACTATTTATTGAACACAAACAGCTACCCTGAAGGATTTATAGGACTGAGCAAATATGGGCAGAACTCTTTACTGCCCTAGTACTTCAAAAACCCTTTTAAAGGTATACATGTGACTTAAACGTGACACAATGGCCTTCATCATCACAGTATGCTAATGCCCATTTAGTGCAATGGATTTCATCAATATGCTGATAGAGGACTGTTGGGACACTCCAGGATGGTTCAGTCTGGAGAGACAGAGTCATTTGCGCCTCAATGACACATCTATACCATTTGCTTCACAGGACATACTTTCAACTACATACTGTTTATTT
The DNA here is from genome assembly GCF_029890125.1 of Rhinichthys klamathensis goyatoka. Lineage (NCBI taxonomy): Eukaryota > Metazoa > Chordata > Actinopteri > Cypriniformes > Leuciscidae > Rhinichthys > Rhinichthys klamathensis. Next base: position 2,248,228 of record NW_026606664.1, on the reverse strand, counting down.
ACTAGAGTGTCCTAATATGTAACTACCGTAATTCCTCAAATAAAGACCGGTATTCAAATAAACGCCGGGCCTCTGATAGTGGCCGGGGGCGTGGTCAACGCGGACAAATAAAGGCCGGTCTCAAATTAAGGCCGGGGAAAAAATAGTGTGAATAGGTACACTTTAAATGAGTGTACACTCAAAGACGGACGCGCTCAGCGCTTGTCATATATCACAACTATTCAGTGTTTTTAACCACATGTTTATTTTAGGTTTCAGACATTTAAATAGATATGATTTATAGCAAAACAATAAATTTATAGTTTGTAAAATACACAATGGTGTCTATGGAAGCAGCAATAACAATCCATTCAAATATATTTGGCAACGTGTTTTATTCATATCAGATACACAGTGTGTAAGTAACTATAAAGTTTACTCTATTCTTCTCCCAGTTCACCGGCCACTTACTTTCATGTATTTCGGGAGAAACTGAAGAATTCACGCGCTGTAACTTAACAAATACAACAGGAATCTCCGAACTGCGGTGCCCATCTCACGTTCCAGATCAAGATCATTTATAAAGGGTTTTAAACGACAAAACAAACTCACTTACACGGATTTGAGAGTCAGAATAGAAGATAGTTGATGACATGGTAAGCAAGTTTGTTAATATTTAGAAATAAAAGCGCTACATCTGTCATACAGCGCTATTTTGGCTGTGGTGAACACGTGCCAAGCATGACGCGTCACCATGGAAACTTGGCTGGCGGGCGGGCGGGGATCGCGAATTAGAAATAAAGGCCTGCCTCTAATAAAAGCCTGCTTCAAATAAAAGCCGGCTACCATCTGCAGTTCAGGTAAATAAAGGCCCCGGCCTTTATTTGAGGAATTACGGTATGCCATGTTTGGTCTCATCTGACAGCTTATAAACTGAACTGAATGGTGGTAAACTGAATAGAGATATTAAAGTATCCTAATGTACAATCTAGGTAATATTGGTGAAAACATGCATTGAGGAGAATATGTTAATGTTCTACTCCCCCTCTTGATCACTACCCATTTGCCTCATCTTTGGGTTTCCTGTCGGTCGTTTTCGGTGTTGGTATTCCACTCATGTTTAACAATGCTTTGCTCAGGGTATAAGTAGTTAGCCTGACTACGTCAGACTTCGTACTTCCGCTCAATTTCATTTCGCTTCTGTACTTAGTCTGAGACATCGACATGTCTCTCAGTTTTCCTCCGGCCTGAAAACAGCCGGCCCATCAACGAACAGAGGGCGGGCTGAGAGCCGTGACGTTCAAGATTGGGGAAATCGATAACGACCGCGGATATGGAGACACGGGATGCAATTCGCTCTGTTGTGGAGAATATTCCTGGCATTTCCAAACTGAAGCCCGAACAAGAAGAGTGTTTGTTAAACATTTTGAATGGAGGTGTTCGTGGCCCTACTCCCGACAGGTTTTGGTAAAAGTTTAATTTATCAAATATTACCGATCATCAGCGAGAAACTGGGCAGGCCAAAGGCCGGCAAGGAGATAGTTGTGATTGTGTCCCCCTTGGTTGCACTCATGGAGGATCAGGTTAAGGAGGCAGCAAAACTCGGTCAGCCATGTTCACTCCGGTATTTCGCTCGATGGTTTCGTTTTCGCATCATACATGTGTTTACAGTGGAAGTTCGATGCGGCTGAGCTGGCGAATAACACACGTCATAACCAAACGTTATGTGATTGGCTTACGGGTAACCAATGATTTTATACTTCAGACAAGCGCCCCCCGCGAGAAAGAAAACACTTTTCAATGATGACCTGCCAGACTCGGTCTATGAAGCAAAGCGACGTAGCAGAGTTTGGTATTACCAGGCTAATAAGTAGTAAAGGTAACTGTTGATCTGGGAGAAAGGCTTTAACCCTGCCACTCCCGCACACCAGTGCGTAACAGGGATGGAAATGAACTTTTTTGTCCACCGGCCACTGTGGCTGGTGGATTTCAAAATCTACCAGCCACTCAATGTTTTTAACAGCCACTTTCTTGTTTTTAACCGACAATGTGTAACTGCATGTGAAAATTAATACTACAAGAATACTTAAGCAGTCTATTTAATCTCAAGTCTCAATGAAATACTGACATTTTCTCTTTCTCTCACCCTCGGCCTCATCCACCTAATCTGTCATTTATTTTTGTTTTGATGATAATTTGAGCCAGCCTCCAAAAGTAATTAACCTGTCCTGTGATTTTTTTTTTCTCTCACACAACACTCTCCAGACACGGATTTATGAGCTATAGTATGTTGGTTGCCTTTACATTAGAATAATATTTAATATAATCTAGATATGAAATGGAATAAATAGCATTCAATACAAAATGAATATGTCTCATATATTGAAATCAAGTTTTATGTGATAAAATATTTGCTTTGTTGTGCATTAGAACCACATCAGGCATTTAGTACAAAATAATTTATTGAAGCATCCAGATACTTCACCACGTGACAGCAGCTAGGCTCCTGATTGGTTAACGCGGCGCGAATTGACGCCAAAGTTCAGATTTTTCAACTCGGGCGGCAGACGCGAATTCGCGTCAAACGCGTGAATGCACAAAAGCACTCAATAAAATCGTGCGCGCGGAACGCGTCAGACGCTCGAACTTGCCGCGCGAATGAGGCGTATTCGCATCTACCACGGCGCGCTCTACACCTCATTCGCGCCGTAGGAATTTTTTACGCGCGTAACGCGTCTTTGCATTGACTTAACAATGAAATCACTCGCGCCAGACGCTCTATTCTCGTCTGGTGTGAACGCACCATGATGTTTTCTCTGCAGACCTCTACGCCTGCGATGTAACGCCACATTTTTGTTTGAAGGTGTGGCTCCTCTAAAAGTGTCCGCCGTCCGGGTGAAACAGTATGCTATTTTTATTTACCCGCCACGGTGGCCGGTAGGTGAAGCGAGTTTACCCGCCACAACACAAAATCACCCGCATTTGGCTGGTGGCGGGTGCTAATTTCCATCCCTGGTGCGTAACCTACTACAAGAAAGGCTTTTACGGCCTCTTCTGCACAACAGTGCATTATTTGTTACAACTAAGTTGTCTATACAGTATGTTGTTCCATTCTACTGTCTGTATTTCAACATGTAACTTAATAAATAACTTTGCCTGCTTTAAAGGCTTTGAGAATCTTTCCTTTTATCACTGATTATGTTGAAAGCTAAAGTAATTATGACTTTCGTTATCTAAATGTTCAGGTTAAATCCTACATTTTCCTATCAGTTCTAAGAAAGACTAGCCTGGGAAAACCCAGACAACTTCCGGCAAATTTAGATTTGCTCTGAAAGTTAGTCTGGCAAAGAGCTCATTCAAGCTCATTTCTAATCCGCCGAAATCGAGGCACCAATCAGAAATGTTGGGGCGGGCTTTACACGATGACGACAGCGCTGGGATTTTGAAGCAGATTTTGTAGCCTACATTACAAAGATGGATCCCGCCGTCGAACATCACTCGTTCGAATCAGCGATCGCGTCTGTTTTAAGCGATTTGAACGTTTCCTTTTTGTTAAAAACCGAGCAAAGAACAACACTTGGAGATGTTTCTGCCGCTCTGCATACGTCATCTCCTTCATCGCTCTGATTGGTTTTAGGTCTATCCACGACGTCCGTTGGTGACGCCCCTCTGGAAATGATTTGTCTATGACGCTTTGCCAGACCATAACTCAGTTACAACTGAGAATGGTCTGGTTTTAACCAGGCTAAAGAAAGACCTTTACCTTTAAAGAATAAGAGGTTAAAGAATAACAACAACTTTAATGGAGTCAGATTCATTATATTGGAGTCAGATAAATATTTGAATTATACGCGTCATCCTTCAACTGCCTTTTGTTACAATCATTGGTTCAAAATAGCAGCGTAAGCTTCCGGCCTTACACAAAGACAACAAGACTTCTTGTAGAAATTGCAAGTTTTAAGAAAAAAAGCTACTGATTCCAAAGCAGCTGACGTCCCATTAAACTGTGATCTCTGCTGCTGAATCTCAAAAACACAGTCCATGGCCATGAGGGACAGTCCCTAGGAAAATAAAATACTAATACAGTGCTTCACTGCCTCGACTCTTAAGTGTACATTCTCCATTCTCTCATAAACAAGCTGTTTATGATGCTACACTGAAGGCCTTGTTAAAGGAGAGATACTTGAAGACTTCACCGCAGTAAGATCCAATCAAATCCCTTCGAGATCTTTACACTTGAAAACAATAGAGAGATAATTATAGTGGCTGGCCTGCACAAATAAATCTCACTGAAGGAATATAGTGTTGCGAGAACTTCAGCGATTCTTATACTGCAACTCTCGTGTCCACAGGGTGATATTTTGTTAACACCCTTTCAACATTTTTCACATCCCCGCCCATTTTCCTTATTTAAAGGGATATTTCACCCAAAAATGAGTCAGTCAGTCACTCACTCAGTCAGTCTCACTGCTCGGAGCGGGTCGAGTAGGATCGGGCACACACACACACACACACACACACACAAGAAGAAGAGGATTTATGTGACTCAATGTAACTTATGTAACTCAACCTCACAATGAAAGCCCTGCACAATTAATTCCCTATTGTTTGTTGCAAATTTGTTTTTTAGTTGACCAAAGTGATTTGAACGTATGTGACGTCATAATTGTGACTTTCTAACTCGTACACTAATGTCGCAGGAGGACTGCTTTTAACTTTAATGTAAATATGATATTTTGACTTGACTATTAAATTCCTACAACTGCCTTGCGTTATGATTTCTCTCATTATTAATTTTCAATAAATGGATCAGTCTCTCCATATAAATTCATCATAAATGTAGCTACTTTTGCTCAAATCATGAACAAAAAAAAAAAAGTTTTCAGGTGCATCTATTTTAATGTGCAAACAAAATTGACAGGCTCTTTTAACTCAAAGGCGGGACTTCCGTTTCTACAGCCGCCATATGGAGCGATACAAAGACATTTAGTTGTCTGTCTGCTTCCTCTTATTATGTCCATGTTCGAAGCTTGAAAAATTCATACAGCTTTTATGTTTCATAGGAACGTTTCACTCGGTTGCACATAAATCAACCAATACTTGGAAATCAACATTATTCCAGATTTTCTGTATTTGAGCTGTCCCAATTTCACTGAAACACTAAAACTATTGCTGTGAATAAAACCCGCTGTGGGTGGTGAATCATTAAGTCAATTAAATGCTACAATTAGTCACAATACAAACAAGCGCTCTCCAAATGCAAGAAAAAGCACAAATTACACATCATTTTGAGGCAAATTACAGATTTTCACAACTCTAAATTAGTTTATCACGGTTCTTGCAATGAAGTTTGAGACCTCTGAGCCTAGGAGGTCAAATCACCAGCGCTCATCATTCACTGAATGTGAGGTTGCAATTACTGTGGAGGTAAGCTGAGTGTGCACCTTGGGATGCCAAGGCCTATTTCTACCGCAACACAGATAACTCTGCATCCCTGTGGACCACAGCAATCTACTGGCACAGAACAAGCAGTGATTTAATGCTGCTGGAAGAATGAACCTGAGGAAGGCTGGAGTTTCCGTTTACCACTGGTGGGATGACGTAACTTGCACCGCAGTGGAACGAACCCTTATAGCACTCAGTATTTGCTGTAGAAAAGCAGAGAGAGTTTGCAGAAATTGGTAAAACTAGGTGTAATTAGTTTGGAAGTTCAACTGATCACCATAATATTGGGAGGTTGAGTCCAATCAAGTCGATGGCTTGTGAATCTGAATCAAATCGAGGAATCTGTAATAAAGATGCGGTTCTTTGATTCTAAAGTGATCAGATAATTGATTGGAAACTTTAGCATGCCAAGGTAAAAAAACTAAAAACAACTAACTTGTGGTTAACTCTTTCCCTGCCATTGATAGAAATTTCCGTCATTTGTGAGACAAAGCTTTCCCGCCATTGACGGAAATTTCCGGCTTTCCATGTTTTCACTGTTATACGGTAGGGGGCGCTATTATGAAACTTTTGAAAGAGTACTGAATCTCCTGATCAAAACACAGGTAAAGAAGTAATCATATGCATATGTAAAATAATATGATCATCAACATTAAACAGCCTTATCTGCCTAATGTTACTGATGCCGAATGAAATGTCGACCCAGGACGAGCTATAGGACTGTGAAGCTTCGGGGGTGTTGATGGATTTCATCTGTGTTTTGATCATCGTTCTGAATCAGATCCAGAAGTAGTATTTGACAAAAACGTGATTTTCTCAGCTTTATGCTCAAAATGTTGCCTTTTTTATGAAACTTACCCACATTCAAGTGTTGATAAAAAAAAATGAATGCATGAAGCTAGAATAAAACGCTTTTTTTTTTTTTTAAGCAAAGGGGCTGTTCTTTTATATACAGTATATATATATATATATATATATATATATATATATATATATATATATATATATATATATATATTGTATATTCAGATATTCATACAACAAAATATTCAGGGGCCATGAAAGTTTTGTGGCTTTTTTCAAAAACGCTGACAGGGAAAGTGTTAAAGGTGCTCTAAGCGATGTCACGCATTTTTTAGGCCAAAACATTTTTTGTCACATACAGCAAACATCTCCTCACTATCCGCCAGTGGTGGAATGTAACGAAGTACAAATACTTCGTTACTTTACTTAAGTAAATTTTTCACGTATCTGTACTTTACTTAAGTAGAATCAATAGTGCATACTTTTTACTTTTACTTCGTTACATTTTGCAGCAATTATTAATACTTTCTACTCCACTACATTTCTACAACGTTCTGTTACATTTTCGTTACATTTTCTGATCAGTTTTTCCCTGCCAAAACGTCTTCCTGGCCGTCCGTTCATCGCACGTTTCTGTCTCACCAGTGAAGTTTGGTTGCAATATCAACCCGGTCACACTAAATGCGTCTCTATAGCACGCAGTGTGTTTCTCGTGCAATTTATACGTGAAAATTAGTTTTTACATGCATAGGAAACGCATTGGTAGGTTTAGTAGTGATGTGGGGTGCGTGTGTTTTATACATTTGGTTAGAATTAGTATGGCAAGCCATGAGGTTCAGAATTACGCCATAAATGAATCGCGTTTACAGCCAAACGCCGTCATATACGGCGTTTTAACATAATATGTGTGTTTATATATATATATATATATATATATATATATATATATGTGTAACCAGGTCAAAAGTTAGCAGACTAATTACTGTACTGGTTAAACAATGCTTTGGGATTAGGGAAGTTACACTATGGACTATTCCAGGGTTTTCTCACTTATTGGTAAAATATTACGCTAGCCCTTTAAGAAACGTGAGGTGTGACGTTCTGGAAGTGTCGCGAGAGTCGGCGCTGCACAGCGCGTGGTTCCAACGTGATTGAGATGCTGATGGCGCGGTGAAGTGTCGAGGCCATTAAACTGTGTTGTTGTTAAGATAATGAGAAATATGGTGCACAAATAGTGACTTGGAAGTCTCTTAGTGTGTCGTGAGGTTTGTGTGTTGTGCTGAGAGAACTTTTAACTGCTGTCGAGACTCATATCTTCGTGGAGAAATCCTATCGGCACTAGATCTCGAAGCGTAAGTGTTTAACCATCACTAATGTCACTTTATCATTGAGATTATCTTGTTGTGGATGATATGATTTGGATATTAAGTGATTGGTGATCATCTTGGTTGATTAAAGAGGGGAGAGGAGTACTCTGAAGACTTCTTGAGTGTTTCCAGGCCGAGTGTGAAGTAACAGAAAGGAGGATGGAGTTCATCATTCACTGTGAAAGTGTGTACATGCTATAGGGAGTGGTGATGAACAGTAAGTTTGTCGTTTGATTATTTTCAATATGAGTATGAAAATGTTAATTCCCTGTGATTGAGAGTGAATGTTATTTGTTATAATATTTGAAATGTATTAACGTTACTTGGAAATGTGACTTCTACATTTATTTTCATGCATGTATTATGTAACATGAGCAGCTTTATTTGGTATTCTGTATTGACAAATCTTGTAATACTCTGTGTATGTGTTTTTCAGAATACACTATCGTTGTCTATGTTAGATTCCTGTATTGATTTGTGAATATGATGACTGAGAATAGAAAAGACCAGAAAGACTCAGTTTGATAAAGAAACCATATTGATTTATTTCATCCAATGTAACAAGCTTTTCTGTCTAAACCTTCTAAGATATGCATAGTTAACGCTGCGCTGTTCCAAGTGCAGTCTGGAATAAACGACCCCTCAAATAATTAAATTTCTGTGTCCGGTGCTGTCACTAACACCCACACACCGGCCCACAGAGATATATATATATACCGTATATAGTAAGGGTATATAGTAAGCTTGATGTGTATATTGCCTATTGCAAGCTTGTTCAGAAATGGTGAAAAAAACTTAAAATATAACTGCTTTTCCATCATATTGAACATCATTATATGAGCATTAGGTTGAATGAGTTAGAATTAACTGTTTTATTAATCATTAGAATATAGACATTAAGAGAATAAATTGTTATGCAAGTACTTTTACTTTTAATACTTAAAGTACATTTAAAATCAGGTACTTTTTACTTTTTACTTAAGTAGGGTTGTCATTGTGGTACTTCTACTTTTACTAAAGTAAATATGTCTCTGGTTATTTGTACTTTTACTTAAGTACTGAGATTCAGTACTTCCTCCACCACTGCTATCCGCTAGCTGCCTGTCCCCCTGAACACACTGTAAAAAGACGCGGTCTCTGCAGACAGCCCAGGCGTCACACACGGCAACAAAAACAAACTGTAGCGACCCGCGCCACGAAACATAACAAACTGATCCAGCCAATAACCGACAAGAAGAGTTTGGGGGTGTGGTTTGGGGGGTTAGTGTGCGGATGAGGAGGAGGGAGGGTCTAGCTAGCCTCCGTTTTGTTTGACAATACTTTAAACGTCAACAAGAAGTGATAGACACTCGACATCGCTTAGAGCACCTTTAATTCATGCAAACTGAAGCAATTTACTGGAATGAATCAATAGTGATAATTACTGGAAAAGTGACACTGTTTTGAGATAGCTGAGCTACAGTCACTCTACAGAAAACTTTACTTTTACTTCATTACCTACCAGCACTGTTTCTATAACAGCAGATGTTTCCACAAAATGCAGACAACTATGTTATATATACACAACACATTTCTGGTAGAAATGCTAAAAGCAAACCTGATGTGCCAACATTCGAGACCACTGAGCCAACATGACTACAGTAAATCTCACCACCACACAAAAACATGCTGAAAATCTTAAAATCCTACAGCCAGGGATTATGGTGTCTGAAAATGCAAGTGAATCACAGAAATAAGAGTTGACGCTACGTCAAAACAGCATGATGTTCTCTTATTTCTTGGTTTTTACCTGCAAGCGGTTTCAAAAATCTTTTTTTAGACCCCAAGTATTTAAGAAACACGATTCTTCAAAAGAGACAATTCAAAGCGCTTACGGGCACATAATCCTCAAACACTTAAAACCTACAATTTGAGGTCAGATTTTAGCTAGAAAGGCACTAAACTTCATCCTGGCAATGAGAATCCTAAAATAATCCTGACATTAAACACCTCGGCGTTCCAATAATATCCCCGTCTTGACGTACCTCACCACTACAACGAAAAGATTAAAGCCTGTCGGTGTCACACGCATCCTGAGATTTGCATAAATAACTCAAAATCTCACATTAAACATCCCTATTAATAGGGTTGATGCTAAAACTAAACTCTGATATGCAAGAGTTTGGTGCAAGGGACAAGAGCTGATTTAATATCCCTGAATGTAAAATATGGAAGAAACAAGGGGATATGAGGAGCGAGAGAGAGAGAGAGAGAGAGAGAGAGAGAGAGAGAGAGAGAGAAAGAGAGAGAGAGAGAGAGAGAGAGAGAGAGAGAGAGAGAGAGAAGAGTATCTGCGCTATTGTTAGTGCCAGGAGAATCTGACACACAGTTAATGGTTGAAGCTTCTCCATGCTGTAGGCTTCAGGCTGCTAGGCACATCAACAGTCCTTATTGTTTGGGCCTCTTCTCTCTTTCTTTCATTTTCATGTTCCATCTCCTGCTTGTCTTGGCTGATGTGCCCTGCTGAACATAATTTGATGTCACTGAGTTTGTATCTGAGGAGAATTCTGTTAAAGCTGCTGTTGTTTATACACAAAACGCATCTGCAAGCTTGAAGTGAAGTTGATTGAAGCTTGTATCAAGTGTGTCCTCATACACTGCTATTAAACTACTATTGAAATACTGTTCTGAGTGATTCATCCGACCATGTACATATCAATTCAGTTGTCAGTCCCATAAATAACTGAACTCAGTAAGTAAGGTGCGGTCACACTGTCAATTTTCAATAGTGTAGCAATGTATGAAAGTCACTTCTTAAACCAAGCAGCTTTTTGTTGGTCATCACGGTGAATCCACGTGGGGAAATCTAAATATCACGCAAAATTCCTGATCGCGTGGATTCATATTGAAATTGCTCACTTTCAAACCAAGCAGCTTTTTGTTGGTCAATGCGACAAATCCGTGTGACCAATGGACTAATCCGAATCTGTACATACAAAGTTAAGTTATTTATGATGCTAAGAACAAGGAGAATTAATAAACAGCTTTTATTTCGTCAATTCTAATGAAGACAATACAATGGCGATTTTGTGGTTTTTATTTTCAAAGTACTTTTGACAAAAATATGACGAAATGCCATTTTAGGGCGGTTTCACACCTGAAAGTCTGCACCAAGGTCCGAACCAAAGTTCACGTTTTGATACATTTTATACTTTCAGAAAGTTTTGGTTTGGTTTTACACTGCAATTATGCGAGTGCACTAAAGAACTTTACGTGACATACGTGCGTCCTGTCGTCATCATCTATGTGGGCTGCATCTTGACATTGATTGGTTTTGTAAATGGACGTGCGTCTGACGTCAGCGTGTTGTCAATTCGGCGGGTAACTTTAACAACATGAATGAACAGAGCAAATCGTTGCAACTATATTGTTATTTTTATGGCATAATTACCTGCAGCACCAACTATACACAAGGCTAGTTCAAATTCGCCAAATGAACGTCCTCGTCGTGCGAACATTTTATCGTCGCCGGCAGGAAAGGAGGAGAAGACTGCAAGTTGACTTCTTGTTATGTCATCAGACCATACTTCAATTAAAAACCTCGTCTCCTCCTCTCCCCATGTGCTATCACGGCTCATTTTTCCTGCCACCTTCTGTTTTTTCGGCTATTTGGGAACCACCGGAACTTCCTGTAAAAGGTCTGAAAGTCCGAACCATACAAAAATGCTTTCACACTAGAAACGAGCCAAACCTTTGCTCAGTTTGATCCGGACCGAGACTACCTCTTTTCGTCGGACCAAATTTCATCTGTTTGGTCCGGACCGTGGTCCGGGGGAGGTTTCACACCTGTAATTTTGATTCGGACCAAACTGAAAAGTCCGAAAGTCCGGACCAAACAAGGTGGGTGTGAAAGGGCCCTTAGTCTGAGTAAAACTAACCAAAATGAATAGGCTTTATGCCGAGCGTCACGTGACCAAGCCGGAAAACAGGTCACATCGCTTCCGATTCAGGTCTTTTGTATGTGCTTCATGAAATTTTTTGCGGTTTTACTCAAGATAACTTAAAAGGAGCACTTTCTCTGACAAGTGGATGCAATGAGACCTGTTTTCCGGTTTGGTCACGTGACGCTCGGCATAAAGCCTATTTGACATGACAAAATACTAAAGTAAATTTTATTGTCATCAAAAGATTACATTAGTGAAATTTGCGGGGGGAAATAAAGGTCCATTGTCTATTGTCAATAGTGTAGCGATGTGAGCACAGCTCACACAGAAATCACTTTCAAACCAAGGAGCTTTCTGTTGGTATACATGGCAAATCCATGTGAACAACTTGAGTCCATTGCGAAATTCCTGATCACATAGATTCCCATTCAAATGACTGGATTTTGCCCGCAAAGACGTACTTAAAACAAACAACAAAAATAGAAAGTAAATTTTAACACTGCATGGCGGCTTGTCTGCGTGCATGTACATTATAAAGCACATTAAATGCTGAAACACTTTCTATCTCAAAGTGATAGGGGAGAATAAAATGCCATGTTGCTAAAATAAGCATCTCAGTGGGGTGTGGAGGGAGTGGGAGCTGTCTGGTCTATTCAGTTCTGGCAAGATACAGCCCAGTCGGCAGGGAACCTGAAGCAGCACGTATAATCAGATAGAAGAGGATACTTCATCACAGTGTTCCCGACTCAATCCAGGTCAGCGGCGTGACAATGAAGCCGTTGGATATCAGGAACATCAGGCTTTTGGTTCAATTTCCGACCTGGCAGAACTCGCACTGTGTTTATGAAAACGCTGAGCACGGGATGATGGAAGATGATTTTGAGTTTACTAAATAGCTTATGACAGAACGAGGAGTTTAATATCAGGGGTTTTATACTTGAAATAAAATAAACGTTCACTGAAATAAACCAAAATATTTTAAAAAATGTCTCATTTTCATTTAATTTAACTTAATGTACTAAAACAACTCAAACTAAAACTGAAATAAATAATAAAAACTATATAGACATTTAAAAAAAGTAAAAATGACAAAAACACAACTTTTAACGAAAATGAAGTGTTAAGAAAACTATAAAAAAAAAAACTATAATAGTATATAAGTAATGCCAAAATAACACAATGTAGTACATGCAAACAAGCTTTAAACTAGTACGCAAGCAACATGGTTCCTAATGAACTTGTATTACCGGTATTATCGAATAACACCGTGGGGGGTGGGGAGGGGGGTTGTTTTCGAAATACACAATCACGCACGCACACACATTGGGAGCCGCTATCAAAATGCAGGGTATTGAAATTGCTTTTGAATGTGTGCTCGCTATCCTTTTGCCCAGAACACATTGAATGATTTTGGGCTATCCCAGACGAAAGATGACCAATCGCGGCAATTTCTGTGGTCGTTGCTCCTAAAAGGTGCGCCATACAGTGAGAGAGGTTCAAAGACGGCCGTTGTCACGGTCTTGCGACCAAAGATAGCCTGTGATAATTTTCTGACAGTGTCAGAAATTTTGCATGATCATCTCGCTAGTCTACTGACTAGCCAATTAAAATGCAACATGAAATAGTGTATTGAACTTACCAGAAACTTTAAACTATTACATCAAACTCCGTTTTCAAAATTGTCTAGCTAAGTTGGCCTCTTTTCCCTAGCCATGACCACGTCCATATTCTCCTCTTTCGCATCCTCTTCTTTTTCTCAGCGCACATAAAAACCACAATTGCCAAAGTGCGATTCAACTTGCTCAATTTGTTCACCACTAGCGCATGCTGATGACATTTTATTCTTCTATACTAACTTGTGTTGTAGCCTTCAATAGGTCTCAATTGTACAGTCTACATACATGCCATACCCAAGTTTATTAGGTTAGTGTAGTGCAGTGTGATTCGTAATGATCTAATTGGACTGCCGGAAATCACAATCTGTAGCGGGCATTACTCTTGTCACGTAATAAGTGAAATCTGACTCCTGCTGCACAGTGCTGCAACTCTGCAGATCGTGCTGTATATGGAGCAGAGCAGACATTTTTGGTTTATAATTGTAGCATCCGTTCTACAACTGAACTAAATGGTTTTTATTTCTAAAAAAAACAAATCGATGGTGGGCAAGTCATGTAATCGTGTACAGCCAGCCGAACACCGTGAAACACCGGTAACACAGATTACCGCAGCAATAGTTGCTAAGGTGTCATTTCTGAGCACTAATCATGGTTTCTCACTTGTCCAATTCAAACACCACCACAAATAAAGGAAGAAAGCTGTCAGAGCCATGGTGTAGTGGTATAGCGCACGTTTAGAGCCTTAGTTTCGGTTGCAAATGATGCAGGTTCGAGTCCCAATCTTATTCCTGCTCTGTTTTTCATCTCACCTAGTCTGTACTATCTTATAAAGACACAAATACCACAAAAATAAATAAAAAACTATAAACAGATGACAAAAACATTTTCTTCCCTGTCCTTAAATTCGTATTTTAAAAAATATATTCCGCTCTAAGAGCTGGCATTTCGATGTTTACAGCCGCTTTAGTACACACATATAACAAACATCATGTTTCCTTAAACATAAGACCACCCAGTGGATCGTGTGGGTGGTGATACAGTAAACAAACCATCTGAAGGAGGGGGTGATGTTCGCCTGGAGAGAGCCTGGCAGCTCAGTTAGCTGCAAGTACAACTGTTAGCTTGTCGACAAACAGTAGTAGCGCTCGGCGCTCACATGATCAAAGCCCGAACGCAGCACGCATGGTGCCATGGAGACTGAAAGCTACATTGGAAGCAGTCGTTCTAGCTTCCTCGCCTCTGATGCAATCATTATCTCCCCTGAACTCGCTTTCAGGGCTAGTGTGAGTAACTCACAAGTTATTAAAGCCAGATTCATACATGCAGCGCAGTACTGTGGCATTATGGGAACATAATGTATTCTGAAAACAGAATATTTAACGAGGGCAAAAAAGTAGGGCGGGACTTTTCCCCATGCTAACTGTGAGTTAATAAAGATGATGTTTAAGAAACTTTTCCTCACTGAATTTACTACAGTGATCATATATTCATTGTGTATTACCTTGTAGGCAGGGTGATTCATCTTAAGGAGCTGGAGGATAATAACTCACAGGCTTTCATGTTGTCCGTCCGAACCCCTTCATATTTTAGAGTCTGGCAGTGAGCAGAATATATTATAAAAGAATTAAGTATGTGGTATATGTGAAATCTAATAAATGAGAAGCCACAAAAAAAAAAAATTATTAATTAATTGAACTAATTAAAAAAATTACATCATGCTTTATGAAAATGAAATATTAAAATTTCAGCAAAATAAATGTTAAATTACAATAATTTGATTTAAAATACTATTAAAATGATGCATATAAAAATAAAAATAAAATGTATTACACTATATAATTTGGTCAAATAATAAAGCGGACAGCGGACAATATCACTCTGTTTATTATAAGCATGCTGCAGTTATGTCGTCTGTCGCTTTAAATGCACGAGCACTTTAAAGTCTGGTTCATTAGCAGAAAAAAATGATCTGAAAGTGATTCCAACGATATCGTTTCTCTGTGCCATTATCTTTATAATTGTGCACGGTAGATAAAAAGATTGCTGCCTTAAATGTTTAAGTACAATCAAATTGGATGTTTAAGTAATCTCAACTTAAATTACATTAAACGGACTTAAAAAATTTGTTGAATCTTGTATAACTTATCAAAATAAGCAATTTTCAACTTTTTTTTTATGAGTTAAAGCAATGTAAAAATATATGTTGTCATAACTTATTGATCATCATATAATTCTTTACAGTGTGGTGTGGAATCTGCTATTCTTTTATATTCAGATCAGTTTTTAGAACTATATCCTTATTGTTACTGTGCGTTCACTGCCGCCGGCGAGAGCGGCAAACATTCGCTCTCGCCGCCCTGCCAATGACACCGTGGAAAGATTAGTGGACGCTCTGACGTAGATCGAATGCTTGGTCTTTTTTAAAACTGTAATTAAAGGGGCCGCAAAGCAAACAAGCATGTCGATCGTTATTTTTGCAGACTGACAAAGTAGGGTATAAGTTAACCTCATGGAATCTTTTAAATGTTAAAGTAATACATTGATCGATGGAAAGAACTTAACAATTATAGTGACATGTTTGCTAACTAAATAAACCAATTAAAAGCCTTTTGTTTGGTGTGGCTTTTGTGTTCATGGTTAAGTGCAAATCTAATTTGCATTCCCGCTGAAAAACAAGCGTTCTAGCGCGAAAATCTTGCCTATAAATAGTGTTGCGTGCCCCCTTATCGAATTCAAATGATCATCCTCTCCTCTATTTTGCTTGTGAACTAATGTGGTCGGAACTAAAGTTTACAGGTCTGCGTTCCCTTGAATCCTCTCAAACGGAGCACTTCTAAATTCCGATTGGTTTCCGCCGAACCGCGTCATAGCTCATTACCATAAAGTTGACCTGACTTCAACTTCTCCTCGCCGCTCTCGGAACGCACGGTTATAGTTATTGTCCTTGATGTGAACGGCCTTAAAGGGTTAGTTCACCCAAAAAATAAAATTCTGTCAGCAATTACTCACCCTCATGTTGTTCCAACCACGTAAGACTTTCGTTCATCTTCGGAACACAAATTAAGATATTTTTGATTAAATCTGAGAGCTGTCTCACTCCTCCATAGGCTTCTATTGTAATTGGGTTTTTTTTGCACACAAAAAGTATTCTCGTCGCTTGATAAACATATGGATGAGCCACTGTAGTCACTTGAACGATGTCTTTAATAACTTTCTGGGCCGGCAAGTTTCAATTACAATAGAAGCCTATGGAGGAGTGATCCAGCTCTCAGATTTAATCAAAAATATCTTAATTTGTGTTCCGAGGATGAACGAAAGTCTTACGGGGTTGGAACAACATGAGGGTGAGTAATTACTGACAGAATTGTCATTTTTGGGTGAACTAACCCTTTAAGAGTGTATGTAGTATTTGTGTTTGAAGTTGTTAAGTGCCCCTGTCTGTCCCACAAAAGCCGATGAAAATGTCTGTTTACATGTGCATCATGATTTATTAAAATTAAATTAAATATTAAAATAACATTCAACAAGAAAATGATTTCAAATAATTAAAAATCCACAGTAAAAATTTTAACCCGCAGAATAAAATAGTGTGGGTCTGTAAGAGGGTATGTAGCATGTGTGTGCGAGTCTGTAGACTGCACCTGTCTGTCGCACAAAGACCGATGAACACGTCTGTTTCCATGTGCAAACAGCTCCAAGCCGTGTCAGCGAGAGTGATGGAACAGCAAAGTCACAGCACCTCCTCGTCTTATCACAGAGCGACGTGATTCCCTAATTAAGGGCAGGCCGGTCTGGTGCTGGTGTTGGTGTTATGACTACCGTGACGGCGGCTATTTTTCAAAAACCACTTCTCTGACGCCTAAAAGGCCTCGGGGGAGAGGCAGAGAACAGCAGCCTCTCTACCGGCAGATCATTGATTAAAAAGGCTTATGAACTTCCACCTGCGCTGCAGGAAAAGGAGGACAAACAGGACTCTTTGCTCTCTGTGCTCAAAAGCAACTGGGTTTTTGTGAAGAAATTCTCTGGCAAAAATCCACTGAAATGCTAGTTTCTTTCTGAGCTGCACTGTCAGTTGAAAACTGACTATTAGTTGGAGAGGAGCTTCAGTTTTTTTTGTCTGTTGCCATGCAATCCAAAGTTTCTCACAGTTTTATATGCTAAACATTCAAAGCACTGATTTCTTTCTTTTTTTAACAGACAGACAAAATCTGAGCTTGAAAAACATTTTGTTGTAACATACTTTAAAATGTTGCATCAAAAGCTGCTAAATGTACGGTCGGGTTAACGGATTCATTCTTTTGTATATGTCTGTTTACATTCATTCCATGCCAGAGGCCTACTAGAGAGCTGCTTTCAAGATCCTTACTTTGTTTGCTGAAGAGCGTTTCTGGGGTCTTAGACCCTTGAAACTCCCACCCTAAGAAAATCGATTTGAACAAGGGGAGGTTGAGCTTATGTACAGAGCACCATTTTAAACATGCATATAGTCTCGAGTGAATCTGGAGTCAATTACTGAACACATCTACTGGCTTCTGTCAACATTGATTTGTTTTAGACTAAGATCTCTGCCTTACCGAGACTATCTAATTGCACTGGCCCTAACCCTTTAATTACTCTGAGACTGCTGCAATTTACTTCTTTGCAATCTGTTTGTTTACCACGCAAAGAAAAAAAGAACAAAAGAGAAAAATACAGAGAAAAGAAAAAGAAAGTATGGACGAATGAAGGAAAGAATAGAAGAAAAAGAACAAAAAAAATATATTAACAAAAGAAAGAAATTA
The DNA here is from genome assembly GCF_029890125.1 of Rhinichthys klamathensis goyatoka. Taxonomy (NCBI): domain Eukaryota; kingdom Metazoa; phylum Chordata; class Actinopteri; order Cypriniformes; family Leuciscidae; genus Rhinichthys; species Rhinichthys klamathensis. The sequence continues at coordinate 2,230,313 of NW_026606664.1, read as the reverse complement.
GCAAACTAGCAAGAAGAAGAAAGAAACAAAAGAGAACAAAAATTAAGAACAAAATAATGGAAAACAATGAAAGAGGAAAATAAAGAATGGAATAAAAAGTGTAAGACTAAAGAGGGAACAGCAAAATAAAGAATGGCCCAATGGAAAAAATGAAGAAAAAAAATATAGAGTGAAATAAATAATGGAAGAAGGAATTACAGAAAGAAAGAACAACCAAAAAGAAACAAAGAAGAATGAATGAAAGTAAGAGATACTTTATAGATCAAAAAGAATGGAAGAGCAAAAGAGAAAAAAGGTGAAAAAAATAATGTTACAAGTAATAAAATAAATAAAAGAAAGAATGAACAAAAGAAAGAATGAGCAAAGAATGGAAGGAAAGTAAAAAACAAGACAAAAGAATGAGCAAAAGAAAGAACATAAGAAAGGAAGAAAAGATGTAAGAAAAAATGAAAAATTAAAGCAGAAAAGGGTGAAAGGAAAGAATGGACAAAAAACTAAAACAAAAAAGTAAATGAACAAAAGGAAGGAATAAACTAAAAAAGAAAGGCAATGGGAAAGAAAGAATGGTAGAAAGAAAAAGAAAGAACAAGCAAAATAAACAGAAAACAATGAGCAAAAGAAAAACAAATGATGAAAGTAGAATGAACAAGATAGAATGGAAGAATGGAAATAAAAGAAAGAACAAAACATAAAACAAATAAACCTTAGAACATTTTATTCATTTAGATTCTGCACTTCCATCAACAGAACACAACTGAAGACCGATTTACCTGAACTTCTGGAGGGGCTGTTTTCCCACCCAGCGACAGTTGTGTTTGTGGTGTCTTTCTCTGGACTTCCTGTGGACTGGGATGAAGGTTCCTCCATAGGAACCAGTTTGGATGTTATCCAGCCATGAGCCGACACAAACGACTCCAAACCTCCAGACCTGGACTCAGCCTGATGGGAAGCATTGTTTGGATCTGGACTCGTCGGCTGAACCGCAGGTCCAGCTTGGGTCGTTGGTACCGTAGGAACTGGTTGTTGTGACGAATCTACTTCCTCTTGAATCACAGGTAACCACGTGCTGGAAACAGCTGGATCCGGAGTACACAAAATGTCTTCGGTAGTGGTTTCTTCTCCAGATTGGGAAGGGGTGATCCCAGCGGTTGACATAATTGCTAGCTTGTCCTTGCTGGGAACGACAGGGCTCGGTGTGGTGGGCATGTTGTAAGTGTGTACTTCCGGTGCCCTGGTCAACTCTACGTCTTGCTTTCGTTTAACGAAAGGCACATTGACTTTGTTCGAGGGATTGTTTTTGCGTTTTTCAATGGGCCAATGGACGTACGCAATTTCCCCCCTGGCTTCCTCAACTGTGCTGGCTGGTTCCACGTGCTTAGGTTCAGAAGAACTGGACGCACCAGTAGGTTGAGTCGCCTGGAGACTCATAAGCTGCCATTTGACAGTGGTCTCCAGCGGGATATTGTGGTCATCGGATCCTTTCATTTGGCTGTTATGGGTGAATGGTAAGTCTTTCCCTCCACTTCCCTCGGCATCTTTCTCTTCCTCTGCAGATAATGATGGCAGAGGACCTTTGGGAATAGGATAACTGTCCTCGTTCAAATCTTTTCCTTCCCCGGAGAAGTTCTCAGGGTTGTTCCTGGAGAAAGGAATGGTCATGATCTCCAAACCACCTCTTTTGGCTTCCATTGGACTGCTTGTTTGAGTTGTGAAATGCCTATCATTGCTTGGGGCGACTTTCAAGGACTTTAGCGGCCAAATTTGTTGACTGCTCCTCATTGAACTGAAGCTTTTAGATGCCAAAGGACTTGAAGAAAGAGTCGGGTCTGCCATTCCTGATCCAATTCCTCCTGCAGGGATGACAAGACACTGTGATTAACGTAGCTAGGGAGGAGATCGTTTCATTTAAATGTATGTTTAATTAGTGGGCAAAATATGCTAACTCCCACCCCAGAACTATGGTAATTAACTTTAATGCGTGCAGCTCGATATAGAACTGTCATTATTTTTCCGTCAATGCCCTGGAGATATCAAGCAATTAATCTATCGGTCTCAACACACCTATCTTTTAATCAAACCCCTGTTTCAAAGGAAAAATGAACTACAAGCGTAGCTAAAATGACCTTTATTTTCTTCCCAGAGGGTAACATTTGACTCCCGGCTGAAACGGGGATGAAATGTACATTCGTTTTGAAAGCAATCCAGGTAATAAGGGTTTTTCTCTTTATGTTGCCCCGGCACAAAGGACTCATACATCATGCACCTGTCCAATGCCAATGCTTTCTAACAGTAAATCTAGACAAAATAAGACCCAAATCATTAAGTTCAAAAAGCAAAAAGATCTTTTTTTTACACCATGAAGTGTGCAATAAAATAAAAATGTCGTAAGCACTTGACTCATTATTATTATTAAGTGGAAGAGATATTCGGTTAACTTAAAGGTGTAGTTCACCGAAAAATGAAAATGTTGTCATCATTTACTCACACTCAAGTTGTTCCAAACCTGTATGAGTTTCTTTCTTCTGCTGAACACAAAAGAAGATATTTTGAAGAATGTTGGTAACCAGACAGTTGACGGTAGCCATTGACTTCCAAAGTAGGAAAAAAAATACTAAAGTCAATGGCTACCGACAAATATCTGGTTACACTCTTCAAAATATCTTCAAAATTTTTCATTTTTGGGTGAACTATTCCTTTTAGTATTTACTTTAAAACTTGTGCATGGATAATTCAGATATCTGCTTAGATAACATGATTTGGCTTAAAGGCAACAAGTAGCGTATAGCATTTATGCCATGAGAATAGATATTCACAGACCATATGTTCGGTACACAACATGAAATATTAAATGATAATGAATTATTCAGGACTCTGCTGTTGCAGTGTAACATGGACGTGGTGCAATTTACATAACCAAGTAATTGAGCAATTAATGATATAACTGATTACTCTCTGCCGTCACATGATTGTGATGATATTAAACATGTCCAAGTGATGTATAAAAACAGTTACTTAAATGGATTTAACAATAGGACAATTACCCATATACAGTGGCTCCAAATAATAGTTGGACTTGTAAATGAGATCAAACCAAGTGGCACCCACAAAAAAATTCTACAATAGACTTTCACAGAACTAACTTCACTTTTCATAGCCATTTTTGAGACACAGCTGGTTTCAAGGTGATTTTTAGTCACAATTGAATTAGTTACATTGTATTCCTAGTTATGTGAAAAAATCTTAACTGTGAGCTATAGTTGTAATTGTGAGAAAAAGTCATAATTGGGAGATAAAAATTCCCAATTGGGAGGAAAAGTCCCAATTTGGAGATGTAAAGTTAAAACTGGGAAAAAAAAATCCCAATGGTGAGATACAAAGTAGCAGTTGTGAGAAAAAGTTGCAATTGGGAGGTATAAAGTTCAAATTATAAAACAAAAATTCACAAATAAGAGATAGAATTTTGCAGTTGTGAGATATAAAGTCCGAACTGCAAAGACAAAAAGTCCCAATTATGAGACATAAAACACATTGTTCTATGGGATGTATGAATTTCAGAAGTTCTTCATAGCACAGCTTTATCCACATTCAATTTATTTTGGAACTCAAGGCACATGGGCGGCGACTTTAAAAGACAGCTGGATTTTCTGAATTCTCTACAGCCTCCATGTAGTGCAACTCTAAGCAAAGGGAGAGATTGAGAAGCATGCAGCGAAGGGTGAAATAGCCAGTGAATCTGAACTCTGCTAAATGACCTCTGCTGGAGGAAAAACAAAAAGCAGCCAGATTCAGTCTAGAGTGTCTTTTCGCACACACTCCTCGTCCCTGACGATGATCATGCCTCGTATAATTGGGAGAGACTTGGAGTTTGTGGCGGTGCCTGCGGTTTCAGCCAAAGCACATTAATTAGATTCGGAAGTAAATAATGCATGCTGACTAAAGCTGGATTTTCACCCGGCATTAAACATTAATGTTCCCTGTTGAATTTGGTTCGCGGGGAGGATATTTGTACTGATGATGCCCTGAGAACAGACCGCTGCCAAAAACCCATCGCACTAAAACCACACCAGTTAGACATGCTTCAATCCCAGCCTAAGGCTCGTAGCGGTCTAAATGTTCAGAGGTTGGATCTCATTTTGCTTTCTCCTACTATGCAGCTTTACTTGGCACGATTATGACAGACATTGATATCCATTAAAAGCCCTATAGCAGGAAGCAGGAATACATCTCAGCACTGTGACCTCTACAGTGACCCTCCCACTCTCGTATTCCAGAGAACGAGTTGTGTCGGCAACTTTCCTCTTCGACGGCTTGCGCCTACAGAACCATTTGCTGCCATATTGTTTTTCTTCAGAAACAATGAAAAGTTCAACTGCAAGTTGTTGTAGGACATAGTATGCTGAGGGCATGTTTGCACCAAGTGGACGCCATATTTGAGGGTTAGAAGAACAGTCCATTCAATAATGAAATGTGTACCTGGGTTTTAAGTACAATCAACTTGGATGTTTAAGTCATTTCAACTTAAATTACATTAAACTGACTTATTTTGATGAGTAAAAGCAATGTCAAAGCATATGTTGTCTTAAATTATTGATCATATAATTTTTTACAGTGTTCATGGGTGTTTCTTCAACTACTAACAAATTTGTTCTTTGTATAGGAAATGATAGCACAAATGAGTGATAGACATAATTTAAAATTAAACTAAATTCACATGATGAAAATTCTAGTTGATTTTTATTAAAATTTTTGTTTGGATAATCAGAATGTTTAACATGTAATCATTAATTATGATGGATTTTCATATTTTCATATTGAAAATTTGCAACTGGAAAAAAGCTAAACAAAATAAATTTAAACAAGTCTTTTGAAAAGTCTATGTACTTTAATAAAAATCAACCAATGGGACATAAAGTTGAAGAAACACACTTATACCCCCAATGACAGACAGAGGACATAAAATCAGATTGACCTCTTGGCTTAAACTCTTGTGCTTAAATTCTGCTTGAGCCAGTCATACCTTTGGATGGTTCAATGAAACTGTCTGTGAAGGTCTGTGAATATTGATGATCCATATGAGAATTGCTTGGACTCTTTATCTCCTGCTTTGCAGCTACTAGGACCACCTCCTTCTCCTGCTCCAAGAGCTCTTCTTCTAGATCTGATGAGGAAGGGTTATATGAAAGTCCCTTAGTATTTGGCTCCACAATGGCATTATCAGCACCTCCTTTGCTTGTTTTCCCTCTACTTGGCTTCGTCCTGGCAGGCGGGACCGTTTCTGAGGTTCCTCTGTAGAGGCTGGACTCTGTGGCTGGTATCTGAGGCACTCCCGTCCCGGTCCAGTACCTAAATGGCTTCATGATTGTGTTCACAAAGCTGGAAATGACGCTGTTGCTGGTCTGAGCTTGCGTAGAGGAGGAAGGAGTAGTTGAGGACGGGTCAGGAGATACATAGGGAGCATCGGGATCATCAGTCTCCTCTTTCGCAGAACCTCCTTGAAGGTTCTCCTGTGTCTCCACGGCATCTTTGGGATCGTCTTCCCAGTCTACAGACCTTTCTTCAGGTCCAAGATGGATTACAACATGCTCCTCTGAGATTTCTGAAGATTCGTTGTTTATGATGGACTTGAAATCTTCCTTCTCGAGATCGACCAAACCGGTCCAAGTTGAAGGTTCGGGGAAGACTCCGTTTCTTTGGAGCTGCACCTCTTCTTCGCTTGAAGAGTTCAGAGTGGAGTTTTCTAGGGTCTTGTGGAGTATCGCAGCCTGCTCTTCGAAATTCTTCTCTGAAAGAGTAAGATAGTCTCATTAATGGCGGCACTGACAGAAAATAACTACAAAGCAGATATTCGTACGGAAGTCCGTGAAACGAATTTCATATATTTATTTTTGAAAAATAATATTTTTTTATAATACTCATATTATATATTTTTCAGATGCTCGTGAAACTCTTGATGTTACGGGGTATAAATTATTCGGAAATATGTTACCAAAATGATATATACCAGATGTAAGAGAATTATTTATGAAACTTTTAAAGTGGGAAAAGAAAATTGCTTTAACTCATAATTGAGGTCAAAAAACATAACAAAAGTAAAAGACGTTTGTATCAGTGTTGTTTTTGGAAGCCCTTTTAGTTTTAGTCTTAGTCTTTTGGACGAAAATGCTTTTTAGTTTTAGTCACATTTTAGTCACTTAAAAACTTCATAGTTTTAGTCAAGTTTTAGTCGACGAAAACAAAAAAAGGTTTTAGTCAAGTTTTAGTCGCCGAAAACGCAAAAAGGTTTTAAACAAGTTTTAGTCAATTTTAGTAAAAAAAAAAAAAAAAAAAAAAACTTTAAAAAATAGAGAAAATAAAATGCGGCTGTGTCAAAATTGGTATCAAGTTCAAAAATAGAAAGAAATAAAGGTGCCACTTTGCAATCTGTTAAAAAAAGAAAAGAATAGAAATCCATTTGGCAAGACAGGTCTATTTATCCCTGCATTAGTGGCTGCAATGAGCCTGTTTTGAATTGCACAATTTCTCAAAAGTCATGCTCAATGTTCAGCTGAGATCTGTACTTTGTTTTCAGTGAAACTGAAACAGCTGAAAAGCCCATCTCACAGAGATATAATGTGGCAAAGGGAAGAAGAATGCACACAGCTCTCTGCCTTTAGCCTACTTAAAAACGTGATATATATATATATATATTTTTAAATAGATAAAATAGACATATCGTACTGTGTTTGATATGGGATTAAAATGATGGGTAGTGTATGGGCAGTGTATAAGATATAAACTAATGATTAATTACTTTAATATTCCTTTGTTCCGATCAGAGCATGTGAGCGGAGAGCGCATTTCTGAATATCCCTCCGCTCGCTCATTCAGTTCAGGGTCGCGCGCTCAACACAAAATGGCCTGCTGGTTCGAGAATATGTGGAATAAGAGCTGCCTCCGACTAAAGTTTTTATTCTAGTCGACTAGCAGTTGTTCATTTAAGACATTAGTGGCCAAATCGCCCTTTTATATTAATTTAATCCTACTTAAATAGGCTCTAGCCTACGGGATTGAGCGTTATAGCCGCAGTTAAGCGCACGACCGCACGCATAAAGCTTGCCACAAAGAACCGGCAAAAGTAATGATTATGAATGTGTAAAAAAATAGCAAGGAGACATTTAATTGTTTATTAATAAACGGGTGTTTTTGGTGTCGCTGCAAAGATGAATTTGACGACGCGGACTCGCCATGAACGAATAAAGATAAAAAGGCATAAAACGGAAAATTTCCTCCCGTTTTGGAGGAGACCTGTCACGCAGTGGGGCGCACCCCACACCTTGAGAACCGCTGGATTATACTGAAACTGAAAGTATGTCCATAAATCATCTCGTCGTTTCCGAACACCAAGCCCGTTTATTGGTCCTTCGAATATGTGTGGTGAGTGACTAGCCGCAGCCGCAGGTGTGTTGTTGTGTGGAATCTGGTGCGCGCGCGGCATGGGTACCCAAAACAATGATAGGAAGCGACAGCATTGCTGATACTTTTTTAGCTCAAAGCAGACAGATTCCACGCAAAATAGGCAGAAATGACATGCATTGCGAACGTCAGACTTATAGTCATTTTCGTTCCGTCTCGTCTTGTCAACGAAAACGTCTCGTCATGTTTTAGTCACCTTAGAGCCATTTTTAGCTAGTCATCGTCGCGTTATCGTCATAAAAAAAAAGTGCGTCAACGAAATCATTTCGTTATCGTCATCGTTGACGAAAACAACATTGGTTTGTATGAATATATGCCTGTACAGAAACAGAGAAAGCCCACTAGTTCAACAAACCTTGATAGCAGTAGGCGTCAAAGAGATCGGTAGTGTCTGGGAAGCCGGTGCGGTTGGGGTTGTGGTAAACGGTCCGTACTCCTGGTTCATCCCCTCCGCAGTTACGCCGGGGCAAGTTGATGGGGTAACGCACGCTGCCGTCGGCCAGCCAACCGGGGTCGCAGCGGTCTAGGCCACCCTGCCAGGCCAGGTAAAGCTGCCCGACTGTGGCCAGTTGAGCTCCCAGAGTGTGGCAGTGAGTGGATGCAGATGCCAGGCTCAACTTCTCCAGCACACTAGTGTGGAATACTTCACCTGGAGAGAGAGGAAAGACGGAGAGCACATGCTATCTATGAGTGCTAATTCCCCATAAGAATGCTCCTGTTTGCAACATGAGAACTATAAATAAACCTTATAAATAAACTAAATTTGGTTGTAAATTTATAAAATTGTTTACAGAATCCATTAATACAATAGCCATTAACACAGGTGATTGCAAAATATAGAAAAGACAGAGTATTGTTCACTTATTTGATTAATTTATTTTACTATTGATACAACATTTTTTCTGGTGTGAAGTTGAATACTAAAGTGCTTTTACAGGACAGCATTTAAGGGAATGTTTAATTATTTTCACGATAGCAAAGTTTGAAAACCTTAAATGTCTTTTAAAAACTTTATATGATATACTTTTTATACCATCTATCTTCTATACTTCTGTATTTCTTACCCTTGAAATAATCTTTTCTTTCTTCTCTTCCTTATTCTAAACTCTAAACTAGATGCTTGTATAAAAAAATTAAAAAAATTAAATCACCACAAGTTAGAAGTTCTAAGTAATATACAAGGACAAAACTAAATTATTTCTATTCTCCCGATGGGTGGGTGGATGGATGGATGGATAAACAAACAAACAAATAAATAAAATATATATTTTTAAATATTTAATACATTTAAAAATAAAAAAATAGTGAATATGCCAGGCATTAAACTTTTAAGACAATTTGGAATAATACTTCACTGCATGAGGCAGGACTGTCATTCCTGCCTAAAACACACGGATGTGCACTTTAAAAAAGTTATGGCATAAACTGTGGGGCTGAGCTGAAAGGATGGTGACCTACTTAGATGTTCTGGGAATTGAGACACAAGCAGGTACATGCAACTACGACGTCTGAGGCTCATAAGGACATTTAAAGACACAGTTTTTGGATGACTAAGCTGTAACTGAAGCCATCTGTGGTACCTTGCAGGCTGTTGGCAAAGCAGTACACATCAAACATCTCATCGGGGGCTCGGCTGCCGTAGTTCCTCACGCCAGGTGAGTCCTCCCTGTCGCCGTAGCAGCCAGGCCGAGGGGACTGGATGGGATACCTGGGTAGAGAGCCAAAATAAACCAGGAATTATTTCCAAGGAGGGGAGGAGTGAGTAAGATAAACTGTGCAATTACTCGAAAGCGCATCGATTTGGAAGGCACAGGGGTGCCGGCTAAACTCTGATTAAGAGATTATACACGGCACTCCAGGGTTTCCGAAGAGAAATAGCAATGGGGGTTCTTGCGCAGCCCAAATATTGAACTCAGTTATATAAAACCATTAAAACAGCCCGCATTATTTTCCATCCCAGTCTAGAGATCTCTGATGTCTCCATACGCTTGTGCTAATTGCGCGTTTGCGTCTTCACTGATGTGTAGCCAAGCTTCTCTGGAGATGGCCCAATTAGAGCTCTTCCAGGCAGGGAGGGAAAACCTCGCTTACGCTTTTATGCGGTGAGGGCCAGGCTTCGCGCCTCAATTACGAGCTGACAATATGCGGTAGATATGAATGTTGAGATTTCAACATTTCAATAGCTGTCTGACGTTCAGCCATGGAGAATTGGCAAGGCTGAAGAAACAGAGCTGTAATACAGTCAATACATAATAGATATTACGATTAATTAGTAGAACGGATGATTATTAAATCGCTTTGAGCCCAGGATCTCTTCGGAAGAAAGTTGCGTTATTCTGTTTCATGCTAGGGGGACCAATTTATCTGCGAGGCAGCTAAATTTTTTGTCTAATATGTTCTGATCTACAAAGTGATAGTTTTAGAAGGGACATTAAAAGGAAGATTAAGAGATTCACTGGGGAACAGAATTATGTAAACATGTTCAAAGACTTGATTACTGCCAAATATGTGCATGTTTCTGAATCTGGTCAGCAAAGTTGAAAAATTCAAAAGTAAAGTAAATCTATCTTTGTAGAACTTTTTTATCATTTACCTTGTATACTATATATGTTATAGACCTGTAACCAGGGCTTGAAAAATAAAACTTTTTTGCTCACCAGCCACTGTGGCTAGTCGTTTTCCAAAGTTATCAGCCACTCAGCATTTTCACTGGACACAACTTTGACATTGATACAATGGGGAAAATCTAGATAGATATGTTTTTATATTTCATAATTTTGCAGAAGGTATATTAGGCTGCTGTCACTTTAAGACCTAACACACAGATCCATTATACTGTTAAACGTACGTTTTCTTTCTCAACTGTTTATGTTCACTTAAAGGTACAATATGTAGGGTTTTTCGCCACCAGGGGTCGCTAACCTCTTACAATAACAAAGGCGTATATCGATGACGCAAAGCATTAAGCGGAATTATGGATCTTGTCGTCAAGCTGATGGATCTTTTATGGATGAGTGAATACTTTGATGTTTTTAACATGACTGGTGTGAAGCAGGGCGCGATTGCTAAGGAGAGACGTATACCAGCGTCACACGCAACGCGAGTCCCGCGGTTATAAAGTAATAAGGACATTTCATTCCACCGAACTGCACGCAAGTGCTGGATTAATACTCACACAGGTCAGTTTATTAGACGAATTAAACTTGAGGTAATGCAGTGCTGTTTCACTTGCTCTAACAGTTACACTATCACACTAAACTGCACTTGAGTGTGTTGAATGTTGATAGTTAGGTGGTTTGTTGGCAATATGAGACTAGCAGTGAGCTAGATCAACATTAGAATAACATACAGATCATATTCTAACATTTCATCATGTTAAACTAAATAACATTGATTAGTTTTATGTACATTCGCTCACCTGTCTAATAAAGTACATGCAACACTCGCGTCTCTGTCGAAGTTAGTCGCGGACGTGGAGCTCTCGGCATCTCGAAAGATGTTGATCTTTGTTTTAGTCCTCTTTTTGTCTCAAAGTCTGCTTGCCATGGTCCATAATGTTTGAACAAAACAACAACAGCGTGAGCGTCCTGCTAAGCATAACCCAGTTGTTACGACTCCACGTCTGTTGCGATGGTTACTATGGCAGTACGAGCGGAAACCGAGGGTAACGCGGATATGACGGCATTGACTGGCGACTCCTCACCCCTGCTGACACGTCCCGTTTCCTTGGTTAAAATCGCAATTTTCTCACGATTTACAAATAGTTGGAAACATTGGGGATATTGTAAGTAATCAACTAAACAAAATATATAACATTGGCCTAGTGGTTTTTGGATATTTTACTGCAAAAATCCTACATATTGTACCTTTAACCTTTAACTTGTTCACGCGAATACTCGCCAAGAACGACGTTTTGACATTATGTGTGTTCGGCATTTGTGTGTATTTGACTGTTGAACCCAATTTAGTTCTGAGAGGTTGCTTTCTTTGGGTGTGAGCACAAAATCTGCGGAAATTATTAAAAAAAACGCGCAATCCCATGCCGAAATTCAAGCCCTGTAACACCAAACAATATTCATCCGAAGCAAATAAAAAACCGAGTGTAGGGAGGCGTTTTTGTGTGTCAACTCACTGTCGGAGAGATGAGAGAGTGAGAGAGCGCAGCTGGTATTGTTTATCTATTCTGTGGAAAATGAGCAGCCTTTTGGAAAGTTTCAGATATTTCAGTATCGATATGTATTGTATATGTAAATGTATTGACTGATACACGCCACTGCTAAAATCCAACCACGTTTGGCAAGTTGTCGGGTGTTAATGTCAAGCCCTGTCTGTAACCTTTGTAACCTGTATTATTTTTTGTCATTGTTCATTTGCAACCATAATAAATAAAATACTGGATGCTTGAAAAGTTAAAAATAAAATGTAATAAAGTATAGAAATATTCAATAAAATTTTGCCATGTCAAAATAAAAAATTCGATAAATATATAAACGTTGTGATTCAGAACGCAATTACACAAACATGTTCAAAGACGTCATAAATGGGCTACTTAATATACATGCACGTTTCCGATTCTGGTTCACAAAATAACTGACTAATGTCATTCTGACCTCACACTCTGGTCCGACAGCCAACCGGCATCGCAGTTGTCGTATCCGTCATTAAAAGTGGCCAGCAGCTGGGCCGGCGTGGCGATGTTCGCAGAGTTCTCCAGACAAACTCTTTTGGCATCTGAGAAGGACAACGCGTAGCGGTCGTGGGGCGCGCGGTAATGGAAAACCACTCCTGTGTGGGAGAAAACAGACAGTGAAGTGCATGATGGGAACTATACCTTACATAAACTATTTCCCCAATGAACAGCAATTATAGATGTTTAACTTGATGCAGGTCTCTTGAGATCCACTAAATACCGTAGCTTTATTTCCTGAATTTCGGTTTCATTCCTATTTTTCCGCCATTCCTCAGTCCTCTGAGAATGACAACAGACAGAAACACAGTACAAAAGAAGTGAGAAATGAGATCCCAGCACCAGTTCTTTGTACAGCGGACTGGAAGCCCGTCCTCTAACTGGTCAAAGAAATGAGATTCCTGGGATTGCTTTTGAACTGCCCATCTGCTATTCCCAGATCACATCGGTTTGGAGTCCTTTTCGTCCTCTACTCCAAACTCCAAGTCTATAACCTCCACTGTCGGCAGCCATCCCACAAGAACGAACAAACATGAAAGGGACAAAGGAAAATCCTCAAAGCTAGGTGGGCCAATTTATGGCGAAACACTTCAGACGACGTCTTGAGGGGAAAGATTTTAGTCTCCTGAGCAATACGGCCCGTTTCTTACCCAACCGTGCCAGCTACGCATGACGCCCCACTTCAAAGGGGCATGAGAGAAAGACTTCCTTCCTTCCTTCAAATTTTTGTACTTCCCTTTTTTGCTTCCCATTGGAGTTCAGGAAAGGCTCTGAGCTTTTAAAAATATTCAGTCTGTGACAAACATGTGGGGATGAGATATGTGGGACTCTCGTCCTCCGAGGGATGCCGCATCTTATTAAAAAAAGGGGTCAGAGTTTCCACGTCTCATTTCCCGAAGACATAATCAGAGGAGCCGAGGGTCAGATTTATGACCAGTTAGCTAAACTGTTCAGTTGAATGTTTGTAAAATATCACAGAATATTTCTGTAGGTTAGCAAAGATTCACTCGTTTATTGTGTTAAATAATGCAACCTTCGTTTAATTATATACAAAATTATGTGCACCTATGTGCAACAATCGAGAATATTTTCTGAGGACGTATTTATAAGTAAACACGGATTGCCATAAATAAATATTCCTGTAAATTGTCTTGACTGTTTTGTTCCCTTCATTATTGAATACTTTGAGTTCAAAATTCCGATGCTGTAACACAAGGTGTGAAAGCGTCTAAAGGGGGCGGATGCCTTTATTGACAGCGTTATTGCGATTTTCATAAAAGCTTGCAACAATAATGGGAATTTTGTTTCAATGCTTTAATTGGTGAGCTTGAACTAATTAACCATTCAAACGCACATAAGAGGAGGTTTCTGTTTTGAAACGAAAAAGTAGGCTACATGAGTATCTGCTTGTATAGTATTAATAATGCACTGGTATCTCATAATGCATTTTTAAGAGCCACTCTCTGTTGAGAGAAGTAATCCTCGTTAGGTTTTGCAATCACAAATTACGTTTTAATCATAATGGTTCGTACCCCTTCTCTGCTGGATGCTGCTTAGGCCACATTGATCAAAAACGTGTTTATGTTTAACTTTTTTTTTTTTTTTTTTTTTTTACTTTAAACGTTTTTGTTTACATAATATATGTGTGTACATATATTATTATATTCATTATTATTATTATATATAAGTCTGTGTGTGTATAAACATATATACTGTATATTTATACACACACAGACACACACACACATATAATAATATACACATATTAAACAAAAACTTTTATGTTAGATGCGATTAATCCATTTGACAGCACTAATTTTATTTTTATTTTTTTAAATACAATTTTGAGATTTTTAATTTAACTATTTTCAAGGAGGAAATATTTTCTATTCTTATTACTTTACTATTTACTCCTTACTATAGTTATTAGTATTTTTTATTTTATTTTATTTTATACATATTTTTTATTTATTTACTATTTGTATTCCTTACTTATCAATCTTTTATATTCTTTTTTTAGTCCTTACTATTCGATTGTTTTTTTTATTTTTATTTATATACATTTATTTTAAAATGCAATTCTTTTTTGTATCATTTTTATTATGAATATTATTGTTTTCTCATTATGTTGGCTTATATTTACATATTCTACAGTGTGTTTTTTTCTCTTTACTATGATTATTGCATATTTTTACTTTTGTTTTTTAAATATTTTTATTTATGTCAATTTAATTATAATTCAAATAAGTTTTTATTTTTACATTCCTTTTATTATGATTTTTCATTACATTAGCTTACATTTACACATTCAATTAATTTTTCATAAATCGGGAGGAATCTATAATGATCATAATCTACTTTTGCGCTTAAAAGAATGACACCGACTTAACTGGAGGGTCACTACGGCAGTGCATTTAGCACCTGGTTAAACCAGTTTGCTTAGTGAACAACATGCAGGTTTGCGAAAAATGCTGTTTGACGAATTCGCCCCATGCACATTTCCGCTCCACAGCCTCATGCTAACACAAGCACTGCAGTCCATATTGTCAGCGAATGAAGTCTAACTAATTTCATCAAGGTTTTGGCAGGAATCTGAGTATGCAGAAAGTGCAGCAGCTGTTTGGTCCATGCCTCCTTGGACTGATCTGATGGAAAACGCCACCAGATGTGCAGGAAAACCAATCCTTAGCACTGAGGACTGTAATTACACCAGATTTTCAAATTAAATAATATATCAAGTCATTCACCGAGCGCGTTTCACCCAGAGGCCTGCAAAACCACTGAAAAGGGACGTTAATTGCGAGACAAGTTTTTGCACAAAACACAAACCTAAAGAAGAAAGAAGTCAACTGTGAATCTAATTACTATAATCACAGCTGCGTGTATTAGTATTCTGCAGAGCGCTACATTACCCGTGACCTGAAGAGGCACCGTATCTTGTTCGTCGTTAATGCCGACCACGACCTCACAGCGGTACATTCCCGAGTCGCTGGATCGCAGGCCTGTCAGCACCAAGCTGGCGTTGTAGCGGTTCTCCGGGTAACCCGGCAAGGTGACGCGACCCTGGAAGGCTTTCTTCACCTTGATTATATTGTCTTTAGCCACAAGAATCGATTGCTGCTTTTGTAGGCCGTCCGCGCCACGTTGACCCCAAAGTTTGGTCCATTTGATGCGGGGCGGTTCGTTAGAAGCACTCGGGCGCAGGGTGAAAACACACGGCAGGAGGGCCGTACCCGACAGAGGCTCCTGGACCCTCTGGTGAGTCACTTTACGCATGTTCACCACAGTGTCACAGCTCACCATGCCTGAGGAAAGAGGAAAAACGACAAAACTGATCATATTCAAGCATTTTAATGAAAAGTTTCTTAAAAACATGCTGATCTTTTGAGCTTTCTGTAGTGTCCATAAAAGAATAATTAAAAACTGTATCACAGTTTCCACAAAACATTTTAACAGCTAAACTATTCTCAACATTAATAATAAGAAGAAATGTTTCTTGAATAGCAAATCAGCATATTAGAATGATTTCTGAAGGATCGTGAGACACTGAAGACTGAAGTAATTCAGCTTTGACATCACAGGAATAAATCTTTAAAATATATATTAAAATAGAAAACAGTTATTTAAATGGTAATAATATTTCACAATATTACTGTTCTTACTATCAAATAAATGCAGCTTTGGTGAGCATAAGAGACTTTAAAACATAAAAAAATCGTATTGTTCTACGATTGATAAAAGCAGACAAAATACAGATTTGTGCTCTTCGAAAGAGACATAAAGTTATTTAGCTAAAATCAATATTAATACATTATACAACAGTAAACAATTCATTATTTATACTCTCCCTATTTACAGTGTAACATAAATTCAGCAAACCCTGGCAGTAGTGACCGCACAGGCAAATGGAGGTATAAGAGTAATTATCCTTTTTGCCTCAAAGGTGAAAAAAATAAAATAAAATCAATAAGAGGCATGAGCAAAATGGGGGTTGATGCATAGACGGAAAAAAAAAACAAGCACATGCAGCGCACTACAGCGTTTTTTTCTAATCACCAAGTGAAATGCAATTCCTATTATGTACACTTGCATTATAGCTTATAACAATGTGTGCGGGGGCCAGTCGTCATTCTCATTTGCATATGGGGAGGTGAGAATATAATTGCTGCAAGACAGATTGAATGAATGGCATGAGGTAAGGCGGAAGAAGAGAGGGTGCAGACTATTCCGAGCGAGAGCGCAAAAATTCACTGATTTATTTTCATTAGAGTGGGCTTTTGCCCAGCACCTCGTGTCTTGGCTTGCCCTGCCGTTATTTGATTTGATTTAAATGTAAAGAATGGAGTCTTCTACCAGTACAGGGAAATGTCATCTCTCCCAGCCCAACAACTCCCCACCATAATTACATGGAGAGATTGGGACGCTGGGTGAGGGAGATGGCACAATCCTGACTTTAAAGTGCTTTTTCATTTACTTCTCTTTTTTTAAATTAATTGATTCAACTATTTTAGTGTACTCTCTCTGGACACTTTTTATAAGTGGTATAAATGCCAAGAGGAGTTATATATCAGGGTCGGAAATTAACAAGGGCTTGGGTCAAAAATGCCACAAAAATTTACAAAAATGGCCCCTAATTTCAAGAACTGTCCCCGCACAATTAAGCTAGATCTATTATGGCTGTCATGATTAAAGTGAGATGTGAAATGAATGAAAAGTGTCGATTGTGGCATTACATTTGCAGTCGATTTGCTCACGTTGCATCAGATTTCTTTTTAAACGTGGTTTGCACCATTGAGCATTAAAACCAATCGCACAAATTTCTGTTGAGCGTATGAATGCAAAGTCCAATCAGAGGCGTTTTGATTCGTCACTTAGACTGAGTTCTCAATCTGAATTAGTAAATTCTCTCATCACCATAAACAACAAGTGATACATAACTGTTTTTCAGTTCTTTTCAAATCAACCAAATTGTACTTATATATTTACTAGGCCTACATATTTTTACAAACACAGCTAAATCTGAATTTGAAAGCAAACAGCATCATCATTCATCACTACCTCGCCATGCTGTTGCGGTGCATATTTACAGTAAATATGATGGCATAAATTCATCTATGATGACATTTAGCTGAAGCATGGAGGATAATGTCCTCTCTAACAGGCAACAGTCATTTGCAGGGAGTAATAGCGAATATCTTGGTAGAGATGATGGCAGCCCACTCGTCTAACGGCACTTATACAGTCCCCACAGAAATGGACTGTACATAGGTGAAAACGCTAGAGCGAGTGCTTGACAACATCAATGGGAGGGGTAAATGGACCTGCAATTTTCTTGTTGAATCAAGGCACATATCTTCACAAACATGTTAGCTGACAGGAAAGGTTCAATTTGAGTGTGCTCTGTTAAGGGGCCCGAATCAGCAGTGGTGGACTAATGCTAAAAACTATGAGAGTCAGTTGTAGCCTACTAGGCTTCATTAGGCTACTGTAATATTGAAGGTAAAAATTAACTGATTAGTATACAAACACTTAAATTACACTTTTATTTATTTTTATAATGATAAAGTTATATGAAATATAAACATTTAAATGGTGGCTGTCATGAAAACTTGCCAGATTTATTCAAACATGCATTAAATGTTGAAGAATCAATATCGGTTTGTAAAAATGAGAATCGATTAAAATTGAGAAATCTATCTTTTTTACCCAGCCCTAATATGTATATATATGTATATATATATATATATATATATATATATATATATATATATATATATATATATATATAAACAAACATGTAACATATACACTCACCGGCCACTTTATTAGGTACACCTGTCCAACTGCTCGTTAACACTTAATTTCTAAGCAGCCAATCACATGGCGGCAACTCAGTGCATTTAGGCATGTAGACATGGTCAAGACAATCTCCTGCAGTTCAAACCGAGCATCAGTATGGGGAAGAAAGTTGATTTGAGTGACTTTGAACGTGGCATGATTGTTGGTGCCAGAAGGGCTGGTCTGAGTATTTCAGAAACTGCTAATCTACTGGGATTTTCACGCACAACCATCTCTAGGGTTTACAGAGAATGGTCCGAAAAAGAAAAAACATCCAGTGAGCGGCAGTTCTGTGGGCGGAAATGCCTTGTTGATGCCAGAGGTCAGAGGAGAATGGCCAGACTGGTTCGAGCTGATAGAAGGGCAACAGTGACTGAAATAACCACTCGTTACAACCGAGGTATGCAGCAAAGCATTTGTGAAGCCACAACACGCACAACCTTGAGGCGGATGGGCTACAACAGCAGAAGACTCCACCGGGTACCACTCATCTCCACTACAAATAGGAAAAAGAGGCTACAATTTGCAAGAGCTCACCAAAATTGAACAGTTGAAGACTGGAAAAATGTTGCCTGGTCTGATGAGTCTCGATTTCTGTTGAGACATTCAGATGTTAGAGTCAGAATTTGGCGTAAACAGAATGAGAACATGGAACCATCATGCCTTGTTACCACTGTGCAGGCTGGTGGTGGTGGTGTAATGGTGTGGGGGATGTTTTCCTGGCACACTTTAGGCCCCTTAGTGCCAATTGGGCATCGTTTAAATGCCACGGCCTACCTGAGCATTGTTTCTGACCATGTCCATCCCTTTATGGCCACCATGTACCCATCCTCTGATGGCTACTTCCACCATGTCACAAAGCTCTAATCATTTCAAATTGGTTTCTTGAACATGACAATGAGTTCACTGTACTAAAATGGCCTCCACAGTCACCAGATCTCAACCCAATAGAGCATCTTTGGGATGTGGTGGAACGGGAGATTCGCATCATGGATGTGCAGCCGACAAATCTGCGGCAACTGTGTGATGCCATCATGTCAATATGGACCAAACTCCCTGAGGAATGCTTCCAGCACCTTGTTGAATCTATGCCACGAAGAATTGAGGCAGTTCTGAAGGCAAAAGGGGGTCCAACCCGTTACTAGCATGGGGTACCTAATAAAGTGGCCGGTGAGTGTATAATAATACACTTTAAATCACCGATTTTTAAGAGAAAAATAAATTAATAGGCCTAAATATATCTGGAAATAAATATATTTGGGAATAAATATATATATATATATATATATATATATATATATATATATATATATATATATATATATATATATATATATATATAAATATAAATGAAAGAATAAATAAATAAAACTTAAACATTTTTTTTAAACTAAATAGAGAAAATACTAAATGAAGGGAAAATGTAATACAAAAAATGTATTCAGAATTAAATGATTAAAAATGAATAATATTTGTTTCATCATGTCATTTATACCATTATTTATTTTCCTATTACATATAATAATAACATAATACAATAATAACAACAATTGGCGAATATTGAATATGATTTTTTTATATATGAATTTGTTTTCAACAATTGTTTTCGTTATTTCGCATAAATGTAATGCATATAAAATGCACATATTTAAATATTCAAGTCTTATACATGTATTTGCATACATTATATTATATTATATTAAACACTATAAATAGTAGATTATTTAATAACATTTTCAAAAACTGTTTGCCGGTTTGAAAGCAGCAGCACAACTGAAATCACCAGATTATAAATGAAAAATTGTTTGCATATGAGCTCTTGAGAGGGATCGACAACTCCTCCTTCCATCAGATCTTGTCTCAAAGCCCATGCTTTCCTTCCTTTCTGTCCTCCATCTCCAGGGAAGTGCTCACGATAAGGGATAGGCACAGAATTACTTTCCTGTTGCCTGAATTCACGCTTGAGGAGAGTATAAGCAGCGAGACTGCAGAGCATGACTTTTTGTTTCCCCAAGCCCTCGATGCCCACATGCAAACACTTATAATTGTATTTATGCATGTTTCTCAGACGCATTTAAACAGATATGTAGTAAATTAGGCTGCTCTCCGGATACAGTTGTGCCAACAGTGTGAAAAATTGTTTCTTCTGTAATGTTTTGTGTGCAAGCGTGATCTAATTTGCCACGTTAAATAACCAGAAATCAAATGCAGATACCTCCTTAAAAAACAAATTACACCTCGGAGTCAAGAAATAAAAAATTGCTTTGGTCCCACATGGGTAAATAATGAATGTAAGAAGCATAGCAAAATATACCAAATCTGCATTTAGATGGAATTTTTTTTACAAGCATAACCCCCTGGAGATCGTCCTTTTGTTTGAAATTCTGCCGTTGTTTTTAATCTTTCCTCGTCCGTCTGAGGTCGAGCCAAAAAGAAGGCAAAAATATTGAGGGTTACAGGGAGGGGGGAAGGACTAGGAAGAGTTTGGGGGGAAAAAAGAAGCGACCACTTGCTACTGCTTTTCTGCTCATTGATGTATTGTGACTATTTGCCGTCCTCTTTGAACACCTGAAATGCATTAAGTGCTGTCAGAAGCCTTTATCATCCCAGAACAGGGAACACAAGGCAACAGCGCTCGTACGCATCTCCTACATGGATGTTTTTGTCCTTCTCCCTTTCTTTCTCTGCAGGCTAATGTAATTGGCTGCTTGCTGACAGTGGCCTTATTGTCTTCAATTACCCAGCAGCCACGAAATGACTGATCGATTGCGGGCCGGGGTTATGCTGACGATCATGCCTTCTGTAGTCATTTCATTCATTCCTTTCGACAGTGATATTTGAGGGATTTTATAAAATAATGGGCCTTTTATTACCAAGCCGTCCGAAAGGAACACCGCAATTAATGATAATAAAACATAAAAGTCAGATATAAAAAAAAAGGTAATAAAAAGACATTAAAAAGACCAAAAGGAGCCTGATTCTATTAAGTGAAAAAGCCACCTACTTTCTTCACACAACCTTCATCTTAAAAATAACAGGCGGCATTCGGTGGTGTTAATGCGAGCTACGAATGTCGCATTACCTACTTCCTTAAACATGCCTTAATTATTGCTGCGGCCACCAATGTAGAAAAGATAATGACCGTCACAAAGAATGTGTACTGCCATCTCTCTTTAGTGTTTAGTGTGGAGAGAGAGCAGTGACTACATATCTACAGGCATGCCATGCCAAAGACATTTTTTTTTGTTTTCTGATATACATGGTGTATAATAATAATAACAATTTGGACAAGAATGATAAATTAGATTGTGTTCTGCAATATTTTACTACTGTGTATATATATATATATATATATATTAAATAAATAAATAAAGTTAACGGGTGACACTGATAATTTAGCTTGTGTTCTGCAATACTATACTAATGTGTATAATAATAAAATCATAAGAATAATTATTATTATTAAAAAATAAATAAATAAAGTTAATGGCTGACACAATGATATTTTAGCTTGTGTTCTGCAATATTATACTAATGTGTATCATTTTTTTATTGTTATTATTAAAATAAATAAATAAAGGAAGTTAACGGCTAACACAATTATAAATTATCTTGTGTTCTGCAATATTATACTAATTTGTATGATAAAAATAAAAATAATTATTAAAATAAATGAATTAATTAATTAATTAATTAATTTTTAAAGCAATAATACTGGTGAGTGACAGGATTTAAAAAAATAAACCGCAAAAAAATAGATTGAAAGACCATAAATGAACTGAATACTATCAAATAAATAAGTCTGCTTCATTCTTTACATGGCCTTCCCTTGAAAAAAAGACAGATAGCATTCAATGATGTTAATATGACTGTGAATGTTAACAACTGGACCTCCTTAAACGCTCTTTAATGGTTTCCATGAGAACAGAGATACAAAGCTAATGCAATGACGAATTAGTAAGTGTACTGCAATTTCTCTTTAGTGCCGTGGCCATTTTTACAGGCCACCATTTGGCAAACTGCCCATTTTTGTCAGTATTCTCCCTTTGCTCTTTCTTTCAGTTACCTAACCACAGGCCGAGACTGTCCTGTGGCGTCTAATTGCACAAGCGATCGCAATGCCCTCACTGAGCTTGAAACATTCATATATCCAAAGCATTTGTGACAAACTCGCGAAAATGTTCGCAACGGGAGCCAGTAGCCTTGAAGTAAATCTACATATGCATCATTTCCACAGAATAAGAGCTGTTTGTTTGATTCCCACTCTTAAGTAGGACCTCCAATGGTGTCTTTCATCCACTGCCACCGCAGATACAGCCTCCTCCAAAACGGTGTTTGAGAAGTGGAATCATTGGATTAAAAATGAACAGGTGTGCTTATATGGTGTCGAGCGCACGCAGGCCGTCGTAATGACATTCCCTTTCTGAAAGCGTCTCGCATGAGATGCTCTCCCCCGGAAACCCCCCAGAGGTTCCCGACATATTCACAGCGCCATGAATATTAACCGAGCCCAGGGTGTCTGAGCTCAATATCTCCTGTCTTCCTTCCTGTCTCTTGCTCAAATACACACACATACATAAAAATACTCCGAGTCCAGAGGCTTGACTACATTTCCTGCTCTCTGCTAGGTAATAGCACATTTATTTAGCGTGATACGGGGATGCTAACTTAAGTGTGCCCACCTCTCACATAAACTGTGGCAGCAGCTGCGCAACTTATGCATGACAATTGTACCATTAAACTAACTTGAAACTAAATGGCAGACTGATTGAATACAGTACATTAAAAAAACTTAGACAAAATGTCCATATATATACGTTATACATTTGAACTCATTCTTGCCATTCACGCAATTTTGCGGCAATCCATGTTTTCGCTATTATACGGTAGGGGGCGCTGTTACAAATCTTGTGGAAGTGTACAGATTCTCCGGATACAAAACAAGCGAAACAAGCGATAAAAGCATTGCTTACGCATATATATGTAAGCTAACACGATCATCAAACATTAACAGCATATAAATCAAAACTTCCTAATGTTATTGAATCAAACGTCGACCCAGGACGGTGAATCTTCGGGGTGTTGATGGACTCGATCTATTCCATCTACGTTTTGATCATCGTTCTGAATCCGATCCGGAGTCCGGACACAGTCTTTGACAAAAACGTGATTTGATCAAAAACGCTGGTGCTGGCTGGCAACTTTTTTTTTTTTTTTACGCTGGCGGGGAAAGAGTTAAGAGAAAGAACATGAAAAGAAAGAAACAGCTTAGCAGCTCTTGAGAACAAAGCTCATCTAAACTTTGCACTTTTTTGTTTGCGTCACTTTCTCGCATCACCCAGTGTCAAAAACAAACAAACAAATAAACAAATTTAAATTAACGATCAGATTTTCTAGTTTGCTGTATTAGTATTTATTAATTGCATTATGTATGAACATTTGTGTTGCTCTCTGTCAGGGTTTAAAAACACCTTAAATAAATAATAAATAAACAAAGAAAAACTTTCCATACAGTTTGTTGTATTAATATTTATCTATACTACAGTTTTTCTCATTTGCATCTCCCTGTGTCAGGTTTTCAACTGTTTCATGTAAAAAGAAATTGGTCAAAACTCCAATTGAGCTTGATTTTGATAGAATTTAAAAAATATAATGAACCATTCAAGTGTCTGACCCTATATAAATCCACAATATCAACTTTGACACAGTGTTTAAAAAAAATATAGTGTTTTTTTCCTATTTCCTGAAAAGAAGCGGTTTTGGACAAACAAGGTTTCCGCCCAACAGCGACAAATTATTACTTAATAAATAAAAATGAACGAATTATTTAATTTTCTACTTTGTTGTACTAATGTATTGCTCATGACTAATCTTAGATACAATTTCTCAAAAGTTTAATACTTTCGTATTAAAATACACCGCTTAAACAAATTTTTTTACCAAATATTACTAAAATAGATTTCATGATGGATGACTGGTGCAACCTTACCCTAGTTAGTAGATGATGAGAGAAGGGAATCAGCAGAAAAAAATATTTAACACTCATGGAGACAGTGTCCTTATTTACACCATGGGCATCCCTTGAGAGGGGTTTCGATGGAGAGTGAAGCTAAGAGTGGCAGGAAATCTTTATGTATATTATGAGCAGCCTATCTCGCTCACTGTTGCTGACACTAGAAAAGAAAAGTGCGTGGTGGACCTCCAGTGCCACACCAGACACCAAGCAACTGGTGCAGATGGCAGCGAGTAGGTCAGGGACCGAGAGACTCGGACTGCAACCCTGCGAGTGCCCGATAAGAACATGGTGTCGTCTGAAATCAGAGGAGGCCGGTCTGTGAAACAGTGCGTGCAACACAGCCTTGCCAAAGTTCTTACTTGGGACCTGGTCTCGCACAGCTGAGCGTGAAGAGTTTGCATCTACAAAAGGCTTTAGACGGCGTATAGGATTCAGCCCCGCACAAGCTTTGCATCAGTGTCTTCCCTTTTTATGGCACGTGGGAACGGTATCGTTGCCACTGAGAGCCAATACAGGCATTAGAGTGAGTGATGACAAGTCTTTAGGTGGCAATGTGAGGAAATGAGGCTTTCTGCAAATGAAAGTGTTCCTTGTGCACTCTCTATTTACTGCAGATGGAAGTAGCGGAGGGCAGAATCCAGCCGAGGGGGATTTATAACCGATGTCCAAAAGTGCTCATCAGTGACTGTTCGGGGAAAGGTGTGCGCCGGTAATTACCACAAGATGAAAGGACTAGAGAATTTTTTTTTTAAAGGGATGGTTCACCAAAAAATGAAAATTCTGCCATAAATTTGCTCACCTCGTTACAAACCTGTATTATTTTCCTTCTTTAGTGGAGGACAAGAGATGATATTTTGATTGCTTGAACTTTCTATGCATACAATGAAAGTCAATGGGGTCCAAAAACAACATCCCTCATTGTATGGACAAAGAAAAACGTTTTTTTGTTCTACAAAAGAAATAAAGTGAGTAAATGATGACAGAATTGTCATTTTTAGGTGACATATCCCTTTATTGAACATGTCAGAGGGGAAAACACTGAGTCTCTTTACAAACGACAAGCTCTTTCAATAGAGTAGGTCAACAAAAAAGAAAAGAAAAAAATACACTAGCAGTCTGAGGTTTCTTTGACAGACAGACAGAGAGACAGAGAGACAGAGAGATAGACAGACAGACAGACAGAGAGATAGACAGACAGACAGACAGACAGAGAGACAGACAGACAGACAGACAGACAGACAGACAGACAGACAGACAGACAGACAGACAGACAGACAGACAGACAGACAGACAGACAGACAGACAGACAGACAGACAGACAGACAGACAGACAGACAGACAGACAGACAGACAGACAGATAGATAGATAGATAGATAGATAGATAGATAGATAGATAGATAGATAGATAGATAGATAGATAGATAGATAGATAGATAGATAGATAGATAGATAGATAGATAGATAGATAGATAGATAGACTGTTAGATAGACAGAACGACAGACAGACATAAAGACAGGGTAGGTTGCATTTCTTTTTGTCCACTGTGAGAGGAAAAAGCACTAATTCAGCTGTTGGTTTCGGACTTTTGAAATTTGAAAAAGTTGTTACTGAGTTAACCAGGGCATCTGATTGACAACTGTGCTTCCCACGACTGAACAGATAAGAGTAGATGAATGCTCAGATTGAAGAGAGAATGACTCACTGTGTTCCAGGGTGAAGAGTAGACACACAGCCAGGAGAGGCTGGAGCGCAGTCAAGCGGAGCTCCCAAAGCATCCTGAAGGACAAACAGAGAAACAGACACAGAGAGGTGGATTCATTATCATTTCAGTCATGTCAAAATTAATTAAAATCAAACTACCAAAGCCTGCTAGCGCATTTTCAGTCTTTCTTTCAGTTTATAGGAATTAAGTAACCTATCAAAGGCTTGATAGGTCAAAGTATTCAGAGCAAGGAAGCCTCTCAATCTTGATGACCTATTGCAAAAAAAAAAAAGAGCTTAACCATGTGGGGGCTCTGCCATTAACGTGTTGTACGTTAAGCACAAAAATCATTAGTTATCACTGCAGTTTTCAAGAGTACAGCATTTTTACCCGTTTTTTACAGGACTTACACAGCAGTGAAATAACTCGCAACAGATCGCTTTCGTGAATCTTTCAAAGGCAAGCATTTTTTTTTTTTTGATGTAATACATTTTCAGAGTACTGGCTGATCAAACCTCAAGATAGAAAAACAAGATGGATAGAATCATAAATATATAAACATACAGAAGGATTAGATAGATAGATAGATAGATAGATAGATAGATAGATAGATAGATAGATAGATAGATAGATAGATAGATAGATAGATAGATAGATAGATAGATAGATAGATAGATAGATAGATAGATAGATAGATAGATAGATAGATAGATAGATAGATAGATAGATAGATAGATAGATAGATAGACAGATAGACAGATAGACACACAGACAGAATGATAGATAGACAGATGACAGAATGAAAGACACATACAGTATACAGAGAGACAGAACAACAGCAGATAATTAGATAGAACGACGGACAGAACGACAGATAGACAAAACCATACAGAAATTAACAGAATGACAGATAGATACACATATGGATAAACAGACAGATCGCACCAGCTACCTGAGTTCCCATATTTACAAATCGCTCAACTAGGTTTTCATTATTTAGGACCACCAAGTAGATTAAATGCCTGACACCCCCAATCTACATTATTACAGGCAGAAAGTCTTCAGTACAAACCAAGTGTGAGAGAGACAAAGAGCCGAGAGTAAATAATAGATTCTGCAGATTCGACTCGCTGAAGCCAAGGGCGAAATACAAGCCACTGTCTGAGAGATTGGACAGGGATAACCAGTGTACATTACAGCAGGCCGCTCACCTGCTCTGATTCAAAGACGAGCGCAAGGACAAAGAGAGAGGTGCGCTTACCAGTGCATCAAAATGAATGAGACAAGCGGTTCATTTGCGACCGCACAGTCGATTAATCGCTCAAAAATAATTTGATCTCATCTAATGGGTTAAATGGACAGCTTGTCAATTCAATCAAAGCTTTTAGCATCTTTCTTCTCATACCTCTTTGTTCATTTCCAACACGTGGAAGGTCTATTTTCTGTTCCTGACCGTGTGACCACCGTTAACTTACATCTCTGCCGGGAATCATGGGAGTCTATCTCGTAATTGTATCTGCAGGTTGGAGCTGTGCAGTTTTTGCTGGCTGTCACAGCCAGGTGACAGATGACAAACCAAGAACCTCCTACATGGAGGTAGGCGAGCGTTCACAAGCAAAAACTAAGACAAACCCACACACATACTAAAAGAAACTGATACTCAAATGAAAGGAAGCCAATATGCTTTCAGACAAAGGAGCTGGTGGATGGTTTGGTGTATAAATCCCTACAAACACAGAGTCCCTTACAGCTCAGTCCATGAATCTGTTTGTATCGTAAAAGATTTTCTTTCTCAAAGGTTTTTCAAGAAATAGCACGGTTTAGATGCTGCCCACTACCTCTTCACAGTGGGAAGGCAATTGTGTGCTGGCATGCAGTAATCCTGCTGTTGTCTTGCCCAGCCTGGGCTCTCTGATCCTGGAAAAACATCATGCCAGACCTCTGTAGACTCCCACAGCCTCCGGCCTCCAACTCATCCCGAGTCAGTCTTGTACTCTTGTTAGGGCTAAAGCAAGCATCACTTCAGTTTAAACTCGAGATAGAGGTTTGTTCACATGAGGAGAGGTGCCATTTAAAAAAAAAAAATGTATTTCCACCTGGTGGACATTAAACAAGTTTTTTTTTTTTTAAACCCATAGAGTTACATTGAAGGTGGGACCCAACTTTAACTATTGACCAGAATATTTAGGGTTTTGGGTACTTCAGCACAAATATCATATACAGTGCTTAGCATAAGTGAACACACCCATGCTAAAGTTGACTAAAAAGAGGAATAAAAAATCATCTTTTGGAAATTGATCTTAATGCCTTAATTAAAAAAAAAAAATTAGGAAAAATTCAACCTTTAAGGACACCAATTTTCTTTGTGAATGAATAATGTATCGGAAATAAATAAATGTTCTTCCTTAAAATACAGGGTGCATAAATCAGGACACCCCTATGTTAAATTCCCATAGAGGCAGGCGGATTTCTATTTTTAAAGGCCAGTTATTTCATGGATCCAGGATACTATGCATCCTGATAAAGTTCCCTTGGCCTTTGGAACTAAAATAGCCCCACATCATCAGATACCCTTCACCATACCTAGAGATTGGCATGGTTTTATTTCAGTTAGCCTAGCTGGTTTGATTTGCATTGAGAGATGAACTTATGGAAAGTACCCCATGCCAATCTCTAGGTACGGTGAAGGGTATAGTGATGATGTGGGGATATTTGAATTCCAAAGGAATTAAATACCTAAAAGAATATAATTACCCGTAGCTCTATACAGGTGGAGCTGGGGAAGGTGGAGGGTTTCAGAGGAACTCATTGGCTGCAGATGTGGCATGAACCAATCAGCTTATGCCATGTAGTTAACAATCTAAATATCATCAGCTTGCGTTGAGGACACATCAGCCTGCGCCATCTAGAGTTTCATGACAGAACTTGGTGTTTAAATAATTATACAGGGCCTAAAGTTAACACTCTCCAAGTGACAAATGAGAGTAAAAATCTGCATTGTCGAGTATATGAAACGGTGTCACTCGACAGTTGGCCGGTAACATTTTTATCCATTCTAGCAATGCATGAATGTGAACAAATGTGAATGACGCTCAGTACAGTTGACGGCCCATCGCTGGATCATCACGAAAGTTTAAGCCTTGACAATATATTCAAGCTCAACAAGACGCAAAAGGGAGCTCAAGTCGTTACTCCCAGAAAGCTGCGCAAATATTAAAGCACGCAAATATTAAAACGGAGCTCTCTTCCACATCTTCTTGCACTTGAGAGGACAAATTCACACATAAATATGTCAAAAAATAGCGAGTATCCTAGTAAACATAGTTGGTTATGTCTTAAGTGAACATACAGTTGAGAAAGTAAAAGCATGTGTACAGTATCAGTATATTAGATCAGTGCATTCAAGTGGCAGCAGCCTAACATTTTCTCACAACTCTTTATGTACTTAGAATTCATTTAACTCATTTAATTGTGCTTGCGAGGATTCTTGTCCGTGCAAGCTCTGTCTAAAGCGGCTTTCTGTGCGCACAAGTCGTGTGTGTCACACAGACAGGAGATTCACAGATGCGTGCCAGTACCGCACTGTGTTCTCTTTTGTGTTTTATCGCGTGTGAATGGTTCAAAAGCATTTGCATGAATAAGAGCGTTATCATATATTGTAACTAAAGGATGACAGAAAAACGGATACTGTGTTAATTGCGTGAAATATTTTTAACGTGTTTAACTGAAAAAATGATATACTATTATATATAGCATATATCTATACAAAAACGTATAGGAGAAACGAAAGAGAATGTTCTTTGAATTTGTTTCCCCTATGGGCAGAAACTCAAGGAGAACAGTTACAAAACATCTTAATGCATCCGTCATTTGCAGCCTTGCCACTGTGAGTTATTGGACACAGTCATGAATCAAGCTAAAGTGTTGCTCCATCAAAACGCACACATACACACCACACTTCAATACAAACACAGGAGATATGAGCATCCTTTTTCCCATGGCAAGACATAACAGAGTTTTCTATAAATGTCTTTTACATGGTACATTTGCAAAGCGGATCTTTTATCAGCTTCCCTGAAACGTTTATTGTATCTTTTTGCTTTGTCTCTACAAACCGTGGCGTTTCTCCAAGACAATTCACGAGTGGGTTAAAAGCTCACGTCTAAACCCCCAGATCTCTATTTGTGATGCAAGACAAACAAATTGTGCCTTGAGGGGCACCATAAATGCACCAAACAAACAAACAAATGAATCACAGACATTCATTTCTGTGTTTGTGTGCAATAGAAAAAGAGCAAAAGAAAAGGAAAAGAAAAAAGAATGTGCACCACAATATCAGCACTAAAACTGTGCATTCTGTCTATTGTATGGTTGATACAGATGGTGGGTCAGCCTGTCGCCATTAGCAACGACGCCGGTATCAACACAGACAGGAAGTGTCAATCATTCTGGGGAGTGACCTGGTCCAGAAGGTTGAAAAGAAAAGAGAAGAAAAAAGGAAAACAAAACAAAGACCACCATTCATTTCCATGCCATTGCTGACTGGTTGAAGGCTCTGAAACCTCAGCGTCAGTAGCTTCCTGTAAAAACTAGGTCTTACCAGCTTAATGTGGTCAAGCTGCCTGCAACTTGGATCTGGGTAGATGGGTTTATGCTGGTCTACCAGCTCTAACCAACTTAACCAAGATGATTTATCATGTAAAAACCTGGTCCACCACTTGCTAGTCCACCTGACCATCTATCCTGACCAGTTAGATAGCTAGATAGATATTGGTCAGATAGATAGAAAGATAGACCAATAGAACGATAGACAGAGCAAATAAAATGAACAATAGATTGATAGAATAATAGATAGAAAGACAGATAGAACAATAGATAAACAAAACAATAACAGAACGACAGACCGAAGAAACAAATGATTGATTGTTAGGTGATAAAATTATAGGAAGATAGAACAATAGAACAAATAAGAACGACAGATAGACAACAGACAGAACAAACAGACAAACATTAGATAGAATGAAAGGCCCTGTTTACACCTGGTATTAAGATGCGTTTTGATCGATCAGATCACAAGTAGAAGTGGGAGACACATTTTCGTTTACACCTGGTGTTTTTTGTCCACATTTGACCACTTCTGTCCTGATTACTTCGAGGGGAAGGATAATGGGCGGGTAAATGTATGGGCCTTTTCATATCTTTCAATTTAATGCACAAAATATATTCACGCAATTTACAAATGCCCGGAGACGACGGATTAACATACTAAGAGCAGCAGCTTTCATTTCTGCTCTGATAACCGAATGTGGTGAGTGTGTGCTAGAAATCAGGAATGGTGAGAAAACATTGTGCTTGGTACGTTTTTAGTCTTCAAACCAAATTTGGGTCTCCAGCCGACAAAGTTAAAAATCCCGTCTGGCTAGCGCGCTTCCCATAATGTTCACGAATCACGCATTAGGTCAGTAGGCGGAGAGTAGGAGGTCTTTTGCGGCACATTCGACTGCATGAGCATTTACACTACGAAAGCTATCCAGTCAAATGCGTTTTCGACAACCTCTGGAAGTGGTCGAAAGTGGACAAGCTCAAATTGTCTTAGACCCCATTTACACCTGTATTTAGGGTCGTCCACTTGTGATCCGATCGACCAAAACGCATCTTACTTCCAGGAGTAAACAGGGACATAGAATGTTAGAACGAACGATAAAACAACGAACGATAAAACAAACTGGATGGATGGATAGATGGATGGATGGATGGATGGATGGATGGATGGATGGATGGATGGATGGATGGATGGATGGATGGATGGATGGATGGATGGATGGATGGATGGATGGATGGATGGATGGATGGATGGATGGATGGATGGATGGATGGATGGATGGATGGATGGATGGATGGATGGATGGATGGATGGATGGATGGATGGATGGATGGATGGATGGATGGATGGATGGATGGAACATCAAATGGATAGAATTAATGACGGATGACTGTGATAAAGAATGAACGATACAAACAATTCAAATCATGAACGATAGACAAAGAATCAACAATACATAGATTGATAGAATAATAGATAGAATGACGGATAGAACAATAGATAGACAAAACAATAAATAGAATGTAAGAATGAGAGAACGACAGAGCGAACAAACAAATGAACGAACAAACGAATGATTGATTGTTAGATGATAAAATTATAGTAAGATAAAACAACAGAACAAACAAGAAATGCAGATAAACAATAGACAGAACAAACAGACAAACAATAGATAGATAGATAAAACGCTCGATATAATAGATAGAATGTCAGATAGACAGAACAAAACAGAATGTAAGTCAGATAAAAGAAAGAATGCAAGTCGGATGGATGGATGGAACATCAAATGGATAGAATAAATGACAGGAAGAACGAACAATCCAAACAACACAAAGAATAAATGAATGATAGATAGAAACAATACAAAGAGAAACAATAGATAGAGAGAGAGAATGAATGATAGAAACAGAATCTGGGTCTAAATTTCTTGTGTAATTGTGCATCTCTTTACCAAGGTTAAAAAGTGCAGCAACTCTAATTTACATATTCAAAAGAACAAATTGCAATATGAACCAGCCTGGCATCTGGGACATACTGTATAGAGTACCATGAAGAAGTTGGATACTGATGCGGAGTCTACGCTGCCATCTGGGAAAATGAGACTGTGCAGTAAAACTCCTGCATATGCATTTAGACAAGTCACTCAAGCACACCATATGGTCAGACGCACAACACTGGGGATATTCCACTCCCTGACCAGCACAATGGATGAATATTTAAGATGTTTACTCTCATAATTGGCATCTTAGTCAAATTCGAGTGGATTGAAATATAACAGTGTGAATCTCACCTCATTACTGGACTTTTGAAGCATGTGAACACGCAGGTGAGTGTTGCATTCGTCTGGCAGCCTGTTGCGTATGTTTACGTGTGTGTGTGTGTGTGTGTGTGTGTGTGTGTGTGTGTGTCCTCTTTCACTGACATGAAAAGATGCAATTAAGCAGCAGACGGACAGAGGCGGTCGACACATTAGCACTGCGCTAGTGCAAGTATGCTGTCACCCACAGACACAAACTGAAGTGGTTTTCACACATCCCGTTCCGTGATCTCAATGGGCACTGATTGCCTTTAATGTAGCAGGATGCTGCCAGCGAGCCAATGAGGGAACGGGAGTTCGTTTCCGCTGCGAGAGTGTCAATATGTCCGTTCCTTTCACTTTTTTTCCTTTTCTTCCTTATGATGTTCATAGACTAGTCTCTAACCCTGCTGAGTAAAAAACCAAAGCACCGTTTTTCTCACCATCCAGATCGGGAGATTTTGACACAGAAAATATGTCTGGCTGATGTAAAAACAGAAGGTGCGATTCATTTCGTATAGGCTCAATGTGCATCTTTATTTATGTCCGAAATAGAATTATTGCACCTCAAATCATAGTGTTGAAAATAGTATCCCAATGGTGTACAACAGGGATGGGCAACTTCAGTTCTGGAGGGCCATTGTCCTACAGAGTTTAGCTTCAACCCTAATCAAACACACCTGAACAAGTTAATCAAGGTCTTCAGGATTACTAGAAAGTTACAGGCAGGTGATTTTTTCAGGGTTGGAGCTAAACTTTGTAGGACAGTGGCCCTCCAGGACCGAAGTTGCCCATCCCTGGTGTACAAGGACTGCATCGTATTTCCAGTACATTTTCATCATGTGCATAAAAAGTACAGATAGTATGTAAACTGAGGGGGAAAAGCATGCATGGTATTGAAAATACCTGTGGAATACCATGTTCTAATCTAGCGTTCTATTTTGGATTCAAATGTGTATGCAAACTGTAATTATATGCATACTAATATGCAAGATTGGAATTAGTGCAAACTTTGAAAATCTACTAGAAATAGTATGCCGTTCTGTGTAATAGTACACTTTGGCTTTGGTATTTATAAAAAAAAAAACTGTAATAGATCTAATGGGAATTTGAATTTCATGCAATTTTACAGCAAAATACTAATAAAAGTACAGTTTTCGGAAGTGATGCAGTCATGCAGTGAAAAAAACATAAACTGGCATTCATCTCTGTTTGACAGCTTATACGTTTGATTTTTTTTCCCCATTGAAATAACAGTTTCTCCTGAATTATTTTTTATCAGTTATATATATAAAGGTTTTGTTATATGTGGCTTTAAGTTTGAATAATTTGGTATAACATTAGCTCCTTTCACACATACCGTAAAATTTCATACCGTAAAATTGCCAGAATGAATTTACCAGTAAATTAAAAAATGTACCGTTCACAAAAGCAACAGCGTTCAGGCTTTTTACCGGTAACAGACCATTCACACATCAGTTCCAAAATACCGGTAAACTCTGTGATGGTGTCATAAATCGGAAGTTTACGCCTTGTTCCTAAAGAAGGCTAGTTATTTTATCATACGGGACATTATCGCTAACTGTTGTTGACAAATCTCTTCATAGGCCCGGACGAGGAGAAGCACTTTCGGTAGTTTCGGTATCACTCCAATTTGAAGACATTTGTAAACAGTGCAAAGTAAACGCATCATCTGCATCCCAATTTTATGAATGGCCCAGAGCCGTTGCTCTTTAAACGGCTTCTGATTGGCACAAATCACTTCTAACGTCAGCGCGTTCTGACCTCGTACGTGCAAAATGCTAGTAATCTTCATTCCGCGTTCACACAGCACATATACCAGTAATTTACTGGTAATGTTACAACATCGCTTGCTGGTAAATTGCCGGAACCTACTGTATTTACCAGTATATTTGAAAAGGTCCTGTTCACATAAGATCTGTTACTGGTAATTTACCAGTAAAGACTGTATGTGTGAAAGGGGCTATTATTTCAGTTAATGAAACATACGTTTTTTACTGTAAATTGTGCAATACAGTGTTGCTGCCATGTGTTTAACATTGCAAATAGTTTGAGGCATGGATTCAAACCTGCATTTTCCAAATGAGCACCAAAAGCTCATCGCATCTGGAGTTCAAACTGCTAAGCCAAGACTTAATCATCCAAACCCAAGTGAAATTAAGCTATTGATTTCAGTTAACAAGCACCATCGAGTAATTTACTTTTTATAGATCTTAGAAAGGGCGTCAAGGTCAAAATGTGGCATCAGTCGTCCTCCCCTTTTTACAACCACCAACTGCAACCTAAAAGTGATTGACTACATCTTTCCCTTCATTCAAATGGCCAATCCAGCAACTAATTGAGCTTGGCAATAACTGCTTGACTGGTCGAGGGAGCGGACTTGTCTCCAAAAGAACCAAATGAAATGAGTTTCTCCATCTCAACGTCTCGGAGCCGAAGCTGTAGCTTTGAAAAATGAGGTGACAGGGAGCTTACATTGCGGGGGCTCGGCACTGGCAATTTCAAACATTTCCTGCTTTTAATTTGCGCTTTCAGGCACGCAGACACTTTCGACAGCCGACGACGGGAAATATTTAACTTGCTCTTCTGTGCATCAAGGTCCTTCCCTGTGGAATAAAAAGTGACTAGAAAGCACTGTAAGACATGTTGATGTTGAGCAGTCTGTACAAATGACAAGTGTGTACTTTCCGCGTCACGTACATAAGCGATCAATTAAAATGTCGCCACATTGAACCAACAAACTTCGGTCCAGAACCGCTGTGGGAGGGAACGACCAACAACAAACAGCAGATATAAATGACCCAGCTCTGCCTGCTTCTGACTGGGAACTGTAAAGGTGCCTCAGTTAATCAAAGTTCCTAGACTGTCGGCTTTGAATCACATCTAGGAAGCGCGCATAAAAACTGTGGCTTTGAACTCAGAGCCACGCTTTCCCCAGCGCACATGAAAAATCAGGAAAAAAAACCTTTGTACAAGAGGAAACTCGTGTTATGTCGCCAAATTCAGCAGATGCGAGACAGAAATTGACAAAACGCCATTGCAGCAAACATCAGGCAAAGATTATGACATATGCCTGGCAGCATCTTCCTATTGATACAACTCAGGTTTTTGGTTCCTTTTGTGATCTTTCCCATAACTGAAGCCACCATTTTTTCATCTTCAGTTATGGGAGTTAGAGTTTTTGGCATAAGAAAAATACAGATTTGACAGTTTCTGAATAGTTCTGCAGGCAAAAAATGTATTGCCAATGTTTTCACATTAATTTTGTTTGTTAGATCGGATGGGCAAACATTGTCTTTATGAACTCAAATTAAATAGTGTGATTTAAAGGCAAAGAACTTTTTTTATTTTTATTGATGCATATAAACTTTTCCAGCGAATGAGTAATAAATTTCATCTATGGTTTTGTTTTATTATTTTTATTTTATTTTATATCCTTATGTAATTTAGTCTGTAATTTGGAACAATGGCTATATAAAGATAACAATATCAGGGTCCACAACAATGCATAATATCATTCTGTGTATTATAAGCATGCTTTGCATTATATCATCTGCCGCTTTAAATGCTCGAGCTTTTTAAAGCAGGGTGGATTCTGATTGGCTGCCAATGTCACTACCAATTTTATCGTTCATCAGCTGGAAAAAAAACTTTCTTTAGTGATTCCAACGATATCGTTCCTCTGTGTCATTATCATTACAGCTGTAGACTGCACTATCCTCTTAGCGTTAGAACAATTTTTAAAACTTTATAATTATACTTATTTTCCTTGGTGTGAATGGCCTTTTAAAGCTCGAATGAGAAAAAAAGAGATACAGGGAGAAAATCTGATTTTTTTTCCCCCTCTCAATGATTGTGTTTACATGTACAAATCACTGATTAAAAAAAAAAAACAATGCAAAAAAATGTCATATTTGTGCTATTATTTTATGTCGTTTAATGTCATATGAACCACTTGTTCTCTTCAGTTCTCATTCATAACCATTATATGGAAAAGAGCAGAGGTGGGAGTAAGTCACACATGTGCAAGTCACAAGCAAGTCTCAAGTCTTAACCTTCGAGTCTCAAGCAAGTCAAGTAAATTTTTTATAAAAGCAAGCAAGTCAAGTCAAGTCACTGCCTTATGTCAAGCAAGTCAAGTCAAGTCACTGCCTTATGTCAAGCAAGTCAAGTCAAGTCGTAGCTTGGGTCACAAGTCACTGGCAAGTCATACAAACGTTTGATGATTTCACTGAATTTGTATATTAAAATAAGTTAAAACTACATAAGTTGTGGACTATGGTTTTATTTGCAACATATTTTTTTAAATATGCATTTCCACATACAGCTGAGTGGTTACTACAATAAAAATCTAAAAAATAAAAAATAAATACAATTTCAAACTAAATAGCCTAAAATGTAAATGTGACTGAAATTAGGCCAACATTAAAGTATGAAAAAATAAATATGCCTCAAACATTGCAGAAGACCATTAAAAGGTATGAAACAATTCACAATTCAAGTATAATGGTTCCTATGCCACCAAATGGCATTCTTCAAACTGGCATCCCCTTTATATAAGTTATATAACAGCCGTTGGCATTTAGCCTATTATGAAGTTAAAACCGCCAATAGGTGGCGCCAAATCACCGTCTTAATGTACGAGTCATAGAAGCAGTCAACTGATTTGTTCAAAATGACAGATTCGTTCTGGAACTAAGCAACTAGGTCACTGAATCACAAATACGCATAACTCTTTCTGTGGCTTGTTTGGAACTATTGTCATTGGAGAAATAGAGCAAAAACAGAAAATATTTGGAATATTATGTCTAAAATGTCACATCACAATATTCACTCTTTGTTTACTGAACTGTTTTATAAAATCATCACATTTGAAATCGCGCCAATAATCTGGAAATATTTTTTTATATATGTTATAATTATGAAAATAACTCATACTAGGGCCATTTTTCCACCACATTTTGAATTTTGGGTGCATATTAATTCTGCTGGCATTTTTTGCCACCAACCCCCTGATAACATTAAGAGAAACATAAACGACAAAACTAACAGTTTTCTATATTGTTTTTCGTTATTGGAAAGAACAACATTTTTGGTTTTAAAGCATGATTTAAAAAGAAATGTGGCAAATGTTATACAAAACATATACCATCATTAATTATCATTTGAATATTGACAACATTAAGCTACATTTGAAAACATAATTGTGTATAAAGAGGCATGCTGTTTTGACCAACATTATTCTTTCTAGATTTAAAGATAGTCAAATTAACTATAACAAACAGGTTAAACAAGCCATAGCTTACTTTTAGACGTGGTGAATGAAGTTCGACTGTTCGAGGTTGTGATGGTCGTCCGATATTCCTTGCCAGTTATTATGCGTACAACAAATCTTCTTGCATGAATATGGTCATTTTCTAGTGTTTATATCCAAAAAGATACGATGCAGGGAGATGTTTTTGTATTTAGCGCGCTCACCGCGATGTAGGCTATTTCTGGGCTTGTGCAGCGTCACGCAATCGCGCAGAATCTGATGACTGACGTCAATGGTTCCGTTGCTTTCATTTTGTTTATCAATTGATGTTGCGATGATTTATATAAAAATGTATATCAAGTCATTCTCGAGTCATACAGTTCAAGTCAAGTCAAGTCTCAAGTCATTGGATCTCAAGTCAAAGTCAAGTCGAGTCATTTTCTTAATTTAGTCAAGCAAGTCTCAAGTCCTTAAATTTGCGACTCGAGTCTGACTCGAGTCAAGTCATGTGACTCGAGTCCCCCATCTCTGGAAAAGAGCGTGCCACTTTTTGGGTTCCACTGAAAAAAAAAAAAAGGTTAGGACACGAAGGTGTGCAAATGGTGACTACTTCTGCGAGTATAATCTGTGTAATTTCATGCACACTCATTGTTTGAGTTCGTCAAATGTGGGAGCCACGAACTGCGATTGAGCCACTGGAGTGCCAGAATCACAAACTGGCAGGAACAATGGAGCATGTAGGTGTGTGTGAGTGTTTATATGAGCCGGGCTCTCCGAACAGGTGTCAGAACAGCTTTTATCCTTTCAGCCCGCTCCACTTCTCCGGATCCCTTTATGAAAACACGACTCCGTCATGACCAAACTATTAAACTGGGAAGCATATGGTGAGTCCACTGCGTGTTTTCACCCACTAAAATCACACAAAACTAATCAAAATCACACCAAAACACAAAGGAATTCCCCTCTGACCTCCGACACACGCTGACAGATGGCGAGGGACGGAGGCCAACCACCCCGAAAATCACATTTGCACATGTCCGCCGCTCAACAGTACGTCACATGCCTTTTCATGCTGAATAGCTGCAGTGTGCGACAGCTTTGAATTGTTTTTCATGAATTTATGACACGTCGGGTGAACAGCGAAACATTTGACATCAAAAAAGAAGCTGACCAGAAAGTGAATTGCAATTTTATACGACAAGCAAGAAGATTCAGGCGGAAAATAACATAGTCTATCCGGATCTTATTTTGACGCCGTGCTGCTGACATACCAAAATATAAAACAATGCATTATATATATTTATCGAGCACTACTGTGGCAAGCGCTCCGATTCAATTTTCTCAGAGACATGCGCTCGGGGAGAAAAAGAGCTGGCAGGGGAAAGACAAACAATCTAGCAGAAATGAAGTGATGGATTTGGAGGGGAAGAAAGGGTAACAGGGAAGGACAAGTTTTCAAGAGATCCGAACAAAAGACAAAGAAGTCTAGATGGTCAAAATAGAAGGATTTACACTCAGAAAGTCCTACTTTATCCTGCCTGTTTATCCGTGCTCATTAAAATAATCACACTTAAAGCTCCTAATGAGAAGCTGTAGATGTCTCCGGTGTTAAAGGAGGACTTTTAAATGAAAACGAGAGGTGAGAAAGAAGACAAGAGGAAAAAATACCCCAGAAGGAAATCGCTCAAAAGTGTAAGGGTCACACAAATATTCCTTTGTCTCAGTCAGATGTAATGGACCCCTGGTGCCACATTGATTCAGAAGCATCGACTCGTTACGAAAAAGAAAGCAGCGGTGTGAGCTCCATTTGCAGCTTTTTATTTACTTATCTCCACCAGTTTGATGTAAAACCTAATAAGAGCATCCAACAAAGCAACGCTTTCTCATTTTCCAGGACGTATGGCAAACCGCCACGAGCGACATTGTCAAAATAAATGGCATGTCATGGGTATTCCCCAGCATACAGAATGAAACAGAATTCATTCAAAAGGAAACCAGAATACAAGCCAGAATTCAGGCAAAATGGCTGATTCTGGTATGATTTATTCACCTTTATTTCATTCCAAGCCTGTATGGACTTCTTTCTTCTGCGGAACACAAAAAAAGAATAATTCTGGGAGAATATTCACACTGCTTTTTTCCTACTGTATCATATTTGATAAGCACATTTCTAAGGCCTCTAAATTGCTGAAAAACCTGTCGTACGCAATCTACATGCCTTCTGTCGTCCGATTGGTAGTTTATACTTTTTTATTAATAAAAGGCATTTTAGGATAATTGTAAAAATGTTCACCTTCAGGTCAAGGGTCATGTGTGTTTTTGATGTGAAATCTTTACTTTTATTATAAAGTAAACATAAGAATAACTTCTAAATAGTAATATATTAAGATGAACGCTTACTGAAATAAATTTACTTTTGCACGATATTCAAATTTTTCGAGTTTCACCTGTACAGTATATATACATTTACTCATTTTAAGCCTCTGAATAAAATTTAGGTTTTTTTTTCCTCTTTTAAATATTAGCTTTATATTCTTCTAATTTATACTATTTAAGTCATAAAAGCTTGATGTTTCAAATATGACACTCAACAAAGAACACATAGAAAAATATAAAAACAAATGTAGAAAAAGTTTGCGTATATGTTCTATATGTTAAACTTTTCCAAAAATAGATTTTTATGATTATTATTTCATATGGCAGGCTTTATAGGGATACATTTGGTCTGTTTCTCCTCAAAGCTATTGGGTTCGATAGACAAGGTTCTTTTCTGGTCACTGTGTTTTTATTGGTTAAGAGCGGCGTGAACATTCTTCAAATCATCTCCTTTTGTGTTCCATGGAAGAAAAAAAGCCATACAGGTTTTGAACGATTGAATTATCATTTTTAGGTGAACTATCAATACTAGGACACTGATAGCCAGACAAAACATGCCATCTTATAGACCTCTTCCGTCGCAAGTAAGTCACTAGAAATCCAGGGCACTATTTCTGTCTTTGTGAGAGAATCTTGACTGCTGGCTTTTGTTCCCAAGGGCACAATTTAACCAGCCCTTCTGCCCTTCCCAATCTTCTGTCTTGGAGCATCAATACATGTTTTTCCTCAGTATGTTTTTCGAAGCCACACGGCAAAGAAAGCCAAATAATTGGGTTTAAAAAGTTCAAAGGAGCCTCAAACTAATTAGTGACAAGAATCAAAGTTTCCAATGTATTTATCAAGCTCTGCCTGCTTTCAATGATGAGATGGGGTGATGGGAAAGGAAGAGAGAAGGAGGTGTAGAGTCCAACAACTTACATTATAATACAAACTTAAATAATAATAAATACAAAAAGGTTAAATATAATAAAAAACTAATATTAAAAATAATTGGAAAAATTTAAAAATAT
This sequence comes from Rhinichthys klamathensis goyatoka, assembly GCF_029890125.1. Classification (NCBI taxonomy): domain Eukaryota; kingdom Metazoa; phylum Chordata; class Actinopteri; order Cypriniformes; family Leuciscidae; genus Rhinichthys; species Rhinichthys klamathensis. The sequence goes on along the minus strand of NW_026606664.1, from coordinate 2,189,056 downwards.
TAAAATAGAAAATAAATAAATATATAAAAAATAAACAAGAAAGAAAGAAAGAAAGAAAGAAAGAAAGAAAGAAAGAAAGAAAGAAAGAAAGAAAGAAAGAAAGAAAGAAAGAAAGAAAGAAAGAAAGAAAAATAGAAAGAGTAAGTTGGGTAATTTTGCACCATGCTTGAGAGAGTTTATTTGCTGGCACTCACTGGATATAAATAAAGATGTTCATAGATGTTTGTAGTAGAGTTGGTGTAATATTGTGTTGACTTCGGAACATAAGTTTATAGTTAAAAGCATAAAAGCATAAAGCAACATGCTGGTCTGTCTGACAGTGTCAAGCCATCTGTCAACAGTTTTAATATATTCATCCAATAATTCAGACCGCTGAAACGGTATTGTTAGCGAGAAATAGAGACAGAGTTTTTCGAGAAACATCAAGAGAGCAAGAAAGTGGTAACAATTTCTTTCCAAGCGCATCTCAAGGGCTTTGTCTTGGTTGCTCGCGACAAAAATGGTAATGAACAAATTTGCAAACATGAAAACAGCTGCTCCACATTAAATGTGACAAAGTGCAGTTTCTCGACGAATCTAAATGATGTGATATCACCTTATTCAGAGCTCTAAATCTTTATAACAATGTGCAAAGCCTGTTTTATTTGAGCAGGGAATAATTCAATACACCGTGTCCCCATTTAAAGTCTCTCTATACAGAAGTCTGGCTGCTATTTTTCAAGCGAATGAATATTAAAAAGATGTCTCTCTATCATTTTAAAGTGTCTCTTTACTTTACAACACAGGACGGATATCGCACAGATGACAATAAAAATCTAAGGACCAGCAATAAAGTTTTTAGTTTGATTCCTTAGGTGCAAGTGAAACAGGTTTAGAGAAGTTTTAGAAGAAAAAAAATATTAAAAACCCCTCATATTTAATGCAAGACATATTTTAAACAACAAAGAGGCAATTCCGTTGGATACATTTACATATGAGTGTACAGTAACTAAAATATTAGCCAAATTAGTATCTTATGCTCCCATCTGAATTCTCATTTTGAACTCAATATTTTGCACTAAGTTACATAAAAAACAGCCTCAAAAGTGAACAGATGTGGTCTTACGAACATTGATAACATCAAATTCCCTTATAAATAGTAAATGCACTGACATCATTTAGGTCATTTAATGGTCTTTCCCCCCGTGCCACCCAAATATCAAGCAACAGGTTTCGGGCTCTGGCCTGAATTAACGCGATATAAAGCGAGCGGCACGGCCCACATGGCACATGCGCTGCATTGATCAAAGAGACAGTGTTATTGATGAGACTGGAAGGGTAGGGCAGATGTTCTCATTCATAATGCTGCCGCCTGATCCCGAAGCATGTGGGACTGGAGGTAAAAGCATTTAATCCTACTGTGTGTTTAATTAATCTCCTTTAGCAACTGCAATGGAGGATTACACTAGTATTTCTCAGATTAGGAAATCTGACACAATGATTTGTTATTGGGCATCTACATATCCACGGGAAGAACTTGACCCCGCGAGAATGCGTTATGAGTCTTTAATAAGCTGTCGATCTGACATTTTCACTCCCTTCGTCATCTAAAAACACTGGTTTATAGGAAGCTGCATTTTCAGTGCAGTGATGCTGGGACATTGCTAGGTGGTTTTTAGGGTGTTTTAGGTGGTTGCTAGGGTGTTGCTAGGCTACCCCCTAAACATCATTTTAAAAAGCAGTCCTTTTACATGCTCATCATATTGCCCTTTCTTTCAAAGAGGGCAATTCTTGGCCTAAAAAATGCTGCAATGAGACCAGACGTCATACCACCAGTCTTCCTCATCTTCATCAACTGCATCAGGACTGCAGCGAGAAGGGAATTCAATCTGGAAACCTTGTGCGCAGTACCTCAGATTGTGACAGGTACTGTCTATAACATGATACATAGTCTCTCCCACTTCACCTGTCTGCCTGGATTGTCTTTTCCCCTCCTGCTGAGAACCATATGAGTGGTGTCAGATGGTAGTGCAGAAGTCTGATTAATGGTAACACTGCAAGGGATTCGCTTAGATTTCCACCAGCCATACCAACCAGCATACTCCCCACCCACTCGATTATTTCCAGCATAACACAGACAGAAAGTCAGTTGATAAGGTATCCATGAGCAGAGGAGATATCAGAAAGGGAATGTTTCTTACTCATATTATTATAGAGTCCTCATATTGCAGGTCAAATGTAGTTATCGCCACAATGTATTCAAACTTGTGCAAGCAATGTGTTAACCTTGATATCCGAATAACCGGTAAGTGCAGTAGCCCTCAAAAAGCCTTGAAATGCCTCCAGGATTTTACTTTCACATATACCTCGGTTCAAACTTGAACAATACAGTATACTTATTAAGGCTGGGTATCAGTACAGATTTATTGATTAGACTCAGATTTATATATAATGGTTTCAATAAAAAATGCTCATAGAGAAATAGGCAATGATGGTAAAAACAGCCAGTAGGTGGCAGTAAATCACTATATTAATGGGTGAGTCATTGATTCGTTCATTCATTTATTCAGTAACGAAGCAAGGCTGTATTTATCAATGGGTAATTGAATCATTGACTCTCCATATTCGTTCAAAGCTGCAGGAGTGTTCACGAAACACTGTGTTTGTTGGAGACGCACAACAGTTCTACCGTGGCTTTCGTTGGAAGAACTAGAACTTCGTTTCAAATAAGAGCAAACAATACTGTTTAAAATGTACATCATCACTTAATATGACCCTTTTGTTTGTTGGACTGATGTATAAAATCACATTTGCAATTTTGGATATTTGGGAGATATTGCATGGCATTCTTGCTCGTATAATATATGATCAACATTTAAAACAAGAATTTACTCGGGGTATGATTTTGTATCAAAGAGAGTTTGAGTCTTAAATCGATCTCTATGTACAGTCTGTGTCTATATTTGTTCTTCATGCTAGTAAGTGCTAAATCCCCACTTTTACAAAGGCACATTGTCGAGAACAGCAGTAATGTAACGCCGATTTGCTAAGGCAGCATAATCTGACCGTTTCCTAATTTTGACCGCAAAAGATGAGGTCATTTGATTGGATGTCATTTATTTTACCTTTTGTGGCATTTTGCCTGTTTTCTTTTGAATTACTCATCATAAGAGCTAACCCATGAGAGTCATCAGCTCATAATTTGTTTCATGAATCGAACTATACTGGTCATGTTGTTTATTAATGATTCACTAAAAAGAATCAGCTCAAAAGAGTCATTTGTTTGTGAATCGGACTACAGTGGTTGCACTGTAAATGCTCTTGATTCGTTAACAATAAATGGCTCATATGAGTCATTTGTTCAATAATCAGACTACATTGGTCATTCTGTATATGTTTTTGTTTCGCTAACAAGAAGCGCTTGGAGTCATTTGTTTGTGAATCAAACTATACTGGTCACATTGTACATTTTGATTCACTAACAAAAAGTGGCTCATAAGAGTCATTTGTTCATGAATCGGACTAGACTGGTCAGTGGTCAAGCTGTATGTGTTGGAATCAAAAAGAAGCGACTCATAAGAATAATTAATTTGTGGATTGGTTCATACCAGTTATTGTTCATGAATAGGAATACACTGGTCAAACTGTATGCTTTTGATTCACTAAAAAGAAGCAGCACATAAAAATCATTCGATTTACAGTTTTCAAGCTGTAGGCCTATGTTTTTGATTCATTAAAAAGAACCGGTTCATAACAGTCATTTCCTTGTAAATCAGCCAACACTGCTCATAAATGACCGGCATAGAGTAAATGATCAAACACGGGATTGTAATATCATTCGGGATTGTTCAAAAGAAAATCAATATCTGTACCCAGCTCTATATTTTATTTAAGAGGTGGACATTTTAAAGCTTTCATAAGCACACAACAGAGATGTTGCAATGACTGACTCAGGATAAACCGCAACAGTGTGACACCCCAGTGTATTACACTAATCAATATCCACCCATCACATTCTGTAACACTTATTAAACTTTAAAAAGCGAATCGAACAAAGGAATATATTTCAATGCCCTTCACCAGTCACTAACCTTAATCTACCACGTCACATGGTCCCTCACCTTCCCCTCTGCCAACTTTGTGCAAGAACTATTCGAGCCTAGATCCGTGTTAATCATCTCTCGCTGTTGAAGTCCCACTTCCACGCCAAACCCTTCACGCAGCTCGCCCGGGGAGACAACGTGCGATTCCTCTCTCTATCTGCGCAGCCTGAAACAATCCAGCGCTAACAGGTCTGATGAATGTCATCCTGTCAGAGACGCCAACTGTTTCAGCCCCTTATGGGAGCGTCTCAGTCTTTATTGATGCTTCAAATGTTCCGAAAGAGTTTGTTTCCTCATGCTACTAACAGCCAGAAAGTGTATGACAGAAACTATACTTGAATTACAAATGGGAAACGCATATTTTCATCAACAACAAGTGTTATAATACAATACTATAATGTTCAGTATACCATACGGTGCAGCGAATGCATGTTCAGAATGTGGTATTTTGAAGTTGGTTTGGGCAGCTTGGCGTTCTAATACTTTAAAAAGCTGAATCGGACCGCTGCGAGCTGTTGGGTTTCATGTCGACTTTATTATCTCATAACGGGGCTTTTATTTATTTATTGGCCTGGCAACTGGACGGTTTGCTGGATATGCTGTTTATAATTAATGAAGGGAGAACAGCTCTACTCCCAACACAGTGATACATAATCCCGCTCAAAGGAGGGAAGGCAGGGCTACTCCCCGCAGGCTAATTAAACGCGAACAGTGGTGCTGGCTGCGAAAAAGTGAGGGAGGAACACGAAGGGAGTCCACTCAAACTATTTTGCAAATACAAGTTTGACAAAAGCCTCATAAAACGGCCTATAACTTAGCACTGAGACTTCCTTTGAAGCGGCCATGCAATTCACTGCAATAGTGACTGTAAGAGGAACAACACTGTGGTATTTGAGTATTAAAGCAGGGATGAGTACAACATCACCAAACATTTAATGTTTAATTTGCTTTTAAATACACAGACTATATGTCTCAGGAATCAGACTACATATATTTTTAACTCGCTAAAAAGAATTGGCTCATAACAGTCATTTGTTTGTGCATCGGACTACACTTGTTGAGGTGTATGTCTTCAATTCACTAAAAATAAGCAGCTCATATGAGTCATTTGTTCATGAATCAGATTAGGCCTACATGTTTTTTCACTCACTTAAAAGAACTGCCTCAAATGAGCATTTGTTTGTTAATTGGAATACACTGATTGCATAAGAGACGTTTGTGTATCAAACTACACTGGTTGAGCAAAATGTCTAGCCTGGGAAAACCCAGACAACTTCCGGGCAATTTTAGATTTGCTCTGAAAGTTAGTCTGGCAAAGAGCTCATTCAAACCCATTTCCAATCTGTCGAAATCGAGGCACCAATCAGAAACGTTGGGGCGGGCTTACAACGATGACGACAGCGCTGGGATTTTGAAGCAGATTTTGTAGCCTACATTACAAAGATGGATGCCGCCGTCGAACATCACTCGTTCGAATCAGCGATCGCGTCTGTTTTAAGCGATTTGAACGTTTCATTTTTGTTAAAAACCGAGCAAAGAACAACACTCGGAGATGTTTCTCGCCGCTCTTCATACGTCATCTCCTTCATCGCTCTGATTGGTTTTAGGTTTATCCGCGACGTCCGTTGGTGACGCCCCACTGGAAATGATTTGTCTATGACGCTTTGCCAGACCATAACTCAGTTACAACTTAGAATGGTCTGGTTTTAACCAGGCTACAAAATGTCTTTAATTCACTAAAAATAAGCAGCTCATAAGAGTCATTCTTTTGTGAATCAGATTATGCATTGTATGTTTTTGATTCACTAAAAATAAGTGGCTCAAAAGAGTCATTTGTTTTGTCATCGGCTCATGATTTGTTTTGTGAATCGGACTACACTGTGTTTTTGACTCGATAAAAAGATCCTGCTCATAAGTCAATTGTTTGTGAATCGGAATGCACTGTTTGCATGATTAATTTGATTGTGCATCAAACTACACTGGTTGAGTTGTAAGTCCTTCATTTATTAAAAATAAGCAGCTCAATAGTCATTCATTCATGAACAAGACTACAGTGGTTGCTCACTGTATGGTTTTGATTCCCTAAAAAGGAAGAGCTCAAAAGAGTCATTTGTTTGTGAATCAGACACTGTGTCTGTTTCCGAAATCGCCCCCTATAGCCTTAAATAGGGCACTATTTGACGGGACAGCCATTTGTAGAGGTGTCTGAAACCATAGTGGACGTTATCGAGTGCACTCATCCAATCCCACCATGCACTGCAATACGGCTAGAGAATACCCATAATGCACTATGAGAGTCTTGTGCCGAATTAATTCCCTTGTCTGACCAGAAGATGGCGCTCACAGCTGAATCATCCATCCATCCATTTTCCAAATCGCTAGTCCAATGTGGCTACAGCGTAATATCATGCAGATATAAATTCGTTTTTTTATTAATTAATAAATTGTTTTATTAAGGTTTATACATAGTTTCCATGACAGAGTTCTATCTTTTTATCTTACTACTGGAGCTGCCAGTATACTAAATTTATTATTAATAAACTATTATTAAACAGCAAGCACAAACTATGCAAAAGAGGCGCACTCAGTGTCCGAAATCACTCACGCGTTTTCATTCACTCCTTCAAGTGAACTATATTAGTGGAGTAATGTAGGGAATAGTGAATGAGGGAATAGGAGGCGATTTCAGACACAGCCTATATGTTTTTGATTCACACAAAAAAAAACTGGGTCAAAAGATTAATTCATTCAGCTCTGACTTTTACTATCGCCGCACTACTTAACCCTCTGGGGTCCTTCGGCCCAAATGGACCCGAAGCATTTAAATATTTTTTTTTTTTAAATCATTGCTTTATCGGAATGGTCCGAAATTTGGTGACTTTGTTGGTACTTGGCATATGAACACCCCAAAAAATTGGGGACAGGATTTGAATAGTCTAAGTGGTTGTAAAAAAAATAGTCACACTCAGGACCTTCGGGTCCAAATGGACCCGCATAGGAAATGAATCGGAAATTGGCAAAAATGTGAAAATACAGAGTTATTTTGTGCGTACAAACTACAAATCAGCCACGATCCAGAAAAAAAGCACACAACAGTGAAGGGGTGAATCTATAAAACATCAAGAGTGCAAAACAGACACATCCACACACACACACACACACACACAAACACACTTTTATACACATACACACTAATAAATTCAGATTACATATGGGTTTTGAATTTTTAAAATGCTCAGTTTGTCCACCAGATGGCATCCATCTCATTTCAAAAATTGCTTTCATGAGGCCTAGGCTTGACTCTAAAATGAAATACAGCTTTAAAAAAAAAAAAAAAATAATAATAATATTTTTTTTAAATTTCTATTATATTCAATGGGGAAAAAATGGGTCATAATTATTGCATTAATATTAATTATAAATCATTTTTATTTTTGAAATTATCTCAAAACACCAAAAAAGAAAAGAAAAAATATTATAAAAAACAAGTAAAAAAAAAAAAAGATGATTTTTTTTTAAATAAATATTAATCCCACCCTTCCGGCCCATTTGGACCCGAAGGTCCTGAGTGTGACTCTGAAATGAAGGACCCCAGAGGGTTAAGGAAAAAAAAACATACTTTTCGTTAAAATCCCCATCCGTGCTGGTTGTCAAAAGTATGGTTTTAATTCACAGAAGTCATTCCAGTGGTCCATCTACAAGATCAGGCATTTATAAATGTAGCACCTACTGTATGAAGAGACGTCTTTGATTGCAAGACGAGAACAGGGACAGTTTGTGCGCGGTGATGATGAATGCCAGTGTAATCAAGCGGCGTGATTGCATTTCAGACGCTAAACTCCCCAAAGCAACATTCTGACCTTCTCATCACGTCCAGAAGGAGATGAATCTATTTCTTTGCTGCACTGAAGATGCTATAATAAATTATCACTCATCAACAAACAACAAAAGAGAGCACATCATAATAGAAGCATCCTGCAGTGGTGCGGCATAAATGTTGATTACCACAAAAATTTTGTGGTAAACCACAAAATCAAATAATTTCAGTAGGAATCCACACAATCTGGAATTTCGCGCGAGGGTGAAAGATTTCCCCACGTATATTTTGCAAGTTGATCGTGCAAATGCAACACTGACCAACAGAAAGCTGCTTGGTTTGAAAGTGACATACATTGCTACACTAATGACAATAGACAATAGACTTTTTTGTCTGCGTAAATTAGCTGAAATTTCAATAATGTAACTGTAACTTTACAAAGAGGCATTACAATGGAAGCGAATGGGGCCAATCAATACACTAAAATAATCACGGTTTCAATATTACAGCCACAACACACAAAGAGTGTTAACATGGGAGTGTTAACATGATTTTACTGTATCCCTTACTAATCTTTTCTATGTAAAGTGGAATGCAGAATCCCTGACAGCATTCAAAAGACAACTGAAAACTCATCTCTTCCATGAGCACTTAACGTAAAAAAAAAAAAAAAAAAAAAAAAAATTTCCTTTCCTTTAAATCCTTGCTTATCTGGCTTATGCTACTCCGAGCAATGTCTGAACTTTGTATTTTGAGCACTTCTTGCGTTGTTTTTGTCTACTTCTTGCGTTGTTTTTGTCTATTCACGATGACTCGCTTGGTTTAGTCCTCAGTTGTAAGTCGCTTTGGATAAAAGTGTCTGCTAAATGACTAAATGTAAATGTAAATGTAAGTTATATCCAATTTTACACTTTTTTTGCCATTGGCGTGCCATTAAGCCTTAAATTATTTTTGACATTATATTATTTAGACATATTTAGACAGCTTTATAGCTCAAATAACACACAGGTTTTAACAGAAGAATAAATGTAAGCACATTTATAAAATTATAAGCTTCACATTCTTAAAACTGTCCCCATTCACTATTGTAAGTGCCCCAATGTAACAAGATTTTTGCTTTCGATTGAGCTTCATTTGAACCCAGAATATTACTCTAAACAGCCCAAAGGGCTCAAAGTACTTGATGTTAAACACTGATTGAGTAATGAGAAAAGGGCATTTAAATGTTCAGTTCATATTGTACATCAGCTTAGCACCATGTGTGGTTCTGCATTGGTATTGGCTCTGATATTATTCCTCCATATTGATTGACAGGAAGGTGTGGGCAGTGGATTTTCTTCACCAGTCCGCCATTAATGCAGTATGAAACTGACTGACAAGTAAACTAGAAGCACTAATTACCTTCATCAGTGTTCTTTCTTTTGCTTCACAGTATAAGGAGAAACAAAAGAACGATCTGACCCATTTGATCTCTTCCTGTCAGAACAATGAAGGTCACTGAAAATGAGGTGGAATTTATATCTAGCACTGCAGGAGGGTTGGTGAAGTTAAAAAGGGCTCCTTTGTAAAATGTAAGGTAATTCCATTCCATTTCTGTGATCCACGGGTCATTATATTCAACGGTCATTCTATGAATTTTAGAAGATTTATAAACTAACATTCTATCAGACAATATTTGGGGGTTATAAATTGTTTTGTACCCTCTCAAGCCAGTGTTATTTTAGTATTATTCACATCCTATTATAGTATTAATTAATATTCTGAATTAACTTTTATTTTTATATTTTCAGTTTATTCAATTTGTATGTGCTATTGCTTTTTTATATTTTAAATTTTTCTATTTAGCTCAATATTTTTTCGGTTTTAGTCCTTTTAGTACTTCAACTTAAACTGATTTTATTTTAATTAGTTGCAAAGACAATACTTAAAATTTTTGTTTAAGTTCTTCTAAACTTCATTTCTAAACTAGTAACTTATATTTTAGTAACAATAACAATAATAATATTGTGCTATAGTTATGCCTTTAAAAGGTCATTAAAGCTACACTGAGTAATTTTAAGTAAAGTTGATTCTTAGCAAAAAACACTTTGTTCTCATATATGTGCTCATTCATGTGTAATTACTTCCACCAACTAATCAAGTATTTTCGTAAGAGTAGAATCTGCCATTCAGAATACATACGAGCGAGTCGCTCAAATGGTGGCAGCCATGTTGCGCCTCCATCTTGAAAATACATTAGCCAAAGAGGGACATACCTGGAAATTCAAGCTTCGCCTTTTCGTGCTTTTACAGTCAGTGGCACCGTGACGAATGCGAGGGGGAGATTACTCGCGACTGCCGGCAGATTTGAAATGTTGAAGATGGAGGATCACGCCTATTCTCGAGGACATGTAACAGAGTCGCCAAGGGAGGGAAAGAGAGAATTAAAACGACATTGCGACAGGCAAATCAACAAGACCAAAGTCAATATTGGAGTGGCTTTTCCAAGATGGAAAGAGCTCATGAGGAGCAAGGATTTTAAAAGGTACGCCGAAGTTGCCTGCTTTCTTCTCGACAGGTAATTCAGCCTATTTGTGTAAATTCAAAGTTTTATAGTTGCTTGGCTAACTATAGCATGGTTGTGCATAACGCTAGAACGACGTCTAGGATACTTTTCCTCGCGTCAATGATGAAAAAAGATTGTTTACCTTGTAACACAAATCTGTGTGCTGCGACGGATCACATGAGGACGAAGTCGAACTGGAAGCCATGTTAATCTTGGAATAATAAGGCCACCGTAGGAGTTAAAACGCCCTCGGAATGGGAGGGGCTAGAAAGTAATATTCAGTTGTCATATACAATCTCACCGCTGGATGGGAGAAAATCTTGCAGCTTTAAACTACAAGGTTCTTATTTGGAAGAATATTTAACTATCATACAAAATCATGGTAACAGGGTTGACATTTTAAGAATAACTTCTTACTGTTATAAACATCCCTGATCGATGCCAAGAAACAAAGAATTCCCACTTGCCCTATAGTCAAGCACACTTGGCATAGGCGCCATAAGAAAAGTCAAAGAGTTCAGAGTATCGGCTCTAGATAATTAAAACTTAGACAGAGATAAATTTCAGGGCCTGTTAATTACACAAAGGTGGGCAGAAATGGCAGAGAGCCCACCAGCGGTGGAGACCGAGACCTGTTCTTTCTAATATTTTACATTTGCAGAGCACACGTAAAAGACACTCAGAAGGGCACTGAAGAAAGACACTCTGAATTAACTAATGAGAATAAATGGTTGTAGATAATGGTAACACATTTTGAAGGAGCAGAAAATGAAAAAAGTGGGATGAAATGCTTCCTAAATGCTATTTGGATTATGATTATACGTCTTTGAAGTTGGGAACTAGAAGTGCACTTCAAAGTGTGCAAAAAGGCTCTCTGGTATCAATATGTCAATTACCAATCTGCCAAATCCCCTTCATCCTGTATATTTAGTAGCACATGAACAATTTTGTTTTAGAGTAAGACTGTAGGCCTGTTGATTTCGATGACATCACTAAAGAACAGTGTAATATTTTAGAAGGAAATTGCAATTCCCATCTTTCACTTCATCTTCAATAACATGGCATCTGTAGAAAAAGCATGAACATAAGCTTCTAAATGACTTTACATGCACAACTCGTGTCATAGTTTCAGACTCTGACGTAAGGCAACACACAAATCTTATAAAAGCCGTAATTTGTGCCTTTGTGCTAAACCGCTCAAGTGTGGCATTGGAAAATCGCATTACATCCCACTAAAAGCGAAGAAAAACCTCTGTGGGAACTTTTGACCTGAGATGCACTGAGCAAATTGAGACTTGCAGGTTCAGTCAGTGGTGTATGTTTCAGTCTGGCGAGGTTGTCAAGGTGGACAGACTGTTTCTAGAACAGCTGATCCCAGCTGTGATCTGATACAGGGGGGACAAGAGAGGTTTTGACATAAACTCCTCAACTGTCACTTCTCAATCATCTAGTACAGCTCAGGGCAGTCCCATAAGGGATAGTTCACTTAAAGGTGACATATTATGCCCCTTTTGACAAGATGTATAAATCTATGGTGTCCCCAGAATGTGTCTGTGAAATTTCAGCTCGAAATACCCCCCAGATCATTTAACATAGTGTGTCAAATTTGCCCATTTTTGTGTGTGTCCCTTTAAATGCAAATGAGCTGCTGCTCCCTGACCTCCTTTCAGAAGATGGTTGATCCTTTACACGAGCTTCGGATACTCCAGGAATAACAAAACGCAAATCACATTCATCCAAAATCTCAGAAATAACCAGTAGGGGAGTGCAGCCTTACAGAGACTCAGGAAGAGGTTGTAACTTTTAGATGCACCTGGACGTTTCTGAATGGTTAGTGAATACATTTATGTAGTTGCTGTGGAGTTACATTGAGTCATCTCATCGACTTGCATGTACCGTCATGTTTAACTTTTACACAAGTTGACACAGTTCCCTGAGGTCTTTATAAGACAGCTGTGACATTTTTTGGTCAAAATACCACAAGGATGAAGCCTGAGCGACAGATGACATGCTTTGCTCGAACGTTTGCGTTAGAACTGGTTACACTGTTGTCACTTGCGAAAATCAAATGGCGGTGCCGTGGGTGGAAACAGATTAAGGGGCGTTAATATTATAATAAGAAGGGGTTAATATTCCTACGTCAGAAGGGGAGCGAAATCTGATCAGCCTATTTTTATGAAAGTAAGAAAGGCTTACCAAAACAAAGTTACTGGGTAACTTGTCATTTTTCACGTTTTCTGGGTTGGTAGATGCACCGGGGACCCGATTATAGACCCGATTTAAACGCGGAAAAAGTCAGATTCCTCAGTAGTTCATAGTAGTTTAAAAAATAGCAATGTTTAGGGATCCATGATATATCAGCCACCATATCGGTATCGGCAATTTTTAATGTTATCGTTATCGGCCCAATAAAAAAACATGGCCGATATATTAAAGCCGATAAATAATGGATTATTTCCCTCAGCTGAGACACTTCAGTTTCACACTGTTCACCGTGATGGTTTTGAATGGCTTGAAATATGATTGGAATCACTTCAAAAAGGAAATACAGTTAAGTGCAACATGTGCAGCGCAAGTCTGTCATATAAGCTACATAAAATTATGATGAGAACATTATAATTGTGTGCTTGGGACATGGCTTTTAATGGTGAGACTTTTGTTTTTTTGATCAGGCTCTCAAAATTATATAAAAATTTGGATTTTGTTTTATCGACCAATTTATCGGTTTTCAAATATAAAGAATTATAGTATCAGTCAAAATTTTCGAATCGGTTCATCCCAAGTAATATTAGTATTATTCAAAGTCTTCCAGGCCATTGAATGACTCATGGTGTTTTCACACTGTAATTGCATGGAAAAGAGAGAGAACAACATATTTTGTGTTCCTCAAAAGAAAGGAACAATATGATGCATTTTCATTTTTGGGTGACCTGTCCTTTTAAGAGAGGTTGCACAAGTTACTATGAAAAACTACAGAACAATGCACTGTATCTGCATGCACTGAAATCGAATAAATCTACAAACATCTATCCCATTTAATTCATTGCGCGAGAAACAAATATGTGCTCACGTGCATCAACATGTTTCTCATCAAGCAGGAGGAATCAATAACTAGAAAAAAATGAACTGTTCCTCAAACTACGTAATAGTATGAACCCAACGACACAATCTGAACCTCTATAAAAGTAATTTCCATGTTAATGAATGATATATTGAAATATCTGGCATGGAGAAAACCTCATTGTCAAGGCAAACTAATCTCTGACAGAACGATATGGCATGCGCAGATTACATTTATGAAGCCTGATGGAAACAGAAAGATGGGGTGCAACCAGGAATACAGGGATTTCAAAGAAATTAATTATATTTTGTTTCCCCTGTGCTTTTTTCCCATGGTGGTAAGATAGTAGCTGTACGATTACTGAGGTGCTTCTAATGCATAGACAAAGAGAATGAGAATAGGATTAAAAGCAAGCCATGCAGAGCGATTGGGTTTCCTTGTTTCGAACCGCCTTGATTTACAGCAACAGTCTTGCAGTAAATATTTGCATGCTTTAGGTGAACTATCCCTTTAATAAAACGATGCATCATGCTATGCTAGTTAAGCAGCGAGTTAATTCATTGTATGGGCAATGCACCCCTCTTTAACTTAAAGTTGCAATAAAAATCCATGGGGTCCAATGTTGTTTTGGACCACACTGACTTCCATTATGCGGACTAAAAACCACAACGTTTTCAAAAAAAATCTTACTTTGTGTTCCACAGAAGAAGAAATATGGAAAATAAATTTCCAATGAATTCCATACCTGTTCAGCTAAAAAAAATCCAAGCACTTGTGAGGCAAAGATGAATGCAGCTGGAGTCACAAGGCCATTTGTCCTGTGAACCACCACTCATCAGTCCTTTCTCAGCTTTGCTGTCATCCCGAATGCAAACGCAAAGAGGAACAGGCCGTTTTCTTCTTGGAGCAAATATCATTTGCAGCTATGCTGCTGGTCTTGTTCATTTATTAGCAGCCAGCAGCTGTGTTCACAATGGCCAAAGCTTGGGAACTGTCCAGTGCTGAAAACACAGGTTAAAAATAACAAGAAACGAGGAGGACAGAGGACCAGTAGCACTGTGCAAATTGCTGGCATAATTATCAGGCTTCTTTTCCTTCTGGACCTCTCCCACAGGGTAAGCGATAAAACATTTTCTAAATTAATCTTTAAACCGCAAGGTAGTGTGTTTTTGTCTGAGCGGACCTGCGAGCCAAATGGAATCTATTCAAGATAGAAAAAGAATTAATGCTGAAAAGAAATTAAAATTAATCTTTTCTTTTCCCTCTGCAAAGTTAAACCCGTACAGTCCCATTTAGAATCCAGCAAAACACAGACCAAGTGTCATGATTCATTTAAGGTGTTTAAGAAGGCAAATGCCCATTCTGAATAATGTATTTCAGGTCTGGGCGCCGATAAATATTCAAGCTTTGGGTGAAGGCGGATTGGCGGCTGACACATGTAGTAGAGACAGCAGCTGCCAACCGGTTCCTCTGGCTCATGGGATTAGACACAGCTACTCTTTCTTGTCAGCTGTCAATCAAGAGCGTGTGCACACACTGTGAGACACCAACCTGGATAAGTGCGGGCATAAATTAAGACATTTACAGACTGCCAACTTTGCATAATTAAACAACAGCCTTTGTCACAAAAAATAATTGTAGTCGCCATTCTTCAACGTGACTTATATGCAGGAACACAAAACTAGCATGAAGTATCCCTAAATTGCAATTTCCTGAGTAATTTTAGTAGACTTGGCCCATTAAGTATGGAGCATGCTAATTTACGACAAGGACATTATCTCCAGAAATTCAAAGGCATTTAGTTGTCTGGATGCTATTCAAGTACAATTTCAATTCCACCTGTCAGCGCAGCTTCCCCCCTCCCCATACTGTATGATTGTTGGCACTAAACTACGCAGTCGAGCGGAAACGCCAATTATTAAAATGTGAGAATCAATCAAGTGCCCTCTAAAAGTCACCCAACGCCAAAACGGTTGCGCTCCAAGGCAATTTCCACTTTTTTCTTCAAGAGACAACATGCTCAGAGGTGTTCCGCTGGCATTTAGGAATATACAGGGAGAAGAAGAGGGCGCTCAGATAAAGAGCAGAATGGATGCCCCAAGGAGATATACTGAGGTTCTGAAGCCAACATGAAAGGCTGCTTGGTTTGGCAAGCCTGCGCTGCTCCACTGGGACTTGGTTTTGGAAAGAAATGTCTTTGAACCTGGAAGCGCCATTTCAGTGCACTCACCCTGATATAGATGCAACTAGCACAGGGTTGCTTGAGGGTGACAGGGTGTGTGTTTAGTGACATAGCCTCAGCAGATACCCATATGTTTATTTGGTGAATTAAAAATAGGGATAGACTAAAATTCTGGCCAATACAGCTAAACCAATGTTCATGTAATGGCCAATAACCAATAAATGGGCAATATTATTCTTTATAAATAAATGAAAGATGGAACAGTGAAAACTAAAAGCAATCATCTTAAATGATACAAGTAAAATGACACACACATATATAGGTTAAGAAAGCTCCAGCTTTTGGGCGGCTTTAGTTATTTTGGTAAATTGGCCGTTAGTTCCAACTATGCCGGAATAATGACTGTCTGCACTCCCATTGGTAGGCACTGCATGGCTTATCTACATAAATATGGGCTCAAACTTTGTCGCATTACTTGTGTCGCTGGAAATTGGCAACTCTCAACAAAAATGTTGATGCAAACCATTGCCATTATGAACACCCCATAGGGTATATGGTAAAAAGAGAAGAGAAGAGAAGAGAAGAGAAGAGAAGAGAAGAGAAGAGAAGAGAAGAGAAGAGAAGAGAAGAGAGAAACGCTAAGAACCTTACCACACAGCAACCAATTTGCTGCAAAACAGCTGCCTGAAATTTCCCCAGGGCACCTGGTGCCACAACTTGCACCACTTCCTATTTCTGATGATCTTTGACAAATAACACACATCTTCACATTCAAAAGTCACTCTGCTGTACTTTTCTCTCGTCAGCATCACGACTTGTTGCAGACTGATGCAAGAAGCACCTGGAGTGCTCTGTCAGGTAGAGACTCAGCGGCTCAGACCGAACAGAGACAACAGAGACGGTCATGACAGAATGCCAAGGGAAATTCGGGTCTGTCTTCCTCTCCCACCAGCTACACGCTGTTGTTTGAGGCGGGCACAAGACTGGCAGCGCTCAGCACTTGTCAGCTTTAAACAGCATCCAGCTGACACTCTGCAAATGAGAAAAACAATGCGGGGTCCCTTTCGATCCCAAAATTCTCACTCGCTGTTTTATGATGAGATTTCTTTCAACCACTTCACATCAAGGCATTGCTGCAAATGACAGTATGCAGGTGGGGGGTTATATCAAGGCAAGGAAAATGAGTCACTTGTCCTGTTTTCCCTATATCCACATATGAACATTCAGGCACTTGTAATGTCACTATAGAGTAATGTATATATAAAGTCTCATTTAATCATACTAGTACTTTCCAAATCACTTAATAGGCTATTTGAGAAGTGATTAACTGTTTGAGAACAGAACAAAAATTAGACAGCGCTCTACTTTTCATATATTTTATATCTGAGCAGAATACACATAATGTCAATAAAAACATTGCTCATCAATAGACTTCTGCACTGAACAGCCAGCCGTTCAATATCGTAGTGCTCCTGGTTTTGTCCTCACTGAGGTATTGCGCTATATAGGCAAGGGGGCTGTATATAACCCGTCCTGAACACAAAACATCCTACACCACATTATACATTTATAAGACAAGACGCAATCAGTTCAGGATAAAAATAGCCCTTGTTCTCACCTTCTCTGAAGTAAAGCGCGTCGTCGCCTCAGAAAGTCCAGAGGAATGCCGCGTCGCATCAGATACAGCAGAGTAGGTGATAACAGCCGCTGAGGTAAACCATTCAAAAATGTATAAATCTGTTTAGTCTCACAAATGTGTTGAAATGGACTCCTTGGTTAAAATCGTTCAGAAAGCACGATATTTCTCCTCAGCCTGCGTCTCGTGCGGCGCTCGCGCAGAGAAGATCTCGAAACGGCGCGCACTTCGCCGGTCGCGAGGAGACACTGAACAAAAGCGCGTGCGGAGGCTCAGAGCGTTTCCCCCCTCACCTCACCAAAGAGAACGGAGCAGATGCTGAGGCAAGAGAGTGCGTTAGATGGTATAGACAATTCTCTGTGGACTTCGGTGGGGGATGGATAATATTTTGCACAATATATCAGCGATTCCGTCCTTTGTTTGGTTATTTGATTGGGCAGATTTGTTTTACAGGCTGCAAAATAATTATGAAGAATATGGTGGGTTGATCTGACTAATCAAATTATTTGAATCCCCCAAAAAGGTATGTATTGTTAGTAAATATGCATATAGATGCATAGCCTATAACAGTGTTTTCAGATGACCAAGTAGGCTACCACACACGTTATATGCTATTATTCACTGTAAAAAGATTATTTGCTCAATAAGTTATGACAACATATGTTTTTACTGTGCTTTTACGCATCAAAATAAGTTATACAAGATTCAACTCATTTTTAAGTCAATTTAATGTAATTTAAGTTGAAATGACTCAAACATCCAAGTTGATTGTACTTAAAAAATTTTTTAGGGCAGCAACTTTTTTACAATGTAGTAGCCTACGCCGAAATCCGCTAAATAGATGCTAGCGAACTGAAGTCGCGTTTGTAACCACAGCAACATTGCCAAAATAGGCCTGATAAAATGTTTTTAAACTTTAGCGTTTATCACATAGGCTATCTTCTCTAGTTTTAAACATTTATCGTATAATGTGATCAAATGGTCAGATTTAAAAACTGTATAGATTTCCAAGATATGTCCAAATTCACCTAAAAATAGCTATTATTATACATAGGTTTATATAAACCTATATAATTTGTATTGTTGTTATAAGTTCATTTTAATCATTTCTATTGCCAACTTGGTTCTTTTGCACATTTTTAAGTGTATATTTATTGCATCAGCCAGACTATCTTTCCATTGTCCCTTATTTGACAAATGTCCACACGAATAGCCGTTCTTTGTATGCCAATTCTTCTGTTTGCAGATGAATAAATAATTTCAGCGTCACGAGGTGCCTTTAGAAAACGCTCTGAAAAACCTGACCTGCCCCCTGTTTTATGATAGAATAATGATGTCCCTCGAGATGCTGCAAATCTGTTTCTAGGGGCCACGCTGTGGTCCACTGACACACATTTCACCCGACCCACAGAAGCCTGCTCACTTAACACTACCCCCAGTTCAGTCGGTCCTCACATTTATCACTGTCATTCGATTACAGATGTTACTGTGTAAACAAATCACACAACCAACCACAAAGCCTCTGCTCAGTGTTCCTGTTGTGTTGTGATGCTGCATCCCATAATGAACATAGCAGCTGCCCAGTCTATGGTGGAAAAAAAACACACACTCTTTTTTGCTTTAAAGCCCTCAAATGTTGGAGCTGATCATTAACGTACATTAGGGACACAATAACCATTATACTTCATTGAAAAGAGATTATTTCTTATACAGAATGTTTGAATAAATGCCAATCATAATCTAAAAATAATCTTGGCAGCAGGGCTCTTTGAAGGGAATGGTGGGGGATTTAAAACAGTAGGCTAATTGGCTTCATAATGGCTGTCCGTGGCTTTATAGCAAACCAAAAAAGCATGAACAGGAGAAATACGATTTTTCTGACTAACTGCATGGGGAGAAGATACCCTGGTGACATAAATATAACAGATAGTCTCCCAAAAAATATATATGCCCTATTGTTCCAGACTCCCTCAAAACGGTATTGTCAAGGGACGTTGGCTTAAGCGTAATACATACTGCCACACAAATCCATTATTTAAACAGCTGACAACTTGACGGTCAATGAACAAAGGACTCGTAGTGTCCGTCCAAAAAAACAACACCACACACAATAACAATTTTTTAATTGTTCACCAGCTAACTATTTAGCTGGGCTGGGCTTTTTTTTTTTTTTTTTAAATTACAAATTTTTTTTTTTTATATTTTTGGCAAATGCAAAGGCACTTTGACACCCAAAGTGCAAATACAAAAGGAAATGCAAATTCACGCATGTACAATAGGTCAAATAAACCTTTCCGCTGTGCAGAAGAATAGGACGCAGGATAAATTTTATTATTGCAGGTTTGCGCAATATATCGAGTTTTCATTTCACTCTTTTTGTTCATTTTGAGGAATACTGAATCTGTTTTTGTGCAAGAGAGAGGAGTAATTGCATGCTCACATTTAGTCTAGACTACAATAAGCATCATGTTTTCAATCGGGGACCGTGGACCCCTGCGGGTCTAAGAAGCTGCAGGGGGTCAGTGAACAGATATTTATAAAACGGTTAGTTCCAATCCTTGATTCTGATTGGTCAATAGCTGTGCTTTATTCACGATAAAACACGGCTATGACCGCTTCACCCAACGGTTCTATGTATCACTACACAACACCCCTAGCAACCACTCTTAGCAACTTAAACAGATGTTTCATCTCATTGATATTGTTCATTTAAAGCTAGAGCAGAGCATTGTGAGAGATCGAGTAAGCGAGTGTACCTGCATTTACAGTAGACGTAGCATTTTCCTTCAGGTCAGTCCTATATTCATAATAAAAAAATGCGTTTGAATGTCCGCTGCATATTTTGTCCTTTTAACAGTCATGGGGTTTTCCGTGCATAACGTTAGTCATCTGTCAGTTGCGTCTGTCTTCTCCGTGATCACAAGTTCGAGTCCTTTCAAAAGCCTTCTCTACAGACTCACTCACTCACTCACTCATAAAGACAGTCTTTGCCGCCATCTATTGGCGAAATAATATATGTAACTTCTGTTGCTGTTCACGTTCCGGGACTATTTTTTCCAGCGGAAGGCAGGCTTTTAGTGATTTTACTTCATGAAAGTTGCATAGATACATATTTTTCGGCTTTAATATTTTTATTGTGTGGCAACCGTTTTATAAAAGCAATAAGGTACTCGAGGCAAGTGCTGTATCGTGAATAAGTAACGGCTGAAGGGGTTGCAGGCACTCCGCTTCGCGTCGTGCCTAACAACGCCCTCCAGCCGTTACTTATTCACGATACAGCACAGCCTCTCGTACCTTATTGCTTACATATATATATAAAACAGATGGACTTTTCTTTAATGAATAAATAAGTAAATAAAACAACATATTTTAAAGTTTGTTTGTAAATGTTATTTTGCCTACAGATGTTTTTAAAAATAAGTAATATTCAGCTGGTTCTCCTGTTTCGTCGGTCACCACATTAGTTGCATTAAACAAATCTGTAGCGTCTGGACCAATCAGACACACACAAATTATTCATTATATTTAATGAATAATCCAACAAACTCACTCTTCCAACAAAGTTCTATGAAACTTCCCCCACAAATAAAGCCAACACTGGCAGAACCCATTTTCCTGTTATAGGACACCTTAAGACTGATAAGAGTTTTACGACCCAAAAGAATGTGCAGGGAATTGTCTCCTAATTCTCGCTGAGAAGAAGAAATGAACCCTTTTAATTCTATATATTCTATATATATAACCATGTGATAAACATGTATCTAATTTTCCATCTCATAATTTTCCTTTTATGTGGTTTGGCCTATGTTTCATTCTCTCTTCCAAACTATTTTGGTCTGAAACATGACTTGCATACTATGGGTAACCAAAATCATATGTGTAGCATGTTCAGTCTCTATAAAATCCAATCTTTGTCCCCCATTTGTTAATTTACATTACATTTTGCTAACTTTATGACGCATTAGTATTATAAGAATCTTGAAGATTCTTTTCGTAAACACCCAATGAAATTAAACATTCAAATGCCCCGCTAGAAGACAATGGGTCATAAAAATTCCCTCCAAAGGGATGGCTTCGCATTGGCTCAAGCACCTCCAGAGGGTGTGACATTTTCACGCTTTAAAAATCACTGATCATCAAGATCAGCTCTCTCTTAGCTCTTCGCTTGTCCTCTGGTCCTGTTAGCCTCTTGCGCTCTTAGCCTCTGGCTTTCTTACTCTCTTGGGCCTTCTTGAGAAGTAACGTGAAGATGATGCTGAACTAGAAGTCCCTCAAGGACTCCCAAGCTTGCGCCAGGCTGTGGCCTTGTCTTTCCATTCAACAAAGATCCTTTGACTACCACTGGTTCTTCTCTCTCATCAAAACCACATCAGCAAAGATCAACTGGAGACTCAACAAATTGCATCAGGACAGTTTAATGCAAATGGGCGAGACATGCAAGTATCAAACTTAGGCCCCATCCACACTACTGCGTTTTAGTTTAGAAACGGATAATTAAAACTAATACGATCTCCGTCCACACCAGCTGTAGTGCCTTCCAGTAAGTCACTTCGGACGCCTCAGGGGTTTCAATAGATTGTTCGTTTTATTCCAGCATAGTATTTGATTCTCTCGATAAATAAACCAACAAGTAAATAAATTGAAAACCAAATGCCTGCTGGCGTCCATGCATTTCCAACGTCCAAAACACAAAACACTGTTCAACCAGAATCCTCCTTTGTCTGCCTTAATGCCACTAATTGGCACAGGTGTGCAAATTTAACTCCTTCTGTTCCAAGGCCTTCCAAGACCGTAAGATCATGATTCACCAGCAGGGGTCATTAAATTAACTTCAACATAAATGTCAGAAATGGCTCCTACACCAGCGTTTAGCTGCGTATTAGAATTGATCTCCTTCCACATCACGTGACCATTCACCAACACTGGGCATGCGCGTGCCGGTGTAAACACAACTTCATTGATAAAATTATCCCACCATGCTCTGGCCCCCAAACCGACGCTCCATGTACGGTCAACCCCGCCGCTGCACACGGGAATTGTCACAGATCGCTCGAATAATAGCTTGACTCCGGCGCATGTAGGCAGTTATGGCATTGTAAAATGCAGAATTTACTTGTACAACAGCTGCTAGCAAAGATATACGCCATGACTGATGACACCCAATCATAGAGCCGAGCGTGAGCCTCTACTACGTCATCGTTTCTAAAGCCCTTTGTTTTGACCCGTCTACACTAAAACGCCCTCCAGAGATTCAAAACGAAAAACGGATCGGCAGCGTTTCTAAACTTCTCCGTTTTGGGTCTCCGTTTTTGCCGTTTTAGTGTGGACGGGAGGTGCAAACGTAGCAAAAGGTCTCCGTTTTTAAACGAAAGCGCAGTAGTGTGGACGGGGCCTTAGTCTCATTATTTGATACATTAAGTATCTTTGCCCTTTTCAAGAAGGGTGTGTTAGAACTAAACTGATGGTTTGCTCAGGCTGTTGATCTGCTTAACATCAAACATTGCTATAACTTCTTGCTTTCCTGTATTCTGCTTCAGCTCTCTTTCCCTTGGTAAACTGTATGCATGTATGTATGTGTATTTTAGAGTAGTTTAAATGTTTAGCCTAGTTAATAAAGTCTTTTTCATATCACGTAAAGTTGTCTGTGTCTCAAGCTCATATCTGGAGTCACTAATCATAGATCTTGACTACTTGCTCTTAATAGTAGTTAGAAATACATTTCCCATGCCCCGGAAATGTACATTTCTATTAATTAATTAATAACCAATATTGAGTGTTCACGGGATGAACCGAGTAATTGGTTGTAATGTTAATGTAGCTACGTACATCAAGTTAACCCGATTAACTGATCCAAATATTCCTAATCAATTATAACAAGTTATGATTGAATATTAATATTTCATAGAGCTAGTTTGCTACAAATCCAAGACATAAAATAAAATAATAAAATGAAATAAAATAAAATAAAAATCAAGTGTTTTTATTTTGGTGTGCCCACATAGGGGAAAAATATTGTAATAAATTTTTTCCATACAATAAAATAAAATAAAGTAAAAAATAATAGTTAATAAAAATAAAGCATTTTTTTTTATTCAGGGGCCCTGAATTAAAAAAAAAGAGACCCCTTATTTACAAATTTGTGTTTGATTACTTTCAGAGTCTAGAGTCTGAACTTTGGATGTTTCTGATTGATTGAAAATCCATTAATTTTCCCTTTAATCCATTTATCCACTGTCGGCAGTGTCGGGAAACCGCAAATCTACGGTTCTAGCTTTACCTTTCTCCACAGCCACTACCATTGTGGCTGGCGGGGGTTGACTTGACTCTGGCGTGGGGCCAGGCCTACCGCACGGCACTTTGACCCAGAAACCACTGACACAAGCACTTAACGGTGGTCGCCTATATCATCTTGGTCACTTGCCATCGGCTCGAGGGGGAGGATGGGGGAACAAAGCTTGGTAATGATGCCGTGTTGGCTGCCTGGTTAAAGACCTTTATGGGAGCCACGGAGAAGCCACGGAGCGTGGAGAAAAGAAGAGTGTCAGCACAAGATCCTAATGAGAATGAAATGAAGCTGCTTGGATGGGGGGCCCAGCTGATCCATAATTGATGAGGGTGAAATGCGGAGACTCGTCGGGTGTAAATGATAAACACACTACAGCGGTGAGAAATTACAGCTTGCCTTTGGCTTGCATTTTGGATGATTCGGCATGCGAGACGTGCCTATTGGATTTTTAATTGCATACCTATATGGACCACTCGTAATTGCGCTCCTCTGTGCGGCACTAAAAGAAATCTACAGGCGAACATATAAAGATTCCCCTCAACACATAAGCAGAGCATTATAAATTAAAATATTCCTAATGTCAAGAGGCATAATGTCAAAAGAAATACAACTTATTACCATTCTGCCTAATTAGCAATTACACAGGCTTCAAAGCAGGTAAGTACATTTAATAATGTGCCAGTCATGCAAATCTAAAGCCATTATGGCTTTCATGAGGCATTGGACAATGATTGAAATAAATAAAACAGTAACAGTACAATGTAAAGTAAATAAAGAGTTAATTGTAGTACATTTTACAAGAAAACATTAGTACTGTCAAAACGATTAATTGCGATTAATCACATCTAACATAAAAGTTTTTGATTATTTAATGTGTGTGTATATATATATATATATATATATATATATATATATACAGGTCCTTCTCAAAAAATTAGCATATTGTGATAAAGTTAACTATTTTCCATAATGTAATCATAAAAATGAAACTTTCATATATTTTAGATTCATTGCACACCAACTGAAATATTTCAGGTCTTTTATTGTTTTAATACTGATGATTTTGGCATACAGCTCATGAAAACCCAAAATTCCTATCTCAAAAAATTAGCATATCATGAAAAGGGTCTCTAAACAAGCTATTAACCTAATCATCTGAATCAACTAATTAACTCTAAACACCTGCAAAAGATTCCTGAGGCTTTTAAAAACTCCCAGCCTGTTTCATTACTCAAAACCGCAATCATGGGTAAGACTGCCGACCTAACTGCTGTCCAGAAGGCCATCATTGACACCCTCAAGCAAGAGGGTAAGACACAGAAAGACATTTCTGAACAAATAGGCTGTTCCCAGAGTGCTGTATCAAGGCATCTCAGTGGGAAGTCTGTGGGAAGGGAAAAGTGTGGCAAAAAACGCTGCACAACCGCACCCTGAGGAAGATTGTGGAGAAGGACCGATTCCAGACCTTGGGGGACCTGCGGAAGCAGTGGACTGAGTCTGGAGTAGAAACATCCAGAGCCACCGTGCACAGGCGTGTGCAGGAAATGCAAGTATTGAGTGCATAACTGAACATAATTATTTGAAGGTTGACTTTTTTTGTATTAAAAACACTTCTTTTATTGGTCGGATGAAATATGCTAATTTTTTTAGATAGGAATTTTGGGTTTTCATGAGCTGTATGCCAAAATCATCAGTATTAAAACAATAAAAGACCTGAAATATTTCAGTTGGTGTGCAATGAATCTAAAATATATGAAAGTTTAATTTTTATCATTACTGTCACGTTTTCTATGAGTTTAGTTATGTTCTGTGATCTTGGTTTCCCCCTGTCTTTGTGATTTTGGTTCAGTCCTGTTAGTTTTCCCGCTCCTCGTTTATGTTCAGTTTCTTCACCTGTGTTCAGTTAATTATCCCATTAGTCCCAGTTCTTTTAAGCCCTGTGTTTTCCCTCAGTGTTGGTTGGTCGTCGTCGATGTATGGTTGTGTGTTCTCTGAAGTCCTGGCATTTGTTCCTGTTTATTTCTGTAAGTTGAGTTTTGATAATAAATCAACTATATTGAAGTTCTCATGTCCTCGTCTTCGGCTACCTGCACTCAACCCTGACAGAACGACCAACCCATAAAAACTGAATATGGGCCGAAGGAGGAAAAACAAGGATGTGAGCCCCTTTGAAACCCCAATCCTCTTCCAATGTGAGCGCTCTCTAGAAGAGTATGCAGGGCGGTACCTAGAGTTGTATGAGGATGTGACTCAGGATGAAGAGGAACTGAAACGGAGTTTCTGGGGTGGTCTGAAGGACCCGCTAGCCCAGATAATTCTGGTGAAGGACCTCAATATGTCCTTTTTGGAGTTTGTGGATCACACGCTGTGGGCGTGTGGATCCACATACCTCGTGGAAGATCTCCCACTCCAACAAATTCCAAGTCCGGTCTGCCCACCAGAGCCTGAGCCCATCGCCTGCCCACCAGAGCCTGAGCCCATCGCCTGCCCACCAGAGCTTCCTTCGCCGCTGGTCCCGTCCAGCCCAGAGCTTCCTGTACCGCTGGTCCCGTCCAGCCCAGAGCTTCCTGTACCGCTGGTCCCGTCCAGCCCAGAGCTTCCTGTACCGCTGGTCCCGTCCAGCACAGAGACCGTCCAGCCAGAGACCGTCCAGCCAGAGACCGTCCAGCCAGAGACCGTCCAGCCAGAGACCGTCCAGCCAGAGACCGTGTTCCCACCCAGCCTCCCTCTCCCACCTCCTCTCATCTGCCACCATTCCACTCCTCCGCCACCGTCTGTCATCCCCTTAGCTCACCTAAACACCTTTGACGAGGTGGAGTCGCTGTGGGCCTGCCAGCCTGCAGCTCCAACGTGGCTGGTGGCTGAGTACCCGCCTACACCTCAGTCCTCAGAGCCCACACCTTCATCTCAGCCTGTCTCTCCTTCGCCTGCACCTAGATCGACGACTCCTTCATCGCCTCCGCGGTCTGTCTGCCCGGAAGCTCCGCTGGGCTCGATCGCCACTCCAGGTCGGCCTTCGGTGGTCGAAGTCCAGTTCCTGCCACGGACTTCCGGGATTCGGGCTGCGCCCTCACCCTGCACCCCTTCAGCATACATGGACTCCTCCCTTCCTCAGTTCTCCCTGTCGGCCTCCCTCACCACATCGTCACCCCGGTCATCCATCCCTACGTCGCCTCTTCAGTCCCGCAGATCAGCGGCGCGGCTTCAGTTCCCCAAGCCTGCGATGGTGCCATGGTTCTTCGGACACTCGGTTCCGCCGTGGCCGCCCGAAGGGTCCTCACCGCCATGGCCGCCCGAAGGGTCCTCAGCACCATGGCCGCCCGAAGGGTCCTCACCACCATGGCCGCCCGAAGGGTCCTCACCACCATGGCCGCCCGAAGGGTCCTCACCACCATGGCCGCCCGAAGGGTCCTCACCGCCCTGGACGCCCGAGGGTCCGACAGCTCCGCCCTGGGCGCCCGAGGGTCCGACAGCTCTGCCCTGCCCATGCCCACGGCCTGCTCCGCCCTGGCCACGCCCACAGCCTGTTCCACCCCGGTTCCCCGAGCTACCAGCTCCGCCCTGGAGGCTTCCCGTCCCTGCACCACCATGCCCTCGTCAGCCTCCAGGGCGCCCACCCTCCCACCCCTTTGGATGTTATACGGCGCGAGGACGCGCCTTCGGGGAGGGGGAGGTTCTGTCACGTTTTCTATGAGTTTAGTTATGTTCTGTGATCTTGGTTTCCCCCTGTCTTTGTGATTTTGGTTCAGTCCTGTTAGTTTTCCCGCTCCTCGTTTATGTTCAGTTTCTTCACCTGTGTTCAGTTAATTATCCCATTAGTCCCAGTTCTTTTAAGCCCTGTGTTTTCCCTCAGTGTTGGTTGGTCGTCGTCGATGTATGGTTGTGTGTTCTCTGAAGTCCTGGCATTTGTTCTTTTGTTCCTGTTTATTTCTGTAAGTTGAGTTTTGTTAATAAATCAACTATATTGAAGTTCTCATGTCCTCGTCTTCGGCTACCTGCACTCAACCCTGACAATTACATTATGGAAAATAATTAACTATCACAATATGCTAATTTTTTGAGAAGGACCTGTGTATATATATGTATATATATATATATGTCTGTGGGTGTGTGTGTATATACACTATACAAACATATATATATATATATATATATGTGTGTGTGTGTGTTTATATACACAGACACGCACACACAGACACATATATAATATCTATAAATATAATAATATGTTTATGTTAAATGCGATTAATTGAGTTGATGGCACTATTGTTTCTTTAATTGTTTGAAATTTACTAGCTTCTTAGTGAAAATTGTTTCAAAGTAATCTTTTAGTGAACCATTGAACAGTAGATTATAAGATTGTTATAATTTGTATTTATTTATTACTTTTATTTAAGTGTTTTAATTTTATTTAAATACCCTAAATTAAACATCGCTCTATGGTGTACGTTTTTTTACTAATTTTCTTTGCATGAAATATCCCTTTAAATAAAAAGAACAAAGCTCAGTTTAAATGTCACAATTTGTATCGTGTCCAATATGCCAAGACAAATCCATTCATTGAGATTGGATTTGGGTTGAGAAATAAAAACTACGACAAAATTAATGAAATGTCATGTTTTAACTGTATTCTACCTCACCCGCCCGTCTGCTTCAGCATATTACATTTATCAACTCTATAGCTGACAATCTTCATAAAAACAGATGCAAAGGCAGCAGCTTGTCATCCTCACTGTTGTTATAGTCAGTCAGTCTATAATAATCATTGTGTCAGCCTATAATTCAGGTAAGCACACATGATCAAAATAAACACCAGAAATATTGCTGGTTTGAAACCAACCTCAGGAAGTATATTTAACTGTCATCGCCACACAACTATCTGAGTGACAGTATCCCCCAGCACAAACATTAAAAACAAATAAACAACAGAAACAAAGGCGGCGTGATGTGCTCAGAGTGTTAACCTTGCCAATACTTTAACCTTTTTCAAAGCTGCGTTGTGTTATTGAAGAACACGTTTCATTTCTGTTGCCTATATATGGAATATGAATGGTATTAGATTTTATGACTTGATATTACTAAATAAGAAATCTTTAATATCTCTTGATAACCAATACGTAACCAACATGCATTCCTACTTTTATGGTGGTATACTTTGTGCTTTTTGCAGCTTGCTTGACAGTTTAATGTTTTCATTATATGGAAAAGAACAGCGTGGGCACACAGATAAACTGAATAAATAAAATCATAGATGACAACTTGAGGGGGAGTAAATGATGACATCTGTATTACTTTAAAGAAGAAA
This sequence comes from Rhinichthys klamathensis goyatoka, assembly GCF_029890125.1. Classification (NCBI taxonomy): domain Eukaryota; kingdom Metazoa; phylum Chordata; class Actinopteri; order Cypriniformes; family Leuciscidae; genus Rhinichthys; species Rhinichthys klamathensis. Next base: position 2,160,142 of record NW_026606664.1, on the reverse strand, counting down.
ATTAAGTAAAACTGATTTTGGATCAGGACATAATAAACAATAATTATCTTTAATGCTGACACAATGCAGCACACTGAATATATTATACAGAATCCATCCAGGCCACACAACAGATGGAAAAGTCAAACCATGTGGGTGGATGTTGGCCTAAGAAATCATAATTGGCAGATTTAACCCATCGGGCTTCATAAACTCTCTTCCTTACCTTGGATCAAAAGAGTGTCCTTGGGCTGAGTTGTGTTAGAGGGCAAAGCTTAATTCCACCAGATATAAACACACATACACACTCTCACTGCTAGCAAACACACAATTACAAATAACAGAAATACAACATATACGCCGCCCACAGCCACTTACGAACACAAATAGCCATCGTCAAAATCCTCTCTAGCTTCATTAGTTTCTTCAGCATGAGAAGTGAAAGCAGGGATGTAGTATATCATGTAAGATGCACTTTGTTAACAACATGCTCAGTGTTGCACAGACGAGCTCCCAATCCATACGGAGCCTTGAAATCTGTTGCTATGCCTTCTTGATGGAGATGCAACCAGATGTACTATTACTTCCTGCCTAAGGGAAACATTGCTTATCTATAAAAAGACAGAAAGAGATTTCATCTCAAATTATCCCTTCTTGTGTCACACTTGTTAATGGAATGTTCCAGGTTTAATACAAGTCAAGCTCTAATGGCACAGATGCTGTTAGAAGAATTAAGATGCTTCTAACAAACAAACAAAAGCCATGTTTGCAGTAATGCACTTACAATGGAAGTCTATAAAGCAAAGCATTGCATAAGTGTTAAAATACGCTGTTTAAAAGCATTATCTATCCGGATGCACAGTACATCGGTACCATATCAGGTGATATTCGAGATTATTTTTAATTTATCAGAAGATACTGAATATTCAGTGGTCACACAGACACAGTATATTATAAATGCTCTGGGGCCTCATGTACAAAGACTTGCGTTGAATTCATACTAAAACATTGCGTACGGACAAAGCTGTAAATGTGCGTACGCACAAAAAAAATCAGATGTATGAATCTCTGCGTACGAAGGATCCCACGCATATTCTCTTTGTACATCCCAATTAACGTAAAATTGAGCGCACATGCACGAGCAGAATGCCCCACCCAGTCTCCTACTCCAATTAAATTAATTTAAATATGGTAATTAGTCCAATTTGGCAAAAGAAACCTGCAAGAACATGGCTAAAGCAAGCAAGAAATGAAATTTCACTGAAAATGTATTCTGTGTGAAAGTGTAATTTATTCCTGTGATCAAAGCTGAATTTTCAGCATCATTTCTCCAGTCTTCAGTGTCACATGATCCTTCAGAAATCATTCTAATATGATGATTTGATGATCAAGAAACATTTTTGAGTATTATCAGTGTTGAAAACAGGTGTGCTTCTGCTTCATATTTTCGTGGAAACCGTGATATAGTATTTTCAGGATTCTTTAATGAATAAAAACTTAAATCAAACAGATATAGAAATCTTATAATCTTTTGTAACATTATAAATGCATTTACTCTCACTTTTAAACAAATTCAATGTGTCCTTGCTGAATAAAAATATTACTTTCTTTATCTTTACTGACCGAATTAATGAAGTTTATTTTTTATTCCTAGTTAAGCCAACACTGCCATTGCTAGACGGGTTGTATCAATTTGCACATGCTTTATATATGTTCTTAATTGCATAATAGAATATTTTAATAAGACTCGTGTGACAATAATATGTCAAATAATTTATCAATTACAAATTATAAGCAATATCTGACAGCTGGTGGTGCGATAGAACAATTCGTAGTGTAATGTTTGCCACTTCACTTTATTGCCAACGGACAAAAATCACGACAAATATACGTACGCCAGACATGAAGTTTACTTGGAGGAACGCACATTCTTAAGTTAATTTCACTGTTAGTACATCTGGCCGTGAACGTGAAAGCTGACGTACGCCGTGTTTTTGTGCGTACGCAGTGTTGATACATGAGGCCCCTGGTGCTTAAATTCATTTTTAGCATTTAAAATGAATGAATTTAGTTTTATCACTTTATTTTAAACTTATTTAGACACAAATATCAGCTATTTATTAGTTATTGGCCATAAAATAAAATAATTATTGGCATTAGTACAGTCAGAATTTTAATATCAGTGCATCTCTAGAGTTAATGAGAAACGTGTAATAAAATCACTTACTAACCAGTGCAAAGTTATGCAATTTTTCCATGCAAAATTTCTATGATGGCCATTAAAAAACAGAAAAAAAAATGAATTTGCATAATAATCTGTTACCTCTGATAACAGATCACTCTAAATTGTAATATGGACTCATGCACTTTCTGTAAAGCTGCTTTGAAATGATGTGTATTGTGAAAAGCGCTATACAAATAAATATGAATTGAATTGAATAAAAAAAAAAACCACACACACTGATGTTAATTCATCCAGAACAGTAACCAATTATTTGCTTGTTTGGATGATTTGAAATTGTCTGCAACGACCAATGGCAAGCCAAAGATGCTGTCGATAAAGCATGGCTTGTTTTAACCCTGCTATAATCCAAGTAAACCAAACAGATACCTCAACGGCTGAACGGACTTTGGCAAATAAAAAGGGATCGCAGTAAGCAGCGATTGGACATCTGGAAAGACATTTCCTGAGGTTCAGATGCACATTGTTGCCAAGAGCGATACCTGAGCGAGATAAGATTTCATGGTTTACACTTTATCATCCAATGAAAGCAATCCGACAACTGTCAGGCTGACATTTCACAAGAGCAGGGTTAAAAAAAGAGAGAGAAAAAGCCCATTTTTACCGATTCAACCTATTATGTGTGAGGGAAAGCTAGGTGTTAATGGGAAACACTCTCTGATTCTACGGCACTGTGTCCTTTTCAGACGTGGAATGGACTCGGAAAGCAGCGTCTGTGAGAGCACAAGTGCCCATTAAGCCAGCAAGGCTAGAAACTGTGAAAGCCGGGGGGATGGCCATAGCAATTCAGGCTGCTTGTCTCAGAGGAAACTCTTCTGTCAGTTATGCTTGGCCAAAGCACAACAGCCTGAAAAAAGCCCAAGTGCTTCATTCTCCAAGAGTTCTCGCTATAAGAGCGAAGTCTAGAATACTCCTTTCGTGTAACCATCTCAACGCCTTTTGCAGCCAACAAGAACACCTCTGTGGCAACATGCTAAAATTTGTGTCACCCTACAACACCCTAGAATTATGTCTGCAAGTTGTTGTTTTTTTTGGCAAAAATATAAAAATCTAGTTTTCATTTGCTTTCTCGGACACAATCTTTGGATGATTTATTGGTGTGGTTGTTGTTTCTAAGTGCAACCCACAGAATTTTTCAAGCATTTTGCTGTTATTTTCATCTCACTAAAAACGCATTTCTAAGGTGCATAAAGAGCTACTGAACTTGTTTCAAGTCAAGTCATCATTTTCTCACCCTAATGTATTTTACAAAACGTATGAGTTTATGGAATTGGTTTCTAGCAAATTCTCCAAGCTGCTCTTCTTCATAAAAGGAAAGGGAATGGTGACTATGGCTGTCAAGCAAGATTTAGTAAATAACAACTTAAATTTCAGTCTGTCCGCCACACAATACTATCGTCCAGCTTCCGAATATAGTGTGAAAGTCATATGGAGCCAGTTCAGAATCATTGTACGGAAGAGAGCAGCTCAGACATTCTTCAAAACTTCTCCGTTGGCGTTCTATGGATGGACAAACAAACATCATACAGGTCTGAAATGACATGAGGTTGTTGAGTAAATAAATGACAGAACCATTATGTTGGGCTGGACTATCCATAAAAGGGCAAGTAGACATAGAGTAGCCTGGTCAATATATTAGGGGACGCACCGATATGAAAGTTTTGGCCGATAACTATAACCTATGATTCTTTATATTTGAAAACCGATAACAGATATATTGGCCGATAAATCTAAATCCGAGTTTTTATATAATTTTTGAGATCCTGATTACAAAAACAAAAGTCTCACCATTAAAATCCATGTTCCAACCAATTTTTTTTTTTCATTGGCCCGATAACGATAACATTAAGAATGAACATATATCGGCCGATACCGATATGGTGGTCGATATATATCGTGCATCCCTACAATATATATATTCTGGAATTTGAAGGTTTCAGGATAGGGATACATCCCCATGAACTCAAGAGGTACTCCAGGGCTTTTGATACTATAACAATAAGATCTGTCACATCACATGCCCAAAACACCCCCCAAAGACAATTCTCTTTTCAAAGCTGTGACAGTACGATTGTTCCCTCTTTTTCCTCTTTCATTTTGACGGCTTTGTTAACCTGACCGCTCATCTGAATCACCCTTTCATCTACAAAGCAGTAAGCTAATTGGCATTGTCCCTGCACAACCCATTAGGGCATTCCTAAAATCCACAAAGAGAGTAAAAAATTAAATGTCTAAGCAATGACACAGCTTGTAAAAAAAAAAAAAACAGGTTGAAAGCCGAGGGTAATAGTCTTGTGATGTTAACTTTCTCTCTAATACTCAAACTCGTTTGTTTAACCCTTTATCTTCATAAAATGTCTGTAAGTTTTTGGAGATTGTTCATTGTTCTTATTCTGCTGAATAGAGTTTCCAACTGATTGTGGGAGTATTTTGATTGAATGATCAACCCCCTTTTGAGAAAAAAAAAGTATGCACACTGCTTTGTACTATCCCCGGTCGATGTTTTAAACCAGATGAGGCTTTCTGACACAGATTTGCTAGTCATGCTTATAGTCTGCTTACTAATCAAAGGAACCCTCTGTGTAAAAAAAAAAAAAAAAAAAAAAAAAAAAAAAAAAAAGGTTCCCATGACCAGAGGGGAGATTTGTTTAGTCTTTAATGGCGTGAGAGAGACACGCTATGCATCTCGGTAGTTTGTATGGGGCCTAATTTGCGTCTCTGAAGGACAACTCATCATATCAAAGGCAACAGAATAAGTCTCAAGTGTTAATGAGTGCGCCGGTTAGAACCGTGTGCCTTGTGTCAAACTTATTTGTCCCTTTCCCTGAACAATAACGCTTTCAACCCTGATCCTCTATCATAGTAATGAGTCTATGGATCCTTGTGAGCATTCGCCTTGAGAATGAGAAGTTATCTGTAAAAGTGGAAGAATGTAAAAAATAGACACCATCCAAAGCACTGGAGAGTTTCAAAGCGTTCATAACTATAAGTGGCGATGTGTATCGAAAGTAGAGAGACGCTACAGTGTTTGATGATCTTTCAGAAATGCAAACTGGAATCTGATAAGCCCAGAGAAGTTGTTTGCCACTTTCTGGATCACAGAACAGCTATGGTTGCTCATAAAACCCATCAAAAGATTAAAGCTCACCTCTATCTTTAAAGAAACAGTTTACCCAGAAATGAGAATTCAGTTTACTCACTCTCATTTCGTCCCAAACCCGTATGACTTCCTTGCTTTCAGGAAGATGTTTAGAAGGATGTTTATACAGTTCCTGAGGAATTCCTGTCAATGTTCTGATGATCCTGAATGAGCTGAGCATTGGAGCCTATTTTTTCATGCCACTAGATCCCAAACTTTCAAGGGCATGCACAGCTTCTTACCTTCGACAGTCAAGCATTCTTTTCGCTGTAACAAAGTAGTTTCATGAAGATCCCACCAAGATAACAATCAGGTGTAATACATGATGTCTGAGTGTGTGTCTGGCACCTCAAGATAAAGACACAAGTTTCACTACACTCAATGATGGGGAAAGGATTTAAAAGATATCAACCTCGATGGAATGTTATGGGCTTTCCATTTTTTCCAAAACAAGATAAGATGCATTTACCACACAACAAATGATGCACTTCACCACAGTCTTAATTAGTCGAGGCCAGACATTTGTTGTAGCAAAGAAATTAAGTCTGGACATTCTTATAACAAATCAACTTCTTTGTTACCAGAATAAGCTCTTGAATGTTCCTTCATTGGTGAGAAGAACTTTTTGTGACTTTGGGATCCTGGAGTTCTATTACACACCTGTCTGTTCACTTTAATCTGATCCACAAACAATAACTGCGTTCCCATGAAATGCCGCAGAGTCAAGTAGTTTGTCTGTCTCCAAATCCTGCTCCAAAAGTCTGCCTGCCGAGAAGTCGTAAGGATAGTGGTTATATACAGTATATAAGGGCAATCCAATTTCTCGCCTTAATCCAGTTCCAAGCCATCAGATTTGTGGGCCATGGATTGTCGCGCCGTAATCCTATTAATATTCAGTCTGAATTATTTGACTGCTTGAAAATATGTTTACAGTAACAAGGCCACAATTCTATTTGATTTGGTATTGGTTTCAAGGGTAACTTAAGTCAGCACTTATTTCATATAAACACTGCTTTTCACAATTTGATTTGTGTTTTTTGCAGGGGATTCTTTGAAGATGAGATTGGATTCCACACCTAGTACAACAAATCTTTCTCCAGAAATGCTGAAACCTTCAAATGTATCTAAAATGTTAAGCAAACACTTTGTGCTCCAACTGCACTCAAAGTGTTTTCCGTTCAGTTTTAACATACGAGAAGCACTCAGACAAGCTAATTATGTGTCAATATCAGGATTTAACGTCTGTGCGTTATGTAAATTCACCTGAAAAAACAATGTTTACATATCTGTATCTGAAGACTTGAAAGATGTTCGGCATGTTGCTAAGCTACCAAGAACGACTGAGACATTCTTCTGGTCTTTGGTTCACCAAAAGGGTTACTGTCCTATAGTCCCAGTAAATTGCTCTGTGTGACTCAGAATGACTAAGGAATAAGGAATAGACTTACAAATAATTTCCTCTTCTGTCATACAGAGTATTCAGTCCAGTGATATTTCTAAACCACTGATCCAATGACTCACCACCAAAATGCCAGTGCTATGTTAAATGGCTGGGTTAGCAGTGACATGGTATCAGAGATCAGATGAATTAAACCATTTAACTTCAGCTGCATATAATAGAGGAAAGAGCGATTTAAGCCATTCTATGGTTAAAGTCGCGATGTAATGGCAGCAGCAACAGATCTTGTCTTCCTTATTGTGACGTAGGCTACATCCGAGTGAAACAGATTATCGAGAAAAAAAGTAGGCCATTGTCTAGTTCAACACATTCAATCGATTGGATGGAGGCTGATCTGAATGCGAGCTTGCAGTAGACTGTAAGAAAAGGGTGGCGGTTATGCAGACGAAACGGAGAAGTCCGGCATACGTCACCAGAGAGCAAACTGTCATTTCACCAGAGATCAATTGACATTTTGATAAAAATGTATCAAATCAATAAATAAATAAAAATGAAACATGCATGGATGAATAGTTCACAACAAGATCAATATAACATGCATTTTAGGGATGCACAATACATTGGCCACCATAGCGAGAATCGGCCGATATATGATAATTTTTAATGTTATCGTTATCGGCCTGATAAGAAAATTTAAAGCAGATAAATAATGGATTATTTCCCTCAGCTGAGACACTTCAGATGCTCACCGTTCACCATGATGGTTTTGAATGGCTTGAAATATGATTGGAATCACTTCAAAAAAGAAAAATACAGTTAAGTGCAACATGTGCAGCGCAAGTCTGTCATATATGCTACATAAAATTACACTGAGAACATCATTATAATTGTGTGATTGGGATATGGCTTTTAATGGTGAGACTTTTATTTTTGTAATCAGGATCTCAAAAATGATATAAAAATTTGGATTTAGATTTATCAGCCAATATATCGGTTATCGGCTTTCAACCATAAAGAATTATTGGTTATCGGTATTGGCCGAAAATGTTCATATCGGTGCGTCCCTAATGCATTTAGAAAATAGAAAGGTTTAATTTCCATTTCATGCCAACTTTCATTTATTTGTTGATTATAAGAGGGAAGACAGTGGAACAAAAAGTAATTATTTCAGCCAATGTTAAACCCAATGTAACAAAAAAATATGCTATCATTGGGGTCCCTCAAGATAGCCTCAAGGTACTGGTAAAAATCCTTTTCAAACGTGGTTATATGCACACATGTAAACGCGAGATATTGCATTGCAATGGACAGCGATATCCCAGGGTTTCCACAAAGCAGTAGTTCTTAAGCACAAGGGCTTACTCACTAGAAACACTTGCATTGTCTGGTTTCCCAAAGCCAGCCGAAATATATTCGCAGACCAGGTCCAAGTGTCTGGAAGGTTCATCATTCTCATTTGAGGAGCTGCAATGAGAGCGTAGATGTATTATGTGGGGATGAACTGAAGAAATTGGATATAAAGTGAAAGAGTTTGAATGGAGTTTGCATGGAAATTGGATCACTTATGAGGTGAAATTGGCGCCATTGAGAATCTAAATCAATTGGATTGGACAATATTGGAGGTTGAATTGAACTAGCAGCAACTGAATTGACCCTGTCATGATGAAGTCCTTTTTGGCAACTGTTGGACTTCGAGACCACCACCTCTCTGAACCCCTACAAATATACACAGACTTATAATGCTCCAGTGGCTGCCTATTAGAGGTGGACTCTTTGCATGGTAAGATTTTATCTGGTTCTCAACCAGTCCTCCACAAACATTTCATGTTGAGCCGCCCAGATGTTCACTGCTGTCGGTTGGTGTACGTCTCAGTTAATGAGATGGAATCCTCCTAATTCAAGGTGTTATTCTGTGATAATAGCAGTAAAAGCAATTTGCAAGGTTAATCTACAGTTCAAGTAAAAGGCATTAAAGCCCGTGCGAAACTAGCAAGGATTCACACCTTTGTTTCTCACGGATGTAGGCGACTGTGTGAGGCAGGTGTTTTCTTTCAAGGCATTTGGAAAGAAAATGCACTGGGGAAACTAGTAATCGAATACTACTCACGGCCTGAAAAGAGCACAGAAGGACCTTCAAAAAGAACACATTGGTCAATTTGTTCATATAACAACATGACCTTGTGAAAATTTAGTGCGTTCGGCAAATGATTTGTCTTTTATGTGGAAAGGGTTTTTTGACTAAAACAGCCTTGCCCTTGATGATGCTTTAAACAGCGGTTTGAAATGGCACTCATATTAATTTAATTTGCACTCTAGATGTTTATTTTCCATTTGATCTGCAACACATTACTAGCTCTCATGCACAGACCAAGAGTTTAACAACAGGCAAATTGAATCACCATGACAACAAATTACCTCTTATGTCCTTCTATGAATGCTAAAACAACTAAAGGCACGAGGAATCTGTGGCATGGAAGGCAGTGAAGCTGTTTGGTGCTCGCTTTCGGGTTAAGCTTTCCGCGACTGCACAACTGGGTTATAGGTTGCCAGGTTGAGATGACAAACGGGTTGAAATTGTACGTATATGGTGTGTGGATTGTGTGAATATAATGCATTTAATACAAGATCTGGCAACATATTGGTTCGATTATTCATAAAGGAGTTAGGGCCATGAAAATTACGGGAGTTTCCCGGGAGAAATAACAAGCCGGGAGGGAGATAGGGCTAAAAAACGGGAGAAACCCGGGAAAAACGGGAGTGTTGACAGGTATGCTGAGACGATAAAAGTATCTTTTTCAAAAACTTGCACTTTGAAACCCGTTTTTCAAAAGTTTGCGTTTTCAGGCCCCCAAAACGCTTTTGTCCTGTAAATGAACAGCCAAAATGCATAAAAAGTTTTGAAAGCGGTGTCATGTAAACGGCCCCAAGCCAGGATTCTAACACAATTGGAAGCTGAAATTAAATGTCTACATTAAAGGGTTAGTTCGCCTATTTAAGACATGAAGTTGTATGCAATCCTTACCAGCACTATAGTGCATACACACTGACCCACTCTGTTGTCACCTCCCTGGTCAGAGTTCTGGCCGCTGGAAGTTTTTCAAAAAAGTACTTCCGGTTATTTTCCGGTGCCACAAAACTGTGCGTTTTTACGTGAAAAAATTATTTGCGTTTCAAAGCTTGATTAATTTACCACACAAAAAACACGCCGGTCAAAATTCATACCTCAGTTTTAATCGGCACTATTTTCTATCCATTTCTATCAATCCGCGCTGCTGTCAACGTCAACAGTGCGCACGTTCTGATCAGCTGTTCCATAGTGTTTACACAATCGATTGACAACAACGTAAAAAGTATTAAATTAACAATTGTGCGAACTTGTAAATTCCCAGGCTGTGACCACAAGGATGTGCCGGGATCAAAGTTCAGATTCCATCGTTTTCCTGTTTTTCCTGACCAGAGTGGGTCAGTGTGTATGCACTATAGTGCTGGTAAGGATTGCATACAACTTGTGTCTTAAATGGGCGAACTAACCCTTTAATTTTCTAATTCAAATTAAATGAAACAAATTTCACTCAGAAATTGCTAGTAAAATTCATAAATAATTATAAAGAAATGGCAAGTAACATTAAATTAAATGAGAAATTTTGAAATAGTATTTTCTTGTAAAATATACTCCAATAATCTTTGTTTTATTTACAGCTGTTAGCATGTTGCTGTTAAGCTGATGACACAATGCTGCGTTCACATCATGTCTTGATTATCGTAATTATACGATGACAAAACATGATGTTCTCAGAGCTGTTCACTTCTCGGACTCGGAATTATGCATTTCCATGGCAACACCTAAATGTGGTCAGGTGGTACAACGTTCACATGATACAAGGAGCTCTCAGAAAATTCTGAGTTTACAAGTTGTAATTACGAGTCCTACGGGGACGTAAACAATTTTAACAAGTCGGAATCTCATAATTATGATAATTCCAACATGGAGTGAATGCACCTCAATACTCAAAAAATGCATAGCAGATGAATATCAGTTGATTGTCTATTTTTCTAATAGGATTTAGCTATTTTTATCACTAGTTTTCAATACTAAATTAAATAAATTATATTATACTTTTTTTTATTTTGTCTTTGCATCGGGAAGACCATATTGATGATGTCTTATGCCTGCTACAGACTGCGATTTTTTGGCAATCCTATAAGATCATTACGAATCACACTGTACGACATGGATCTAATAAACTTGGGTACAACAAGTAAGTAGACTGTACTACTGCCACGACGCAAGTTATTATAGAAGGATAAAACGTCATCAGCATGCACTAGTGGTAAACAAATAGAGCGATGAATCGAACTTTGGC